>NC_067283.1:102846205-104148705 GCF_020740795.1 Apus apus
GTTACCTTGTTGGTATCACCTTGAATTTAATCACTCTCATAGCCCTGAAGTAAGAAAGTAGGGAAGATTGTCTGCTTTAGCAGACTCATGAGTTGGTTTCCATAAAAGAAATAGTTGTGACATTTTAAAGGTCTCTTCTGCAACTTCAGGGATTTTTAATTATTATTTTTTTCTTAATCTATTAATCTGATTTGTTAGCTGTTTTTCCTGATTTCAAAGGATAATCAGAAAAAGGTTGAAAATATTCCTGAGAAGCATTCAGAGGCTCGAAATGTGTTTTTCAAGTTCTGTGAAAGCCTTGCCATAGCCTTCAGTTGGTACAGAATCAAGCATATGATAAATATCAAGTTGAAATAGAAACGCCCAAGAAAAAATGCACTTTAGGATAACAAAATGGGAATTTTTTGTAAGACATTATAGTCTAAACAGTGTTGTTGATTTATAGTTTTAGAGGCTCTGACCCTGTAACACACAGTACCATCTCCTAGGTTCTTTGCTTTGTTTGTCCACGGAAAGCTTCAATACTGGAGATACTTCTTTGTCATTTCATTTAATAAGAAATTCTGTGTACTCTGGCTTGGGTCTAGATCAAGAAAACAGAAGCTGCTATAACTTCTCTCCAGAGTCATAGAAAGGGACAGAAATTTTAGTTCCTGGGGAAAGGAGTAGGCTTTGCCAGTCGGCAGCTGACATTAATGCCAGATTTGTTTTGACTGTGAGTCAGTAGCAGGTGATGTGGTCAAGTCTTTGTAAAACCAGAAAGAAGGACCTTAAAACTATGCTTGATCTTGAATAAAGTCACTATTACATTTATCTTCTTCAATGACTTAGCCCCCAATTCAGTGAAGTGGGTGATTTTTAAAAGACATCAAAGGCTTGAAAACCATGGCAATTATGTGCCATCTAATGAATTTATGTATTTCTTTAAGACCCCAGAATAAAATATTGTGGTTAAAGCTGTTTCATGTGCACACATTCATATGGAGCTGTAGGCAGGCAGTTTGGTGTTCGGGGTCATTCCCTTCTCTGTTTCTCCCTTACTCTTCATATTCCTTTTTGTACTGTGTCAGATAATGCAGAGGCAAGGATAGGCCCTAATCTCTGTTTATATATTAAAAATGCACCTTTCCTTGTGCATTGGAGAGGATGCTAACAACATTGCAGATGGAGATCTTGCTGACTTATCTCTGAAGGAACTTTGAGAGACTCTCTAATGCAGTGTTCAAGTGCTGCCTCTGTCTTTATTGTACCTTTTGTTGCTTGAGCACTATGGTTTTCAGTCAGGATATTCAAAACTGCTTTGCTGTTAACTTTGACTCAGTGGCTTGTTCACATCCTCATTCAGTTTCTGGACTTGAATATTCTGGACCCTAATTATTGACATCTCTTAAATAAAACCCTCAGGGGTAGTTTTAAGTATCTCATTAGAAATTTAATAACTTTCAGACTGAATAGATTTTTATACTAAAAAAACCCTGAGGATTTGTATTAACCTTAGCTATTAAATTAATCCTTAAGGACAGGGAGAATGCTACTTAACTTTATGAGAGACCACTGAATCCATTCCATCTTCCTAACTTAGTAATTATGGTTTTGAGCATTCTGAGTTCCACCACTAATTATGTAGTTTTACTGTGCACTTGTTTTGCATATGGGTGAAAAATGATTCTCTTTTGTCTGTTACACTGACATGACTTGTTTTTCAAGTGAGTTCTTATCTCACTTCTGACCTGCGAAGTTTTTGGGTTTGTTTCTTTTTCTGAAATTATTTCAATGGTGAATTTCTTCCTAGTGAAATCAAATAAATGTATTTAAGTGGGAGTTAGCAATTTTTAGTGAAATTCATAGTATATGTTTTACAGCTGTTTGGCATTTGCTTGGTTGTGTGACATTAGCCAAATTTATCCTTGTTAACAAAAATGTATTCTGCTACCCTAAATAACCTGGAACCATGATAATTTTGTTTCTGGTGTCTTGATGGTGAGTAAGGAATTAATTCTGGGTATAGTGCTAGAAGTTTCCCTTCATCTTGGCCTATACTGTGCTCAAAAGAAAGGCATTTGTGCTGCGTGTCCAGCCTCTTCACCTGTGAACTTGTAATTCTTATCTACTTGATAAATGGTATTGGGAAATTTAATTTAATACAGCCACATTCAGACCTGTTAATTTAGGTGCCTAAGTTTAGAGACTGCTCTCACACCAGTAACCACTGTCTGGGTTTCATCTGTGTGTGAATATGGTTCTGACGTCAGGGAACTAAAGAAGGATCAGAGCAGGTGAGCACAAAGTCAACACAGTGTAAACAGGATGTCTCTCTAAAATTATTTGGTTGTTTTCTCTGGCTCTCATAAAAAATAACAAGCAATGCAGGGAAAAAATCAGTTCACTTATGAGCTTGCAGACTCTGATACTATGGGAGAATGATTTTTTTTAGGTTTGTTGTTGTTTTTTTTTCCCCATGTGCTAGGTAGAAGTCTAAGCCACAGGAAAAGATAATTGCCATTTTGCAAATCTGAATGTGAAAAATTATGTTCTTTATCAAGGCCTGTTAATTAACATGAATCTCTCTTACACAGTCTAGATTGGTTTTAGGTATTGTCTCTCCAAAAAAGCATCTCTCTGTTAAACAGGGCAGTTGGATGTTCCAGCGTTTTATTTCATGATACATGTTTTTTCTCAGACAACATGCAGCTCAGGAAAGTGCTTTGGGATTAGAGACTATATAGTAAAAATGAGGATCTAGTGCACAAGCGCTACCCTTTGCTGTACAGTGGTGGATTAGCCTTGGTAAAAAACGTGAAGCACAGAATCTAGATGGTTCTCTAGTCACTTAAAAATTTGTTAGGCTGATGTCCATCAAATGCTTCCACATCTGTTGTACGTGGCATATAAAGTACTCCTCTTAGGAGATAACTTACAAGGCACAACACATTTCATTGAACTGACAGAAATGATGAACTATTAATTGTTTCAACATCTGCTAAATAACTATTTATGTGAGAGAGCAACTAGAATGTATTGAGCTCTGTCCAGGGGCCGATGAGGAGCAAGTGGGTACATCTCTGGGTACGAATTAAGGGGCAGGCTGGCACAGGTGATGCAGTTGTGGGGGTCTATTACAGACCTCCTGACCAAGGCAAGGAGGTTGATGAGGCTTTCTACAGGCAGCTGAAAGCAGCCTCCCAACTACAGGCCTTAGTCCTCATGGGGGATTTTGACTACCCAGATATCTGCTGGAAGGCCTACACAGCCAGCCATTCACAGTCTAGGAGGTTCCTCCAATGCATTTGTGATAACTTGTTGATACAAATGGTGGACAAACCAACTAGGAGAGGAACACTGCTGGATCTTGTGCTCACCAACCAGGAGGGTCTGGTTGAAGCAGTGATGGTCAATGGCAGCCTTGGCTGCAGTGATCACGAGATGATGGAGTTCAGGATCCTGTGTGGGAGGAACAGAATACCTAGCAAGACCAGAACCCTGGACTTCTGCAGAGCCAACTTTGATCTCTTCAATCAATTATTAAGAGAAGTCCCATGGGACAGGGTACTAGATGGTAAAGGGGCTCAAGATAGTTGGGGCTCAAGATTGTTGGTCAACATTCAAGGACCACTTCTTGCAAGCTTAGGATCAAAGCATCCCAATGGGTAGGAAATGAAGTAAGGGAGCCAGGAGACCCGCATGGTTAAACAAGGAACTGCTGGGCAAACTCAAGTGGAGAAATGAGATCATGGAAGGAGGGGCTGGCCACTTGGGAGGCATATAGGACTGTTGTCAGACGATGTAGGGAGGCAATAAGGAAAGCTAAGGTCTCCTTGGAACTAAACCTTGCAAGTGAGGTCAAAGACAATAGAAAGGGCTTCTTCAAATACACTGCAGATAAAACTAACACTAGAGGCAATATAGGTCCACTGCTGAATGAGGTGGGTGCCCTGGTGACAGAGGATATAAAGAAGGCAGAGGTACTGAATGCCTTCTTGGCCTCTGTCTTTACTCCTGCAGACTCCCCAGGAGCCCCAGATCCCTATAGTCCCAGAAGGAGTCAGGAAAAAGAAGGAGTTTGCTTTGATAGATGAGGATTGGGTTAGGGATCAGTTAAGTAATCTGGACATCCATAAATCGATGGGTCCGGATGGAATGCACCCAAGGGTGCTGAAGGAGCTGGCGGAGGTCATTGCTAGGCCACTCTCCATCACCTTTGGTAAGTTGTGGGCAACAGGAGAGATGCCTGAGGACTGGAGGATGACAAATGTCACTCCAGTCTACAAGAAGGGCAAGAAGGAAGACCCAGGTAACTGTGGACCAGTCAGCATCACCTCTGTCCCTGGAAAGGTGATGGAACAACTTGTTCTTGGCACTATCTCTAGGCATATCAAGGATGAGGGGGTCATTAAGAGCAGTCAACATGGTTTTACCAAGGGGAAGTCATGTTTGACCACCCTTATAGCCTTCTATGAGGAAGTAACTAAGTGGATAGATGATGGTAGGGCGGTAGATGTGGTTTATCTTGATTTCAGTAAAGCATTTGACACTGACTCCTACAGCCTTCTCGTAGATAAACTGAGAAAGTGTGTTCTTGTTGGTCAGGTAGTGACATGGATCATGACCTGGTTGAAAGGAAGAAATGAGAGAGTTGTGGTCAATGGGACAGAATCTAGTTGGAGGTCTGTGACTAGTGGAGTCCCTCAGGGGTCGGTACTGGGACTGGTGTTCAATATTTTCATCAACGACCTGGAGGAGGGAACAGAGTGTGCCCTCAGCAAGTTTGCTGATGACACTAAACTGGGAGGAGTGGCTGACACACCAGAAGGCTGTGCTGCCATTCAGTGAGACCTGGACAGGCTGGAGAGTTGGGCAGGGACAAACTTCAACAAGGGCAAGTGTAGAGTCTTGCATCTGGGGAAGAACAACCCCAGGTGCCAGTACAGGTTGGGGGCTGACCTGCTGGAGAGCAGTGTAGGTGAAAGGGACCTGGGGGTCCTGGTGGACAGGAGGATGACCATGAGCCAGCAATGTGCCCTTGTAGCCAGGAAGGCCAATGGAATCCTCGGGTGCATTAGAAAGGGTGTGGTTAGTAGGTCAAGAGAGGTTCTCCTCCCCCTCTGTTCTGCCTTGGTGAGGCCACATCTGGAATATTGTGTCCAGTTCTGGGCCCCATAGTTCAAGAAGGACAGGGAACTGCTTGAAAGAGTCCAGTGCAGAGCCACAAAGATGCTTAAGGGCGTGGAACATCTCCCTTTTGAGGAAAGGCTGAAGGAGCTGGGCCTCTTTAGCTTGGAGAAGAGGAGACTGAGGGGCGACCTCATCCATGTGTACAAATACGTTAAGGGCAAGTGTCAGGAGGATGGAGCCAGGCTTTTTTCAGTGACGTCCAGTGATAGGACAAGGGGCAATGGGTGCAAACTGGAACACAGGAGGTTTCACATAAACATCAGAAAAAACTTCTTTACTGTGAGAGTGGCAGAGCACTGGGACAGGCTACCCAGAGAGGTTGTGGAGTCTTCTTCACTGGAGACTCCCTTGGATGGGAGACCGCCTGGAGACATTCAAAATCTGCCTGGACACATTCCTATGTGATGTACTCCTAGGTGATCCTGCTCTGGCAGGGGGGTTGGACTAGATGATCTTTTGGGGTCCCTTCCAACCCCTAAGATACTGTGATTCTGTGTGTATGCAGACATCTCTTTTATGGAGTGTTCCTACTATTAATCTGATCAGAGCAGTCTTTGTAGAAAACCTGTCATTTTGAGATAAAAAACAATATGTAGAAAACTTGTCAGGTTTCTTTTGCCAAAATTTTTAGTAAGGCTTTTTACGTTTTTGGCCAAAAAGTGAGGATTTGACATTCAGGGTGAAAACAGTGGGATTCTGGCTTTCCAGAAAAATGTCCTGAAGAAAGCAGACACTTTCCATGAAAAGTTTTCATCTCCATATGAAAGATTTATTAGAGAACAGTCACAGGCAGAAATATTTTAGGCTGCTCTAGCAGAGCTCTGCAGAGGTGGATCAATGTTTGCCTTATATTATGTGTAGACTGTGGTGTACATTTCTCCTATGTATTTTTAGTTGCTGTTCATGGGCTTGATGGAAGAAAGCTTCCTTTGTGCCTCACAGGTGAAATGAAAGCTGATGTAATTTATGAGAAAAGCAGTGGAAGCATGTGATGAGAATCAGTATCTTGAAGACCTGAAGTCTGTCCTCCATCAAGCTGGACACTAGTTGGTCCAGGAGGAAAATGGGTTCCATGATGTACCCTTCCAGCCTCACACTCTGTTATCCAGCTTGGGAAATCTATTAGAGCCCATCACAGCTCCTTCCTCCTTTCCCATCCTCACGTGCTGTGGGGTTTTTTCCAAAGGAAATCTATGGAGGGCAACAAGGACGGGACCTGCCTTGCACCACAGATGTAGCTGCTGGAATGTGAGAGGGTGAAGGGCTTTTAGCAGGCTTAATCTGGCTCTACAGAACAGTTTACTGTGCACCGAGGAAAGGATCCCAAAGGGAGAGGGGATAAGGAGCCTGACGTGGGAACGCAGTTGCAAATGTGACCCTTGCATGGATTCTTATAGCTAGACTCCTGGAGCTTGAATCTGGCTCCTCTGGGCCAGCTGGTGAGGGGTAGGTTAAGGATAGCCAGTGTGTACAGCATTACTGTACCTCTAAGGCATTCTCAGGCTGGAGAATGAAATGACTGTAATACAATAATTCAGGTTAATGTACCTTCCATTGTTAAGTGTCTGTGTGTTAGCACTGGAAAGTGCTATATAAACCTTAAATTGAGTTGTCTTTATTAGTCTTCTGTGTAATTAATCCTGTGAGTCTTGTTCAAAAATATTACACTTCAAATGGTTACTGAGACTGCAGTGGTGCTCAGTTCTCTTGGTGGGCAGCTTTACACCCTGGTACTTGGACCATGTCTAAATCTACTTGGCCATCATTGATAGGTTGAGGGTGGGGGCTGACAGCTTTTTAAAAATCTCTTCCCAATATTCTGATCTTTTTCATATTATTCATCTGTTCCTTTTTTTCACCATGATACTCTGGACTGATGAACTTTCAGAAATACACGAAAGGCTCTCATTTGTCTCACCTGCCCTTTTTTTCAGAATTTGAATATGGGCCAAGGTGGAAAATACAATTAACCTCACTGTTTTCTTCCATTAATCAGGTGTTTTAATAGACCACATTGCTTGCGTGCATCTGCCTTTATCACTTGTGAATGCTGGCATGAAGCGAGATCCCAAGGAATAAAAGAATTTCCTTTATTTTTATTTTTTTTGGTGATACCTTAGCACTTTAGCAACAGGGCTACTGTGGCCATGATTCCCTTCTATTACTGTGTGGCAGCCAGTTTGAACACTCTGAGGTACATGCAGCAGTCTAGCATTTGTAGCAATCTGATGAAATGTGTTTGATTTAAATGTACAGATGGAGTGGTAAGAATGAGAACATATTTACATGCATACAAACATGCATCAACCTTGACTGCAATTGTGGGAAAGCTCAGTGCACCCTAATATTGCTAGGATAGAAATAGCTACAGTAACCACAACAGAGGATAATTGCTTTCTGGCTTTATTTTGGGGAGTTTACTCCCAAGTCTTGACCTGGTGATTTGAACATACGCAGTATGTAAAGTCAAGCTGTGTGCAGTACATATTGCTGGCACCTTCAGGCATTTCATATGCATGTGATGCAGTGTTACAGGTCCTGGCCTATTTTTCAGAGCCAAATTCTATATACTCAGCTGGCAATGACCAAAAAATGTACTTTGGCTGAATGGATTTTGGCATAGGCATTCTGGAGCCCCAGAATCTCAATTTTTGGAGTTGCAACAAAAAATGTTTAATTAAACTGGCAGCTTAGACCAATAAATGTTAAAATTAATTTTAAAAGGAAAGCTTAATTACTGAAGGAGTACAGTTGTTTTCAATGCAGTCTTTGCTTGGAAGCAGCAGTCTGGACCTGGAGATCAAAGACGTAGAAATGCTGAGCAGCGGATAGGTTGGAGACACTGTGCTTCAGCTACTGCACATCTTAGAATGCTATATCAGAATCACTTTGAAATATGAGGGTTTTTTTGAGGGAGCTGGAAATAGAAGAGTAGAGGGAAAGTTACATGCTGGTTAATTTTGAAGGGGTCTTTCAGCTCTGTCTTCCATGTTGCTTGAATAGTAGTTTAGTGAGGAGGCAAATTTAGAATTAAAAAGCTACAACAGGCTCCTGAACATTTTTCAAAGCCTGTGAGCAATTCTCTTGTAAGTATGCCTGTTAGCCCTTTGCCCCCCCTAATTAAATTCATTGGTCACATTTCAACTGTCATAATTACAACTAAGATGTGATGAAATAAAAAGAGGAAGCCACGAGGACTCAGGAGATAGAGGTCTAGGCAATCTGTTGATACATAGCATTTGTTTTTGAATACTACCTACTGGCAGCTTATCAATTAATAGAATATTTACATGTTATTAAACTTATCATTTATAGATCACTCTAAATATGTTTATATTTACTTTATTGGCTGTAGAGTTTGCTCAGTGAGGTGCAGTTGATCTGGCATTCTCCAGCTCTGACATAATCTGCTGGGAGTGTTGCTTTGGTTTGAAAGGTAACTGTTGTATTCTGGCCTGAAGACAATTGCATTTTAGCTGGAGGGAACTTAGTTCACCATCAGGGGCTTTGTAGATCTTCATTAAAATTTGAGATACTGAGCAAAGTAGCATGCACAGCACTGGGATTTGCATTATTAAGACCTTTCTCCTGATTGCCTTTAATAATACATCAGTTTAGTTTATGATATTTACATTAACAAAAAACTCACCAGAGGTGAGTCCAACCCCTTAGACTCTCAACTATGAAGTCACTGACTTGAATCCTTACTTAAACCCCCAAACTACAGCTTCACTCCAAAGCAACTCCAAAACAAAATCTTGTTTTGTTATTTAGATCTGTAAATCCCCATGTGAACACTCTGATTTCATATCTGAGAGGTTTATTTTGGATTGCTCTAGACAGACTGGGATCTGTTTTCGGCTAAGCTGCAACAAGACATTTTCAGATTAGTTAACCATGCCCATACAGAAGTTTTATGGTATTACTCTTTTGATTTAGGTTTGGGGTTTGTTTTGTTTTGCTTTGTTTTTTTTCCCCCCAGCTTTTCTGGGTAGAGAGAGCTCTGCTGGGTATTTACTGATTATTGAGGAGGACAGTGAAAGCTTTCTTTCCCTCTCAGAGGGACAGAATATTCGCTTGCTATTCAAATGGGTAGGCACTGAAAATATACCTAGGCATCTGTTAAAAACTCAGAAGAGACTGCTTAAAATGTAAAAATGTGTGATTTTTGTACACAGTCTTTATTCTAATGTATGTTTAAATGTGGGTGAAAGCAGTGAAATCTTGTAGTTTTGGCAGTTTCAAGAGTTTTCTTTAAAATTGTTTCCCAACATGGAGAACTTTTCATTCCTTTGTGCTATCCCCTGGCTTCTGCTTCCACCTCTGCAGTGGGAAGAATATACTCTTACCAAAATCAGAATTTCAGTTCATCTGAAAATGTGCAAATCAACTGCTAATTTTGAGTGTTAGATTGACTTGATGATAAGAAGTAGTTATGCTCAAGGGCTAGATCACAGTAAGCTAAAGAGAAGCGTTATTACTGGAAATAGTTTTGGGAAGACTGTTGCATCGGCAAAGAAACTGTAACCTGATAATAGCAGTCTATGTTTTAAGCTATTAACTGTAGAACAGTTACAAGGTCAAGGCAAAGTATTGAAATCCACATTTGAAATATATATTATATCATAAATGACAGATTGGCATATAGGACAAGCCAAAGAATGACAGACTTATTACTGTCTTTAGCTTTTGTTGTTTTTTTTTCATTTGCCAGATTGTGACACTAATGCAATAATAATCTTCTGAAAACAAGTAATTGCTAGTGAAAATCTCACACTAACAAAATGAGCTGGACAGTAAATAGCTGGAAGCATCAGCGAGAGTTTAAAATGCTGTTTTATCATTCTTAAGACTGTAGCTCTTTCCCTCTTTCTGTTTTTTGTTTGTTTTTGGTGGGGGGTGTTGAGGTAGGTGGTGTTTAGCTTTGCTTGTCTACTGAAATAAAGTTTATTTAGATGTATGGGAAATTTAGAATTATTGATATTGAACAGTGGACAGTAATTCTCATTCCTGTGTGGCAGGGGTGTAAGCCATAGTCATGTGCAACTATCTAAAATACTTGTTTTCAGAAATCTCTTGCTACTGTTAATATCTTGGTGAATGTTTCCATCCGTTTCTTCATTCCTGTGTTTCCTAAACATCTCTGCAGTCATATGACATCTGACCCAAGCAGCAATTAAGCAGCTTGGGCAGTTCATGGGCAGGAGGTTGACTATAATCTCTTCTCATATATTTGCATAAAAGCTATGGGTCAAGGTTGTTTCATTTTCTTTTATAAGGGCTTTAGAAGGTCTTATGCAATATTTTATTGTACTGCCTGGAAAATACTTGGAATGACTGTTCTTAAGCAAGCTATATCTGCATACAGAGACATAACCAAGCACATTTAGAATATGATATATTCCTAAAAGCAAAATCTTCATTTTGCAAGGATGGGATCAGTTTTGGCTAGATGTTGTCCTGTAGCAGGTCAGCCAAACTGTAGTTGGCCTCCGCTGACACTCAGATACTCAGAAACAGCAACAGTCTGAACCCGAAACCATGTGTTGTGGAACACAATTTGAAATTGTTTGCATTCTTTGGGAACTTAGAAAACAGCCATTAACATTACCAAATGTGCAACCTTTTCCTTACAATTGAATGCCCTTAATGATTAGCATAAACCTTGAGCCAAATACATCAGCGTTAGTGGGCATCAAGGAAGCCACTTCTTACTACATAGCATCATATGCTTTACTATTGCAGGAAACTAATAACTGGAGAGAATAATCTCTAAACCAGAACTCATTCTGTCTCTACTACTACTACTGGTACTTAACAGAATCATAAGCTCTTTGCAAGCCATATAGGGTAATTTATGGCACTGTGTGCTTAAATCAATGAGAGATATATGAAGGTTCATTATGCACAAAAGTTGGTTTGAGGTTTTGGTGCTTTCTTTGCTTCTTCTGATGGATTAAGGGTTTATATGCAGGAGAAATACTATGTAGGCAGCACAAATATGCTTTATCTGCTATTAAGATGATCAATGGTGTCTTAAATTTGAAGTTTTCTTCTGCGAGTCTTTAGTTTCGCTTCAGCACAAAAATATGACTGTTTAGAGAAATCCACTTTTAACCTCGGCTTCTTTATTTGGTGATTTAACCTTTTCCAAATCTGCAAAACAGAAATGACCAATGTATGGTTGGAGACAATGTCCTGATTATGAAAGAAGAACTTGGGCGAGGTTTGGCAGTCAGTTCCAGGATGTGCACTCTTTAGTGACTTTTGGGGATTTTTTTTTTTCTTGGCCATGTGGGGAGGAGTCAGGTAATGTGATGTGACTTAAAATTAGAAAGACATTTTAATACAAAGTTGAAATTTTTTTTACATCTAGTTGCATAAAAACTTGCCTTAATGTTACTGCTGTGAAAATATTCCGATGGCTAGATGAGTACTTGCTCATGTTTTTGTATTTCTAGGCAAAATAATTAGTAACATAAATAAGATAATCCTGGAAACTAGATACCACTATGATAGGTGCAGGGAAATCCAGAGATAAGCCAGGTTCAGGATTTACCACAGGAAAACACTAACTTGTGATTCAATACCCACAATTTCCACTAAAACCCTACTGTGCACATCAGACTGCTTGAAAAGTGCTTCAGGGATTGTTTGTATAGCTAAACATTAGAATAGCAGAATCATTCTGGTTGGAAAAGACCTTCAAGGTCATCAAGTCCCTACAACCATCATCCCTACACCCCTGTGACCACTAAACCATTTCCTGAAGTATCACATCTACCTGGTTTTTGAACACCTCCAGGGACTGTGCCTCCACCACCTCCCTGGGCAGTCTGTTCCAATGCCTCACCACTCTTTCAGTGTAGACATTTTTCCTGATATCCAATCTGAACCTCCTGTGGTGCAGCTTGATCGCATTTCCTTTTGTCCTAACAATAGTAACTAGGGAGAAGAGGCCAACACCTGCCTCACCACAACCTCCTCTCAGGTAGTTGTAGACAGCAATGAAGTCTCCCCTTAGCCTCCACTTCTCCAGGCTGAACAGTTCCAGCTCCCTCAGCCTCTCCTCATAAGACCTGTTCTCAAGACCCCTAATCAGCCTAGTTGCCCTTCTCTGCATCCTCTCCAGCACCTCAATGTCCTTCCTATACTGTGGTGCCCAAAACTGCACACAGTGCTTGAGATCCAGCCACACCAAGGCTGAGTATAGGGGCAGGATCACCTCCTTGGTCCTGCTGGTCACACCATTCCTGATGCAGGCCAGGATGATGTTGGCCTTCTTGTCCACCTGGGCACTGCTGACTCATGTTCAGCCGGCTGTCAATCAATACCCCCATGTCCCTCTCTGCTGGGCAGCTCTCCAGCAACTCTCCCCAAGCCTGTGGTGCTGCTGAAGGTTGTGGTGGCCAAGTGCAGGACCTGGCACTTTACCAAAATGATGTAAAGGTCCCTCACAACCTTACAAAGTAATGAAGTTTAAATTGTACTGACTTCGGCCTCTGCACAGCAAAACACCATACTTTTCATTAAGACATATCTTCAAAGAAGGGTATTAGATTTGGAAACTGCAAAATGGATTTACGCTGTGTCCTTGTCTAGTTGCTTCTGGGTTCTTAGCTCTCACTTAAATGATGTAACTAGATGTGTGAGAGATAACCATAATTGAGATTCAGCAATAAAACTCATTATGGTGCTGAGAAAATCTTTTGTAAGTGCTCTGATGAAAGTAATATACTACCAAAGGATGAGGAAAATGCATGTTTGGTTTTTTTCCCCTGATGTTATTTGTTAACTTAGGATGTATATATGCATATGCCTTTTTCATTCTGAAACATGGCATTATTAAAATTGTTTTAACTCTTATGATGATTTGGAATGTGCTTCAGCACTTTTTGCTTTCTAAAATAGAAGGTAGTTTTTGGAAAGCATTTTTTCTATATGTATACACTTCCTGTCCATTAAGGGTTGTGAGCAAATACTTTAGTTGTCCTAAAGATCAATAAGAGCCTGCTCAAGGAAACCAAGCTGGATATTAACAGCAATGTGAGTTTTGAAAAATATACATAATGGTACACATTTTGCACATATTCAGAGAATATGCAATCTCTTGTTTCATGACAACGTGAATCTTTCCCAAAGCAGCTGCTGCTGCTGTGAGTGATGCCTGCTGACAGAGCCCCTGCAGCAGCATCTCTAGGCCTTCCAGATTTGTGATAAACTGACATTTGGGAAGTTGTAGCCTAAAAGACTGATATTCATGGGGTGCAGAGTATGATAAAGTTCACCAGTTGTTGCGTTAGATGTGAGTTGATGCTCAAGGCATATTTCGAGTTTCTTTCTCATATACTCCTTTTCTGAATACTTCACCTCTCTTGCATTACTGTGCTGGCTTAGCCTCATCCTGAGCTCTTTGTATTTGTGAAAAAGGCAAATTTAATGTTTGCCCCCCTATTTATAGAGAAATCTATGTAGCTGTAGTTTCTCCTGTTCTTCCAATTCCTGGAATTTTATCATCTCTTCTATGAAGCTCCTTTTCACAGAATCACAGAATCCCGGAATCCTAGGGGTTGGAAAGGACCTCAAAAGATCATCTAGTCCAACCCCCCTGTCAGAGCAGGATCATCTAGAGTACATCACACAGGAACTTGTCCAGGCGGGTTTTGAATGTCTCCAGTGAAGGAGACTCCACAAGCTCTCTGGGCAGCCTGTTCCAGTGCTCTGTCATTCTCACAGTAAAGAAGTTCTTCCTGATATTTACATGGAACCTCCTACACTCCAGTTTGCATCCATTGCCCCTTCTCCTGTCACTGGACATCACTGAAAAAAGCTTGGCTCCATCGTCCTGACACTCACCCTTTACATATTTGTAAACATTAATGAGGTCTCCCCTCTTGCTCAGAAGTTATCAGTAGCGTAAATGAACTTAGTTTGGATAGACCGTTTCAAGATAAATACTAGTGCTTCTGCAGAACACAGTGTGTCACATTATTCCATCTGTGACAGAGATACCTTTAAGTTTGCTGTGTATTAATACAATTCCTTTCACTTATCCCCTCACTCCATTCTTTTAAGCTTTCAGAAGGAGTGAGAAGAATAGAAGGTGGAAACTTCATGGAAAACATTTTCAGCCACTCTCAATAGTGGTTAAATGTCAAATTTGTCCAAGGAGAAAATTAAGAATCAGACCCTTAGTGAACTCAGATAATAATTACAGTTGTAACTTGTCAAATACAAAAAACAAAGTGATAAAACATCATCTGAGTACAGATGCATGGAGTACTTTATTGTAGGTTTTTATTCTACTTTGCACTGGAAAATTTGAAAAATTAAAAAAAGAACAAAAAGAGATAAAGCTCTTTAAAAACTCTAAAATAATACTAGCACAATCATTTACTTAATCTGTCACACTTTCTTTTTCTTTCTTTTCAAGTTATTTTTCTGGAAGCACAATAAGATTGTGTGCAGACATACTATACATATCAATGGCATACATATGAAAAAAAGACATTTTGAGGAAAGTTTTTAGGTGTAGTGTCATTTAAAGCAAGCATAAATTTTTGGTACAGTGCTGTACAATAAAGTTACATTTTATATGAAACTTCAGTACCAGTAGAATTTTTAGAATCTCTTGATTTTACTTTAAAATACAGATTGGGTTCCTTAAAATGTCATTAAGTTCATTTGGAAAAGCCAACCCATTTCAAGGATGGTGATTTTCAGATGACTCACATTTAAAACAGTCTTATACATGGGAGATAGTTTCTTTTTAGTTAAAGTATTGCCAGGATTCATTATAAGCTCTAGTTTAAGCCAAATATAATTGAGTAAAAAAATTGGCCTGGCCTGAAAATTGCCGTGTTTGCTCAAGTTTACAGGAAGTGTGTGAACCAGGAATGTTTTTTTGGATGTTATCTATCTTCTCCAAGTTAATACACTTAAAAAACCCAAACAAATATAAAAAACCCCAACCACAACCTGTCCCCCAAAATAAGTATTAAAATAACCCTGTTATTCTTCCTGTCAAAATTTTACCTTAAAGGTAATACTGTTTGTTATTTCATGCTGAACAAAGTACAGAGTACGGATAGACTCCTTCATTCCAATTATGTTCCTGATGACTTAAGTTAAAGTTTCGTAATGTTTGAAATAATTTATTTACTGTCTACAGTAGAACCATGCCCATACAGTTCTCCACTGGTGCTCAGTGTTATGAGTGCCAAACTGCTGAGAGAACTGCAGTCACTGTGCCTCTTGTCAGGTACTGGAGGACACAGCCAAGCAGTACAATGTAGGGCTAAACCAGATCTAATTCTTTCCCCACTTCTTGGGACATTATTTTGTGATGACACATGGTTTTAGCTTAGTAAGTCCCTTTCACTTCTCTTAAAACTAAAGAAAATTATTTTATTTTTGCAGTGATCACCTAGTAATGTGCTAGTTCAAAAAGCAGCTAAAGAGGTGTGATGGCAATTATGGCAACATGTGGTGGAAATGCGCGATAGAGGACTTCATTATTTTTAATTAGCTTTTTGTGTTTTTTTTTAATGAAAGGGAAACTGCAGCAAGAGCACATGCGTGCAGATAAAGATGAATCCATCATTCCTGTAACAATGGCTTTAATACTTTATAACCATATTGTCAGCAACCTTTTTGTCCTTCCTTTGCCTGTTTAGATTAAAACTCTTTTAGGCCACACCTGTCATGATGTGAGCAGGGACTTGGCTACTGACATCTGTATCTTTCCTGGCCCAAGATACTACTACCAATAAAAAAATAAACATATTGAACAAGGCAGTGAGAAACATGGTCACAAGGCAATAATTCTTTTTCAGAAACTAAGAGAGCATGAGGATACTTAACTCTATGGAGACACTGGCTTTTAGGGTATGAGTCACAATTCTAGCACATTAAGCCAAGTCAAACAAGTGGTGTCCAACAGATGACAAAAATGAAAATGTGTCTCTCCTGTCCAGAGACCAAACCCATAATTTTTATTCATAAATTAACCAGGCCTGACCAATCAATCTACTTTAATTCCTTTAAGATACTCGTGTGTTTTAGTAGTATATGAAATAACAGTAGTGTCTGAAAAAGCATTGAATGGATTTTTAGCAAGAGGAGTAAAAATATTCACAGCAAATCCTATGAGCCAGTTGGTGCTTTAAGAGATACATGAAAGTGATAACAGAAGATAGGCAGTGAAATGACTGAAGTCAGTTCGAGTCTGACCCTGATAGATGATAAAGCATCCTATAACCTGGAGAGACACCTCAGCCCTTTGACAAAAAATACTTCAGCTAATTTTATTATAGTTTTCTTGAAAACTTTGCAGAGGTTTAGGCTCTATCACTCCCCTCCCCCTTGCTTTTTTTTCCTGCCTAGGGAAAAATGGAGCAAAAATCAAACCAGCATTGCGAGTATTTAGGATGTCTGCCTTTTCTGAAGGCACTTCAGTGCTGTATTTCTGTATTTGTCAAAAGACCAGTAACTCCTAGGTTTGAATGCTGACTGTGCAACACTCGTACTAGGATAGAAACTTATAGCCAAAGGCTGCCTTGATTTCACAATGTTGTATTCTGCCGCAGGGTTTGGTTGATTGTGTGTGTGTGTGTGTCTGAGGATAAAATCACTTCTAATGGTAGGACAGTACAGTGCATTTTCAACGTGTTTTTATTCACAGTATAGAATCATAGAAACATAGAACCATTCAGGTTGGAAAAGACCCTTGGGATTACCGAGTCCAACCATCATCCTTAATCTACAAACTTCTCCCCTAAACCATATCCACCAACACCACATCCAAGCGACCCTTAAACACATCCAGGGATGGTGACTCAACCACCTCCCTGGGCAGCCTATTCCAGTGTCTGGCCACTCTTTCCATGAAAAAAAATTTCCTAGTGTCCAGTCTAAACCTCCCCTGTTGCAGCTTGAAGCCATTCCCTCTTGTTCTGTCACCACTTACCTGTGAAAAGAGACCAGCACCAACCTCTCTACAGTGACCTTTCAGGTAGTTGTAGAGAGTGATGAGGTCTCCCCTCAGCCTCCTCTTTCTCAAACTAAACATTCCCTGCTCCTTCAAGCACTCTTCCTAAGATTTATTCTCTAGGCCCTTCACCAGCTTCACTGCCCTCCTCTGTCCTTGCTCCAGCACCTTGATATCTCTCTTGAATTGAGGTGCCCCAAACTGGACACAATACTCCAGGTGTGGCCTCACCAGTGCTGAGGACAGGGGAACAATCACCTCTCTCCTTCTGCTGGTCACACTATTTCTAATCCAAGCCAGGATGCCATTGACTTTCTTGGCCACCTGGGCACACTGCTGGCTCATATTCAGCCGCTTGTCCGTTAGAACCCCCAGGTCCTTTTCTGCCAGACACTTTCCAGCCACACTTCCCCAAGCCTGTAGCGTTGCCTGGGGTTGTTGTGGCCCAAGTGCAGGACCCGGCACTTGGCCTTGTTGAAGCCCAGACCATTAACATTAGCCCAAGGATCCAATCTATCCAAGTCTCTCTGTAGAGCCTCCCTATCCTCATGCAGATCAACACTCCTCCCTTGCTTGGTGTAATCTGCAAACTTACTGATGATACACTCCATGTCCTTATCAAGATCACCAATAAAGATGTTAAACAGAAACGGTCCCAACACTGAGCCCTGAGGAACACCACTTGTGACTGGCCTCCAGCTGGATTTGACTCCATTAACCACCACTCATTGGGCCTGACTGTGCAGCCAGTGCTTGATCCGACAGATCATGTGCTCATCCAGGCCATGAGCAGCCAGCTTTTTTATGAGAGTTCTATGGGGAACCGTGTCAAATATTTAGTATAGTATATCTATATATCTATATCTATATATCTATATAGATATATATATATGTTAGAGATAGATAGAAAGAATAGTATATATATAGTATAGTGTGTATATATATATAGTATAGTGCCATGAGAACTCAGTTGGAATTGATGCTGCTTCCTGAGATGAGGAGCCTACACACACAAAGACATTCAAAGATCCAACCTGCTGCCTTTCAGGTGGGAGGGATGGAGAGTGGGGCGGGAAGCAGAAGGACAAAGACTGTGTTAGAAGACAAGAGACCTGCAAAGGTGTGTGTGCTGCACCTAGGTGACAGTAATACCAAGTCTGAGTTTGTCCCCATTTAGGGAAATGGTTAAAACTGTTTTGGCTCACAAGGAGTGCAGTGGATAAGAAAGAAACTGGTATTTATTTTACTGTGAAGAACGTTTCGGGAAATGTGAAAGGGAAGCTTGTAAACACACAGGCAGCCAAGCATAAAGGCACATTTAATGGAAAAGAGAAAGCATTGCTGAATATCTGGGAACAATACTACTTTAAAAATGTGTACAGACTTTTTTATTTTGTCCTCACATTCAACTAGTTGCAAAGGGCAGATTTTCAGAGGTGCCAAGCTTAAGGTCTTGGAAAGAGAGGTTAATTGGGAGCAATTGTCAGCTCTCACTAGCAACAAACACTTGAGTTATCCTTTCTTCTCTCCTGTTGCCTTGTTGAGGGACTCTCTTTTTCCAGGGTGCTTTCCTGTCTGCCATGGTCATGAAAGGATCAGAGATTCAGAATCCAACTTCCTGCACTGTCTTCCTGCTTCTTGTGTTTGCAGGAGTTTGTACATTTTGTTTAATGGTGTAAGTAGCTATTGCATGACAGTAAAATAAGATAATTACAGATTTTGTATTTTTGTAATGAGTAGATTTACTGGTAGATGCTAGTTCGTTTGTGCTCCTGGACATGTTAGGTATTTTGCTAAGGCTGGACCTGTGCAATAAAAAACCTGAACCTCGTGGTATTTTGGTGGCAGATAATAGACACCGTTCCTGATTCCCAAGCTGCTCAAGGTGGAAGCAGGTGCTTTGCTTCTAACCGGTGAGACTATAAGCCTCCTTTAGGGCTCAATGCAAAGCTGTTAGGATTCTGAAAGGAAGAAGGTTGTTGAAATTGCAAATCTGGCATTTGCTTTTAAAACTGTTTTCCTAGTTAGTTTCTTGCTTATCTGAATGCCTTGGAGTTTAAAGACTGGCTGACTGAATCACTTCCCTGTGAATAAAACCAAACTCTTAATTTTTTTTTTTTTCTGTGAAAGTTTTCCCTTTCTTTTCTTTTAATCCAGTTGAATTCAGAGCAAAGGAGCATACAGAGTGGCAATGAGATAGGCATAACACAGGGCATTCCATCTCCATTACAGAATTCATCCGTCTTTTCTGAGTCCATCTGGTAGCTAAAGATAAATCAGTTTTGTCAGTAGAAAAGGAACAATATTTTTAAGCCCATGTTGTATGTTTACAGAAGGCTTCCTTCTGCCAGATGTTGCCTTCATGTTACCAACAGAAAGTTGTACAGAGCCGTATCATTTATACTCTTGAATTGAAGGTGAGAAAAGCAATCTGACTGGCATGTAAAATTTCAGCAAAAAAATGGGGAATGTTTGTCTAGTACTGGTTTACGTTTAACAGAGCATTGCTTCTCAGGCTCTTTGAACAGAGTAGTTGAGATAACTTCAGAGGAGCAATGTTGATTCATACCAGTTCAAGTGTTCACCCTTCGCATTTAGCTTGCAATTTGTTTTTGGAAGAGCAACATCCTTTAAATCTCATATTAATATATTCAGGTGCTTCAGTGTAGTTCGGTTGGCTGGTTTCCTACACCGGTGTCTTAGGTTTCATTTACAGTAATCAGATTTTACAGAGTTTGGAGGTTTTCTCTTTCAGAAAACCAAAGATTTCGGTAACAGAAAAAGCATTTGAGTTATAGAAAATAAGGTAGTGTTATGTTGCATTCTTTTTGTATAGTTTAACAAGCAACACTGGATGATGATTCAGAGTTTCCCTTAGCTGTCTGTCTTCTCTTCAAAGTAATTTTGCATGGCAGATAACACCTGTTCTGACTTTTAGGCCCTTTAAAAAATATTTCAAATTCCAGAATATTTCCCCTCTCTTGTATTCAGTAGCCTGTAATTTCCAGCTATTAAAAGGGTCCTTTTAATTTACCATGCCTCTACTTCTTCATGGCACAGATCTGCTTTTACCTTCTTTATTTTTCTTTAAATACTGTGTTTTTATTTAGAACTTGTTTCTAATACTTAATTCACCTATCATAAAATGACTTAGATCTTTCCCTGCTGTTTGGTTATTCCTTCTACATCAATTCTGGTGGAATTTGAGGGCTGAAAGTGGTAAGCACACATACCTGTGCATGACAGGTTTTCCTCCTTTTCTTGACAATCCTTCAGCCTGAAATACACTTCTGCAATGAACTGCTGCATTCCTTGAATCTTTTCACAGCCTGCTTCTGTACCAACTCTCTTCAAATTGTTAACATTAGTACCTTTCAACAGCACCATGTCAGGCTACTTCATATACATGTCTTACATGTCTGGCAGGACATTTGCACAAGCCGGAGTCTTTGCTAAGTCTCTTCTTCTGTTCTTTTGCAGACTGGGAGGCTTGGGATCCCTTCTGAATCCATTAAGTCCTACAGTTATGGTAACACAGTAGTTACTGTACTGATTGTGGGACTACAGTTAGGATGGTCATGGTGTCTATAAAAATCCATTCAAGAGATAGGAAGAGTAATTTTTAATTTTTTGTAAGCCTTCAGTAATGCAGTATCTAAATGCTTCAGAGAGTAATCACCTGGACCTTTCTTGATAACTGGAGTATTGTATGTGTTTATTCTAGATGCTTGTGAGGACCTAGACGTGTTTCCTTCCTAAACACGTTTTTATTTGGAAAAGGAGCAGTGATAGCATCAGTATATGTCCCTGAAAAGCTGCTCATCATTTTCAAATTTCAGAATTTGGCTTTGTGGCTTTTCAGTCATAATTTACTTTGAGGCTCTTTTAATATGCTAATCATGTGGAATGGCATCTGTTCCCTGACTGGCCTTAGCAAGTCTTTAGGAAATACTTAGGGGATTCGGAATGATCGAGAGACAGGTAGTAGGTAAAGCTCACCAAACATTTTTCAAAATATGCAATAACTACTTTCTTCCTCCCCTCCCTTTGTCCAGATATCAGCTCTAAAAAATTTCTGAGTTACCTCAGGACTTATTGATACACTGAAGAATTTGCACATTAGAGCTGTATCTGTAGGTAAGAGCAGCTGTGAAGGAACTTTGTGAAAGATCTCTCTTGGTGCAAGGCATTTCTGAAGGAGTTTAGGGCCAGCAGGTAGAATTGCAGGATAAATTAGATGGTTAGTGATGCCTAAACTCCATTTTAGATGTCCAAATAAAAATACTATCTGCTCAAAATCTCTGACCAGCTGCCAGCTAGCCTTGAGCACCTCAGATTCATAATATGTGAGCTATCTCCAGCAACATTCTCCAGTTTGGCTTGGCAAAGCTGAATTCTCTGGTATCAGTGTCATAGCTATTAAAAGGCACAGATTCATGTCCCTTAGCCTGTGCTCCCCAAGAAAAAAACTATTAGGATCTGGTACTTGGGTCAGTGGTTCTGGCACTTTCCTCATGGAAAGTGAAGATTGTTGTAATAAAGGACAGTGCAGTTCATCCAACTGTTGTGTAATGCCTGCTGGAGCTGAGGAGGCTCCAAAGTCTGGGTGGGCTCAGCCATCACTTCTGATGGCACACTGGGCAACAGGGTCCCAGCCTCCTTAAGCAATGAATGAAGAAAGGTGAGGTTGAGTTGCCTTTCAACACTCATTTCCACCAGAGAAGTGGATGCTCTGACATCTCAGGGAAGATGCCTGAGCACTGGCAGTGGGTGGGATGCTTTGACTGTTGCCCTGCTGGGTATTAGGCCTCCTGTTGTCAGGCACATAGGATTCGCATATGATTTAATAACACAATAATCAGCAGAAGTGGAAGAAAGCTTAGAATTGTTTGGCAGCATGCTGGCAAGTAAATGTGATTACTGAAACACTCATAAAAATATTTTTAAGGACTGACATGACTAAATGAGTCTGGTATTGTCAGTACAGTTCTCACAGTTCTTCTTTTTTTTTTTTTTTTGTCTCCACCTATGTTTTCTTAAAGGTCCCATAGAGCTTGCAATGTTTTGTAGAGGATTGCTAGTTGAGATGCATCACCACTGTAACATCTTGCAAGACATCTGTAATTTTTGTCAGTATGCTCTGTAAAAGCCTCTGTAGAGATATTTGTGTGTCTAAAAATGTCATCTTGAGAATACTGCAAATGGGAACTTTTTACCTTATTCTTCAATCTGTTATCCTCCATGTGTTAGTAATTAGCTACTATCTTGGTCGAAGAAACAAATGTTGGTCAAACTGATTTCTGTCTTATTCTAGATTTCCTTTTCTTTTACCTAAACAAGAAATAATGGTAGTGTGAAGGTTGAGCCAGAGTTGTAATAATTATGTAAACCTCAAAAACATGAGTTTAATCTTGAAGTTTCAAGAAGGCTCCTTTAGCTTCAAGACAGAGAAGAGTTAGGCCAAATGTTAATCATACCTAATGGAGATTGACTCAGCTGTAATTAAAATAACTAATGTACTTTGATCCTTGCCAAAGTTCTCTGTAATGACTTAAATATGTGGGATCGTGTCTTGCTGATATATTTACAATAATTTCATTACAAGATGGCTAGGTTATGCTACCATGAGGTGACTACATAGAAATGTGTTCACATCTGAGCAGACGAGGCTGTAAATAAAAACATTAATTCCTTCTGGGAGTTTCTTTAAAATGCTTTTAAAAAATAAATGAAATCTATTTCTTTTCTGAAGATCCATTACACTTGTCTGGAAAGAGTACAGTTTTATGTAACTAAGGAACAGTTGACATACACAAGGCAATGTGGTATAATAGTAAAGGAGAATACTGCTTCTCCCTGTGTCCAAGGTGAGCAGAAGCCCAGAGAGCTGTACAAGTACTGTCATGAAGGCTGCCATGCTCCCAGCATTTGTGTTGGGCATCAGTGGAGGGTCAGGCAGTGAAATATCCGTATTGCACTGCTGCAGTATTTATTTATTCAGCTTGTGTCGCCAATGGAGCAGAGCCCAGCAGTCGGGGGAGGGCCCTTCCTGGGGTGCTGAGGCAGACCAGGCTGGGCTGGTCCACGTCCCCCAGTGCTGGGCCACATGGGCAGCAGGCATGGGCAACTCTCTGCAGGAGAGTTGGAGTTTTATTTCATTCAATCTGGTTTTAATGCCCCAGCTTTTAGGTGTGATAGCATGAACTTAAAGTGGTGCTTAAGTAACTGAGCACAAACAGAAGTTGCTCACACATGCATTATTATATAGGGAGGTCAAATGTTGCTGTGGTGGTGTATAAACACAAACATGGTTATATTTAAACAGGTTTGCAAGGCTGCATCACTTGCATTTGGCAAAAAGCCCTGAATGTGCTGCAGAAGTTATTTTCAGCAAACAGTCCTGAAACCTTCTTAGCAGCCCTTGCTGTCATCTATTACACAAACCCTAAGCTTTCATGAAAACAGATAATTTAGTGCTGCCTTAAAGTGTCACTAACACTTCAGAGGATGCTTGCTAATGCTGTGTATTGTTGTTGTTCTTCCTCCAACATCCTTCTCTTTCTGTGACTTCATAACTTTCTATGAAAGATTCCTAGTGAACTGTTATTAATTTGAATTTGGATGTACTTTTAAAGGAGGATTATGTTCTGCATCAAAATCAGACTTTATTGTGAGGAAATGCTGATATTTGCCCAAGTGGAAATTCTTCACTTTGCTATGTGGGAAAAAAAAATACAGCCCCTCCCAAACTCCCCCAAACTTTGTTAAGTTTAAACTAAATAATTGTATTTTTTATTTCTTGAACTGAACAGTGGCATTTCATCCCTCTTGCCAAGTGTTGTAAAAGCTGCTTTAGCAACTTGAATTTCAGCCTGAATTATTAAACGTTGGCAATCAAAAATAGAATCAAACTTCCGCTTTTGTGAGCTTTGTGAACATCACTTCGTATTCAATATTTTTAGTGTATTGTAGACTAAGAAAAGGTCTGAATTTGTCTGACTGGAAAATAGCTTAGGCTACTGACTCTGCACTGAAGACAGATGTGTTTTTATACCAGGAGTATATGTTTGTAAGACACATGGCTAATTTTTAGTTTTAACACTGGACTCCAGTGTTTTAGTTAGGATGCTGGAGTATAATATAGAACTTAAATTTTTTCCTTCCTTATTGCACTTCCTAGTTAAATACTTTTGTAATTGTAATAATCCTACAAAATTCATAAGAGTAACACACTGTATTGCAATCTGAATTTCTTCTTGGTAAATTACACAGTTCAACTTTAATCTTACAGACAAGTAGCCAAGTATTATGTATGAGAAAATTGCAAACATCAAATTACTTTAAAATAAGACTAAATTTTAAAGTGCTTTTACGTTCTGTATGCTAACATGAAACATAGCCAGATGACATTTACATATGGTTCTGGTTTTGGTATAGAAATAATTCTGTACAAAGCAAAAATCTTTTGTTTACTCATGTCCAGCAAATGCCATCCTGGAATTGTTGAAGTACAGATGTTTTGTTTTAAGGCTGAATCTAGATGAAAAAATAGATTTAGCATACTATTGCTTCTTGGCCTATAAGCAAGACTACTGTGTTGTGAGCTGAGAAGAAACTGCCTACTTAGCACATATTTATGTGGCCAGAATGTGTTGTGTGCTTCTGTATGTACAGAAGATGTATTTATATGCATACATACTGCTAAAGTGAAGCATGTCCATTCTTGTCTCCATAATAATTTCAAAAGCAAACTTTGTTTCTTACTTCACAGCAATATTTTTGAGGTCATCAAGAGGACAAACACATATGCAGTTGAACATGTAGTACTTTTCAATTTCTTTCATATTAGAAATGTACTCATTCTCTCCTAAAAAAACACCTTGTATTAATATCTTTTAGGCAAATTCTTACTGAGTTTTCCCAGAATAGTCATAGCAATAGTCATGATAATAGTATTATGCTAACAGCAGATTAGGCACGATGCTACTTCAGTGATGTTAGGGATTTGAAAGAACATTCAGAGGTCATATAGCCAAACAAGAGTTTTCTTCTTGTCTTCCACACTTGAGCCTCCAGTTATGACAATTACAAGTTAATTATTCTATGATTACTTGTCTTTTTAGAACTGCAGAGATAGGAATGCTGTATTCTGCGCACCCAAGCTCAGGCTCTCAGGGACTTTTGAAGGCTGTGCCTGAAATGTCTAATGCCCTTTGACATTCAACAGAAGGTGTCACAGGGCTCTTTGGGGCACTTTGGCAGCTTTGAGCTGATATTTTACAGTATCAAAGTCTCTTTGGCTGGTGTATAACCTTCTGGATTATTAAAAACACCGAAGTAATCTTTAAAGGTATACTTTGTTCCTCTTCCTGCATAGTCTCTGAGAACAGTATAGATAAGTTTTCTGGTCCTTTCTCTAGATTGAGATGTGTAGCTCATGCTCAATGGTAAAGACTCAAGACACTCCTTTTAAAGAGCACAGGAATATCTTCATCCCTCATGTCTCCCAAAATCTCCACACTTTATGACTCTCAGTATTCCCCTTTTTGTTTTGTGGGGGGTTTTTTTGTTTGTTTGGTGTTTTGTTTTGTTTATTTTATTTTTTGTTGGTTTTGTTTTGTGTTTTGGTTTTGGTTGTTGTTGTTGCATTTGTTTTTTGTTTGTTTTTTTCTGCAAAGGCAGCTTCAGTAATAATTTAATGATCCAGGCCATGAACCAGTGAACTGTTCTGTTGCACTCCTTGCTTTGTGGAATGCTGAAACCATCCCTGCAAAACATGGTAGTACATATATTCAAATCCATCATCTTACATACCATTCCATATCGTTACTCTCTAAATATGTGGGCTTTCTTGTTCCACACTTTGATCTCCTACCATAGGGAAGAGTACTTACAAGCACTCAAGCAACAACCCTAACTAACAAGCATCTGTAAGAAGAGGTGTAAATAGTGCAATTCTCTATTCTGGTCCCTAGAGCTTCTTGCAGGAGTTGTCTGAGGTTGTCCCACTGGCCCAACGATTGTCCAGGGAATGAATCCAAATCC
The DNA here is from genome assembly GCF_020740795.1 of Apus apus. Lineage (NCBI taxonomy): Eukaryota > Metazoa > Chordata > Aves > Apodiformes > Apodidae > Apus > Apus apus. The sequence goes on from NC_067283.1 coordinate 102,872,412, forward strand.
TTCTGCCAGAAAGGCAGATGTGTAAGAAATCCCAGCTGAATCACAGTGATGTCTCATATACCACTCCAGAGGTCTCTTGGATCCTAAAATGCTGCTTTGACAACAATTGGACTACATTTGTGCAGAGCATAGTTGCCAAATTCAGCTTCACTGTTGAAACAGTTTTACTACATTTGGCTGCAGGATACCCATAATTTTTGCTGTACGTGAAAGAATGAAACTACTGATCCTTTTATGTCTACCCCAAAGGACAAAATGCCAGATACATTAGATCTAGTTGGACATGAACATTACTCAGCCAGTGTCTTGCAGTCAATGCTTGGTAATTGGTTATTCTTCATGCAGAAATAGAACTATTTTGGAAAACTTTTATAAAATCCCACAGGGCTACAGAGAAGAACTCAAGTATTTATCTTTGAAGACTGCATGTACATTCCTTCAGGTAGTTTTTGATGGGTGGATGAATTAAGTTCGGCAGTGATTCAGCTTGATTCAGTGTTAGGCAATCTTCCTTACCATAGTACAGATACATTGTGTTTTGAGAGAATTTATTTATTCAGAAGCAAGCAGATAAAACCTATAGTGTTTGAAAGTGTCTGGTATGACAACAGAATTATTAAGGGTATTCTCCACAGTGGAAATCAGTGGAATTTCTGAATAAATACCTCGTGTTTAAAAGGGTAACCTTTGTACAATTAGCTGCATCTCTAGGGGGGAAAAAAATAAAATAAAAGAAAAATAAAATGATCCCATTAGTCTATGAATGCACTGGTTTCCTTTTACCTCACTTGTGTTCTTTTGGGATAAGTGTATATGAAGGTAAAGGCTAACAAAAAAACCCAAACAAAACAAACAAAAAAACAAGCATAAACCAGTGGTTACTGACTTGACATTGTCCCTTAGGAATGCAATTCAGGGCTTGTAACACATACATTCATGGAAACATTGGTTGAAAAAAGAAATGTGAACATAAAGGAATACAACAGAGAACAAAACGGAACATTGTGCTGCTCTATAAAACTATAATATGCCTGTATTTTGTAGTGAGAGTGGTGCCTTACCCTGAAGGGAATGTAGTAGAACTGGAAAGAGTTCAGAGATGGTTGATGGAGATAAATAAGTATATACAGTAGCATCTGAGGAACAGATAAGTATGCTAAGGCTCTAGTTGGGAAAAGATGGAAGTGAAAGACTGCATGGTTGAGAGGTACAAAATGATGGGGAAAGGATGGATAGTGAGCAGTTGTTATCTTTTTTTCATACTGTGGGAACTGGGAACCAGCAAAAAAATTGTTTCTACAGTGAACAGTTGACCTGTAGCAATTCCTGCTGCAGTGTGTATGCTGAAGATTTGCATGGCTGAGAGTGAGGATGGGAAAGTTCATGGAGGAGAAATTTACCAAACAGATTTGGTTCAAGCAATCTGAAAAAAATAAGAGGCTTGAAAGGAGTATTAATCTTCTTGCATGCTTCCCTATGCATCTGCTTGTGTCTGCTGCTGGTTACTGATGAGAATGGACTTTTGGTTTGTACCAATGTAGATACAGAAGCTCACACCTTCTTTTATGTTCACAGTTTATGTTTTAACATTGGACTGTAGGATTATGGAGACTCCAGATTAGTAGTCATTTCCACCGTTGGTTATTTTTCCCCTTGATATCTCATTCCTTTTAGTTTCCTTTTCATGAGTTTTCATCTAATCAGAAATTGAACATCTTCCGATTGAACATAATTCTGAAAATTCAGAGGGAGATTTCCCCCCTTCTGTCTTGGACTTGTTAAATCCCAATCTCTATTCATAGCCTTTACATTAAGAGGGTAATTAAAAAATATTCAGTAAGTTTCTTCCTTGCAGATTTGTGTACCAATAACCAACCGTTGACCTTTCCTTACCTGTGTTAATAGTATCAACCATTCGTTTTGTTCACAGAAGCGATTTAAGATTTGTGAGTGTCAATACCTGGTATGGATTCTGTCTTTTAGCATGTTAAGTGTTTGGACTTCTGCCACCAAATACCTGGTCCATGGTAGCAACCACCCTAGGAAGGAAAGGTGTCACAGTTCATTCATTACTCAGCTTAACACTTACCTGAAAGGCACTTGACTTACTATAGTGTTGGCCACCTTTTTTCACCATGCAAAACAAAGAATGCATATAATTGCATGAAAATTAACTGTTTGCTTCTCTCTGCAGTTATCATCCAAAAAATATAACAAGCATCTTCATCTGGAAATGTGGTGGCTCATTTATGGTCTTGACCTGTATGCTTATCAAAGAGCCTTCATAGTAAATGTTTTGGATTTCAAAGTAATGGAGTGTTTGTGCAAAATTCCTTTGTCTAATCTATCTAGAACACGATATAAAATATTACAGCGATGTGTTTATATAGAGAGGAACTAAAAGGGGAGAACTGTTGTGTGTGCACACATGGAATTGCTGTAATAGTGACAATGCAGATCTAGTTGTTGTTCTCTGCTTGGTTTGCAGGATGTTCCAATGGTTTGCATGCTGTTTGCAAGAGAACATGAGTGATGGTGTTAGGATCTCAGCATTTCACTCAGCTCCATTCTTTTTTAGTGTTAGCCTTTCCTCCAATATTGAGAAATGTTTTAATTTCTTCTGAAGAAGAAATAAAATATTTTTGCAAGCACAGATGTGTTCCTTGATATCAAGATTTCATGCTTAGAGTCTACTATCATGGTTTAACCACAGCAGGCAGCTAAGCACCACACAACCACCACAACCACTCATTTCCCCCTAGTGGGATGTGGGAGAAAATCAGAAGGGTAAGAATGGCAGAATGTGGCAAAAAAGATGAATTCTGTCATTAATATGGGAAAAAAAGTGTTTTTATTCTGAACCTGTTGCAACTTGATTGGGGGATAAATCAAAGTTAGCATCAGCCAGAGCTGGTGTGCCCCAGGATGACATTTCCTCCATTCCTGTGAAAGGTTGTTTCTTATAAGAGCCTTTGTCAGAAGTTTTTTCTTCTGAAATACTTGCTAGAAGTTTAGTGAAAACTAAACTTGCTGGGTCATCTAAAATATCCTTATACATATATTCCCTGGTTTCTGTGAATACTTCTAAGATCTGGGAGTCATGGCCATCTTTTATGGTAACTATCTGGATTCCTCCTCAGTGTATGGTCCTCACCTAACTGTCTAATTCTCAGCTGTGTTACAATTTTCACCGATTTGCCAAGAGTGCAAGTCAGATTTACTGTTCTGTCATTCTCTGAATTCCTGTAATCCATTTCTCTACAGAATTTTGCAGAATATACAACATAGCCTCTTTGGAATTTTGTATTTTAATTTCTTTAGAAAACTACCTGATTTTGGTGATGCTGCTCATGTTTATAGGAAGCTATATGGTCCTCTTCCGTTTTCTCACTGGAATAGCTTTCTTGTAATAGTTGTTTTTTCAGAAAAAAAAGGACATTTCACAGCCATATGGCATACTAGCGTCACAGTATGTTCTTCAATTGGCAGGAAACTTTCAGATCACAATTTCTTCCATTAAAAATGTGCTTTTCCATCTCACCTTTCTTCTTCTCTAAGCATTTCTGACAAAGAGGGAACAAAAGTGTGCCCTTTCATAGGTTACTTTAGATCTATATAGACAGTGGGGCTTAGCAGTTCAGATAATTTGCATTTCTGAAATACTAAGTTGAAGCTGAAGCACCAGTGCATTTCAGTGCAGGGGCTCTTTGGCTGAGTCATGAGCTGCATTATGTTGTGCTAGAGATACTAGTGCAAACTATTCAGAAAGATAAACTCTGCAAGAGTTCTTCCTAAGCTGAGACAGCCTCTAGAGCTTCTTGGGAAAGAAGAAATTCATAGCACAGCTTCCACTGTGAGTTCAGTACACATACTTAGGCACACTTACTTCCTTGTCAAAACATCATGGTGTAGGGTTTGGTTTGCTGTAGCTGTATTAGACTTATTTACATGGCCTTCTAGCCTTCCCTTCTTACTCTGCTTTGCATCCAATTTGTTTGCTGTTCATGAACATATGTGGGTAGGTATTCAATGGAGAAAGTAATTTGTCTTAGTAAGGGCAGATTTTTTAAAAACCTGTTTCAGCTCTGTTGCACATGATCTGCTGTCATCTCCCTTTATTTGAGAGTTGTTCGGACTTTGCTGAAGGAGCTTAGTACTAGGTAGAGTTACCTGCTCTTTGTGGCCATGACAGAAGAACGAGGAAAGAAAGTTGCAAGCACTGCTTCTAAAATATAATAATAAATCAGGATTCAAACCAAATATTAACGTTGGTAGCAAACGTGGAGAGTCTACTTCCTCAAGGGAAGTAACTGGAGCTCTGTATTAAAAGCCTCAAATCCTCTTGTGAAAGAACAGCTCTGGCTTAAAACTGTTCAGTGTTCGTATGTGCTAGTATCTGTAGATGATATTTATTTCCTGTATTTAGCTTGGTATGGTCACCCATCAAATTAAGAAGCAGACATCAAGTAGCTGTTGTTTGCTTTGAAATCTTATGAGAATCATGGAGAAAAATGAATGGTTGAGTTTTGAGTCTTGTCTGACAAAATATTTTGTTAACAAAATGGGTAAATTGCCTGTGTAAACTCACAAGTCAGAGATTATGAGTAGCTTGAACGATGTTATTGTCTATTGATGCAGAGGATACAGCTCAGTTCTAGTAGTATTCTGGGCATGAAAACTTATAGGAAAAACAGGAAATCCTGCAAGAAGCTAAAGTAAGTAGGCATTTACTATCCTATGCCGCACTTCTATGTTTTCTTTCCTAAATCAGTTTTATGTTTGAGGTTTGCTGGTTTTTTTTACTGTGTTTACTCAAGTCTGGTTGGCATTCCTACAGTGTGTCTATCTCTAAGCTGACTTCTTTCCCTTCTCAGAGTTCTGCATTATTTTTAAAAAAGATAGAAAGAAAAATGGAAGGAAATACATTATATGAAAAAATGTAAAGGAACCTGCATTTTATGTGCAGGTGCACAGCCTGGAATGATGTATCTTATTTTTCTTTTAAAAAGTCATGTAATATGTTGAGGTAATTATGCATTTTGCGATAAATTGTTACAAATTCTTCCGGTTTTATGATCTAAGAAAGGATATAGTGTGAAATCCACATTATAGTACAAAAAGCTGCTTGAAATTAAGGAATCATGCCTTTTTTGTGAATTTATTGGAAAATATTTCTGTTGTGTGCAGGTGATTGCGACATTTGGCTACAGATGGGAATAATTGTCATGTTCAGGAAAGCATGGACAAAACTATTCAAACATTGGGAAATTTTTGCTGGGAATTATGAATATGAAATTGCGTATTTCTCTGGTCTGGATTTCACAGTGGCTGCTTGGGCACATAGCTAAAAATAATAGCATGAAATCTTGAGATATTATTTGTGGACACACATTTTAAGGCTTGGGCCTGGCCAGGTAAAGAGTAGACCATTGCACTAGTAAATTGCTCTCTGTTTTGGTCTTACTGCTGGAAATCCAATGAGCGAACAAAGCAGTTTTGTATTTTTGCAGCAGTGATGCCTGCCCACTGCTTAAGGCTCTAGAAAGTTCAAATCTTCTGAATAGAGTGTGATGCTGAAATATAAGATACTCTTTGGGATTTATTTTTTTTTTTAAAGCATTTTGTATTAAGCTAAGTATAGATGTACCAATAACAATTCTTACTGTGCAGTGGAAGCGTGGCAGTGCTTTCAAGAAAGGTGGAAGCAAGTTTTGTTTTTATTTTCAGTAGAAAATGATAGCACTTTTAAAATGATTAAAATAACTCCTAGCAGCTTCAGAATGCATTAAGCATTATCTTTTTTGAGTCTAGTTAAGAAGTATGTGTAAAACTTACAAGGAGCCATTGCCTGCCATTGCACAATGTGCAGTCTACAAGACACACTATTACCAAAATGTAGCCCTTCCAAATAATTGCCTTCCTCTATCCATTGTTCATAAGTGTGTCCCATTATGTTTCAGCACTTAAGAGGCCAGAAAAAACCTCTATGCATAACAGTACTGTGTGTGTAGAAATACTACCAATATTTTACATTAAGATTGTTTAATAATGGATGTAACTGGCAATAACAAACATTTAGCATCATTCTTACAGAACTTGAAACTGGAGGGCACTGTGTCTCTGCACCTTTAAAAGTGCATAAGGAAGAGCAGAGCTGAAAACGCTGAGGTTGTTCAGCCTGGAGAAGAAAAGATGCTGGGGAGACCTTATGGCAACCTTCCAGTACCTGAAGAGGGCCTACAGGAAAGCGGGGGGCGGGAGGTAGGGGGTCTTTTTACAAGGGCTTATAGAGATAGGACAAGGGGTAATGATTTTGGATTGGAAGAGGATAGATTTAGGTTACACATTCAAAATAAATTCTTCACTATGAGGTTGGTAAGACACCGGAACAGGTTGCTCAGAGAAACTGTATATGCACCCTCCCTTGAAGTGTTCAAGGCCAGGTTGGATAGAGGTTTGAGCCACCTGGTGTAGTGGGAGGTGTGCCTGCCCATGGCAGGGCAGTTGAAATTAGATGATCATTAAGGTCCCTTCCAACCCAAACCATTCTATGATTCTACGCCACCCCTACACATGAGGACACCTTGTAAGTTGTAAGGAGAAACAGAGAAATTTGTCTCTGCATAGCTCCTATTTGAACAGTGGGTGGTGTAGAGGTATCTAAAAGGGTTTGACTTCACTGGCTTGCAAGCTGTGTTCTTTAACCTGAGTCACATTGATTATCAATACCATAGCAGTGAAGCTGTAAGTCTTATTTTATGAAACTTTAATGCAACATTGAGAGCCCTTCAGTGCCTGTTCACGTGCTCAAAATATGCATGTGCTTAAGTGCTCTCTGGGACAGGACTAACTTGCTTTGCGCCTTGCAAGTTTAACCCTGCACTTATCACTGAAAATATCAGATGAATTTAGAACTCATATTTGAACCCTTTCTTCATCTTCCGTGGTCATCATGAGGTGTCCTGCTGTGTTAAGCATCAATTAGTGTACAATACTATTAATGAATGCAGGAAAGGGGACTGGCCCTCATTCTTCAATGTTGCTGACTCCCCATATGGAAATGAAAGGTTTTCCTGTGAAATGGAAAATGCATATATCAGCGCTTATTTCATGCTTATAAACTTTTATCTGTGTATATGTTTAAATGTGTGCATCTATGTTTGACACTTGTAGCCAAAGTGGCAGATGTTTGTCCTAGACTCAGTGATGACATTTTTCTGATGATTAGCTGGAAACAACTGTATCTTTTATCATCTCTGAAACTTTGGCAGAAGCGAACTTCAAATCAGAGCTCTTTTTTTACATTTATCTCAGTAAATTAGTTGTGCTATGTTGAGGCACTTAAAACAGAGCTGACCGAAGGTGGGATTTCTTTTATTTAGTAAATTATGATGTTCTGTTATGGTTGGCTTTTTTTCCTTGAAGATCATATTACTCCCAAGCTTCCAGATTTTTCCAAAGGACACATATTTTGAATTAACTGTCTTCTTAAATTCCTGCCCCCAGCTGCCCTGATCTACAATACAGATAATGTTGACAGACATGTGGAGCCATGGAGCAGGAGATGAAAGTCTCAAGACCCTGGTTCCAACTAGGCTCTGAGGTGATGCTCGGTTTCCTGATGGAAAACCAAGAAGTTGAGATTTTAAAATTCCTAGCTGAAACAAATTCTGTGGCACTGACCCTGTCTGTGCTGCAGAAGTTTACTGCAACGAAGCCTCATACCCAGAACTCTTTAGTTTTATGTTTGTCACTTACTGATGAAGTGGTTTATTAAAAAATAAATCCTGAATGACTGTAATAGAGTATCTTTATTAACTAAAGTGTCACTAGTTCAGGAGATTAATGCACATTAATATTTATCACTGACTATGCTATCAAAGATTATGTGAAAAATGACTTGTGCTTTGGTATTTAATCTGCTGTGATCTGAATAAGAAGTGTTGTGTAAAAAAAATCCCAAGCAAAACTGTTAAAGTAGAATTGGAGTGCTGCAGCAGTTTGGGGTACAATATATGCCTGAAGAGCTGTTAGAATTATAAACAAAAAACAAAACAGAACTTACTTCAGAAAATGCAACATTAAGGTTGAATTAAAAAAGAAAAAAAAAGATTTCACAGTACAAAGTAATAAAAGCTTCAAAGAAGACACCCAAGCACTCTTAAATCTACTCTTTAAGAGAAGTCATGAAGGTCCAGACATACAGAAAAATTGAATTCTGTCATACTCTGCTATTTTAGGGGGAGAAGTGGCAGAAAAGATCACAGGACTGCCTGTCTAAACATGAATGTGCTGTTTTTCTCTGTTGGAAATTATGTGAACAGCAGGTTCCACCATATAGTTGTGACGTAGGCAGGCAAGAGGTGCATGTGTGTGTTGAAGGCAGCAGTTCTAGTTGGAGGCATTTGAATAGTTGTATGGAGGTTACATGCCTGTGGCTGGGGGGGTGCATGCCATAATTAATCCAGCTCTTGGCTGGATTACCTTTGAAAAATAGGAAATGGATTCCTCTGCCACATGTGAAAAGCTTTTGGCCCTCTTGAGTCTATTAAGTGTTGCAGCTGGGCTGGATAGGAAGAGGGTAACGAAGCCTTTGCACTCTGACTGGCTTCCTGCAGGCTTTATCAGAGGGGAGAAATCCCTTTCCCAGAAGTCCTCTGGAGGGACAAGGAGACTGGAGCATCCTCCCTGTATGTTCCTGACAGACATCCAAGAATGTTTCTAAAGTCACATGGCAGGCTTTGGTCCCACTGGGTGCCATGAGGAACAACACATTGTACCTGAAAACACACCTACTTTCCTTAGTCTTCCGGGCCACTTCTGAGGCAAACCTGCTCTCTCCTTTCCATCCACCACAGTTTGCTGTGGCACCGCACTCATGTGACTAACATCAGAACCCAGCCCTCAAGTTACAAACCCAAGTGTTTTGCCAGGAGGTTTTTCTTAGTCTAGTCTAAATGGAGATACAGGAGTCTATACATCTAAGACAAAAATCAAGGAATTAGTGTTGTGATTTCTGATGCGGATTGGAGCAATGTTCTCTTTTGCGTCTGTTCTGACCATGCAGCTTTCTGAATAATAAGTATTTTCTTCTCTGTGGGACAGTCAGCTTCTGTTCATGTCCCTAAGGACTTTTGTGTTAGGACAACTGAGATGTTGTTGCGGGCATTAACATTAACAAATATTAAGGTGTGTTTTAGCAAAAAGATTGCAACTGTGAGTGAAACAAAGTAAATAAAAACTGAAGAAGGGTGACAGACATTTTTCTTCCTCAATATAAAGAGCTTTGTTTTATTTCAGGAGTTTAATTTCAGCTATCTCTTTTCTCACCATGTGAGTTCTGTATCCATGCAGTTAATTTTTTTCTGCGTGTAATTTAAAATCAAGTTTCCAGTAGAAAGAAAAAATGTCAGTAAAAATACAGTCAAATGGGTTTATCCAAACCCCACTATAAACTGAAACTCATCCCTTATCCAAATCTGTCACTTCTTTCTTGGCATAAATTGCATATCCAGTAATTCACTGATTTTTAGCACTTCGTTTCTCCCGTTATTGATGTCTCTCCAAAACTTTTGAAATCAAGGGCATGGTATTTCTTACTTTTCTCCAAATACTTCTTGTGCCTAGTTTGTGCTGGCACAGCTGAATGTGGTGCAGGCAAAGGGCTCCTGCTCAATAGGATCTGATGGTGGTCCTGTCCCACCAATGACCAATGAAGGGAGCAGCCCTTAATGAATGCTGTAACCTGCACTGAACATGTCTAGGTGCCTTCCAGCTTTGTATTTCCCCTTGCGTGTTTGCCAGTACACTGAGACACTATTTATTATAATAGGTGTTAATAGTCCTTTAAAGTTTCTCTAGCTTAGTACAAAAGGACATTTTTTTCCAACATTTCAGCATTTTGAGAAATATGTTTTCAACATTTTCTACAGTCCCTAAAAGGAAGACAACTGCAAAAATTACAGCTTTGTTAAAGAAATGCTTTGTTCAATCAATAGTTCAAATATAACTTTTTCTAAAATTCTTGAGTCATGTTTATCTGATTCTTTGCTTTATAAATTGCCCTTTGGACCATCAACAACATGCTTGAACTATAACAAATATAAAGTAAAAAGTTGATTTAATGGCTAGATACAGAATATGAACTGCCATCTTCTTTCTAGTAGCTGCTTCTAACAGACACAGAATAAGTAGGAACGAAACAGGCTGCAGGGAGAATGAACCTTTCCCAGGTATACTTTGCTAGTTCTGCCCTCCATAGCCTTGGCTTTATTTGTAACCTTGGGTAAGAATTCCAGCAGCACTGGTTTTTAATCTGTAAATTAAAAAATTATCCTCAAATGCATGAAGCAGGTGGTGTAAAATCGAAATATAAAATACTTTGGAAACAGGACTTTTACTGCACTGAGGTCAGGTAAGGTGATACTAAATGTTGTCTTCTATCAGCAAAATAACTTAAAGATGCATATTTTCTGAAATACTAATGGTTTACTTTATTTATTCATACCATGTAAGTCTGGCTGCCTGTGATTTAGCTGAGTGTTTCCTAGAGGATTTATAAGGCATTTTCTAAGCCTTCATCAAACATTTTTTATTGGCTTTTGGCTATAGATAACCAATAAATCATTGAGCAACCATCACCAAGTCTACCTGGCACAGGATTCTTCTATGTACTGAAAATTGTTTTCAAAGCCTTCTAAAGGAAGTGAAAGAGGGCAGACTGCACAAAGTGAAGTATTCATTTGAAAGTATGTCTGCACTCCTGAACCAACATGAGGTTTTCTTGTTGTTATCCCCCCTCCCGTGTACTTTGCTTTTGAAAGCGTAATTAAATTAACAGGTTTTTGTTTTCTCAAGAAGTATTAGTATTTTATTTTCTCATTGGAAGTATCATCCATATTTTCTTTGTACCAGGTAACATGGTGATAAGCATTGTGATGTTATTATTGATGTAGAATTGCTATCTGGAGACTTGAGGAACTTTTTTGTTTAATCCAAAAAGTAAAAGGAAATGTCAGTAATAGCAGTCATTGGGGTCTGTGGTTAAAGAGTACTCAAAGACACTAATTTAAATGTTTTTTGCTATGAAGTTGACCCTTAGGAAGCAATAATGAGTAATGTGGAACTGACTTGTAGAAATATCCTTAGTCAGGATATTTTTACTGGTTTTATACTTAATGCCTTTAAGCAATGTTTAGAAATTCACCAACTATATGCCTGTATATTTTGTCTTTTAGGGCATACAGGACGATTATTAAAATCTCTGTGTTTCACCAGTCTTTCGTTTCTGCTGCTGCACATCATCTTTCAGATTACAATAAACAGTCTTGAAGCTGGAAAAACTATTGAACCTGGTTTTAACTGTGAGTAAAACCTTTTAGTTTTCATTAGCATTTCAAGTGTTCGAATGCTTCAGTGGTTTGAAAGGTGAAGGGCTGATGAGAAGGCACTTAGCATTGTGCTCCTGTGGGTTTGCAGCTTGCTTCTGTTTCTCAGCTGGTTGCTTTAAGAATTACTGTTAGCAGGGCAAGAAGAATAAATGGGTTTAAGAAATGAGAAAAGTGTATTAACTATTTTATTCCCACCAGAGATACATTCTCTTTGGATTTATCACTGTCTCTTGTATGTCTTCATTTACGCCTTCTCAAAATCTCCATAGAACTTGAGGTGGCTATATGATCATGTTGTTCAATCATAATTCAGTGTATTAAGAATAAAATGAGGTACAGCAGTGAAAACCCCACTACCCATCTATTATGCCTCTGTCTGATGGAACTCTCTGAAGTTGTTAATTTAATTTAACTTTTAAATTTTGGCTCCAAGATTTATATTCCTAAAAAGTATTTGTCTTTCTTGCCTGTGTTGTATGGGAAGAAAGATTTTCAGCTTTTATTTATATGTAAACACTACTTAGAAATATACTGCATGACATTTTGTATCTTCCTCTCAGGAAATGTTATTCAATAATTCAGAAACAAACATTCTTTATGGGACAGAAGTTAATTAAAATATCTATCCATTAATTTAGATATGTAACCTCCAGGTAGAAACTATTTGTAATTGTCTTACAATGCTTACATTTAACCTTTAAAGATGCCAACTTACCTTGGTAAATGTCCATTTAATTTATCACAGAGCATGCTCGTGCCACTTGAGTAAACATAAAAAACCTTATGTGAACTAAAAGATTTGACTTAGAGTAACAAAATCCTAGGGAAACTTGGAGTGAGCATTACCATTTCATCTTCACCTCAGACCATTTTTTAAAGTAAAAGGCATAATTGTGTTTATGAAATACCAGTTTTAATTGGAATGTCTTGGGCTTTGTCAGTTCAAATCAAACCTCGAGAGTCTGAAACTATTTTTTCTATTTTTCAAAAATGTATATTGTTGATTGAATGAACTGGATTAGTTGCTTAGTTCTGTGTTCTTAGGACTAAAAATGCATTATTTTTACATAGAGTAATTATATGACCTAGACACTGTATGTCTGAGTAGAGATTTCCTGAATGTCCGAGACAGAGGTGCAGCCACTGCCTTTTTTTCCTTCCTGTGGTGGGAACTGGGGTCTAGAGTGGGAACTGATTAAAATAATTACTGCATCCTGAAGAATTCACTCCTGAAGAAACAGAACATGCCATTTCTGTCTGTTTATTAACAGCTGCTGAGTGCAACAGCTTCTAGCTGCCGTTAATAATTATTTCCTTACTTGGGACCACACAGGACAATAGGCATGGCTGTAGTAGTACATCAAATGCCCCTCAGATTGCTCTCTAACGACAAGGCCAAGTGGTATGAGATGATCCACATCCTCACCATTAAGCTCTCTTTGCCACTTGGGAACAGAGGATGGGTTGAAGTTGCCTGTTGGGGACAGTATTTGTCCCAGAGGAACTCCCAAACCGTGCCTGAGTTGTTTAGGAGAGAAGGTGGCTGATCAAAGCTCTTCTGAGATTGTTTTAGCTGTTTAGCAATATGAAAAATTCAGCTGCTGCATTTCAGTGCCTGAATATGTTTGCAGAGTAAACTGGCACCATTTAGTTTAGTTGGTGAGCTTCACGTGAAGCTAATGAAGAGGGGAATGCGCTGCTGGCATTATGGATGCTGGACCCCCAGGGTGCTGAAGAAGAAGTTAAAGAAGGTATAAAGACCATTGTGAATGAAGGGGACAGAAAAGGCTGAGGCTTTTGCTAGATCAGGCAACAAGACAAATTATTGTAATTAAATGGCATCAGAGCATACATGGTACTGTGTAGGTGAGGAGAAGACAGAATTCCTGCTCCAGAAAGTCCTTTGGTAGTTTTCCTCCTTCTGCTTAGTTGGTGACACAGCCCCACTGTATTGCCTGCTCCCCAGCTACACGAATAATGCATTGCAGAATTGAGTAGAGCAGTGTGCTAAGCCATGGCTGGAGGAACGACAGAACGGTGCCTATAGTGTCACACGGTGTTACAATCTCTGCAGTGTAGAGTTAGCGGTTACTGTTCATTCAACACTCTTCACTCAGTGAGAAGTACAAAAGTGTAGACTGGAAGACTGGAGTTTTCTGTTTCCTTATCCAGACCCAGCTCAAATATTAATAAAGGATTTTTCAGAGGTTTTTGTCTTACTCTTAAGCCCTATGGAACTATATGGGAATAGTTCCCCGCTGGAACTATTCTACAGTCTTTTCTGACACTATCCTTTCTTGCTCCTTCAGCCTGATACAGAAATGGAGAAAAAACTTTCCATTAATCTTTATCATTACCTGTTACATATTTGAAGGCCGTAGTGATGTCTGTCATGTGTACTTTTTTCTCTCATTCTCTTCTCTTTATGAAACTTCAGTCCCTCCAAACTTTATGGGTCATGTATCCCAGGAAGATTATCCTCATTGAGTATAAGACCTTCTTGGTCTAATTCTATTTTCTCCAAGTGGTGCAGATATTTCAGGGCCCAAAGCTAGGTAGTATTTCAGCTGAGAAATTACTAGCATATGCTGAGGTATAACATTTATCCAAATGTCTGCAAGTGACACTCCCTGTCTATGCATGGCTATATGGTGCTTTTTGCAACTGTAGCATTTATTCTTGATTCACTTTAACCTACTAATACTTTTCTGCAGAACAGAGGTTTTTTTTACTAATCCCGTATTTATGTAGGTGAATATTCCTGCATTACAATGGAAATTTAATTTTCCCTGTGTTTTTCCAAAATGGTGTAATTTATCATCTAGACTATTCTCAGTTCTATCTCCCAGTTTGCTTGTGGCTTTTTGTATAGGGGCTGCCTGCAAATATCACCTCTGAGGAGTTTTGAATATACAAAAAGGTTTGGGTTTTCCTTTAAATTTAGTCTTTGTTTTGATTTTGCTGGAATTGTATCTCTCTGAGTTTAAATAAATTAAACCGTGTATTGCCTTCATGTAAATGTGATGAGAGTAATTAGTGTAAATGTGCACTTTTGATGCACTACTTTCTAGGCTGGGTAAAAGAACAATATAAAGAGGAAAGGAAAAAACAATATTGTAGCAGAAAGGAGGAAAAACCTTTCAATTTTTTTTTAGTTTATGTTTCATTGCTTATTTTTGCTATGATGAAGTATGTAAGAATTTTATGAAGTTCTAGGATGATTGCTCCCTCTGTTGCTTTCATCCTGCAGGGAAATTCAAGCTGATTCTACAACTCCTTAATTTTTACCTCAAAAATGAATGAATAAATGTTTAAACTTAAATCTGCATTGTTTTGAATTTGTTGCCTTTATGTAGTTAATACTCTAACTCCTGACAGTTTCAGAAATGGGTGAGAGAGGGGTATACATTTGTCTTCAAATTCTGTAGGTGAGTTTGTCTCCATATCTTCAAATGCCAACTTCTGAATCAAAAGATGGTTTTCTGGTTTTAGTTTTTTTCACACTTCTGTATTAAACCTCTGAAAAGATTTTCCTTTTGGTTATAGAAACATTTGAAAAATGTTTAAATTAGAGTTGTGATACAGGCTATCACCTCTTAAACCTTATACAGTTATAATTTCATTTTGGAAATGAAGAAGAACCATCTCTTTGTCTTTTGCATTTAGAAGCAGTTTAATTTGCAAGTTTAATCTGCAAGAGCAAGGCAGACACGTAGAATTTCAGGCACATTTAAAAATACTCTGCTCTTATCCTTGACTTGTATTATTCAAAAGCAGCTGATAGATATGTTTGGGATAAGTAACGCTTGGAATGTTTAGCTTCTTCTGTTTGTTATTTTTTTCATCCCCTTCCCTTTCAGAGCTCATATCCCTTCTCTTTCAGGACGGCTACAAAATGCTACAGCATACTCTAAAGTTATATAGGAGATGTATGTTGGTGGGTTGATGGGTTTAAAAATGTTAAGCAAACAGAGAGTTCTTGTTTCTTCAGAGCCTCGTGAGTATTGTCTAGCACTAACACAATTTTGTAGTTAGAACTTCTTATTTAGCTTAATTAAAGGTTTCTGATTAGCCACAGCTGCATTGTATGGAACTAAAATTGAATACCTCCTAGATAGTTTCTTTTTAAAATCAGAGTTTGTATAGGAAGGGAAAGCAAGGAATACAGAAAGGGTGAGCTGGGCTAATCTTCTTAAGCCATCAAGAGCAGGGTAATCTGTCTTGTTTCACTAATGTTATCTCCATATACGACAGATACGATTTTGAGAAGTAGTAGTATTCATGCAGTAATACAATTTCATTATTGAATTTATATTTTTGATGGAATAAAATTTTGATTATTAGATTAGATAATGTCTTCAGAGTATAGAATCTGTGAGATGGGCAATTGAAGATTAGATCACAAGGTAATAGCGAGGCACATTCTTCAGAATGCATGCTATAGTTCTTTCCTAGGACTAAATTTAAACATCTTTAAAAATGGTATTTCCTCCAGCAGGAATGTTTTCCACAATGTTAATTTTAAACTCATTTAATTCCAATAAATGTGTGCAATTACTCCTCATCATACTACTCTTCTGTAAGTGTATCCTCTTCTTGTGTTTAGTTAGTCTGTAATAATACTCAATTTCTTTTCTCTTAGTTACAGGGGTGCACATCCATTTTTTTTTGTGCTCACTCTACCATGTCTTGGTCTTGAGTTCTGCAAGTGGATCTACTGAAGTGCTTATTCTTTCAGAACAGTATTTTAGTCCATGAGAAATGCAACTAAGAACATTTCAACTATTCACAAATTAAATTTGTATTCAGTGTTTGCTAGTATATCAAAAGGAGCATCTAAGGTATTACTGGGTCTTTTTCTTATACATCAAATAATAGATCTGATGCAGATGAAAAAGATTCCTTGAAATAATTTTAAAAACTTTCTATGAATCTTTGCATTTGTTCACTGTGTATAGTTTGGGTGCTTTGTTTACGAAATGGTTATGTGAAGTAAAAGGGGGAATATGCTTAAAGCACCAAGTTGCTTAAATAGCTTCTCTGTTAGATCATGGGAACTAAATTCAGATACTTCTCTGTCCCCAGTATGCCTTGGTGAATGTTAAACAAATGCATGCCACCATTGTGGAATCATAATAACTTTCGACTTTAGATAAATTTTGAAATTAATTCTTGGCTAAAAGACCATTCTCTGTTTGCATTACTACCAGTGTGTCCCTGAGGTTTTAGGTTATATTAAGAAGCAGCAATACGCAGTACAAATAAATTAGATTTTACCATTTATTGAAAACTCAGACTTGGGACTGCAACTGACCTTTCATAGGAATGACTAATTACTTTTCCCTGTATACCTGGTGAGATTTCATGCCTTTTATACTCTCCTGACTATATGCTTTTAAGGTAGAGATGGTTTTGAAAAGTACTGCATCTGTAAAGGCTGTTGTATTTCTAGTTGGATTTATTAACCCATTGGAAATAAAGATGCTGCTTTTACTTATAAAGGGGCAAAAAAATTAGGATATTTCATACCAAGTTTCATATTTTTATTTCAAAGTGGCAGATGCATGCAGGTCTGTCAAATACCATGGCTTACTGGTCCAACTCCTGCTTGGAGCCTGAGCATATCTCATGAGCTCTTGTCAGCTGCTTGGACACACCATTTCACAAGAGGCTGCCTTGAAAACAAATATTTCGAAAATATTGACAATTTGAAATACTATTTCATAAAACATATACTCTCATAATTTCTTTACCATGCATTGTATTGATAATATTGACAATTTTAATTTCAAAAGTGTTGCTTCATATGGAAAGAAATTAATCCATATGACACTAAGAAAACTAGTAAGTTTATGTAAGAAGTGGCTGCTTCTGAGCAGAAGTCATAGCAAAATAAATGTTTCATTTTAATGCTGAAAAGGTCACTGTGTCCTCTGGGATGGTTTTGCTTACCAAAATTGAAGGTAACAATTACCCATGTTAAACAGTGCTCAAGCACTTGCATCCCAGGCAAACCTGCTCATTCTTCCATAAGAAACATGTTCATTTCTCACTGTCTAGGCAGATGCTGAAGGTGCCTTCCAAACAACTGGTTTAGCTGCAAAGTTGTAAGATCAGTCACCTCAATCGTATGTGTAACATACTCTTCCTTTTTCATTTAGTGAAATTTTTATTTCCACAGTCAAGAGTCTACCTCAAACCTGAGCCCTTCTTTTGATTTCATAGCTGCATTTTTCACATTTCTTTATTCTGACATGTAGAGACTGAACTGTTTAGTCTCTTTAGCAATCGCCTTGGGCTGTTGTAGTTGAAACTAAAATGGATGTTGTCTGTAGACTTATCTCAGTTTGAAAACATTATCCCATTAAGAGTGGGCATTAACTTGCTGAATATTTGCATTTTGATAATATTTGTGTGTGTCAGCTCACAGGTTACAATCTTGGCCAAAGGCTGAGGAAAAAAAAAAAAAAAAGCCTTTACATGTTTCAGAAAGAGTTCCTTGTGTTATCACAGAAGTTGTTAGATTGTATTTGTGTGGTGTCTGTACAAGCAGCAAGGAGAAAAGGTTCAGAAATGAATTTGTGTTTCAGTAACAACTGTGGAATATCCAATATAGCGAAGTTTTTGTAGGATGAAACAACCAAATGTAATACTGCAGAAGAGTCAGAATGGCATTTCACTGAGGGGATATATAAATTGAATCTGATATTGTGTAAGCCTGTGATAACAGTGTTATAAATGTAACTAGATGAGTTCCAGAGTGGTGAGTGGGGGAAAAAAAAAAATAAAATACACCATTCTTTTAACAGAAGATATCATACAGATTCTGCATGGCTCTCTGTCATCCATGTAAGACTGACAATACTAAATCCCACAATATAAAAGTCTAGTTTTAATGGAATTTAGATACGCACATATTTTTGAAGTCCTGAGCTGCAGTCTTCGTTGATTATTAAATCAGTACAGACAGCTTCTTACCTGGAAAGACTTCTTGTTCAGAGAGATCAGCAACTTCAAGTGTTTTGTTTGGTGGTATGTCCTCACCAAGCTATCTGCAGCTCTGTTGCTGTTTTTATTAGCAATATACTAAAGGCTGAGCATATGAGAAGCTGAGAATGTTTCCAGAATACAGGTTAATGTCACTTTATAAAAAGGAAAGGGAACTGTGAAAGCTACTGTTCTTTATTCAAAATCAATATATGGATTTTGTCCTTTTTTTCCCATGCAGTAAGACTGTCCCTTCGTGGTACTTCCATCTGCCTATGGCCATGTGAATTGAGAGAAACCCTGCCTTGATTTAGCTTGTAAACTCCTCCAAGAAAGGGCTTTTCCTGTTCAGTGGTTTGTACTGTATGACCTGCAGCAGAAGCTGGCTGTAGGGCTGGGGGTTATGGAGTTAACACAGCTTGAAGAATAATGAAGATAGGATTTCTTCAGAGGTTCCCTCTTAGCAGCAACTATCCCTGCAGAATAATGAGCTTAAAAGCAATGAATAACTCTTTATCTAAATCTCCTCTGAGAAAAATTCTGCAGAGATTAGCACAAGCAGTGCACACATAGGTTGCAGGAGAGCATTCAACAGCAGAAGCTCCTGTCATAATATTCACATGGCAAGTACTTCTGAAAATCTAACAAATGACAGAAAGGCAGGAGGCATGAATCAAAAAAAAGATAATGTAGTTCCTATCATTCTCTGGTTTCATAGTGTGCTGTTTCTTGTGTAGGTGATATGCAATGTCTGAGTCTCAAAATATGTCAAAAGGAATTTTTCTGTGGAGTTAAGCAGAACTTGAGAACAAAAAAGAATGTTTCTCTGTAAAAATCGGTGTGAGATCAGGTTGCAGTGACACAAATATGTTCATTATACAAGGTCCTAGAAAGGCAGGAGGTTGTACAGTAATATCAATGAACATTTCTGACTGTCACTTCAAGAGTATATAGCATGTGGAACACATCCTGTGATAAGCTTTCAATCAGTCAAAGGTGTTAGCGTGGGGGTTTTTTTGCTTCCCCAGGAACTTGCAACAATAGTTTATCCTGCACGTGAAAGTTAGTTTTCCTTTAATTCAGTAAACACTGAATGTCGGCATTTCTTCAACACTTTTTCTGCAACTTTATGCAGCCAGAAAATTTATGACTGGGGAAACAGAAGCTTCTGTAATTGCTTCTTAGGCGTGTATGATAAGTCCTGCTTAATTTCCTGCTGGATGTTAGTGCCTGGCAGTTCAGAAAGTTGGTATTCATGGTACTTACGGAGTCTTTATTTCTGGACTTACATGCTGTCATGTGAAAACAGAGCAACATTCTAAACACTCATTTTCAGTCTCGATATATAACAGCTTCTGTATAATGTATATAATTACTTTGTAATGATGTTAGCGTACTCAGTTGTTTTCTTCCATTTAGAGAACCTGACACAAGAGGTGATCCTTCTTACTGCCACTCACAGTTTATGGTTTTCACAGTCAGATCTGCTTTGGAGAAAAGAGCTGGGAAACCACTGGGTGGCCCATGGAGTATACAGCTTGTTTCTGAAGGTGGTGGACTTCCAAAGATATTCTTGTTTTGCACCTGAGGAAACACCCAGCAAGCCTTTTGGTGCTTTGATACAGACTTGGGCAGTTGGAGTTTTTATGTCCCAGTAAGAAAGTAACTGTTTTGTTGATTTATACTCTTGGTTAGTGCTCTTAGTAAACTGAGAAGCACACGTGCAAGGAGTAGCCTTCAACATTTTTGTAAGTAGCCTCTCCCTTGCTTGTCCCTAGTTCTGTGCTTAACCTTCCTATGAAAAACTTATCAGACAGTACGTGTGGCCAACTGCTTCTAAGTCCCAATATTTTGAAAAGTTTTAAAGACAAGCAAAGTCAGAAATAGGCTTCTCACACAGTTACAGTGAGAAAACTTGTCTGTAGGGTTAGACCTTCCCAGTGACACCAGTCCTACTTCTGCAGTGATTTTCTTGACTCATTGGCAATGTTTTGCTAAAGCAGTATGGGGTGTGTAGGGACCAACACTACAGTGCTTTAGCAACCAGCATCTCTGGGCTGGTGCAAAGCACCATGTTAAACGTTCCCTTGTTGATCTTTCATATCACTGTAACATAAATATTTTACTGGGGAGTCTTAGTCAGAATTACTGTTCAGGAATAGGAAACTATATATTTGTGTGCTGGACACTGTTTAGACAAATGCCTTCCACTGAGAATAAATATTTCACTTTATTTCTGAGGATGTCTCTTCTGTTTGGCTGTTTACATCTTTATGTATTGCTCTTTATCACAAAATCATTTTCAGTGTTTCTAAAAACCCAATTCGTTAGCGTAACAGTAGGAGCCTTTGCCTGTGTCTGTGCCCACATTTTAAGTTTGAGGGAGTTTTGGTGTGAGCCCTTGGGCTTCAGCCTTCTGTACCTCTTGATGCTTTGCATCAGCAGCATGGGTCTCAGCTGGGAAACAAAGGGCAGATTTCGGTTGAGATGATGGCAGCTGCCCACCACAGCCACTCTGCCATGGCTGGACCACTAATTGGGCATCTCAGCTGCAAGCACAGGCGAGGTGCTGTGCTTGAAGGTGGCAGCTATGAGGGGTGGTCCCTGGCACGGCATGACCCCCAGCATGTGGTTTCCCCCAGGCAGCTTAAGCTGGAAGCTGCTCAGGACAAAACCCAGGTCTTGACTCAAGATTAAGCTTGAGTTGAAAGATCCAGTTTTACTGAGCTGTTTTGTGAAATCTGTGATGTAAAACGAATCACCGAATCACAGAATGTTAGGGGTTGGAAGGAATCTCTGGAGATCATTGATTTCTACATATCATCAGTGATGCCAAATGCCTATTTTAAAACTGAAAACAATTTTACCATTATTTTCACATTGAAGTAATGTGAAACACTAAAAAGCATTTATGATGCACTCCAGCCTGTGGCTGATAAGACTTTTATCAAGCTTTTTGGGGTGTATTATCCTGAATTTATTACTATACTCTGTAAAAGAAAGGTCATTCAAAATGAAACCAGAATCTCAGGCCTCTCCTGAGGGGAATTTGGGGTAATAAAATTCAGAGTACATTAATGCATTACTTAATAAAAACTCCTTCTAGTGTTTTTCTGTTATGTATACCATCATACATTTCAAAAGAAGACAGCCAGTCCCCCAATCCAAAGGACATAATGATAACTGACAACATTTTATGCATTCTTGTTCATGCATCACCTTACTTACAAAGTCATTATGATCAATAAATGTCATATAGCAAATTCTTTTTCAGGGTCTTTTTGGTACACAAGTTTAGAACATTGAAATGCAAAAGGACAATTTTTAACTCATCCTATGGAACCAGCAGGGTTTGACCTGGTCATGAATTGTGTCCCTGTGGTTTCTTGGCAATGCCACAGGTGGCTGCATAGCAGGTTCCAGGAAATTCTTGATTTTTCTCGACCCTGCAGGTTTGTCTGTGAAAAATGTAATGTTTAATGAGAAAACTCATGTTCTTACCTCCACTGTACAAATGTCAAAGGCCTCAAATTACAACCAGAATAGGCTCCATTGTAGAGTCTAGCAACTTACCATCATCCTTAGAATACAGTCCTTAGTTTAGGTGCTGAACTGGATTTTAATGGTCCTAAAAATTTACATCCACCTGGAGGGTGCGGTGGTCTAGTGCTAATTGAACACAGCTGCAGTATAAAACTAGTGCAATTACAACACATGCTGGTGAAAGTACAAAAAAAGTCTGGAATCCTCCCTGCCTATCTGTTTTAATAGAAAGGAGATGAAAAATTGTTATTTGTGGCTAACTTTTCCTGTATACGTGCAAATGTGAGGTAAGAACTCCCAAACAGCAACTAATACCCAAGACCAAAATCCCAAGGGTAAAAAGTAATTGAAGGTGATGCTGTTGTGGTGGGAACAGTTCCAACTTCATAGCACTTAAGGACTTTCCTGTCTCCCAGTTCCTTTGCAGTTTCGTAGTCTGGTCTTCCAGTTTCTCCCAGTTTCACAGTCTGGTCTTCCAGTTTCTCCCAGGTTCATAGTTACCCTTCACCTTATTCTTGGCTACCTGATTTTGCTGTTTGCCTAAGAGTGAAGTACAAGACTAGCAGAAATGTTAGCAAACAGTGATGTATGAAGGGGGCGAGGGATGACTTTTAAACTCCTATCAGAATGTGCTTACTTTATTTCTCTTTATATAAACACACGTTTTCATCTTCAGGGGCCTCATTCATTACAGCAGGAGCTTTCTGTGATTATTAAGTTTTAGTACCATCCAGCAACCTGTGCCATTTCAGGAATCAGGCTGATTAAATTACCCAATTAAGCAACCTTGCTAAGCAGGTGGGAGACATTTCAGCACTGTTTTTTCAATAATAAAATTGAATTTAGTGAAATTGTCCGAAGTTTAAAAAACCTGTAAGTACCAGTGAGGAAGAAAGGTGCTCTTTAGTGAACAGTGGTGTAGAAGCACAATTTCTTTGATTCCCAAGTATGGATGATTCCAAAAATGCACAGAGAGTTATAAAACAGACAAGATTACAGGCAATGCAATACTTTGAGGTCTAATAGAAAAAAAAGAAGTCAATGCTTCAATGATTTTTTCATTAAAAAATAAATAATTTTAGTATTGTTATCACATAGTAATCGATGTTACCTGCAGAACAGAGATCTTGAACAGCAATGATATGTTGTAATTCTTTGTGGTCGAATGTTCAGTAGCCATGAAATGTACATGAGGAGGAGATGAGTGAAAGCAAAGGGCAAAGTCATCAGATACACGTGCATATTGTCCAGCAGTCTCTGGTTAAGCAGCTCAGTGTCAACAGTAGACTTGCTTTTCTGCAGTCCTTGAGGCTACTACTCAAGCAGCTGTTGCCTCAGCAAGATTTGGGGAGGGAACTGACATACAGGAATAATTCTTTAGCCACAGTGCTGATTCAAAGAAACCTTCAATTTCCAGTCCCACCCCTAAGTGTCATTAAGAATTTTATGCAGTTTGTAAATGAAAACTTTTAGGGCTTGGTTGAGATCAGGTTTGTTTTGTTGGCATCTAGGGGTGAGCCACAGTTCTGCCCAGTGTTTTAGTTCTACAGCCACACACGACTCACCCCATGTTCTGCATTTTAAGTTATTTTTATCATGTGTCATGTCCTCACTGAAACATTGTCAACATTATCTCATATTTGACTAAGAAAGAAAATTCTGAGTAAGGCAGAATACACAGCCACATAAAACAAAGCTGGAATATTGTTCCACAGATATCTGGCAAAAAATCAAAGATTGGTTTCCACATCTATCCTATGTCATTCTGAAGAACAATAAGAAAATTGTCTCACATTTCCTCTTCAGAGTTCTCATTTGTTCCTGTAGATTTTTGGGGGTTTTTTAGTTAGAGCAAAGAGTGAAATGTTATACAGCATACTGTATTGAATTGGCAGGTGATGTGTTTAGTCAAACGGTAAAAATTAACGTTTGTGTTTTGATATCTAATTTTCTTGGAGAGGAGCAAAAAGTTTCACTTTTTAGGTAGTGGTAGCTATTTATTTCATATACTTCTCAAAAGTTAGCCAAAGTTTCAAAGTATTTGGAAATACTGAGTATCAACAACATAATGAAATTCAGTTATTTTATTTCCTTTGACAAGAATTATATTTTATTGTACAGTAATACAGTTATTGTAAGAACTATGAGGCATTTACACTTTATTATGATATTAATTTATGCAAAGGATATTTAATTTTAACTGGACGTCTTATTAGCAGTGACCTGAAAGTCATAAAAGCAATATATCATTGCTGGTGGTACTGCTAAGCCAATGCCTAGACTGCAATGATGCTGAGTTCCTGAGAGTTGGTAGCTCACTGTTTCCTAAATGCACTAGATTTCTGTTTTGCTCTCTAAAGCTTTGATGTGTATAACAAGAGTTCTCTTTCATGTGATCAGGCAGAAGGTGCATTGTTAGACTGTTTCACAGAGGCAGAATACAAGGCTTAGCTGGGTATCTACCCACACTGTGCAAGGCGCATTTGGCAAAAGCAGTCACAGATTCTTGCTTTTTCTTCTTTATTCATAAAGCTATGACATGTAACTTGGGGAATGGCATTATACTAGTCTCCTAAGATTTGCTAACAGGATTTTGAGATTTTAGAGATGAGGAAAAAACCACCAGATTATGGAAAATGGGAAAAATATTTCTCACTTGCTCTGCTTCCCTTCCCTCATTGTCTGTATGTTACACAGTGACTGTATTTGACTCTGAAACCTTCAGTGTCATGTTCTCTTCTCTCAGTTAGGATCACTGCCGAAGTGATCCCATGTTTATAGAGGGGGTTTTTAATGTTGCCGTTTGGGGTACAAATAGCTACTTTCAGCTTGGAGTTGTACCTTTTTTTGGACGTATTTTAATTCTGAGGTAGTATCCTCTATATTTGGGTTAGTGGTCACAAAGTTTGGCCTCTACAATTTTCTGCTAATATTGCTAAAACCCGTTCCTCTAGCATATGGGATGCAGAAGACACTACAAAGCAAGCTGTTAGGAAGCCTGAAAAGGTTTTTAAGCTGAAAAATTTGAGTTTGGAGAGGGAAATATAGACTTTTGCAGTTTCCAAATTCTGATGCTAGATCCATTCAGATGTAAATCAATCCCAACAGG
Source organism: Apus apus (assembly GCF_020740795.1). Taxonomy (NCBI): domain Eukaryota; kingdom Metazoa; phylum Chordata; class Aves; order Apodiformes; family Apodidae; genus Apus; species Apus apus. The sequence continues at coordinate 102,897,441 of NC_067283.1, forward strand.
AGCTCTCTGCTCTAGATACTTTATCCTAACATGTTTTTGTTCATTATTCCTTCCTCAGTTGGAGGTTGTATATGAAAGCTGTTAAAATGAAATGTATTCCTATGAAAGTTATTAGTATATTTTGGAACTCAGAAATGGTTGAAAAGCTGGGAAGTATTTCAGCATAAATAACATTGTGAGTGGCTTTTTTTTTGTTTTGAAATTCTTAGTCCAGGATGTGGATAGTTAGGTCATAATCTCTCTGGGTATTTTCCAGTGTTTGGCTAGGCTTTCAATGATGATCTCCATTACTGGAAATATTGTGCATCCTTATGTAGGTTAGAGTGAAATAATAGAGGTTTTGAAATGAGCAGCATTCACATACATTTTCATAGGTTCACATACATTTCATATGTTTTCATATGTTCACATCTATTTCATGTGAATTTTCTTTTAATTGGCATGACAATCTCTCACTTAATGCTTGTGTTTTAAACTTCATTAAACTTATTGCACACTACAATTATTCTATGTTAGAAGCATTTGTGTGGCTCCATCTGTACCCTGTACTATTTTGGGAGACCTCTGTGACTGGTCTAGCTCTGCTGTTGCTGTGCCTTGGGAATTGGATGTCACTTTCCTGTTTCAACATTGGCGTTCGGTCAACAAATATCCATTTGTAGTTGTTATTCTTGGAGTTTTGTGACAATTCAGTTTCCTTGATATCAAATCTTCATTGATATTGCCAGGAACTGTATGGAGTTCCTCAGTCACTGCATGCTCTGTGGGTAGGTGAAGAGGAGAATGAAGTATCTCATAAAATAAATTTTTGAAGCCATTATTAGAAAGTTTCTTTCAACAGGATGACAGCCAAGTTGTGCTCAACATATGTCAAAAGCAAAGGTCTGAGATTCTCTTATACAAATGGCATAATCAAAGACCATGATCAGGTGTGGTCTTATGTCATTATCCCAGCTCACAATAAGTTAGACTGGATTTTGTCAGCAAATATCATCAGGGCTGTGCAGATACATCCAGGTGATGGAAGAACACATTTAATTCAGGATTGATGTGCTTTGACCATGGAGATTTTATAGTCCCTGATGCACAAGAGATTGACTAGTTGCTGGGAGGCAAAGAAGATTTTAGTTTCCCTGCATAGACAGCTTTTTCTTATTGCGGTTTACCAACCACCTAGCCTTGAGCATACCTTGTCTGCCAGCCCTTGGAAGGAAACTTTTATGCATGTGAGTATTTATTTCATGCTATAACACAATTAATGAGCCAGTGACCCACTTTCTAACCTGTTTGTTTACCCTGATACTTCTCTTGGTACCTGCAGGAGCAGATTTCATAGCGCTATCTCAGAGGTCTTCCTGCAGATATCTGCTTCAATTTTTCACATTCTAGTTTTGTCTCTCACTCAATGTTTTTTCCTAGTAGAAACTATAGTTTACTAATAGTATACTATTTCATTGGTACAAAAAAAACATATTTTTTTTTCCCTACAAAAGAGGTGTTGTGGTACATTAAAGAAATCAAGAAGTAAGGTGCCAATAATGTTGGTCAGTTTATTGTCCCTCAAATAGGTGACTGATTGGCCTTTTTCAGCTTATTTAACTTTTTTCAGGTATAGAACTGATAAAAAGAGTGTTTTCCTCATTTGTATTTATTCACTGTAAGGCAGTAGAGTGACAAGTGTACCAGGATGTAGAGAGTACAGCAGGGTCCAATTGCTCAGCAGCCTGAATCCACAGAAACCAGGCTATGGTTTCCTTTTGTATCTGTAAAATCAGTTAATTTTGAGTTAATTGTGCCATTACTACTTCTTCTCATCTAATGTAATTTTCTTAATTGGCTAATTGCTTTATCCATATGCTAAACATAAGTCAGCCTCTGTGAAAGTGTCATTCATTAGCTGGATCTATGTTACTTAGCCCAACATATCTTTACATGCTATATTTGAATTTCTTCTGTGCTACATTTCCTTTTGCAGTACCACAGTTATCCTGTGTAGACATCATCCCCCTCCCTCCAAGCCCCTTGGCTACAGATAAATGGCTTGTTAGGATAATTGGACACCTTATTTTCAGTCATGCTGAACTCTCCTTTTGTTTATATTTCTAAGTGTGCTTCCTGGTTTCTGCTTCCTGAGATCAGCAAGGACGTCTTCCAACATTAACACTTCTTGCAGAACTGCAAATGCCATTGCTAAACAGGCTGTCACGTAAGCATTTGACCTGAGTATTTTTGTTGTCCCTAACATCTTGAAAGTAAAATAAAATAAAAAAAGCTGGTTTGGTAGTAATTTGAGTCTCATAATCTTGATATCACTGCTTGGCAAATCCACTTTTCTAGGCATGCACACCACGAGCTTGCTCCAAAAGCTCTCGGGTAATTTCCAACAGCCAGGAGCTTTGATGCATTTCAGGCACACAGAGGTTCCACTTGTGAGGGGTTGAGGCACTTTGGTGAAAACAGCAGTGAAACAAATTGTCTTCTTCAGAGACTTCCAGTACTAATGGTGCAAATAGGATGAAGAGGGGAAGAGATGTGATATACAGTAATTCAAGAAGTCAATAAGTGCTAGTTTTCTAACTTTATGTGGGGTTTGCATGGAAGCAGAGGAGATCTTCCAGAACACAGGTAGTCTGTTATGACAATTTCAAAGAGGAAAGAACAAGGGAGAGTATTTGAGAAATGTATGGATTTTTTGGGCCTGATGAAAGTGAGATGGACAGTGTGTCTGTCACTTGAGAAGTACCTAAAGAGAACTTTTCAGCCGTCTGAAGAAAGATGAGAAGCAGTAGAAGCCTGTTACTTAACATCGTGATTTGGTATTGCACACCACCTCAACAGAGACTAGACCCTCCTTTTCTCTCAGCCTTTCCTAATATATTGAGTTTCAACAATTCCCTCAGCTTTTGTGTCCTGTCTGGGTTGCTGATTTTTCAAGGCAAGCACTGTCTGTGCATTTCTGTGTTTTTACAGCCCCCGGCGCAGCTGGATCCCACTGTTACCTGGCCCTTAGACAGTGCTGATGCCAGCAAATCCACCAGAGAAGATATTTTCCTGGAATTTAGAAAGTGAGTTTAGAGAATTGAGTTCCTGCTGTAGGATTGCAAAAAATGCAAGTTCTCTTAAGACAAGTCATTTAGATCCCTGATGATTTTGTGCATAAATCAAAGTGCAGATTTTTTTTTCCTGGGTTTCCCGTTGACATGTGTGTTGGAAACATACTAAAATAACTATTTTCCTTTTTATACTTTCAATTCTTCACTGCTTCGCATGCAATTCAGTATGTGTCCATTTGCCTTCTGACAGATTTTAATGCATACTTTTCAGCTTACCATGTAATATAATGTTACATTCACCTCTCAAAGCAAAGTAGCCAGTTCTGCCCACAGCACCGACATCAGCACACAAATCTGTTGGTGAACAGCTGCACAAGAGATAAGCCCTGAATTATTTAACAGGTTGAAAATAAAAAAAAAAAAAAAAAAAATCCCATGTGAGTCCTTCTCCTTTTCACTGCCAGCAGTCAGTTGGCAGGAGGTAGGGGTGTCTAGCATCTTTCAGGGTCCAGAGTTCACATTTGAAAACCTGTCAACCAAAAGCCACTCATTTGTCCTGTGTTTTTTTTTATCTTTCTTCAGATGAGTATGGAGTATAAGGTGTTATTTTAAACTTAGTGTGCATATTTATTTGCCGTCTGTGGTGCAGAAAATAAGCTATTAGTTATTCCTCTTAGAGGTTTGACCCCTTCAGCTGAATCGCTTGAGCTTGCTCGTTGGATTTGTTCTCATTTTGCAGTTCACACCCTCACCCTTCAACTTGTCGTGAACCTGGGCCAGCTGCTGCACCTGTACAAACCCCTCTGGGCGCTCTGCTCGCAGGATTGGTGCCACGATGCGGGGAAGCTGTATTCAGCAGGGTCACATTAGCTTGGGGAGTTAAGATACGATTTGTCCCACTGGTTTTGGCATGACTCATGTTTAGCAGATAATTAGAACCTCATGCCAGACTTTTCACTATGCAGGTTTTGAAGTGGAGCAGTAATTTTTTAAAATGTATTAACTATAAATGCTTACTGGGATTGACAAATGCGTTACTAATTCAACAATGACTTTGTTATGAGGCACTAATAGGAAAAAATGTACTTCAGATCTAAAATCTCTCTCAAGAATTAATCCTTAATTCTGTACATAATTTTGACTTGAGCAGATATTTACGTAAAGCTGGAAAATGCTTTAAGATCTCAAGTGACATGTAACTAATGCCATATGAGAAAATAAGTCAGTTTAATAATTAATAACCTGCAGGACCACATCTCCTTTTCTTGTACATAAGTAGTTTTGAAAGTTGTTTTTTTTTTCTTAAACTAGAATGGCCAGGTTTTACCTCTTGAGACAGGAGCAAAATTCTTGAGCAATTTCGATACAATTCCTCTTCCACAGCTGCAGTGAATACTTGCTGGGTGGTGGGGCTGATCGAGGTGCAGGGGCTTTGAGATGGTCATAATCTTTGTCCTTGCAAGGAGGTGGAGAACAGGGATGTAGAACATAAACATATCTCTCTACCTGCACATCCAGCCTTAATGGCATGAGGAATTTCTTTTTAAGTTTGTGGGTTGTTCTGGGGGTTTTTCCTCTGAAAGGTTGGCTTTGTTTGCCTCAAAACTTCTGTTTCTCTCAAGTTTTTGGCATGAATAGTGTTTCAAGCCATGGCCATGAAGAGTCCTAAATTTCCCTCGTGTTATGGGGAGCAATATTAGGGTGCACTGAGCAACACTGGAGGAGAAGGAAGCAGAGGAGGAGTGTGGTTTGTTTTTTTGAGGGTTGAAGAGATGGCTACCATCATTTCATTATTTTTCTGTAAAGGACAAGCAACAGTAGCAGTAAGGACTTGCTTTTGTTAGTGACATGATTCACTCAGATTCTAGAAGATGTAAGGTGAAATTGAATTTTTTTTTTTTTTTGAGCAACAGGTTTCCCCCTTTTAAAAAGGCCAACTGTTCAGATCATAAAATTAGATCCCATTATGTTGGGCTGGTTTTTGGGTGCCTTTTCTGGTGTACCCGGTGGATAGTAAAACTGACATTTTAAAAAGTGCAGCAGCAGGCAGGAAGTCTTTAATGGAGGCCTCCAAATATCTGTCAAGTAGTAACTGCGTTTGGTCACAACTTTTCCAGTCTGACCAGTAGCTTGCAAGCTTTGCTGTATGAAATGTTTGTTAAGCTATCCAACCATGTTATTGTATGTTGCTGCTTTGTTAAGGATGAGTGCAATTATTCTAAAATTGACACTTAAAAAAAAACCCCAAAACCAAAAACCAAATAAAAAACCCCATACAAAACCAACATCATCAACAACAAAACAAACAAACAAACAAACCCACAAAAAAAAACTCAAACAAAAATCCAAACCAAAAAACACAAACAAACAAAAAAAACCTATGCAGGGTTTTGAAGACTGGTCCATATGAGATTATAGCTTTCTGAATCCTCTCAAGGGATCGATCACACATTCCAGATCTTCCTTGCTCCATGTAGTTCCTTTTGTTTTGATTTACTGAGTGCTTGGCCAGGTGATAACAAATCTGTTATCTCGGTAAGTATACTCCAATTAACCATGTCTATGGGAGTAGTTTTCATGTTTTATTTATGCTGCAACAGTGGACAATGCATAGACTGTTTACATAACTGGTTAGAGAAAAGCTCAGATGTATCTCAGGCTGACTGCCACCAGCCAGGACCTCTGCTGAAGTGCTGGAAATCTCATCAGTTTTCAACCACTTAGCAACAAAGTATATTTTTCAGGTTAGTGTATCTACAATGAACCTTTAAACAAGCGTATTGGAGACGTGTGTTATTATATGTGGACCACAGAGATAATAATGGATACCTGTAGTCAACTTTTATCAGTGAGTTTTGACATTTTGGACTACACTTAGCTGACATACTTCGTTTTGCAGTGGGGACAGGTTGTGTACCTTCTGGGGAGAGCTGGCCCTCCTATCACAGCTGCCCACGCACAGCTGCGTCAGCAGCAGAAAGCAGCCTCCATAAATCACTTCTTCTCCTGCTGGACCTCTGCATAGGGAGGAATGGGAAGTGTTTGCAGTCCGGAGCTGATTGTCAGCAAACCTCCACTGAAGTGACAGTGGGAGCACACCTGGCTACTTATAGATGGGGCTAACATTACAGCTTGGTTTAATCTGAGCTGGAGTGAGAGTTGAGATCCCAGCTGTGATTCAATATGACCTGCTTTGCAGACTGATTTTGGAGGCTAGATGTTTTAGCACAAACATCTGCAAGCACAAACAATTGCAGCATTCTCTTGAAGTGAGTCCCTCTTGCCATCTCCATGTGTTTAATTATTAGTAAAAGGAGTCCTCTGCCCTTTTCTCTAGAGTCCTCTTTCCCCATAAGCAGGCCCAGTTAGGCATAATTTTCAATACCCTGAAAGTGTTCAAGGCCAGACTAGATGGGGCTTTGAACAATGTGGTCTAGTGGGAAATGTCCTTGCCCATGGCAAGGGGGTTGAAACTAGGTGATCTTTAAGGTCACTTCTAAGCCAAAACATTCTATGTTTTTTCCCTCCAGTCTCACGCAGATATGGTGATGTTGTCAAAGGTGTAAAAACTACCCGAAATCAACCCTAGAAAATATAATTTTTAAAGGTGGATGAAATATTACTGAGAGCCCTGGTGAAGTCTTGCTAGTTTACATCAATTGACTTTAGAAAGAAATGTTCCAAAGTGTTGGTATGAAATACAAACAAGGATTACTGAGACAGAATTTTTTTTATTATTATTTCTGCCACAATATCACCTGTCCAGAATAGCCATTAGAAGAGGTGATGTGCAGGTTTTAGACTGGAAGTTAATTTTTGTTCTCATACAAAGTGTCTTTAAAGAAGTCAATCCAAGTGATTAAATCAAGTGATTAAATTAAGTTTAGATTAATTTAGATCTAAATTAAGTTTAGATTTAGTGCAGAGTTTGGCATTTACATGTCTTTCCAATAAAAATAAATGGTTTTATGTATGACTTGTTCATTGTTAGAAATTGATCACTTTTATACTTTTCAATCACTTTTCCTGTTGAATATATTTTTCTCTCCCCCACCTCTTTGCTTCTCTTTCAGCCTGTTGTGGGTACAGTCTCCCCCACTGCTGTGAATAGCTCACATTTGCAACTACATAAAATACAGTCAGTGCATTCCAGCTGGCAAAGACAAGGAATTTTGTAGGCTTTATGCCTTGCAGAAAATGTTGCCAAGATGCCCTAATTTCTACATTCAGTTGAAGCAGTTTTCTAAAACTGATGCAGAGAAAAGTTTGGGATGTGGTACATGCTTTTGGAAGTTGAGCTGGTATCCTTCATACAAAGTTGTCTTGAACTGTCGCATTTTTGGCGTGTCTGATTTTGAGCACAACAGGAGTGTTTCCCATATGTTTTTTAATGTACCCATGAAGATGGTTTATAAACTGCGTATTCTCTAAGGGCATTGACTGTAGCTGTGCTCCATCACCTGATCTCATTGTGGGAGCTTCCAGGTCTTCTGATCTGCTTGGGTTGGGATAACTTGCCAACTGGTGCTAGCTTTGAAGCATTGCTGTTGTTGGCCTCCTGTCTTTGAAGGAAAGCAACCAATATCACTTCAAAAGGCAACAAAGAAGCACATGAATAAATAAAATACTTGATTTTAAAATTGGTTTAAGAGTCAGATGTCTAAATTGCCTGTGATTTCTGTAACATGGAAGTCCCTGCTGAGTAGGAAATTATTACCGCTCATCATCCTCTTCAGTATTTTCTCAAAAGGTATGACTGTGTTAATACCCTAATGAAACACTTCAATAGAACACATTGCACTGAGGACAAAATAAGCACACTTTAAGTAAGTGTGAGATCACTCTTGTCATCTAGTAACTTATGAGAATGGCAAAAGTTTCAGTGCTTTTACTGTTTTTTTGGCTTAGTTTTAGCCAAACAAGCTTAATGGGGAGAAATTACTCCTAAAACTCCTAATTAAGAATGTAACTGTAAAAAGAGTGAGCTATTTGTAATGTATTTGAAGCATGCAAGACAAAAAGCGTGGAATGCTTTGAAAATGGAAATTATTAGGCAACCTGGTGATTTTTTTAATTTGTTGATAGTTCTCATGCTATTTGTAGCCTCCTAATGAAAACTAATTAAGTGTTGTGAAATAATCTGCTAGTATACTGGATGCAGTCCTTCAGTCTTTTATTGATGGGACTGAACACAATCACATAGCATTGGATCCCTGGGAAATCTCTTTGGGCACTTCTAGTGGCTCAATTGTGGCCATTTTATGGGTCATGAGCAAGGCACAGATCAATAATGGTGGCTCTTTCCCTCTGCCAGGGGCAATGAAATCCAGTAAAAGTTCCAAGTGTGCAGAGGAATGCTGGTCTCTCCTGTCTTTGCAGAGGACACCAAAATTAATGTGCTTCGTGAGTTGACAGAGAGACATGGGAGCAAGTGGGGAGTGTCTCTGCTGTTGGTGCATCACTGCTATGCCTCTTCGGGGCCTTGATGAGACTCCAGTTGCCCAAACTTGTCCTTGCAACCTCCTTGTCCCTGTGGGCTCCTCACCCAAGGAGTGGCAGCCATGTTTTAAAATATCTAGAAGTGAAGGACTGGGCTGAGTCTGAGACTGACCCCTCACCACTTTCTGTTTTCCTGAATTCTTTTGCGTGTTCCGTTTACCCTGAGCTAATAGCTACACAGTTGACTGTCTCTTGACTGTGGGAGGGGAACTGGAATGCTGGAGAGCTTTGCCCTTCCAGTTCTCACATGAGCTTTGAGCTCTCACTACAGCTTTGCTTTGAGAAAATTTGGGTGAAATCACAACATTTTAAGCTCTGCAAAGACAAAGAAAATTAAAATGGAAGAAACCCTTTCTTCAGTGTTTATTTGTTTGTGCTTGTCAGCTGAACTAGATAAAACATCTTTGAATTTGCTAGGAGTGAAAACCAGTATCTGTTGGAAGCATTTCCTTTTCCCTGATTGTTTGAGTCTACTGCCTGCTTCTCACTGCTACCCAGAGGACCATGTCCTTCTGCATCCATATTTCTCTTCTGCAGAGGTCTCTGGGAGTGTGTCAGCTTTCATGCCCCAAACATCTTGTTGCCTTGTGCAGTCACTGCTGCCTTTTCTTAATAGCATGCAAACAGAAGGTGAGTTTGAAACTGCTGTTTGCTGCTTCTGTGGAAGGTAGTGTGCTAAGGTTGCACACATCTTAAGACAGTTTTCAGAATTTTACTCTGGATATCATCCTTCACACATCACTTTAGGTCTTTGTATCTCGTGTCTTTTTAGCCGCTGAAAGAATTTGGGTTTTTTTTCTGAAGTATTTGAATAGGGCAGGTCTACAAACAATGAGTTGCTGTCTTCTTCATACTATGCGACTGTTTCCTTAATACTATCCAAGTGTTTCCTTAATTCTATGTGAGTGTTTCCTTAGTACTAAGTGAGTGTGTCCTTAATCTGTGAATGAAATGGTTCTTTATTATCTTTCGAAAAAGCTATGTAAAAAATAACAAAGCAATTTCAGAGAAAAAACATGCATTCCAAAATGTTGGTGGAGTCACAGATACCATCATTATGATGCTAGTTTTCTGTCATCTTAATGTTCCTCTTGTATATGTGCAACATTTCCTAGTTTTCTATCCTTGTTTCTCTTATCCATAATTTCTTGTATATGAATGTGCTACTGAAGAAATTCTTGTTATTTAATGGGTCAAAGTCCAAATGGAGGCAGGTGACAAGTGGTGTCCCCCAGGGGTCAGTATTGGGACCAGTGCTGTTTAACATCTTTGTTGGAGACACAGACAGTGAGATTGAGTGTATCCTCAGCAAGTTTGCTGATGATACCAAGCTGTGTGGTGTGGTTGACACCCAAGAGGGAAGGGACGCCATCCAGAGGGACCTTGACAGGCTGGAGAGGTGGGCCAGTGCCAACCTCATGAAGTTCAACAAGGCCAAGTGCAAGGTCCTGCACCTGGGTCAGCACAACCCCAGGCACAAATACAGGCTGGGGGAAGAATGGCTGGAGAGCAGCCTGAGGAGAAGGACTTGGGGGTGGGAGAAGATGAGAAGCTCAACATGAGCCACCAGCGTGCACTCGCAGCCCAGAGAGCCAACTGCATCCTGGGCTGCATCAAAAGAAGTGTGGCCAGCAGGGCCAGGGAGGTGATTCTGCCCCTCTACTCTGCTCTGGTGAGGCCACACCTGGAGTACTGTGTACAGGTCTGGTGCCCTCAGCACAAGAAAGTTATAGACCTGTTGGAGAGGGTCCAGAGATAGGCCACCAAGATGATCAAAGGGCTGGAGCACCTCTGCTATGAAGACAGGCCAAGAGAGTTGGGGCTGTTCAGCCTAGAGAAGAGAAGGCTCCAAGGAGACCTTATAGCGGCTTTCCAGTACTTGAAAGGGGCCTACAGGAAAGCTGGGGAGGGGCTTTTCATCAGAGAAGATGGTGATAGGACAAAGGGTTATGGTTTTAAACTGAGAGAGGGGAGATTTAGGTTAGATAGTAGGAAGAAATTCTTCACTATAAGGGTGGTGAGGAACTGGAATGGGTTGTCCAGGGAGGTTGTTGATGCCTCATCCCTGGGGGTTTTTAAGGCCAGGTTGGATGAGGTTTTGTGCAACCTGATCTAGTGGTAGGGTTTCCTGCTCATGGCAGGGGGGTTGGAAGTTGATGATCTTTAAGGTCCATTCCAACCTTAATGATTTTATGATTCTGTGATAATTTATCTGCCCCTTCCCATATGTCTGTGCTGCAGAATTGTGGAAGGAACATTTGCCCACCTCTCCTTCTGGTGTGACAAGAAGAGAAAATGAGACAATGAATAGCAAATTTCTTGCACTGGCACACTGCACACATTCATCACTGCAGGAAACCTGGTTGACATTATTATTCATAACAGTATATTATATTACAATAAAACTAAGCAGAGGGTAGCTCCAAAATTGGAAAGATGCCCGTCAAATACACTCTGAAGTGAAAACTTCTCCTCTAAGATACTATTTAGCAGGCAGAGCAGTGTTGGTTGGGGTGGGAGAGGAGAGAATTTCTCTGCCAATAAAAGTGGAGAAAAATCTCATTTTCTTCAGGTTTATGAAAAATAAAACTTACTCCAAGTTTTCTTTAAGTTGTTTTACTTTGAAAACCCAAGCAAAGTTAGTCTTCCGTATTTGAAAAAGGGCCCATTTAGTTATTATTTGGACTCCTTTCAGAAGGTCTGGAGCAGAACTTTGATGCTCTTTAGCTCAGTGACTCTCTGATTTGAGGTTGACATCCCTCATGGCAATGGCAGGAAATGTCACCTTCCTTCAAAGCTGTCTTGAGCCCTGACACCCTTCTCCGTTGTAAAGAAGACGATGATATCAGTTATATCTGTGAACTGTCTGATTCTTTCCCAATTTACTCCTGCACTCTGATCTGTGCTGATGGCCTACAGAGTTCTGCTTTGCAGTGTCCTTTTCTCATCCTTTTTTGCAGTGGTTTACTGCTATGGGGGAGGGGGAGGAGGTCTATTTAGAGAAAAAAAAAAAAAAAAAGACCCTGGAATGTATTCAAATCTCCGGTATCCTTGGAAATTTGGGTTAAAAAGCACCAACCAACCATTACAGCAAACAAATAATTTTAAATAATAATGTTTACATGTTTAATAATAATAATATTTAATAATGTTTAAATAATTAAACAACAACAAAAAAAGCCTTTTCCACTAACTAGCTATCTCATGTTTCATCTGAAGCACACTCCTTGAAGATTTTCTAGTGCTGTGGGTTTTCCTGTTTTTCTGCCTTGTTCAGGAAACAGGAGAGATGCTAAATACTAAGGCAGCATTGTCTGATGCCACTTCTGTAAGAGGCACAATGTATATAACTAACTATTGGATAGCCAATGCACAGGTAGGTAAGTGCTAGTATCGTCTCTGTGGTACTGTGAAGCAAGTAGGATAAAGTTCTTTCCTATGCCACATGCATTTCAGTTGACAAAACTGCTGGTCTGTTTCATGAAACCAGTGGTTCTATATTGATTAAAAAGCAAAAATTTGGATTTCTGAGAAAACATACTTTGTTTGCCTGGGAGAAGGTTGAAGTTTGCTACAGGGAGCCAGCCACTGGAAACACTGTTCATAATGTACGAAGCTGCTGAACTAGATATGTTCCACATACAAAAGTTGTTATCAACTGCAGCTGTGTACATTTCAGCTAATTAGTAGTACTTGTTAGTAACTGGTTAATAAGTACTAAGGTGATAAACGAGAAGGTACAGCAGAACAATGTTCCCCAGTCCTCTGAAAATAGATTGCAAAACCTCAAATGGTTTTTATGGTACATATGTCTCTGCTGAAAGAGAAGCTCTAGTAGGAGAAGCCAGTGTGTTAATCTAGTTTGGTTAAGAGTTTTTAGGTATGAACACAGATACTCAGGTCTCCTACTAGTCCAGCTGGGCTAGGCTCTGTGACCTTCTGCCCTGTTCTCTGCTGAGGTGTTTGAGAAACAGTGTTGAGAAGTGGCACCTGCAGTAGAGAGGTTTGGCAAAGTATTTCTTCCACTTTCTGGAGTATTCTGTGTTACTAATTTGTATGTCTTAAATATGTGACCGTTTTGGGGTGGGGTTTTTTTCAGTTTTGGAAAACACAGACTTCAGACAAGTACAAAATTAGTGGTTCCTCTGAAACTCTTTTCCTTCAAAAGAGAGAAGACCAATGCAGTTATTCCAAGAATATCTACCTATTTTTAACATAGCTTAACAGGTTTATGTGAGTCATGCCTACATGTAACTCCCATGAGCCAAGTGTGACTATACTAGGTCTGGTACCTTTCTAGTATCTTCAGAGAGCCTGGATGATTTTCTGCAATATCCCAATGACAGGCTCCAAACACTTTTTTTTACCTTTGCGTTGATGTAATTTACAGATATTTTGTCCTATTCCTGTCAATTAAGATCTTCATACTATTCCAGTTGAATTCTGACAGGCTCATTTAATGCTTATTGGAAAATGTCAAAAATTTGGTTTAGTGAAGTCCTGTTTTTCCTTCTGGTTCTTATGTGAGAAAAGAATGCAGGAATTACTACTCTTACAGTTAGAAAGCAGCATGAGCAGAGCCAGACACAGACATGTAGTTTTTAAAGTAGCCACTAACTCTGGAGAAGTGAGGTGTGCAACCTCCATGAATGGCTGAAAATGGCTTATCCAGTATGTTATTTGGTGTTTTCCTTGAGCCTGCCATTGCACTTCAAGCAGCTAGGCAGCTTCATGGTTTGTAAAGGTGAGCAGCCTGGCAGTGGATTATGGGTCCTCTCATTCACAGTAAGTTTGTAGTAAGCAGAGAGCTGTAACCAAACCAAACCAAATACTGAAACTGCCATGTAAACTAAAGTCTACCTGTCAAAGAAAATAACAACTGTTCATTTCAGAAAGATGTTTTTCATTTTACCTTGTTAAATCTCATGTTCTTATACTCTCCTTCTTATACTAGGATTTCATTGAGTGCATATGTGAGCATGATGTGCATTTTACTGTTGTTCCTATTAAATGTGAACAGTAATTCTGGAAGTACATTTTCCTTCATCTTTTTGAAGAATTTTGAAGCTTGTTTTGCTAATGTGAAACAGAATCTTTGAAACAGATGGGAATGGTCAGGCACTCTGGAGCAAATATTTGTATCAAAAGCTTAATTACATGGTTACCTAATTAAGACATTCTTATGAACAGTTTTGGTATTTTTGACATGGTGGTAAGAAACAGAAGGCAAAGAGAAGCCAAATTAACTTAGCAACTGAAGTGTTGCAATGAATTGGTTCTGAAAGTCGACAGGTGAATGTTTTCCACAGTCCCATCAGAGGGAAAGACTGAATTGAACAGCTGAATTCCTACTGATTTCTTTGGGAGCAGGATCAAGTCTTTGATTCATGAAGAACTGGTTTGATTTTAATGAGAGTTACATGACTTAAATATTGTTTTGGAAGCACCAGGTAAAGTTTAAATCAAATAGTGAGTTTTCTAGACCTTTAAAAGCATTATTCTTCTTAGCTGCTTTTACCACAGGGTATTTACTTTTGGCTGTTAGTGCAGTGTAGAAGTTGATAGTATTGAAAAGGGAATTGGCAAATCTTAAAACAGAATGTTTAGATTATAAGCATTTTAAAATAAGACTCCATAAAAAAGATGTGTATTTTTTTAATATGAAATGTTAGTTGTGTTCTTGGCAGGCTTTACTTCAGAGGAGTCACATGCATTTCAAAGAGCATCCTGCTAGCCAGCTGCAGCCAAAAGATGATTTCAAACCAGTGGAGACTAAATTCCCTTTTCTCTTCTGCTTTTTTCTCCTCTCTCTCTCTCTTTCCCCCCTGTAGGACTCTATATATATCATACCACTAAAGTGCAGCAAATCATGGGGTGAAAAATTAATACAACTAGCATACACAATAGTGGAAAGCAGAGAAACACTGACAAAGATGCCCCTACTAGTTGGTCCTTTAAGAAGTACTGTTGAGATTTCTTTAACACTCTACACATCTTCAAACTTGAAAAACTGTTGAATACTCTTTCAGAGCCAGCACAATTGCATAAACTATATGGGGAATTGCTTGCATCTGCCCTGCACTTACCTGTGGACTGGCACAGTCATCTTTTTAGCCACGACTTGATTCTTCAGTGCTACATGAAAGCAGATATACTCAAGGGGAGTGTAGAAGGTGATGGGTTTGGCATATAACTCAAACTAGAAGGTGTTCATGAAGTGGCTCTTTAGCTCAATGAAATGTTGATGGCTTATTGTGCTACACGATTGTTGGTTTTCATGTTTGTTTGAAATACACGTGTGATGTTAGAATGTTTACTGTCCTGCTTTAAAGATGTCTTTAAAGGACTGCTTTTTATAAAATATGAACTTAGTGTTGATGAAAGGTATTGTATGTAGGTAGGTGTGCAGGCTGAAGTCTTGCATCACTTCCAGCAAATACAGGTGCTGCAAGAGAAGCTCCCTGTACTGATCAAACAATGTATCATGTTCAGTTATTCCAGAACAGAACTTAAACTTCATGCCCCCCCTTAATTTGAAGGCAGAAATTTCTCCTTTTCAGTTTTGAAGCCTCTTACTACTGTTTGCTCTTTGGGATATGAGCCTGAAATTACTGCCTGCTTTGCACTGAATGGGACAAATAAAAAGGTTTTACATTGATAATTTGCTATAACTGTAACAGTTCTGAAGAGGAATGTTTTGTGTCCCTTGCCCTAAAGTATCATTAAAAAAGGTTTTTAGAGCCTTTTGCTGAAAATAAGTGTGTGACTGAAATTTGAAGTGACTGGCAGTGAGATCAGAGGGCTGGAGCACCTCCCCTATGAAGACAGGCTGAGAAAGTTGGAGTGGTTCAGCCTGGAGAAGGCTCCAAGGAGCCTTATAGTGGCCTTTCAGTACCTGAAGGAGCCTACAGGAAAGCTGGAGAGGGACTTTTTACAATGAAGGTAGTGATAGGACAAGAGGTAGATATAGATTAGATATTAGGAATAAATTCTTTAGTGTGAGGGTGGTGAGACTCTAGAACAGGTTGCCCAAGGAAGTTGTGGGTGCCACCTACCTGGAAGCGTTCAAGGCCAGGTTGGATGGGGCTTTGAGCAACATGATCTAGCAGAAGGTGTCCCTGCCCATGGCAAAGGTGTTAGAACTAGACAATCTTTAAGGTCCCTTGCAACCCAAACCATTCTGTAATACTATGATACAAAGATGAATGAAGAAGAGGCTCCAGAAAAGTATAATGAAGATTCTTAGTAACCCATTTTGGAACTGGCTGTTAACCTATTCCATAGCCAACCCAAGTCCCTCCTCTATGGAGTGAAATGCTGGGCTTTGGTTGATTTTAGAAGCATATACTTTAATGCAATTTCTTTTCCTCTTTCTAAAGTTCAGAGATTAATACAAGGAATTTTTTTTTCTTCAGGCCCATGTTAATGTCATTATTTGTCCAGTTAGGATTCATGACATTGACCTATGACAAAATTAACTTTTTGGGTTGTATTGTTTTCAGTTTTTATTTGCTCAGTCTGTGATTTTCCAAACCGGACAGATACTAGATGAAATGGCACAGAAAGATTGTATCATTAGTTTAGAAATCTACCACAATCTCCTTGGGCTAAACTGGAAAGTTTAGTCAATTTAGTAGAAAGAATTTTGTTGCTAGGTTTAAAAAACAAAACAGAATCCAAACCCAAAAATCCAAAACTTCTTAGAAGCTGAGTCTTTCAATTCTTATCTAGAGCTGCAGTAAGTGTCCTGAATTCAAAGGTGAAAAGTGAAAAGCATCAACTAGGTCTTATTCAAATATTTAACATGTTGCAGATTAAATACCATACTGCAAACACAGCAGGTCATTGATTTCTGAGCTAATACCTTTAACAGAATGGAAATGTAATGATGGCAAGAAATATATCTGCAGTAGTTTTTCTGACTGATAATGTTACATTACCACTTTTCCTGTACTAGTTTGGCAAGTAAATGTTACATTACCACTTTTCCTGTACTAGTTTGGCAAGTAGGACTTGGATTATCAGTGGAAAGAATCTAATCCATGATTTTGTTGTAGTCTTTGTATGGGCACTCACTGCACAATATCTTTCTGCTCTTTCTCAATACTCTGCAACATTGCTACTTGTCTCTGAGTTTCTCTGGTGTCACTCACAGGGACTATTCCTAATCTACAGTCCCCTTTAGGTGACTGGCTGCATCAGCAACAGGAATTATTGTCAGTTCTCTGATTTCAGTTTAAGTACGATGAAGCACTCAAAAAGAGCTGTAGTTGCTTGCATTGCATGCAGTCCTGTTCCATTTCCCACAGCAGTGTGAAAAGACAGAGAGCAAGCTAGGACCCAGCTTCATGGCCTCCTGCATATTTACCTTGCAGACCTGCATGACTTGAGACATTTGTGCTTTAGTAGACTCTATTTATAATGACCACATAATGGTACCATGAAAGAGGCAGTAAGAAAAAAACTACAAGGAACTGAAAACTGTTCACCTAATGCTTGCAGTGTGTGTGTGGCTGTTTTTGAGAAAATCTTGATAGAAGTTAATACAACTTTCACCACAGTGCATCAGAAATACTGAGGGCAATTCTTTGCATGAGTCTGTCCATTTCAAGAGTTTGTGGGCCTGAGTCCTTGATTGTTTTGAGAAAAAGTCCGTTGCAGCTGCTTGTATGAGTATGAAGGGTTAAATGATAAAGTAGAAATACATCTTCGTGCTTCTGCTTAAAAATAAAAGGGCTGGATTTCAGAAGGAGCTGTGAAGCTTTCAGCAAAAATCAGGCAAACACTACAGTAAAATGAAAAGCTGAAATGTGAAGAGTGCATGATGGGAGATGCCAGCTCAGAGCTTTCAGGAGTCATGTACAGATCACGTTGCTGTAGGAGGGGAGACCACCCTTGGAACTGCAGTGAACCGTAGCAGGAACCAACTGCTTTGCAATGTAAAGGAGTAATATAGGCTGATAACCCCACACAGAGTTATGTCACTCAGTGGCAACCTCTCTTAATGGTTCTTCACTCTGGAGAAAACAGATGTTATTTACAAGTACTTCTATAGGGGTGGGGAAAAAAACAAAAAACACCTTACTGTACAGATCTCAGCTGCACAAGGAACAGAGGAAAGTAAGAGTGTTCATAAAATAAAGCTTCTTTACTGAGGGTGTTTTTTTCTCCTCTTTGTATAGGTTCAACATGGGAGAAAACATTACGGCAGATTGGTTTTGAAAGGTAAGCACTAAATTTGTTTTCTTACCAGTGCAAAAAGAAAAGGATGAAAAATGCCTTTGTAAGTTTGCAGAATTATTTATTTTAGCTGATCAAATGTATCTATGACCTCAGATTTAGAGAGGAAGTTATGCAGTGTCATGCACATATATGTGCAGCTTTTCATTTTATGTCCTCTTCTCTTTCCCCAGTTGATTTGAAGCAATTTATTAACCACATGAACTTGGCTCATAATGTTTTTTGCTGGCGACTATGTAGCACACTGGTATTAAAAAAGGTGACACACTATTTGGGCAGAGATCTTACTTATGAATGAAGATATTGGTCTCACTTTATATTATTTTTTTCCACGAAACTTCTAACCTGTGACATATTAGTTGACAAAAGTAAATTAAATTGAAAGAGGACCAAAGCTGGCAGAGAGCTATTTAGCATCAGAGGAAAATTCAGCATTCATCATTCAAGTCCAAGAACTTATTGCAGCCAAACTTAACTACAGGGTCATCATACAGAAACATATGTCTCTCTCGGAAATTAAACTAGGCCAAGCCCAGTAAAGAGTGATCCAGTGTTGAGGTTCAGATGCTCAGTCTCATGTTTATTCTTCTACATATGGTAAGCGAAAGAATCGGTTCTTCACTTGAATAGTTTTGCTATTTTCCCTTAATTGAGTGGTTTGCAGTTATACACTAATGTCCTTGCGTTGCTGTTGACCAGGAAAGAAAGGATTTCTCTTCTTAGTGTTGCATGAGTGCATATTGTTAATAATGCCTGGGATGTATTAACAAACCCTACAGACAGTCAGGCCTTTCTGAAGTCAATAAATAGCCATAGAAGTAATTTGAAACAGACAATTATCTTGCTTTCTTTCTCACAAACAGAAGGCAAGCTGCATTTTTCTTCTGACCTTTACTTTGCGTAATGTTTTTATTGCAACACAACAAATTTTGTGTTACAATACAGATGCTTAAGTTTAACTACCCTAACTACTACCTATAATTAAGATTCTAAGATCTTGGCAGCAATCTATGAAAATTTTTTTTCTATATCATCCTTTTATATGAGGAGTCTCCTTAACTAACTCCACTTGAAGAGATACATTTCTAAATACTTTACTTTCTCTGATCTCTGTCTGCAAATGTGGCAACCTTGGGGAAGGATTAATGCTATCTCTAAGCAGCTTCCAGGTCTTCAGGAGTTGTACCACAGACTTGTGGTCACCCATCTTTCTATAAGCACATCTGTTTGAACTGTCCATGATGCTAGTGTCCCAGTGACTAGTAATTTTTTCTCTTTAGAAGATTAATTTGAAAACATCTATGTTATGATGTTGAGTGAGTATGCACAGGGTCAGCCTGGTTTACTTGTTCAGCTAAATGTATTAGATTTCTGTGTTAGACATTAAATTTGAAAAAAAAATTAAGTACACTGATCAAAAGATAGTAGGCACAGAAGTACATGGAAAGGTTATATTTTGTTATTCTCACAGCCATAAGTATTACATTGGTACGTATTATTTTGGTTCAAAGGAAACACAGAAAAGCAAATAACTTTTGAATGTGAAAAAGCTCTGTCTTGGTGAAATTTAGCTTTTCATTGGTACAAAGCTGTCTTTTTAGCTTTACAGGCACGGTTAGTTTAGAAGTAAAATATTACAGAACAATAAAAACACTTCTCCTCTACCAAATAATGTAGAGAGGTCAAGTTATTTTCAGTTGTAAATCTCTTGATACCAGTAGAGTCATTCCTGCAAGTACTTTGGCCAGACTTCTTTTAATAGGAAAAAAAAGAAGAAACCCCCACAAAAAAACACCATCATTTTAATGATCTGATATAGAATATCAGACTTACCCTTTCGTAGCTGAGGAAACGTGGGCATTTTAGTTTCATAGCTTCCCACCAGTCAGAAATATTTTAAGACATCAATCAGATTGCTAGATAAAAATATGTCACTCTTACTGTGCCATAAGCTTAATATGCCTCAGGAATATAGGCAACCTGAGTAGAAAACGTCAGTCTTTTATAGTGTCAAAATTTAGTAGTTCTGGATAGGTTTCGGATCAAAATTAATTAAAAAAATGTTTCTCACTCAATTTTTTAATAGTTGCAATTTTAGAAGTTTTAAAAATTAATTTTAATGAGTATAAAATGAAGTGTACTACTTAACCTGTAGTTTCTGTTAAACCTGTACGTAGGTAGCATAAGGCTCAGTATTGATTGAGAGCATAACTGTGATTCCGTTTTGTTACAACATCAGGGGAAGGGCTGTGGTTCATAAACATCGACTTGAGAAGACACAGTGCCAAATCAAGAACCAGACTAGAAATTCCTTAACTGTGACACCTTAGTGGATGTTGTCTGTTTAAAAGGAAAGTGTTTCTAAAAGCACTGCAAAAAAAAATTTGGATAGTAGTGAAAGTTAGACACTCTCATTTGCTAAGTTTGATATTGTTGAGGGGTTCTTTTTAATAGGTTGTGCTCTCAAGTTACATCCAATTTAGTGTCTCGATGGGTATTTCATTCAGCATGTTATCATACAAGTCTGAAGGGCACTACAGTAAAATACTGATTCTTCCATAGCCCCATTCTCCTTTTCAGATTACAAATATGCACTTGCTGGGGCTGTTTTTCTCCATCAGAATGAAAAAAAAAAAAATAGCTTTGAGAATCTACTAGGATGAATTGATACCTTGAGTCTATGGTTTGAAACTTCCAGTGGAAAATAGTGATTTTTATTTTTTTTTTTAAGGTGAAATTATTAGAAGTTGTATTTGTGGCAATTTCTAACTTGTGAGGTATTTCACAACAACAACAAGGAGAACCTACACAAGCTGTGTATGTGTAATGTATGCACCATGTGAAACTTCGCTTGCCATAATCATAGAAGCAAATGTGTTCTCATATCAGCTTTTTCAGAGAACATGCAAAGAGAAAACAAGAACAAAAGAAAAATGAAGTCCTTTAAACAAAAGTCGAACAGTTAATTTTTTGTTTTAAAAAATAATATTATTCATCTTCTTACCTGTTTTTTTAACACAAGCTTTTGTATGACATGAATATATCAGCAATAACAGGTTGTTGAATTAAAGATCCATGAGTAACATATTTATGAATTTCAGTGTTAACTACTTTATAGCAATATGTGCTTGATTCCATATTGCATGTGATTGCTTAAGATGAATATTTCTTATGCCTTAAAGAATAGTTTCCAAAGTAAATAAAGAATTAAACATTACTGTATGTAATACTTTGAGGCAGGAAATGCAGTTAACTTACATTCACAGAAATAGAAATCCCAGGTCTGCAGATCTCTTAAACCTGAGAGATTCTTCTGGGTGTGTACCATTACATGCTTTCCCTAGTTTTCTTCTCGCCAGTAGGCATCTCTTAATGGCTTCTGATAGAGACAGGATAGTGAGCTACATCTGTATTAGGTCTGATCCTGTACAGCTGTTCTCATGTTATGTATATCAACACTAAGAAAAAAAGGATCAGCAGCACATTTTACTATTTTAAAACATATTCTCTGCAAGCTGTTTATTTTGTCACACCTGAGTCAGGTGGGAATTATCAGTAGCATTTAAATGAGTTGTTTGAGCAAGGATATTCTTATTCAGGAGGAAGCAAGGTTTTTTTATACACAAAAGGAAGACGTTCAAAGTAATGTTCTATGGAGGAAAATGTCTTTGCTTAAACCTGGAAAATTCATATAAAATATTCCTCTTAAGAGACTGTTTTAGAGTGGATTGAGGGACAGGAGATGTGGACACTCGGTTTACACAGCAGAAAATTAAGCCCAGATAATATGGATGTTATGTCATCACTGCTTTGTGATGTTTATTCTGCAATAGTAGAGTATTTACATTGCTGTTGTCTTCATATCCTGAAAAACATAGAGACACCAAGAGATCTGACTGTGAGGCTTTTATGTAAGCATTACTTGTGAGCCGAGGATGGTGCTTTTCAGTGCAAGAGAAATTAAAAATGCTGGAGCTTGAGTAAAGTAGCTTTATATCCAGGAAATGACTGTAGTTAAGAGCTTTTCAATTAAATGGAGTAGATGTGGGCTTGATAGATTTAAATGAAGGTCTTTATGTTATTGATTGTTTTTTGAGACATTCCAAATAAGCTCATTGTAACATACTATTGTAACCATCACCTTTGACCAAGATGCTCTTGACTGCAGTCCCTGACTGCATTTTCTACAGAGCATATTGGAGAAATTTGGAGAATTAGGAAAATGGTTCACTTGCCCTAGAAGAAACATAGTTTAAACTGCTGAGCCTGATAACTGCATGTCAAGCAAGCTGTCACCTTGCATAGTTTCTCTAATAATCTTTAATAAGCCAAAGCAAGCAGATTTGTGTATAAACAGGATTATTTAATTTTTTTTTGCCACTGTTAACCTGGGCATTGTTTTTCATTATTGGTGCATATTTAGGTGACACCCACAGATTCATGAAAATGTCTGGAAAGCAGTCATCTTTGTTCTGCTTTATTCAAAATATGACTAAAAATGTGTTTCAGTAGGCATAGTTCATCTCACTGGCTTAAGATTTTCAGTCACTTGCAGAAAAGTGGAAATGGCTCACTCAAATTCTCAAGTGAAATAGTTAGGAACAGTGACTGGGCTTGTTTCCTGGCTACTCTGGCAATTAAAAAGAGAGCTTAATGCAGAAATCCAGTTAAAATTCAAAAGGCAAGAGGATCAGGCCAGTCATTGAGCTGGTCTTCTCATGTAATACAGTCTTTAGGGTTGTTCCAGCTCACAGCTGGGGTGAGGTTTGCAATGCAGAGCCTGGAAAGAGCCATGGCCAGTGTTGGGGAAACTGCCACTTCCACACTGCAGAAAATTCAAACCTAAAGAAGGGCTTTTTAAAAAATCTAGATTTCTCTAATTTGAGCTACCAAATGATGAAATTTGTCTTTGTCTAGTAGATTCAAGAGTGATTACAGAAATGTCTTTCTTTATCTTTTGTTGACTTAGAAATGATAATTTAAAGAACTTTACATTAAAAAAAAAAAATTAATATGTTAAATGAACAGGGTTGAGCCTCTTAAAAATCATTATCCTGAAGGGTTTCCAGACTTCAAGTCTTTATTTTACTACTCTTTTCTGAGTTGTAATTTTGAATGGGATTAGTAACTACTCAGATGCGTACAACACATCTATTCCCTTTTTACATTTGTTCCCATGTTTTTTTTCTCCTGAGTGTAATGCTTTACACTGCAGTTCCACAAAACAGACTTAAGAATGATTTAATAACTGTTTATTATATTTAAGTAAATACCAACTGTTTTAAAAAAATATATAATTGAATAGTAACAGATGTGTGGTTACTACACTTTTGGCAACATTCGATAAATATGTTTTTCATAATAAATAACTGTTTCAGTGACACAGAGAAAGGAACTTCTGAGCACCAATTTCTTAGTGAAATGTAATTATTTGTATACCAAATGGAGCTTTCCATACCAGAGATACAACTTCTGTTTGGTTGATAGCTTCAAACTGATTCTGAAATTATTGTTATTTTTGTGAGATGTAAAATTTCATATTAATTTGAAGCTACAAGTTTATATATGCAAAAGTATGTGACTTCTTTTCTACATAAGGCTAATATGACATATTGTTGTATAGCAGCAACATCTATGTAGAAGGTGCAATATGCAGCATCCCAGATTCTGGCTAAAGTGATGGTGGGGGGTGATTGACAGTGACAGCTTGTTGTGTAAGTTGTGTATTGTGTATTGTCTTGTGGGCTTGTTACTCATTTTTAAAAAGCCTTTTACTATTTCTGAATAATTACATGGTAGTTGGGGATTGATAGCTCTTACCCCTCAAAGAAAGGGCAGGGAAAGGAGGGAGGAGCAGGGAAGGGAATAAGACTGTCAAGGAAAGAGGAAAACACCAAAAGGTTGCTATGTCAAGACTGTACTCTGGATAAGAAGATTAGCTTCTATTAATATAGAATCCAGACCTTCTATGTATTTTGTTAGCTCCTTCAACTACTCTTTTAATCACAAGGTGATAAGTAGGACAGTCTGCATTGTTTTTTTGTCTAACACAAAATAAACACAACATCCCTGGATGCCACAGGAAGGGACACACAGCTTTCCTGGTCGAAGCCAGGAGCAAGTTAGCTGTCATCGCTGAGAGATGCATCTTTGTTCCTATGTTGGTCTCTGAGAGCAGACGGATGTCTGCTTTTGCAGCTGCTCCACACATGCCCCTGCTCGGTCTAGCCAAAAATCTTGTGTATATCTTCCCTACCCCTTGCAGAGACCAAGAACTCAATTTCCGAAACCACTCGTGACGTGCAGTGAGCCCTGGAATCCAGACGCATCAGAGATGCTTCTCAAGCGCCTCCATCCAGCTCTAGGTTGCTGATTATGAGTCTACTGGTGATCTGTTTTCGCTCTTTCCCCCATGCCTAGATTGCTTGTAACTTGCTGGGATATTTGATTGGTGCTTGGCCAGAGTTTCTCTGGGTGACATGTAAAGAATAAACAGAAAGAAGAGAATACCACTGGATTCTATAAATATTTATTATGCACAATTCTGGCTTGGAAATCCAAGTACCATATGGTTTTCTACAGTGACATTCCCCACTCCTCCCCACAGTCTTCAGTGATTTAGTAAAATGAATAAGTATATGTCTGAAATATAAAGTCTTATCCTGATACCATGTTCCATAATTTCAAGCCTTTTCTTCACATAAAACTGAATCCTATAGCCCTTTCCTGGGCAAGACTCCCAGTGACATAATTTTGGGAGCATTGCCTCAGCCAGGGGCTGCAAGAAGCTGCAGGGTCTGATCCTTGAGAGGTTATTTGAAAAGAAACAGTGCAGTCTGAGTGTGATTTGTGGGTATTGAATAATTTGAGTCTGGGAAGACAAGGAAAAATTAGTACAGTTGGGCAATTGAAGGGACATGGAGAGAGCCTTGCTGGGCATCTCTTTCACCATTTTGGAAGAAATCACTACAGGTCCCTCTGTTACTGTCTTGGTCTCCTGTCCTACAAAGCACTTGAGCAAGTGCTTAGGTGTTGGTATCCAGGCATGCTCCCTTTCTTCGACAGGGCTGTCTTTTACAATCTGCTGTCCTTTCATTGCTTCATATCAGAGAAATTAGATTGATCCACGTTTTGATTAGACTTTCTATTGCTGTGCCCGCTCAGGCCTCACATTTGACGTGGGCTGGTTTATAGCTTTCTGTAGTGTTCTTGATACATCTTTGTCTTATGACATCTATATCTAAAGATGCCCATTGTACTTTCATAGGAATTAATGGATGTGGATTTATTCTGTGGTGATTACAGTTGTGTATGTTCTTTGAATGCTATGGCAGATAAATGAAACGTGGGTTGCTGAAGAGGTGGAATCAATTCCCCACCTTTCCTTGGGAGACTGTGAATAAAAGAGCAGTAGTTTATTGTTTATAACAGATTTCCTGTCTTGCAGGTGACATCTTAGTTTAGTCGTTCCTCCATCTGGCTGTTATCTAATGGATAGATAGGGATCTGCGTGCAGAGGACCGCACCAGAAGGGCTTATTCATGTCCTTCCAGCTGTAACATGGATGGCGAGTGAGGGGACATCCCTCACACATGTGCTTGTACTTTTCCAGGCAAAGAGTAGCACAGGCTCCCAAGTCCTGGGAAGACAGAGAAACTGAGGTTGCTTTAATTTCATTTTCAAAGCTTCACTCATTTTGTTACTTCGTGGTGGCCAGGACTGTGGAATTTGTGCATGTGCGTGCTGAAGTTTTCGTGTTGTTAACAGTGTGGGAAATGGGAAATAAATGTGTTTTCAGTTTCATTTGACATGCACTGTGTGCCTGAGGTTCTATCTTAAATTGAGTTTTCTTCTCTGCTTTGACAGAAAATGAGACTTTGAAATAAAAATCTGAGTTAAAGAGAAAGCCAAAATAAAAATTGGATTATAATTGCAAAGAAAAAAAAAATGAAGTGGTTTTTTTTGTTGTTTTCCCTAATACTGTGTCAGCTGTTTAGTGAGTATGAAAAACTGAAATTGAAACACATTAAATCTGGTTTTAAACTAGTTCCACTGTGTGGATATTATTCCAGTGCCCAGTTTTATTCCAGTGTTGCTGAAGGAAGTGTGGAGTCAGTCCAGTGTGCTCAGGCACAAGTTTACTGTGAGTAAAGCTTTTTCTGGTTGCCTGTTAATGAACACTGCCCTGTACTGGACACGCCATAGTAGACTGTGAAGTAACCTAATCCTGTTGCTCCCAGGGAGAAGGAAGTTATTTCAACACAGCCACCCTCACCCCTACAGCGAGCATAACTGAAATGAGATCAGACCTCATAAGAGCCCTGTTTTTGGACTGTTATCCCATTTTCTGCTCATGTTTCATGTTGCCCAAAGAGCTGTGGCCCATGATTTTCTGTTTGTAACTCCAGTCCTGGGCTGTATATATAAAGCTGGGGAGCTGTTTCCATTTTCGGGTAGTTTGGTGGTCAGCATGCAGTGACCTTCAGGGGGGCTTCATCTGTACTAAAGTCCCTCTTTTTGCTGTGTTTGATTCATTTTTTCCACAGCAATGCAGGACAGTCTGTACCATCACTTTCTGTGTCAAGTAGGCAATTACACTAGTCTCCAGGGGCAAATACAGTATCTGTCACAGTTAGCTCCTGAATCACATGCTTAGAATGTGATTGATTAATTAATTAATTAAGTAAGTAAGTAACATCCTCATGAGGAAGCTCGGGAAATGTGGTATAGAAGAATGGATAGTGAGTTGGATTAAGAACTGGCTAAACAATAGAGCCCAGAGGGTAGTGATCAATGGTGCGGAGTCCAGCTGGAGACCTGTAACTAGTGGAGTCCCTCAGGGATCAGTGGGTCCAGTCCTGTTCAACATCTTTATCAATGACCTTGATGATGGGACAGAGTGTCTCCTCAGCAAGTTTGCTGATGATATGAAACTGGGAGGGTTAGCTGATTCACCTGGAAGCTGTGCAGCCATTCAGTGAGATTTAGACACACTGGAGAGCTGGGCAAAGAGGAATCTTAATGAGGTTTTACAAGAATAAGTGCACAGTCCTACACCTGGCAAGAAATAACTAAATGCACCAGTACAAGTTAGGAGGTGATCTGCTAGAGAGCAGCCCCGCAGAGAAGGACCTTGGAGTCGTGGTGGACAACAAGTTATCCATGGGACAGCAATGTGCCCTTGTGGCTAAGAAGGCCAATGGTATCTTGGGGTGCATTAAGAAGAGTGTGTCCAGCAGACTGAGGGAGATTCTCCTCCCCCTCTACTCTGCCCTAGTGAGATCTCACCTAGAGTATTGCATCTATTTCTCTGCTCCTTAGTTCAAGAGGGACAGAGATTTACATAAGAGAGAGGCCAATGAAGTGATACAAGGATGATTAAGGGACTGGAACACCTGCCTTATGAGGAAAGGCTGAGAGACCTGGGGCTTTTTAGTCTGGAGAGGAGAAGGTTGAGAGGGGATCTAATTAATGTGTATAAATACATGAGTGCTGGGTCTGAAGAGGAAGGGACAACCTCTTTTCACTTGTGGCCTGTGATAGGATGAGGGACAATGGATTCAAGCTAGAGTTCCGCCTCAACATGAGGAAGAACTCCTTTACTGGAATAGGGTCCCCAGAAAAGTTGTGGAGTCTTCTTCTCTGGAGACTTTCAAGACCCATCTGGATGCATTTCTGAGTGACTTGCCCTAGATTTGGTCCTGTTCTGGCAGGGGTGTTGGACTCGATGATCTTTGATGGCCCCTTTCAATATTCTAATATTGGAACCCCTAATATTCTCTGATTCTGAGTTTAATCTTCTGCTTATTCCAGGATAAAACTCACACCGGTGAGATGGTAAAGGCAGATTTACCAAGTGAGATTTTGCTATAGAAGCTTTTCAGGAGATGGTCACTGAATAGTTAAAAACATTTAGACAAATAACTGCTTCCTTACTTACTGGATTTTCTCAAAGCTATCCAAATTTTTAAAAGTGATAAATCTAACTACTATGGATTATATAAACATTCACTACAAAACCTTTTTTTTAGCAGATTTAAGTGATTTTCTAGGTTTTAATCCCTTATATTTCTTTTTATGCAATTATTTTAATAGTAACATAAACAATGTCTGCCTAAAATAGTTACAGTAATCATAGCTATTTGCTAGAGTACATCACTGTAATATTCAAAGACAGGTATTGCCTCTGGGTTGATTGCAGCTATTTTGACACCTTTCTAAACAATACTGAAAGCAGCAATGGGAATTTTCTAGATGTCTGAACACACAGTCCTAAATTATATCAGGAACACAGTGGGCTTCAAGGATGTGTCTCATGAGAGTAAATGTGAAATGAACCAAGGTGCGAAGTGATTGTTAGTGGCATAAAAAAACAAACTATATTTTAAAGAATATATCAAGTTCTCTAGAACTTAAAGAATTCTACATTCTCTGATTTAGAGAGAATTTAGAGATTAAAAATCCAAGGTGTACATCATGGTAGGTAGTCCAGATGAAAATCACATTGTTGGTTATACAAGTAAAGCACAATTGTGTGAGCGCTTTAATCCCCTGTATGGATAGGCTAAAGTCAAGAAGCCACTTACTCGCACAAAGCATAACTGTTCTGCTTCCTGTTGAGCCTCCTGTGTGCCCAGTAGAAGATCTGGTGTGCAAACATCCTGGAGACAGAGCTCTTGCAAATAACTAATCTCTTAATCATGTGACATGCCTGTAATAAATCTGAAGTTCAAGAGTGCAGAGATGAGAGAGGCATCAGTGTTATTAATTGTGAGATGCTTTATGAATAGGCAACTTCTGTTTTATTTACTATTTTTGGTTTATTTTCCAGCTGGGGTTTTTGGGCTTGAGAGATCAAATTGGATATATATTGATCTGATAGAAGACCAGAAGTGTCAGTATATATTTGCCAGTGGTCCTCCTTCCTAAAGCAGATTCTCTAATCTGCTTTAGAGAAACTTACAGTAGTATCAAGACTGCATGATCCTTAGCATATTTTGGCCAATTTGCAGAGTTAGGCAATAGGGTTTTGAAGGGTCCCTTTAGGAAAAAAAAAAAAAAAAAAGGAGGGCGGGGGGGGAGGGGGCAGGCAGGGAGGCACACACACTCTTGGATACTGGGAACATTAAAAATCAAACAATTTAATGTTCTGAACTGTTTAAAAGCATCAAAATAACATATTTTAAGTGCCTGAGTCACTTCGGGAGTTGGGTTTGTAAATCAAGAGCCCTTCTGACTCTTGAACATTTAATCTGTAATTTTTCTATTGCAAGTGCTGGGAGCTTAGCTGAATCAACTCTATGCCTCTGATTTTCCAGAGGAAAGTGCTTTCCAAATCTGTTTCTGCTGTAGTATTTCATAAGCCAAAAATCCACTAATCCCTTTTTTCTTTTTTTTTACAAAAAGATCCATGTCTGCTGAAAATAGTCCTACCTTTGTCCTCTGCTTCCTAATATGCCTGATCCTAATAAAATAACAATTTTACTGAAGCTTTCTTCCTTTCATGCTTGCATAAAATTTTAAATCGAAAATACTAATTGAGAGAAATCCATGTAAAAATTCTTCACTTGAACTGTGCTGTAGTTAAGCATTGTAGAAACTTTATACATGCCTTTCCTTAAGGCACACCCTTTTGTGTGGCTTTGTGTGATGCCCTTCATAGCTGTTTTATCTTTTGTTCTTTAAGAAAAGTCAACTTTGAAATACACCCCACGTGGAGAAGTCTTTCAAGAAAACCTTAAACTTATTTGTCAGCATGGATGAAGGTTGCCTACAAAAATCATAGTGTTTCTCTAGCAGTCGAGCAATATTTAGATGCCAAGCCAAAACCTTTTATTTAGTTAATTTCCAGTGCTTCCAACCCTGTGAAAAGCCTTTTGAGAAATGAAATAATATATGCCTTTATTTTTTCCTGCCTGTAAACAGGTGTTTAGTACTACATGCACTCAGAAGATGATACCAATAATACGTATGTTTCAGTATGTTATACTGTTTAGCAAGAAACAAACGAAAAAAATTCCTTCTCCTTGCTACATTAATTGCTACTTTCACAGATATGAAGATACACTCCCTGAAGTCTTTTCTGCTGCTGCCAAACCTAAAGTAATAAAGAAATAAAAAGAATCAGATGCCAAAAATAATAATGAAGAGCTTCAAATTCAAATTATTTTAAATTAATGTGTGTTTTTTTTCTCCTTGTTTCTAACCTGTAAGAGTGAAGTTGCTTCACATTTCAAAGCTTTTCTTCGTAGCTGTGAGGGCTGAAAATGGGTATGTGTATTCTTTGTAAGGAAAAGCTGGGGACTGTCACAGTTACATAGATCCAAATGGTGAAACTTCAGGAAAGCATAGGCTCCTCAGTAGAGCTTTGACAAGCTTTAAAAGACCCTTTTGAAGCTCTGATCTCAATCTTAAAGGGGGAATGGTTTTAAGCTACCTTGTCTCCAGTATGCTGGCCTGATTTCTGCACTGTGAGAATGAATTGAGCAACTGTTAGCTATCTGATTCTGTGAAATGCAGACAGTCAAACTGGCAGGATGGAAACAGTAGTACAACTTCTGTATTTGTTCCATATTGCTGCAGACAGCTGTGTATCTATCTTCTGTGTCTGCCATCTCTTCCCTACCCTCCCACTGTCACTGCAGTGTCATAAAATTTCTTTTGTCTGCTTCAGCATGTAAAAATCTACTTTGGTTACTTTTTATTTATTTGCTGTCTTCCTGTGGCTGAAGTGTATGTGTGTGTTTGCCATCAGACTGCATCCCCCTGCTATGTGATGACATTGGCAAGTGAATCCACAACCAAAAGAATCATTGCTATAGCAGATGCAGTTGTGAATGAGCAGTCAGATCAGCTGTAACTTTTAAATTAAAAACTCAGCAGTGAAGATAGTAAAGCACATTAATGAAAAAAAAAAACAAGGACAAGAAGTCATACAGTGATATGAAAATAAAGTCTGATATAATTCAAAGGTGAAGGAATACATTTGTGGATTCTGTAATAGGATTCTTTCACATTCATTTAATACTTGTCTTCCAGTTAATTAAGATTTTGGTTTTTAGTAAAAAACTGATGAGCTCTGTATCTAAAATGTGTTCATCATGATACACTAGTTGCAACAGTCTCACTGTTACAAGTCCTAAAGTACATTTGAAATGTGGTCAAATCTCTTCTTTAGACTTCTGGAATTGCTCAGAGCAACTAGAAAACTGAGCAGAATAAAATTAGGCACATGAAGGCCTTCTTTATGTGCAAAAAAGAAAGTAGCTGAATTAACGTAAACTTTTTAGTAGACTTTGTCTTTATTAAAAGGAAGATTATTATTAAATACACTTGGCAAATGGTGAGCTAATGTGAAAGAGTAGTCTAAATCAGTAAGTAATTAATCAGAAAAAAATAATCAGAGGAAATGAGTTTGGTTTCTTTTTCAGAAAATAACATCTGTGTTGAAAAATTAATCTAACCCTGGAAGAGAGCTCCATAGTATAGGGTTTTTCCCATTTTTTTGACATGAGTAAATGTTCTGTACTGACTCTTCCAAGCAGCCAGTAAATATTCTTTTCCATATGCACATGATGAGAAAAATGGAGCAGAGGTTACCACCACCGTTTCACTGGGGACTCCTGTGGCCTCTGCACACTGTCAGAACATAAAGGAATATATACTGTTATTATGAAATGTAGATGAATTATGGGAACTTACTGAGAAGCCAAGGTTTCCCTTCATGGGCTACTATTCAGGAGAGAAAAAGACGTGGGAGGAAAGAAGAGATGCAGGACTTGATACTCACATCTGTTCCAGTTCAGTGCTGCTAGAAATCAGATCAGTCTGCCCCCATATTTCATTTCCTTCTGTAACCTTGACCAACAATTTATAATTGGTATCAGCTGATCATCTGTCTCTCTCTTTCTGTGGCAAAATGAGTGAGCAAAGAACTTTATCCCCCTACTCTTTACTGTCCAAGAGATGATAAAACTTTGAAAGACAAAGATCTCTAATAATTTTTAATGCAGTCTCTGAAACATCCTCCTAGTCAATCTATTTTTATTATTTCTGGTATGCCTTTAAAGACAGGAGGCAAAGTGTCTTCAATCTCCACTACAGTTCTTTGTCACTTTTGATATATGTCTCAAGCTGTATGACATGGTTCCTGCAATGGGGAACAGAGAGAGAGGCACCATCAGGTGAAGTTGCTTAATGATCCACTTACTCTAAATTATCGTCTAAATGTCTTAAGATCAAGATGGAACAAGTTGTGCTGCGTGCAGCAGACAAATAAAGTCTAGATTCCCATACCTTTGCGTTTCTGGGTTAGACTCATAAAACCATAGAGTGGTTTGGGTTGGAAGGGACCTTTAAAGATCATCTAGTCCAATCTCCTTGCCATGAGAGGGACCTACATCACTAAGTCAGGTTGCTCAAAGCTCCATCCAGCTTGACCTTGAACACTTCCAATAATGTGGCATCCATAACTTGTGTG
Organism: Apus apus; assembly: GCF_020740795.1. Lineage (NCBI taxonomy): Eukaryota > Metazoa > Chordata > Aves > Apodiformes > Apodidae > Apus > Apus apus. The sequence goes on from NC_067283.1 coordinate 102,929,712, forward strand.
GGAAACCTGTTCCAGTCTCATCATCCTCATAGTAAAGAATTTCTTCCTTAGATCCAACCTAAACCTACCCTCTTTGAGTTTAAAGTCACTGCCCTTTTCTCTGTCACTATAGGAAAAGCTTCTTAAACACTGACAGGCTTGGAGTATTGACCACCTCTCCAGGAAGCCTGTGTCAGTGTTTGACCACCGTCTTGGTGAAATGTTTCCTAATGTCCAGTATAAACCTCCTCCGGTGCAACTTTGAATCATGTCTATGCATTCTATCATTGGATCCCAAGGAGACTAGTTCCCAGTTCAAGTGAGACAGAGAACTACTAGAGAGAGTCCAGCAGAGGGAAACAAAGATGATTGGGGGATTGGAGTATCTCCCTTACAAGGAAAGGCTGAGAGAGCTGGGATTCTTTATCCTGGAGAAGAGAAGGCTGAGGGGAGACCTTATTAATGCCCATAAATATCTAGAGGGTGGGAGCAAGGAGGACAGAGCAGACTCTTTTCAGTAGTTCCCAGTGACAGGACAAGGGGCTGTGGGCACAAGCTGAAACATAGGAAGTTCCATTTAAATGTGAGGAAAAACTTTATGGTGAGGGTGACAGAGCACTGGAACAGGCTGCCCAGGCAGGTTGTGGAGTTTCCTTCCCTGGAGATAATGTAAGACCTGCCTGGAGGCAGTCCTGAGTAATGTGTTCAAGGCAATCCTGCTTTAGTGGGGGAGCTGGATTAGATGATCTCTAGAGGTCCCTTCCAACTGACAATTCTGTGATTCTGTCAAGAGATCAGCACCTCCAACTCCATGTCCCCTCCTCAGGAAGCTGTAGAGAACAATGAGGTTGCCACTTAGCCTCCTTGTCTCTGAATTAGACATACCCAGAGTCCTTAGCTGTTCCTCACAGGGCATTCTTTCTAGTCCTTTCACTAGCTTTGCTACTCTCCTCTGGACTCCTTCAGGGACCTTCCCAGAACTGTAAACAGTATCCAAGGTGAGACCACACCAATGCTGAATACAGCAGTATAATCACTTCTTCTTGAGCATTTGGTTATACTGTGATGCCCCTAGAATGCAGTTTGCCCTTTTGGCTGCCTGGGCCCGCTGTTCTCTGTGTTCTCAGGTAACCTGCCCACTTGTGTATCTGGCATCATGTGGTACGTCTTGTTTTTTTTGGAAACAGTGCTTTAGGAATCCATGTGAGCTGAGATACAGCTTTGTTAATTGCATGCAGTGGCATTGTGATCTTTTTTACCTGGTATATCATCTGACTTCAAGTCTGTATTCTAGGTGAGGGTGCTTGGAGAGGATGTCTGGAGAGCAATTTCTGAATAGGAAGTAGCACATCTGCTGCCACGTTCCTTTGCAAAATCATGCTTGCAGACCAGGCCCTTGGCTCCAGCTGCTCCTTCAGTCCCGTCTCCATTTTGGCACTTACTCAGACAATGCTGATGTTTTAGAGAACTGACCAGTACATTTCCAGCTGAAGGAGTCAGGGTGGTTTTTTATTACATAACCACTCCTTTCTCACTAGGGATGGGGCAGGCTCTAACCTAGCAGCTTTTCATGGTGCATGCTTCACTTGAGTACATGTCTGCAAAATGCTGATTGTACATTCCATTCTGTATGGAATATTAATAATCTGACCATGTGAGGACAGTTTTAATTAGTGAGCAGAAAGAGGATGATTCCTCTTGTTAGTATGCTCAGGGACAAGTTTTACATTTACGGCTGGACTTGATGATCTTAAAGGTCTTTTCCAACCTAAATGATTCTATGACTCTATGGTTTTAAGTCTGAAACCAAATAGGTTGAAAATCGATTGTTTTTTAAGGTAGACAGCATTGTAGTCAATGGCAGGAAGGTGACATTCATTAAAATCAGTGTTTTCAGAAAAAAGTCAGACACTGTGGTGCACCTAGTATTTCCAGCTGTATTTAGCATTGGTGCGGCCTCACCTCAAGTGCTACGTGCATTTCAGGACTCCACAATTTAAGAAGGATACTTGAATGTGTCCAGAGGAGGACAATAAAGTTGATGAAGGAACTGGAAGAAATGTCCTGTGAGAAGTGGCTGAGGACTCTGGGTTTCACTAGTCTGGAGAAAAGGAAGTTGAGGGATTACTTCATGTCTCTCTACAGCTTCCCCAGGTGGGGACGTGGAGAGAGAGGTGTTTCTCCCCGGTATCCAGAGACAGGACACTTGGGAATGTTTCAAAGCTGCTCCAGGGGATGTTCAGACTGGTCATTAGGAGGCATTTGTTTACTGAGAGGGTGGTCAGATCCTGGAACAGGCTTCCAGCTTCTCTGTTGTATTATATTCTTCCATTCTAATAGGAGACTTAGATTTTCGAGAGAGGGAGCTCTGGAAAGGGGTCGTTCATTCTAGTGAATGTTAGCAAAGCACAGTATGCCTGTTTTTATCCTGATAATTCTCTGCAAGCTCTCTCCACAAGAGTGTTATAATGGCTGTATGTTTATGACAGGAGAATTCCCCTCAAAAATTCCCAAATCCCACAGTGGCAGCTGTTAGTCTTTTTTTATGTGACACCAGAGTTAAACAAACCAAAACCACTCACAATGCTCACAGACATGGCTTAGATAAAACCAGGGAGACAAATACGAGATCATGAGATACAGGGATGTAAATCAAGTAGGTAATTTCACTTCAGCATGTGTGCAGTCAGCAACCCAATGAGATTAAAGAGGAATGAAGCTTAAATTTGAACACAGATATTTTTAATAACTAAATGAGAAAATAATCTGTTTCTACCACATTGAAAACAGAAGCTGTAGTCCAGATGAAAATGGGATGGTTATTACTCTATGTCATTTCCAGCAACATGCGACAGTGGTCAAGATACTTTGCAAAAAGAGCAATCTCATTCATGTTGCCTACGTAACAATAGACACTATGACATACCTCTGTATCATGAAATAGAGGAATGGAATTAGTGACAGAATAATGTCTCTAACTGAGGCTTCATTGCTACTAAGTTTTAGATTTTATACCTTGGATATGTTCTCCTTGCTAACTGCAACTGTGCTCAGAAAATTGTATTCTTTCCATGGACAGTTCTTGCACCCCTGAAGCATAAGACAGTGTGTCATGTTGATCTCATGGTCTGGGATGCCTCACCAATGGCACAAGGTCCTCTCAGAAATTGTCTCCATTCAGTAGGAATCTTATTTGTCCAACTGTTTGCTTTAGATTTTTAGGTTGCTCATTTCCTGCCACCCCTTGTGCTTATTTTCTTTTTAGCTAAATTAATTTCAGCTAACTTTTCTCATGCCATTTAACCTAGGGATTCAAAGGAAACCAACATCTGATAGAAGATATTTTATGGCCTGTGTTGTTTGAGCACTTGAGTTGTGAGACTGTTGTCAGAGTTTTTCTTGGCACAGCCCAGGCTCCTACAGTACAGTGGTAGCTGGGAGCAATACAGTGGTAAACCCACCAGCAGCAGAATGTGAGCCAGTCTTTGTTTTAATCTGGAGAGCAATCAACATTGCAATTAGTATCCAGAAACTCTCTAGGATGCATGCTTAATGGTTTGGCTTTGTGTTTTATTCTGTTTTTGTTGGGTTTTGTTCATGAATAAATCATGTGAGATCTCCAAATAGCAATTGGCACATGAAACACAAGGAAGCCTGTGGCTGGAGGAGTACTAACATACCATGTAGAGGGGCTGATCAGCCTGCTACAGTGTGCTGACAAAGGGCCCCCAGCTGGCAGGTAAAAGTGGGAGCACTTGGCTTTAGCTCCACTTTGCCACATTTGGGTCTGAGCAATCTTGTCCTTTTCACTGCTCAGCCAAGGTAAGAGTGTCCCACACTGGTCCAACACTACCACTGTTGCCTCCCACACCTGAGAGAGATCTTTGGTGGCCACATATCCCAGCCATTGAGCAGTGTCACGGGCCAGTATTGGGGGGCTACCAGCTGTCAGGATGTTTCTGCGACTTGTTCCCCACAAGCAGATAGCCTCAAGCAATGCAGGGAACTAGTCCTCTCCCCTCCCACATGTACTTGGGAATTTTCCCCCCAGGAATTGTGTCATGTGCTCCATTGACAGAAAAATAAGAAGTGACATCTCAGATTGTTGGGACATTTAGGTTACCTCTGATTTATACCATTCTTTTTTTACTTGATGCTGTAGAATTGGTATAAGTGCAGCCAGGGTAAAACAGGATATTTCTTTTGGCCAGTTTAATGGAAATCACCTGGGCGGTAAGAGAAAATGTTGCACACATGCCCCTGATGGTTGCAGTACGCTTCCCACAATGCCCATTTGCTTTTGCCTCAAAGCCACTGGGATTTTCAGGCAGGTGATGGTGTGGAAGGTCAGACATTGCCTTCTGTCTTGTCCCACTTGATGCTGTGAAGAGAATATGGGCATGTCAAGACTATCCAATCCCTGCAAATGTGGCACTTGGATAGTTTTCAATTAGGAAAGGAGGTGGAGGGTCCCCCGTGCACTTGGTGAAGTGCAATGGGCACTCAGAATTGAACCATGGCCATTCCTCATGGCTGCGTGCCTTTCCTCTGTATCGAGGGTAATTTGGCTTTGTAAAATGACAGTCATTTACAATGTCGCTTGCTGTAATTGGGTGAAATATTATTCCCTCCTCATCTGCAGCTGACTGGAAAATTTAGATGTGTCTTTTACTTTCTATGATTATATTATATGCTGGCTAAGGAATGATATAAAATGTAGTTTGAAATTATGATCCAGCCAGTGAAAGCTGCAGAGAGAAGGAGAAAATATATTTTGAAATAATCACTGAATGTCAGTCTGCTTCAGTCTTTTCAGCACATTCTTTTATTTGGGAATATTGTGGAACATATGGATATCTGTATGCCTTTGTGTAAACACTTTGCAGTCCGTCACCGAGTATTTATGAGCATTGTGGACAGATTTAATGCCGAGTGTTTTGCAGTGATCACTGAGTACTGACTTAGTGCTTTAGCCAAATCCCTATACAATGGGTGCATCAGGGAGAAAAAAGTAAGAAGCGTACTTACCCTCAGTGGGAGGTCTCTTTGAAGATTTCAGACTAAAATGCACCTACAGCTGAGGTGTCCTCAGGTCTCTTCTGCTCACTTTGGCTCTGACTCCACCCTGGGATCACATTCCCATCTTGACCTGAAATAATTTGTGCTGTGGTTGGGCTTGTCATTTCCACAGCTCTGCAGGGGCTGGCACGCACAGCACCATGGGTGTGGAGGGGAATGTGCTCACTTCCCCTTGGCTCTGCAACATCAGTCCTGCTCCACATTTGGAGCTGCAGGACACGGGCAACGTGAGCTGGATGTTGCACTGTCACAAGTCTGGCAGTAGCACATCTGAGCTCTTTGCGTGATAGCTGCTAAATCCCAGCTATAATTTATGTCTTCTGCCTGCTGCCCCAGGCAACCTGGAATTTGCCCTTTATTAGAAGATCAATGAACAAGAAGAAACACTGAGTGCTTTAAAAAAGAAAAATTGTCATGAACCAACATTTTACATATTGCACATATCCATAATTTCTTAATGTTGAATGTTTTATGTGACCAATGAGGCACCAAAAACTTGGCAATGTTCATTTAGTTTCAAATAGCTGCCCTCTCTCTGCATAGCAGTGTTTGGAAAGCAAATGTTTGGTTAATACGTGGTTAAGTACGTTTTGCAATACAGAAAGTGTTCTTCATTGCAAGGTATCTTTCTTGAGAAAGCAAAGTGTACTTTTGGTTTTTGAATGCATGCAGACATAGTTTGTAAGCAGTGATTAAGATTTTACAAATACTTCAGGAGCACTTTGAACTTGTATGTTGGGTAGGTCAGTGCATGCTAAATATTTTTATAAGTAGTTTTCTATGCATTTTTGCTTCCCTTTTCCTCCCACTCTTTTACTTACCATGACCAAATTTCTCTCAAGTGTAACTTCAGGTATTTTGGGTAAAACACATGGTGTGTTCAGCATAAACTGAGAGGACAGTCACACTAAGGCAGTGTAGGATTAAAAGTGGCCATGCACAGCCCTGAGGATATTAATATTAATATGACTATGTTTGGTTTTTATTTTTGAAATCTAATTTATTTTCAATTTGCGGGTGAGCATGAGGTAAGGACAGGGCTACAGACAAACCTACCAGCACTCAGCAACTCATATATTTTCTCCAGAGCCAAAGTTTGCCCTAAGGATCGTATCAAGGTTGCCATGTGAACCAAAGTCATATCTAACAACAACATATCTAACATCTAACCAACAGCGTATCTAACATGTCTACAAGCTGTTCAGAAGGGACAGGAGAGGAAGAAGGAGGGGACATGTAAAGAAGTGGATGAAGCGTGGAAAAGGTGTCCCTAAAGAACAGCCATGAGCAGGTCGGAAGCTTATGGGTAGGAATTAGGGATTGAGACAACAAAGAGAGTCTTGTAGTTGGAGTCTACTACAAGGCCAGCTTATCAAATGGAGCCCATTGATGAATCCTTCTTACTCCAGCTCTAGTAGACATTGTGATCACAGGCTGTCATCCTGCTGGGGGATTTCAACCACCCTATCATCTGTTGGAAAAGTAGCATGGCAAGCTGTAGGCAATCCAGGAGACTCCTGGAGTCCTTTGATGACAACTTCTTAAGACAAGACATTGACAGCCCTACCCGAGGGGATGTGTTATTGGACCTGGTGGTTGCAAATGCAAGTGCACTCATCAGGGTTGTCAAAGTTGAAGGCAGACTGGGCTGCAGAGATCATGCACTAGTGCAGTTCACTATCTTGAAAGGTATGGGGCGGATGAGAAGTGTCATCAGGACTCTAAATTTTAGGAAAGCAAAGTTCCAGCTCTTCAAGCAGTTAGTAGATAGGATCCCATGGGAAATGACCCTCAGGGCCAAGGGAGCAGAAGGTCTTTAAGGATGCTTTCCATAGAGCGCAAGAGGTCTCGATCCCAGGGTGTAGGAAATCGGGCAAGGAAGGCAAGAGACCAGCATGGTTGAGTTAAGACCTGCTGGTCAAACTAAAAGGCAAGACAGAACCACACAGGCAGTGGACGTGGGGACAGCTGTCCTGGGAAGAGTATAAGGACATTGCCCAGTTCTGTAGGGATGAAATCAGGAAGGCCAAGGCACAGTGGGAGCTGAACTTGGTAAAGGAAATAAAGAATAATAAGAAAGGATTCTACAGGTATGTAAACCAGAAAAGGAAAGCTAAAGAAAGTGTAACCCCCCGCATGGTGAACTAGGAACAACAGACGAGGAGAAGGCTTAGATTCTCAACAGCTTTCTTGCCTCAGTCTTCACTGGCAACCCTTCCCCTCATGGCCCACAAGACAGAGACCCGGGAGACAAAGTCCCTCCCACTGTAAGCAAGGCTTGATGGGGCTCTGACCAATCCGTTCTAGTGTGAGATGTCCCTGGTTATTGTAGGGGGGTTGAACTAAATGACCTTTAGAGGTCCCTTCCAACCCAAGAAATTCTATGATTCTAAACCTGTCTTTGGAACCAGCAGGGAGAAGTCATGCCAGCATGAATATAAACTGTGAGCATCCTGTGCTCACTGTGGTGCTGGTTGTCTCCGACCAGGTCTGTAGTTCTCAGACCCAGACAGGTTAAACATGAGTTTCCCAGCAGAGTAAGTACAGAGGCAAACATTTCATCCTTAGTTCAGCCTGAGCGAGGACAAGGGGCCTCCCAGCTGCAACCAGTCCCAAGACACACTTCCAACAGCAAGAATCAGCAAGCACATCTCTAAGGCAAACTGGTTTCTAGCCATTGCTACCCTCAAAGTTTCTTCTGGTTTTGGATCACAGAGAGGATACCAGTGACAAACATATGAATCCTCTTGTTCACCATACCTTGTAGTGCCATTGTGACACTGCCAGCTGGTGTTTCTGGGGGACTGTGCTTATGATTCTCTGGTCTGATTAGCCTCCAGTCCAAGCCCATGGGAGCTGTGCTGTAATCATCTACAGGAACACAGAAAGTACTCTGAAATATTAGATCTTTGAACTGTCAAATGTCTCACAGTGACCAGACAAGTTGAATGGAAATTATTAGCATCTGAGCATCTCTTCCTTAATTTATCACCTGTAAACTATTAATGTAGTGTTACCTTATATAGAAAATGAATTATGGTATGCAGTGAATAAGGCTTTTGAGGAATTATTAAAATATGATGAAAGTTTAAAATACTTGGTATACCCAGTATTCAATATAAAATCAAACTTTTTACAGGGCTTTAACCGGGAGGCATTTGATTTATTGTTTAACATAAGTGATATATTGCTGATGGTGAACTAATTCGAGTTGTGTTTAAGAAAGGGTTATTGTTCTTTTAGTTCCCATTTTTGTTATTTGTTTGTTTGTATTAAAATAGTAAGGATTTAGAGTTCAGAGACGATTAGTTTTCGTTCTGTATGAGGACTATTTTAAAGATTATTATGCATGTTGCTTTAGACATGTTACTATAAATTCTACTTTTCTTACTGTTGAAGCCATTGCAATTTCTACTCTAATAGTTCTGCTGCTTTTCTGGTTTTATTCTATAAATCTGAAATCATGAGCAAGGTAACGTGTCTGTCATTCTAAAGAAATATCAAACAAGATAAGGCACTTCACTGTTCATCAAAGCTTTGTCCATTCAGTTGAAGGTCAATAATTCTATTTTATGAAAAATAGTTATTCTATAAAGGAAAAAAATGAAGTTTTTTGGTTTTTTTGGTTTGCTTGGTTTTGGTTTGGTTTTGTTGTTTGTTGTTTTTATTCAGAAAATTCAAATGTTGATTTCTAGAGCACCAAGGAAGAATGTAATTTTAAAATCATGCTGGTTTCACTTCTTCAAGGCATTTAGTTTTTGTTTGATTGCTAGTAAGTGTTAAGAGAGCAGCTTTAACCTGTATGTCCACAGCTAGCTCTTCTCAAAGCAGATAAACTTGGAAATTTTACCTAATAATTTCTTCAGCACTAGTGAACTTCAAAACTGTACCAGGGTCACACAGCCCTAGAAAAAATTCTGCATAAAGAAAACTAAGATTATCTCTTTCTAAATTGGTTTAAATTTAAAGTACACAGCTGAGAACAGCAGGTGATTGTAGGTAGACGGATGAGAAGACTGTTATATTAGGGTCTGTTGATATGATAAAACAGTTTCACATTTTCATGCAGGAGTGATAAGATCACTTTTGTCTCACAAATTTTATTTTTGTTACAAGGAACTCTTGCAACCCTAACTGTAGTCGTCCCTTGTCTTGAAAACTGTGTGCAATGTCATTTTGTCAAGGGAAGGTAGAAAAACACTTTAAACCCTTAATTTTCTATTTTATTTTTTTTTTTCAGGGGGTGGGAAAGTACCCTTTTCTTTTTCTGCATCCTCTAAGAAAGAACAAAAGAGTGGGAAAATAATTCTAAAGCTGCCGTTTACTGTGTTGCATTGCAGAATATGTTTCTGGCTGAGATAGAAGCTTCAGTCAGAGACACTGATTACAATTCAAGTTGCCCCTTACATAAATCATTTAGTTTAGGTGAATAAATTATGCTTCAGTAGTTGTAGATCAAGGGCTATGACCAGTTCATTGTATGCTGTGATTCCTGCAGGGATGAAAAAAACCCTGTTTCTCTAGGAGATCTCCTGAATAGTTTTACTATTCTTCTGTTTTAACTTCATCATTAGGGAGCCTCTTTTGGAGCACAGAGCACAATGCATAGACTGTTATCAAATGCAAAATATGACCATGTGTCAATGTGTAAATAAAGTGAGAAATGTTTGTGGAATGATTTCAGTATTTACCATTCTTTTTTGTACTGCCAGAGATAACAAGTGGGAATAACTGATTTTTGTTTTAGCTGTCGCTGTGAAAAGCTGCTTGGGGTTGAATGAAGCAGTTTATTATTCTGCTTTACAGAAGAAAATACATTTCTCTATTTTCAAGTGATTTTTTTTTCCCCCTTTTTAATTATTACATTAAGGTCAATTTGTTTTCTTTTCATGGTGAGATGGGGACAGCATACATTTGTGATGGGTTTTGGTGAATAAACTATTCATGTGCAGAGTTTTCCCCTGCTCTGTGGTTAAGTATCAGTGTTCAGGCTCTCTGTTGTGAGCCTGAGCTGTACATTACATCTTTCATGACAACAGGCTAAATTATTTATTTTGAAAGATAAGAAGCACTTGGTTTGGGTTAGTGAAAAGAAATGTGAGCCACATCAGAGGCCGTCCTCCCACCGTGGTCTCCCCTTATTCTGGGGAGTGGCCTATGTGAGGAAAGACCCAGCATGGCTCCATGGGAGTACAATGTGAGGAAGGAGAACCTGGTGTAACTAAGAAGTGCTGATACTTGAAGTTTACCACATTTTAATTTGTTTGTGTGTGAGAGGCTGAATTCAATGGACTTATGCTATAAGTTCAGAACTGATGCAAAATTAATTGGAGATAGCACTTCATACTTGTGTACAGAAAAAACTTCACTTATAGAAGTATTACATAGACGTAATTTGATCCATTATTCAATATGAGACTACCAATTTTATACTGTTCTTACAGTAACTAATACTGGATTCAGGGCTTTTTTCAGCTCTTTCTAAAAAACGCCTGAGTGATACTTTCAGAGTCAAGAATTCAGGTGCTGTTGCCATTTATTTAGTAAAACCGCTTTACTATGGAGGAGCAAGATGATCAAGATGAGTGAAACTAATTCATTATTATTGTTGTAAATCCTGGCTTTGGGAATTAAATTCATTAAACGTGTACTTTTTACTGCTTTCTGCAAAAGAAGAGAGTGCAGGGTCAGAGCCTTGACTAGCTGATCTTCAGTGACAGTAAGAGCTGGAGCAGGAGCTACACAATGAACTGACACGTGCCGTTTCAAATCTTAAGTTGTTTTCCTTAGGCAGCACTTTGTTTTTTGTCTATGTCTGAATATGAGAAAAAAAAGAACTAGAGCTTGAATTTTCTATCTCCTGTTTTGAATCAATTTAGTATTACTTCTGAGTTTCATTACTGTGCTACAGGACAGTATCCCACAGACCTGCACATTGCTCACTGCTTCCTGTGAAACACTCATTTGTACCTGTTGAAACAAACATTAAAGCTAGCTTTCTGGTCACTTTGTTCCCACTTTGGGCATATATTGTCTTGCAAGATATATGACAGTGGAAAAGCAGGGTCAGCAGCAGTGATGAAGACATAGGATTTGATCTTGGGCATATGAGCAGGCCAACAAGATTCCTGGCGGTGGGGATATTGTAATTGCATTAGAGACTTTAGATACTCTAGATCTGCAGTTAATTACAGCAGTTGCAGATAACTCCTTCATTAATAGCTCTTTTTTTTTTTTTCTTTTTTTTTTTTTTTGTAATGACAATGAAAAGCCAAAGCTGATGCCTTTTTTTTTTTTTTTTTTTTTTTTTTTTTTTTTTCCTGTAAAGCAACCTATCAAGGTTCAGTCTCTGAAGAGCTAGTCTAGCACACTGGCCAGTGTCCAAGGAGATGTATAGATGCTTCACCTATCCACAGAACTGATTATGCCCATAAAGCCCTATAGAAAATTAAATTAAAATTAAAATTGGGCCTACATATTTTAAAGTGTTAACTTCAAGTTTGGCAGGTATATGCTGTACACTTTCAAATAATGAAGATAATATCCTCTCTTTAACAATGAGAAGTTCAGTAAGTCCATGCAGCAGCTTAATAAATGTTCATTAAGCCACAAAATGTGAATACAACTTCTCCAATTTAACAGTGAACCGAATTCAGACACCACATCCAAACCCATGATATCGTATTTCCCAGCCTAAATAATTAAATTTGCACAATGAAGCAGTGCAGATTTTTTCCTTACATACAGTTCATCCGCTCTTTCAAATCCTTCAGAAGAGAAGAAAGGTTTTCTTGGCAGGGACTTCACACTTTAATTAGTATTTAGATATTTGTATTTAAATATTAGTACTTAAATACCAAAAAAAGGTATTTAAGAGATCTGTTTGAATAAAACGTTAATATGTTTAAATAATAAAACATATTAAAACATTACACACTTTCTGGTTATTCCTTTGTGTGTCAGAAATAATTAGGGCACACTTAGAGGTGACATAAATGCTATCTTGTCTTTTTTTGACCTTCTTGGTGGAGCTGGATGCTGTCGTCTTGTCAAAAGGGATTGTGGCTTATACACATAGATATTCTAGGAACTCAGCTGAAGTCTTTCTTGTTGATTTCAAAGGTCATTCCTGTGTTGCTCTCCAGAAAATGGATTTAGAATTGGGTTAATCGGAATTCCAAGTATAACTTAAATATGAGCATGTGAGCTCCCACTGACTAAACTCTTTATTCTGTTCTTCTGGAATGCAAAAGTATTTGTCTGTCTAGAGTGCCTTGATCACCTTCATATTTCCCATAATGTGAAGCTTTCTTATTATTGGAATTTTGGGGGTTTTCTTTGCCTTGAGCTAACTTTCTGTTCCAGTTGCAAATGTCATTAGAAGTAACAAATGTTTCTTTTTTTTTGTGTTTGTTTTTTTTGTTTTGTTTTGTTTTGTTGTGTTTTTTTTTCATCCCATACAGTGTGAAAGGAGCAGATGCTGGCAACGTGATCAGACTATTTGTACCAGATATTGGGATGTTCATTGCTAGTCTGACAATATGGTTCATCTGCCGCAACATGTTTCAGAAGCCAATAACCGAGGATGCAGCACAGTGCAACATGCAATTTGAAAATGAGGAAATGGTATCAAATACACATTTCTATCTGTACGACTTTTAGCTAATAGTGAGGTTTGGCATTCCTGTCTCAGATGTATTCTGAAATGGTTTCGTGAGCGCGGGTTATGTTAAGAAGCAAACTTACTTTCAGGAAACTAAAAAATTGTTTTTAAAGTGGAAAAGCTACAGTTATTATCTTGAGAACACAAAGAATAATGTGGAAAGTGGTAGATATGCTACTGAACTTTTCAACTTGTTTTAAGTTAAGAAATGGTCACAGTTGATCTCAAGTTGTTTGTTCACCAGAGCTGCTGGTTAAGTCTGACAAGGTTGTTTCGCTACATACATTGCTCAGTTTCCATATTTCCAAACTTGTTATCCAAGAATAACAGCAGCATCTGAGTGATTATCAGAAATTACTCCTAGAAGAAGGGAAGAGAAACTGTGTATTATGTTCATGGAAGGAGTTGTCTAAAACTGTGGTCATACTGAGTGACCTTGAGGATAATTTTGGGGAATGGCTTAGCTGAAAATGTTGATGTGTTTGCTGTGTATTTTACTAGGGAAGAAGAATGGCAGAGATACCAAATGCAGAAAAGTCCAGAGAAAGAGTGGAATAATTTTATAATAAAAGCCACAGTGGGAATTTAGCCCAGGGTGCAGCAAAATTCCTACTACTAATCTCGATGTGTTTTTTATCAGACTGTCTAGAGTGCCTTGGGTCTCATTTTCAGTCTTGTTTTACATACGGGTGAATGTTTTTTTCCTTACTCTTCAAACTCTGTTTTTAGGGGAGACAGTTGCGACTTGCTAATTTCAAATAGAAATTGCACTTTGAAGTGGGTAAAGTATTTAGGGGGATCAGCTTCCCATTTTGGTGCCACCATAGAGAAGGAAAAAAGCCTCCCTGCATGTTGCCATGTTGTCTGGATTGTGGTGTTGCCAGAAGCTGGTCGAGTTTCTAGAACATGAGAGATCAGTATCAAGACTGTGCTTTATACTCAGTTGCATGTAATTCTTACGGGCCTTCTTGGCAGCTGTGGATTGCCTAAAGATTGCAGCTTTTAACTACCATTTGGAGGCTACGCAGGCCTGATGAGCATACTCAACATTTTGCTGTGTTTCCTGGAATCTGGTTTTGTCAGCTTTAAATCTGCTTTGTTGTTGGAGCTGTGCAAAATGTATTTAGCAGCAGGCTGGAATCTGAGGCTATACACATAAGGGGAGACATTTGAAGTATTAAAAGGTGTGGCTAACTGTGTTTTTGTGTTCAGCTTGTGTCTCTTCAGAAAGTTGCATTTTATCAAAGTGGAGTAAACCAGACTTCTTTGAAGCACAGAGTGTAGCTTTAAATTGGGTTGATCCTAGACTGGCTCTCTCAAGGCAATTCACCAATGCACCTAAATAGGCCAGAATATTCCATAAAGGAAGAGTGTGGGGGAGAAGAAAGAGAAAACTTTAACTGTAAAGAACTAATGATACTGGACAGGTGGAAATCTGCACAAATATATTTTACTTCTTCACATTGAAACCCAGCAAATATTATTTATGTTCTGTAATTGGTATGTATTATAGATCATCTAGTGAACTCAGCAGCTGTGTTTAGATTTACTGACACCGAAAATTTTTTAATCCCTTTTGATTCCTTTATCCCTGTTATCCCCTTTTGAATAACATAATATCCCTTTTTAAAGTGATAATAATTATTGCTATGTGAAGTGAACCCCAGTGCTTTAAGAAACTGTGATCTTCACATCCAAAATGATGAATTTGCATTAGAATAACCTGCTTCATTTTTAAAGAGGGAGTGAAATGGAGAGTGGAAAATTAAATACCTGGTAAGCATATTTTTCCAGCTTCAGCTTTCTCTTTGAGGTGTCTGCACATAACATCCTGGAATAATTTCTGCTAGTTAGGAGGAGGCTACAGAAGCAGCTGAATCTGCTAGGAATATGTACTTGGCAGGACTGCTGTAAGAAACCTAATGCATATGCAGAGCATGCAGCTCAGTGTCTGAATTTGGGAGAGTATTGGCATGATCTAAAATGAGTCCAAACTGTGGGTTTCACATGATAATTTTCATTTCTTCCTCGGTAGAGTCCACTGGAAAAGGGAAAACTAAGTATGTGATCAGTTCTTTGAAGTCTGCATTAGGTGTCTGATGCCTGTGGCTGTGTGTTGATGCAGCTGTCTACTGATGCAGTAACTCCATTGAACTGGAAAATGCAAAATTATTTGCAGCCATAACTGCCCTACAAACAAACGCTTCAGGAGAAGTGTTAAGCTTGGTACTGTGCCTCCAAGGGAAATAGTCCTGTGTTTGTTAGACCAGCCCCATAGCCTGTCCCAAAGTCAAAGAGCACAGAGTTTCTGCCACAAGTCATCAGAGATTCATTATATGAGATTTTGCTAGGAGTGCATCAGCTGATTGGAAAAGGCTGAAGAAAGCCACAAGAGAGGTGACTTTTTAGATTGCTAAATGCCTAGCCACACGTGGCTCTATAAATCAAGAAATCAGCACTGTGACTTTCAAGAAAAAGCAGAGTTTGTCTTGCAACTTTACCTTTTTTATGAAATTATTTACCTTGAGCAATTATCAGACCTCCTTGTATTGGTAGAGGGTGAAATACTGTGGAAACAGGCTTAATTAAAAAAAAAAAAAAAGTTAATGTATTGACTCTTTTCAGAACTTATGTATAAGAAATACTTTAAATAATCGTTTTAATACTTCTGAAAGTAACCTTTTCAAAGCTGGGTGTGAATTTATCACATTTGTTATATAGGCATGCTAAAAAGACATGTACATCAAACCAAGAAGCTAATGTAACATGCTAAAAAAATGCCTGGAGTTGAGTAATAGTTTATGATACTCAATTTTGTGCTGTACTTTGTCATGGCGGTAGCCTCCAGAAACCAGCTGTGGAGTACAATGGATTGCTCATTGATTGAGATGCAATTCAAAAGAAGAAAAAGGATCAGAATCCAAATTAAAGACAACAAGGATTCGTTAAAAAATGGATGTCCTTCTTCATTACACTGCATCCAATTTTAAGGGAAACAGATCTCCATCAGAAAAGTGTATTCTACCGAACAGAACTGGGGGAGGAGGCTGGAAGGCAGTGAGAGACTCTCAATTATTTGTGAGTAACGCTATCCCAGGAATAAGCAAAGAGTGTGGTTTTAATTAACAGTGAGTCATGAAGTAGGAAGGCCTGCCAGATACCAGGCTGCAGTCCAACTCATTACCACCCCTAAATGGTTGCACACTTGGAGCAAACGTGTCTGCAGGCCTTTTTTATTAGGGCTTAGAAAATTTAAAGCAGGTGAATTCAGCTGGAGGCAGGCCCAGATTGCAAATGCCAAGAAGCACAATGCCAGTCACAAGGTGTGAAAGGTGGAAGAAAATAAGAAAGAACAGTGAACTCCCAGCTGCAGCTGAAACCGACGGCATTTTTTATTTGATGCAGACAGTGGTTTCTGTGCCAAAATTCAGATACAGTATATACAGTCTGATAGGTATTAGAAAGGAAGCAGCTTTTTTCTTGATTCTGAGGGTGAATTTTAGGTGACAGTGAGAGGAGGAAAATCCTTCTGCGATTGCACAACCTAAACTTTAGAAGAGATGTTGATCTTAATTGAAATACATAGTTGTAGTCTTCAATGCAACTTTCTCCCATAGCACTTGCTGCTTTGCCCATTCAAGCTTTTTTCTCATCCACATTCTCCTAGAAAGCAAGTGGGACCTTTGGGTCTGTACTTTGTCCCATAATCTGAAGCAAGCTTGATCCCGGAGCTTCCACCCCTCCTCTTTTCTGCAGAAGGCAGAGTTTTGTTTGGGACCTTAAAAAGGAAAGAAAAAAAGAAAAAGAAGAATTTGTTTTAAAATAAACTAAGCTTTGGGAAGATTGTGAGGATAGCTTTGCTTGGTGTCAAGTTATTGGACTGGAGTCAGGAGGACCAATATGATTCTCAGTTTGGCTGCAAACTTGATTTATGTCCTTGAGCCTATTACTTCATCTATCTCTCAGCTCCCATGTCCCTTGACAAATAGGAACAGGCATAATGCTCCATTTCCTAGCTTTGTCTTTCTAAACAGTGACAGGGCTGTTTGTCCTGTGCCTTCATCGGGCGTGTAATTCATTGAGAGTGCTCTCTTGGTCCAGGTCTCCAAGCGTGACTGCAAAACATACAGGATAAAGTAGGTAGACTCTGAGAGCTACCACATGTTTTGTGCCTTGTCCAAGGACTTTCTAGTCTAGAACTTGCCCATTTAGACAAATATCCTAAAAGTATCTGGTATCTTCTGTATAAGGACAACAAGCAAGTAAGGGAATACTGTTTTTCCCCATCTCCATCATTTCAATTTATCCTGATCTGTCCCAGTGAGAGACTGGCTTTAATCCTAAAACATGTGGTTTTAAATCCCTTCCAAAAAATGATGTTGTTAATTGTAGCTACTCTGAATAATCTTGTTAAACATATAATTATCCAGACCCTTTTAAAGCCTTATTAATTTCTTGGCTTTGGTGGCATCATGAAGCAAGGACTTCCACAATTTAATAAGTGTTCTCTGATTTTATTTTAAATTTAACACCCTTTAATTTTATGGAAGGTCCCTTGTATTAAATGTTATAAACCAGATTGAGATGGTGTAAAGAAAATAAAATGTATTTATTATCTTGCATATTTGTCTTTTTGAAGGTAAGCAATCCCTGTTCTTTTTCCCATTTCTTCTGTCACTTACTTTTTTTCTGAACCAGCTGTACTTCTGCAATGTTCTCTTGAGCTACATGGAATATTGATGCCTCAGAATTTCAGGCAACGTCTTATTGTTGATTTGAATAATGTTTCTGTGACATTCATTGTTAGATTCAGAGATTGGATCACCTAGCTGAACATCCCATAAAATATGGATAGTTAGTTCAGCTTAGACCACAACACCAGGAATAATCTGATGTCCCAGTCCTTGTAGTTGCTAACACTTTACCAATTTTCTTGTCTTCATATGCAGAGATCTCCTTTGAGCTGTTTACAGTGGTACCTGTCTAGATGGATATCCCATTTTTCTTAAAGCCTTGATGGGGTATATTTTTTCCTGAGATTATTTATTGGTTTGTGTTTATCTTAATTTAATTTTCTTTTACCAGTCTCAAAAGTTCACGTGACTTCAAAAGATCTCCCTGATGTGGGACCCTCTGTCCCCGACTTCTCTAAACATCTTCCTATATGCAACTTCTACTCCTCCTTCAATATTTGCTTCTCTTCAAAGACAATAAATTATGGCTATTATGGAAAATATTGTGAAGAATAACACAAGTGATAAAGGGGGAAAATAACTTCTTAGAGAGGGTTGGAACTTCTTGGCTTCTTTATGACATCTCTTTTTTCCTCCTTTTTTTCCTATCTTGGCATCTCTATTTAGCATGGCATTTGCTTACCTTTTCTTATTGTTTATAAATATTTATTTGGTTTTGACCTCTGGAGAGCTGGCCCAAACCCAGTTGGTCCTAGTGTGCTTTGCATGTGGTGTAAGATTTAATACCTTATATCTGTGGTTTCAAGAGAGTCGGTGAGACTCCCTTATCACTTATCTTGCAATGCTTGTAGTGGTGAAGTTTGCCAGACCTTACCCAGCTGCCTCCCTCAGTAACAATTCTAATGCATCTCATCTTAACAAAGGTCAAAAGTTTACAAGTTACATTAGCTTCTTGGTTTGATGCACATGTCTTTGGATAAGTCTTAACACAAAAACATAATTATACTACAACAGTGCCTCAGCTACATAATGTTACATAGTGTAATACATTATGTATTAGCAAGTGCTGTCAACCTGTTCCATGTGAAACTTCAGCACGCACCTTCCCTGTTCTGGTGAGAAACGCAACAGATGTATAATGAAATTCTTAAGGCAGCTCTTCACTGGGTATACTGGTTTGCTCATCTGACAGTCCTCAATTCCGAGTATTGAGATGCAGAGCTGATATCCAGGAGATCAAAATACTGGAACATTATTGCCTTTGGACAAACTGATGAATAACACAGTACAAGAGGAATCTCTTGGGTCAAGGAATTCAGTCTGCTGCTGTTGCAGGCAGCTGTATCACACAATTCCCTCTGGAAGATGGGAAGCACCATCCTGAGAATAGGGCAATTTTTCTTTATCCCATTGCTCCTGACAGGACCTTGTTCTGTAATACT
Organism: Apus apus; assembly: GCF_020740795.1. Classification (NCBI taxonomy): domain Eukaryota; kingdom Metazoa; phylum Chordata; class Aves; order Apodiformes; family Apodidae; genus Apus; species Apus apus. The sequence goes on from NC_067283.1 coordinate 102,948,569, forward strand.
GCTTTTCTGGTGGTTAAAAAACCCTCTAATTTAGTTTGTACGTATATCCATAACTGGATTATAACCCTTTTATTTCTTCTGCTCTTTTGATTGACTATACTCTTTCCTTCCCTAACATTTATTTCTCTGATACTTTGGGGAAAAAAACCCACAACAACCCTTATTTATTCAAAGTCTGTTCTGCAAGACAAAAAAAGTCAAGTAATTTTGAATCCTTTTGTAGATTAGATCTCTCATTCTCCTGTTCATCTCAGTAATCTGTGGCTCTTCAGAGTGACACTGGAAAAGTACCCAAGCCACTTCTCTGTGAGCTGAGGCAATACTGCAAATAACAACACTCAATTTAGGCTATTTGTCATGCTTCTCAGAAAGATGGATAATGGTAAAATATGTATAATATTGGTCCAGAAATTACTCCATAGGGTGTGCTCTGCTGCTTCATATACCTGCAATAGCTAATTTGGAGTTTGTACTGAATTGTGCCTTGTAGTCATAACCCAAGTCTTCCTATTTCCCTTTCACTAAAAAAACGTGTTTAATAATCTCTGGCCAAACCACTAAACTCTGCCTGTGAGTTCTCATCTCTTTTGCATTTGGCTTATACGCCTGACAGTTTTTGAAGTCAAGATGTGAAGCTGTATTTCCATACCAGCCAAGTGAGTCTTTTGCTGAAAGCGCTTGGTGTTTGCTCAGGTGCAGCAGGTACATTGGGAAGTGAAATAATCTTTGGCCTTCTCAGTACAATATCTATTGTATACAGGATTCATTGAGTTGCCTTCCTGTCATCCTGCTCCAGAACTGTGCTTGTCTTTATTCATTTTTCATTTCCTCTGAATTGCTAAATGACTCTGTCCCTATATGCTTCCAGTAAAAATCTGATCCTCTGTTGCAATAAATAACTCCTTTCCACAGGAAATTTTACTGTGGAAGTGTATGTAATTCATTATTATCAAACACTGCAAACACACTGAAAGGTATTTCTGATAGTACATCCCTGATGCATTTATCTAATACTGTGTAGGCATTTAATCCAAGCTTTAGCACACTTCAGATCTATCAGTGATAAAAATTTTAATTAAGATCTGTAGGATTTAGGATTTTTCTTTTCAGTGGTTCAGTTGTGTAGTATAAATTTTAAAGTACTGTTGAAATTCCAAAATACCTCTAGCTTTGTAAGTCCAGATCTACCAAAATGTTCATTTCAGCTGTCTCACACCTGATAAGTTCACCTCCTGAGTTTAGTAGGGTCTTCTAAGTCCCCCAGTGGCTGCAAGGACAGAGTCCTGAGCAATGAGAGTGGTTGTATTTTTCTGTCCTGGCTGGGAGTCAGCAGTCCTTCCTCCACATACACCCCCTGTACGGGTGAAGAGTGGTATTCTTCTCTGGCATTTTGTAAACCTATCTGACCTGTCTTTGAGCACCATGTCTATCTCATGCAAAATGACCTTAAAATCATACTTTTGCTGGGCTGCCCCATTTCTGTAGAGCTCAAGTAGAATGACATGTGAGAATCATTGTAGAAGTTTTTGTATCTGTTCTATGTCAGAAGCATGAAAATCCATTCCTCATATGCTGACACTTTCAGAACAACTGTGGAGTTCTTGTATTTTTTGAAAAATTTGAAATTCAATAAATTATTACCTTAACACAGTTTAGTATTGACTGCAGGTTAAAACTACAGTCATTTATGTCCCATTAAGGGCTTGCAGTTCCTTTGATGGTAGAACAAATAGCAGTTAAATTTCTTCTCCAGCTTTTGTACTCACAGCTGGGTCTGTCTAAAGAATGTTGTGTTATTTTAATTAATTTTTATATGCATTTTTACAGTATGTGCTACTTCTAAAGGCAGGTGAGTAATGAATTCTGTAACTCCTCATTTCTAAAGAGAAAGGTTAAATATCTTTTTTTGGAGGAAATAAAGACCTTTTGAGCAAGCTTGAAAATAGGAAGTCAGTCATGTTATGATATCTTCCATCCAGATTGGATGCACCAGCTTAGGCCTTGTGGAGGAAACTGAAATAAAACAATGTGGTAGTGGAGAGTCTGTTTCCATAGTTCTGCTGGCACTAATGCAGTTGAATCAAACAGCTTGTTTCAGATGTTTCCTAAGCCCGGCTGTTCAATGTAACCATTAAGGTTTTTTAAATGAAAAGGAAGTCCACAAATTTGAATATAGTAATGGCTTGAACAGAGTTATTATGTATGTCTAATAAATTGCATCTGTGCTACTCTATCACAGATGTGGAATGCAAATATGATCTCGAGCTAAAGGTCAATAAATAGTTATAGGAAGTGATTTCTTCATTCTCTGCCAAAGAGAGAATCATGGGTTTACAGTAACAGTGTCAGCAGGAGGCCTTGACCGTGCGCCTGATGCAGGGCAGCATGCAGACAGCCCAGGCCTCTTCAAATAAACTGGTGTGGCTACTGGGAGACAGGGAAGCTGCACTGAGTTCTGGGATGCTACAGGTAGAGTGGTTCCTATAGAGCTTGATTAAAACTGCCAGAAGGAGGGCAGACTATGCTGTCTGCATTGTAGTTTGCTCGCTTTGGTCTCCTGACAAAGTGGGAACACATCTTTTCTGCAAACCAAAACAGGCACCTTCAAGCTAATCTAGATCTTGAAAGCACTCCTCTAGTATCACCAGCAATTAGGAGCAGGGTCTGCTGCAACTTACAACTCTGCTTATGTGCTGATCCTGTCTACGTATAGCTGTTGTGGGGATTACTGATGAGGAGAAGGCTCTGGGGAGGTGGCTGAGTGCTGGGATGAGCCCTGCAGCCCAACTGGCAATTCAGAGAACATTGCTAATTAGGAGGCTTGTTCAGGCTCTCCTTCACCAAAACACTTCGCAAAACACAACCACATGAGAAGCAGGCTCCCATGGGAGCAGTACTGCCTTGCAATTTAATCACAGGATGCATTTCTGCTACCTGCAATCCAGACACTTGGAAGACACTAAGTGTCATGGTGACATTGGTTGATTATGAGGCTCATCACTGCATCTCTATAGCTTTTTTAATGCCCACATAATACATGGATAAATTGATAAATTGAGCTGATACAGCAGGATCCATTTAATCTTTCTTAAAAAACTAGAAGCAACATGTTAAAAATCAGTTGGTGAACTTCAACTATGTTTTGCTCAGGTTTATTTTTCATTTTCTCACTCCTCTCTGTTTCCTGGTGCTGGCTGGGAGGAAGTATCAAAATACTGCAAAAGAGACTATTTGTACAGCATTTATGAGCCAACTGGGAGGAGGAAGCACCTGAACTCTCAGGAGAACTTACTCTTGTGAGGTTAGCAGTGTATGACTGAGAGGTCCCAATATGTAATGTAGTGCATTCAGAGGGATAGGAGTTGTGTCCATTCTGAGACTTCTATATCCTTAGTTGTAATAATTCTGGTTAGTTAAATTATGTTACTCTTATGACTGCATTTTTGAAGTTTCATTCAGAACCTCTCTAGAACTGAGAAGTCAACAAATGAGCAAATTCGTGTTTACAGATACAATACCATTAAATGTAGGTACAAAGCAAGGAGTGTTCTGAAGCAAGAATGGGTTTTAGGTTGAAGCTAAGGTTTCCTGTTAGCAAATATATCTCTGGGACTCGAGGATATATTTGTGCAGTAGTGTTTATACTGTACCAGATGAAACATTTAAAAGTTGTATGTTAATAAAGCAGCCCCCAAAGTAGCTAATGGACATTCTGGCCCTGGCCACAGTAGTAGCTGCCATAGCTGCCACAGAGGCTGTACTGTTTCCTTGCCTGTTCTCTATCTTGATTTGGCAGCTTAAAAAAAGTGTTGTACAATAAATACTCCTGGGACTTCCACACGATTGCTGAAAAAACCTAAACTGCATTTAGTTTGTTTATAAAAAGTCCTGGGGCCCTTCTCTGCAGAGCAAAGGTCATGGAAACACATGTTTATGGCTTTACAAATGCTTTATACTCCTTGAATGGAGAAGTTTATTTGATTTAATCAGCATCCACAGGGATCCTGTAATTGCATAATAAGTAATTTATTATGGAAGTAAAAGTATTTTTCTAACTATAGCCTATGTAGCATGGGTTTGTAGCTTTAGACTAATCCACATAGTAAAAAGAGCTTTGCAAAACACTCTGACTGGAGTAATGGTGTTCTCTGATGAGCATGTACTTGCGTAGCTATTTAGTCATCAGAAAGTGTTAAAACAACAGGCACATTATCACCATGTTGGATGTAAGAACTGTTCACCGTTTGCCTGCCTTTAGCAATTTTAAGTACTCTATGGGAGAAATTGGAAAGCCATCCCAGATAAGCCAGTTGTTGGGCAGTGGATATGAGAATGGAGGAATCTAAAGTTTGTCTTTTTGACATACAGTGGAACATGGCCTTTCAGCTACTTCAGGAAAGAAACATGACCTTTCAGCTACTTGACTTCACCTTGGATACTGAATTACAAACAGATATGTTTGTATACAAAAAAAAAAAAACAACAACAACCCTCAAACCTATAGTTGATTAGCTCTCATAGTTTCATCACTGAGATAATCAACTGGATGATGAATGACACCGCTGGGAGATAGAATAAGGCCAAGGGCTAAGGTATCATCCTTAACAGCACTTGTAGATAGGGAAGAGACAGATATGGAAGCTAACCAGCCTCTTCCAGAGACCATGCTGGTGCAATGTCCTGGTCTCTAAAACCAAGCAATCCTTGCATGGTCATACCATTGATAATTCAAGCTGTGCTGAAGAGTTGCAAAATAGTATGCATCTGTTCTGGAAAAGCTTCCAGGACTGCAGGCTATGGTTGTTATTGATGATCAGGTTTTCCCCTTTGCTAGCTTGTCTTAAACTGAGGAGAGCCATTGAAGAACCTCAACTCCAAAGAGACATTTGTAGTTTTAGAAAGAAAACTTGGGAAATTAGATTGGTATTAGCTGAGGTGCAGAAAAATGAAGTTTTCTTTCCAACATCTGTTGATCTCAGTAACACCAGAAATAGGTTGTTCTGCATTTTCTGTGAGTGTTGTGAGGTCCTAACATTTTTGAGAACCTAGAATTAATGTTTTCATATTTAAATAAAACTGGATAGACAAGGAAAGCTAACTTCTTTGGTAACACATCAATTTGCAAACTTTTAGCTATGCTTAAAATGTGTGGGCCTCAGTCTTTTGAAATTTTGGACTGTCATCTCCTCAGCTGTATCCTGGTCCAGCAAAATATCCTCTTTCTCAGTGCTTCTCCCTGGGCATGCTGTTTCATACCTGTCAGCACTAGATTATTATTACTGAGCTCTTAAGACAAAATGTAGCTGAAAGGTCCTTCAGATCAATGAAGCAAGAGTGACTAGTCTTGCCACTTTAAAAAATTATCATCCTAGTTATCATGATAGGAAAATCCAATGAGCCATTTTGAGGAGACTAGAGTGTGAAATTACTCATTTGGCACCTGAGGCTAGGGAAGCAGTTTGGAGGAAGAGACAGAAAAGAATTATCATGTCCCACCTTCCACTGGACTGGTTTTGTGTGGTTTTCTTAGTTCTGCATCCTCTTTCTTATTTTGTTGTTTGGTATTGTGTATTTTCCTTCACTGTATACCTACAAATATTTTCATTTTGTTCATTTTTCCCTCAAGACATTTTCTGCTTTTGCATGTATAACATTTTATTATTATCTTTTGACTCTTCAGACATTTATTTCCTGTTCCTGCATATATATTATTAAGTGCTATCTCAGCAGTTCAGGCAGAACTCCCACTCCACTTAAGGTGTAATGAATGTATTTCATGTTCAATGTAGATTCATGATGTTCATAGAGATATGAATCCTAACAGTTGCCCATGGAATAACTTCATTATTTTGAAATTATTCCCATACATTTTTGGAAGTGATTCCACATTTTAATTGCATATTGGCATCAGCAAATGGAAAGCACTAGCTGAAGAAACAAGGGTCACACAGACCCATGTATAGTAGGTGTGCCATTTTGTAACCTTAAGGTGTCCGACAATCTCACTCATTCTCTTCAATTTGGGATATAAGCACTATTGAAGGTTTCACTGTTCACCAGTCATGTTAAGCTTAAGGCACAGAACACTAGAGCCAGTCCAGGAGGAGCAGGAATGGGCCCAAAAGAACTAGGTGAGGAGCAGGTCCATCTAATAATTACATCACAAGCAGAAATTATCCTAACTTTTGCCCCTTTTATGGCTTTCTCAGTGAAACTGCTGTCACAGAAATAAGAGCATAATGTATGGCTTGGTCTCCTGTCAGCATTGTGTCTGAATACTGAAGTAGCTCCTGATTAGATTGGAGCTCAGAGAGGAGCAGTTACAGATGAACAGACAGAATGCCTCTTTGTGCTGCGTGGTTCGAAATGTGATGACTGCATGTTTGGGCTGCAGTCTCCTCTCCGTTATTTTACGTAAGGATCTAATAATTCATATGTTGGGAGCTGTGTGAGTGAATGGTGACAATAACACAGCAATTGAAGTGCTAGTATACTCCATTTGTAATGGGTATAGCTAGTGAAATAGCCAGATATATCCAAGAGAATGGTAGATTTCCCAGATCAGCCCTACTGTATTTAATATGTATTTCATTCTCTGTAACCAGATACTCTTGAGAATACGCAGGCTTTTTCTGGGCATTCACAACATTGTTAAATACTCCCGAGTAAGAGGAGAAAGTTGGCACCAAGCATAGAGGTGAAATGAAGGAGCTCACAGGGAATTTCGTTCCCTTTGGGAATCCACATAACAAAATGGTAATGAAAAATTTGGTAAAGTAGGTTGACAGTTCAGCCACTCCTACTGCAATCTTATCTGTCAATGTGGAATTTTTGGCTGTCAAAAGTCACCAATAAATATCAAACTGCTATTCTGATGAAAAAAAATCAATGTTCTTTCTTTCTCATTTCCACACAGAGAGATACTGCTTGGCCAGAACTAACGTTAGCTAATACAAATTCAGATTAGTGCCAGAAAATCTATGCTGCATTACACCAAGTGAGAACCTGGCTCAAAACGATTACTTTTTCTTTTTCTTTCCTTTTTTTTTTTTTTTTTTTTAATTATGCCCCTACATGTCTGTGAATGACTAATTTTTCCCTAAGTTCTGTCTCTGGGTGGGCCTCCTGGTAATCGTGCAGTTTCTCACCATGGGTTGATGATTTAGTCTGCATCACTCAATAGCTGTGTATGTCTTCTGGTCTCCAAGATACGATGGAGACTTGATGGTAAAGGCCACTGCCAAATCCTAACAAACTGCTCAAGTACGAGAGGCCTTTACACATTTCCTTATTTTCCTTTTTCCATTGTGTAGTTCTAAGCCACTGGTCTCATTTCCCCTGCTAAGTTGTTGCAGATCATTCTAGTTTTCATGACTTCTCTCTTTCGCACTTTTTCTCTTGTTCTTTCAGCATCAGCCAAGCTCACCATTTCTCATTCTCTCTTTGAATCTCTGCTTAGTGTATTTTTTCTCTTCCAAGTTGCCCTTCAGTCACCAATGAACTGCCTGTCCAAATATTTCAACCTTTGTTGCCCTGTCTAAGATCACTCAGTCACTCCATCTAGGTTTTGCAATTTAAGTCCAAGGAAGGTTCTTGGGGAAGGGTTTGAAAAGTGAGGTTTGTGGAGGAACATCAACCAGCAAGGCACTTGTGCTTAATGGCTGGATCTTTTGCCTGAAATCACTGAGCCAAAGAGGAGTTTAGCAGGTAATAGATAGCAAGATGTAAAGAATGCTGAGCAAACCAAATGAAATTTCTTACAGAAAAGAACAAGCAGCCTGTTGTGAACATGTAGGAGGACTGCAGTCTTTCTCAGAGACAACCCTTAATGTCCTTTTTTCTTGAGACAGATCTGAAGTGGGAGCCATGATGTACAACTCTAGCTTTAGTACGTCATTCACAACTCTTGTTACTTGCATGTATTCAAATATTATAGGAAGACTTAATTGTTAAATAATATCTGTGTGTGTTTTAATTTCAGATTCCTTTTTCTCTCCTTCCCTCTCTTTTGCATCCTCTTTTTCTTTCTGCCCTCCTCCTTTAGGCTGTAAGAGAAAAATTAGAGCCAGATGATGCTTTGATGTATGAAGAAGATCTGGATGATGAAGACTGTGGTGAAGCAGAATTTGAGGAAACCATGAAATTAAAACTGCTGCGTAGAATTGCTTCCCTAGCATCCAAACTGAGAGAGTTTATTGGCAACATGATAATCACCACTGGAAAAGTTGTTGTTACAATTTTACTTGGTTCAGCAGGTTGGTGCATTTGAAAAAATTGCCTCCAGAGGCCATTACATTCTGTATTTAACAAATGAGTTTTCAGCACTTTGGCACCTGGGGGAATAACAATGGAAATTTTTAAGGGAAAAGAAATTGCTGCTGATTTTATTTAAATTAACTTTTTGGCAGGCATTGGAATATGCTGAGTTGTTTAATTTTTTTGTACTAATACTGTATAGCCCTATCATTCCTTATACAACTTTCCCAGTTGCTGCTATAACCAAATGGTGAATGCTTGCATATTAGAAGTGACTATAATGTGAATTTATGGATTTGATTCTGTCACTTCCAAGTATAAAAAAGGAACTGTATTCACATAGCCTTGGAAAAAAAGAAAAACTAGAAAAGAATAGTAGGTTGGCAATGCAGTATGTAAAATGAGTGATAAGCAGTTGGGTTTTGATGTGGTTGGTAAAAGTATCTGTTTTGATATGATATAGCCAACCTTTTATAAGAAATTTGATTTAGTACCACATAATCAGCTACAGACAGAGTGGAAGTGTACAAAATAACTGTAGGTTGTAATGAATGAATTTTAAATTGGATCATATAATTGTAAATTAGCATTTATCTGTCTACTCACGTGTCTGAGTAGAGTCATTGCATATGAAGCGTAAGTACAAGTGTATACTTAATATATGAGTATGCTACTATATGGAATATAAAATGATAGTACAAAAAGTGCTTGGTATTGAATGACAAGGACTGGACAGGTGTGGCTCTTTCAGTAAGGTAAGATCAGCCTTACATATAGCCAAATGCAAAGTAATAAATCTGGAGAGGGCGGAAAACAGATTAAGTGTATCACCATGGGGCCTGACAACAGGGAAGAAAGATGCCATAGAACAATAATTTTTAAAAAGGCTGGTAGGTGAAGACAAATAAACGTGGTGTCAGTGCCATTCTGCAGTTGCATGGGTGAATGTCACCGAGGGAGGGTGAAGCAGAAGGATCAAGCAGCCATGACAGGGGGTGATTTCTCCTGAGTGGCATTGGGCAGCTTGTCTGCAGGAGTCCAACACATGCCAAGAGCTGAGAGGTGTTCAGACAAGAGCTACAAAAAGGACTTGAGGTCTGTGAAGCTTATACTCCAGAGAGAGACTTTGAGTTTAATTAGTTAAATACTTCCTTACTTAGTGTGCCAAGAAAATAAAAAGATGAATGGTGATTTGACTGCAGCCTTAAAATACTGACAAAGGTACAAAGTGCCTTCATTTTTTTAACAGACATCTCATCTAATAGAAGTTATAATATGAGCCAACAGTTAAGTGTTAAACCCAGGCAATTTCAGACCAGAAATAAATTTTGCATTTTTCACAGCTAGAGTAATTGGCCATAATAAACAGCTTTTTAATGGATAGAGCATATTCTCCTTCTCCTCTAGTGTTTAAATAAAGACAGAGTATCTCTTTGAAAGACGAAAGGAAATAGTAAGGACCTTGAGGCAGAAATTGCTGGGTGAAGTTTTACAGCCTCCATCATGAAGGCAGTCAGAATAGATGATCCCTGTGGTCCTGTCATGCTTTAAATCTGTGATCCTATGGAAACACCAGCAGGTTATATGCAGGACAAAACACCCAGTCTGAAGACTTGGTCTAAAGTAGGATGTGAAAGGACGTGATGATGAAGCTCAGGCAAAATGACCCTGGTGAAAAGTCCTTACAGTACACATTTTTTGACCAGTATCACATGGTTGTGACCACCACAGCTTTTCATAATTTTTACCCAATAAAATCCAGTGTGAACGACCCTATCTTCAAAGACCCTTCCACTTCCCTTCCCCCTTGCAAGGAGTCTTGCTCTGCAAAGGCTGTGAGTCAAAATGCACAGGGCCACCATTTGGGCATGTCCCAAGACTCTCTGGGCAGTACCTGGATTCAGCCCTGCTGGAGACTGACCCCTGGAGTGTAGTCCCCAAAAAGCACAGCAAGCCATCACCAGGCAAAGCACAAGCCCTCTTGCTGGAATGGCTGGGCCAGCTGCAGGGCCAGTGAGCGTACAGGAGCCACAGGCCACCGAGAGCCTGCAGAGCTGTCCAGAGGGAAGGTGGCTGTTTGACATGCTCTAGTGAAAAACTTAAAAATAAATTGAGGCAGGCATCCCTGTTCAATTTAGTTCTGTTACTAGACTGCTATGCCAGATGTAAGGTCCCCTATGCCATTTTTTTCTGATTGTTGCTCTTAAAAGTGTATGTCTTTCCTGCTTCTTCATTTTTGCAGGCTACCTACAGATCATTGAGTCTCCTTCACCAGTTCCATGTTTTCACAAGTGAAATACTCTGCTACGTGTACCAGAGCAAAACCAATATACATATGTAAGGCAGCACAGTCCTTTTCAAATGTAAATTAGAAGTTTCTTAGAGTTAAAAATCAAAATATCCATACATTTACTGAATATCCTCTAGATACCTTTTATTTTCAGTATATGCATCATATTTTTTTCAGTTTTGATACCTTCAAGGTATCTCAATATTTCTATGAGAAGGCTTTTCACTGTTCATCTGTTATGCCGTTTAAGCATCTTATACTTCATTCATTTTGAAATGTAATACACCAGTACTCTCAGGCACTATTGGATCACTTTGCAGCCATGTTTCTGGTTTTCTCCATGCTTTGCTAAACATCTTTAGAAAGTGAAGATTTCATTTTGGAGGAAAGTCTGGAGAATGGTTGTGTACTAAGTGCTAAGGTATAGCATGAGTGAATTGAACAAAAGAAAAAGATCCTTTTCTTCTAATCTTCAAGCTAATAACAGTCGTAAGAGCTAATTTTAATAACTGTCATGAACAATAATTGGATTAAATTGTTTAATAGTCTTCTTGCCAGACTTAGAGATTTAACAAATGCTGATATTTCACACACTTTTCCAACCCTCCAATGTTTTCATTTTCACAGGTATGATGGTGCCATCTTTGACCTCAGCTGTGTATTTCTTTGTATTTTTGGGCCTGTGCACATGGTGGTCCTGTTGCCAAGCATTTGATCCGCTGATATTCAGCTGTCTGTGTGTATTAATGGCTATATTCAGTGCGGGGCACTTGATTGGACTTTATCTGTACCAGCTACAGTTCTTTCAAGAAGTTGTTCCACCAAAAGATTTCTATGCCAGGTAAGAGAAATTCCTTTCCTGTTTAATTGTGGGCACATGATGCAATGCTCTGTTATCACATGATGATGCAAATACTTTTCCACATAATGATTTGACAAATTTTCTGCATAACTGCATGTTCAGTCTTGGAAGAATTGAAGCATTTCAGCATTTTCAGACTGAACAGTTTTCATAGAATCATAACTGAATCATCAAAGTTGGAAAAGACCTTCAAGATCATCAAGTCCAACCATCCAGCCTACAACTCCTAACCACTAAACCATTTCCTGAAACACCATGTCTACCCATTTTTTTAACACCTCCAGGGACGGTGCCTCCATCACCTCCCTGGGCAACCTGTTCCAATGCCTCAGCACTCCTTCTGTGAAGAAATATTTCCTAATATCCAATCTGATTTTGGATGATAGAATGGTGAAAGTCCCACCTGGGCAATTGTATGCAGAAGCCTGGGGCAGGTTAGGAGGAGAAGGTGATTTTGGGTTTGGTCAGAGTGATCCTTAGATGTGAGTGAGAATGATTTGGCTGACACAGGAGGTGAAGGAAATAGGTGGAGCCATTGGTGCGAGGGCAGTGTACGCATACACATTTTTTGGTAGAGGAAAATAAATGCTGTGAGGACTAATGTCATAGTGTCTTCACTGGGGCAGAATGCATGTGCCTTGCCATCCTTGTGTACAGAAACTGAGGGCTACCATGGTATTTCACCTACTGTGCATGATACTAGACTGTTGATACAAAAATTCTCTCTGGTTTTGCAGGACGTGTCCATCTTATGTTCATGTTGACAACTACATAGCATAAGTAAAAAAGCAGCATTTATAGTTACTGCTGCAGTCAACATTGATTAGACATAACTTCACTGACCATTTAATTTTTACATGCTTTTACATTGTGATCAAAAAGAAGATGAAGTAATGGATGTAATTTTCTCATTATTGCTTATTATTACATTATTACATTATTACTTGTGTTTTTTTTCTGCTGGATTATGATTGTAAATTTTTTTATGGTATGTATTTTTACAGCTATAGTAATCCTTACATTAAATTAAACTTAAGCTCTAACTTTATTTCTAGTAAGCCTGTTGTTCCTTTTAAGTATTATAAGTTGAAGGTGAAAGGATGTTAGGTGTACTGAGGAGAATCAATTAATGATTTATATCTCAATGCACTTCATTAAAAGCAGTAAAAAAAATGAGCTGCTTAGCTACAGTAGCCGGTGCTTTAATACTTATTTTGGCATTTTATTTAGCACAGTTTAATAGATGTGTGTTTTGTGATGCTGGAATTGCTGACTTGAGGTTGATTGGGACGGCACAAGATTACCTGAAAAATCGGAAAGGATCTGCTTAGCTTAAGTTCTTTTGTGCCACCTAGAGGTGAATGGATGTTTTCTACTACCAAGTGGCTAAAATGTTCTCAGCTTCCCTAAAACCTTTATATTACTTTGTCCGTGTATTGAGAAAAGAAAGAAAACATGACTTCAGCATTCTCAACTGTTTGGATATAAGGATGTCATCTCACAGTGTTTTACAACCAGCGATAACATTTTGTCAAAAGGAGGAAGTATGTGTTTCATACCATTTTGATAGAATATGTGAAGCTGTTAATATTGAATCATAGAATCATAGAATGCTTTGGGTTGATTTGTAGAAGTCCCTTTTTTTCTTTTAAATTTAAAAATACTTTAACATTATTTACTTTATTTTTCAATTAATGTAGTCTCGATCTGCTATTCTATATTTAGTTATGTTTTTTTTTAAGTAGTGTATCTGTACATTTTCTGGCAAAATTTCATTCAGTACAAATACACCATTTTAACTTAGTGACTAATTTTTTAAATTAAAAAAGATGATTGCAAGTAAGTCATCTCTTTCTTGTTGTTGTAAGAAAAAGCACCTTTAGAGTTTGGACTAAAAAAATCCCAGTGTTGGACTTTGAATATGTACTGACATTTTTGTAAGCAGAATACATTATGTTATCTTCTTGCAGACCTTCTTTTGAGCTGGTATTATTAGGCACTCTTCCTTTTGAACATGATAGCATGTGAAGGACTAGTGTTCTAAATTACACAGGAAATTATGTTTGAATATACAAAATCCTGATAGAGCTCAACACAAGTTGCAGCAAATACTAATGCAAATTCTTTGTTTCTTTACTGATGGTTCTTTGTGCTGTGTGTTTACTTTGTTCTACTTACTGTTAGAAAGACATGTTTGAAGGGCATCAAGACAGGTGCTATCAGTGCTTGGAAGTGCAACTCTGACTGAGGAAAAGCCACTAATAGGATTCTTCATGATTGGAGTAGACTGGTATATAAGCAGTGGCTAGAGGAGAAAAATGAGAGACAGATGTCCTGGAATGGGACAGAAAAATATTTTAGCAATTTTCATCTTAGAAGAAATTGGATACCTTGCTGTTTTATGTACCATCTTTTTTTGGTAGCAGAGCTAAATAAATAGAATTCCCATTAATACAAGGTGGGGGGAAAGCGGGGCTTCCATGGGTGAATTATATGCTGAGAAAAGAATCTGATTCACCTAATTCTTCTTTGCTATTCTCACCCAGAATATGCTGGTTAATGCCTTTTTCCTAGAAGAGAGCATCTGATCGAGCTCATACTTACCCAGTTGCATGAGCTCTCCTTATTTATTTGCAAGAAACTAGCAGTATGAAAAAAAAAAAAGATACAGCAGCTTTAGTGTCATTACAAATGGACCTTTATCCATATAAGAAGGGAAGCTGAAGCATAAGGTAGAAGGGCTTTTCTTCAGAATGTTAGGTGCTCGATCTTCAGGTTATGCTCTCCTCAGATGCAAGTGCAGACATAAAAATTGTTCCTGTTGGGTGGTTGGTGGATATTATTTCTCTGCAGAGCATAAGGCTGGTGTTTTTAAAAGCTGCTAACATTGGTGTTTCTGGGTTTGAGTTCTCAAGTTCACAAGAAATGTACAAGTTGATTCTGGTCAATAAAAAATGTGTTGTCTCTGAATCGTAATGCATGCTGTATTGATTGATTTCAGACTAAATGAAGTTCAGCGATACCGAGACAAGCCAGAAAGTTCTCAAGTTAACAGTGTCTTTCAGCTAAGATTTACTGCTCTTACACAGTTGAAAGTTCAACTCAAATTTCAATGCATTTGATAGTAAGAAGTGACTGAACAGTGTCACCTGAAGGGAATCCGTATTTTTGGAAGGGATAGTCTGAAATCTGGTGAATTTACACTTTTTGCCCTGAAACCATACAGAATTCTGCAAGCAAAATGCTTCCTTCCAAAACCAGATACTGTGATAACATAGCCCTGTGTATTTGCTGTGCTGTTATTAGCAAACATGAATATGATCTACTTCAAAGTTCTAGATCTACTGTTGTGGCTTTCTGCTTCTGCAAGTTGCAGATAGAGGTGGCATAACCACAAATACACACTTAAACACCTTCCAGTGCACACTAGGATCTGCAGACTGAAGAATGTATAGCTCCCTCCTTGGAGGTATTCAAGGCCAGGCTGCACAGGGCTTTGAGCAACCTGGTCTAGTTGTGGCGGGGTTGGAACTAGATAATCTTCAAGGTCCCTTCCAGCCCAAACCGTTCCATGATTCTATGATTGTACTGAAATGGCTGAAGTATAGCTGCTGTGTCAGAGGTAGGCACAGTAGCAGCAGAGCTTGCATGAAGCTGCCTCTACCACTGACAGCTTTTCTTCTCTAGACCAACCAGTAGTGGGGAAGTGAGCAGCAGTCATTCAAGGCAGTGCTCTAAGTGCTCTCAGTCCTAAATGTTGCTGGAGAAAAAGTGTAAATAAGGCATAATCTGCCCTTCAGTTAGAAGTTATCTTGTTACATAAATTAACACTGGTTAAATACCAACTGATCTCTGCCAAATAAAATTTCTACACTCATTTTATAATTTAATTTAGGTGTCTTCTGCCATATTGCAAAAGTGGTGATTCACAGAGGTGGGAAAACAATAGCAAAAAGTATCCATTTAAAGCAAAATTCTGAAAAGATCATATTTCTGCCATAAAATTCTTTTAACCTGACTTAGTAAAAAGAAGTCAGTGAGCTAAAATGAATTTAGAAATTATGTACACAGTGCCACAGTCTAAAAAAGTATGCAGTAATATGTTTTCCATTTTTCAAATTGCTGCCTCCTTTCTTCCTGATGTTGTTAACTTTGGCAAAAGTATATAATAATGGCAATGATAACGCCTTGCCAACATGAAAAAATAGAATCAGTGCAGTAGTAGGAGGTTTATCCTGAGTCAGTAAAGTTATTCCTGTCCAAAACGGTATTTATAAGCATATTTATTTAAAGATCCAATAACCCAATGTACATTAAAGCCTGTGTGCTTTCTTAGAGTTTTATGTCTGTCTTGTATTGCTGGTAGTTTTCAGAAAAGTCATATTCAAAATAGTTTGAATATGAATGGTTTAATCTATGGGAAGGCATCATCCTTATAAAGTGAGGCAAACCTAGTAGTCCAGGAAGTGTCATTCACTTGACAGTGCTACATTATTCCACATCATTAAGTGAACTGGAGTTTGGAATTACCTAACTGATTGCTGTGTTGTAATCTGAGTGGGGAAATCTAATCTAAGACTGTCTTTTCAACAGGAATTTTTCATCTGAAAGATGCTTATAAATCTCTTTAAGCAGAACTTTTAAAATAGGTTTTACAGTGTTTAGTAACAAGCTTGCTTGAATGACTGTTTGATTTTTGGGACGAGTGTTATATTGAGACTTGCTATTGATGGTAGCAACTATCGATGTAACACTCCTCCCAGAATATCCTGTTTGTTTTCAGATTTATCTGAGATTAGTCCAGTCCAAAATCCTCCATTCAAGCTTCCTTGAAAACTTGGATCTAGATTCAAGATTTGTAATCCAAATTCTGTTTATCCAGGGTAATAAATGCTTAAACACAGCCCCAAAAATATTTCTGAAGTGGTTAGGTCAAGGTGGGACATCCAGCTGTAATATTTTTTTTCTAAATTAGAGGCTAAGTGTGCTAATAAAATCTCAGCAGGAGAGCAGATACTGCACAACTAGCAAGATGCAGCTGATCAATCACTTTGTTGGGAGTGTCTTGCCACTCTGCAGAGCAAGACACTGATCTCCTGCTGCCTTTGTAGCTCCACTGGAGCCAAGAGCTGGACAACATGTTTGATTTGAGCTGCAGCTGTTAGTGCTTGCTGCAGACCATCTTTGGCACCTGTCTCAAAGGTGTTTTACCTCTGAGAGAGAATATTCTTAGCCCTCATATGAATTTCTGAGGTTTTTGGAGTTGTGTTGTAACCTGGTCACAAGCCAGTGTTTGACAAGACATAGTATTTGAAGTTCATTTGTGTATCCAATATGGAGTTGCACTTTAGCTTCCATAGCTTTCATGCCTTCTGCCTGATTTTTGTAGCCGCTGACCACCATGGTATTGCAGCAGCTGCTGACAGGGTGGAGACCCCTGGATACAGGTCATGTAAGAACACTGCACTGCCCTTCTGTTTCCATCATCCTCCGTCAGCAAAAGCACACCTTGTGGTGGCAGAGCATGCACCAAACCACCCTGGACCAGCCACCACCTTTGCCACTGTGACCAGATAAGGTTTGAAAACCAGGATTTCTTTCCTGCAGAGGAATAGAATTAGCTAACTTGATTCTTATGGAAGTTTTGCAGCTGAGTTTTGTATTAGCTATATAATCACAGACCTATAGATTCATATAACAGTTTGAGTTGGAAGGGACCTTAGAGATCATCCAGTTCCAACCCCCCTGCATGGGCAGGCACACCTCCCACTAGACCAGGTTGCTCAAAGCCCCATCCAACCTGACCTTGAACAATTCCAGGCATGGGGCATCCAAAACTTTTCTGAGCAGAGATACACCAAATCTGCACCACATACTGCAGTGCATTTTAAGAGGCAATTCAACTTTATCCTGTCTGCATTTTTAGAACCTTACCTTCAGCTTCTTTTTAATTTTTTTTTAATTATTACTTTGCAAAGGCATTGAATTACTTAACTAAAAGCTTAGAAGTGCAAGTTCAGACTGCTGTTGACAAAAGACAGTAATCATCCTTGTTATTATCATCATCTTCTTCTAAACTGTGAGGTAGCCCAGGATGGGTGGACTCATCTAAGCTCCTTTCCCTTGGAAGGTGGAGCCAGATGATATTTTAAGGTCCCCTCCAGCCTGGGCTCTTTCATGGTTCTGTGATTCTAAGTGCTTTTCTGAGTTCCATGATTTTGCAAAAGAGTTTTTATCCCAGGGTTTTGTGCACCATGCAAAGTGATTTTCTCAATATTCTCAAATTCTATGAAATGTTTCTGTACTATACAGTAAACAGTCCATTTGCTATCAGCTGAACCATCAGAGTCTGTCTGGTCTGCACGTTTATTAACTACCTAATAATGTGTATCTGGTGTCGAAAAAGATTCACACCTATGATTGGGGTTGGTGAGCAGACAGCTGCCAAAAGAGCTGAAAATATAGGTGAACCAAGGAATACTGGGAAAAAATCTAACCTTCTCCATTACACTTGTTTTTCCTTCCTAAGAGGAAGGTACACTGGTTCTTGACAAGCCTTGCATATTCTTTACTTTTCTTGTATTCTCTTACTTCGCTGGAATAAGCTGGTGTGGTTTGTAACAGAAACTGCTCAAGATGACTGAGAAAGAAAGAGTCCTATTTAGTGAACCCCTCTGAGAGTTTCATTACAAATTTAACTTTTTCCAAGACTGAGAAAGGTTAATATAATTTTTGACTGTTTTGAGTTTCACACTTTTAACCATTTTAAACAGTGCTGTCTGGAATATCTAAACATTATAAGAAAAACAGTGGTGGAGTTCCCAGTCATTTGTAGCAGCAAAGTCTTGGAAGTGTTGCAAAACTACTTGCTGTTTTGAGATTTCCAGCTTAGAGTCTGCCACATAGGCATTGGGAGATTCATCCAAAATGAATTCACCTCTTTCAACGCTTATTCAGAGGGATTCCTTGGAGATTCACTCATCTGCTGGCATACAATAAATGTCCACGCTGTGCTCACTTTTTAGCAGAGTTGTACTCAACATTGATTTACAACAGTTACCTCAGGTTTTGGTGGGAATCCAGTGGTGACAACAGGGAAGTCAGTGTAAACTTACCCAGCTTTACTAGGCAGAATGTGTAGCGCTTGCTGGGCTTTACATGGTTATTAATATTAATCTCTTTTTGCTACCTACTGCACTTTGTTAAAATCAGCAAATTCTTGTTTGTGCGAGGATTTACAGCAAGTTCAAAACTATCTGAAAAAAGCAACAGATGAACTAATAAGTAAACTGCAGCAGTTTCTCTGGCAAAGCAGCCAACCCAGCCTCCCTGGCAGTCTGCATGGTGTCAGCTCTTCCTCCCCACAGCAGCACCATTGGCCTTCCACGTAAATGCTACCTTTACATGAAGTGCCAAATCTTGCCTTGGCAAAAGCAGGCACACTTTATTCATGTTGCTGGCATTGCACTACAGGTGGTGTACATCCCTCTGTCTTCCCCTGGACTTCTAAGGGATGTAAACCAAGAGACATGCAAATGCCTTTTAAAAATAACATCTTCCTGCATGCAGGAGAGACCAGTTTCCAAACCATGTTTTCCTCAGCAGGGAGCCTGTGACTGGTGAGCTCTCTGGTAGGCCGGTGGGGCTGGCGCTGGCCACACATGGTTCTCGATAGTGGGGAGAGAGGAGCCTTGATGCTCCCAACACTGGATCGGGAAACCAAGCCTAAACTGCAAACATACGAATCAGTCACCATCGCATGACATAATGTTGGCAAATTGCCACTTCCTTGCTGTCTCCTGCCCCCATGTAGCCATCCATCTGTTACTCTAAGAACAGCCAAAGGTGCCTCTTTCTTGAGATGCATTGAAATGCCAGGGGGAGGAGGGCAGAGGAAAGTGACGAAAATTTTAGAGTGCTAATGTACCGTGATAAACTTGCTTGCTGATTCTGGTTCAACTGAACTGGGTGTGCTGTCACTCTTGTAACCTTTTCCCATTTTTGCATCGACTTAGACCCCTGATTTGTGTGGCTCCAGCACACCTCTCCACTAACAGGAGCTCTGCTCATGGTCAGGAAGGGCTGAATCACTCCACTCCCTCATACACACCGTGTGTCTGCTTATGTGGATTCCCACTGTTCCAGACAGAATGGATGACAGACAATACGTATATGCAGTAATCAAGATTTATTGCATATAACGTTGGGGTTTTAATTATTCTGGATGAGAGGCACAAGTACAGTAAAAATGTAGGGAAATTGGGAGATATGAACAGAAGTGCAGTTTGGATGCAAAAGGGTATTATTAGCAGTGAATTCTACGATTTATAATTTAATCAAACAACAAAGGTTAACCACTAAAATGCTGGTAGCTTACTTATTATCAAATGTTATACTAGGTCTAGAATATTAAATATCACCTTTAAAGGATTCTACAGTCTTAATAATGAAGGTTACTTAATGTTAAGTTTGCTAATAAGACAGTGAGAGTAATATTTCTCACCTTTGCCTGGCCACAGCTGGGCATTCCTGGGTGAATCATAATTCTCGAGAATCAGTCTCTCTGGCAGGCGGCCCCAGCAGAGGGAGAAGGCCCAGAAGCCTCCACTGATAATGTACAGAAATCCCCCTGATCAAAGATGGGACCAGGCTTTTATAGAATAAAGTGGATTGACTGCTGTCATTTAACCATTAACCGTACCTCCAACATGCTTCATTGGAGAATAAAAGGAAAACAGTAGAAAAATTCATGAAGGCCCTGTTCCCACAAAGCAAACTCTGTTGTTTATCTGTTCGTTACTACTTTATCTCTGTTTTGGGCCTCGCTGTCACTTGGGTGAGCTCTGTGTTCTTCAACACTGGAGAGCAGCTAGTGTTGCGAACATCATCTTGGCCCTCTGTTTATACCTTTCCAGGTTGTTACCAGCACAGAGTTTGCTAGGCCTTTTCCTTTCTCATGGGAATCTTTCACTTCAGGTCTGGGCCTGCAAAACTGAGAGACAAAAAGCAGCTGAGTCATGAAAGGGAACTGAGGCAGGCATATTGAGAGATGGAGCGCCATGTTACACCCACGCTGACACTTAAATACAAACTCCCTGCCCATCACAGGCTGCCTTCTGTGGGCATGCAGAGGATGAGTGTGAAGTGGCCCTTTAATGTTCTTCTCATATTTTTAAAAGAAAAAATCTACATGCTATGATCATTGAGTAAGTGCCTGAAAAACAAGACAGAAAAGGGACAGACATCGAACCTTCTTCTACTGGATATAGATTGTTCATGCTTTATGGTTTTAGAAGTCATGGATTACAACTAGCAAACTTCTCTTGACATTACAAGCTTATCTTTACTGTTTTCCTGAGGTCTGCTTGCCAGCCTTTATTTTTGTACACTGGCATGTCCAGAAATGGGCATGGATGATATTTAGCCCTTATGTAGCTCTTTATGTCTTCACCTCAGTGTATAAACATTGACAAATGAATCCTCCCATATTCCTTGGAGGTGGTACAAAAGGCAGTCCTGACTAACCTCAGTTGACCACACTCAGGGGAGTCAGTCCTTGCCTGTGCAAGAGGTGGTCTCCATCAGTTTCTCTAAAGACTAAGAGTGGATGTGCTTAATCTCTTGTTTATGTTCATTTAGCTGGAGTTGGGAACTTACTGATAAAAACTGAGCCAATCAGGTACAGTTTAGAACCAATTTAAGTCAGCTATGTTATACACCTTTGGTTTTGAAATTAGTTAATGAGTAATTTTCCCTCCACTTCCCAAGCCTTTTTGTTCATTATCCCATTATCTTCTTTCCTGTATCTTGCTATTTTCTTCTCTGTTTAAAAGCAAATGGGAATCATAGCTGACATTTCTGCCTTAGTGCACTCTCTGCTGAAAAACAGTATCTTCTTTGCTCATATTTTCTACTGCAGAATCTCTTATTTAGGTATCAATCACTCTTGATTTTTTTTTTGTTTGTTTCTCAATGTGTTTCACCACCAGCTGAGTAAGTGGAAAATCTCTTTATGCTCTGCCTGCGTCACTGAACCAAGCAGGCTGTCCCATTGTGACTGAAAAGTATCATAATTCCCATTCAGAGGTAGAAAATCTATGGGACCTGATGGGATTCACCCATGGGTCCTGAGGGAGCTGGCAGATGCAATTGCTAAGCCTCTGGCCATCATATTTGAGAGGTCATGGCAGTCTGGTGAGCTTCCCGCTGGTGGGAAAAGAGGGAACATAGTCCCTATGTTTTAAAAGGGGAAAAAGGAAGACCCAGGGAACTACAGGCCGGTCAGTCAGGCTCATCTCTGTGCCTGGCAAGGACATGGAGCAGATCCTCCTGGAAAGTCTGCTAAGGCACATGGAAATAAAGAGGTGATCGGTGACAGCCAACATGGCTTCACCAAGGGCAAGTCTTGCCTGACCAGTCTGGTGGCCTTCTACAACAAGGCTACAGAGACGGTGGATGGTGGCAGAGCAACTGATGCCACCTACCTGGATTTGTGCGAGGTGTTTGACACTGTCCCACATGACATCCTGGTCTCCAAACTGACAAGGCATGACCTTGACAGATGGACCACTCAGTGGATAAGAAATTGGCTGGATGGCTGCATCCAGAGAGTTGTGGTCAATGGCTCAATGTCCAAATGGAGGCAGGTGACGAGTGGTGTCCCTCAGGGATCAGTATTGGGACCAGTGCTGTTTAACATCTGTGTTGGAGACACAGACAGTGAGATTGAGTGTATCCTCAGCAAGTTTGCTGATGATACCAAGCTGTGTGGTGTGGTTGACACCCTAGAGGGAAGGGATGCCGTCCAGAGGGACTCTGACAGGCTGGAGAGGTGGGCTAGTGCCAACCTCATGAAGTTCAACAAGGCCAAGTGCAAGGTCCTGCACCCAGGTCAGCACAACCCCAGGCACAAATACAGACTGAGGGGAGTATGGCTAGAGAGCAGCCCTGAGGAGAAGGACTTTGGGGTGGTAGTTGATGAGAAGCTCGACATGAGCCACCAATGTGTGCTGGAGACCAGAGAGCCAACCATGTCCTGGGCTGCATCAAAATAAGTGTGACCAGCAGGACCAGGGAGGTGATTCTACCCCTCAACTCTGCTCGGGTGGGACCCCACCTGGAATACTGTGTACAGTTCTGGTGCCCTCAGCACAAGAAAGTTATAGACCTGTTGGAGAGGGTCCAGAGAAGGGCCACCAAGATGGTCAAAGGCCTGGAGCACCTCTGCTATGAAGACAGGCTGAGGGAGTTGGGGCTGTTCAGCCTAGAGAAGAGAAGGCTCCAAGGAGACCTTATAGCGGCCTTCCAGTACTTGAAAGGGGCCTACAGGAAAGCTGGGGAGGGGCTTTTCATCAGAGAAGATGGTGATAGGACAAAGGTAATGGTTTTAAACTGAGAAAGGGGAGATTTAGGTTAGATATTAGGAATAAATTATTCTCTATAAGGGTGTGAGGAACTGGAATGGGTTGCCCAGGGAGGTTGTTGATGCCCCATCGCTGGAGGTTTTTAAGGCCAGGTTGGACAAAGTTTTGTGCAACCTGGTTTAGTGGTAGGGTTCCCTGCTCATGGCAGGGGGGTTGGAAGTTGATGATCTTTAAGGTCCATTCCAACCTTAATGATTCTATGATTCTGTAAAAATTCCCTAACAGAAAAGTTAGATGAATTGCATAACCCTCCCAGATAACCAGAGCCTGGAATAAAACTCAAAGTTTTTGGCTGCAGACCATGTCCTTAGGTTCCTATATCACAGACCAAATTACCTCAAAGTTAAAGTGAGTATGGAGTTACACTTTTAAACAATTCCTGTTCTTCTGCATATGTTATTCTAAGAGATAATGGTAAATTTCTTATGCTGGCAGGTAGTCACATGTTTAGTTGTGGTACTGGATCGCTTGCACATTCTGGTCAGGTGGCACCACCCTGCTAAGTGCTGGTGCTCACCAGGGTTATTTGGGCATGGTCTCCTTTTCCTAAATAATTTCTGCTGAAGCTTTACATTCAATGTACTAGCTGTGTAAATGCACCCATCTTCTTGCCAGCAGTTGGCCTTAGGACAAGAAGGCCATTTGTGGACTGCAATACTTGGTTGAGTTTGGGGAGCAGCCTGTCCTACCTTCACATATCCTGCTCTGCCTGTGTGAGACTTGCTGAGGTGGGACCCTTGGCTCCTGTCCTTTCTGCAGCTCTGCCAACTCACTTTGAAAACCCAATAACCTCAGTTACTCATTGGTGTGGATAGCCATGCCTCCTGCTATGTGCTGAGGTGTCCAAGCTCACCCTCTGGCAGGGGAAAGCCTTTGTGGCCATGGATGTTTTTGAACATGTCTTTGTTTTTCCCTCTTCTGCTTTCTACATGGCTCTTTAGAAAACTGGACCTGTTTTCTCCTTGCTTTCATCTCTGAGTATAAAATGCAACTAAAAAATAAACCTTTTTCATTTTGATGGCTTGACTTGGGTTACTTTCTCCCTCAGGCAACGCTGTTCAGTATGAGTTGCTTTTTGTTCCCCTGTACAGTCTCACAGGGGACATGTGTGTGTGTGTAAGGGGAGCTGGTGGCCAGCCTCCTCCACTGGGACAGCATTTATTTCTCCATTCTCTCATCCCGGTAGCACTGCCTCAGCTCCTGCAGCCTCCATGCTCCCTGAATTACCTCTGGTTTGGATCTGAAACTGTTTGAAATAAAAAACTGTTGCATTTACAGTAGTTGTATTTTAGTGACAGAGCAAACAACCATCTACCTAACTCTCTACCTAACATATGAGCCATGGTGCTGATGCCAAAGCAGTGGCAGTGCTGCTTCTGGTGAGAAAAGATCATGTTGAAGAAGATGCTCTCTTTAAGGTATCAGACAGGGACTCTAGTGCAATTTCTTCAGCAGCTTTGTCCCCATTTCACTTCCTCCCATCCTCTGTGGTGGTTCTCCCTCTGCCAGACTCTTAGCTGTCTGTTTGGGATTAAAGAACTGGTAAAAGATACTGGAGTCACTGCTTCAGCACATTTATTCATCAGCTGATCACCTCAGGAAGTCACGGCAAATGTCCCCAAAGTTTACAGCAAATCACTGCTTTTGTAGTTCACTGGTGTGCAGACAAGGGCAACATCAATATCAATGCTCACCAAAAATTCAGAGCACAGCTGAGCTGTGTCACAGGTAGTGAAGACATTTGGGAGTACAGAAAGGAAATCCACTGATAGGATAAATCTTCTTCACATGAGGAGAAGTAAGGAAGGGGGTGAGTAAAACTCCCACCTGGGACTTCTAGAGGGCAGAGTTTGATCTGTTCAGGAGACTGATTGACAGTGTCCCTTGGGAGAATGTCATGAAGGGTAAAGGAGTCCCAGAAGGCTGGACATATTTCAAGAAAAAAATCTTAAAGGCCCAGGAGCAGGCTGTCCCCATGTGCTGAAAGACGAGCTGTCGAGGAAGAAGACCAGCCTGTCTGAATAGAAAGATTTGGCTGAAGCTCAGGAAGAAAAGGAGAGTTTATGGCCTCTGGAAGACAAGCCAGGCCTCTCATGAGGAATACAGAGATGTAGTAAGGCAATGCGGAGAGAAAATTAGGAGGGCCAAAGCCCAACTTGAGCTCAACTTGGCTACTGCTGTCAAAAACAATAAAAAAAAAAAAAGTTTCTATAAATACATTAATACCAAAAGGAGGACTAGGGAGAATCTTCGTCCTTTATTGGATACAGGGGGAAACATAGGGACAAAGGATGAGGAAAAGGCTGAGGTGCTAAATGCCATCTTTGCCTAAGTCTTTAGCAGTCAAGCTCATTGTTTCCTAGACACCCAGTCCCCTGATCTGGAAAATGGGGAGGTGGGGAGAATGAGACCCTTGTAATCCAAGAGGAAATGGTCAGTGACCTGCTACACTACCTAAACATCCATAAGTCTATGGAGCTGGATGGATTGCACCCAAGAGTACTGAAGGAGTTGGTGGATGCACTTGCCAAGCCTCTTTCCATCATTTACCAGCAGTCCTGGCCAACTGGGGAGGTCCCAGTGGACTGGAGGGTAGCAAACGTGGTATCTATCCACAAGAAAGGCCAAAAGGAGGGTCCAGGGAACTGCAGACCTGTCAGTCTGACCTCGGTACCAGGGAAGCTCATGGAGCAGATTGTCTTGAGTGCCATTATGCAACTCAACAACCAGGTGATCAAGTCCAGTCAGCATGAGTTTATGAAAGGAAGGTCCTGCTTCATGAACCTTATCTCTTTCTATGACCAGATGACCTGCCTGGTGGATGAAGGAAAGGCTGTGAATGTTGTCTACCTGGACTTCTGTAAAGCCTTTGACACTGTCTCCCACAGCATTCTGATGAAAAACCTGGCTGCTCATGGCTTGAACAAGCATACGCTCTGATGGGTAAAACACTGGCTGGATGGCTAGGCCCAAAGAGTGGTGGTGAATGGAGTTAAATCCAGCTGGTGGCCAGTCACAAGTGAGGTTCCTCAGGGCTCAGTGTTGGGACCACTTCTTTTTAAGATCTTTATCAATGATCTTCATGAGGAGATAGAATGCACCCTCAGTAAGTTTGCAGATGACACCAAGTTGTGAGGGAGTGTTGATCTGTCTGAGGGTAGGGAGGCTCTACAGAGAGACTTGGACAGACTAGGTCAATGGGCTGAGGCAAATTGTATGAAGTTCAACAAGGCCAAGTGCTGGGTGCTGCACTTGGGCTACAACAACCCCATGCAATACTATAGGCCTGGGAAAGAGTGGCTGGAAAGCTGTCCAGAGGAGAAGGACCTGGGAGTTCTGATTGACAAGCAGCTGAATATGAAGCAGCAGTGTGCCCAGGTGGCCAAGGATGCCAATGGCATCCTGGCTTGGATTAGAAATAGTGTGGCCAGCAGGGCCAGGGAGATGATTGTCCCTCTGTACTCCGCCTTGCTGAGGCCACACCTTGAGTACTGTGTCCAGTTTGGGGCACCTCAATACAAGAAGGACATTGAGGTGCTGGAGAGTGTCCAAAGAAGGGCAGCAAAGCTGGTGAAGGGCCTTGAGAACAAGTTTTATGAGGAGCTTCTGAGGTAACTGGGCCTATTAGTCTGAATAAAAGGAGACTGAGGGCAGACCTCATCACCCTCTACAACTACCTGAAACCACACTGTAAAGAGGCAGGTGCTGGTCTCTACTGGTGGTAGAACAAGAGGGAATGGCCTCAAACTGCACCAGGGAAGGTTTATACTAGACATTAGGAAGAACTTTTTCACTGAAAGGGTTGTCAGACATTGGAGCATGCTGCCCAAGGAGGTGGTTGAGTCACCACCCCTGGACGTGTTTAAAAGTCTAGATGTGGCTCTTGGAAATATGGCTTAGTTCTGGACTTGGTAGAGTAGGTTTCATGGTTGGACTAGATTATCTTAAAGGTCTATTCCAACCTAAGTGATTCTATGATTCTTTTGAAGATAGGTTTTCTCTCAGTAAACAAGGGATGAATTGATGCACATCCACTATTAGTGATAAGAATGAAGAATTCTTGCCTCTAAGGCAATGAAAGCATGCTACGAGCTTTTAGAATATAGTGTCAGTACAAAGCTTGATTACTGGGTGAAATGGGGTATACGTCTCACAAATCTTCTTGTTCAGACTTAAGTTCCCCTCAGGGCAGCTGCTTTATTTCAGTTGTATGAATATTTTAATGTCTAAAGTTTTACTGTTTTTAATGGAACAATCCTTAACAGTTTCCAGTTGCATAGTCTCAGAGAAAATTCCATTATCTGGTTACTTTAAAAAAAAAAAAACAACAAAACAACAAACAACAGCTTATAGAACAGATACTATTTAACATTCTGGTTTAAAGTTGTTAATTCACTTGAAAGCAAAGTGATTTTGTTGTGGCTGCTTATATGGTCATTTTGTTCTCCCTGAATGAAGATTTGTGTTGTGTTTACATTTTTTGTGAGCTTTCCTATAATTCACAGCCTTTAAAGCTATCGGTTTTCCTCTACAGCTTCCTGGATTAATGGCTCATAATTTCTCTCTGTCCTCATTATATAGATGATATTAGCACACAAGTTTTAAATTACTCACTTTTCATGGTGTTTCTCATGCAGTAGATGTGCATTTGAAATTAGTTTTCCTTTAAAAGAGAAGTCACTGATGTGCAGAAGAGGGTGGAAGATATATCAGGGCTGCTTTTGTCATTGCCAGAAAAGCTTTGATGCAACAGAAGCTATGGAAATCAGGACTTGGTAGAAAAAAGTACAAAGACATCTGCTAAAGAGCTATAGAAATATAAGGATATTAAAACAAAAGTCAGAATGTTCTACTTACCCTCCAAGCCGATATTCGCAGTGTGTATGCCTGTTTTATAGTATTGTGATAGCAACACTCTGAAGGAAAACACTTCTACTCTTAGTCTGCATTTTCAGATATTTCCAAAAAAGTTATTAACTGTTAAGCTGAAATTTATCACAATACTTCTCTACCCAAACAATCACATTTTTGTTTTATTGTTAATATGGCACAGTTCCACTTAGCCAATTCTGAGTTATCCATCTGAAGCAAAGCAGGGTGTAGTGCTTTTAAGCACTAAAAGTACTTGCAACACTTTTTAAAGCTTATATCACTTCAAAATGGATAAATTTAATAACTTTAGCCCAGCTGTTGACTGAGGTTTGTGCCTGCAGTATCACTCTGCACAATTGTCCTGCTGAGCTGAGGAGAAAGCATGAAGGATCAGCTCCTCTCTGTGGAATCCTATAAATAGCATGATTTAGAAAGACAGATCCCAATTTTCCCGTTTGATCCTTTTTTCCCTTAAAAAAACCATGAAACCAAATGCCTCCTGCTCATCTTAACCCTAGTTCCTTGGGACACTTAATGCACTTCAGCCAATTTTCCCACTTCTTTCCTCTCTGGGTTCTCCCATTTCTATAAAAACATCACGTCAGCTCAGCATACCCTGGAACATTAGCCCTGGTGTGGTCTGAATTCCCACCCTTTAGCCTAGAGAGTAACAACCTGCTGGAAGGCAAGGATGGTCCTGCAGGTACCACAGGACTGGCTGAGACCTTTCCAACAGCATGTATTTCTTTGAGCATGTAGCCAATGATGTGCTAGGTGGAGTGGCTCACAGGATTCCCTCAGAAGAGACTTGACATACGGTTTTATGGATAATAACTTGTGTGTTGCTCTGTCATCTGAGTATTGAAAACTCATCAGGATAGCTTGAATGAATGGGGGACTCCCAACTTTAGGTGGAGCTATGTAGAAATCTTTGGGGTTTTTTTCTGTTTGTTAATTTATTTTTTAATTCTTGCCACTTACTCCCCATCTTCTCCCCAGGGCATTTTCCAATTCAATAAGATAATGTACCTCCTTTAAGTCAGTGATTGAAAAAAGATTCAGTCAATGCTTAGAGTTTGGGACACAGACCTTTCAGTATTTCAAGTAGTTATCTTTGTGAATCTTGATCTTTGGGGCTGGGCCTGTGAAACATGAAGTTTTGCCTTTTCTCCCTCTAATCAGCCCTCTTTACCCCAGGAAAAGAAGAGTTCTATCACCACCACCCAAAGGAAGGCTATATTTTTCCCCAGTTTCTGAAGCTTTACTATTATTAAATTTATCTCTTTGTAAATAAACTGTTGCTCTTTTTTCTGCACTTTCCTCTCCCAACCTCTCTTTCTCCTCTTCTTCTTCTTTCCCCTTTCCCCTTTCACCTTTCCCTTTTCTTTTTTCCCCTTTCCCTTCCCTTCACCTTTTTCCCCTTTTTCCCCTTCTTCCCCTTCTTCTCGTTCCCTTCTTCCCCTTTCCTTTCCTACCACTTTTAGGGCTCCATTTTAGGGCTCATCTATTCAAATGTCAGTTAGTCTTGATAGTCCATTCTCCTACCCCAGACATGCAGGCACCACTCCTCTCTCCTTCCATATGAGCCGAGGGAAATAAGTATGCAACAGAAGATATCCAGATGACATAAAGATTCAGACAGTTCATAAAATCCAACAGAAATTCAGAAGTTCTACAAAGATGAGTTCCCCACATTCAACCCCATACAGTCTCTGATGCCATTGCTGTGAATAACCATCAGATGTCTACTGGCCCCAGCAAATAACTCCTGTAATCATGAATACTAAATCAGGAAAAGCAGCTCCTGAAGTGGATTGATGCAGACATTTTCTTCAAACTGTAATCCTCATTGTCCTGTTCTGGATTTAATTTCCAGTCTGCTACCATGTCAAAGACTTGCAGACTTGTATGGTTGTTTTATTTTATTTTATTAGTCTATGGTAAATCTTTTCCTGAAACAGGAAGCAAGTCCTGTGACATAATCTTTCCTCTGTAAATCAGTCAATATTTGTAATGCATGTCCAGTTCATTGTGAATAAAGAACAAATGCTACATGCAATAACAGGAATATTTGGATAAAGAAGGCTTGAAATAGCTGTAAGAAAGTCTTGGAAATTATAAGGTATCATCTATGATTTGATGATTTTCCACAAAACTCTGTGTGTGCTAGTGTTCTAAGTACATTATTAAAACTGTAGTTTATTTTGAGTTCTCCTTTCCCAAAGTCCATTGTGATTTCATATTAGGGTACAATATAGATTGTATATTGCAGCATACATAACTCATGGTGCAGTATACATACTTTTAGTTACAGCTGTGTTAAGAAAGTTAAAAAACAGAATTACTCTTGCATATTGTCAGAACTCGTACCTTTCTAATGCCCTTTGTCAAAGCAACTGTGGAGATGGAGCAGTAGCTTGCAAATTCTCTCAGTGTTGTGATTACCCAGTAAAACCAGTGGTGAAGCAAGGTAACAATATGAGATCTGCATTTTTCAAATCAGTGTCAACTATAACACCCTCCACCTGTAAAACTACACTTAGTACCCTTTAAGAAATGGGTCTGGTTGTCTTTTGAAAGAGATAAGCATAACAACACCCATTACAGTTGAGCCTAAAATCTCCAGATTGTTCCTCCTGCTATGAATGTATTTATTGATAATTAAACCATCTACACAACTCTCAGTAAGAATGCACATAATTATTGCTTCCCTTGGTAAAATAAAGCACAATCACGTTTGGTCTGGGTTTTCAAAGCATCCTGCCTTTACCATTTACGGAAACAGTAGCATCTGGCTTCCAACAAACAATGTAACATTGTATGGAATAGCTGTACAGATTTCCTTTCTTCCTTTTTCCCCACAGTTAGCTGGTTTCACTCTGTTTTTTGGCCCTATCACCTTAGAAAGGATGTTTAAAAATATAAACCAGAAAGTGGAATGTATTAGGAGAACTCTTGCTTCCTTTCTTCCTTTTGTCTCATCTTTCACTATGTCTCAGTAAATTCTGTTTTTTTTTTCCTTATTTTTTATGAGTGAAGAGCATTTAAAGCTATTTATTTATATACAGTTATTTTACTGACATAGTCTTGTATCTCTGACCAGAGTAATTTGTAGTAAGTTGTGTTTAGGAAAATGTTTGAAAAATCTGCATGCCATTTTAAACTTTTATATGTTTGCCAATGAAGCAAACCCAGGCAATTTCAGTCACCATACACTGATACTTGACTAGAATATATGAAAATAAAACAAAGCAACATGCAAACTCATGAGGATTTGTACTTAGTCCAATGAGGCTGGGCAACTTCTGGTGAGACTCAGAGCTCACTGCACTCTCTGACCCTTCAGAGGAAGTGTAATCAATAAGACATTTTCCTGCCCCTGTGAATCACTTCATGTCCTCTTTGATCGAAGGCACGGAATGAATTTTTAATGTGTGGTTTACACATTGTCAGGAGTTAGGTTCGACTCATGAGAAAAGCTGTTGTATGTCTTTTGCTTCCACTTAGTGAGTCAGGAGTGAGTCTGTAAAGCATTGTAAGTTATTACCTTGGAGCCTTTCTGCTGAAAACATGAATATTTTTGTTATATTAATATATTTTGATGCATATTCAGAAGTGCTGTATGCAAGGCAATTGCTTCTGTCACTATAGTGAAATTAGTTATGTAATTGTTATTCTCAGTAAAAAAAAATGAAACAGCTCTCAAACTCAGCCACATTAAAGTAAAATAAAAACCCTAAGATACTATGTTCACTTCCACTAAATCTTCAAATAGCTGTGGTGAACATTGATAGTAATAAATTTAGGATTTCTCTCTCTGCCTTTAAACCTGTCATATAATGGGACTCTTCTCCTTTTTCCACCTCCACCTCTACCTCTGTCTCCATGGCTGCCTCTGTCTCCATCTCTAACTCCTCTTATCGGTCAGACATTTTCAGGTAGCTTGGAGGAATTTTGTGCCATTTTTATCTTAGGCTCCTTAAGTGATGGTTTTTGGAACTGGCCAGCACACTCACTATATGCTGGGAAGACAAAAGAGATTAAGAAGTTCCTTAGAAAGACAAGCAGCATGTATCACATGGGAGGGGGAAAAAAGGAAGCTTAATTGTCCCTGAATTATTTTTTCCTTGGTTTTCTGTATTAGTGCATCAAGATTTAGCACTGAATAGTTTACAAGTTGCAGGTCTAGTACTGTAGCAATAACACATCTTTCACCCATTTCCTAACTGATGTAAAACTGTCCCAAGAAGCCCAAATGTGTTTGGATGAACATGTAAGTGTAAGCTTCTACTCTGGTATTTTGGGTCATGTCCATGTATGACCCCCTAGGCTGTACAAAGAGGAGAAGGCTGAGCAGTGTGGTGAAGGTGGACTGTAGATGCTTGTTCTGGATCACTGGATAAGGATGCTGTAATTTGGGAAGCTCAGAGAAGATCTGGAAAAATTAATCCTGCTCTGTTGTGTGGTGAAAAATACACAGAGTTGTAGGGAGATGCAGTGACTGGAAATCTCATATAGACAAAACTGTTATAGATACTAAACGGTAGAAAATAATAAGGCAGTAGAAGATCTGCTATCACTTGAAATCAAGACTGGATGCCTTTTTAAACTATAAGCTGTAGTCCAACCACGAGTTATTTGGTCAATACAAGAATTATTGCATGTCCTACATTGTACAGGAAGTCAGAATTATTACTTCCTTTCCTGGCCTTGGAAATTATGAGGCCAATCCTGGTTTGAAATCAACTCCTAAAACATCTGGACATGCAGGATCTGATCTGACATATTTTTTCAAAGAAAAAATTTCCAGATAATTTTTACTGGAGGTAAAATTCACAGACTTAACACCTGTAATTGCTGTTTTAGATAATTCTGATGATGAGACATATCTTTCAGGGTTTTTTAATATAAGCATTTTTATTTATATTTAATACCATGACTAATTCCTAGCCTCAGTTTCTATGCTATAATTAATGTAATAATTAAATAATACCTGCTGGATAAGTTTTAACAATGTACATAGTGCAGTAATAAAACATGGTATTTCAGCAGCTTCTTAGGTCAAATATCTGTGGGTGCAAAAGGATTTTTTCTTTCTAATTTCAAGTAAAATTGAAATTTGTGTTCTGATTCTTAATGCTAGACTGATATAAAAATGGGGGGTTTTTTATGGTCACAGCTTACAGCTTTGTCAGGGGTTCACAAAAGATGAAAGTGCATTTGCCAGAAGAATGATTCACAGATTCTGTTGCAGTCTTTGCAGGGAAAACAAACTCATAGAAACTGGACAAAATTATGCCACCTTTATTTTAAGAACTGTTTTTTACCTTGTTATTTCAAAGCATTCTGCAGTCAGACATTCAATTTCCTCTTGACCCCTTATAATTTCTAAAATCTGCCCAATGATTTCTACTATACTGTGCATTTTTCAGAAGACTGATGAGGACTTTGAAAAAACAGAATTTTTGCTTCTTTGCAAGACACCTGGATGCAGTCCCGAGTAATGTGCTCAGGCAATCATGCATTAGCAGGGTAGTTGGACTAGATGATCTCTAGAGGTCCCTTCCAACTCTGACAACTCCATGATTCTGTGATTCTGTAATAGAAATATTGATCTATTACATCCAGCTGTTTTCAATGTTACTTGCAGTCTTTTCAAAAGCAAAGTGTTTCCATTAGTAAATGGTCACTCAGTATTTGTTTTATAATTCTTCTGTATCCAGACATGCATATGCTTGTCTTGTTTGGCATCTGGTTTCTCTCACTTAGGACTCATTCTGACTTTATTGATGGTATAAATGTATGTTGCCTAAGACAAAGTCACACCAGGATCAGTGCTGGGCACAAACAGAGCTGATTTTAATCAATACTGAATGTTATGGCATCTTTGAAGTATGCAGAACTGAATAATGCCCTGATATATGTTGGTTACTGTAAATGCTTATGTTTTACAGCAGTCATTCCTGTGTATTTAAAAGCTTTGAATGAGAAAAAATGTCTCTCTCTCTCCAAAAAAATGTTCTGCACCAGCAGTTCTCGCTGAAGATGATGAAGCATAAATATTGAATAAGTAGCAACTTGTAGCCTTACTGGAGGACCAGAACAGACAGAATGAGCATTCCCAAGACGTGTTTCCAGTGTGTTTTGAATTTGATTGACAGGGAATGTTGGATCTGCTTTGTGACTAGCAAGTCTCAAAATCCAAGGAGAGCTGAAGAATGAGGAGCAGTTCTTCTAGATTCATAATTTGTGAGACAAAGTGAAATAGGTTAAATAAATAGATGGCTGGTCAGGTGGTGACTAAGGGGGAAGAGTTGCTCCATTGTAACTTACGTATGCTTGGTGGATACAGGACTCGAAGGGAGCAGAATTCAGTCCAGTCATAAAATGTATGGATAATTTGAAGTAAGCAAATGAAATTATGAGAACAAGGATTTAGCTGAAACATAATGAAATTTTCTAATTGGTAAGATTATGTGGAATGTTTCTTTAGTGGAAATAAAACACAAGTTTTTGAGACTTTATAGTTACAGTGTATAATGCTATGTACTATAGGAGTGGAATATGTGAGCATGTCTGCTTGGCAGAAGGATTCAAGGACATTCAGAAACTGATCTGTCCTTTATTTCTGTAGGATGTATTCATCACTCACTGTTAATTGAAAGATTCTTACTTCAATCAGAACTGGATTTCACTCTGATTCTGATACATTTGTGCAACAGAAATAGGGAGATTGTACTGGGCTTACATAGAAAGATTAAAGTGAATCAAAGATGGAGAGATGTGTTGTGAAATACAGGTAGAAGATGAGACTAACAAGAACTCAAAAATCCTGATCATTGATGGGCAAGAGAGGAAAGCAGAAAAAAGAAGATGCTCTCCTACACTGTTAGATATATGAACAGAATACAATCCAGCGTGAATTTCAGTCAGATGGAGCCAAACCATAACACCATCCCTGAATGTGCTTGGATGTTACAGAAGTTTGACTCTGGGTCAACTCCAAACACAGCTCTGCCAGCTCCTTTAAGCTAAAACAATTTATTTTGTATGCAGGATCTTTCTTCATTTTTCTTTTTTTTTTTTTTTCCTTTTTCTTTTTTTTCCAACCTTGGATCCACCCAAAAGCTCTGAGAAGTCTTAAAGTTTATAGCCTTTGGCTCATGTTGACAATCAGAATGAGAAGCGAGTGCTGATAAATTGTTTAATGAAATGCTATAGAGCTCTAGTTCTGGCATGTAATGGTATTAAACCCATGCCACAAACCCCCAGTGAATGAACAGGTATAACCTCACCTTTTTTATATTCTTTTCACTCTATAGCA
The DNA here is from genome assembly GCF_020740795.1 of Apus apus. Classification (NCBI taxonomy): domain Eukaryota; kingdom Metazoa; phylum Chordata; class Aves; order Apodiformes; family Apodidae; genus Apus; species Apus apus. The sequence continues at coordinate 102,983,596 of NC_067283.1, forward strand.
TCCAAAGGGCAGATTTCAGGCTGTACATCTCTGTTGAATATCATTCTTTGTATTTGTTCACCTTTTCATGTTGAACCTTGCTAGGTAAAGCAAGAGTAATATTTTAGGCATTTAGTAATTACAATTAAAACCCCTAGCAGAAAACATTTTTAAATGCATTTGGTTTATTCTTTCAGAGTAACGATAGATTTCTTGTGGGCTTGTTTTTGTTTTTTTTTCTATAAAGAAATAATTCTCCTTAAGCTTCTCTTAGAATCAAATCTATTTCTCAGAAAACCTGAAAATTTTCATACACATTATGGAAGACAAAGCTTTTTCAGTAAAACAAAGCTGTTATAATGAAAACTGACATACGCTACTGATATCACTATGTACTGTCTTCTGAAATCCACAAAATATTTTACGCTGGAAGAACCAGATTAATTTGGACTTCCTGCTAGTTTTGTTTCAGCGTCTAGCACATCTACAAAGCATCTAGCATCTTGTCTTAAGTTTAAAATGTGAGGGATTTTTTTTAATCTTAAGTGTTTCTTCCAACACAATTTTATGACTTGATAGAAATATTGTGAGATTCTAGTTTTTCCAGAAATAGTAAAAGATCTCATAGCATTATGGAATTAATTTTTCTTCTTTTTTTTTTTTTTCCTTAGTTATTTGATTGTCCAGAACAATTGCCTTTCCAAATGTCTTCCTTTTGTGTTCACAGCAGCTATTGATTCAGTGGCGCTCTGTATGTTTATAAATATTTGCATAATTAGGTAGCAAATTATTAATGGCATTAGCTTTAAAATACATAAATAACTCAGTAAACTGTTCAATGTGCTGAAGAGATGTACTTTACAGTTTTGTCTTGGCAGCGTGAGTGGAATGGTGCTGAATGTCAGTTTACTGAATCACTCTGAAATGTCACGTTGCTCTGATTTGCCAAATGGCCTTGCAGCCAGATTTTCTCTCCCCTTTTTTTGTAGCTCTGGACTTACAGGGCACAGGTCATTTGAAGTTTTCACATTGGACTTGATATATATAACAATATTATACTCCCATTATTCATGTTGAAAACCAAGTTCCAAAACTCATTTATTTTCCCTAAATATTATGGAATTATAATATTCACTGCTTTTTAAATAAGATAGCAAATACTGGTTTTGGAGAGAGCAAAGAGTAAAAATAAATGAAAAAAAATTTAAAAGATTGTAAGCTTTGGTTTTTATTTTCTAACTGTTGTTTTTTATATCCACAGGTTGTTTGGTGTGACTTCACTTACGCAGACAAACTGCTCAAGCACTTGGATGATCATAAAAAATCAGGAGTTACATTGGTATCACCATGCTAATCCAATTTTACTGCTGGTGATGTACTACACCCTTGCAACTCTGATCCGTCTTTGGCTACAAGAGCCCATTGTAAGGGTAACTTCCTTCTGTTTTTTTAGTTCTAATGGCTAGTCAATGCAAATAGTTGCTAACAGAGGCACAAACATTCAAGAAAGCTAAGGGACATAGACAGCAAGAACAAGCTGGTACCTTGAATTTGGGTTTTTTTGGTAAGTGTTTTCAGGAGTCTGATCTTGCAGCAGTTACATGGATATACTCCTTAAAGTCAGCAGGACTATTTATGTAGGGACTACAATGGCAGAGCATTAACATTTACTCTCATTTGGAAAGCCAGTATAGATATGAAGTAATGTAGGTGATGCCAAATAGAAGGCAAACACCCAGGGCTTGCCTAGCAAGACTGTAGTAGGATACAGGCTGGCACAGGATATACTAAGAGACAGATTTGCTATTTTATCACAGAATCACATAGAGAAATTTTACTTCTGAATTCACCTGGACTTGTGCAAAGCATGTGACACTATCTTGCACAACATTCTTGTCACTAAATTAGAGAGACATGGACCTGATGGATAGACTACTTGCTGGATAAGGAACTGGCTGGATGGTTGCACTCAAAGAGCTGAGGCCAACAGCGGCATATCCAAGTGGAGATCAGTGACAAATGGTGTTTGACCCCCTCAGGGGTCAGTGCTGAGACTGCTGCTGTTTAACTTCTTTTTTGGCAACATGGACAGTGGGATTGAGTGCACCCTCACCAAGTTTACCAATGACACCAAGCTGTGTGATGTGGTCAATATGCTGGAGGGAAGGGATGCCATCCAGAGGGACCTTGAGAGGCTTGAGAGTTGGGTCCATGCAAACCACATGAAGTTCAGCGAGACCAAGTGCAAAGTCCTGCACATGGGTCAGGGCAATCCCAGGCACAAACACAGGCAGGGGAGAGAATGGATTGAGAACAGCTCAATTGGTTGGTTGATGAGAAGCTCAACATAAGCCAGCAATGTGTGCTAGCAGCCCAGAAAGCCAACCGTGTCCTGGGCTGCATCAAAATCTTTAAGGTCCCTTCCAACCTAAACCATTCTATGATTCTATGTATCTGTGCACCTGAGTGAATTCATTTAAGAGCAAGATAAAAAGGAGACTGAAAGTAAATATTTTATTTCTTCCAGTTTCAGAGGAAAAGGTGAATATAAGAACCCAAAGGTATCTTAGAAGCTTAGAAACTGGAAATATAAAGAGGATGACCCTAAGCATTATATATTTTAATCTCTTGATCATCTAAGGCTTGACATGAGTTTTAGAGTTCAAGTTTAGCAGTTCTGTAAACCACAATGAAAATATCCATGACTCAGCTGTGCATTAGTGGAGATTGTAGCAGCAATAAATATGTTGAAAGTTTTCCTATTTTAAGGGTGTGTCTTCATATAATGGATAATGTAACAGTTTAACATTTAAAAAGGCAGACAAAATACATCACCTCTGTATTGAGATATCTGATATTTGGGGTTTATATATACTGGGCTTCATAATAAATGAATGATGCCAGAACTGTCAGTTTGAGTTATTAAAAAATTGTATCTTAAGTTTCCAAAATATTAAGACTCACTCTCACAAGTTTTGAAAAGATTGTGGTCTGGTGGGTTTTTTTCCTTTTTTCATTAACTTTTTTTTTTTTTGTTTCCCTGCAGCAACTTCAAACTTTTTGTTGTGGTGGTTTTTTTTTTTCTTTTCTCAAGTGAAAACTGAGATTTCCAAATAATAATATAATTTTAGCATTGGGACTGTAACTAAAGCTTCACGTCTCACAAATTGCGTAGTAAAATCATGAGAACTACTCACAGAGGAGTAACCACATGTGGTTAGCAGGAGCTGTGTGATCTCAGCATCTCTGGGAATTCATTTACAGTACCCAGGTTGTTTTCACCCACCTTCCATCATCTTAAAGTTTGGTGCTGGGTCTAAGTTAGTTACTGTACTTTTTCAGTGAAGAGAAGTGAGCCCATCTGTCTCAGGATAGAGTGAATCCTGCAAGTTTCTCCAGGGACTAGAAATGAACTATAGTGGACTTGCCTGCACTTCCTTCTTTTAGACTGCTTATGTTGTCTGCAGTGGATATTCCCATCAGGCATTAAAATCCATCTCTGAGAACTGGAAACAAGTAAAATTAGAGATGCTTTCTAAGCAATTGAGCTAGAACAAGTAAGTATTAAAAGAAATTCTTTTTAGAGAAGTTGATATCTCTCAAACCCATCACTACACAAGAGGCAATACAAAGTCTTAGCACCCCCATGGGACCTTCAGATACCAGGGGAATGATGCTTCCCTCCAAAAATAAATGGGCAGAGAACATTGCAAAGAAAATTATACCCATGCATTAATGCTTATTTTTGATGCACAGGATGTAGTGATCCAAGTATTTGTCCTTAGAACAAGATGCTGAGATTTGCAAAAAGATGCCATATTTTACACACTTTCTCCTTACGGCCTTTTTTGTCAATATCCATTTTGTTTTTCCTTTAGTGGTGCCATAGGTCAGGGATTAATATTTTTCCTACTAGCTTTCTCCTGGTAGACTCCATTCTCAATTATTTAAATCCAGAAATAACTGTATTCCAGGTTTCATGGGGAAATGTTTTGACTTGTGAATCTGTTTCATTATCGAACTAAGCCGTCTTTGCACTCCCCACTGATTTCAAGGTCACACTGCATTTAGCATCTCACCACCACCAACCTACCTATAGTTGGACGAATGGCAAAGACAGTATGTTCAATGTAAAGCAATTCTCCTCCACATACTGCTGTCAAGCACAGTAAAAGTGGTTCAGCTTAAATATTTTATTCAAAGGAATCTCTTGAACAAATCTTGTTTTGAACAAAATGTGTATGATAGATTATGCATAAGGAAATACTTATTCCATCTAAAAATGTGTACAGAAGCTAAATATAATGGTGGCATAGTAGATTCTAAAAACAAACTACGACACCTAGACCTGGTGGTTTTTTCCTTTTTGTGTTAATTGCTTCTTGGGGTCCTCCTGTGAACAAAATTCTTGCTGGATTGCGGCAGGATTTTTCTCTGAGATGGATATTCTTGAGACTGTGAATGCTGCAGCTGATGAACAATTTTACAAGAACAGTGCCCACTCCAGGTCTTGAATTTCAGGGTGAAGTTTTTTTGTGTGCACACTGCAGTCTGTCAAAGTACACCATGGATGAGATTTCAGTGTACAGTCTCCATGTGGGATTCTGCATGGATGTTACTAATGCAAAACTCCCTTGGCTGTCAGCACAAGTTCTGCTTTCCTTATTCCCTCTGTTTTGGATCCCGATTTGTCCAAATATTGAGTCTTGTGAAATTCTGTCTCTGCAAATAAGAAGAGGCAATCTGCCTCTGGAGATTTCAGCTCATAGTTGTAACTGCTACTACTGAATATATGAATAGGGCCCATTCATTCTATCCAGTGAGTGGTAAGGAATAGTACAGAAGTCGACAGAATTACAGCAATTTAATGTAGCGTCCTCACAGAATTTTTAGAATTGTTTTAATTAAGAGGCATTTGGGAGTTTGCTCAGGTAGTGGAAGATCTGGAAGAATTAGACAAGTCAAAGGGCTCTCACATGTTGTAATCATATAATTAGTACTGTTTTCTGACTTTTCTCCCTCTTCTGCAGAAGCGAAAACAAGATTTTCCATCCTTCCCTATAGTCTCTTAGGCTAAAAATATGGTACTAAAATAATTGTCTACATGATAGGTCCTTTGGTATTGTTTTGGTCACCCTGGAGCCAAACTAAATGTCTTGGATAAATAGTTCTTAATGGTCCACATTTATATTAAAATTTCAAATGGCAGCAAAAAGTAGTTTAAGCACCAAATAAGTTTATTTCATCTCACATTTTGGCTAGGAATGCCATTTTACAAATATAATTACACAATTGCATGTGAAATGTGCCACCATTGCCCCTGAGAAGTAGAATCATAGAATCCTAGGGGTTGGAAGGGACCTCGAAAGATCATCGAGTCCAACCCCCCTGCCAGAGCAGGGTCACCTAGAGTACATCACACAGGAAGGCATCCAGGCGGGTTTTGAAAGTCTCCAGCGAAGGAGACTCCACAACCTCTCTGGGCAGCCTGTTCCAGTGCTCTGTCACTCTCACAGTAAAAAAACATTTTTCTGATATTCACCTTAAACCTCCTTAGTATTAATTTAGTAAAACTAAATTAATAACCATTGTTTACCTAAGTCAAGATATATAAAAAATAGGACCTTACTCTTAGGATTGGAATGGAGACAGTGTCAGTACCAGCTAGGATGTTTGGATATCCTGTTTCCATGGGTTTGCAGATCTTTGCCCAGCATCAGGATTTATTCTTATTCTGTTGCATCAACTGATAAGCGGTTGAAATGCTTACCACCAGCTGGTTCCCATTAAGTGCCTAATTTGGGACCCTACCTTTGAAACACCTAAACTTCAGACAAAAAACTTGCGTTTGCACCATGAGTTCTCTCTTTATTGGTAGCAGATAGAGTTTAAGAAAAACAGCAAGTTCCAAGGCAGATGGGTATTTCTGTTGCAAAACAGAAGTCAGCTTAGTAAGACTTCCTTTGAAGCGTAAGATGGAGTTAAGACTGGTACATTAGCAAGCCTCTGCAGTTTAGTGTTGTCACAATTTAGTTCCTCTCCCAGATGAAGGAAGAGAACATGTGGATCATAGACAATCACGGAATCATGGAAGGAACCTCTGGAGACTATCTGATCCAACTTCTTTTGACAGCAGGACCTCGATTAGGTTGTCTATGCCAAGTCTTGGGTGTTTCCAGCAAGGGCAGCCAATGCCTGTGAATAGTTGCTCTCACGGTGAAATTTATTTTATATCCAGAAGGCATTTTCCTGAAGCAAATTATACCCTCAGCCTCTTGTCCTATAACCACACTTTGCTGTGAGAAGGGTGCTTCTGTCCTCTCTAAAACTACAATTTAAGTATTAGAAGGCTGAAAAAACACACAGTTCCTGTGTCCTTCTACAACCCTCTAATAATGTTGGCAATTTTCTGATGGACCATCTCCAAATTTCCTGTGTCTTTCTTGAACTGGTGGATGGCAGAACTGAATTACAGGTACAGCTTGACACATGCCAGGTACAGTGGAATAATCCCATCCCTTGATCTGCCAGAAATGCTCTTGTTGATGCAGCCTGAGACATGTTTGCCTTCATTGCTGCCAGAGTTCTCTGTTGGCTCATGTTCATCTTGCTGTGCACCAGGACCTCTGGGCCTGTTCCTCAGAACTGCTCCCCACACAGTCTGTCCACAGCCTTTACTGCTACGTAGGATTATTTCAAATGCAGGACTTCATATTGATCTTTGTAAACCTTGTGCATTTTTGTTGGCCCATCTCTAATCTGTCTCTTTATGGTGGCATTTCCTTCTGGCTTGTCTGCCTCACATCCCTGTTAAGTGTCATCCACGACCTCTGAATGATGCATTCCATCTAGATAGTTTTGAAAATACTGAGTAGTACCAGACCTACTGTTAGTCCCTGAGGAACTCCACTCATGACAGATTACCATTTTGACTTTGAGCAAGGCAGTCTAGCCAGTTCTGAACCCATCTCGTGGTCAAGTCTGTATCATAACAGCCTGTCATCAAAGATATTGTGGGACACTGTGTCAAACACCTTGCTAAATCAAGGTGGCTGGCATCCACAACTGTCCTTTCAACTATCAAGCCAGTTTCAGCATAAATAGCAATCTGATTATCCTTGGTAAGTCTGTATTGGCTTTTTCCAGTCCTCCTACATATAAGCATGAGCTCAGAAGCTAGACTAGATGAGTCTAGATGGATGACCACCAGTGACTGCTGTATTACATATTAAGGCACGGATTGGTGGATTAGGTTAGCCCTTAATCATACATACATACACTCAAAAGGTTTTGAACTTTTCCATTCTTCACATGTTTAGTGAAGCAGAATTAGCTTTTCACATATATAGGCATATGAGAAGAGTGAATTGTCTTTCAATACCCTGCCTTGAAAATTAAACATCTCTAGCTTATGGTATCACTATATAGTAAGGTAGGATGTTGATGTCTGTGTAATTCCGGTGTCTTGTAACTATCAGGAAACATCTTGGCATTGACAGACTGGCAGTAAATAGAAAAGCTTTGACATCATTTCTGAAAAAGTCATCTAAGTAAGAGTCATCTATCAGAGATCGAGTGCATTAGAGACTAAAAGATATTTCAAAGACATACTTTGGAGAGGGAATGTCAATTAGGGGAAAATTTAAATTCCTCTGGTAAGATCGTTATTTACAGAGCTATAACTAGTCTTGTCATGTATATTGTTCAGCAGATGGCCGACGAAGAGAAATCTGTTAGCAGGGAAGATGATAAAGAAATACCCTGCAGCCCATCTCCAATGACAGCAGAGAGAAGACGAAGTCTGTGGTATGCAAGCCACTATACAACTGATGAAAGAAAAGTAAGGCTGGAGGGGGAATGGTCTCTACATTAAATGTATTTCAATCAGTCAGTTAATTTTGTCATAGTTACTTTGAAATTAAGGGAAGCAGCATTATATAGATCTTCATGTGTGATTATAAATCAGGTATCAAGGCTGTGTGGCAGACTAGGAATATCTTTTGTAAAAACTAATAAAAACAAGAGCCAGTGTAAAGAAGTAAAAGAAAAACATCCTTTGTGTTTTCACCTTCTGCATTTAAGAAGTTTAGGGCCAGGCTTCTAGAATGAGGCCATTGTCTTTGTGGAAAACAGCCAGAAAGTCTGTCAGGGAGCTAAATCCTGATGTAAAGATCTGATCTGCCTTGTAACTACTAACTAGCAATGTCATTGGTAGGGGGGAACTACCAGTTTATCTTCCTCCAAGCACAGTGGTGCCCTTGTTGGATATTTGTAGCAGGGCAGTTAAGGCAGTTGATATTAAAGCTCCTGGAAAGGTCCAGCATTCTACCATTCTCACCAGCTGCAGACCAAAACTTCATTGGTTGAGTTGCAGTGAAGTTCAGGCTATACAGTCTTTTGAGCCACACACCTTCAAGCCCCGAGAGCTCCACTATAATAATAGTAATGGTAAATGATCTGGCAAATAAATGAAATAATACATTTTATATTAGTACGAACATTTCATTTGGAGTATTTCTATAATTACAGTAATTCTAATGATCATTTTAAAAACATAGTTTTTAAGCATTGGATCATTAGAAAGACATTAGAAAGCAATTAATCAGTATAATGCCATATTGATTAATTATTTGACCTAGTATCTAAAGTTTCATGCAACATTCTCAGTTTTGGTTCAGAATCCATAGGAACATACAGTAAAGTTATGTCAATGCTATGGCACCCTAAATACAATTTGAAGGTGCATAGTGTACAATTCTGCTGACTTTTTAAGAATTCTTTCTGAATTTCTTAGTGCAAATCTGCAAAAGTCAGCAAATATGCATGTGTGTATTCAAAAAGTTAGACTTATTAATGCTTGAGCCATGCTTCTTTAATAATTTGTTCTTGCATTGCTTTTTGCAGCTTCTGTCAATGACCCAAGATGAATACAAGCCATCGGATGTTAGTATACTACTAGTCTTTGTAATTTTGTAATAATTCTTAATGTGTGTAAATACAGATTACACTGATATATACAGATAAAAACTTATATGACGTTTTAAAAGCTTCTTTATTTTCGTTAGCTTGTCATTTACCCTATAAGCTTGATTATCCTAAACATAATTGCCTTTTGCTTCCTTAATAATTGCACTGAGAAACCACCGATTAGGCCTAAAATTGGTAATTTGAAATTAAACTGCTCATAGTAGTACCAACTGGCAAACGATCTTTGCTATTTCATTGGGTTAAATATCAGAATATGCTTTCTAATGCAAGCCATTTTTAAATTTCATTTAGCTTCTTAGCTATATTTTTTTTCTTTCCTTGGTGTTGAAATGCTGGGGCCCTTAGAGCATGACTGACAACCCATATGAGTTCAATTTACAGATTACAGAAAATCCAAGCCTTTGTTTGAACAGAGAGCAACTGATCCATTTATCATGACTGCTGTAGACCCTAGCAGACTCTGAAAGCAGAAACATCCCCTCTGTTCAGCAAACATGGAAGAATGGAGATGCAGATGAGCTTTGGGATGTGCTCCACAGCCTGCGTTTGGTGTCTCTCCTAATAGAACTGAACATAACCCAGATTCTATTATGAAAGAGTCCACACATGCCTGTGCATAGTTTCAATAGACAAAATATGCTCTTACCTCACAGCCTAAGCAGAAGTCAAGTCTTCAGCATGTATTTCCAGGAGTCACCCATTGTGTGTGGATTTCTGCCAATATGAGAGATATTTATGATTATGGTTACAAACAAGCACAAGGGCTGATATTCACAATTTTATTCACAAAAATAAAACAATTAAAGAGTGTTGAATTAGTACTACCAAGTGACGTCAATGTGGCATCAATAACAGTAATTACCACAACTGGTTTTACTAGCAGCAGCAAATGTAGGTCTCGCCAGTAACAATTTAAATTTATAAGCAATTTATAAGCATTCTTTTCAAAACTCCTACAGATAGTTAGATATGAACTAAAGTCTGAAAATCATGTATTAGTTTACGTAATGATGAATTTTTGGTTACTGCTTTAACTTAAATGCAGGAGATACAATGGTACTTGGCTGTAAAAAGCTAATTTATCCTGGGAAAGGCAGAATGTCTGAACATGGGCTCACTGAGTTACTGTTTGTGTATGAAGCCATACAGTCAACCTTAGCATTCTTCAGCTGAGGATGTGTTAACTCTGCTCACATTTACATTCTTTTTTCTTTCTGTTTAATTTTATAGATAGGACATGCCAAGAACATGCAAATATATATTTACCATGTCTCAGCAGACTGCAGTAACTTAACTGCTTTTACTTGTGTATCCACACTTTTATTCCTTTTCAGACTGTGTATAAATTGAAGTGTTGCCTAATGCAATGTGACATTTTGGGACTCTGAAAGAAGGAAGGAAATACTTGTACAAGTTCAAAGATGCAGTAGCATTTTAATGTTTGCTAAAGAATTTCACTGAAACAAATTTGTAATTTTGTTGACATTGCATAAAAAAGCTAACAACAATTAAATTTGGAAGCTCTTATGTGCTACTTCTGCGTGCAACATGACTGTAATATATCAATTTCTTTGGAAGGAGTTAACTGCAGTTGCTTATTAAGCTCCTTTAAATTGGCAATCCAACACTAGCAAAGCACAGAAGTAGGGGTCTCATTCTCCCAGGAGCCACCCTAAATGCAGTGCCTCTCCCCTGGTAGGTGCTGCTGGTGACAGTGAATGGGAACCCTGCTGACTATCACACCATCCACCCCACGCTGCCATTAGAAAATGGTCCGGCTAAAGCAGACATGTACTCAACACCACAGTACAAATGGGAGCCTTCGGATAACCTGTCAGGTAGTGAATTGCCCAGGAATTACACTTACTTCCGTATTTTTTTTCCTGTTCTGAATCTCCATTCACTGCTTGTAGAATGTATTTTCATTTTGGTAAACTCTCTGACCTGTTGAAGTTAAAGAATTGCTGTTACCTTCCAATGATGGCTGACCACACCACGGTTTTGTAAATCGTAGGCATATACAATCCAAAATACTTTGCCTACCAACACAGTGACTATGGGTTTTGCATTGCTTTACTGTGCTCAAATGTGATTTTCCTTTGGTTGCTGTCTTGAGCTTGATTGCTCTAGAAGTAATCATCGGAGTGGTTACAAGTGAAATCATTTCAGGAGAGAGAATTGCAAATAAGAAATTCTTTTTCTACTTAGAAAAGGAAGAGGAAGATGAAGAAGAAGAAGAAGAGGAAGTTGCTCGGGAGGAAAAAGAAAATGTTAAATTACATGCCCTTGTCTCTGTGTTCCAATTTATCATGAAACAAAGTTATATTTGTGCTCTGATAGCTATGATGGTAAGTACCAGCAACAACAAAAAATAATGCTGTTAATTTTACAAATTAATGTGTCTTCTCAATGTTTTCCTGAAAGTAATCTCATCGTTTGGTTTTCAGTAAGTGTTTGCATCAGAGTTAGAGAATACCAATATAGTGTCTGCGTAATTTTGGGTCTGTTTTAGATTATTAATGCATAATTCCCCAGGCCTGTTACAGACCTATAAATACGGCAATGTGTGAGGGTCTGGGTAAAGCATCACATTTCCAGGACTGGGAGCCTTGGGTTTTTTTGTCTGTTAAACATTAGAAAAGCATTTGGGCTTAGTTTGCTATTGATTCCAAAGCTTCTGCATAAGAAGACTTGTCTTGCTGTTGCTCCACTCAGAAATTTGCCTACCAAATTAAATAATTTCATAGTGATATAGTAAATTAAAAAAATAGAGATCCTATTTCAGGTTGAAGCATGCATCCAGATTGTCTCTGAGAATAAAAGATCTGTAAAGCCTGGTTTCCTACAGTGACATAGAAAAGTCTCAAGGAAAATACAACTTTATGCCATGCGAGATTTTTCTATTGTTTTACTTTCTACCCTCTTTGTCATGTCTTTGCTTTCTTCTAAGCCCACTTGATGTAAATACCTTGAGCTGCACCGTAGCAAGTTTTCAGCATAATGATTGGCTCTCTGTATTCCCAATGCAAACTTTAGTTTACTGTTTTGGAAAGGTTTCAACCATGATGAAATTAACCATAAAGATTTTTTTCCCAGTTTTGCACTAAAAATGGTAAAACAAATTAGCTTGGCTGCTTCTTGTTTGCATAAAGTTTCAAGCTTTATTTGCTGTCCTTTAGAAGGAAAAGTTTCTCAGCTAAATAAAGCAGACTCCTTGACCAGAATCTACATGTGACTTAATGTATTCTGAGATGTTAGTAAGTAGTTGTGTTCATAATGAAACAATGCCTCTTTTTCCATGTACTAAAAGTCACATCCTTCATATAATCTCCATTAACTTTTAAATTCATTTCTAATGTTATATCTCTCAATATCAAAGGAGAAGAGATATTTGAAGAGCTTTTTTGTAGTTCAATATTGTGACACTAGATTTCTTTCTTAGTGATATATCCCTATGAATATAACCTGAATTAATTTATGAATTTATTTTTTGTGTGATCTGACACAAATTCCACTTACACTATAGCCAAAGACAGTCCAGTGTAGGTTATTTTCTTACATGGCAACAGAGAAGTAGCATATCAGTGTTTTTCACATACCCTTAAAAGACATAATTTCTAATTGGTCTGAGCTAAGCTGATTGAAAGATGCTTAATGGTTTTTACTGTTCTATTTAAATTGAAAAGGGATCGAAAATGTTTTATTGACAGTTATTCCACAGTTTTATTACCATATTTATAGCTTAATTTAGTCCTAGATCGATAACACAATGCTAATAACAAACACTTAAAACCCCAGTGCTTTTCCCCGAGTGTTTAATAGTGCAGTTTTCAGTAATAGATTTCTGCAAGCTACAGAAAACATTCTGTAGTTGTATTTCCGTTAACCTAACATGGTTAGTGTGGACTAAATGTTCTTCAGGTTAGGGATATGTAGTGTATGCATACCATAGCTTTCAATTTTAAATTGATTTCACAAAAGCCGGAACAATGTGGAGTTAGCATTTTTTTGTAGATCTGTCAAAGGCCTTGAATGTAGTAGCTATTGAATATGTTCTGCTATTCCTATTCTGAATTCTTTTCTGTTAGTTTTTCGAGAAGATCTTGTGTTCCCAGAAGTTAGTCTGTATTTTCCATCTCTTTTAGTTGGGTGTAATGATAAGCAATGAGTCTGCTTACAAACCTTACTGAGCTGCAATTAATGCACAAAGCAGGGACTTCTGCTGTGGACTTCTTAAGAACCCACTTTCTGCACGTTCTCCAAGGGGTTTTTTTTGTAGCTGGCCCAGTAGCTGATTATTAGCAAAGAAAGTCTCAGGACAATGAAAATGTGGTCTAAGTATAGAAGCATAAGTGAAGTTTAGCCGGTCATATGCATCCATGTTGTTGCTGAATGTATCTGTGAACATTTTTTCCTCTCTTTCCTCCTTCCGCAAGGCGTGGAGTATCACGTATCACAGCTGGTTGACTTTTGTGTTACTCATCTGGTCTTGCACATTGTGGATGATTCGGGACCGAAGGAAATACGCTATGATCAGTTCACCATTCATGGTTTTCTATGGAAACTTGCTGCTAACACTGCAGTATATATGGAGTATTGAGCTCAAGGATGATGAGCTTCCTCAGGTATCCGGTTTTTTAGAAAGAAAGGAACCTGGGGAGCTGGCATCAAAGGTAGGTGTTGCAAACAGCTGAGATTTATTTATGAAACCACAAAATATATTGTGATAAAAAATATGGATCTCTTGACATTCACTCATTATTCAGCATAACCACCTTCAGTAGCATTTCTACAATAAAGGATATGTCATAAAAATAGTGTTCAGAAAAGCTTGTTAAGCTAACACCAAAACAGATGTTACAGACATCTCTATAGATGATAATGGCAATTCTGTAGAAAATTATTAGTGGATGGAAATTACTCACTTGTTTGGTTTTATAAACTGGATGCAAAACTAGATGTGATTTGATTTGTTAGATTAATACCCATGGGACATCAGGTCTGTCTCTAAATATGATGGCAACTGGACCTCTGGTGTCATTGCAATTGCCAGTACTACTCACTACTTCATGATTTGGCAAAAGCAGCACTAGAGAGCTGTGACTGAGCTTTAATTCTTTATCCTCACACTTGAAGCAGCAGGAGTCAGAATCCATTTCACGGCAGAAACAAGAGAGTTTGTTGATCTTGGTGCATAATAGATTTTTTTTTTTGATTTTGTGAAAGCACTACAAGATACATTTGGTTTGGTAGGTTTGCTTCGAAAGAAGGCAATAAGCATAAATAGGAAGATTTTTCCTAGAACACCCAAGAGGGGCATCTCAGGGAGTACATCTGGTTGGCACTGTTCCCCTTGTGTTAATTGAATCACTTCCCTTCTGAGCCCTAATTACCATTTAAGGTGATTCTGTAAGTGATTTTCCTTGTTGGCAGTGCCCTTTGGACAACCATTTCTGGGTCTTTAATGCATTTGAAAATTAGTAAGTGCTGTATTATTTGTCTCATAAAGGTAGGGCTAGTTGAGTAAGAGAGCTAAAAGTCAGGGGGTTTTGCAAGAGAAGTTCTTCAGTTTCTCTCAAGTTGTAAATTTGTAAGAGACTTTGTAAATCTTTGAGTAGCTTTAACTGTCTTGATACATCAGCCCCTTTGACATTGTTTCTTATTAGCTGTATCGTTAAATATCTTATCTAAAACTAGCTGGTGTCAACAAAGGAAACTCTTGTGTATCTATGATGATTTGGGCATACCCATAAAAGTAGTAGAAGATGTCTGGTGAGGTTTCTTAGGCTGAATGCACTCAGTAAATTTCACAGAATCACAGAATGCTTTAGTTTGAAAGACACTTCTGGAGGTCATCTGGTCCAACTTACCTACTCATGCAGGGCCATCTAGAACTCATTATCCAGGACCATGCCCAGACAGCTTTTGAATATCCCCATGGTGGAGACTCCACAGCCTCCCTGGACGACCTGTGCTAGTGCTCAGCTACCCTCACAGTAAAAAAGAAGTGTTTCCTGATGTTCAGAAGGAACCTCCTTTCTTTCAGTTTGTGCCCATTGCCTCTTGTCCCACGGGCACCACTGAGAGAGTGTGGCTCTGTCCTTTTTGTGCCCTCCCTGCAGGTATTTATAGATATGGGTTGAAATTCCCCTGATCTTTCTCTTCTCCAGCCTGAAAAGATCCAGCTCTCTCACCCTATCCTCATAGGAGCGATGCTCCAGTAGCTTCATCTTTGTGGCCACTCACCTGGATCTCTCCAGTACCTCCATGTCTCTCTTGTACTGGGGTGCCAGAATGGGACACATCACTTGAATTGTGGCCTTACCAGTGCTGTGTACAGGGAAAGGATCACCTCCCTCAACCTGCTGGCAATACCTCTCATACATTTCAGGACCACCAGGCCTTTTCTGCCAAAATACTCTCCAGCTGGTTGGCCCCCAACGTGTAATGGTGCATGACCTGGTTGTTCTTCCCCAGGTGCAGGACTTTTCACTTTGCCTTGTTGAACTCCATGATGTTCCTGTCATCCCATTTCTTTAGCCTGTCAAGGTACATAGGGGTGGCAGCACAACCATCTGGTGTATCAACCACTCCCCCCAATTTTGTGTCATCAACAATCCTGGTAAGGGTACACTCTGCCCCATTATGTAGATCATTAATGAAGATATTGAATGGGACTGATCCAGTATTGACCCCTGGAGTACATCTCTAGTCACTGACATCCAACTAGATTTTATGCCACTGATCGCTACTCTGGGAGCTCAGCGGTTCAGCCAGTTTCCAATCCACATCACTGTCTGTTCACCCAGCCTATACTTCCTCAACTTGCCTATGAGGATCTTATGGGAGACAGTGTCAAAAGCTTTCCTGACATCTAGGTACGCAGTAACCACTGCTGTCTCCTCATCTACCAAGCCAGTCATTTCATCATAGAAGTTTATAAAGTTGTTTAAGTATGTCTTCTCCTTGGAGAATCCACTCTGACTATTCCTGATGTTTCTCTGGTCCTTCATGTGCCTGAAAATGGTTTCCAGGATTAGTTGCTCCATCACCTTAGAATCATAGAATCATAGAATGGTTTGGGTTGTAAGAGGCTTTCGAAGATCATCTAGTCCAACATCCGCGCCATAGGCAAGGAAATCTTTCACTATGTCAGGTCATGGCACAGGCCCATCAAACCTGACCTTGGATGCTCCCAAGGACGGGGCATGCACAACTTATTTTGGCAGCTTGTTTCAGTATCCCACCACCCTCACCTTCCAGGGACTAAGGTGAGATTGGTTCGCCTGTATCCTCCTTGCCTTTCTTGAAGATAGGAGTGACATTTGCTTTCCTCCAGTCTTCTGGCACTTCCCCCAGTCACCACAACTGACGAAAAATTATTGAGAGTAGCCTCTACGGTGGCAGCTCCCTCGGTACTTATGGGTATATCCTATCAGGACCCATGGATTTCTGTATGCTTAGTTTGTTTAAGTATTCCCTGACCCTCTTCCACCAGGGGTGTGTCTTCCTTGCTTCAGACTGTCCTGGTTCCTTGTCTCGCTCCTGTCTGGCTCACCAGTAATGTCATGGTTTGGGCCCAAAACAACAACAAAGAACCAGCCCCATGGCCACTCACTCATCTCACACACACACACACACTGGGATGAGGAGGACAAAGCTCATAGGTTGAGACAAAGGACAAGGAGGGTTCTTCACTTATTAAGGTCCGAGGCAAAACTGACTCAACTTGAGGAAAAAAATAATAATTTAATTTCACTCTAATCACACACACACGGGACACAGACAACACAAAGAGCAGTGGTTGCATGTGTTATCCCCAACCCTCTCTTCTCCCTGGGCCCAAATCACTTTGTTCCCGGTTTCTCTCCCTCCTTCCCCCCAGCGGCATAGGGGGACAGGGGATGGGGTTTAGAGTCGGTTCCCAGGCTGGTGGTTCCTGCTGCTCCTTCCTCCTCAGGAAGAAAGATTCCTTACAGTCCTTCCCTGCTTCCCAACGGGGTCCCTCCCGTGGGAGAGAGTCTTCCACGAACCTCTCCTTCATGAGTTCTTCCCACAAGGTCCAGAACTGCTCCAGCCTGGGCGTCCCACAGAGTCACGGGCTGCTTCGGGAACAGCCACCTCCCCTGGCACCGGGGTCTTCCACAGCTTCGCAATCAGAGTCCTCTGGCAGCAAATCCACTGGCCATAAAACCCAAGTCCACTGGCCAAGTTCACTCCTCCTGGCGCCTTTAGGAAATGTTCCACCACATTCTTCCATGAGTGCAGGGGGACAGCTGCCATCTCGCCATGGGTTGCAGGGAAACTTCTGCTAGGGCACCTTCTTCCTCTTCTTCTTCACCAACCACCAGCACCTTTCCTTCTCCAGCACAGCTCTTTTTTTTCTTTAAGTGCTCCCTCTGCTCAGGTGTTATCTCAGTTCTTTCATATGTTAATTGCTGAGGTGCATATATTGTCCCTCTAATGGCTCTTTGGCTGGGTTTGGAGCAGGGGTGCTTCTCAGCTTCTTACCAGAGCTACTCCTGGGGCCCTTTTCCCCCTACCAAAAACCCACCAAACCAGAACAGACTTTTGCACACACTCAAGGACATGTGATTGCTGAAGGCCAACCTTGCTAGCAAAGACTGATGCAAGGAAAGCATTTGGTACCTCACCCTTTTCCATATCCTGTGTCACCAAGGCCCTTGCCCCACTCAGCAGTGGGCTTTTCTAACCATGACTCTGTGTGCTTGGCCAGTGGCTCTGTATTCCTCCCAGGTTGCCTGGTTTATCATCCATCCCCAGGGCAAGCCTAAGCGTTCCAGCTGGGCTCTCACACAAATCACAATTCCACCTCTGCATCTTCCTGGCCTGTGCTTTCTAAAAAGCCTGTATCTCTCCACTGCAGCTATGTAGCCATCACACCCTGTCTCTGTGATCCCAACAAAATCATAGCCCTGCACAGAGGTCTCTAATTCCTTGTGTTTATCCGCCATGCCGAATGCATTAGTTACAGGCAGTTCAGAGAGGTACCTGGCATGCTGATTTCCCAGAAAGTATCTGGAAAGTTTCCCTGTACTGGTGCCTTGAAAACATTTCCTTGCTTACATCCAAATGCTTGACATGACCCCACATAAGCCCTGTTTTGTTGATTATGTGTTTCCTTTTGTTTCCATCACCCTAGCCACCCTTTTTCTTGTCAGGCCTGTCCATCACTCCCTGTCAAGGCTGCTAGTAACTCCACCCCTCTGCATTATTCCTAGTTGAAAGCCTTTTGAAATAAGGTTGGATTTAAATAAAGATTGTATTCTGTGTTCTGCAAAGAGAGGAAAACAGAAAAAAATGTGCTGTAATGTTCTGCATGCTGTGTGTCTGTGTTTCCTGGTCTGAAAAGGAAATAAAATTGATACTGTAAAAGGTGGACTAAAAGCATTTCTTTGATCTGCCACCCTTCAAGACTTTTCTTAAAGCCAGCTCTGGCTCTGGAAGTTCCGAAGAGAATAAGATGTAAATGCAGCAGGGAGACAGAGCTAATCACTGCAGAACAAATCCATGGTTTACAATTATCAATGGTTTGTGCTGCAAGAGCCAGAGCTCCCAGAGGCATCTGGAGAAGCTGTGACAATTCACACAGGCTGCCAGCCTTTTGCTGTAGCTCAGCTATAGCCACAGAGTCAGTGAAAACAGCTGTCACCAGCCTGGGGCCTCTCGCTTTTGCCATGAAGTACTTGCAGGTTAGATGAAAAACACGAGAGTTCTTTACATTGTACTACTGGCCCTCTCGTTCTATTGTATGCAAAATACTTGGCTCTGACATGCTTATAAAGTAGTGAAATAACCCTTGTTCTGCACCACTGAAACCAGTGGAAACTTTGCAGAATGTAAACATAAAATGAAGTGTGTGATGTACAGGCATCATGCTGTTTTTTGAATTTTGGCCATCTCTGAGAATTGCAAGCTGTTGAATTTAGCTTTATGCAGTACACAGAAATGCAGTTTTCATTCAAGAGATTTATTTATTTCTATGGTATCCTGCTGTTATGGAATCATCATCGCTTAAAGCTCTTCAAAGAATTAAGAGCCCTCTTAACTTTTGTAACTGCTCCAAATGCAAGGCATATTCAGTTGACTGTGTCTTTTGTAACTTGAAGACATATAATGAAACTTACGATTTTTAAATTAATTGCATATAAGCACCTAAAGTACCAAACCTCCTGAATCAAAATACTTAATAATAACAATACATTTGTCTGCCTGTGCTTCTTCCCTGGAAAAAGGGAAAATATTAATTAAAATGGACAGATGGAAATTATACCTATTGATATATAATGAGAAGGTCCTTAAGCTTGTAAGGCAGGAGTTAAAAACTGAATAGACAGGGGAGAATAGAACCATATAGGTAATTCCCTTTAAGAACAGATGTGGAATGAAAAGTTATTGCTCAATGGAAAAGTGTGAATGAAATAAAGTTGGTTTTAATACAGGACATTTCCTGAATGACATAACTTCCACAGAGATGCACTCTGACACTGATGCCATCATGGCCATTTTCTGATGGACAGAGAAACCAAAGGGATGCAAAATTTATGAGAACATATGTTTGTATTAGCCAGGTATAGGATATACAATTATTCTGTTATTTTGGGTTTTTTTGTTTGCAGATTCTTTTCACAATTACTTTCTGGCTACTGCTGAGGCAACACCTCACTGAACAAAAAGCACTTCGGCTAAAAGAAGCTACTTTATCTGAAGTCAAAGTTGGAAGTGAAGAAAATGAAGGAAAAGGTAAAGCCACATCCAGTTTAGTTCTTCAGTCATGGTAAAAGTTCCAGTTACTGCATTTTTGTAATGCTGAAAGCAATTAGTAAGACATCATTATTAACTAAGGAAGAGATTGCAAAATCTGTGCAGCTATCTCTCAGGATATAAAAATAAAGCACCTTTGAACTTCAGAAATGCCGATAAAATGAGAATTTTATTTACTGCTGAACTGCAAAGAAATGAAAGATAAATGAACTTACTCATTTGAGAAATGTTATGGAACTTCCAAATAATCAGTTTACTCCTGTATCCCAAACTCAAACATACAGATTAATTGCTTTAGGAGTTTGACCACAGGAGGTAAAGAGCTTACATAGGAAAAGTCAGTTACTGAATTCCTTGGAAGTTGTGTTTGCACATAAACATTTCCACAAAACCAGAATTTAAACTACTAATTTAAATGGAGAAATAAGCATGTCTGTTTTCAGTTCAGGGTCTCATGCTGTAAGAAGCATACCTGAGAGCAAAGTTTACTGCTACAGTTTCTGTTCATCCAACAGCTTGGTGGCCCGTTCTCTCTTTTGCTACTGTGCAACTTTT
Source organism: Apus apus (assembly GCF_020740795.1). Lineage (NCBI taxonomy): Eukaryota > Metazoa > Chordata > Aves > Apodiformes > Apodidae > Apus > Apus apus. Next base: position 103,003,903 of record NC_067283.1, read on the forward strand.
CTTGCCCTTTTGTGTCTCTCTGGATGTTGATCTGAACAAGTTCAACTCCCTAAAATGGTAGAAGACCATGCTGGGAAGCAGTGATACAGCTTCCTGTTTGAGTAATACAATATTTGTCTCAGTAAAATGACTGATCAGTGCCAGAGCTGGGCACTTAAAGGATTTGCAAGGCAAGAGCAAGGAAAGACAAAAGGAATGTGTAAGACTTTTGATGGTGAAGTCTTGATGTGGTTCTCAAAGTGAAGAAAAGCATTGCAGCTGCATGCTCTGAGTTCAACAAGCCTTGTTATCTGGATGCTTACGTGTCCTTGCTATTGGGAGACACTTAATGCTGCCCTCCACAAGCCACACAAGGTTAATAACTGGCAAATCCTTCATATCCTTCATAGGGCAAAAGCAGCTTGCTTTTTCCACAGTGGCATGGGTACAGCAGGAGAAGCTGGAAAGCCTTAGTTTCTGTGAAAAACAACAGTGTCAGTGCAGCATTTCTATTTTTATGGCTTGTTTAGTTTTATACTAATGTTTTCTCTTGCTTGTGGTTTTTGGAGGTACCACAGTATTCTCTAAAGGATGAAAATCAAGATGAGAGGTCAAACTCAAGATGAGAGTTTAAACTCAAGATGAGAGGTTTCTGGCAGTGCTGGTGGTTTGTTTTCCAGTTTAAAAGGTTTATTACCTGGGAGTATAGGTATTGCCATGAGAAGTATTTCGACTGTTACCGATTATGCAACACTTAGGCTTTAATTTTCCACTACAGCTGCCTGCATTTTAGACAAAGTAAGACATTTGTCTGGTAAGGATATATAGCTATGCATTGTATGGCTCCACGAGCAGGTTGAAGCTTGTATGAAGTTAAAACTCTTTCCCCTATTCTGGAGGCATGTTTGATTCAAAAATACTATGTCTTGTGAATATTTTGTTTTAAATTTCTGTGTTGTGTGCAGAGATTTTACTTTCCACCCATTTGAATTCTTACTAAAAGTCCCCAAAACAGAGAGAGGCCAAATGTGACTCTGTATTTGCAGAAGAGGAGTTGCAAGAGGGAGAAGTGCCAGAAGAACAGGAAGAGGAGGAGAAGGAGAAAGAGAAGGAGAAGGAGAAAGAGGAGGAGGAGGAGGAAGAGGATGATGAGGATGAACAGGATATTATGAAGGTCCTGGGGAAACTGGTGATGGCTATGTTCATCAAATACTGGATTTATGTCTGTGGAGGCATGTTCTTCTTCGTCAGCTTTGAGGGTAGAATTGTAATGTACAAAATCATCTATATGGTATTGTTCCTCTTCTGTGTGGCCCTCTATCAGGTAAGGGAGAACTAGTGTTAACTAAAGTTTGTTCTTTAATACAATGTTTCATATGTTTAAATTGGTAATAAAGTAGCTCCAAACAGAATTAATAAACAGTGTGTGTGTTCTTTAGTTAGATAAAATATAAAAATGTCATTTGAAGGAGTTAAGACTAATTCTCCTTTGGCGTTTGATTATAGTGACAGGCAAAGTGTACGTATAAATTAGATGCATATGATACACACCTTTGCTATGGGACTCCACCTCACTGCAAGCTGTGGAACCTGTGTGGAAAAATTCTAGGCCTGTGCATGTCCTACATAGCCACCAGTTTTTGTGACAGCTGATCCACACAGCTTCCACACCCCAATGAACATGGAATCCCTGTCCTTCTGTATTTTCATCACCTAATGTTGATGAAACTGAGTGACTGAAACTGTCCCTGACCCTTATGTCTGTGGCCATGTCCCAACAGACATTTTTACACAAAAATGTGTACTTGGGTGCATACGCCTCAGGAGTAAGAACTTATCTCAAAGAACTGTGGCTACCATTGAGTAAGTGATGTTCCCTTCAGGGCAGTAAGGAAGAATCATGTTCCTGGTCTTTTCTCGCCAATACAGTGTTGCCAGTATTTTTATCTGTGTCTTGGCCATCAGCTTGTTTCAGCATCTTTTGTGTGTGATTTTCAGGTGCATTATGAATGGTGGAGAAGGATTTTAAAGTACTTTTGGATGTCAGTGGTTGTTTACACCATGTTAGTACTTATCTTCATCTATACGTACCAGTTTGAGTCGTTCCCTGGGTTGTGGAAGAACATGACAGGCCTGGATGAAAGCAAGTAAGTGTTTTAATTTAATTTCATTTTTTTCTAAGGACTTTTGAGTTCAGTGTGGTGCAGTGCTCTGAGACCACTCTTCCTTCTTGTGAGGGAAAAATATCATGCAACCATCCTCAAGCATAGCTGACTTTAAGCACTCAGCTCTGAAGCCATAGATTTGTTGATGTAACAATAAAGATCAGCATGATCATGAGAGAGGCTCAAAGAGTCGTATTTCCTCCCATCTCCTGCCAAGGCCTTGGCACTGCTCCTGTTCCCAATACAGTGCAAATACTTCTCTCTCCCTGTTTGAATGTAGAAGTAAGATCTTGGGAGAGATTAAGAGTAGATTTTCAGAGTGTCTGGAGCTGATGAAGGTGGATTTGCCATGATGTGTTGAGTATTTCTCAACACAAGCTTACCTGACAAAGTATGTGCAATACAAGTGCATCTCCAGGGCAGGACATTCAGTCAGGGAGAACTGATCTGGTTCAAGAGATCTACGGCAGGGTTGATTCATCTAGGGCTGTACATTATAGTATCTCTGTATGTTACTGAGTCCAAATGCAAGATGTTTGCATCATGAAACTTCCTGGTTTGTAAGAACTTGAAGAACTAAAAACAAATAACAAGTACCAGCTGCTTATTTCCCATTGCAAAAGATTAGAAATAATGTCTCATGGCAAGGAAGAGATTTTGATGTGAAAATGTGACTCAGTGGCTTACTTTGTTTTCTAGACTAGAGGACCTTGGCTTAAAACGGTTTTCTGTGGCTGAACTATTCACACGCATCTTTATCCCCACCTCGTTCCTGCTGGCCTGTATCTTACATCTTCACTATTTCCATGACCGATTTCTCCAGCTCACTGATTTAAAAGCTGTAACCAGCAAACAGGACAACACTATCTACAGGTAAAGAAACAAAATAAAATGAGTAACTAATTATCTGTATTAAAATGCTGTTTCTGACTATCTTGTAGTGCTCACTTTCCATTAGATATTCTTTGTCTTTGCTGTGGCTACCTTGCTTAAAAAGAAGGGAGGAAAAATAATCAACAACCCTTAGAATCCAGCACCCTGCTAAACAAACCACAACCAACATATCTGTCTTTCCCCAGGTTCCCCTACACTTCAAAGTTTTTCATTTTAGGGTACATTTGCAAAGGTAGTGCTATTATTTATTTGTTTGTTTGTTTATTTATCTCATCTTCTTTGACCTTTACAGGCAGTTAGATGCTTAACTGCTCTGTGTGCCTTTTTGTAGTTCTTATAAATAATACAAAACATGTCTTGTAATTTGTGATCTGTTTGATCTGTTTATCAATGTCCATTTTGAAGTTCAAGTGAAAATTAGGAGATCTTTCACAAATACCACACTTGCATTTTGCAATCAGGCCTTTTTGTAAAGGTCAGTTTCAGAAATGGAAATATCCCAAACCTGTGGTCACTATTTAAAGTACTGACCCTTGGCTGTGCTAACTCTCTGAAACATTCAGTGATCTTATCAAGAAGTTAATTAGCATTTTTTCAGTATTCTGGGACCTCACTTTTCCTGAGTTTAACTCTTCCATTTTCTCCTTCATAAAACATATCTGGCCTAGGATCCTGCTCCAGGACTATGAGACAGAAAGGGTTTCATAGTACATAGTGTCATATTATGCAATGGCATTTACTCTGATTCTTTGAAGAAACTAATTCATTTGAACACAGTTTTTTAAGTATTTACGTGTCCAGTGATAGGTGTAACTCAGCTGCACTTCTATGAATGGAGACTAGCTGCACAACATCACGTACACCATAGTGTGTTGTAGAATTCTGATACTTTGTCTTAAAAAGGAATTGTGTTCTAGGACTTGCTAGATTTGCAAAAGTATTTCAGGTATTTTTCATGCATTCCATTTAACATGAAACAAATTCACAGTGGATGTTATGTTTGTACGTTTGTGTTCCCTATCAGCAGTACATGTGAATAAGATCTACTTTTATAGATGCTTCTGGTTTCTACTTTTACATAAGTTGCCAAAACCAGAACAAATCAAACTTGATGACATTACCTAATTTTTTAACCTACCTTTTAAAATTACTGTTTGCATAAAGCTTTTTCCTTTTGCTTTTCTTGAATTACTAAATCTGATGGTAGATTCAAGGTTCCTTTGAAATGGCCTGTGAGCAAATTTCTCTGTCCGTAGCAGACTTTTTGTGCAGCAGCAGGTCAATTTTAACATCTCTTTAACTGGACAGCCTAGCCCTGAAACCAAAGCCCAAATAAGTGTCTGAGCTGAAACTGTTTTTCCTGGGTTGAGGCATTTGTGACACTGGAGGAATGCAATACACATTGCAGTAACTGTGCAAGCTGTTTTGTAGCTCTCTTTGCACTTGGGCTGAGTAACACAGAAAGAGTTTCCACAACCCTCCTAGTGCAATACAGTAGGCACAAAATGGGGGGGGGGAAAAACCCAAGGCACTCCCAGGATTTAGATGGGTTCATGATACAGTAAGTACACTTAGCCTGTGAAACCACAACTTGCAAATCTTCCTGTTATTTCTGAAAGACTGCAAAATACTAGCTACAGCTCTCCAAATGCTGGCACGAACAGAATCACTGTGACTAAAGTCATGTTGTTTTCAGAGCATGGTACCACTGAAAATAAAGGTACAAAATGTTTTCAGTGTCCTGTTGAGAACAAAAAAAAATAGAGATCCATAGCAGAAAAGAAGGGTTTAGGGTGTAGATTTTATAGGTAGTCAGAGACATTTTATCCAGAGAAGGTGCTGAAAGTAGACATTTGTTGTCACACCAGGCTTTTTACTGAGGTATTGTTACAAGTGAAGGGGATCATGTGATATCTTCAGCTTTTTTGCCTTGCTACTATACTGCTATTTTTTTAAGTCTAAATGTGTACTAGATTGTTGAGTTGTCAGAAAAGTAGCTAGGTATTTTTAATTCTTAAATGTGGTATATGTGCTACATTTGCCATTTTGCAGTATTTCACAGTCACAGTTACCATGTATATTGTTTGTTCCTACGCAGAAAATTGTGTCCAGTACCCAAATGAGAACACTTTTTTTGTTGTTTATATTGCCTTAAACAATGTCTGACGTGAAGATCCACCTGTTTTCTTCCCTCCTGATGTGATAAATCTGTACTGAGCATCAACCAACTTCATAGTTCAAAGCTTCAGGAGAGCTCAGCTGACATTTGTACTGATGATGCATAAAGCTGGATAAGAACTAGCACAAGAATCAGCTTCAGCTTAACCGTAACTCTAGCAACAGAATTAAGTTGCAGGGAAAATGAAAACACAGATTAAAGACTCATATGTATGTGCAATTTTCTTACAAAGACACTAAAACATTATTTTTGCCTTGAAAACTCGAGCATTCACTCAACAGCTGGTTTACCTTTCAAAACTGCTTTTGTGCTGCTTCACAGAAATTTGAAATAAACTGAACCTTAATTCTGAATAAGCAGACAGAACTCAATCGTTTTAATAGCAAACTTGTTGAAACAAGCTCCAGTTCCTCTGTCTGCCTGTGAACTGCTGTGCAGGGTCATGGTATTATGTTTGTATCTAGCTGAAGATTCCTGTTAAAATTGCTGAGACTGTTCATGTATTAAGAAGCTGCTTCACATGAGCAAAGTTTGCAGTGTGAGTTCAAGAGTAAAGCTTTGACAGCTGCAAATGGAGGGGACACGAACGGGCAGTTCTCACTATTTAAAAAAGGTTTATTTTACATCTGCAAGAGAAAGAAAAATCCTCTGATTAGGACTTCACATGCCCATTTCCTTGCTGCACCATGAATTACAGAGTGGCAGAGATAAAGGCAGTAAGGAAGAAATTTCTGTGGTATGATGCTTCATTATAACTGTCTTCAAATTAAAAAATAAGCCAAATAGCTCTTCTTAAAAATATGCAGAATATTCTTTGGCTTACTTGAGATAAAGCAATAAAGGCTATTCTTACATCCTGGGCTCTATAAAAAGAACCTGCCATTCTAGCTGAAGTTGCATATGGTCTAAATGCATAAGCTAGCTTAAACCTTTCACTGCATGCTGTATGTTAAGCTTTCAGACTGTGCTTTGTTATGACAATGTGTGTCTCTTGGTAGCCAGGAAAGAGCATTCATTCCTGTTTAACTGTTTCCTTTTCTCTCTCTCTAATTCATTTCCCATTTTCATCTCATGCATTCTTGTGCTTTCATCTCCCACTTCATAGCCATGCCAAAGTCAATGGCCGTGTTTATCTAATAATTAATAGGTGGGTACTTCAATTCTTCCTTTCCTTTAAAACAAATATACCTTAACTTTTTTGCTACTTCTTAATTGCCTTAAAGCAATGTATGTTCTTGCTGCACAATACTGGGAAGTAAGCAAGGAGAGAATGTTGATCAGGTGTTGTAGTCTCGTAAAGCTGTCAAAGCAGTTAATACTTCTCTCCTACATATGTATAAGTTGTGAGTTCATCTTCCAGCTGGGAATTCTTCTCTTAAACTTTGCCCATGCCTCAATACAGGAATAATTGGTGCTATTTGCAATTGGCTGCAGACAACAGACTTGGTTGAGGAGGCTCATTTATCTACCCTTTGTGCATGGAAAGATGCATGCTTGCATGTGCACACATATACAGAGCCACACAGAGACACACGTCCCTGTCTTCCTCACAGGCACGGAAGAGGGGATTTGAGGTCCAGGTCAATTAAAGGTACAGTATGTATGTTTGTACAGACTGAGATTTCCTGATTCACAGGCAGAATTGCAACATGTGGGACACCGAAACCACTATGTGCTAAGGATGTTAATTCATAGGTTGGGTCGGGTGCTGCGGGATCCAAACTTCAAAAAACCCATATCGCCATTGTGGTCATCTCTTTATAAATGGCATCTTGAAAATGGTTCCATAAAGTAGACTTCTGTCAAAATATTTGACTGGAGTAAAAGTGGGCTTTTGTTTAATCAGCTCCAAGATTGGAAGGACTTCTGTGTTTGTTGTCACTACTGAATGTAAATAGAAAAGATAAGAAAATCCCTTGTTTAAATATTTGTGACTGCCTGCGCTAACAAGAAGTTAATTTATGTGTCATATTCATGCTCGTTCTTCAAATGTCATCACATAGTTTAGGCCAGGGTTCTTAAAAGTTCACCACAGTTGGAAACCTCGTCTGTTGGAAGCTCATGTGTCAGGGAGCAACAAGGGCAGGCGGCTTGGCAAGGGCAGGCAAGCCAGAAGCCAAGGGATATGGCCAAGAGGCAAAGCTGGGATCTCTCCGTGGAGTCAGAAAGAGGAACCAGCATCTGAGGGTGAGGATCAGATCTGGAGTTGGTAACAAGGGTCAGTCACAGCCTGGGGAGCTCCCAGAAAATCCATGCAGATGATCCAGTTCAGAGGTGAAGGCATGGAGTCAGTCTGTGTGTCAGGCTTAGGGTCAGGGAGTCATCGGAACAGATGCAGGTACAACCAAGAGGCAGGGACAAGAGCCTCAGTGTGCATGCACTTCTCAAAAGAAGGAGAAGGACCACCTGCACTAAAGCTTAGCTACACATCCATCACACACCAACCAGCTGGCCTTGGATGCAGGCAGCAAAAAAACCCGGCAAAGGCAGGGAAAGCTCTCAGGGTCCTGTCAATAAAAGCGTGGCACTACGGGCTCACTGTGAATCTGGCTTGCTGAATATTCAGGAGGTAGGTCACCAAATTTCTGCAGAGCAGAAAGCTTTCTGTTATTAAGGCTGTGCATGACAGACACTGCAGAATTGTTTTGGTACATAAAAGTTTGGAGCGATTCATAAACTGATTGCAAAAAATGATCAAAGGTGAAAGATCCTTCCTGATGCATCCAGTAAGTTGTTATTAATCTGCTCTAGCAAATTACTAATAAAAGTACTAGGAGCCCAGCAAGGACTGGAAACACATGCCGGACTTTAGTGCCTCTGAAATGGCTTTGATGCCTAAAACTAGATCGACTGGTATACTTCTTGTTGTTGAAACCCTATTTAATGAGTTTGAGGACAAGGTTCTCTTGGATACAAATAGGAGTTATACCAGTAAAAGAAAGATGAGGCCTCTCAAAATCCTGTAGGATTACTTTGTTACTGTCCAGTTTACACCAAGGTAAGTTATTCAATCCTTGATTTACACCAGTGTGAATGTAGATTTTTCCATTATAAAAGTCAGTTGGGAAGATACCTGATTAAATTCAAAGCAATTGTACATGTGCAAAATCTGTCTGATGATATAGATACTTCCATTTCATGGGGCATTGCCTTTTAAATGGTCTCTGATGATTTATAGTAACTGAGGGTCCCCCTAACATTTGAACTGAACTGAAAATTCATTCTCTCTTCTTTATACATGACCACCCTGTTAGTGCTGGACTCTCTTGTTAAACTTCTGCTTTTTAGCCACCTTTCTGCTTTTTTTGCAATCTGTAAGACTACTTCAGGGTATGGTATTATCACTACTCCTGCACTTGCGTCACAACAACCCCATGCAACGCTACAGGCTTGGGGTGGAGTGGCTGGAAAGCTGCCCAGAGGAGAAGGACCTGAGGGTCCTGATTGACAGTCGGCTGAATATGAGCCAGTAGTGTGCCCAGGTGGCCAAGAAAACACCGTGCTCAGCATAGCACATAGGTTTAGGGAATTAGGAAAAGTGGGTTTTCTGCAAATATCAGAGGTGAGTCCCAAAAGCACAGCTCAGGCATGGGGGAAAGAAAATATCTTTTCTCAAGTAAAAAAACCAACCAAACAAAAAAAAACAAACCACACAACCCCCCCCAAACAAACAAACAAACAAACAAACAAAAAAAACAAACAAAAAAACTAAAGCAATCCAAAATAAAAAAAGATATATGCTGAATAAGTCTCATAAAAATTGGTACCATGGCAACGGAGAAGTATTATTTCCATGTATCTCAGTTTTGTTAGTCTGAAAAGTACTTAGTAAGCAGAATTCTCTGTGAGATGCAGACAAGAGAGAGAGAATGAATGGCACTATCAATTCAGACATGATAAATTAACTGAAGCCACAGCCATGGAATTTTTGCTTTTGTTTGTTCCCACACCTATCACTGGAAGACTGCTTGCCAGTTCCTCAGCTTCCCAGCTGCACCTTTCAATTGGAAGAAGGCAGAAATGCACTTACAGTAATCAGTCAGATACTTGTGATGATTCAGCTGCATTGCTGACAGCATGGTGCAGCACTGACCACGTTTAGCACTGGTGTAAATAGGCTGCCCTCTTTCCATCTGTGCTGCAATTCCATGTTTCTTTGTAGAAGCACCCTGTGAATGTCATGATGGCATGCTCTTGGCATCAGAAGCCTCCTGCAGATGGAGTAGGAGAATGCTTTATGACTCGTGATTTAGCATGACATAATTGTTAGTGACCTTCTTCTGTAACCCCTCTGTTCTCATCTCCCTTTTTCTTTCTGTTCCAATTACTTTGAGCAGCCTCAAGAAAAAAATACCAAACCACCAAAATGAGTAAGTCCCCTATGAAGTCATGAAATGTTTCCCTCTTAAACAATGTCATTTCATGCTTCTACATCTTAAACTCTGACCATTTTCTCCAGTGGGGAAAATGTCAAGTTTAAGTGTCAATACCACTCATTACTAACTAACCATTAGTATCTGAGTGAGAAGTAGTTACTAATACATTCCAACTCAATTTGCAGTGTGTGTTTGGACAAAGTACCAGAATCATTAACTTTTCCACTTCTAAGGCATTTTCCATGAACAGTTTATTTTTTCTAATTATACATCTTGAAAAAGACTACAATGTCATTACTGCTCAGTTGGCTGACGTGCTACTATTTACCAACAGACTGGTACACCAAGATGGAAGCCTGCCTGACATAACAATGATGAATTTAACAGCCAGCAGAGAAAAGGAAGAGGATAAAATGGTGGAAGAGGCTGGTGAGAAAAGAATGGAAGAGCCAGAGGGGGAGGGAGGGAAAGGGAGGGTCGAAAAAAGAAAAGCAGAAGAGAAGGAAGATGAGGACAAGGAAGATGATGATGATGAAGACAATGAATCAGAGGAAGAAGAAACTACAGGTAAGCTCTACAGATCACAAATTTTGCCTTCCTCAGCCTTAGTTAGCAGTAACAACAGATGTTGCATTCTTCGTCATCCCTGCTCACTTCAATCATCAGGTTTTCCTTCGACTTTTACATACAGTCTTTGCCAAAAGCCTGAACTGAGCAGATGGCTACTTGTCAATTATTCAACAGGCTACAATCTCCTTTAGGAAAAAAAAAAAAATCATACTGTTTCTGTAGGATGCTGAGAGGATGAAAACAAAAAAACACCTCTTTCTTCAGGAGGCAACTCTTCTAGGTTGTCTGGATTGGATTAATAAGAGGTTACCCCAAATCCTAAGAAGTTCTTTGGAGTGAAGTCTCTTTATAATAAAGAAAATGTACATACATATTTAATCTCTGATACTGCATGCTTTCAGGGCTCTCAACTCCAGAAGTCCCAATGGCTTTGGTTCATTATTCATGTGCACATTAGTGTCATATTTTTCACTTCTGAATATGGAATGAGTAATAGATGCCAGATGAACATAAAAATGCTGAAGGGCAGACATGAGTAAGGCTGATGTTGTCATCCTTGATACTGCTAGGATGAACTCCTAATATAAACTGTTTCCATAACTCAGTTTGGAATATGAGCCATGAGTGCAAAGCCAGGAAAGGGCATTTAACACCCAAAGAAGCTGTATTGTTTGGAAATGGCCTTACCACAGACTGTGTGGGTCATGCCAATCTTCACAGGACTGTGACACATAAATAAGGACAGGGTTTTTGTCAAGGCAAAATGGCAGTGCATCTGGCTTAACTGCCCCCAGGAAGCTCAGATGAAGCTACTTACCTTTGAGCAACCTGATCTAGTGGGTGGTGTCCCTGCTCATTCAGGGAATATGGAAATAGATTATCTTTAAGGTCCCTTTGAACCCAAACCAGATTCTACATTTCCTGTCGGGGATGTCTTCCCTCACAGAGGTGTTTGTGGGCCATGGGTAACCTGTCTTTGCCAGCTCTCATGCAGTCTAGGAGGGGTGATGAGTTTGTTGTACTCTGTCCATCCCTACATGTTGGAAGGGCTTGGGGACAGTGGCGAGCTGGTGGAGGTTACCCTGTGCAGTGACACGTGCAAGCAAGGAAGTGGGGAGCTGCAGCCTTCTCCCTGGGGCTTCACCATAGCACGAGGTGCTGCTTGCCATGGGTGATCCATCTTCAAGTTGTACATAGAATTATAGAATCATAGAACGTTAGAGCTTGGAAGGGACCTCTAGAGATCATCTAGTACAACCCCTCTTGCTGCAGCAGGATCACCTAGGGCAGGCCACACGGGAACACATCCATGCAGGTTTTGAAAGTGTCCAGAGAAGGAGACTCCACAACCTCTCTGGGCAGCCTGTTCCAGTGCTCTGTCACCCTCATAGTAAAGAAGTTTCTCCTCATGTTGAAGTGGAACTTCCTATGTTCTAGCTTGTACCCATTGTTCCTTGTCCTCTTACTGGGCACCAAGTGAGACTGGCCCCTTCCTCTTGACACCCACCCCTCAGATATTTATAGACATTATTGATAAGATCCCCTCTCAGCCTTCTCTTCTCAAGACTAAACAGCCCCAGATCTCTCAGGTGTTCTTCACAGGAGAGATGTTCAAGTCCCTTGATCATCCTCATAGCTCTCCATGCATTTATGTCTACCAAAGAGTTGTCATTTTTACATATCCATGTGGCTGGAGTTGTGACATTATTATAACATCTTCACATATGCAGACTTTTTTACAGAGTGATGTCCATTTTTTCAATGGATGCCATCAGGCCTGTATTTTATCCCCTGTGCATCTAGTGCCTGAACAGGCTAGACAGAGCTCACTACAGTGCCTTTTCTGCCTGCTCCACTTAACTTGCACTGCCTGGATATACCTTGCATGGTGGCAACACTGCAAATTAAAATAAATGCAATGAAAGAATGAGTGCGAACATCTAATTCTATAAATAAAAACTTCTCTTATGTACACTCATTGCACCTATAAAAAGACATATGGAGGTTTAGAGTTCTATAGCTTAATTTATTTGTCAAGTTTAATTATATACTCATGGAATTTACCTCACTCAGCATTTTATTAGGAATTTCTAAGTTGTGGTTGGAGAAAGGGGCAGAAGAGGAAAAAAATGGAATTTGTTTGTCAGGTATTCCAAAAGTCTGTTTTTTCATGCAAGTGTGCATATTTTCTTCACATAAATATGTACAGAATAACCATCTTGGTGTTCTTTTGTATAAAATAAACTGATAAGTTGAAATAATTGCATACAGAAGCTGGTAACTCCTTTGCATTTTTACTAGCTTAGACAGCCTAGAAGAGAAGTAAAAACATCCTTGTTAAGTGGACCATTCTTTTCAAAAGAGATTTTCTGTTTTTTTCTTCCCTATGATTCTGCTTGAACATCTCTGCAGACTTAAGGAACAAGTGGCATCTGGTGATTGACCGCCTTACCGTACTGTTTTTGAAATTCCTGGAGTATTTCCATAAGATGCAAGTTTTTGTGTGGTGGCTGTTAGAGCTGCACATCATCAAAATCGTTTCTTCTTACATCATCTGGGTCACAGTGAAAGAGGCAAGTAAACACCCACTGTCAAAACTTACACATGGTGGAGACTTGTCAGCATTTGCTGGTGCAGTGGAACATCCAAGAGTAGGAAGATGCTTTCCTCACATCAGACCTGATTGAAACTGAGGCATCCAGCTGGGCTTGACATCTTCTTTCAGAGATCTGCCTAGATATTCTCAATCCTCCTCTTTTTTTCAGATATTAGGTTTTTATTAGTCTCATTCTTTGGATTTAAGAGACATAATCCTTCCACTGCTCAAGCTGGCTGTGGGCACCATCCAGGGATGGAGGTTGTAGAAAAGGCTTAGGAAGAAACATCTAGGAAAATTACTTAAACTGGATCTGGTGCTGAAGAAACAGGAACCTGAAACTATGCCTAAAGAAAAAGGGAGCAACACCTATAGTCATGCCTTTGTTGTGGGCAGTGTGAATTCTCTGCCTGACATAGCCATTCCTTGAACAGGGTAGTAGGACAGAATTCACTAAAAATAAAATAAAAAATCCTTTTTCTCACATCTTTGGGGGGAAAAAGATCAAGAATATGAGGGTGGATACTACAGACACATGGATCTGTGTCATCTCTTCTTTGTTTTGTGTGTAGTAAAGCAGCAGAACCAGCATGTGGTCCTTTGTATTTCATGTCTGTTTGTGGGGTGGGTATGCAGTTTTGTGGGTCTAATAGTATTAATAGTATGTCTGAGATAGTGTGCTTCCTAAACGGACTACTAAGTTTTTCTGTCTTCACATACCATTCCATGTCTGCGTTCTTGTGGTTATTGTTGTAATTTTTTCAGTACTTTTCTCACAGTTTCTGTATGTCCCTTTCTTTTGAATATATTTTTTTTTTCTGTAATTACTATGTAATTTCTCAGTTTTCTTGTTACTCTGTGTAATTTCCATCCTGTTTTTGTGTTTTCAGGTGTCTCTGTTTAACTTTGTGTTTTTAATTGCCTGGGCTCTTGCTTTGCCATACGCTCAGTTTCGCCCATTGGCATCAAGTATCTGCACTGTTTGGACGTGTGTGATTATTGTCTGCAAAATGTTGTACCAGCTCACATCTATTGATCCCAACACTTTTTCCATTAATTGTACATTGGTGAGTACAAATGCATATTAACAAGTTTTGACTGCTGCCTTTTTCAATGAAGAAGAGCAAGAGGAAGCATATAAAGTACTGAAAACTATATTTCACCCGATCTACTATTGTTGATTATCATTCCCTCCCCAAGCAGCCTTAAAGTCAGAAACTGTTGCATTTTCTTTTTAGCCAGGAGAGAATGAAACTAAGGTCAATTTAGAAGAACTCAAAACCTCAGTCCTCTACAGTGGGCCAGTTGATCCTGCAGAATGGGTTGGATTGAGGAAGTCTTATCCCCTGCTTGTGTACTTAAGGGTAACTTCTTTAATTATCTACATTAATGTATTTTCTTATTTGTGATGAAATTTAAAATGTCTTTGAAAGAAATAAACTGCCACACACAAAAAATGCAATGCAAACCATTTATAATAAGGGAGCACAGAGGGGAAGAGGCAGCAGAAAATCCTATCTGTTACACAGGGAATTTCCAGAAGAGATTCAGTACCAATTAAGATGATCTGCATGTAGAAGTATGGCTTTCTGACTCTACCATCTGTTAAAAGCACTCTAAGCAAGGTGATATTTAAGAGGTATAAAGCTTTCAGGTACTAAGAACTGATGGTTCTAATTGGAGCAATTGCCTTGAATGACAGTATATGCTATAAGCAGTTAATTTTCTGAAGTGCTTATTCCTCAGCCACAGCTTAGAAAATATAACGAGTTAAGGGAATAATTCATTCAGACACTAGTAAATGGGTGTCTTTTGTTTTTCTTCTTGTTTTTGGCTGATGCCTGAGAGCAATATTTTATTATTCCCATCTTGATTAGAAAACCCTACTTACAATAAAAATGTGCCAACTTCTGAACAAAACCTTACATGTCTTTTCTCAATTTTAAGAATCAACACATTTTTGTGTACACAGTTTAAGGTTGTCAGAAATTTGTTGACTGACCAACAGCAAGTTTTGATCTAACTTGATTTATTCCTCATTTCTTCCTTGACAGCTTACCTCTTTTTGCTTTGTTCATGTAGGGAAGACCTTCCAAGCTCTGGTGGTTAAACATGTCAGACCCTGCTTGTGCCTCTGCCTCTCACTCCCTTAGCCATGCACCTCCCACAGTTAAGAATATATGTGGGAAAAACCAATTACTGACTCAAGGGTTCTTCATGAAGAGTGAAGTCACCTAGTGATGTTTGGCTTGATGCTAGGAGCTTTGCAGCTATAAATAGATAATACTTTGGGGTTAGAAATTGTTCTAGAAGGGTTTTCATTGCGTTAGCAAGTAAAATTGCTCTACACAGAGGAATTCAGTTCAGAGCGAGACCTGAGCTTCAAGTCTTGGTGTCTTTCTGTTATGCCCCTTTGATAACAGACATTCAAAGAGTCTGCAGTGTTGAAGTCAGGAGCCTAGCTATGGTGGGTTATGGAAAACTATACTGAATAAGAGTAGGAAGCCAAGGGACAGCAAGGAGAAGTAACTTTGTGTCAAAAAAACCCCAAAACCCAAACAAAAAGCAAGACAGTGGCATCTGCCTCAGGACATTCTTGTCCCAAATATTTCACAGTGAACAGAGATCTAGAGATTGCCTCTTCAGCTTCAGTTATGGCTTCCTTGAGGGACTTTCTCTTAGCTGGTCTTTTTAACCTATTTTTGGAGTTGTTTAGTACCTCTCTTCCATTAAGCGTAGGGCAGACCTCCATCCTGAGAGAAAAAAACTCACTTCAGATCTCCTCAAGACTGCATCCCAGTCAGTCTGGCTTTAGCATAGAAGGATCTGTGCCTGAGTGAAGACTTGCAGTTACACTGTTCATTTACAAGAGCATCCAGCATATATTTGCACTACCCAGCATCCTTGCAGTTTCATGAAGTTAGTACTTGCTAGCTGAGCTGCAAATGGCTGTGTGTGTGCTTGTATCACCTATCTCCTGCAAAGCAAAGTGTGATATCTTAAGAGAAACTATGAAGCATGAGAGGGCACATGGGTTGGTCAATGCATTTTCGTTCCCTCTCTTTTCCACAACTAGTTTTCATTATAGTATATTTTTAATGAATGTTTTTAAATATATCTTCTGAATCTCAGTATGTTTCATCAAAATTCAAGACATGGTAGGAACCTTACTTTGTTTCAATGATAATAGCTGGGAATAGGTGCCAGTACATCCCCAAGTGTGGAAATGCTCAGTGGTGACATCCATTTGAATATTCATGGATTTATGCTTATCAGAAAATTTTATATCTTCTTGTGTTTTTGATCTTTATTTTATATTCTTCTGATTGTGTCTCCCATAGAATAACTTACTGATGCTGGCTATTCTGGCTTTTGAAGTTACAATCTACCGTCATCAGGAGTACTATAGATGTCGAAATAACCTTACCACACCTGTGACTAAAACCATTTTTCACGATATTACAAGAGCACATCTGGATGATGGACTGGTAAACTGTGTCAAGTATTTCATAAACTATTTCTTCTACAAGTTTGGTTTGGAGGTAAATCACTATATATTGATTTTCTTTAGACTATCCTTCCAAACCTTTTGATTGTGTTATTTTTGAGTAGTAGCTTGAACTACATTTGGCAGCTGGATGCTTCGTAGTCATCACTTGTGTTAGACCTTGCCACAGTTGCTGTCTACCTGCTAGTAGTGGTTTTCCTCACTGGTTTTCCTCTTGCTTTTCTTTGTGTCTTATTAATAACTCAACTAAAGGGATAAACAGATAGGACAAGGGGCAGAAGTGAGGCATATCCTCTCATGCACACACACACAGGGGGAACCAGGGACTGCAGAAGTGGAAAAAGAAAGCAGGGGCTAGCAGGCCATTGTCTCTATGTAAACATTTCTAAGCTTCTTTTGCCTTCAACTGCACAAATGCATCCTTCTTTTTCTGCTTGTTAGAGTAGCTGTTAGCAATCTGCAGGAGACTGCTAACCTTACTGCAGTGAAAGTTATTGCTGCTTTGTACTACTTGGGTAAAACCAAGTTCTGTCTCCAAGGAACTTTTCAATAGACAAGAAACACACAGAATTAGAAGAGGCAGGTACAAAGAAGTGAAGGGACTGAAGGATAGATAATGTATCCTAAACATCTGGTAGATGTCTTATTTAGTAGACCTGCTTATCTGTTTCCAGCAGTAGTAGCACAGGCTGCTGGACTTTAAGCTCATCTATTGTGTTCCTTCTATCTGCTTCACCCAATTCAACAGCAAAAAATCAGAATGGAACCTGCCTTGAATCCAACCTACTGCTGTACAACTGCGGGGGAAAAAAAAAAAATATATATATTAAAAATTAGCAGCTTCATATTTGTTCCCTTACATCTCCTGTTTGTTCACAGACACATGAAATGCACTTTCAAAAATGTGATCTTTCACAACTTTGTATGGCTATCTGAAGAAGGCAACTCCTAGGCTAATGCATCCTGAATCTTACAATAATAATTATGCTCTTGAGGTATATATTGGACACTGTCACTGCTTGCTGCTGATAAACCGAGTAAAATGTGTCTGGGAATTAGAAATGAGTGAAAATCATTATTAATCAGCAAGCCATTTCCTTTGGGAAATAAGTTTAACCTCATTGAAGTCTGAAAAGAGGGACAATCTAAATAGTGAAGTGTGTTGAATAAATTATTAGCTACAAAGTATTCACTATGTTTGAAAACATGCTTCATAGCACTGAGGGAAGGGACTTTTTTAAGTGGAGCCAGAGAACAAAAATGCTCTGGGATGCAGAGCCTATAGAAGAAAGTTGAACAAAAGCTGCCTTACAGCAATTGATTGGATTAGTCTACAGCCAATAGAAGCTGTATGGTCTAAATGGGAAGCTGTCTAAAGAGAAGTTGTGGAAACCCCATCCCTGCAAGTGTTCAAGACCAGGTTGGTTTGGGCCCTGAGCAACCTGATCTAGTGGGAGGTGTCCGTGCCCATGCAGGGGGTTGGAACTAGATGATCTTTAAGATGCCTTCTAACTCAAACCATTCTATGATTCTGTGAAATCCCTTTTTTTTTTTATGGTTCCCACATAAGAATACACTTTGGTTGTTGTTATTCTTAATAGTTTCTCTTCTTTTTCACATCTGTAAGTGCTATCAAAAAACATGGCTGTGTAATATGTGCTTTGCTTGGCAACTATTAAACATTTCACATAGGTGCTAGTGGGACAGTGCTCTTTCCATTCTGTATCTTTAGATATCCCATAATGGAAACCTGCTTTAGTGCTATGTTCACGTGGCTGTCCCTCATAGAAGAGTATCAAAAATTTGGGATGTTGGAGAGGTGTGAGAGAGGTTGCTGTTGGAGAGATACAGACTGTTTTAATGAGTTCCTGCAGTCAGCTCTAGCACATGTCCAAGCATTCTGGCTGAGTCCAGAGTAGTTTATCATTACTGCATTGACTAGTCATCAAGTTGTAAATGTTGCTTATGTTTCTTTGCTTCTTTTCCAGACCTGTTTTCTTCTATCAGTAAATGTAATTGGTCAACGAATGGATTTTTATGCCATGATTCATGCCTTCTGGCTGATCGCTGTATTGTATCGACGTAGAAGAAAAGCTATTGCAGAGATCTGGCCAAAATACTGCTGCTTTCTGGCATGCATCATTACATTCCAGTACTTCCTTTGCATTGGCATCCCACCTGCTCCTTGTAAAGGTAAAGACTCTTACTGTTTATGGACAATTAAAGCTGCTTCCTTTTACAAAACAGTGCTGGGAAATTGATAATTATTCAGAAGAAAAGGATGAAGTAATTTTTATGAAGTACTTACTGCATTTTTGTGTGCTTCTGTCATACAGACTATCCATGGAGAAGTGGCAATGCCAACTTCAACTCCAACATCATAAAGTGGTTATACTTTCCAGACTTCATTGTGAGACCAAACCCTGTCTTCCTTGTCTGTAAGTGTTTCAGCACATTTTTGTGAAGTGTTTACATGTCATTTGCTGAAAACATCTGTACAGTGTCATTTGAAGCCAGCCTTTTATTTACCCTTCAGTAGCAAGCTGACATGTTCTGTGGGAGATTGAATACTAAGTGTGGCTTTGTATGCAGTAGAAAAATTCAAAGGACTAGTAATTTCTGCATCTGCTTTTCCCCCCATCCCATTTTTAATGAAGGTACATCAAAATGTATGGATTATTTCCTCTTTTCTCATGTATTTCTCAGTAAAAATAATACAAGATGAGAGGTTAAAAAACTAAAGACATGAATACATTTCAAACTTACATTAAATGTGTTGAAAGTAGCACAGTCTTGGAAGTTCAATGTGAGGGAAAACTTTCTGATAACTACATTATAATATTTCACCACTACTCCCTACAGGTTAATGACTGAATTTTTCATTGCAATGACTGCTTTCTCCTAGATGATTTCATGTTGCTGCTGTGTGCATCCTTACAAAGGCAGACTTTTGAGGATGAAAATAAAGCTGCAGTACGAATCATGGCTGGAGACAATGTGGAAATTTGCATGAATCTTGATGCAGCATCTTTTAGTCAGCATAATCCTGTTCCTGACTTCATTCACTGCCGGTAAGAACTGAATCTTACATACTTGGTGGCTGTATTTTGGTGGTTTCCCCCAAAACACAGACATGTCAGGAAGAATACAATGTAGACTGAGTTTACCCATGTACATGTTTAATCCCACAGAGTTGTCAGTCATGGCCCACTGAGTTGTTGTCTAGGTACAATC
The DNA here is from genome assembly GCF_020740795.1 of Apus apus. Classification (NCBI taxonomy): domain Eukaryota; kingdom Metazoa; phylum Chordata; class Aves; order Apodiformes; family Apodidae; genus Apus; species Apus apus. The sequence continues at coordinate 103,023,404 of NC_067283.1, forward strand.
AAAGTAGTACTCTAATATAAGAGAATGTCCTTTGTGCTACTTCATTTAAGCATAAGAACCTTAAAAGCGCCTTGAAGGACAATTGGCATATCTTCTGTTTCTCAGCGTTTATGTAAGGTTGTTTAATAAGGTGAGTAATACAAAAAGGGGGCAGAGCCTGAGACAGTCTGTTCTGGTTCGTCTTCAAACAATGGAGCCATTCCTATGTGAACATTTCAGCAAACACATCTTCTCTCAACTCTTCTGAGTTGCACTGGGTCTGCTTTTAATTAAAGTTGTCTCTGGAAATTCATTGCAGAATTAGAAGAATAAATGGGAAGAATTAGATTTCTTACATATTGTGTTTTGTCAGACAAGGTGTTCATTTTATGAATGCCTGTTACCAACAGATGTTTGAATGTGAAATGGATTTTAAAAAAAAAATTAAAAAAAATTAACTAAGACCTAGCAACGTCTCCCTTTTGCAGATAAGCTAAGCTTTTGTTTCTTTTACCAGAGAAGTGCTATCACCAGAAGCCCTTCTCAAGATTTTTATGCTGATCCTGTTGATTCTGTTAGAAATGGTGGCCAAATCTATCTTGAAATAGGCTTTGAGGAGGATACCATTGAAATTGACTCATTTGTCCAGGGATTTATTGTCCCTTCTGGGCAAAGGGTGGAGAGTTGTCCCCCTTGAGTGTTTCAAGTCTACACAGGGAACCAGCTGCTTGAGATCCACTAAGATAAGAAAAAGAGAAATTACAATCTGTTTTCAAAATGCTTCAAGTGAGGATGCTTTCCAAAGACATCTGCCAAATAGGGCTTGGTTGACAGGAACATGTAGGGAGGATTGCCTGAACTTTTTTCTTTCACTGTGGTGGTGTCCAGGTTAGCAAGAGCTAATAGAGCAGTTGTATCAGACATTCTGATGTGGTTGGTCACTGGTAAAAGACCATTACTGGTGACATGGTTGCTGGCAGAAAGAAAAGGTTGAATTTTCCCCACTTAGTCCAGAATAAAAAGTAATTGTGAAAAAAACTCACTAATTATGAGAATGTGACTTACAGCTATCTTCAGAAGGGAAAAAAAGAGGAAGAAAATCACTGCTTTTTAAACAGCCTCTTCTGGCATATTTTCAAAGTTCCCTGAAATCTGGTAGGTATTTCTGGTCATCTGTTGAAGATATTCCCAAATGAAAATGAAAAGTTCGAAGCACATAGGATGCTCTTTGAAGATTTTGGATGGGAGTCAGAGTCAGGTTTATAATGAAAAGCAAAGTCCAAGCTGAACTGGCCTGCTGCCTCTCCCCAGTCCTTAGGGTTGAATTCTGTGTTTTGATCCATATGTGTGGTGTGCATCAGCTTGAAGTAATTGGTGGCATCATACTCATTCAAATGTAGTGCTTGGCATGTGCTAACAAAATAGACCTGTGTGTAGATGATTAACAATAAGCACCATTTAATTGAGAGTTTGCAACTTGTATTAAGGAGTAAGGAATATTGCTGGTGGAAAGGATAAAAAACCCCAGAAAATCAAAGAATCCCATTAGCAGTAGTGTGCTGAACAAATAAACTGTGACCCCTCTATACTTGTTCCAGCTAAATATAGAAATCTGTGGAACTGTTTTGTGTGATAGTTTTATGTTGCATGAATAAGAAGGAGAATGGGAAAAAAACCCAACCAACCTAAACAAAACCAAACAACAACAAAGAAAACCCAGCCAAATCAAAACAGACAAACAAAACCAAACAAAACCCCAAAATAGAACAAACCAAAAACAAAGAAACAAGGCAAAGAAGGAAACAGAACAGGGACATTTTTGTTTGAAAAAATCTATCAAATTAATAGATAACCCATTCATCTCAGGAACAGAGAAAATTCCTGTTTATAAGATCCTTGCTTGTAGATGCTGGGGTAGGTAAGCTGTAACTTCTTTGTAAAAGCAGGCCTTCCTTTAGTATGAACTACATAATATATCTTGTGTTCTTGATTATTTCTTTCTTTGAGCCCTTAAGTATCTTCTTCAGTTCTTTCAATACAGTGCAGATTTTTCCAGGCTTTAGATGATGTTATGTTTGAGAGGTTGCACTGTGTATATGGAACTTTAAATGCTGAATTTCCCTCAAAGAAGAATGGCTGGACATTCTCTTAAGGTGACTGAAACAGCTTTAGGGATTATAAATCTTTTAAGAGAAGGACTCTTAAGCTCTGGGGAACCCACTGGAGATATACCGCAGAAAAAGGTATATATATATATCTGATCTCCATCCAAGACAGTTTGGAACTGGAAGGACTTTGTCTGGATATATTTCTTGCACTCTGCATAGAAGTTTCAGAATGGTCTAAATATTTAGAAACATGGACAAGAACTTGGTTCAAGGCTTATCCAAGCAGGTGAAATCAAAAGTGGCATTCCTTCAGAAGTCAGTCAGAAAAGGCCAAACAAGTGAAGACAACCTGGTTATGAATAAATTAAAAAGCATTTAAAAAAAATAGTGCTTAGTATTTATGTGTTTTCTGAGAAGCCTGATACATACTTACTGCCATGTAAAAGAAATGGTCATTGTGGACTGTCTCTTCCCTTGAGAAGATGCCAGTTGTTCATTGTCCTGGTAGGCATGGATAAAAGCTTTTAACTGCATTATAAACAGTAGCAGAAAAAAGAATGTATTTCCAAATGCTTAATTTTCTTCTCTCTGGAGAAATGCTTGAGCTCAGCAATGATAAATACAGTCTAAGGAAGAGATTTCCTAAAATTTTCTTGTCATTCCACCCCCACATTTCTCAGGGGATATATGCTTGACCCCAAAGGAGAATACAGCTAAAGGTCTTTGAAACAGAAATAAAAACGAAGAGTAGACGCTTTTAAAATGAAACAGGATTTAAAGCAGTTTCACTGAGGATAATCCTTTCCCACAGTCTCTGATGCTGGAAAATACTCATTTCAGTTCCAAAGCAGTTTTCAGATGTTCTCCTATACATTGACAGGGAAAAAAATTTGGGTTGTAAACTACTTTTTTTTTTTTTCCTCCTAAGAGCAGAAGCAATATTAAAAGCCAGTCATTGAACTATCTCCTTTAATACCTGCACCATGGGAACCATCACCAGGTGAGCCAGGTGGAGGCACTCAAAGGCAGCTGTGAGGATCATCATTACACTTACCCAGTCATATTTGTTGTGTAAAACAGGTGAATATTTTGGGGCTAATAAAATGAGCCTTAACAAATAACACAGCTTTGGATTTGGGAATTTCTAAAGCAGATAGAAGCATGAAGGAAGGACTTCACTAGTAATTGTGAGAGTAAGAGAATATCAGTCTCCAAAGAGGGCTTGATGAAAACTATGGGAACAAAAACCTATGGGATCCACAACAGTAAATTTGAAGAAGTCATTGAGCTACTTTTCAAGAGTTTCAATATAGCTATTGAGAAAAGGAAAAGAAATTAATCTACCTGATGAAGACTTAAAGGGAGCTGCAGGGAAAGGCTTTGGGGGTGGAGGTTTGGTGAGACATTACCAGTGTTGGGATTCGAGGGGAAACAGTTTGTGCTGCAAGGTCATGGAAGCAATAGGAGATAGGGAAGTGGGAAAGAAGGAAAAAATTTGGAGAGCAGAGGTAGCTTACAGAGTGCACATATACAGGGATAATATGCCTGAAGGAGGGGAAGAAGCTAGTCATCAGAAAACGGCTTCAGGAAGAGCTCCGGATTTATCTGGAGGTGGTAAGTTGCACTCAAAGCAGAACAAGTGGATGATAAGAAAAGGCAATGAAGCTGTGTAACAGTGGCTCCTCCAGCATGAAGAAGCCTTGACCTGTATCAGTCAGTTCAACAGCACAATATTCTCTCATCTGTGAGTAAGCAGAAGTGTGTTCTTTCCCTAAACTTCACAGTCCTGGCTTTCCCCAAGGGGTTATTGGCTGCTACATCAGCACCTCGTGGTGCCTGGAGGCAGAAGTCTGGACATCAGACTGGCCACAGCCAAGCACATGATTAAGTGTGATGGGAACACACCTAGAGCAATCTTTTTGCAACAGGCTGGATTGTATTACAGTTAAAAATTAATTTCTGTGGAAATAAAATACTGAAACAATCATGAGAACACTAATAAAGCTTTAGTAAGGAAAAACAGGTTATTTGACAAGAAGAGCCAACTGAGGTTACTATAGCTTTGATGGATGGGTGGAATGAACTTCAGACTTTGTCTTCTGTGTTTTGAGCAAAGTGATATGGTAACTTTTTCCAAAAAGTTAACCAGAGTATCACTGGATTTTGCTAAAGACACAGTTGGCAAATCAGCATTTATTAGTTTTTCATTTGTGTTTCAGTTTTCTTCTGTGTAATTTCACATTCAGAGGTTATCAGGCTGCAAACCACCAGTTTTATGTTCTTGGTACACTGCTGTAGTGGCTTATCTTCCTCAGCTGTGTGGCTGTTTTCCTGGCCCCCAGCTGTACACTCCCACTTTTGCATTCATCACACCAGCAGTGAGTTGGCTCATAGGCTGAATGGGCAGAAAAGTATCTCTTCCTTCTATCCTCTCCCAAAATAAATAGGTTTTTGCAAATTTACTTCTTTAAACCAATTCAAAGATCCAAAGCCAAAGAAGAGGCTGGAACCCAGAGCTGAGGGGATGAAGGGGAGTGGGACAGTCCCCTTGGGAAGCAGCTGGCTCTCAGATTTCCAAGGTGTATTGTCAAATACCACATCCCGAGAGTGGCCTCTCCTCTCTGTGACTGGATGTGGAGTTAAAGATCACCTAGAAGATGAGGTTTGGAAAGTTTACATGGCATTAATCTAATGATCTGTGTGGTCTGCAGTGAAAGCATAAAATTACAGTGTATGCTATCCAAGACTAAGCATTTTCTGCTGTCTATGAAGAAGTTTTCAAACATAGCATAAGCACCCTCATGGGCCTTCTGGATTTGTGTAAGGTCTTTGTGGCTATTGGGGTGGTTTTGTGCTTCAGCCTCCCACTGTTGCATTATAATTTCCAGAGCAAGGAACTGAAACTTCTCACTTCCTAACTTTCTGGAGTTTGAGGCAGAATTTGCATCCAAGAATGCCTCAAGTGATTTGAGAGGCAATATGTTGAGAACACCCCCCCCTACCACCAAGACAAGTCTTCATTCACAATTTTAAGGCACTTGACCTACGTATATCATTGTAAACAATTAATAAAAATTAGGGAGATGCACAACTCCGCACTATAACAGACAAGTTTTGGCATATTGCAACTAAAACGTGAGATTTCAGGAATATTTTTATCTACCTGAGACTGACTGACTATAGTTCTATCCGTTGTGTTCAATGTGGCTTTGCCCTGGGGCCAGCACATAAGTACCTGAGATAGTTGGTGATATTGATTGGTTAGTCATGCCCTGGATCACTTGTTCCAGCACCGTTTTGTAAGATGTCCTCTTCAAGGTGAATTCTTGGGAGCCATTTTTATGGTTGGGCTTTCTTGTAATTCCATATTTATAAAAATGAGAATGATTTCCATCTCTAAGAACTACATAATTTGTCACTTGACATGGTTGTATTGCCTCCTGCCTTTTGAGTCCGGTGCTATTATATTTAAGGTATCTTTTTGAAAATGAGAATAACAGATGTACTTAATATTTTAGATGACTGCTAAAATGTAGCAAACAGATAACATTATAAGAGAAAAATAGCTAAGTTCTTGTCTTTTTTTTTTATATGCTCCCTAATTTCTGGAAGTTTTACTCTGAGGGAAGTTATTACTAAAGGAACACCAAATATTATCGTTGTTTTTTTCTGGAGAAACACTGAGAACACCATTTTCAGTGCATATTAAGTTAATCAAGACCTATTCAACGGTTTTCTTCCACTCCTTTGTTTTACTAGTGTGTATAGATTATTTGTTAATGTTTTATTATCACCCAAAACCTGGTAGCATCTCTAAGTCATGATTCTTTTAGATTTTGCAAGTAGCAGTCCATAAATTTCTTAAATGTTTGTGTGAAATAAACATAAAGGGACTTTCTCATTGCCTTTTGTTAAATGACAAGTGAAATGTATAATACTGGCTTATAAATGCAAGACTATAAATACAAAGCCCTAGAAAGTTCTGAGCCTGAGAACACCCAGCAGCAGGGGCCTTTTTATGTGGCTTCATACAGTGCACTTAGTTCATTTACTCCTTACATGGTTTGGCTTAGGTGTGCGTGTACTCCTAGAATGTTGTGTCCTTGCCTGGTTTCCTGACAAATCTACTTTTGCAGCCTAGGCGAACAGACCCTGGAAACACAGTTACATCTGGAATCAAAACCCTAAATGGGGGGGAAACTAAGAATTAGTTGGTTTTCAGTGGTTAGCTGTATGTAGTATTTGGTATTGCCTTTGGCAGATATTCTTATTTGAAAGCTCATTGTGTCAATATTAAGTCAAGATTTTAAGGAATCTGATAATACCAAATTGTTTCTCACTCTTCTCCACTGTGAGCCAGGCTTTTTTCAGATAATTCTGTCTTGTAGATTCCTGGCAAATGTTTCAGTAAGTTCTATCACATTTATGTTCTATAGAAAACTTTCACCCCTCAAAAGTTTTACAGTTGATCTCCATGGAGAAAGATATTTTCAGCAGCTGTCTTTGAAAACTAGGCTTTTAACCAAACTGAATTCCCCAGTAGTTATAAATAAATAGAGAATTGTTTGCAGTGGTGTACTGTTGCTGGCTTTTTAAGACAGATTTGCTGTAGTATTGCTGAGACTTCTTAAAAGATGATCTCAGATAGCTTTTAAATTGCACATGGTAGCATTGCCAGATAATATCACTCTATCATGAGGTTTGGGGAGAACATGTTTTTCCCTTTTTCAGGACAAAAAGCTTGATACTGCGTGATGCAAAATGTCTTGACTGGGTGTAGCTAGGGGCCTATGCACATGAGTGAACTAGAATTGAGTATATAAGCCAGGCAAGTACATGAACGAGCTAGACCCAGTGACCTTGGTGTTAGCCTTAAGCAGGTGCCCAGATGTTGAAGCATGACAAGAACGCTCAGCAGACCTTAGGCACAAGTGTCAGCCAGTAGCACAGGTTGAGAAAAGGTAGCATTGTCCTCAGAAAATAGTAACCTTTTCTCCTTCCTTACTTCCAGGTCCTACCTAGACATGTATAAAGTGATAATATTTAGTTACCTCTTCTGGTTTGTGCTCACTATAATCTTCATAACGGGAACCACAAGGATCAGCATATTCTGCATGGGCTACTTGGTAGCCTGCTTTTATTTCCTTCTCTTTGGTGGAGATCTGCTGCTGAAGCCCATCAGGAGCATTCTGCGTTACTGGGACTGGCTGATTGCCTACAATGTCTTTGTGATCACAATGAAGAACATCCTCTCAGTAAGTAGCTGCTGCCTTTCCTCTGCCCTCAGCACTTTGGAACAGTGTGCACAGAGCATTGAGTGGTCATTAAAAATCCTTTTTCAGGACCACAGCCTTCTGCAAGCTCAAAGCAGGCTCCATTTTGATTCAGAAACTGATAGTGCATATCCAGGGAATAGTAATGCATGTACATTACAGGAAGATGTGCACCCTTGTGTCCTGGTCAGCTCTGTGCAAACTCACAAGCTATTTTCAAAGGGCCAGGTTCTGGTTTCTTTGCCTGCTAAAGTCTCTCCTTAGAAGTCTTGTGAAAATCTCAGTGGAGTAAGAAATGAGTAAGAAGTGCAAGATTAGTTATACCATTGATAAATAGTGCACATGTGGAGCCTTGTCTTTAAAACTAGAATTTTCAAGCCCAGTACTAGATGCAGTTGTTGTGAGATGTGATGTAATTAGTGACATTGACTACAAAATTATGAACTACATTCCAGTTTTGTTTAGAACTAGTGTGAGGTTCAGGTGAAAACAGATATACTTGAAAATTAAATGTCAAATGATTCTGCAAAATACTAAAGGTTTTGTTACATTAATTAGCTCTTTAAAGTGGATTCTTGCCGTGGCACAAATAGGTGATTGAGACAAGCTTTTTTTGAAAGATAAATTCAGATTTATTCCTGGTGATTGCTTTTCAGCTTCGAACATTTTTGTGCAGGAGTGAAAAGAGCAGACATTTTTCTTTTTACATTTATATAAGTCACTGTACTGAAATAAAATTGATTTATGGGTGGTTCGAATTTGCAAATGTTCTAAATGCTTACATGTGTGCTTCATTTTATGCTTGGGAATTCAGTGGAGCTGTGTGTGTGCTAAGCTTCTCCGTATATGTTTGCAAGATTAAGTCAGTGATTTATAAAAGTTGGTTAATGTGCCAGATGTATCACTTTCTCTGCAAAAACACACATGAAACCCACGTACCTCCCATCTCACTGATAATCAAAGGAAAAAATGCTTGCTATCTAAAAGTGATGTCACTGATAAAGGCACTCTTTCCTCTAATCTCTGGTTTAGTAATGAGATATAAGACAGCCCAGGGCGATCGTGATATTCTCATGTAATGTATAGAGGTGCAATTTTTCTTTATAACCCCTCTATCTTGTTATATGAAACTGTTACTTTATTTTCCAGATAGGAGCATGTGGTTACATTGAATCATTAATTAAGAATAGTTGCTGGTTGATTCAGGCATTTAGCCTGGCTTGTACAGTTAAAGGCTACCGTATTCGTAAGTATAGCTCAATTTCTTTATAATTTCCTATAAATAAAGAATCACCTTCAAAATCTTCTGTCATATTTAAGTTGTTCCTTCTCCTGACATATTATCTCATGAAATAATCATACTTGCAAGTTCAGTTAATACAGCACGGTCCTGTATTGACTACCTTTTTTTTTCACACTTATTCTCATGTTTTTGGTGATGATGGGGGGAGTGGATGAGGGTAGAGGTAAGAGAAAGGAGGAATGAAGTAAGAAGAGCAAGACACTTCATCTGTCAGTGAGCTGTTAATTTGGCTTCCATTTGTCCTGACGCTCTGGACTGATGATTTGAAAACACCTGATTATTTTTTTTCAGTGTCTTTTGCTGAATTTAAATAACTGTTTCATCCTACTGAGTTTGAGTAAAGTTCTGAATTCTTATCTTCGTGTCTGATCCTAATAGATAAGTGAGGAGTAGGGGAAAAAGCAGGAAATAGGAAAATGCAAATTCACAAGATAAAAGGTGCCCAGTAGCTCTTGTATTATCCAAAACTTTTTGAGCAACAACAGAAACTTAGACTCAGGTTTCTGACTCCCCAGGAAATGGGCACAGCAGGCTTTGAAACTCTTGGAGCTTGACCTTCCAGACCTATTAGACTGGCTTGCTTGATTGTAAACCCAGTTTTGAGCCTGAGTCTGTCCCTTGAGTAATTCTGTTCCCTTCTATGGGGCAGCATAGGCCGTTTAGTTTATAGTTTAGCTCCACAAAACACAGTTTCAATTTTTTAATATCCCCAAGAGAACTGCCTTTTAGAGAATAAAGAAAGGATGAAAGAAAGACACAGACCAATCCAAAATCTAGAGGTAGGAGGAATGGGATTTCCTCTCTGCTTGTCTCCTTCCACCCCAAAGGAAGCATTCTTGTGGTTTCAAATATTTTTTCTCTTATGCAATGGAAAGAGACATTGAACTGAGTTGTGGGGAGGAAAAATAAAGATATTAGGTGGTGGCAGTCAAAAAGTTATTTTGACAAAAGTAAACCACTTCTTTCTTATGTTGATAATGTTCTTAATAAAAAATCGAGACAAAAAGTGACTTTGAAATAAAATAAAAAAAATTAAACATTCCATTTAGGAAATAGTGATACAAAATATTTCATGCTAACAAAAATACTTTTTTTCCTATTCTTCATTTTCAAGTACTTCTTAGGATAGGATGAATTAATTTGCAAATTCACTTTTGGTGAATTCTCAGTTTTCATGGGATATCACCTTGTTGGAAGCTTTCCAGTTTTCTGTAAAAAAATATGCTGCACTTCAAATTAAAATGTATGTTTGTGGGTTTTTAAAAATATAATTAAATTACTTCAATTAATACAGTTTTATAAGCTAAGATTACTTAATTGATTAGACATGATAAAAGAATACTTAATACAACAGTCCTTATGCTGAGGGTGTCTTTTTCCAGCAACCAATGATCAAGATTGTAAACTGCCCAGTGGTGAAGCAGGAATCATTTGGGACAGTATATGTTTTGCTTTCCTTCTGCTGCAAAGAAGAGTCTTCATGAGTTACTACTTCCTGCATGTGGTTGCAGATATAAAAGCTTCTCAGATCCTTGCATCAAGGTAACATAAATTCAAAAAAATTAAACAGCTCAAGTCTCTCATGGCTATGGTACTTATATGTTTATGATAGGTAGTACTGAAAGAGTCCTTTAACATTGGTTTAATCAATATATGCTGAATTCATAATTGCAAACCCAATGCTAACAAACTACACATGAGAAAATTAATTAACTGAGAATCTTGCAGAAATTAAACCGTCTTTTATACCAAATACTATCTGCTGCTCTCATAGCCCTTATTAAAAGCTGGGCAAGTTGATGTGTATTGCAGCATTGTCTCAACATCAATACATAGGAGAGCAAAGGCCAGAGTTTCTAAGCCTTGGAAAAAGACTCTGCTATCAGAGCCTGTTTGAGACAATGGGACTTAGAAACCTTGATTCCAAAAATGTTGCATGAGAAAAAGTATGGCAAAGTTACAGTGTCTGGCTTGGTAGGACCATTGGGAAGTCACTCAGGAAGTGTCCCACCACTAAACGCTGACTAGGTGTGGCAAATAAACACCACCCTCTTTGAACCTGTTACTTGCCATTTCCCACAAGCATCCACCCCTAGTTATCACTAGCACAATCATTCTTCTGTTTTCTTAGTAAGAATGCAGATTAGGAATGAAATTCTGGTTTTAATTTCAGTACGATTTCTAAGGAATTACTTTTGTCAGTATTGGATTAAATGTATTGAGGCATTATTTTTCCCTGAAAAACATACAGACGTTGATTTCTCCCTGTGTTTGAGGGCAAAATTTGGCTTGAATGTCCTGAAAGGAAGTATTTTTTTATCTTCCTCTCCTTCTCCCTCCAGGATTTTTTTAAAAGGGGGCCATGTCCAGCTGCCCATACCGAACAAAATTCACCACTGTCAACATGGCTAGTAAAAGATATGTGCATCAATCCCATATTACCTCTGTCAGACTTTGTTCTAGAGTGAATTTCAGTGCTGATGCCCAAGATTGCTGGATACCAATTTTTTGGTAGCGTTTTTTGGACACTCTGTTCACACTGAAAACAGCACAAAGCAAAATCATTAGTATCAGAATGACTTTGAAATTGGAAAGTTTGCATCCAGAGGGAAAGAGCAGACTCATGGAAGTGGCACTGAGCTGGATTGAAAGAAACATACATGGTTCTTACTTCCAGCTTTGTGTCTTTTGGTAAGTTACTGAACTTACCCAGGCAGGAGCTCTCCAGAAGCAAAAGTGGAGACCCAGTGGCCTACATCAGGAGCTTTGTAAAGATATATTAATGACCAAGAAGTGCCAAGTTATTACCGGAAGGAGGGTAATAGACATACAGTGGTATGATTAACTTTTTAGTTAGCTGATTACCGTGCTAAAATCGAAGTTTGAATTTACATGGACAGTGGAGAAGGTCAAGTTTGGATTCAGACAGCACAATCTGAGTCTGTCTTCCAGTTAAAGTTAATATTGTGAAATACAAATGCCTCAGCAAAAGAAGATTTAATTGTTAGTGATGAGGATCCAGCTACCATTTTCAATTGTTCATAAGGATGTAGGAGTGATCAAGTTGCTAAGGAGAACATGTCCTTCATTGTTATACTTTACCATACTTTGAGACAATAATGATGGCCTGTCTTGATTGTATTCCTTTAAAAAAGTTTAAATACAGTTATCCTCCATATTACATGGAAGATTTATTAATCTCACAGAAAACATGGTTGAAAAATTATTTTGTAGTAGACTTATGAAATTATAGATGTTCTTACTGAATTCCTGACAAAAGAAAGGCTTTAAATCTATGCTACTTCTGTGAGAGAAATTTTGAGGGTCTTTGTGAGTCTTCAAGAGCTGATGGATGAATAATGAAGAATCTCCAAGACAAGTGATCTGAACATCTATATCAATGACTTAATTACATTTCTAATGAAGTGGAGTTAGAAGCCATATTATTTTCACCCACAAGAAACTTGATTAAGGATATTTGTCTTCAGATTGAAAGTTCTGTAGTGTTCAGAGGGTAAAAGTAGAGCTGAAGTTATGCTCAACATGGCCCTGGATAAAGCTGGACTTTGCTCACAGCTTCCAGGAGACTAAGTAATAAAGTGATTATAAAACTGAAATTACTATAAAGACCAAATCCTGGAACTGTGCAAGAAGTCCTACCTCACCTTGAATCCACTCATCCTCTGTGTTCTTCAGGACTCGAAAATTAATTCCTTGAACAGCTGCTACAGGAACTTGTATCTGAGAAGTGATCACAGTGTCTGGCCCCAGATTTTGAAATTATTAACTGTAAACAAATTGGTATTCTGGAGTTATTTATTATTTCCTTCAGGCCTTGTTTTGTTTAATGCAGGTGAGGTTGTGTACAGAGAAAACACTGAGTTCATTGTGATTAGCTAGCATGAAGGAAACTTAGAACCATTTAGTATTTCCTCTTGTTTTTTCTTTCTCCTGCCCCCATTTCTGCTGTAGGGGTGCTGAGCTTTTCCAGGCTACAATTGTCAAGGCTGTAAAGGCAAGAATTGAAGAGGAAAAAAAATCAATGGATCAACTGAAAAGACAGTATGTGTTTAATGTATTTATATATATATACACATATACATATGCATGTATTTAACTGTTTGTTGGTATTTATCTAGCACCCTCTTTTATAGAAATTAAGTTTTGAAGTATGATTTTGCAATTACAAAAATTGCTCTCTGGGCATTCAGAGATTTTAGGTATTCCAGTATTATGTGGTTTTAGAGCCATCTTTTCCAACAAAACAACATGCTGCAGAATCTAAGCTTTCATTTAAACATAGAATTGCATTTCTAGGACCAAAGGTTATGAGGTTAACATAAAGAATCAGAGTGGAATGTAATGAAGTAACCTGCTCCTCAGTGAGCCTGAAATTGTAATGGAAACAGATGTTTCCTATAAATCAAGAGAGAAGATATGAACGCTCCTGCTTATTCTGAAGATTCTTTTAAACATTAGAAATTTAGTGATGACAGGTTAAGAACATCAGCTTTTAAGTGGTCCATACTCAAGTATCATAGCAACAAGACCATATAGTCTCCTCTTTAAGAGCTGATCTGTATCTGTGCTACATTTGTTCTCTATTAGAGGTCCAGCTCAATGTCATTTTGAGTTACCTTATTTAGTATTAATGCATGCAATCAGATGACATATGAAGGCAAAAAATGTCTTTTTTCTTTCCTTCCTCTGGTTATCCTGATGTGCTCTCAATTTGTCTGTCCCCATCTCTCAGAAGAGCAGGACAGTCAATTGCAAATCCCCCATGAAACTCATGAAAATGATAGGCAGATTACTAATCAGAAGTGCCACATTAATCCTGTCTCACTTGAGGGTGCAAGCATTGAAGGCAATGAATTTGGAGATTGAGACACAGGAACTGGGTTATAAAAAACAACAAACATCAATCGGAACAGCAAGGGCCCTAGTTAGGGAAGCTGTAGTTAAAAGCCACTTAAATAGCATGAAATTCCTATGGGCTAAGGAAGCTGAGTAACATTTCTGGCCCTGCTGCAGTGAATGGCAATATTCTCATTGACTTTACCATTATTAGGATTTTGTTCTGTATATCTGTATTCCTAGTAAAATGTGCAGGATGCCTGCTGCTTCAGTATCATTTGTGGTTTCTCCTCTACTGTTTGAGTGCAAAATATGTATGTTTAACTTCACTGAAAATATTTGCATTCAGTTTAACTGGCCTGGGCATCCTTTCTCTTTATACAGCTAACAGGCCACTCTGCTACCTGTTGGGTGCAGCCAGCATGCTTCTTTAGTAGCTGCAAAAAGCTTTCAAAGCTCCTCCACTGCTGTGTATGAAAAGCTGTAACTGCTTCCTAACCAGATGTCAAAGCTCACTCCTGACAGCTTTTTTCCACACTTGTGTAACTGAAGAAGCATCAGGAGGCTGCAGGGACCATGCTGTCTACCTGCATGCCTGGGGTTTCCGTATCAGATGATGAATTGAGATGGTGTTGTGCTGCTCTGTGCTTGAATCAAGCTTATCGTGCCTGTCCTGGAAATCATTCTTTTCTTTTAATTCAGTCAATTTTAATATCAGAGATGGCACTGCTTGCAGTGAAGCCAAAGCTAATCTATGTTTCTCTCAAAATTACCAGCTTACATTGGCAGGATGCCTGACTTCAACAATAGAGGGTACTTGTTAAAACAAGAACCTTGTTTAAATAATGTGCATCTGAACTTCATGCAGTTTAGTCTGGTTAGGATGAAGAGAACCGTCAGCATGGCCAGAAGTTTTGAACAATGAAGTTGTCCTGACTGACATAGCGCAACTTCAGCAGCAAATAAATGACAGGGAAAGAAATCTAATAATCTACTGAGTAATAGCAACTAGCCAAGATGAGTTTTTCCCTCTCCAGTGGTTAGTTATTCCCTTACAAATGGACAGATAAATAGAAGTGTTTAAGTGCATTTTGTTCACTGAAATTAGTTAATAATTTTGTTCTAATCCAGTTGTATTGAAATAACTTACTCCTGTTGATCTATTTTATTATTTTTTTAACTATGTTTTTCAAACATATAAGTCTTAAAAGACCAGGTTGTGCTAACTTTGCAGGGTTGCAAGAAGAATTGAAGGCTTTCCTGCATCCTGGACAAAACCAAAGCAGTTTAAGTGTTTGTATTTCCAGATATGTGGGACAAAAGAGAGCTTAAGGAGTCAAGATGTAGCATAAATAGTGAAGGAACAGACACATCCCTGGTTCAAAGTAGCAAGTTTCAGGAAAGCTACTGCTTTAGACAGGAGTCCTTTTTTCTTAGAGCTTCATTTGCTGTGTTGTAGCTCCTGATAGCAATTCTTTCATTTTTAAATTATAATAACACAGTTGAGGGGGAGTAGGTAAAACAGTCATGTGATAGCAGGCAACCCAGCTCTCACTGATCAGTGGGCAAGCATCCATGCTTGACCCTTCCAGCCAGCCCCTTCAGAATCGTTTAGCTCCTTATGTGTAAGGGCAGAATTAATGATAATGTGAAATGAGTATTTCCTTTAGAAATGTTGGAGCATGGGTCTGTGTGTATGAGAGCATTTAAGACTGGTTATTCAGGAGGGGTCAAGAAGGGTAGTAGACATGAAACTAATAAGATTCTTCCTTTTGCTAGAATGGATCGCATCAAAGCCAGGCAGCAAAAGTACAAAAAGGGTAAAGAGAGGATGCTAAGCATGACTCAAGACTCCTCAGAGGGGCCTGAGATTCGGAAGGTTTCTGAAGAAGATGACGAAGGTACCATTAGCTATTGTATCTTAATTCCAATTGAGCGCTAAGGACATCATGTACCTAATAGCTGGACAAGTGATAAATTGTTCTTCAGAACTGTCATCATGTAACAAGGTTGTTAGCTGAGTATCAGTGTGGAGCTTGATTCAGCCAAAAATGTCTGGGATTTTGTACTGCAAGAAAATTTAGAGCAAGTTATTTTCTTTAAGGTTACTTTTGGTTAGTTTCATGTTGTTGGTAAAGAGCTGAATAGCAGCAGAGGTTTGTTTTGAACAAAGTCATGGTTTATAAACCACAGTGTTACAAACAGGTAGCATCCACTTTTTTCCAGGAGCATTTTCTGGATGCTGTGAGGTTTTTCCAGTCACTGAAATGTTTGTGTACTTGTAAATGTTGTTGAAAACATGGGAACAGATAAAATTATACCCATGTAGTGCCACAATGGTAGCACTGGCTTGGGATCGGCACTTACTGAATTTAAACTTTCTGGACCCTGAAATATAAGGGGATATGAGAGGAGGGAAAACATTTTCTTTTTGAAGTTACAGTCAACAGTGACTGTATGTTTTAAAACACAAACTTTTTAGCTGTTTTGGAGTAGAATGCTGTTTTAACTGCTGCATAAACCAGAGTATTTCTGTGTAGTGGTCATGCTTCTGAATTATTCTGGTATTGAATGTATTCAGTAGATTTAATGTCTGATGTACTAATGAAATTTTAGCTCTTTTGAGAGAAATTTAAAATGATTAATCAGTGTAAGAAACATGTTTCTCATTTTATAAAATTAATATTTGGACATATTTTATTTTAGGAGAAGCAGACAAAGAGAAAGCCAAGGGCAAAAAAAAGCTGTGGTGGCGGCCTTGGGTTGATCATGCTTCCAGTAGGTTTTCTCAATCATCTTACAAATACGTGGATTTAACCCTTATATCCTTGACCAGAATGAAGGCATTCCCATGACCTGTTTGTTTTATGCCTGATTTTATGATTGTGACTTGATAGAAGGCTTGATTTTTTCAACAAACGTTTTCTACTTCAAAATTCTCAAGGAGTGATTTTAATGATATTTTGGACTTCTGTGTGTTGGAAGCATAGGTAGCTCATCATACACTGGGAATTCTTAGAAGACTATCAAATCAGATAAACTTGTCAGAAATAATCCATTTTGGCCTCAAATGTCTCAGCTCCCCGCTACTCCAAAACACAGTATATTTATAAATGTTAAGGTGAAAGTTTGACAATGCATTCTAAGATTAGTCATAACTTCTTTTTCATATACACACATCATTTTTTTAAATTATTTATTTAAAATTTTTTTGGTTCATCAATCATTCTACTGTTAGCTCTAGAAATCTGAATACTACTGTAAGCCAGCAAGACTATTCTCAGGACTAGGCTGTGAACAGCTCAGCTGAATATCTCTAAACACACTTCAATGTACTGATGATGCCAGTTGTTTTGTTATTTCTGTAAATTTTTTTGGGTTTATCTAAGAGCAAAAATGTTCAGCCTTGTGCACGAGAAATTAGTAGCCTGTATCACTCATATAATTGTCGCATTGTGGTGTTTTAATTTGTTTGTAGCCCAGTCCAGGCATATGATAGAGTTCTTCCCTACATTATGAATTGGGTACAAGAAAACTGAGTAGACTGCAGTTTCAAATCAGATACCCCTCTATTGGATCTTCGTTGGGGGAAATCAGACATGAACTATTTAATAACCTCTGAAGAGTTAAAAAATATTCAAGTGTATAGCATTGTGAATGTCTGTATTTTTCCTAGTAATTTAGTTTAAGGGTTACTCCAATTAATATTTTTACACATCTACATACTGCTTCATTTACCTATGTATATTTATTTATAAATCCAGCATAAAACCAACAGTGTTTAATAGAACATCATGTGCTTTTTTCTATCAAGTCACAAGTAAGCTGTGCCTCTATTTTTATTTTTCTAAAGGGCACACTGCCACTTTAGAGAGACCTATCCCTTTTCAAAAACCTTATCAAAATCAAAATATTGCCCTTTAGTTTCATTAAGAACAACAATGACAAAATGAATTAAAACTACAACTTTTTTCATTTTTACTGTAGAATTTCAGGCTGTGGTAATTTTGAAGGAATGGGATATGGTCTCTATTTTGTAATAAGAAGAAAAGCTCAAAGAGAGACATTGATTTTGGCTTTTACTTATTTTACCCTCATTATTTAATATTCTTAGGTGGCAACTTTTTTTTTTTCTTTTCTTTTTTCTAAATGGTGAGCATTCTTGAAATTATTTACTGCAATAATGCAAAACCTTGTGGGAAACATCACAGACCCTGATCCTGCAAGCAGTGGTTGCGTGCCACATGGTTTGCATCCACACTCACTGAGACATGGCACTGACAGTAGGTGTTCACAGGGACACAGACTGGAAATAGACTCATATTCCCCATCTATCCTTTTTGAAACACTGAGCTGTAACTCTTCAGCATTCTGCTGCACGTGGCTGTTCATCTCAGTAAATGGGTTTGTGGCTGTGGCTTTACATATGTATTTGTTGAAGTTGCTCAAGCTTGAAGTGTTATGCCAATTCTGATGGTTAATTTAGATTTTTATTGTTAGCTTTATGCTACTTGTTATAATTTTATTACACAGAAAGCTACCTCATTTTGTATATCATAGGAATTCAAACATTCATGAATTTGGGTGGGAGTAGAACAGAGAGGAAACACCAGTGAGGGTTTGCTCAGTGATGCTCACCCACACTCTCTTGCAGGGAGGCATGGTTCCTCCTGTGCTTGTGGTTTACTTATGGAGCCCTACAAAGATCAGCCATAGCTAGGACCGCAGGCTTCAAGGTTTCCAGCTTCTTCTGGGACACAGAATTGTGTCTGATATAGTGCAGAAGATGGTGCTTGCAGCTGTCCAGGAGACCTCTTTCCCTCTGGGCACAAGCAGTTGATGAGATTGTGCTGATTTCTCCTGCATGGCTGCCAGTCTGCCTGCTCCATCTCATCGCAGAAGGAAAGCCAGCAAATCCCTGTTCTTAGGAGGAGAAAGTCACATTATAAGCAGGATCCCTCAAGTGCAGTCTAGCCATGAATTATCTTACTAGTAAAATTTGGTCTCTTCAACAATCCCAGTAGGTGACTAACATACTTCTTATTCCATTTTGATGTGTGCAAGAGTGCATTATTGCCATTCAATCATACCTCCCTCTTTAGTTGTTAAAAAGACTTAACTGCTACATTATAGTGTCCCCTCAGGTATGTTTTAACCTACAAATTTTGTAGAGACAACATTGCAGATTTCTTTTCTGCCAACTAAGCCATTCCAAATCTGACAGGTGCTCTGAGCCTTTAAGGAGCTGCCCGGCAGCTGAGGTTTCGCTTAGATGTCTGCCCTTTTCCTGCTCATCTTCTGTGTGGACAATTTCTGTTGCTGACTACAAGATACTTTTTTATGAAAAGAACAGCAGGCTACTGGCTCTGAAAACACGTTAATCTCTAACGCATTTTAAGGGGAGAGGGGGGCAGGAGGTTCTTAAAAGGCCCGCTACCAAATAAGTAATTTGCTTTATCCAAGAAATTTCCAAACTTTCTTTTCACCTCAGTTCAGCAATTAGAACTGATGAAGTGGACTTTCTGTCCCTCTGCAGAGTATTCATTGATTTTAAAAGTTGTAACTGGGCATATGAGGCACAAAATTCCTTCTCTGAAGGAGTTTCAGATGCTAAAGTTATGATCCATTAGATTTCTGGCAAATTTCACAGAACTGAGGTTTCTACAGTAGTTATGTGTGGTCATCTGTGCACAGAGGATCTGTGTAGAATTCAAGGTATGATTGAATTAAAGCAATTGTTACTTTTCCAGAAATCTATAATGAGGGTTAAACATACTTTCAATATATAAATATGTGTTGCTCCATATATCCAGATTGTGTGACATTTCATCCAACTTACTGTTCCTTCAAATATTTCAGCTTAAATGTGGGGATTGTGTACCAGTTTTCACTGCTGAATGTAATTCTGTGAATTTTATTTTTCTCTTGCTCATTACTTTATATTTCATTTCTTTTGATTCCCTTGTTCATTCATGTAGGCCTGTTACCATCTGAGAAATAAAAACAATGCTTCTGTTCAAGGATATAAGGCCTAGCTTATTCACTGTGCATCTCTACTGTATCAAGGTTTCAGAATCTTTCTGAATCCATGGGCAAAAAATTGAAACTCATTTGCGATCATGTTAATAGAATCCAAGTGATTTGTTTTAAGCAAGCCAAGGTTTTCCATTACCTCATCAAAGCTTGAATGTCTGAAGAAAGCATTAACTAGTACCATCCCATTCCATAGGTTAAAGGATGCTTCAGCATTTTAAAGAGAAGTTCTGTATGTTTTGTCCAGTGGCACTGTTCATGTAAATTCATTTACTTACCTGCTAGGCTTACTCCTTCAAATAATCATCAGTTCCCAATTACTTTAGACTTCAGTGCCATTTTTTTTTCTAAAAAGTGTAACTTAGTACCTTCTTATACTTCAGGTTTTTTCTTTATATTTTCTTCTCATGGTGATGTTTTCCTTAGGTCTTGTATAGATCTCATTCATGCCCAAAGTATCACAGACTAACACCAAATAAATTGCCTGAGACCTTTTCATCTCTCCCTTCTTCTCTGTTTTTACCTATTCTGTGTTTATGAAAATTTAAATGACTGGCTGGCTCTTCATAGGTCTTGTGACAGTTGTGAGTAGAAGTTTTCAGAAAAATAAGAAAATATTTTGTTTCACTTAGTGGTCAGAAGTGGAAATTATTATTTGTTTGAGACGGATAGTGAAGAGGAAGAGGAAGAGGAGAAAAAAGAAGAGGAAGAGCCTCGAAAAAAATCTGCATTTCAGGTACTTTATGGTAATTTTCTTTCTAGTTGACATCTGGAAAAAAAAATGCAGGTTTCTCATAATAGAGGCACATATGTTAAAGCAGCCAGTACATCTAAAGTAGACCTGAAAATACTGGAAATTAAATTTCTTGCCAATTTATAATGCAACTTTGCCTGTTTTAAGCATTTGCCAAAATCTTGCAGGAGCTATAGTGAAATCATATTTTCATTTGCTTATTGCTGAGGAAATAAAAATACAAAGGTTAAGAATCTGAGTTTTATTTTTTGTGTGTTGCAGTAAAGACAAGTGAGGAAGCTTGCTTGCCTCTGGCTCTGCTGTACAATGCTTCTGTTGTTTTTGGGTTTTAAGTAGATGGTTATCATTCCCTGAAAAAGTGATCCCCAAGAAAGTGACTTTTCATGGAAAAGAATACAGACTTGATATAAATAAAATAATGTCTTACTGATCCCAGTGGACCAGAGAAGTGTATCCTTGGGTTATAAAGAGTTGAACATTTAAAATTACAAAAGGAGACCACTTTATCTCCTTTCTTTTTAAGGATGACATTAATTAATATGTTTGCCTTTTAAGTGATAGACTGTGTTGAAGTAAAAGGATATTGTAGTGTTAAAAAGATAGCTGAAATTTCTTAACTGGATTCCTACATATAGACTGGTTGATGTTAATACCAGGTATTGAATTCACTGGCTTAAATGAAGAACTTGAGTGAAGAAGTTAGTGAAATGCTCATGCATATAGGGTTGCTTTAATCTTCACAAGATTAAAGTTTTCCTTTT
Organism: Apus apus; assembly: GCF_020740795.1. Lineage (NCBI taxonomy): Eukaryota > Metazoa > Chordata > Aves > Apodiformes > Apodidae > Apus > Apus apus. Next base: position 103,044,472 of record NC_067283.1, read on the forward strand.
TTTAAGAGTTTTCATAAATACCACAGAACTTTTCCAGGTCTGTATCTTTAAAAGCTTATGCAAACATGTAGCTTTTTGCAGATGCATTTTCCCATCCAAATTCAAGCTCATGTGCATCTGATACTACTCACATGCAGAACTGGTGCATTACTGAAAGCCCAGCCCAAGCAAGAGCAAGAAACTGCCTCCTTTCTCTTCTACTCCTTATGCCAATACCTTTCAAACAAAGCTTCCCAGACAACGATACTGAATTACATGAAGAATTATTTTATTCAATTCATTGTTACAAAGTGCCATTGGTTTATATACTTAGATTACTTTATGAGCTGATTACATTTGTTAAACTGCCTGTGTGGTAATAACACAGCAAGATTTTTTTCCTGACCTTAAAAAAGGCAAACCCAATCTGGATGAAAAATAACATGATAAGTAAGTTTTATTTTCTACTATTTACTCTAGTTTTTTGTGTAGTTTGCATTTAATTCACCTTGGATGCTAAAAAATGGATCACAAATTTCTGGGTCATTTTTCTTTCTGGTTTTCATGCAGGTGCATTTTTTTTAAATTTGCTGACAACCTTTTGTTCAGATGTGCTGGTGCCAAGCACTGAGATTTTAAAGAGTTCTAAACTGGAGGTCAGAAGCTAATAAGATTCTTTCATTTACTGTCGGTTTTTGTTTGGTTGGTTTTACTTTTTAAAGCTCAGTCCTGAAACTAGCACTCTGAGGATGGAGGATCTGGTCTTTACTTAATAATTCTGGCCAGATGTTCTGTATAAGTAGCCAGTTCTGCAATATGTGCAACACAAAGATGTTGGATGGCTTTATGTAGGAGGGGAGTTGCATAGAACAGAAAATTGGTTTTGTTTTTCAAAATCTTGTTCATCATTTGGTCATCATACCTTATTAGCTTTCCATCACTATGCACATGATCTTAATAAAAATACTAGCAAATTGAATGTGTTTGTTGTAGAGCCTGCAAAAGGATTACTTTTACTTGTTAATTTTTTGTTTTATTGTAAGGTGCATTCAATAGTCACTTCAAGGGTTAACTTGGAGATTTTATTTGTTCAAGAATGTAAGCAGTTAAGAATAATCTCATTGAAATTTTGTTATGAACATCACAGAAGATATTTTTCATCTTGAAGTCTATGGATGTAAATTTGTTCTTCCTAATCTAGATATAATAGCTCACTAGGTATTTCTATTAATATTTTCTTCTTTTCTACTAATTGCTCTTGCTTTGTCCTTCTTTATAGAGAGCTATTGGGAAATTTGCTTCAGCCATTTTAGCCTTGCCAAAGTCTGTCATTAAACTACCCAAAACTATTCTTCAGTATTTAATCAAAGCAGCAAAGGTACTTAACATTTTGCAAATGGTCATTATGTGCCCAGTCCGATAGTTTCTGATGTAATATATAACTCTGTCCTCATCTGCATTTTTCCTCTTACATGAATGATAAAAAAACAATGACAGCCAAAGCTTCATTCCAAGTAAATTCAATGCATTTCATACTTGTGGAGGAGTAAAGCCACAAGAAACCTGGTCTTTTTTGAAGTGTAATCCCAGAGAGAAAATGCAGACCTGAATTTTCATTTTCTTCTGATACTGCTATACAGGGTGGTCACATTGGGTTGCATGTATCTTATGGACACTGTGGTAATTGATCTCAAAAAGCTGGTAAATGGTTTGTAAAATACACATCCTGCTCCAAGCCTCTTTTTAACTTTTTACTGTTCTGACCTTTCTCATAATAAAAAAGATTTGTGCATCTTCAACATTTTCTTATCATGCTTTAATACAGTTAGCATTTCTCACCTATGAGCAGTGGGTATCATTCCATACTCCATATATGTAAAATGATATTTGTAAGGAGTGGACATTACAGATTGAATGTACCAGCCTCAAGGCCTAAAAGTTATTGCATTTAAGGTTTGTCCAGTGGTAAAAATCTAAAGCAATACATAGGTTATGCACCCAGTCAGCTCTAAAAATATCCACTGCTTAGCATTAGTTACACTGGATTTATTAATCAAACGCCCTTTCTTCATTGTAATATTTTACCCTCTTCCAGTTCTGCCTTTTACCTCTAATTTTTAGCTGCATGACTGCAGCTAGCTTAGCAAACTGTTCTAGATGTTGACAGTTTCTGACTTTCTGACTCTAGTTCACTTTCATATCACCATTCCCTCAGATCACCTGCATTAGCAAACACCTATTACAAAGCAAAGAGAAACCAGTGCCTCTGATCGCATTTATCATGTGGTGCTTGATTTGAACAAGTCAGACGTTTAAAAAGAAATGCACAGACCTTGAGAGACTTTGAAGAGGACCTTCTTATCAACAGTACCAACATAATTTCCTCTGCATTGTTTTATACATTCACAGAACAAAGTTGTTTACTGTTTTAAATTAATTTCAAGTAGTTTTGCCATTTAAAAAATTGCTTTTAATGTTCCTAAGCAATTTGTGTATGCAAATTTAAAAAATATAAATAAACCAAATAGAACTTTTACCATTGTGTCCTATGAGGGGCAGTTTCAGCTTCACTGAGATACATGTGTGTTGTTGCTATTGTCTGCATGTTTGTCTTGTGAATTAACAGAGTTGTTTTGTGACTATGCTGTGTTTTCATCCTCATGCCTGCATTTTTGTGTGCTTCCCTGCCCTGTCTCTGTTACCAGCCTATGTTGCTTAGAAATAGAAGGCTATGCAGTGCCAATTGAAGATTATGACCATTATTCAATGAAAACCATAAAAAGAACAAAAGAACATCCTTTAATCTAAAGAGTTGTGGAGAAGATACAGTTACTTAAGTTTCTGGTTTTCTCATTTTTTAACATACAGGGATAAAAGATACAAATGTTACTGCTTTTTTTCTGAAACCTTCTCTCACATCTTGACCAGAATTCTTCAAAAAATTACTTTTGAGTAACTTTTTTTGTACTTTTTTTCCCCACTGCTTTAACATTTATAAATATTTTGGGCCAATTCCATGCTTTGTGTAGTCATACAGGTCAACAGATTGTTGATCTGAGTGACTGCTGTGAGCAGGATTTGTCCCCATATTACTGTCTTCACTTTGCAACTGGAAAACCAGTAGCAGAAAGATTCATAAGTGACTTACCTGAAGCAACAATAGGAGCCATTGTCAAAATCAGGATGAAATTTGAGGAATTCCTGGCTGCCAGGTTTGGGACTATGCATAAATAGTGTTCCCCTGATACCTGTAGAGGGGAAAAAATACATGGAGTATGAAAAATGTACAAGGACAAATACCTGTATTGAGATATCACTACATATTTTCATGCTTTAGTTAGTTGATTGCAGCACTTTCTCTTAAAGTTTCCATTACTCTGCATCTTGCCTGTAAAATTACAAAGCAGAAATAAAGAAATAAGCTGAGAGATTCAGGTGAAGTAGCCCATATTCACAACAGGGTATTAATTCTCAAAGTTCAGAGCATGAATTTTTGTGGCTTCTAATGAAACTTGGTTCACCCACAAGTGTTTTCACATTTGGTTTTATGCTTGCAAAAATAGCACATGAAAACTCAGCAAATTTGCAGGGGAGGTGTTTGATTTGGGATTCAAAATATTTCCTTACCCCTGCAGATCTGAATGTGTTTACTCAAACTATGTAGTCCCGCTTGTGGCCTGTTCTATGGCTTACTCTCAAAACATGAAGACCTTTTAAATAATAAGCATATTCTTTCCAGTTTGTTTATCAGGCCTGGATTACTGACCCTAAAACAGCATTACGACAGAGGCGCAAAGAGAAGAAAAGTTTTGGCAAAGAGGAGAAGCGGAGGCGAAAAGGATCTGGGGATGGTAGGTAGACCTCTGTATTTTAATAAAATAGAGTTAACTGGAGTGCCTGTTGTTCCTGGTGGTGAAAGGCAGCTGAGCTTTAGAGGGCAAGTGGTGTCAGTTCTGGCTAGGAACTGGAAACATGAGTTTCCCTATGGCTGGCTGTCCCAGCCCCAGCCCATGGCAAGGCCAGCCATAGCGATGTCTTATCATTCTACACAATAAACATTGAGGGAGATAAAGGAGAAAAGAGGGTATATGTGTTTTCCATGGAGTTGCAAGACACACAAAGAACTTTTGCCAACCAGGAAGACTCAATACAGTACAGAAAACATCGGCTATATAAAAACATTTATGGAAGTAGAAGGACATGATCCTTTCACTCCTTCATCTCATAAAAAAGTTTATCTTATTCTCCAGGTTTTTCTAGTGTGTCTAGAAGTCTCTCATTTTGATGATTAGTTCATGTGTATCCCCAGAGAAAGGTGAGGAGCATAAGTATTCAAGAAGCTCTACATTCACAGTGGATACAACAGGTAGCAAAAGGAAAACATACAAATGTGAATAGTTTTTTTATCATCATTGTTAAATAATTCATGCCTCTGATAGAAATCTGTTTATAAGTAGCTCATATCTCTTAAATCTTTTGCTCCTTTTTATACAAGAAAATACATATTCAGAAGCTTTTTTATCAGTGTAGCTGGGGAAGAGCAAGACCCATTCAGACTCAAGTCATCTGGACTTTCCCTCCATGTGGCATCTTCACCTGACAAAAGGAAAGAGGTTTATAATTTGACTGATGCCACTGCAGCTATATCTGCAGTTACTGGACATTGGATAGGAGAGTTGTTTGTCCTTCAGTTCTGCCTGCAACTCTCTACATCAATCACCTGCTACAGGGCTTAACAAAAGCACGTGGCAGTTTCAAACCAATTCTGTTGTTTCATTTCAACATGAAAGTCCCACTCAATTAATTTGAGTTTGCTGAGTCAGAGGCAAGAGAAGCTCAGAAGACTGGTCAGGTTGCCTTTTGCAGAAGCTGAAGAAATGGGCTTGAGTGTGAGTCAGTAGGAGAGGCAGCTGCTGAGGGTGGAAGGGATGGGACTGAGATATTGCCTGGGTTTACTCCAGGAGATGATCCTGCTCACCAGCTGATCTAGAAAGAAAATGCCACTGCAGATTTCAGAAGAGGGGTCATCAGTGACTGTAGCGTTTTCCATCTTGAATGTCATTTACATCCTCACTTCTGTAGGATTAACAGTCACTGTTTTACTCGTTGTTTTCCATAGGTGGCACTGATGCAGACTGTGAAGATAGTGAAGAGGAGCCTGTCAAGAAGAAATCTGATGGACCAGGTATGAAGGCAGAAGAACTTCTCTGCTGTTACAATGCAGTTGTAACTGGTGGCCTAATCACAGCGTATCACAGAGACAGCATTGCAGTGATTCCAGGCTTGTGCAAAAGATGCAAAATCCATTTTAACCTGTGCAGTGAGATCTGCCTAACTACTTTCAGGTTTCCAGTTGCTAGGTTTACAAGTCTTGAGCATAAGACTTACTCCTGGAGTATTAAGAGCTGCACTTATTCTCTACACACTTCAGTAAATATACCTGCAGGCCCAGACTTGATCACTTTCTGTATATTTTACTTAAAGAACAACTTATAGCTAAGTTCAGTCCTGATTGCATACAGCTGCGTGTTAAAATCTCCATTGATTTTGAATATCTGGAATGCTATTAATAACAGAAAGACCTTGTGTTTTTTCAGTGTATTTTAGCAAGGTTAAGGTTATGCTTTTTTCTAGTACTCACTCATTCAGCAAGATGCAAATATCTCCTCTAAAAAATGGAATTTTCCCAATCTTACCCATTCTCATTCATAGTCAGATTTAAGGATACTCTGCATAACAGGAGAAATGACAGCAGTTTGGAAGATCTTCCCCATATTGAAAGTTTTCATAGAAAGAAGTGTAATGGATCATAACTCTAAGCTTGGCTCTGTTTCCAACTGGAGTAAAGAAAGAAAACAGAATCTCCTTTCAGTAATCTTTCATCATGACTTACCTTGAGTGAGATGGGAGAGACGTCATTTCTTTCTCACAAGAGCAGTGATCTCAAATAATCAAATTGCAGTGCTATAGGGTGTTTTTGGGGGGGGGGATTTGGGGGAATTTTTGTTTCTTATGTAGTGGTCATGCAGTTACCTGACTGCAGTTACACATGACTTCAGTGTTAAAACACTGAAGTGAATCACTGAGATACACCTCCAGGGATATAGTATTGGTGCTACACAGGAGTTAGGGAAAGAGAAGGAGGTTTCTAATTAGTTTATATTGGAGTAGCCAATGTAAGGTGCTTTATATTTTTGTTGAAATACTTTGGCCATTCCTAGGTAAAATTAGTTAAAGAAAATGGTTGAAAAAATTAGGCAGTAATTGTTATGAAGCATTAGTATCATTATTAACCTTGGAACAAATCCTGTCTCCCACTCTCAGGCAGAGAGAAGCCTTCTCTGCATTTGACCCTTTAAGAAACAGTAACTGTCTCTGCAGAAAATAAATAATGGTTTCCCTTTTTGAAGATGTTGAGATTAAATCAATCCCCAAAAGATAATTTTTGAAAAGTTTTGGAGAACAGCAAGGCTGCCAGAACAGCTACAGCATCATTAAAAATGTATGCTAAATCACCTCCATCCCAGAGAGAAAAATGACCTTTCAGATTAGACTGGAAGTGGTTGGCAAAGAGCTGCGGTGAGACCATGACATGCCAGCAGTGGGAAATGCTAAAGATAATTTTAATCTGAGAGCTGTAATTCTTCTGAAGCCAGCAGCAAATATTATACCGTAGAGAGGAAGAGTGTGGGTTAATAAAAGCTTCTATGTTATATATTTCTGTGGATAAGTGCTACATTTTCTTTTAACCTATTCATAGTATTACATCTGGATTTCAAAGGAAATTAAAGCTCCTGGAAGTAGAAACAGCCTTATATTTCATTTTCAGTGGCAAGATTCCCTTAGCTTCAAGACCTGCACGTTGAAATATGAGTGAATGAAATTTAAGTAGATAAATAATAAGATATCTCCAATTCTAAATGACATAGAAAAGGTCTTATAAAAAGGGCAAAATATTATTGAAATAATTATAGGACCAACTGAAGGAGACTAAATGTTCTTTTGTTCAGAGATACTGGACCAGTTTTCAGGTGTTACATACTGCCGTTTCATCATTGGCTTCACAAGGATGTAGCATTAACGGTTTTTTTGCTTAGTTTCTCACCGCACATACATGCAGACAGCCCTGCCTGCACACCTAGAGATGCATCCGTGTTCCTCCGTAGGTAATCTTTTGCTTAATTACAGCTTCAGTTTTGAATTCTTTGTAAGGAGCAAATATGCCCTCCACAAAGTTTTGTGTGCCATCTTGTGGTACAGCTAAGAACTGAGGCTGTTGAAAGCACATAGGTTGGCTCCTTAGTATCTACTTCAAGCATTTTGTCCCTGCACGGCAGATTATTGACAGTTGTCTGTTATTTCTTAGGCCAGTTACTCTAAAATTTATCTTTAGAGCTTGTGCTCTGAGATTTGCAACCCAACAGGGACAAGTAGCTCTGGAACTGGCTAGTTGGAAAGAAATTTTTTAGCATTTGTGCTACACTACATAAGAACTGTAGCGTGGTGTGTATGTTTGGCAGTGGAAGAAAAAGAAGGTGGAAGTGCTGCTTTTTGGGAGAGAAATGCAGTTTCTAATTCTAAAGGAGTTACTGAAATGAGAAATTAACTTGAGACAGCTGCATTGAGGAAAATAAAGCTACTATTGTTGGTATAAACTCATAAACCATGCTCATGGGAGAGTACACTGCTTTGGCAAAATGGTGCAAGAGTAATGTTTTATAAATTATTTATATGGTTTGTGCTAGTTGATCTGAGACAGCTGATGACACAGTGCAGTCTATTAAAACAACAAAAAAGTGGCTTTGGAAACAGTAACTGCAAAGAGGCGTGTTTAGGTGGTTGGAAATCTGAGAAAGATTCATGGCCTATTTAGACAGGTTAGACTTCTGAACTCAGTGAAGCAAGGTTCAAGCAGAAAAGGCAACCTCTGTGAAGAGAGAAGCACACACAAATAAACAGAGGTAAGAGGCTCAGCTCAACACACTCACGGAGTTGCTGTTGAGATCATGGGAGATGTTGAACAGTTCTCAGGAGATGTCCAGATCTTTGGGTTTCATTTTTCAGACCTGTGCATAAGGCATCTCTCTAAAATCAGGGACTGTTTATATAACTAGCAATTGCTGGACAGGAGTGTTAGAGGATGGAAAAGGGATTCCAGATGATAAGCCTAAACGTACAGGCAGGAAAGTGGCCCCAACAGCCAAAAGGCCTCGAGCCATGTTCAGAGTTTCCTTACTATGACAGGGTCTTGAAGCCTGGATTATTATTATTAGACAATAAAGGAAAAATTAATCTAACTCCAAGCAGCAATACAGTTAAAGATACTTGCATTCATTAACGCTCTGTTGCTTTTCCTCTCTCTTAGATAACATCATCAAGAGGATATTTAATATCTTGAAGTTCACTTGGGTCCTTTTCCTGGCAACACTCGACAGTTTTACAGCTTGGCTTAATTCCATCTCAAGAGAACACATTGATATCTCCACAGTGCTGAGGATTGAGCGCTGTATGCTGACCAGGGAGATTAAGAAGGTAACACATTTGGTCTTTTTTGTCTGCTAATGCCATTTCCAGCTCAGTGAAAAATGAAAGGGTGTCTTTTGAGATCACCGTGTTAAGGAGAAAAAATAGAAAAATCTCACTTGCACATGCTTTTTCAAAGTCGGTCTGAACTCTTTTACTGCTTGCTAGTTTATAAATATATAAATAATAAATGATTTGATTTATTATCCTGACATAAAACAAATTACTGGAAAAATAATTATTTGAGAGGTGGATTTGGATGAAATGCTCCTGTGATCAAAGGTGGTTTTGGGGGGACAGGGTTGATTCAAGTAGAGAGGAGAAGGCATGGCATTGTAACAGCTCAAGAAATACCTCAGTCTGCGTACTTCAGTCTTTTTGTAGACCACCTTTCCTTGGATGCAGCTGACACATACAAGAATAATATTATTCAATTGCAATGGATCTACATGATCCTCTACAAACTAGTTATATATTAGTAAACTCCATTGTTGTAAAAAATTAATGTTGATAGTGTAACTAGAAATGTATTTGGATCTTCAAAATGCAGGAAGGTGGTAATTAAAGTTGAATAAAGCTCTCATTTTAAGCACAGGTATTTTTACATATCTCACTAGTTACCCAACTATTTCTGGAAACTTGGTGTAGAAGCATCATTTTTATTTCTTTCCAGTTTTTGTTAAAAGCTGCAGACTAATCTCAGAAATTAATAAGTTAAAAAGGGTCAACAATACATTAATAATCCTGACTTTAAGAAGGCCAAATATTGTCCGGGCACTGTCAATGTCTGCTGGCACAATAAGCAGCTGCCCATGACTCCGGGAGGTTGGAGAGTCAGGCTTTCCTGGTCAGAAGGAGTCTGTGCCCAGTCTGGCCAAGAAGCACTAAGCATGAAGAGAGAGCTACCTCAGTGTTAGCGTTTAGTTCCTATTACTTTCCCCAAAGTGTCCAACAGTGAGCAGATAATAACAGTAATAAAATACATTTAAACAAAAACAAAACCAAACCAAAACAAACAAACAAATAAAACCAAACAAACCCAAAAACTCAACACAAAAGAAGAGCAAAAAGAAACAGGGCATGTTCAGAGTAAATGTGCCTTTGGAATAAGTCTCAGCTTTTGGCAATTGATGGTTTAGGACATCCTAAACCAGAAATTGGATCTGGATCATTATGTTCATTAGTACCAAGGAATCTATATTCTTGGAGTTTGTATAGTCCTTTTCTAATCCAGAAGATCTTGCAATACAGAGGTCTGTAGTATTACTCCATATGGTGTATTTAAAAGTACTTCCCCTTGTTCATTTTAAACCTGCTTCCTGATAGTTTTGGTGTCTCCTGTAGATCAGAGATGTATTCCATTTTCTTCTACTATTCCTGATTGTTCAAATGTGCATGGAGTCTTCTTAGTCTTTCTCTTTGAAGTTAAAATGTCTCTTTCTTTTTAGCCTCTCTTCACATCCAGTTCCTCTCACCATCTTTATTGTCCTTCTTCATACTATTTCCAGTTTTAATATCTCCTTATTAAGACCTGATGATGAGAACTACACACTGTTTTCAAGGTGTGGGTGAATCACAGGTTTATACAGGAAAATGATATGGGATTTTTTTTCTTTCCTAGTAAGATCTAAGTCAAAAGACTTTGATTTTTAGTGAATGCTACCTATTTTCAGGGGACTGTACATTCTGAGTCCAAGATGTCTAAGGCTAACAAAAGCTGGCATAAAGCCTGTCATTACATATAAATACAGTTTAGGTTATTTTTTCCATTGCTTTTCTTGCCTTTTTTTTACCAAGTCACTCAGTTTTAAGTTCTTCAGGAGTACTTTAGTCAACTTAATGCTTATCCCATGTAATATTTTTTTCATCTCCAAAGTTTATCACATCACTATCCTCCTTAGACAGATTATTTCTGAATATGCTCGACAGTAAAACTCCTTGGGGCAATCAGTCAATGATATTCTTCCTTTGTAAAGAAAAAAAACATTTGTTTCTGCCCTTTGTCTCCAGTCTTTTGATGGAGGATAAGTACAAGAAATAGATACAATCTGCTTTGTTTTATGATCACTTAATTTCTTACAAGGGTCACAGATCATCACTCCTGCAGCCATGTGTAACAATTGGAGTTACCTTCTCTTCCCCAGCACTGTTTCATTCATTGGTTCCTGCAGAGCTCTTGGGTGAGCACTGTCCACTTAGTGCTCAATTTATTGTTTTGTTCTCAGACTTGCCTTTTATAAAATAAATACTCCAGTGACTCCAAAGAATTCAAGTTATTCCATTGGGAACATCGGTGACTTCTTCTACAGTGAAGAGGGAAGCAAAATGCTCAGTCTTTTCTCATCCTATTGCTATAACTCTCTTACATCTCTTTACTCTTTGATCACCTCTTGAAACCTTGGCTTTCTGGCAGCTGACTCTTGTGATATTATTGAAGATTTGTTACCAGATTTTCTTTTATTTGGCAAGTTATTCCTCAGCATCTCTTTTGGTCTAATTTGCTGAAGATTTACATTTAAGTTGAGGAAGTTCATTCTTGTTTTTCTTCATGACTTCCATTTCTTGAAGGATGTCTTCTTCCTTCTCCCTCCTGATCCTTTCCATTCTGGTGTCTTGTGTGTATGTGTGTATGCACGCATGCTCTTTCATGATGTTTACCTACACAAACACATTTGAAAATTAGCTGGAATTACTGTATATTATTATTCAGATGGAACATTCTTTCATCTTTCTTAATATTTAAGAGGCACTGGTGCTCTCCCGATTTCATGGCCAAAAATTGAGCTTTCATACTGTACTTTTGCAATATTCATTGGTCCACCTGTTGAGACTCTGAAAATCCTAACACAGTTAATTTACCTAATTTATTAGACTTTATGCTTTTTGACCCATACCACCTCTTTCTCAGGCTATCTTCCATCCCATCCTTCCTATAAGATTCACACTGTGATAGTACAGCATTGTAGGGATACTCCTTTTTGCCTCAGCTCTCAGAAGTCTCTGCTACTTCAGCATCCACATACGATTCTTTCTCACTACTCCTGAGTTTTTAAAGTTTTAACATTTATGCAGAAGCCAGGCTAACTGCCTTTTTATGGCCATTACTTGTTTGGGACCTTATTTTGATCATTCTTTGTTACTTTTCACCTCAACTTTATTAAGTTTTTTCCTATCCCTTGCTCCAAATAGATTTATTTATGTATTTATTTCAATTTTGTGTTGCCAGCCATGATTACAATACAACCCAATACTTGTATAGACTTGTATAGACTGGTATATCTCACTTCAATCCTAAATCTTCTGGTACTAGGGGCTCTTCAAAGAATTTCCCTTCTGTCAATAGCTTTAGACCTCAGGGTTTTTTTCTAGGATCTTTCTCTCCAGTGAAATATTGGTATCCATGAACATCTGAATCATCAGTTCCTCCATAGCATCCCCAAGTCCTGTAGCGGCCACATGCCTTTCATTGCTGCCCAAGAAAAGAGGCTCTCCTAGCCATCATGGTGGCATGTTTCCTTTGACGGATGTGGAGTTGGGGATGGTTATCCTGATAAACTTTCTCTGGTCTCATTTCTAGCTAGAGAAGAATCTCTCAAAGTGTGTCCTCCATCTGTTGTAGGGGACTTCTTCTGTCACAGCTCTTGTGCTTTATCCTAGGCCTGCAGCCAAGCAAGGATGTAGCATGTGCCATAATTTCAGAGGCAGGCTGTTATAAGGGAAAAAACACTTAATAATGCGGGAACAACACAGTTTGTACACAAACCTAATTAAAAACCTGAGTTTCACATATTCTTAAAATACTTTTTTGACAAAATTTCAGGTTGTAAAAATTTTTGGTTTGGGACAGTGTGGAAGACCAGAGTTGAAATAGTAGTAACTAATAACATTAGCACAGAGAATATGGGCAGTATTTTTTCTGGAAAAAGTCCTTTTATAAGGTTTCATTATAAATCAGAAAAATGACTGTTCAAGAATAGCAATCTGCTCTCTCTGTATCTTCTGAAGTCAGTGCAACTACTAGTGGATTGATTTGGATGTGTTTCTGCCTAAGAACAGGATGTAAAATTCTCATTTTTATTTTTATTACAAGCCTTTAGAATTCTCAATATAGTATCACCACCAGAAAGACTTGATTCTGTGCCTAGATCTAGGCTGACAGTTAATGAAACCATCCTTTCATGAACTTGCTTGATTTTGAAGTCCCAGAGAGAGTGACGGTCTTCAGTGTATTTTTAATGGTTTTCCAACTGTAGCCACACCTCATGAATAAATTATTAATTTGGGACATTAATGAAAATTTGCAAGCACAAGTACAGGCTGAGAGAATAATGGATTAGGAGCAGCCCTCAGGAGAAGGGCTTTGGCCATATTAGTTGACAGGAAGCTCAGCATGAGCTGGCTATGTCTGCTTGTAGCCCAAAAAGCCAGCTGTATCCTGGGCTTCATCAAAAGAAAGGTGTCCAGCAGGTCAAGGGAGGTGATTCTCCCCTTTTACTCTGCTCTCGTCAGACCCCATCTGCAGTACTGTGTCCAGTTCTGGAGCCCCCAACACAGGAAGGACGTGGAGTTGTTGGAGTGAGTCTAGAGGAAGGCCATGAAGATGCTGAGAGGGCTGGAGCACCTCTCCTATGAAGACAGGCTGAGGGAATTGGGGCTGTTCAACCTGGAGAAGAGAAGGCTCCAGGGAGAACTTACAGCAGCTTTCCAGTACCTGAAGGGGCCTTACAAGGGCATGGAGCAATAGAACAAAGCACAACAGTTTTAAGCTGAAAGAGGGTGGGTTTGGATTGGATATTAGAAAGAAATTCTTTAGTGTGAGGGTGGTGAGACACTAGAACAGGTTGCCCAGGGAAGTTATGGATGCCTCCTCCCTGGAAGTGTTCAAAGCCAGGCTGGATGGAGCTCTGAGCAACATGGTCCAGTTGGAGGTGTCCCTGCCCATGGAACTAGATGGTCTTTAAGGTCCCTCCCAACCCAAACCGTTCTATGATCTACATCGGTTTGTACATGACCTGTTTCTTTTGTTTCTGTGTTAAAAACCTGCTACTGAGCACTAGTAAGAAGTGCAATTGTTCTTAGAGTCAGTGAAGCTACCTAAGAGATGTCTCAAAAGTTGCTAGAGTACAGGTTGAGTCATGGTCCCAGCCCAGACCTCATTTTCATGCGGCGTTACCTGCAGTTGACTGGGCAAAGATCAACTGCACAAAGGTTGGTGGGTTTTTTTGCTACATATAGCCTGAAACCACTTGCATTGCTCCCGTTTTTCTTGAAACTCCAACACTTTGTGCCATAGTAATTTAAGTCAGAATCCAACTTGCACTCTGCAGAGAAACTGCTATTGGGAGGTTATTATTTACTAGGAATGCATTTGCACAATCCTTAATCTATTTCTTGCCAAATGGCAAAAGAAACCAGTTCCTCAAAGCATACATCTTCCCCCTTCCATGTACCTGTACTCTCTTCCACAGGGAAACGTTCCAACGCGGGAGAGCATCCATATGTATTACCAGAACCACATGATGAAACTTTCTAAGGAGTCAGGACTGGACTCAATTGATAAAAACCCTGGCCAAGCCTCTGATTTGCAAGTGTCTGAAAGAATGGATAGTTTAGATTCAGCAGCTTCTCGTGACAGTATCTCCAGGTATTGATTTAATTTAATTTAATTTTGTGAAAGGTAGAGGGATCATGCAGTAGACATGATTTTTAGATAAAGTCTAGTTACTTATGAACTTTCTAATCACTGTTGAATCTTCTTTTTTATTTATCCATGCCATTTTAATAGTCAAAACTGTTATATGTTACTATTCCTTTATAGTGTGGGACTCCATGGTTGGCCTAACTTTTTTTCCACTGCATGACTACCTCAGTGTATTCTGTTTCCCCTAAGATTAGGAATCATTGATAGGGGTTCTGATCTTGCAAAAAGTAATTAAAAGTAAGAACCTGCTAAAGATGGTTATATGTGGTTATGCTGTGTTACGAATTCAGGCATGGAGTTGGGGAAATCCATTCATTGTGAACATTTTGTCTTTGTAAAATAAATTGTTTTCTATTGCTCACAAATGATAAAAGGCTTTGCATTGAGAGAGATTCTGGATTTGAGAGAACAAAATCCCCCTCCAATACACACAGGGCAAAGGTCATCTGAGCCTGATTTCCTGACTGCTATGATTACAGTCCAGAAGAGCTACACAGTTTGTGGATCAAATACCCATATTAGTTCAGGAAAACCACCTTCCTCATTCTTTCCTGCAGATGGATGCCATGAAGTCCCTTGCCAACACTACCGCATGCTCCTGCTGCTCCATGCCCACAGAGGCACACACATTCACTTCCTTCTCCTACAGAGCCAGTCTGTTTCCATCATGTCCCTGGTGTTCTTGACTTTTAGGAGACTGCATAAATTGTCCAACATGAGGGGAAGAAAGGAGGGCTTTGGAAATCCAGCTGTTCCATAATTCATTGCATTCTGCTGTCTCCTGTTTATCTCTGAAGTGTTGCAGTACCATATTGAGTTTGATACTCCCAGCAAACTCAGTAGCTTTTGTGTACAGCCAATTTTGCATAGCTTTTACTAATGACATATGGGTAGATGTCAGCAGAGTGAAAATAATGAGGGCTTGTCTTCATTTATGGTGTTACTGAAAAGCCAGTGGAAGAGAGTGCCTGTGAGTACTATGCTTCAAGAAAATATTCACAAATTGCTCCCAAGGGTGAGCACTGGCCTTTGAGAAGTTCACTCCAGCAAAAACACCAAGTCTGAGCAAATCATTCTAGGTGGCTAGCTACCCAACTAAGCAACACCTTTGTGTTTTGTCTCAAAGTTTTACAGGACTCAGATGATGTGAGAAAAATGTAAAGCCAAATTCTGTTGCCAACTCACTTGGAGCCACTTGGATATCTGCAGGGCAGAATTTAACTCCACAAGTTCAGTCTCACCTAAAGAAAGAATAGTAATACCAGTCCTGCTTTCATTAAATTGGTTTTGGTCACACTGTTTACTATAGAAGAATATAGAAGTTATCATTATTATACAACCATGTTAGCAAGAACTTGAACTAGATGGAAAGGGAAGCCAATTCCAAAATTAATTATAAAAAAGAATGACAAATCTTGTAATTTTCATGTATATATTCTGTCTCTTTGATGGATGGTATCCAGTCTTTAGCTCCACTAATGTCTTTTGTTTCAGAATATCCACCCATTTGTTGCCCCGCTTTGAGCATACTTACACATTTAACATATCTTTTCAAACTCAGAGATTTCAATGGTTCTGTGGAGCTGCTTTGCAACAAAAAAAAAGCTGCATCTTTCACATGTGTTATTGTCATCTCCATTCCCTCTAGAAGTTGTCATAGGACCTATAAACCAAGGGATAGCAAAGGCAGAATTATGAATGATTTCTCTAGTCTCAAATTCTCTTTCTGGTAACAATCAAATATTCTTACACTGAGAGTATTTACAAATTGTACACATCTGCTGTAATGATAATGACATGTAATTAGAGGAAGCAAAAATGAGTCTGTTGATTTGATGATAATGCCATCTGTTTATTGGGGCACCCTTGCACACATCTTCCTGGGATTACAAAAGTGCTTATGAGCATTTTTAGAAATGTTACATGTTTTAAACTTCATGTGAGTTTATTAACTGGGGTTTTTGTAATTACCCAAACAAAAGAAGGTGACATTTTACATTTCAGAGTAATGATCTTCAATAAATGTAAAAGCATCTAATTAAATCTATAGCATCCCTGAGATCACAGACCTAGGACTGCAATGGAAATCTTTTGGGAAGGGGCAGAGGGTTTCTAATCAGCATTCTGGTTATCTTTCTTTGGTATTCCTACACAAGTTCTGTAGCAGACGTTACAGCCATGTGTAAGATGGGCATGTCTGGAAGTACACAGGGCCACAGAAGCACTGAAGTTAT
This sequence comes from Apus apus, assembly GCF_020740795.1. NCBI lineage: Eukaryota > Metazoa > Chordata > Aves > Apodiformes > Apodidae > Apus > Apus apus. The sequence continues at coordinate 103,060,909 of NC_067283.1, forward strand.
TCCACTATAATAATACATATTTCTCAGTACTCAGGACAGGAATTACTGTAGGTATGGACTCAGTGCTCTAAACACTGGATTTACAGAGAGAACAATGCTCCTGATCCGTTGCAGGAACTGTAGACTTCTTGCCCAGTTCAGGAGCTGTAGACTTCTTGCCTTCTAAGTCTTTTCCGGGAATGGTGTTTTTACCCCAGATAAAGCTCTAGAAGGAGTTTTACAGAGCATGCGGTGTGGTAATTTCTATTTTAGTAGGCCTGTCTTTTATTTGCAGTCATTTTTCTATACAGTGGCCAAATATGTAGTGAGGTATTTGTAATGTAATTGTTTAGTTTCTCTTTATGTATCATGTATTCCAAAAGCAAAGTGCAAAAGTTCATATTGGCCAGGAGGAGAAGAGGCTGATGTTGATCCTTAACAAGCTCTTTGAGGAGCACCACCAGAAGGGATCAGAAGCCAGCATGGTAGAGCTTTCACTGCTCTTTGGTTCCATTTGACTGATAAACTGCTTATTAGGTTAAGCAGCTTGTGGATTTCAGTAACATGGTCGGCAACTTATGAAAACCATTTGGCTGCTTTTATGGGACTTTGCCTATGATTATGAAACAGCATCTAGAGGCAGGTTCTAAGTTAGATTTCAAGATATCCATGGTTTTGTTTCTAGTTCAGTTTCTATTAATTTTTGTCCATCACAAATAATGTATTCAGTTCCAAATTCTGCCTGTGTGTACACTTTTATAGGAGCTGCAGGTGGTAGCCCCTGGCCCTCCTGTAATAGTGAACATATAAATGCAGACAAGGTGTTTATGGACACCACTTTTCATCTGTGCTTCCATCATCAGATGGGAGAACGGGACTTGAGGTGGGGAATACTGGGGAAGTAACATTTGCCTTGGGAGGCAGGAGAAAGGATGAAAGGAGAGTCCCAGTTTGGGGCTGGATGCGGGTCTCATTTAGGAGCATGATTGATTGGAAATGTTTGGGATCTTTGCAGATGTGGGGAGTGAAGTAGTTCATAAAGTTAATGCCAGTCAGTAACTAACCCATGGACGGAAAAAAAATTATTAAAAAAATTATAAGTAACCCCTTAAACTAATAAACTGTCTGGGAAGGGTAAATCTGTTCAGCAAAAAGGAAGTCACAAAGTAAGAAATTTCCGACTCACTGTGGATAAATGCATCTCTACTATATATACCCCATTTGAAATGGGTACCAAATCAACTTCAGATAAAATGCTTGAACTCAGAGCTTTTAATGAACATTAAATTTAAAATACCTATTCCTTGAATTATTTCAAAGAGCTAATGCTTTTCAAGGTCTCCAAGGACACAAATTTGAAAAGTCACTCAGGAAGGTATGCTTGGATTAAATTTATATGATAGTCAATGACTGAGTCAACATGAGCTTTGCCAAGTGTAAATCTCTCCACTTTATTGGTGTTCTCATTTCCTCCATGTTCAGAACCATGTTCCCAAAGTACATACAGAATATACAGACTGTGCTACAGGTGTCACCTCATAGACATCTCCTGATATTCAAGGATACAGAGCAGCTGCTCAGTCAAGAATTCTGATGATTCATCCTTCATTTAAAACAGCTTTAAACCAAATTATTGCAGGAGCTCCATCTGGGCAAATATTTTTATCTATTGGTATTAATAGATTTTTTTCCCTTTACTTTTTCTGGGACCCAGGTCAGAACTGATACATTTTGGAGGGCAGCTGACATGTTTCTTGCATTGAAAATACATGAATAGGCATGTGCTACTTCAATTTCAACAGCTGCTCTAATTAAGGCCTCGGAGGGTTGCCTTTGAACTATGTCTGCATTTAAAATACTTCAACACCTTAGTAAGAGGTGTTACTCTTGAAAAGAATAAACTCAGCTCTAGAGATGTAAAATAGTATGTGGATAACATTGTAGCACACAGAAAGATAATCAGCAGAAATAGATTGTCTACTTGCTGCTTCATTTCCCTATATTTTAGCACCAAAACCTCACTGTTAGTACAACAACCTGGCTATACTCCACTGGTGTATGTGCAAAGGGAAATGTCCCTTATAACCCCCTGGAGCCCATAAAACAGAGCTCTGACTGCTGAATCAGGCCTCTGGGTTGGATCTCCTGTTCCTATATAAGAAGCAGTATTTGCTGCTTCATCAAAACCCTGCACCATGCAGACAGCCCTCCAGGTTTTGTCTGGAGGATGCTTGTGTGCCTTAGCTCACGTGCAGAAGTAATTAAGTTGTTTCTACAGTGTCTTGGCCAAATTAACTGGCAGGACAGGGGAGGCCCTGCCATTAATACTGTTCTTAAGGAAAGTGTTTCGCAATACCTTTGGTATCTTGCTAATACTTTACTTCTGTTCAAAGACCAAAGCATGCTTTTGGCCTCAACCTATTCTGTCAAAAAAGACCATCAGCCTAAGAATAACTGCTACTTCGATCCACGTGTTTTTCTGTTTTCCTCCTCAATTTCCTTAAGGTAGTAATGGCAAACTGTAACTTCATGACAGTGGATTTTTTCCTCACTTCAAGCTAGCAAGACTGAAGTAACATGGAAAGCACCATTGTACTTCCCTTCTGACCTCTTCCCCAGTTCTCTGTGCCCCTGGACAAACATAGTGCTTGTCAAGGAAGCAAATGCCCTGCTGCTGCTGCTCAGGTGTAACACAGATAGATTGAAAAGAAGAAAAGTAGAGCCCAAATCCTGTTTTGGGTTATTTTCTTCTCTCATTCTCTCTGAGAGACACAGGCTGGTCACTGCATGTGTTAAAACACCAGCTCCTTCAACTTACTTCATAGACATCTGTGTTTTTCAAAGATTTTTACAGGAGAAATAATAATTTTACCTACCATATGTCATTAATGTATTTGCTTCTTTCCTGTTGCTCTGTTATGTGCTTGTATTTAATTATGTACTGTCTTTCTCATATATCATCCAGTTTTTCTTTTCTCCAGTAATATATAAATGCTTAATGTATGGTGTTTGTCTCTGGTGTCCTGTTGTATTTGATAAGTGAAAGGAGATAAGGGTTTATTATATCTGTTCTTTTGTTCAAGATGTGCATGTTACCAATTCTGAAAGAGTTTTTAAGCTGTGATTGAAATAAATGAAATCTGGAAAGAGTAATCAGGACTTACTGCTAAATATCAAAATAAAAACCATCCCATGCAGACCAGGTTATATTTGGCATGCATTTAGTGGCTAAGTAACGTATCCGATTTGGCTCCTTGGTTCGGAAAGAGGATTAGCCAATGTCTGACAGCTGTTTTTTCTATTTGTGGAATATGAGCTTATTCAGTTTTAAGGGCTCTTTTAGGAAATTGGCTTGTACCTGTGTGAAAAGGTTCAGTACAGTTTACCATTAATAAAATAGATTTGGTGCAGAGGGGGTCACTTCCCCAAACATCTTTGTGGAATTTGTAAATTTCAGGTGGAAACAAAGAAAACCAGTTCTCCTCACATACCTAAGTTGGCTCCCCTGGAAAGCATGTAGAGCATTGTGTTCGTTTCATATGCCTTTGAATAGTGAATAGATGGTTGTTAGCCTTCTATAGACCCTATATGAATTAATATAACCATGAGCAATCTGCACGTAGAAATGTGTTTACATGGTGACTAAACAAATCCTTATCTTCTATCTTTTTGTGTGTCAGTGTTTTCCTGCATGGCAAGCATAATTGTTTACTGAACCATGTGTATAGTAATACAATTTGTATTTAACACTGTCTTTGTAACTGTTTGCGCTGCTAGCTGCTACACTGAAGCAACCATGCTGTTCTCAAGGCAGTCAACCCTTGATGATTTAGATGGACCAGACACTGTTCCTAAAACAAGTGAGCGCGCTCGACCTAGGCTTCGTAAAATGCAGAGCATGGATATGTCCTCCTCATCAGCTGACAGTGGCAGTATAGTGTCAAGGTGCTTAACTCATGCATGCTTTGTTCACTCATTTACCCATACCATTATACTTACTGCAGTGGGCATAAATTTGATTTGGTGGATATGTGGTGTACAGAGTGGTTTGCATGGTTAATGGAAGCTTTACTCCCTTCTGTGTTGTAGCACGATTCTGAGGTTCAAAGTCAGGGTCACAATCTAGGACTCATTTGCTGTTTCACTTCTTACTCTGGTTATTGGGGTTTTTTTGTTCCTGTTTTATTTTGGTTTTCACCTTAATTCATATATGTTTGAAAGTTGTTACATTACATTACATTGGCTGTCTAAAACCAGTCTAAGGTCTGCATTTATTTGGCTAAAAAAAGAGTCTGATTTTCTGAGTTACCGAACTGATGGTTGTTAAAATTGGAAGCTGGAAGTGAAGTTTCTCAGTTAATCAGTTATCCTAAATATGGACTTAGATGTCTAATTTTAGAACTAAGATAGGCAAATGTTGGCCCTGGTCTTTCAGTTTTAGTTTTTCCCATATAGGAAAGATTGCTAAATATGTTTTGATTACTTTGCCATCGATATTACAGTCTATGAGGTGTTGGAATTAAGAAAAGGAAAATAGCTATGAAAAGATAGCAAATAATAAGAATATACAGTGCAAGAGAGAACTATTCAGACCATTCACTCACTTTTTAGCAGGTAAATCCTGCATACTAGATCATTCTATTTCAACATTTAAAGGTTTTACAAATTTTTTATGTTGATCAGTTTTGAAATGATGGGATTTTACGGCTTTGTGCATTTTTACCAAGATGAGTGCTACCATGAATCGTTAAAACACACATCCTAATATTAGTGTTACACATTCTAATTAAAAGTCTCCTAGAAATAAAATTATCTAATGTAGCCACAATTAAGTTTGGAAGCAGTGTAAAAGAAAAAGAGATGGAAGTTTACTTTTAGTTGTGGCAGGAGATGGCAATGCCAGCTGGCTTTGCCAATGCCAGTTTTCTTTAAAAGGTTACACTTTAGGTGAGAACATGGCCCAATTAATTTCATAGGAGTTATGAGAAATATGGTTTTTTCTCTGTTGAGATACAAGAACATTCAGCTAACATAAGACACTGAGTTCATACCTGCTGCCTAACCTATGGAAAGGACTGGAATGGAGACTAAAAAGAGAGCAGTGTTGTTAAAAGGGAGAGGTGAGAAAATATATATGAGGGATGAAAAGGGTGAAAGCAGAGCCAAGAAAATATTTTTTTAAAGTATGTTGTCCAGATTCCCATCTGGATTCCTCAAGCTGCATGAATTTACATCAGCTGTGACTACTGCAGAGCACAGAGCATTAAAAGAGAAAGTGATTATGGACATGCAAAGCTGAGAGTAAGCAAGGTGAACAAGGAGAGAACTGAACACAATGAATAAGAACAGTTGAAAAAGAAAATAGAGACATACAGAAGAAAAGTAGGCAGGTAAGGTAAAAATGAAGACTGTATTGAAGAACACAGGACAATCTAAAGGTAAGCAAGATACCCTGTCACTGTAATAGTTTTCTAATCTGGGTTGTATTTCTCCATGTGAGCAATTTACTCTTTCTTTTCTGTGGAATCAGAGTTGATGTGTGTGTTCAGCTTATGTTCCCATTGTACACAGCACCTGTGTAGTGGTGGTTAAAAGCACTGTGTTTAGAAGGAACCCCGTGCCTGCCTATCATTCACCATGGAACACAGAATAGATGTAGTAGCAAGTCCTCATTCTGGTCAGAAAGTGCTTGAGCTGCTTTCAGAAAAAAAAATAGTGTAGTTTCTCTTGATGATGATATTAAATTGCCTTTTGCTGATGTGAAGGGATAGTGAATCACTGTGAGCTCACTGGGACATCATTCAAGGGATAGATGGACCCAGATATCCATCATGTAAGAGGAGGTCATGATGACATATTTTCTAGCAGATTATATGAACTTTGAAGGCCTGGTAATGCAATGGGATTGCTCAGCTGTCTACATAAAGGTACAATTAACAAACTTTCTTGGTGGTGAACCTGGTAAGCCTCAGCTCCCTCTTTATCTGTCTCCAACAGTGAACCTACACAGGTCACCATGCTCTATTCTCGTCAAGGGACAACAGAAACCATTGAGGAGGTAGAAGGGGAGCATGAAGAGGACGGTGCTCATTCTGCATCAAGGCCAGAGGAAGAGGAGGTGGAAGATTATAGCCTGGGTTCAGAAGGGGCTGCATATACTCCTGATACCGATGTGCCATTGTACTCCACTGTGGATAGCAATGCAGAAGCTCCTCCTTCTTATAGTAAAGCTGTAAGCTTTGAGCACCTTCCCTTTGGCTCCCCAGATGACTCAGCTGGTAAAAGCCTCATGATGGTGAGCCCAGATGACAGTCGGACGGACAGGCTTGATACAATTCTCCCTCCATTGACACACGAGCTAACAGCTAGTGAGCTGCTTCTGAACAAGTAAGAATCTTCAACCAGGAAAAACTGTTGGCCCTAGTCTGTGAAGTTTTGTCATTACTTTTTTTTGTCTGAGAGCTAGCCTACAGTTTCTTACACAGACCTTGCGCTAAGTTTCATTCAAGGGAAGCAGCTCATTTCTTGTGCAGTTGTTCTAATTACAGATTCAAATTCATGTTGGAAAGAATCTCCAATTTCTCCCCAGATACCACAGCTAATTGTTTCAACTAGCATTGGATTTCTGTACTGCAATTGTCATGGGGTCAGGGGCTTTTCTAAATATTCCTTGCGGAGAGGGCTTCTCTTCTCCAGGCAGCTGTGATTTCAAATAAGTTTCCTCCAGGGCTATCTGGGAAAATGTTTCTCCTTTAATTATTTTGGATTACTGTAAGGGAAGCTCTGAGTAGAGTTTTTGTTTAAGCTAGTAGAAACTGTGGGCTGTGTAGAGAGACCACCTTACTAAGATCTTTGATAAAAGGTAGTATGTTCCCCTCTTTGCCTCTTAGTTACTGTGCTCAGGAGCGTAACAAGCATTGAGGTAGGGATGGTGCTGCTGATCTTCCTCTGCTTTCCAGCCTGACTCAGCCAGATGAGAGCTTCCCGAATGCAAGGACAAAATCTTAAACTGTAGAAACAAATTTCAGCCTGGCAGCATCTGGAGAGAGAGGCTGTGTAGATCTGACTTGGTAGATGCAGTGTCTTTTCTTCTGGTTTTCCATTGTCATTTTTGCTATTCAATGACATCACTTCTTAGCCCAGGACTCTAGGAAAAGCAAAGAGAATTGTGAGTCTATGTGAAGGTCATATTGTGATTTCTTGTGCCTTTAATATTTATTTGAGTCAGGTAGAGGGGAGAAGATTGGATACATCTAATGCTCAAGGTAATTTATTATGTTCTAAACATGTATCACAGGTCTACTCATAATATACATTTCCTGATGGACCTCTGGAGGTTCTCCAAATTCCTGTCTATGTTGATAAATCAGATATTAATCCAGACAGGACCACACCAGCATATTTACATAAGATATGTTGGGTGGGCAATTGTGTGAAAGTTATGCTTGTACACAAGTTCTTGACCCAGGTCAACTCTCTGGGTAAATTAAAAACAGCAGAATGGCGCTCCTAGTTATTTTGCCTGAGATTCCTGTTTTCTGAGGTTAGAATGAAGTGATTTGTTTATAATACCAAATCCCTTCTTTTTTCTTTTTTTTTTTCCTATTGAACTCAGCAGCAGAACTTTATACTTTTGTTAAAAGAAAGAATAGTAGCAATTTAAAAGCAGGTCTTGTGAAATAAATTTTAATTTAATTTATGGTACTCTGCTCCTCACAGGATGTTTCATGATGATGAGCTGGAGGAGTCAGAGAAGTTCTATGTCGGTCAGCCTCGCGTCTTGCTTCTTATTTATGCCCTGTACAATACGCTGGTGGCCCGGTCAGAAATGGTGTGCTATTTTGTGATCATCCTTAACCACATGATCTCTGCCTCCATGATAACCCTGGTGCTTCCCATCCTTATATTCCTTTGGGCCATGCTGTCTGTTCCTCGGCCAAGCAAACGTTTCTGGATGACAGCCATTGTCTACACTGAGGTATGCTGCTGTTTTTGCAACCCCATGACTAACACCAAAAAGAAAAAATAATTTAAAAAAAAGTTAAATTTTAAGCTTTGTATGTTCTCTTTTCTGTTTTTCATCTCTGGGATCAGGGTCCTTTAACCCTTCTTATTAATATAAATATTTGCTAAAGTCCTTAGTAATTTCAGTGATATGAAAAGGTCCTGTTTGTGTTTTTCTTCAGTGAAGTGAGCAATATCCTTCCTGACGTAAAGCATTTATCACAAGCACAGATCATTTGCCAACAGCTACTGTGTAATTGGTAATCAAGAGACAGTATACACTGCTTGTGGTACTTTGGGTGCCACTCAGCATCACCTGTTGGTAAATGCTGATTGACTCTATTACAGAGGAAATGTGAACTGTTGTTGCTCTGAAGCAATGAATATCCTTGTTTATCTTTTCATAGAACTCAAAAAGTAGTAATATTTCTCCCCTCTGAATGTCACAAGGCTATTATATCTGCCATGCTTATAAACACTCCAAGTGTGTTGTGTTTCTGAACAGGTGGCCATTGTCATCAAGTACTTCTTTCAGTTTGGCTTCTTTCCTTGGAATAAACATGTGGATTACACAAAAGATAAACCTTACCATCCACCCAATATTATTGGCATTGAGAAGAAAGAGGGCTATGTGCACTATGATCTTGTTCAGCTCCTTGCTTTATTCTTCCACAGATCCATTTTAAAGGTAATCAGAGTTCATGTAGTTTCTTATTTTATATCTAAATTTTAGTTTTCATTTTTTTAGTCAATCATGTGATATAGGAAAGTCACTCATTTGGATATTAGGAAACATTTCTTCACTGAAAGGGTTGTCAGACACTGGAACAGGCTGCCCAAGAAGTGGCTTAGTCACCATCCCTGGTGGGATTTAAAAGATGTGTACATATGACACTTAGGGTCATGGTTCAGTGGTGGACTTGGCAGTGTTAGGCTTACAGTTGGACTTGATGATCTTGAAAATCTTTTCCAACCTAAATGATTCTATGATATCCCAACACAGTTTATTTATCTTCCCCCTTGTGAACACATGACTGAGCTTAGCAAAGTCTGTGATAAATTCTGCCACTGCCTGTGACAGAAATAAAAATTTGAAATGCTCTCTTCTTCCACTAGTGCCATGGATTATGGGATGAAGATGAGAAAGGGGACAGCTCCAGTAATAAAGAAGATACTGATGATGAGCTCTCTCTGACAGGAGGTAGAAGAGACTCTTCTGCCTCTTTGAAATCTGTCAATCTTGCAGCATCAGTGGAGTCCATCCATGTCCACTTCCCTGAGCAGCAGACCGCCATCAGGAGGAAGAGCACTAGCAGCATATCACAGCTTTCACACAGGTCCAGCTTCTCCTCACACAGATCTAAGAGAGGTAAATGTCATGGCATTTCTGGGATTTGAAAAACAAACATTTATATCCCATAGGACCATCCTGCTGAAACTTTGTGCCAGTTGCTGTGGAGATGCCAGAGGCTACTACATGCTGCTGCTCCTCAGTGAGGAAATACAATACGAACCAAAGTACCTTCATGTTTGAACACACTCCAGGCTTTCTTAAAGTTCAAATGGAGAGCCATGCTTTGTGATTCACTATGTTTTAAAAATGACATTATCCAAAAGCTTGGAAAGGAACACTCACTGTGGCCCAGATCCAGAATTTCTGGTTCAGCATAATCTCTAGCTAGAGGGAATGCAAAGCATATGTATTTTTCGTATCTACATTTGATGATACTTGAAGTGAGTGAAAATTTTGGTTAGATAGATTGAAACAGATGGCCTATCCCATCTTGTAAAACGGATGGGCATACTCTATCCTGAACATATATATTACTGATCAAGATGACAGAGTCTGATCAATCAAATACTTGCCTTTGTCGGTAGCCTTCTCTTTTTATAGTTATTAATCAAGTTTTGACCTGCCAGTGATTAAACCTTTACTGGATGCTCTCAAGTTTTAATCATATTGGAAAAAAAGCATTAAGAATTCATTTCAAAGCTTCTTTCAAATGTGGGAGTCATATATGGGATGGAAGTCTCCAGATTTATTTCTTTCTAGTTCTTGTATTTAAGCTTCTTTAATTAGCTTTTCTTTCCCTCCCTTTTCTTTTCAGGAAGTACCAGTACACGAAACAGCAGTCAGAAAGAAAGCAGTGTGCTAAGCATCAAGCAAAAATCAAGAAAAGAGCTTCTTATGGAAAAGTTTAGAGAACAAATGATCAAAGCCAAGGCCTTTACGATTAAAAAGTGAGCAATGTGAAGAGTTGTGTAGGTTTGGGGGGATGTTCCAGACAGTATGCAGTAAAACAGAATTTTAAAGAGAGCAGGTTACTATTTCTGTTAATTCAAGGGGGTGAAGGGGATATAGACAGTTGATTTTATGCTGCTGCTTTCACTCTAAGTCCCACCAGCTGAGCATCAGACAAATCAGCAGTTGTTCAAATACCATCTGCCTGATAAAAAAAGCTAAATACCCTGTATGAACTTTGTTGGCTATGTATATTTCTACTGAACAAATGCTAATACAGTGGTTTAAAAGTGATCAGAACAAGGAACTGGTGTCTGTGAAGCCCTGTGAAGGCTTTCAGAGCAGAACTTAGATTTCTTTAGAAACAATCATATCACATCCAGCCATTCTTTTCTTCAGCACAAGTTATGGTGTTGTTAAATCACATTGCGGTCTATGTTGTTTTAGGACTCTCCAGGTATATGTACCCATCAGACAGTTTTTCTACAATCTTATTCATCCAGACTACAGTGCAGTGACTGATGTGTATGTGCTGATGTTCCTCGCAGATACAGTGGACTTCATCATCATTGTGTTTGGATTTTGGGCTTTTGGGGTATGTCACAGAGACATCTATCTGCAAATCCTCAGTAAGATTTACATGCTGTAGATGCTAGGTATCATGTGAGTTTCCTCCTTTCTCGACCACTCTGTTATATTCTCCTTTTCAGAAACACTCTGCAGCAGCAGATATCACCTCTTCATTATCAGAGGACCAAGTCCCAGAGGCATTTTTGGTGATGGTGCTGATTCAGTTTGGTACCATGGTGGTAGATCGAGCACTGTACCTCAAGAAGACTGTCATGGGAAAGGTCATCTTCCAGGTCATCCTTGTTTTTGGAATACATTTCTGGATGTTCTTTATCTTGCCTGGAGTGACAGAAAGGTATAAGCCTTATAATCAGACAATATGGATTTAATAATGATGCTCTACCAAGTTGTATCTATTTAAATTTGAGATGGTTATAGCAAAACTTTGGAGTCATGAACATGTTTCTTCTTGGTCTCATTTCTAAGCAGAATGTTGGAGTACCTTTCACAGCAATAACTGTGGCCAACGTAAGTTTGAGGAAGAATTAATTATATAAGTATGTACAGAAGTATTCTCAGTTTAGGCCAAAATGCAAGCAGGTGAAAGAGAACTTGCCTATAATTGAGTGAATAGAGCCCTCAGCTGAGACAATGTTGGACTCTGATTTGATTTCTTACTCCCAAGTCTGCTGCACGCTGGAATAAGTAGAAAGTATCTCTCTCAGAGCAAATTATAGTTTAGCACTTTCTTGGAATGTGTGAGCTGTGGATTTAAATCTTCTAAGACTAAGGAATGTCTAAAACCCATGTCTCCTCTCAAGAGCAAAAGTTTTCCTTTCCTACTCCTGCCACATGGCTCTGGAGGCAATGTGGGAAGTGTGCACCTGCTGTGTGAAATCTTGTGTCATGTGCCTGGTCGGGTTCATCCCTAAATCTAAAGTTTCTCATTGCTTGGCTCCAGGCAGTTATCACTTCAGTCTGTGCCACAGAGGTGTTAAGGTTCCCTCTCTAGTGCTGGGATAACTCCCCTCTTTAAATTAGGACTTTAAATTGACTTGAAGTATTTGTCTCATTCCATTGACTACACAGGGAAATCAAGAGTGTCACCTGGGCATATTATACTTCGTTAACAGTCGTTATTTTACAGGCCAAAAAAAAAGTGCATAGTGTAAAGGAAAACTAAAAGAATTCATTTCCTCTCAAAACCAAATGCTTTGTTTTTCCTCAGTACAGTAGTAATTGTGCCCCAACTTGAAAAAAGAAAAAAAAAAAAGTGTGTTTCAAGTGGATTTCCTATCTACTGCACATTGAGAATTGATATGAAACTTTTGACTTGTTTTGGTCATTTGAAAGGCGATAAGATAGTTTTGATATTTCCTGTGCTTTTATGAAATTCATATCAGGTTGATAATCTCAAACCTGCGTCTGAAACTTCCTGTATTCCTTCTAAGTCAGTCTGATTCTTACAAGCCTCTGCAGATTTCTTAATGAAAATAGTTTTATGGGATGTAAATAAAAGTATTGGATCATGTCTGGTTTAAAAACCCTGTCCATCACAAGGCATCTCCTTTAGTGCCACCATGCTATTGAACTGCAGCCAGAATTGACACATGTTCACCAAGATGACAGGAGAATGGAACCCATGACACGTGAGGAGAGGTTGAAGCAGTGGGGTTAGTTCAGTCTGGAATCACAGAATGCTGTTTATGTACTTTCTCATCCTGCAGCTTTCAAATATTGTTTCAACCCTGCAGTGGAGTCAGAAACCAAGGGCTTCTCACAGGATCTCAGGCAAGGGAAACTGCCAGGAGCTCAAAACCTTTCCGGCTAATATGGTCGTATACAGATACAAAGCTCATAATTTTCCTTTATCTGTCTTTTCAATTACAGGAAATTTAGCCAGAACACAGTTGCCCAGCTCTGGTACTTTGTGAAATGTGTTTATTTTGGCTTATCAGCATATCAGATACGCTGCGGATATCCAACTCGCGTTCTTGGCAACTTCCTCACAAAAAGCTATAACTATGTCAACCTGTTCTTATTTCAAGGGTAAGTGTAGACCTACAGGTCTCCTCTGTTCTTTTGTGAAATAAGGATCTGTTATCATGAGATACTGGGGTTATTCATGACTTTTCTTTACGGACTGCTGGAAATGAGACAGCAAATTTTGCACAGCACACTCTGTATATGCCATATGTCCCACATAGTCCACAAAAAAATTAATTTCAGGAATGCAAATTTAAGAAAAATCAGTCTCCCACTCTGAACCCAGAAGACTGACATACTAGTCAGCCATTCAGGTTCCTATGGAAGAGTCTTTTTTACAGCTTCTAAGAAATAACCTCTGTGAATAGAGATAGGGGCTACACATTGTGCTAGAAAACAGGTAATGTTGTTTGCTCTGCAGTCCTAAAAACTAGTAAGGCATTAAATCCCAAAGAGATTTTTGGAGCAGGTCTACAGGCTGTACCTCAGTATGTGAGAAGAATAAAGTGAAAGACAATACACATGAGAAATAATAACTATACATCAAAAAATGTTTCCTTTGTATATCTTTTGAGAAGTGCTACCCATTTGAAAGTTTCCAGGAGCGTTAGTGCAAGTAACATGTCACTTCAGGGTGAAAGGCAGTGTTAAGGAGGCATATCCCATCTTACACTTACACTGTTACTATGATGTTGTGATTGAGGCAGTTCAAAGCATATACAAATTTTGCAGAAAAGCTGGAATAATTTCAGCCTTTTCCCAGTATTTTCTGTATGGGCTTGTTGCATTCCAGTAGGAAAAGTTACAGAAGAAAGCTTTCTCCACATGCAATAGTCTTTGTGACCTGGCCAAACAGAAAAGTGTGGTACTAGCAAAGGGAATGATGCACTTGGAACAGCTGCTACATGCATGTAGGTTTCCCATTACCCCATCTGCTGCTGCTGCTTAATCCTGAGTCATAGTGCCCAATTCCATATGCAGTTGAGGATTGCCCACCTACTGCAAAAAAAAGCTGTGCTGGTTTAAGGAGGTCTAAGACAAATTCTCGCCATTCTGTGGAAGGGATGTTTCTCCACTCCTAGGTCAGGGTAATTTGGTGATACAAGAAAGTCTCTCTTCTACCATTCTATCAGTGGCTTGATCACAATTGCTGGGCATAATGGTGCAAAAATGTGTTTATGACCTGACAAGGAGATCTAAAGGAACATGAACCTGGTGTTCCTCAGGGCTCAGTGTTGGGACTGTTTCTGTTTAACATCTTTATTGATCATCTTGATAAGGACATGGAGTGTATCATCAGTAAGTTTGCAGATGACACCAAGCAAGGCAGGAGTGTTGATCTGCATGAGGATAGGGAGGCTCTACAGAGAGACTTGGATAGGTTGGATCCTTGGGCTAATGTTAATGGTCTGGGCTTCAACAAGGCCAAGTGCCAGGTCCTGCACTTGGGCCACAACAACCCCAGGCAACGCTACAGGCTTGGGGAAGTGTGGCTGGAAAGTGTCTGGCAGAAAAGGACCTGGGGGTTCTAATGGACAAGCGGCTGAATATGAGCCAGCAGTGTGCCCAGGTGGCCAAGAAAGCCAATGGCATCCTGGCTTGGATTAGAAATAGTGTGACCAGCAGAAGTAGAGAGGTGATTGTGCCCCTGTACTCAGCACTGGTGAGGCCACACCTGGAGTATTGTGTCCAGTTTGGGGCACCTCAATTCAAGAGAGATATCGAGGTGCTGGAGCGAGTACAGAGGAGGGCAACGAAGCTGCTGAAGGGCCTAGAGAATAAATCTTAGGAAGAATGCTTGAAGGAGCAGGGAATGTTTAGTTTGAGGAAGAGGCTGAGGGGAGACCTCATCACTCTCTACAACTACCTGAAAGGTCATTGTAGAGAGGTTGATGCTGGTCTCTTTTCACAGGTAATCAGCAACAGAACAAGAGGGAATAGCTTCAAGCTGCAACAGGGGAGGTTTAGACTGGACATTAGAAAAAGAAAATTTCATGGAAAGAGTGGTTAGACACTGGAATAGGCTGCCCAGGGAGGTGGTTGAGTCACCATCCCTGGATGTGTTTAAGGGTTGCTTGGATGTGGTGTTGGTGGATATGGTTTAGGGGAGAAGTTTGTAGATTAGGGATGATGGTTGGACTTGGTAATCCCAAGGGTCTTTTCCAACCTGAATAGTTCTATGAGTCTATGATTCTATGATTTTATGAGCTATGGCAAAAGATACCACCCCCAAAACATCAGTACTAGCTATGAAATCTCAGGATTGTATGTGTGTTTGCAAAAATCTCTCTTTAAACTGTCTTTTTACAGTGGCTTATTTCTCCCTCTTGTAATATATATATGTGCTCATTTAACGTGATCCCTCCCCCCATTTCTGACAAGTTTCTGCTCTGGTCTGCCTTCAGGTTCCGCCTGGTTCCATTTTTGACGGAGCTGAGAGCAGTGATGGACTGGGTTTGGACTGATACCACTCTCAGTCTTTCCAGCTGGATCTGTGTTGAAGATATCTATGCTCATATATTCATCCTGAAGTGTTGGCGAGAGTCAGAAAAAGTAAGAAAGCTCCATATGAGTGATCTAGGCCTCCTCTCCCCTATGCAGAAATGAAGATAAATAATCACGAGTCTCTAAATAATTGGGAAATCCATCATGAAGACAGTGTGTTAGAAGATACACCTGGTGTTTATGTTCAGAAATACTCAGACTATTGGGTACTTTTATGTTAGTTGGCACTCACCAGAGGTCAAATTTCAAATGGCTTCACTTTTGTGCCTACCTGATTTTTCCACCATTAGCATGAACTCCACAAGCATGCACCTGCTGGCTTAATAGCATGCCTGAGTTTCAAGGCTGGGGTTAAAAGCCCTGGTATTCATATAGGCTCTCTTTATCCATAACAATTAAATGAGTAACCCATAGTAGCAGGGAAACTGTAGCTGAAGAGAAAAGTTGGTAGAAGGAAGAACTTGTCTCTAGAGTGTAGATCCCAGGGACACCTGGTGCGTGTAACCTCCAACGAAACTCAGCTGGCTCCTTTATCTTGGGAGAGTCCCTGCACATCCAGAACTGAACTGCAGGCCAAATAAACCTGCCATTTGTCTGACTGAAATTTCAATCTCTTTAAATCATTCAAGCTTCAGTTCAAATTAAACTTGCAAATTCTGGATTCTATGTAACCGCTATAAAGATTGCAACCATACGCTTGCTTATTTTGCCAATTAAAAGAAAAAAAAAAAAAAAAAAAGACATTCTTTAAAGAGTGACCCAACCAGTCAGAAATTGTACGTCTGCAATGAAACTGCTGTATTTTTAAGTTACTGTCATATTTCTACTTTTATTATAATCCTGTCTCTTAATGGCAATTACTTTCCAAGTGTGTCACTTAGATTAACTGAAAGCTGAAGTGCACACAAATCTTGTATGCGGGCTTTTTCTGTATGACTTCCATTTCTGCCATGAATGGATTGTTACCAGAGGCTTCAGGAGTCTGAGAAATAATTGTCCAGTTCTACTTTGACTGTCCATCTTGCTGCATTTTTTAATGCTGAACAGGATAACTCTGCTTTATATATAGCATAGATCTGATGTGGAAAGATTTCCAGGCCTAAGCTAGTATGTATATGCTAATGCAATGTAGGAAAATAACTACCCATACCTTTATGAGTGTTGCTCAAGGTACTTTGATTCTCTCTGTCCCTCTCTCACAGTGAGTGGTATGCCTCAGTACTTTGACTGCTAGAGGCTCTCTGAGCTGTTCTGCAACATCATTTAAGGTGCCTGAGTCACATACAGACAAAAAAATATACCCCTGGTGATCTTGATATGATATTTTAATGAAAACAGTATGGTGTAGTGCAAGACAAATGACTTGACATACTGCTTCTGAAAAGTAACTAATTTTTTTTAAAAAATACAGCATTGTATCACAAATTTAATATTCTCTAGGGCTTTATGGATTCATGTTGTAAAGCAAGAACAATTTCCTGAAAGCCGTATTCCTGGCATGTGTTTGAGGTACAGTGCAATACAATGCATCTTTATCTTGCACATCCAGTATGCACTGCATGAAAGGCAGTGTCCTAAAACACTGGGCAGAGTTAAATCCCGTAAGAGAGCACACCAAAATAAATTATAGTGATGCTAAGGCATTTTACAGGATGGTGAAGCTATTAAAGTATTCAATCATGAGGCAAATAACAGATGGCAGGAATTATGGACAATTATGGCAGGGCAGACATTCTGTATGATCTGTTTTTAAAAGAGAAGGATGAAAGCAAAGTGACTTTTAGTCTCAGAAGCTGTGGAAGGGATGGATGTTACATTAGCAGTCTCAAGACTTTAGGAAGAGCAACAAAACTTTAAACCTTATTTAAATGCATTTGGTGTAGGATTCACTCAAAACAGATTGCATCAAGCCTGTCAACAACTCTTAGAAATACTGTGAGGTGTGAAATGAGTGTGGAGGTCGTACAATATCAGACTGTGCTGGCAGGCAATTATTTTTTTTTTTCCCCTGAAACACAGTTTGCAGCTTTTCGCGCTCTGTGAGAGGAATTCTGCCTTAAGGAGCTTTGTGATAAAGCCTTTTGGAAGGACAGATACAAGAAGGTGGATCACTCCCAATATCAGTTTTCTGTTGCTGCTATTATTTTACATTTGGTTTCAGTCAGTTCATGTTTGCAGTTTTGCAGACAAAAAGTTCAAATTATCCTACCTATTTTTTTCCCTTCTTTATGGTTTTGAAGAATCAAAATCACAGATGTTGACAATATTTTTCACACCAGACACACACTTGACATGGGTTCATTTGTCACTTCTCTTGATTGTCACCAGAAATTCAGGGTCTTTACAGGTTTGGCTAAAAATCTGCAAAAATTACCCATTGGCCCAGCAATGAGCACCAAATTATCAGAGAAGATGGAATCCTTAAGATCATTATATATCAACACATCAAATCATATTAAGTGTACCTCTGATAGAAGAGACATTACCATGTTGTTGTTTGCTTTGCAGAGATATCCCCAACCAAGAGGCCAGAAGAAAAAGAAAGTTGTGAAGTATGGAATGGGTGGCATGATTATCGTCTTGCTGATTTGTATTGTCTGGTTCCCACTGCTCTTCATGTCTTTAATCAAATCTGTTGCAGGCATCACCAACAAGCCTCTAGATGTATCAATCACAATAACTCTAGGAGGTTATCAGGTAAAAAAGGAGAAAGGCTAAAAACAAAGTCTGTTTTTGCACTGTATTTCCTTGTGCTCTTTCTTTTTCCCTTCATCAAACTCCCCTGCCTTATGCAAAAGATCAGGGAAGCTCCCACAAATGATCCCTTTTGGGTTTAAAAACATGTTAGTTTATCACTAGTGTAAAATGTGATCTTCATTTGCAAGCTAAACCTAGAACCTACTGGCAGTGGAATCTGAGTAAGTTGTCCTACATCAGTACACTCAGATAACTGCCTGCAGGTCTATATGGTTAAAATAAGGTAACTGGAGGTAGCTTGCTTCTCAGTGGAATAAGATTGTAAACTTCTGTGTGGAATTGAGTGCAATAATTGTCTTGGACTGTGATGCACAGGACGCTGTGCAGTGTATGTAGCAGCTGATGTGAAGTAAATGTAACAAGTGTGTGTTCTTTTGTCTCCCAGCCTATTTTTACAATGAGTGCTCAACAGAATCAGCTCAAGGATTTGAATCAGACTGGTTTCAATGCGTTTCTGGGAAGCTATAAGGGCAACACTGTAAGTGAAATGTAGAATACCTCATTACTTCAAAATGTATGCATGTTTCCAAGGTGGCCTTTTGTGAGTTTTTGTTTGTGTAGTTTTAAGTGGTCAGCAGCACTGCCATCATTTGAAAGATGTTTCCATAAAGAGGGTTTGCATGAGTAAAGGTTCAGACAGATCATTTGTCAGGACTGGGCTGGATTATGGTGAGACAAGTTACTATTAATTGAGACATCTTTGCACAAAATAGTGGAAGACAGAAACCCTACTTGACCTGTCACCTGAATAAAACCCTACAACCTTAAATGACACAGACCTTTAGGAGACCTGATGCTAGTGGTGTACTTCCAAAACACTGAGTGGGGACACAACAGTATTGGCATTTTTAAGCTCCTTCCTATAGCACACACAGCTTTCACCTCCCTGTGAGGAGATACAATGCTGTCCAGAGAACATGTGTGTGGCCTAGACATGTTTTGACACTAAAATGTCAAAACAGAAACATTGAAACAGAGTCCCACTATTTCATGGTGCAAAATGCACAAAGTTATCACAAGTTTCTACAGCAAAAAAGAAAGTCTAGTAATTAGTAGGAGCCGTTGCATTAATCAAGTAATTCAAATACAACTTTAAGAGAAGTGCCTGATTCTAGCCCACTCAAGAATTAACTTTTATATATATATAAAGTGTGTGTGTATATATATATTTGATCTGACTCAATTTCCCATGTATTATAGCAGTAATATTGTAATCTTGATTCTGTTTGGAAGATATGACTTTCAAGTTGCCTTATCGTTTGCAGACATCTTTCTATGCAGAAAGATGCTTAACAAAAGACAGAGTAAAATTCTAAGTTAAGTTTAAATAGATTCTACAGAGTTTACATGATGAACTTTCAGACTCACTTTGGCCTACATGGCCATAATTCTTCAAACAACAGAGCCATTTTTGTTTTGCCTTCTTAGCTTGGCTATACTTTGGTTATTCCCCTTCCCAAAGTACCTGAGGAAAGTAATCAGCGCAAACCACAACACTTAAATTAATCAACCGTTTACAATTCTGCCTGACCGGGAAATGTGACTCTGTGACTTGTGAACGTTACCCCACTGAAATTTTGTTTCCTCTTCTACACCTACAGGCTGCTTTGCAATTTCTAGAGAGCTATGGAAAAGAAGATATAACTCTAGCAGATTTAGAGGGAAATTCAAACTCTTTATGGACCATCAGCCCTCCCAGCAGAGAGAAAATGATACAGGGACTACTGGATTTTTCAGCTGAGTTCACTGTAGTTCTTTCATGGACCATTCAGAGGTAATTAACATTGCTGGTATGAGGTTGATGGGCCATTCACAAAGTGTTCACTCAGAAGAACAGTTCCACATTGCATTTTTCGTTTAGTTTTTCAGCAAATTCTGTTGTACTGCAGAGCAAAAAAAACCTGAAAGGGGGAGGGAGAGAAACAGAGAGAAGTGACCTTTGTTACCCAGGAAAACATATTGCTTGCAGTTCTCAAAAAAATAAAAAGAGAAGGGGAGCCACTTCCAAGTACATAATATTTTAAAGGCAGGGTGGAATTTTCAATGGGATTTGAGGGGAAGGAAAAGTAAGAAAATTTTAGCCAGTTTTAGGTGGAGTTGTTCAAATAAACTGCCCCAAACAGCAGCCTTGTTGGCATTTATGGGAACTGAATACTTAGACCTAGGTAAGGCAGAAAAACCATGAGGAAATGAAACAGAAGTGCCTGGTCCTCTTATTAAGGGAGTCTGGAACTGACACAGACTATCTTTTAAATACACATATAATCAGAGATTTTGCTATACAAATAGCATAACAATATCACAGATCCATTTTGTTGAGACCTTTGCCTGTTTACTTGTGGTTCCTTTGGCCTCAGCAAACTATTACTTTACAGTGAAGTTTTTGCAAGATACAGCCAAGAATACAAATCAGTTGCATGCAGGCTAGAGCACACCCAGTCACTGTGGTGGTTTGTTGACTAGTGTCTGCCAGCTGGGATCCCTGTAGACTGGTGGATTAAATTGGAATGAAGTCATCACTCCATGGAAATTAAGTACCTTGGCAGTCCAGGTACCCACCTGTTTTTTTGGAAGGCAATGCTGGATTGTTGTAGCAATCCTCAGCAAACAACTCTGCACAAGAAGCAGGTCAGCTGAATCACTGTGGGAGATCTGAACATGCTGAGTCAGCCCTTCCACAGTTGAAACTAGGCTTGTAATGAATCTACACCCTTAATTCAACTTTATTTGACCCCTTTTATTTTCCTGGAAGCATACAGTATTAGCTAGTGAATTACATCGTTCCATCATTTCTGAACCTTTTATTAATTTGTAATACTGCTACTCAGTTTGTTCATATGCTTGTGTAACTACAAACATTCATACACCAGTTGAAAGAGACCTTTTTCACCCTCAAATTACATCCTGTGGATTACATTGTGACCGAGAACAACTGAAAGCGGTAAAGACTTCCCACAGTAATCTTCCATTTTTTCTCTGTAAAGGGCAACAGCTCTCATCTAGGGCAGGAGACCACAAGCCACTGTAAAATGAGCCTTTTGTGTCACTCAGGCAGCATACATGCTTTCTGCCTTTCCAGATCATCTGCTGGGGACATTTCTCTGCAGCCCCCAGCAGCCCAGGAGCTGTCTTAGCCAACTGCTGCGCCCTGAAAACAGGGCACGGCACAAGGCCTTGTGTGAAAGCTGATCTTGCCCCAGCTGTGTTCTGCAGCTGGAGTGAAGACTGAGGGTGGCCATGGGTGGCCACATGTTTCTGCAGGGCTGAGGTGGGGTTTTGGAAAGCTGAAGCTGACTGCAGCATCCTTATCTTCCCTGGCACAGAATGTAAGGTAACACGGGTGATCCTGCTGACTAAGGTCAGAGCAGGCATACTCCCTTTCCCATTGCTTTGACTGATGTAATGAGCAAAATTACGTTAATCTGTCATCATTGTTCTGTAATATATACAAAGGCATAATCAGTTAGGAAGATACATCTTTAAGGCTGCTACATATTCTCCATGGGAAAGCACACCATCTCAGGTACAAGTAGCTTGATGTTTGCGTGAGCAAAGACTGGGACAGCCAGGTGTCACAATCCGATAGTCAGATATGTGGAGATGCTTTGCGATCCCGCCAGGGCAAAACAAAGATCATACAGTATTGGGTGCGTAAATAGGCTTTTATTTAGCTACAGATCAGCTGTTAAGAGTTATAACTATGTTATAACTCAAGCCATTCATTGTAAGCTTCTATAGATACAATAGCTAACACTAAACTACAAAAAAAAAAAAAATCGGGAAAGGAGATAAAGAGTTAAAAGAAAGTGACCACCCCGAGCTCCAGCGGAGTCTTGTTGGTCTCTGTTGGTCTCATAGTAGAAGTAGGGTGGTAGTCCAATCTTAGCAGATAGCTTGAGACTGATGCTTTTCTTCTTTATACAGTTAATTCCTGGGGTACACCACAGAGGTTACCCAATCAATGTTCCATGTTTCTTCATCACTTCCTGGATTTATTTTGTCCAGTTATTTGTATAGACCTGAAGACTGGAAGTCTTTTCTGCCAGGTTGGTTATTTACATGAAAACACTCTCTGAGCCTCTTGATTAATTCAAGGCCTGGTTATTGAGGGATGTCCTTGCTCAGTGCTAGTTGTGGCACCAATTGTGTGCCTCTTTTGTCTGCAATCTCAGCACATCCCACACCAAACTCTCCAGTTCACCTTCGGCATTTGCCACATCGAAGGGGGTCTTGCCATTATCAGTTGTGTATCACGAATGTCACACCAGGGTCAGTGCAGTTAGACTAAACAGAAAGCTAGCTCTAGCATTCAGCAAATAAGCGTTTAGGTTATGCTCTCATTGTAGGTTGACAGTGTGTTTTCCCTTTTATTTACACCAGAAATCTCACCCTCGGTGCCAAAGCTGAAATAGCATCAGATAAACTTACCTTTCCTCTACCAGAGAACACGAGAAGAGATATTGCAGAAATGATGTCTGGGCAGCAACTGGAAAAGGTGTAAGTTATTTTCTTTGCCTATTTCTATGCAAACCTTCCCTTTTTAAATCTGATTTCCTAAGGAGGTCAGACTTATGCAACTGTCTCATGTGTCTGCCCATCTGTCTCCCCCTTTGAGAGCTTTGGAGCCTTGTTCACAGAGGCCAACAGCCTTGATGTCATATAATAGTAACATTAAAGGTAAATGCTTATTTCCTATGATAAATGTAGGCTGAGAAGACTATGAACATTGGAACGTCACCAACAATCATGGCAAAGCTATTAGTTACTTTAATTTATTGGATAAGCACAAGTTCATTACAGTCTATTCACTGTTTAACTCTCCTTTGAGTTACTTCAATTCAACTTGATCTGAGGATGTTGCATTGATCTTTTTTTTTTTCATTCTAAATAACCAGCCGGGCTGTATTTCTGATTATTATTATTGAATAGTATTAGATTGGCAAGGAAGGAAGGCAGAATGAGCATGCTCTTAATATGAATATCAAACATTATTCTATAGCAATAGCCTTATAGCATTAACTGCAGTGGTGCCTCCTTTCAGATTTGAAAGGAGTCTGGCTTTTCCTCTTCCACCTGCTCACTGGGTATTACTTTACAACAGTAGTCTCTAAATACTGCTAAAGCAACACATCTTCCCTGAAGGCCACCTGATCTCATTTGTGGCCACAAGACTTGAAAAGTTAAAGCTGAGGCCAACTGGAATAGTGAAAAGTCTGAGAGGTTCATATCTGTTAGTAGGTGGAAATGAGATTTGTCTTTTCTTTTTTTCTGCACCAACACACACTTGTACATAAAAAAAACCTGTTGCTGCATATCTGATAATTGCATTTTAAAAATATTTTACAACTCTTTTACTTTTACGCTGTGTGAGGGTACAGAAATATTTCCTAAGTGAGCCAGTGCCAAGGAGGGTAGATGTTCCTCTTTTGTGGGAAGAGGTAATTCATTCATAATTCTCTCTTTGCAGGAGGTGAACAGTAGCATGGAAGATACACCTGCATTTGCCTGTGTTACTGTAATATTGTTGATTTAAGATTTTTTTTTTACTTTGTCATAAAGGAAAAAATGGTTGTGGCAGGTAGTAGCCATTTGACTACTTCAGCAAGGAGCTTTCTGCCACCACCTCTGCTGGAATAACTTAGCTTCTGAGCTCTTATGTATCTTTTGGGCCTGCTGGAGTGATCAGGAGGGGTTCTAAACTGGCCACCTCTATTCTTCCTCGTTCTCATGTATGCAATGTAGCAGAATGTTGCAGGACTTCTCTGCAAGCTCCCCTTCCCTAGAATGTTTTAGTAATTTGAGGAAAAAGCTAGGATAGTATTTCTGCTTTTAATGAAATGTGTGTCTCTCTGGATGTTGGTAATTTACTCCCACATAAGGTGATTTAATTTTGAGTCCAATGGAAGAATTTTTACAAACAACTTCATATTTAAGCTTTAAATCCTCCTATGAACTGTGAAAATATTTCCCAATGAAAGATTCTGGCAAAAATTCTCACTCTTTTCAGGTGTTACTATTGAAACATCTTGCAGTTCTGAACTAATAACTGTTCGCACCACATATTCTTCTAGCTACATATTTTTCCAGCTTGTTTACTGCTGGTGATCTGTTGCCTTCCTTTGTGCTGACTATAAAAGCAGCTTTGTTAAAAAGGGGAACAAAATATAAAGCCTACATTCCTTGCAAACACACTTGCCCCAGGTGTGTGGGATTCATGGCGTGTGAATGGCGACATTATGGATGGAGGTCCCTGCTGTAGTTCTTACAAAACATAGTTAATAAATCCAGCTAACTTTCAGATGTGACATCTGAACACTATAAAATCATAGCTTAAGCCAAGAATTACTGGGAACTGTGTATAGCCCTGTTAGGGATTTCTAAATTATTTCAGAGGTATAAAAATATGAAATATTTGCTTTCTCATTTTTTCCAGAACATTAGAGACAGTGTACCCATACTACATCAAGGCTCCTAGCGATTCTCTGGCAAAACCCATAAAGCAGCTATTGACAGGTACGTATCCAGGCCATGGAAAACAGAGTACGGTTGAAAGCAGTGCAACACAGTCCTCACACTTGCACATTCACTAGGCTTTTATGGGGCACTTCAGGCTGAAAAGCACTTACAGTGTTTCTGCCTGGTGCCTGCAAGCTTGAGGGGAGACAAGGTAACATAGTGTAAGGCAGAAACTGCACCTGAATGGACCTTAGCTTTGTACTGAACAGTAAGGACTCTGAAGATAAAGTCTGGCTCTTTTCCTTCAAGTCTGCTTTCAGGAACTGCTTTCCCGTGTTTTCTGAGGAAGTGATGACAAATTCCACTTCTCTGCATCTCCCAGCTACCTTACCACAGTCTGCGTGTCTGAATTATTATTTTTTTTAGCTATTCCTTTCTTATTGGCTACAAAGAATCCAGTTTACTTGAATAATTGAATTTCAGAGTGCTATTACTCAATCAGAATGCATAGAGGTACTCACAGACATACAGAACACATGCTCACGTGTACACACAGGTGAAAAACCTGTTGGATTGGAAGAGTAGGAACAAATCTTTATCTGAGAACACTTTACTCAACAGAGGTTAAATTTGGCACTCGGGCATAGTAGTAGTATTATGTAGTATGTTACTGTAGTATGTAGTACATTACTGTTCAAGGTTCAGTCAGTGATGTCCACTGATAGAACAAGGGTAATGGTCACAAACTGGTAAACCAGAGATTTAACCTGAATATGAGAAAAGACTTCTTTACTCTGAGGGTAACAGAGCACTGGAACAAATTGCCCAGGGAGGTTGTGGAATCTCCATCCCTGGAGACATTCAAAACCCACCTGAACATGTTCCTATGTAATCTGCTCTAGGGATCCTGCTCTTGCAAGGGGGTTGGACGAGATGATCTCTAGAGGTCCCTTCCAACCCCTACCATTCTGTGATTCTGTGACTCTATGATTAGATTAACTGGGAAAAATTCTTATTAAGGCTGAAGCTAGCTTACTAAGTAGCAGTAAGTTACAGGTGCTTCACTGTATTTAGTCAGATCCTGTCCTAAAGAACTTGGCATTCTTCAAAGGGCATTAATACACTGCTAATGTACATTCCCCAGAAACTGGGAGAGCCAGAGTTCACTTCCTGTCTGTGTGATCAGTATGTGTAACAGGATAGGATGCTTTTCTTGATATAATGTATTTTATATGCAGATATAAATGATTTACAGTGATAGATTCACTGTGGCACGTAGAAGCTGACCACTGTCCCTCCAGGTTAAATGTGTTTTTTTAGGCCTGAAATGGAGACATGCCAACTGTTCTTGATACTTTGGCCTGAAAAATGCTTAAATGATTTGACGGTTGCACAGAAGAAAATGTAGGTGATATGAAACATTTTATTTATTTAATGCACATTTGGATGAGATTTGCAGAAGGAAAACCATAGCAGTCTAGATATTGTAGTTTTGTGCAGAAATATTGTAAAATGGGTTTTAGGAGAATTATGAAGAACCTTTACTCCTACATTACTCAGTCATTTTATCATGCAGATGTTTGAAGTACCTGATTCAAAACAGTTTGACTTTTGCAATTCTTGGTATACATATTAACATTTATTTTTTTGAATAGACTGCAGATGGGAAAACATTACAGTTTCCCTGGTCAAAAATGTGTCCGAAGAGGGAGTTCGTGAGTGGTGGGTTTTGAATCAGCTTGGAAAAAGATACAAAACATCTGAAGAGAGTCTTGAACTCTTTGTATTCAGTGACAAAGTCAGTCCACCAAGCCTTGGATTCTTGGCTGGTTATGGGTAAGAAGGAATTTTTTCATAAAACTAAAATAATGTGTATAAGATAGAAATAGAGGTGACTTTATTTGCTGGATTTTGGAGTGCTGTTTCTTTTTTGTTGTTGCAATTTTGTTGTTGTTGTTTTTTGAGCTTCCAGAAAAAGGGTTTTGTGAGTTTCAAATTCATGTCCACTACTGTTGTCTGTAGAAAGTGTCATATTTGTAAGAGATGGTATTACCTGTTCTCCAGCGGGAAAAAAAGCAGAAGCACCCTTTTTACCATTTTCCATAATTCAAAAGATGTTAGTTTAGCTGCAGGTCAAGTTCTGCTTTGAGTCTGCCCAGTTTTGGCATCCTTCCCAATCTTGTAGCCAGGACCCTGGGCATGAAACACTTATGAAATACATCTCCACAATAGGAGAAAGGCAGGAGACTGTGCCTTCCCAGGAGATACACCTTTCTGGAATGACTTTGGAGAACTCCTCATAGAAGGATTATCAGGAGAGGCTAGATAAATGTTAGTCTGTCACCAGTTAAACACACTTCAATAAAAAGTATTAGATATGACACATGACAGATCACTTGCCTTTAGCAGCCACCAGTTGTGAGATTGCCCATTGTGTCTTCCAAACTGTAGCAGACAGGACATGAGACCATCATCATCAGTGACCAGGATTAAACCATCTTAAGTCAATGGCCTCGGCTGTTTATGTTCCCAGATTTCTGTGGTGTTCAAAGAGAACTTATTTTCCTTCGTCCTGCAGCGCAGCAGAAACAGGATCCTAATTAGAAATTAATGTTCGTTCAGCTGACAGACTACTCCCTGACACTTGGCTGACCTGTTTTCAAGGCATGGTTTGAACTCTTTCCTTTCTTTCTTTTCAGCATTATGGGACTATATGCTTCGGTTGTCCTGGTGATCGGGAAGTTCGTCCGTGAATTTTTCAGTGGGATCTCTCACTCCATCATGTTTGAGGAGCTGCCCAATGTAGACCGAATCTTGAAGTTGTGTACTGACATCTTCTTAGTGCGAGAGACTGGAGAACTGGAACTAGAAGAAGACCTGTATGCCAAACTAATATTCCTGTATCGCTCACCAGAGACTATGATCAAGTGGACTAGGGAAAAAACTAATTGATCTCTTTGGTGTCACACTGCGAACCAAGTTGTTTTCATCTGAATTTTAAAAGGAAAAAAAAACCACCACAAAACCAAACAAAAACAAACAAAGCACAATATTCTCTTAAGAGCTAAGCCTTTTATAGTTGGGTAGCAATGATTTTTCACTGAAGGAGTCCTGGAAGCTACGGCCTTAGGAATCCATGCTGCCTTTCAAATTAAGGATCAACAGTGAAGAAGGTTGGGTGATTTGTTTTTTATTTAATGTGCCACTCCTCTACAACCTGGGGACTGCTTTGTAATTGAATCAACCAAAAGTTTGCATCTTTGTCCGGCTAATTTAATTTTCCAGACAATCATTACAACTTAAAAGAAAGGAGTGAACCCACAGATGACTCCAGTGTACCTTCTTAACTCTTTCTGGAGCCATATGGATTGGATTGTGCAATATGCTGTTGTACATCACTGACTTTCAAGCTACACTAATGGGACGCTGACTAGCCTTCAGGACACCCGAGACCCAGGGCCACAGTGGGAACTGAAGACATTCTAGCCATACCCATTTGTAGAAAAGCAGAGGTTTTGATGTACAAAGGACACTGTGGAAAAGCCTCTGTTAGAAAAAAAAAGGAAAAAAAATTAAAAAAAGGAAAAAAGAAAAAAAAGAAAGCAAGTAATGATCTCTTTAAATGCCTTATTTTATTTGTACAGTCACAGAAGACATTTCCACCAAACATCAATGACTTTTCTCAGGAAAAAAAAAAAAAAGCGACTGAAACTTGACACTTTGTCAAGGTTAACTAATGGCTAGAGTAATTGTGGTGAATTGTTGGGGTGTTCTGCTGGGCCATTCTCTTCAAAATTACTGCTTTCCATTAGATGAGAAAAGAAAGAGAATACAATGACCTAAGGAGCTACTTCATTTCTTATAACCCTTTAAAGACTGAATAAGTGTGTGCTTCTCTGCTCCCCGTGCTTTTTCCCATTTCGATGATTTAAGGCAACCGTTGTTTTGCTGTTAGCTGATATTCTTCTTCCAGTGTTTCAGGTATACGAGAATGTTTACATATTCTGAGTCACATTTTTACATCCGAGACGGGTTTTTTTTAAGTTCCCAAATATACATATGAGCTTGAAAAACGGCCTTTTTCTTAAATTACTATTGTTAGTGACCCAAATGGCTCATTAGAGAACATTGTAGCATGAAAATTTACAATTGCAATGTAGGTTTCATTCCATGTTAAAAAAATCATTGAGAAAAAAAAAAAAAATCATTCAGTGGGTAAGGTGTGTTTCAAGGGTATACTGTGTAGTTTTGATCAGTAATGACTTTAAATAAAGCACATGTTGCAAAGTCATTTTAGAAGTATTTTTTCCTCTGCCTTTTTACATGCAATGGGAAAAGTTTGACATTCTTCTAACTCTGTGACAAATAAATCTCTTTCCTGTAGCTAGCTGCTATTTATTATATGAATGATTAGTTAATCACCAGAAAGAAACTAATACAACATGATTTGCTGGCACATTTTACTGCAGAACTTCATAAAACAGCACAACTAAGTGAAGTTGCAACATCCTCTACTCAGCTGAGTGCTTCCATGACAAATGCTGTCACATCCATTCTATACTGTGAAAACTAACATTTTGAGCACCATGAAGTGCACAAAATAAAAACTGCTTAATCGTATTGTAACAATAAAATAATTTGGTGACTGGAACTCACTGGAAGACAACCTGATTTCCTCCAAAGTGTAATGGAAGGGTGGCTGCTCATAGAGCCAGACTGCATTCCCCAAGGGAGAGTTTTGCTCCATTTCTTCCATAGGACCTGTGAATGAAAATCAAGATATAAAGGACAGCCCTGACATAGGATCAAACAGGGATACTAAAATGTCCTTTGTGGTTAGATGGATCCTCACCTGGGGGTTCATTGATTTTAAGGAGAACAACACTGGAAGGAGAAGTGTGAAGAGTAATGCGTTTCCAAAAGGTACCAGCCAGTAGAACCATACTGGTCACAGTTGGTCCCGACTCCCTTCCTGGTTCCTTCTTTTTAACAGGCACTTCCTTTCTGATGAGAAAAATCTACCTGCAGAATGACCTGTGCAATTATTTGGGCCTTGCAGAAATGTGCTGCTCTTTCTTTCATGGACTGATCAAACTTTGAAAATAAAAGGATTCTTTTGTTGGTTATTTATTTATTTTATTTAAACAACCTATAGTGAAATCGGTGACACTGACTGGATAGCTAACTACGACAGGTAACAAGTGCACTGCTGATGACCGTCATTTGAACCCAGCTGTCCAGAGAAAGTCAAATTGGCACCCAGTTTCTAGCAGCATTCTTTAGGGGATCACTGTTGGGGCCAGTACCATCTAATGTCTTTATTAACAGCCTGGAGGACATGACAGAGGGCCCTTTCAGCAAGTTTGTGAACTACACCAAATCTGGGTCTGGGGAGCTTTGTGATAATGTAAATGTGTGAACTGCCCTCCTGGGGCATGGGGTGGGCAGTTGTTACAGGACAGCCTTTCAGGGATACCTAAAGATACTGGAGAAATGAGCTGCCAGGCACTTCATGAAATTCAACTAAAATATGAAGTCCTGTAGCTGAGGCAGTCTAACCCCCTTGCAGCAATTCAGGTAAGAGGGTAGGGAACAGCTTTACAGTGAAAGGAGCCAGGGCCAGGGGTGGGAGGTGCATGTATATCAGCAGTGTGCCCTTGAGGCAAAGAAAACCAACAGCATACTGGGATGTGTTTAAAAAAGCACAGCTGGAAGTCAAGAGAATGTATTAGTCCCCCTCTACTCAGAACTTGTGAGACCACATCTGGAGAACTGCATGCAGGTTTGGAGTGCCCAGTGAAAGAAAGACACTGACATACTGGAGTGAGCCTGGCAGAGAGATGGAGGTCACATTCAGCCTTAGAAAGGAGAAGTCCAAGGGGAGAGTTTACTGGTGTCTGCAGCTACCTAATGGTGAGGTACAGAAAAGGTGGAGCCAAGCTCTGCAGGGCTGTACAACTGTAGATCAAAAGGCAACAGACACAAGTTGCAGCATGGGAAAATCTGATTAAAAAGAAGGAAAATTGTTTTCAACATGAGAGTAGTCAAACACTGGAGCAAGTGCTCAGAGAAGCTCTGGGATCTTCAGCCTTGGAGGTTTTCAGCAGTTGACTGGACGGGCCCTGAGCAGCCTGTTGTAATGGGCCAAGCTTTGTGTGAAATATTTGACCTGAAGCCTCCTGAGGTTCCTTAGAACCTGAATTATGCTGCAGTTTTAGGATTCTGCCAGAGACACTGTAGCTTACCAAACACAGTGTATTGGCTGCTGCAACAAGCACATCCAAAATGCTGGAATAAAGTAATCAAGTCCAAAGCAGCAGTATAGTTATACAGAAATACCTCTATCTACAGACATACTTTAGTAAGCCCCTGTGTCCAATTGTTCAGAGCTGAGCACTGCCAGGGAAAAGTCCTGTTTTCCCTCTTCCACCTTTGTAATAAAGAAGCTGTGGCTCACAAGGTGATAACATAAGCCCTTACCTATACAAACTGAATGGATGGGTGGGATTAAATGGTCTTTTAGAAGATTACCAGGTCAGACTCACACAAAACAAATCCTCATGTTTATTTTCCCAAGTTTTAGGACTCCTTCCTGTTTTGCTCAATACAGGAGTAGCTCTTCAATGGAATAAGCCTAAGCAAGGGAAGAAGAAACAGCCTTAGAATAAAATAAATTTTGTTTTATAAGCATCAATGTTTTTACTTTCCCTACAGGACTTGATATTCCAGTGTTTTTGAAGAAGCTGTGGGTTCAAAGTTGCCC
The DNA here is from genome assembly GCF_020740795.1 of Apus apus. Taxonomy (NCBI): domain Eukaryota; kingdom Metazoa; phylum Chordata; class Aves; order Apodiformes; family Apodidae; genus Apus; species Apus apus. Next base: position 103,092,171 of record NC_067283.1, read on the forward strand.
CACGGGAGGATCAGACTAGACATGAGGAAGCATTTCTTTACCAAGAAGGTGGTCACGCACTGGAACAGGCTTCCTAGGGAGGTGGTTAATGCCTCACGCTTGACAACGTTTAAGAGGCATTTGGACATTTCCCTCAATACCATGCTTTAACTTCTGGTCAGCCCTGAACTGGTCAGGCAGTTGGACTAGATGATCATTGTAGGTGCCTTTCAACTGAAGTAGTTCTATTCTATTCTAGTCTAGTCTATTCTAGTCTAGTCTAGTCTATTCTATGCTGTGCTGTGCTGTGCTATTCCTCAGTGTCAGCAGTAACAAATTTCATGCCTGTGGTATTGACACAACAAGCGTTTTCCCAACCTAGCTCACAGCTTTTGTGAAAAGAAATTACAAAATTGTTTCTGTACAAGACTGAACTATGTTAGTATTCCACAAAACCCACCCTTGCACCATGGAGAGTCAAGAGTTCTGAACTTCTGCTTTTCTTAACAGTCATACTGTTAGACGAGCACAAACTTAACATAAGATTACTTTGCTCAGGGACTGGTCCAGTTGTCATCTGGCAGCCTCCAAAGATGTCAGTGTTACAACCCCACCAGTCTGTCCCAGTGCTCAGACACCTACAAAGTGAACAAAGGTTTCCCCATATCTGTTTGGATTTCCTTCTTGCAGCTTTGTAGCATGGCAACTTGTCCTTTCTGCTCGGGAAACCACTGTGTGCTTAAAGTGTCTGGCAAGCACCTCAGCCCTGCTGCCCTCATCAGAGGATCACTCTGGAAGAGGCCTGGCCACCAGGCACTTCTTTGGATGCCCTGGATGCTGGCCCAGTGAGATAGATAGCAGATAACCAGAGCTGTGAGGTCAAACTGAAGGAGAAATTTGCAAAAGGCACATCACCTTATGGTTACCACATATTAACAGCATTGTGATTGATACAGCCAACCTGATGCACACAAATACCAGAGAGTACAATTCCTCTATTTAGCTTGCAGGAATGTTGCTTTCTAGATGCTGGCAGAGGACATGCTGAGACTAAAATTCTTTAGCAAAGAGTGGCATGGCCTCTTTCAAAGTCCAAGATGGAGAACCAGGCATAGAGAAGAGGCCAAGTCTGATGAGATCTAGTGCTGGCACCCTTACTTTGTGTTCTTCACAAATGTGATGAATACTCAGACCAAGGAGCATTTGGAGCATTTCCTGAGCACTTGGCCATCACCTTTATGCAGAGGCTTCACTTTACATGAGAGCCATGACTCTGTGAAGGGATTTTGTCTGATTCTGGCAGTGCTCTTTCCAAAATGCTTGAGTTGCCAAGGAAGCCACTGCTGTCTTGAAAGCACCTGGTGGCTCTTTTCAGTAAATGTCACTGAGATGCTGCATCAGGACAACGGCAACCATCCAACCCTGCTGCTCCTGAGCAGATCAGTCTGCTCACTTACAAGAAATAAGGTGCCATGCTCCTCTGTCATACATGACACACTTGGGGCTGCTCTCTATATAACCCATTTTTTATTCTCTTACACAGCAGCTACACAGACAGACCACAAATAATTCTTTGTGAACTGTTATCACACCAATGTGTCCCCTCCCCCGTTACCATTCTCTCTTGAATTGAAATTAATGAATGCTAGCTACACTACCCGAAAATGGACCCCTCAGCACTTTCTGCCTGAGCTTTACTCCTGCAAAGGAAAAGGGCACACAGCTGGGTGGCCCAAGGCCTGACACCCAGCACTCTTTCTGTTTCCTCAACTTCCCCAAAATTCACCTTTTAAACTGCAATAGCTGCTGGTTTATTGTGAGTTCTGTGGTTTTGTTTTTTTTGGTGGTTGGGGTTTTTACCAAATTTTCTGGTGAGGCAAAAGGTGAGGTGATACTTTGCTTCTGTGAGAGGCAGCACCATTAACCAGAGAGGTAAAAGCCCATCACTGTTGTCAACACCACATTGACAGAAAACACCTTCTCATACTGCCCCTCTCCTAGCAAACCCAGGTGGTTCCTGCAGCATCAGGAACTAAATTGAAGATGATCCAGTTTTCCTTGGCCTCAGGTTTGGCAACCCTGACTCACTCACAGTGCTGAGCTTTTATTTTTCCATTACATTGTGGAAATCATGTTTTGACTACAACAGCTCTTCCAGCAACCACGTGGTAGCAGCAAGCATCACCCTGCACTTCACTCAGTGATCCCCATTGTTGAAAAGGAGTTTCAGGCCATTTATTCCTGGCCAGCCAACCTGTGCAACACTGGGCTAATGGGGAAGGCAGAGCAGGGAGACCTGTGTGAAGCCTGTGGGCATTTTACCACCTGATTGTAAAGTGACAGGGAGTTGACTGCAAATTCAATAAAGATTTTCTTCCATTTCAAATAGATAGTTTTTTCAGAGATGAAGAAAATGGCACGGCCAAGGAGATGATGTCATATTCATTGACGTTTCAGTCATATCACTTTTCCAGCATTTATCTGGTAATATTGTTTAAAGAGACATTACTTAAAATGAAAGTGCTCACATTTTGGCAGGCTGTGAATGCTGAGGATGCAGGACAGGCTTCCTAAGTCCCATGGCAGGAACCCATTACCTATGGCCACAGCCACAAACCATCTTGGACTTCAGCTCCCAGAGGTGCCTCAATAGCAGCTTGTGTTCGCAATAAAAGCCCAGAAGTTCACTAAAAAGTTAGACTGAGGGCCTGAGCCCTGGGAAAAAGCCTGATCCTACCCCAGTGCAGGGAGGATAAGGGAGAGCCAAGGCTGGGACAGAAGCCACGGCATTGCTTCCATTCACGTGCCCCTGCACTGGTAACACCTCAGCATCAGAATTGTGTTGTCAGTGCCGTGAAAGAGAAAAAAGAGTTTCTATTAATTCCCTCACTTTTCTCTGATTTCCACTGTGAAATAAAGAAAAATTCTTCAGTTATCAAAGGTTTTTTCTTAAGTAATTTGGAACTGTATTACCTGGTAGGAGCAATGGCTAGGTAGGCTTCTCCAGGCAAAAGCTCCCTGTGCTCTCAAGACATGGTTTAAATTGATGCATACCTAAAATGTAGCATTCAATTGGCCACTGCTTTATCTTTAACCATTCCAAGAGGAAAAAAAAAAAAACAAAAAAAACCCCAAAAACACAAACAAAAAAACCTCCCAAAACAACCACCAAGCCCTCATTGCTTTGTTTCCTTTACTACAAGATAGCAAAATCATCATCTCCATTTATTCCTGTGCAGTTTTTGGCAGGGGTAGATTTTCTTCTCATTATCTAATATGGAGGTATGTTTGGGATTTGTGCCGGAAACCGAATTAATAACACAGAGATGTGTTAGTTCTTGCTGAGCAGGGCTAATACACAGCCAAAGCCTCTTCTGCTTCTCATACCACCCCATGAAGAAGCAGGCCAGGGGTGTAGAAGAAGCTGGGAAGGGATAAAGCTGGGACAGCCGACCCCTACTGACCAAAGAGATATTCCATACCATGTGATGCCATGCTCAGCATATACAGCTGAGAAGAACAAAGAAGGAAGGGGAAGATATTCAGAATAATGGTGTTTGTCTTCTCATGTTTTCATTGCAAGTGGTGGAGTCCTGCTCTTCTGAAGTTGCTGATGGAAAGTGTGTGTCCTGGTTTGAGACAGGATGAAGCCAATTTTCCTTTTTACTGATTTTTTTTTTCTTCAGTGAGCTTTCTTTTAACTAGCAACATTCTGTTCTAGCTAGGCTGATAAGACATTGGAATGTTTTTATAACTGCTGGGGCTATAACTGCTGGGGTCGCACCTTCACTCTGCCAGCCCAGACACTACAGGGAGATCTATGACCCCCCTGTAGGAGGCTGAGTTAGACAGACAGCAAAACTGGCCAGAGATATTCCATTCCATATATCTACATAAGCTCAGAGGAAGGTCAGAAACCACAGAAGACTACTTCCTTCCTGCTTCTTCTTCCCTTCTCTTCCATCCATGGCCAGCGTCCGGAGAGGACTCCGTCCATCCAGCACCATTGACCCCCAGGCTCGAGCTCTCCTGACCCTCATCACTCTCTGCTTTCTCCAGCAGCAGCTCTGGGATTTCTTGGAACTGTTCCAGCTCAAGGGAGTGTGGTAGGAGTTGCTGGAGGTGCAGGGAGGTGAGAAGCTCTTGCACATACCTGAACATATCTGTATATAATTGTATATATTTTCTTATATCATTAGTGTTTAATTAAAGCTGTGTAGTTTAGTTTTCAATCCAGCCAAGTCTCTGTCTTTTTCTCTCTCTCCTTCCCTACCTGGGTGGGAGGGGGAGGGGATCAAGAGCATTGTTGTCAGACCTGAGTCAAACAGTGACAGTGTGGTGGATAATTCCTTGTTTTGCTTTCGTTGGCCATGTGGCTTTTGCTTTACTCATTAAACTGTCTTTAACTCAACCCACGAGTTTTCTCACTTTTGTTCTTGTGATTCTCCTCCCCATTCTACCAGAGATGAGCAAGAGAGCAGCTGTGTGAAGCTTAGTTGCCAGCTGGAGTTAAACCAATACAGTAACCCCAGATCACAGGGAACAAAGAAACCTGCTGGTTTTCTTCCCCAGCCTATAAACGCATTTATTCCCTTGTTATCCTCATTGATGGTCCTGACACAACTTCAGAAAACAGGAGGAGAAGCAGATATCAGCTGCAGTATTTTCTCCTCAGCTCTATTTAGAGACCTGTGTGTGCTCACACATGCAGTGATGTTAGTTTGTAAGTCAGTGCAAGGATGGCTGCTCTGACAACACACCCAGTGCAGTAACACCAGACCTCCCAAAAACCCTACCTGCCTTCATGACAAGGAAATTAATTCAGCTTCTGATGTTTGTGTAATTGAAGCATTTGCAGTTTTCCCTGACTTGTTAAACTGGCTAATCCCCAGGCGATACTCCGAGAGTAAAGCTGCTGCTGCTCTGCATGGCAACATGCAGGATTTAAACAGAACATTTCTACACTAGGTGCATATGTGCTATTATAGAGAATATTTTGTTGCTTCTTTCTTGCGAGGGAGGAAAACAGAGGAAATCTAATGCTTTATTAAAAGCGTGGGGAAAGTAAGGACAAAGCAATGCGTGAGCATGCAACAGGAACACAGATTTCCTTTTTAGTGGCTAAGGGAGCAGAAGCTCTGAATGCAGAGCAACCCTGCCCCACTGTGCTGAAGGGCTTCTACAACAGTTTTGTGTAGGGCACATTGAGAATTAAGGTGGATACTTTGAAAGAACAGAAAAAGAGCTGGGGGAGAAATAGTATTCAGAATCATTCAGAGAAACTCCTATGATTGAAGGAGCTCCTTCAATCCTATTTCAAGCTGATAAAGTTCATGGTATGAGAAATCATTCACAACATAGCTTCAAGATTTGCCTGAGGGATGTGCTGCACAAGTGGAAAGCCATGCAAGTGGGCACCAAACACCTCTTCTGGCCTGACAGGCACCTCCGAAGGCCTGTTCCATTGACCACTATTTAGAGCTGTTACTAGAAGAGAAATCTAATGAAAATAATCTTTTACTGTGGAGAAGACTGGTTGGATAGTGACTGATGACCAGGGCACCCACAGACTCTCCCTCAAGAATAACTGGAAGATTATTCACAAATGAAGCAAATGATCTTTTTTCCTCCCTAATCTCCAGATAGGATTTATATACTTGCAACCAGCAAAATGTGTGAAATGAATAGCCTAACCCTGTCCCCACTCAAGCTCTGAACTCACCAGATCATGAGCCCAAGCCAGGGTTGGTTATCCAAAGGGACACAAATCTCACATAGAGCTCAGATGTGTTATGACCATCTCTTCTTGCCTCCCTAGTGGGTAACACCACACGCAGTCCTTTCATTTCCTACTCCTTTCTCATTGCCTTCAGCACCACTAGGTATGAGGCACCACAACTGAAGGCATGAGAATCTCCTGCAAGCCTGAAGCTCTCTGTGGTTGCAACCCAAACATCCTTCAAGGACTTTGATGAGATGGTATCATTTTTTCAGAGGAAATCTGGCCTTATTGTGAGGAATTTATCACCTTTACAGGGGCTGAGGCAGGTCAGCTGTGCTGGGGTCCAGGCTGCTACAACACTGGGTGCCAACTGATGCTTGCTACGGGACTTCAGCATCTAGTCTTGTATGTTCAAGTAGCAGCAGCATGTACACAAAACACACACTTACATGGACATGGCAGATCTGTGCATGTGTGTGTGTGTCTTCTTTTTCAGTTGCACAGGACTACTCTATTAGCTCTCATTAATTTTTCAAGACACTGCCTCTTGTAGTCTGTGCTGGGGTGGAAGAGAGAGCTGCCAGCAGACACAGACTGCTCATGACAACGTGACCATCAGACTCCTGCAGCAAACATTCAGGGAAAGCACATTTTTAATGTTGTGGCAGGAAGAGAGAGGTAATGCAGTAAAATATTAATGAACCCTTTCAGCTGACATCTCTAAATACATTGTAGAGGCTAAACTTTGGAGGTCAAGACAGTATATTAACTACATATTCATCCAGCTCTAAAATTCTCCCTGTTTTAACCACTGCTGAGGGGAGGTGGAAGGGGTACCAGAGAGAGAAAAGAGAAGGCCACTGTAAAGTTCATAGCATTTCAAAAGAAAGCACATGAAAGGTTAGGAAAAAAATTGGACAGCACCTTCCTCCTTTTCAAAGGAGAAGGATTCTACCCTTCTAAAGGTACCTTTTAAAGGTTCAAAATAGTCTCCTTCAAAAAGTCTCACAAAAGTAGAATGAGCTCCAGATACTCTAAGTTTGATACACCATGTTACCTGGCTTCAAAAAGGCAAATGGGATATGCAAAAGTGCTTTCATTTGTTTTTATCTTAGTCCCCAGCTCACCATCAGTTGAGCACAAACACGGCCCTCACTGCTGACTAGAGAAATGCAGATAAAACTGCAGAAACACAGATGAAACTGTTCTTGCCCTTTTTATTCAAAGGGGAACAGAAAAATAAGAGAAAACAGAATAAAGAACAAACAGTTGAATGAGAAAAAACAACCTCAAAGAATGCTTCTATCTACCAATTGTTTTGCTGGCCAAATAAACAAAGTAGATTCCTCAAGTCTGTTTCAAAGGGGCATCTAGAGGACAAAAACTGTTACTGTTACATGGCTAGATTTTGCTCACTCTCTTCCTTGTGCCTAATGAGAACAGTGTGTTTTATACTGCTGTGCTCCCTGTCCCTTGTCATCAAGTCTCATATGTGTGAGGTCTCAGATCCCCTTCATTGCCCCTTAAAATCTGCATGAGTTCACAGCTGCCATGGCCCTGCTGCAGAGCTCGCAACACCAGTGAGCCCAGCCTCCTCCCTGCTGGTTTCAGCCCATCTCCAGCCCCAGTTGTCACCCTCTACAGCCAGGCTCCCACTCCTGCGATAACATTGGGCACTGGGAGAGACCAAGCAAAGGTTCTCCTTTGAAATGGCACTGTTGGACTCCCACCATAGTAAAAAACACTGTGAAAAAACAGAGGAAATCTAACAGAGTAAAAGGTACAGTGATGGAAAACAAAATGACGGGAGGTCATCTGTGAGAGCAAAGAGACAAAATGCATTTCAGATGGCTTTTTGAATTGTCTTTTTTGATGTTTATCTATCTGAGCTATTTCTTTTGCAGTACTCAGCCCATCTGGTAATTAGCTCATGATGTGTCAGTTCAAAACATATCCTTAGTACTTTGTTGGTGAGGTAATATTTCTCCTTCTTGTTTTGCCTAGACAGACTCCACAGCCATTCCTCTAGGGCTCTGGGATTTATGTAGCTACTTCAACTACTTTCAGCTAAAAAAAATTTAAAAAAAAATAAAAATAGAAAAAGTGTTTGTGGTCTTGGTCAGGGTCCAAATTACAAGAAGGGCATTGGTCTCTGACTGGGTTTCTGACAGACGCTGAGTCTGCTGTACTGCAGCAGAAGATGGATGCTCAGAACACAACTCTTGCATTTCTCTTTTCCCCTGTTCCAGCCATCCCTTCCAGTCATGGATTTTGATTACTCCAGCTCTCCTCCCAAAGACATTGAGGGAGGTGGTCCCTATTCTGAGCACTTACTCAGGGTGTCCTGGGCAGAGATTGAAGGCACAAACCAAAGCAGACAGCCCAAAAGAAAAGATGTCGCTTTCCGCTGAGCTTTGTAGGAAACACCTCTGAACTGACTGTCCTGGCTGCATCCTAGGGAAGCCAATTTCAATGCCTGCAATTTAAGGTAGAGTCTTTTTTTCATGTGGCCAAGCATCATACCCATACACTGACCTCAAGCTCCTGGACATGAAGTAAAGCACACGCCATACAGAGCAGTGAAGATGGCATCATCCCAGTCAACTGCCTATAAACAAACACTGAACCATTTCCTTGAAGCTCAGCACAGCACGCTGAGCTTTCCTTCACTCCCAACTACAACACTGGATGATACAGGAAAAAGGATGAAGAGATTTGGGGGAGCAGGCTGACACAACCAACCTAAAATGGGCTAAACCTATTCTAGGGCTTAATGACTCTGGAAAGAGCATTCCTGCCTCACAGGTCAGGAGCTGAATGAGTGCAATGAAACAGGCAAAGGAATTAACTTCTCTAAAAAGGCTCCGTGATGATGTACTCATTTTGAAATTTGTGCTTTCAAGTCATGCACTGGTTCCCACCAGAAATATTCAACATGTAAACACCTGTAAGACTTCATTTACTACAGCATTTAATCTTTTAATACTAGTATAAGTCACATGCACAAGAAAAGACAATTATTTTACTTGCATTTAAGGCTGCAGGTCGACACTGATCTGGAAGAAGAAAGAAAAACACATACGTGTATTCTGCCAGTCACTTGTTGAACAGAAGCTTTGATCATTTGACAGCAGCACAGGTCATAACTGCAAATACCAACAGATGGAGAAGTTCATCAGTGAGAGCCCATCTCTCTAGCACAGGGAACAAACTGCTCTGAGGACTACATGGGAGGAAGCCTTTCCATGCCCTTTATGTGTCCCTGTAGGCCAGAAGGATCTTCCTCCCTCAACCTGCATGCAGACTATGTGTTTTCTTTCAGGGAAAAGTATTTTAAGAAATATTAATAATCTCCAAGGCAAATTATGCACATAAAGAAAATGAAAAGATTAATCAAAGAAAATGCAGTTATTAAATACTTTTCATAAGACAACTTTTTTTTTTCCCTGAAGCACAAAAAGTTCTAGTAAGGCTACAAAATCAAAGCAAAAAAAACCCAAAACAACACCATACAAGAAAAACCCCAACACCCCTTCAAAAAAAAACCCACACTGAAACATATGCTGAGGGAAGAAGAACAGTGACTGAACACTTACCTGCTCTCTACATGGCTGAGGGCAAAGCAGGCTGCCAGTTTGTGTGTGCTCTGAATTGGGGCAACTCAAGGAGCCCCAGTGCTAAACTAAAGAATGGAACAATAGACCAAAAGTTGTGTATGTGAATACTCTCACCCAAATACAGTTCACATCCCTGCTAGTTTAAGACAGCTGGTGCAGCTTTCTGTTATATTCTCATTGTCCAAGTTAAAGGTAAACACACAGCAATGTGATGTTTCACTCACCTCAAATCATGTTGGCATCATTGCTTGGATACTATGGCAATAAGCAATATGGAAAAATGATGCAAGGGTGACCAGACATGAGGGATTGTTAAAGAAAACCCAACAGTTGTACTTCTAAGAAAAAATCAAATGCAGCCACTGGTGTTTACAGAAATGTGCTTTCTGTTTCAGCTGGCAACACCTATTTCCAAAAACATTCTTCCTTTTGTATTACAAGTTCATCTGGAAGGTCCACAAAGCAGAGAGGTTAGCCAGCTCTCAGTACAGCATCGTGCTGCTGACTATGAACTGAAGCTTTTTTTTCTGTTGTTGTTTTTCCTCATCAGTTTTCCCAACCTGTGCTTATGAAACCTGTCAAGATGGATCAAAATAGATCAAGGACTGTTGTACCTAATCAACAGCACAATCTGGCTGCATTTCACCAAGACTCAGACACTGTGAGTCAGTCTGAGACAATACTCTAGTTTATGAGTTTCAAAAACCTGTTTCCCATGGACTATAGTTGAATCCAATCAACAGACAAAAACCACCATATTTCTGCGTGTATAACCTCTAACTCATATAAGCCCCCCCCAAAAAAGAGGCAGCAGCAAAGAGGAAACAGGAGGGGCAAGAGCTTTAGGAAGGGTAAGATGGGGGACAACTGTTGGGGGTGACAAAGGCAGCTGCACATACAACATAGCTGACAATGACTCTGCACTGCACCTGTCCTTTCTTAACCCTGCAGATGGTATGGATGAGTGTGGTGTATAGCTCTGCTATGGCAGCCAGCATTGCCATCACAAAGGCCCCAACACTGACAGAAAGCAGACTTCTGCCCAGGTGCACTTGACTTTCAGACAGGCAGACACTACCAGACCATTACAGGCTGCAGAACAGACACACAGGTTCCCTGTCTCCTACCACCCCTGCTGGTATAGTTTAATGACATCACCTAAAGAAGGAAAAATAAACTTTGGCAATTCACTTCTCTTTTTATTTATTTTTTTTTTTAATGAAAATAAGTGTGCTACATTTAGGCAGGACTTGGCAAGAAGTTTTTTCATTTGTATAGTTAGATTCACAGCCATTTGGTGGAAGATTTGATCCATCATGATTCTTAAAAAGCCATACACAATTATGTTGTTGACATAAAAATTAAGACATTTACTTGCAGGTGTTTATAGCTTCATTCAATTTCTATATTCAGTGCAACAGTCAGACTGATAGACTAGAGATGTTGAAAAGTCTGAAGTACGGATTTCCAAGGCAACTCTAGCTTATCTCCCACTTCCTTATAAAATCAGAAGTGGTTCATGTGTCAAGAACAATACAATTGAAGATCTTTTATATAAAACACTAATTAGTATTAGGAAATAAGTAAGAATATGTAGGGAGACCTCGGGTGGCTGAAGAACTAGCTGCCATCTTCAGCTACCTAAGAAGTGGCTGTAGAGAGGATGGAGCCAGACTCTTCGACAAGGTGCACCATGGTGGGACAAGAGGCAGCAGACAGAAATTCCAACACAGGACATTCCCATTAGATTAAAAAAAAAATATTTTATTTTTTTTTTCACCAGGGAAACAAAAAACTTGTGGAACTATGGCCTTAGAGACATTCAAGGCTCAGCCAAACAACCCCAAGCGAACTGATACAAGCCTGGTCCTGTCTGGAGAGGGGCTGTCCCTGGGAGCTCCAGTGGTCCCTTCCAACCCAAACTGATCCTGTGGTCCTCACTTCTGGGTCCTACTTTGTGCTCTGATGGTTCTCTGAGTCCAGCATCTTGCTGTGAAATTATTCTACTTAATTTCTCTCTTCTTTACCACAGCAGACTCTGTTTTTAAATACATCTGCAACATACTATCTTCTTGCTCCATCTTCTGGGGAAGTGTTATTCTTTCAAATTTTAGCCCTGCAGAGAGTGTTGGTTGCACTTAGGATGCAGTATTTACTTCTTACGTCTGTCATGGTGCTGATTACAGCTGATAAAATGGACAAGAGCAGTTTTCAACAGGAGATACAGTTCTGTCAAAAACTGTTTGAGTGAAGCTTTATTACTGATTAAATTCTTCAGAACTCTGCAACCAAACCAGATGCTGCAGCCCACTCCCCCAACATTTTACAGCCACTGTTCTTCCTGACAATCTTCACGTGCCTCTCTCTCTCTTCTCCTAGTCTGAGTGAGTACTGGCTTGGAGGGTAGGAGGTGAAAAGAGGGAGGGGGAAAAAAGTTATTTTTGGCTTTCAACATTTTATGGCATTCCTATCCCATAAACTCTTTGGAGCTGCGTGTCTCACCTCAGGTCAGAACAAAACCAGTTCTGAAATCACAGACACATTTCTTTGAGACTCAAGCTGTCCAGCTGCCAGCGAGGAGCAATAACGTCCCAAAGCACTGATTTGCCTGGGGCTCCAAGCCTGTGAAATCAAGGCATGGCTAGCTGAGGGATACAAACTGTTTATAAACCCACTGGATGCTTAAGCCCACATTCATCTTGCAGGCAAAATTCCCTCCACAGGAGCTTTCCTTGACTTGAAAGGGCTGAGCTCAGAGTCCCTGCCTGGTGCAGGGCGGCAGTCTAGACATGACAGTGTGGGCAGGCGAGAGGGGAGATGGTCAGGAAGCTGGCAGGATGGGACCTGCCTTGTCCTTTCTTCCAGGAGACACCTCCACACTCCAGCCATCCCTTGGTGCTGCCACAGCATCACAAAGCATCAGTCCTCCTGGGCCTGGAAGGATCCTTGTCCAAACATTTAGACAACACAGGAGACACAGAATTACTACAAGAAACACGTGAGCCTCCTCAGAAGAGACACTGAGTTTTACGGAGGGTGAATGAAGTATAATTGTCTAGCCACCACAACAGCTCGTCAAGAACTGCCTTCTCTCTCTGCATCTTCAGTATCAGCAGTGCCTGTTAAAAGCAAAATCAAGACTTTAAAAAATGCTTTGGAGGCTTTTATGGCACCAATTCTCAATGTTTTGTTTAAAAGCTTGAAATCTGCCTACTATAAGTACTGAACAGAGATGCAAGCCCCAGAACAGAAGTGGGTTTTAGGCACCAGGTCTATGTCATAATTTTTCAGGGCTTTTTTTGATTTTGTTATTTTTTTATCTTTTTGCAAACAGAGCCACTCAAGTTAACTGAATTATCACATATGCCTCTCCAGACACCATTCAACACCTAATCAAGTGGTAGGATTATAAGTACCATGTGTTGCAGCAGGGGCTGGGCCTCAGTCATTGAAGGTCAGATTGTCTTTACATCTTTGCACCAGTGGGATCAAGAAATTGCACCATGAAAACAGTGATCTCATTGCATGAGGCAAACACCACACAGAAAATAATTAAAGTTTACAGAATATGTGGGTTGTGTAAGTCATGCAAAACATATCCTTTTTGCTCTGGTTCTTCAGTAACAAGGCAGAAGTGACCTCCTTGCTGCTGAATTACAAGGAAAATGGAAAGGTAAAATTACAAGGTAAGCAGATCCCTGCTTAGGTAAAGCTGTCTGGCTCTAGCTGGGAGACAAACACAGTCTACCCAAACTCCCAGAGATCAACCTTCATAATTGAATGAGCAGGAAATCTTACTGGAAAACAGAGGGAAAAGGGGGGATATGGATTTTACTTACGCTTGCTAACTATTTTGAAATAACTTTGATAGAGGAATTCAATGTAGTTTAGAGAGGGAAATGTATTCTTTCTGGAGGCATTGAAATAAGCAGGAAAAAAGTGGAGAGAAACACTTCTTCAGCCTCCTGGAGATAGGCAGCTCCCCAAAAGAGGAATGAGCTAGCAGCAGAGAACCCGGACATTGCTAGGTGATGTGTTTGTTTACTTTTAATTGGATCCCAGAGATCACACAGACATCATCCAGCTGAGCTTGAACCCACTCCCAGGATTTCTAGGAGTCTAACAAAAAGGCTGCAACTGAGAAGACCAGATCTCCCTTTTGGCTAAGCATTTTTGCAGGGCTGCCCATTCTCCTGGCTCACCTAACTTCCAGGCTAACTTCCAGCACCAACAGGCTTGCATGACTGAGACCCTCTGTGCTCACCACTAGCAAATACTTTGTTCATTTGCAGCTGCCATTCTGTAAGATGAAGCAACTCAGTAAGACTTAGAAATTTGAAATAGCAGAGCTAGTCCTAGCTAAAGCCAACTGAACAGGTCAGCCCAGAGCCTGTATGAAGTGGCTGGCATCGTCTTATAAAGAAAGCAGAAGGAAAGTGATTCAAGCACCAGACAAACCTGCTCCTGAAATACACAGATCAAGAGAAATACTAGGCAGATGCACACACAGAAAGAAAGCCTAAGAAAGGATAGAAGCCTGGTACCAGCCAGAATCAGAAGGCAATGGCATAAACCTGTACCGGAAAAGCAACAATTACATGTAGATTTGATGAGGTTATAAAAGAGACTTGGTGTTTGATGTCCTACATACAAGCTCATCTATACAGTTACACTGTGCAGTCTTGGAATTGATACAATTTCAGTGAGTCTCAGCCTGTGAACTTCTATTTCTTGGATCTGTCTACTCAGTCGTGTACATCTCTGACCCCACGTTTGCACATTCCAGCTGCTGTTATATTTACTTTAGCATTCAACCTTCTTCAGCTTTCATCACAGTGATCTCTAATCTGTTTCAGAGCTGATCTGGCCAAGAAATCCACAATGAAAAATGGCATGCAACAGCTACCTAAACTCTGCAGGTCTTACGAGTTTGGAGGACTTCCAGTCCTCTCCCAGAGACTCCCCAGTTCACATTCAAATAAGTTTCAGACAATTGGGCTGGCATTAAATAAAATTTAACTCTCTAATTCCCCAGGGGCTGGAATAAAAAAGGGAAAAATACATTGAAATTTAGCAATATGGATTATTATACAACATAGAAGAGCTTTGGGTGGCCAGCGGAATTTGCTGCTGTCACAGCCTGATGGTCTATTCCAGCTCAGGTGTGGCCATAAGCAACTTGCTGCCTCAAGGTCCCTCCCACAGTAAGCAAAGACAAGGTTCATGATCATCTGAGGAACCTGAACATAGACAAGTCCATGGGACCTGATGAGATGCATCCCAGAGTTCTGAAAGAATTGGCTGATGTCTATGATTCTACACTGGCACATTTGTAGTAGTGTGCTTTTTTTTAATTCCAGCAAAAGCAGAATTTTACAAAATTTTTAATTACAAAAATATAGTTCTCATGTTCCCTCAAGGGAGATCATTTAGGGAGTTTAAGAATAAAGCAGATTGTTTGAGTTTACATGATGGCTGGTCTCTTGTATTAGAAGAATCCCAAGCAGGAGTGTTTTAGAGCAGTTCACCCAAAGCAGTGACTCCTTCCAGTAGCACTAAGGCAGTCAGCAAGCAGTTGATTCTATCCAGACCAGCAAAGCAATATCCAGGTAATGTCCTGAAAGAGTACAAGCTGACAGAGTTCCACATTTGCCACCTTTCCCTAAAGGTGTAGATATCACAGACACAAATCACACATTCTTCACATGAAATATTCAGTCTCCAGTGTCAACTCTGCAAGCCTGCCTGTAGCCACCTCTGCCTGGAGACCCCAGCCCCACAACTTCTGGTGGCCACAAAGCAGTAGCAAGGACATTGCACAAAAGCAAGGTTCAAAAAATCTCCCCCATCATCCCAGAGACAGACTTGTTCCCCTTCTTCCGTGACAGTTAGTGCAGATAAACAGCTAGAGAGCTGTGCTGTGCAAGGTGACATGCCCTCTTCCCAGGATGGTTCAGCCCCACTTTGGTCCAGCTGGAGAGAGTGCTGAGACCTTCACAAGTGGACACAGACAATATCAGTGCAGTCTTGGACCAAGAGAGCACAAAGGTCAGCTTCCCAGTTGGCCTCAATTTTAAGAGGAGACACTGGAGCTGCCAGAAAGGGATTGGTTGCTGAGTAAGAGCATGTGCTGTTTAGAATTAAAAGTCAGTTGAAGGAGGACAACAAAGCCAGCCTGTGCAATGGGGAGAGGCTGAGGAACTGCTCAGAACAGCAAATCTGGTTTCATTATCCTTGTGGCTATGAACAGTAAAAGGTCATTTGGTTGCAAACATCACTGGTAATGGGAACTTCACTAGAGAAGTTCAGCTGTGATCCTGCCTCACTTCATAACCAAGACTGCTGTTAACACTTCTTCCCTCAGAGGAAAATGAAAAAAAAACAAAACAACAAAGCAAGCAAATAAACAAACAAACAAAAAAATCCTGATATTATTACTTTAAATGAAGGCAGAACTACAAACCCCATCCAGACAGTAACACCACACAAATCAAAATAATATTGAAATGCAGGAATTTGTCATTCAACATCAGTTCATACAGGAACTTCAGCTTTTAATTTTTACAATAACAGGCATTAATGACTACGATCTTCAGGCTTAAAAACCTAAAGCGAGTAATAAAAAACACTGTCTCAAATAATATATGCCTGTAACTCTGGAGAACAAAATATATTAACTTAGCTTCCTACTCAAAATTAGTAGGCTGGTGCAGTGGTGTTATGTTAAAAAACAAACAGTAAAAACTTTCAGTAGATGAAAATGAATTTCCACCTACACTATATACTTGGCTATTTGCTAGTCTCATCTAACTTTGGTAAAGACTCCATCACCTTGGAAATGAGAGCTCTAGCCTTTAAAAATACTAATAAAGAAGTCATACCTTCACACAAAAAAGTTGCTGAACATCCTGGGCAAGGCAATGAAAGTGTATAAGACTGCTGGCAGCAGTCTACACAAAGGCAACTTCATATGCCTCATGTAATCACCAAGATTTAAAGATCGGTAATGTAACTAAGATCTAAGATGATCTGTGAACATCCAAAGCAATGCTTAACTGCACACTGTACCACTAGACACGGGAGTAAACTCTTTCATGCAACTAAATCAAAGTGCCTTAAAGGATTCCCTCCCACCTCAAAGCAATTATCCAGATTATATGGCTATGAAATATTTTTAGAACAAAATCTCATTGAGTGTTGCTGCATGCAAACATATCCCAGGGGTCTCTTGGGGCTCATTTTTGCTATAAAATTTAAATGTTTGTCTTCCCTGCTACTGGTATGTGCACAGCATTGTAGTTTGAGCCTGAAGCGCAGGACTGAGGGCAGATTACCCAGCATGTCCCTCTTACCAAACTCTGATTTTTTGCTATGGAGTGGTTTTGCAGCACATTAATTGAATCCCTTTCTAATGCAGAGGATTCAGTGCAGGTACACATTTAATGTGTTATAACCACTTATAGGCAAATGAGTCCGTGGGACCTGATTTTCCTTCAGCACTTTTCCCCCTGGGGAGGAGGTGTGACAGGGTCAGGCATGTAGAAGTACAGAAGATCCACAGGACCAGGCTAGAGCTTCATCAGTGATGCTTTCTAGGGAGATGACCTAGGGAGAACATTCAATGCTTTGCTAACTCCTTGGCCTACAAGGCTGTTGGCATTCATTTGCTCTCCCAAAAACTAGCAACACTACTACTCTCTAGGTCAAAATACACAGAATCATAGCATCATAGAATGGTTAAGTTTGGAAGGGACCTTAAAGGTCATCTAGTTCCAACCTCCCTGCTATGAGTAGAGGGACCTCACACTACACCAGGCTGCACAAAGCCCCATGCAACCTGGCCTTGAACACCTCTAGGGAAGGGGCATCCACAAACTCCCTGGGCAACCTATTCCAGTGCCTTACTACCCTCATGGTGAAGAATTTCTTCCTAATGTCTAACCTAAATCTACCCTCTTTCAGTTTAAAATCATTATCCCTTGTTGTATCACTACACTCTCTGGTGAAAAGTTTCTCCCCATCTTTCACGTAGGTCCCCTTCAGGTACTGGAAGGCCACTATAAGGTCTCTTCTCCAGGCTGAATAGCCCCAATTCGCTCAGCCTATCTTCATAGCAGAGGTACTCCAGGTCTTTGATCATCTTGGTGGCCCTTCTCTGGACTTTCTCCAACAGCTCCACGTCTTTCCTGTGCTGAAGGTTCCAGACCTGCACACAGTACTCCAGGTGGGGTCTCACCAGAGCAGAGTAGAGGAGCAGAATCACCTCCCTGGCCCTGCTGGCCAGGATGTGGTTGGCCTTCTGGCTACAAATGCACACTGGAGGCTCATGTCGAGCTTCTCATCTACTGCCACCCCCAAATCCTTCTCCTCAGGCTGCTCTCTACAAATTCCCCTCCCAGTCTGTATTTGTGCCTGGGATTGTGCCAATCCAGGCAAAGCACCTTGTATTTGGCCTTGTTGAACTTCATGACGCTGGCATTGACCCACCTCTCAAGCCTGTCAAGGTCCCTCTGAATGGATAAATCACATTCAGAAGCCTTGACCAAGTCAGATTCCCTAAGAAACATGAATTCTAGAAAGGAAGAAAACTTTCAGGCTCTTGTGGCTGGAATATTTCATGGCAACATTATAGCTACAGCAAATTCCTCTCTAAGAGGAAAGATTTCAGGCAAAAATTAGAGAGGATTTGATTTATAATGGAAAATAAAGTTAAAACTAACGGGCCAAGTTTTGCTTACACTGAATAATACTTAGCACCTACATAGGAAAATTCCCACTGACTGCAGTCAGAGCAGATCTGAGGCTTCAAACATGCAGTCATCACCTCAACTCCAGAATAAAAGGGCTAAAAAGTAGGTGTCAGACTAGGACATGCCCTTCAATGAGAAAGGGAAAAGAAACATTACACACAGAGCCCCAGCTTCCTCTGGGGCATAACAGTACATGGGCTTCGGCCCTCAAGGGGCAAACTTTGAAGGTTCATTAAACACCCCCGGGGAAAGTGTGAGGAGTGTTGGTGGTGCCCAAGATGGTGTTGGAGCTTTAAGCTACAGGGAACAAGCTGGAGAAGCCATCAGGAACCAGCTGAGCCAGAGTGCTCTGAGGCTGTCGGGTTTAAGCCAAACTAGCTAGGAAACGGGCAAAACCTGCGCTTTGCTGCAGGCAGAAACGGCAGGTAACTGCCTTCTGCTGTCAGCCTTGGCATAGGGACTGCTGGTGTCCTCCCTCCTGGGCAGTGAATGAAGAAGGATCAGGGCCATGACAGGATGTGGTAGTCCCAGTTGAAGTGAGCAAGGCCTAAAGGTAGCAAAGATGTTTGAAGAGAATCCAGCCCAGCTTTGTTGCCGCCTGTTGCCATATCTGTTCTCCTGTTCGTGAAGCAGCATGAATGTAACGTGTGCTCTGAGAGCAAAGCTGCCATGCATGGCCTTGGCAGCCAAGAAAGCAGACAAATCTGAGCATCTGTGTTTGCAATCTTCACTGCTCCATAAAAGACAAGGTCAGACAGAAAACATGTGTTTCATATTTGCAAATCTGAATGATTTATATTAGGGGAGCAGGGCTGGACCACGTGAAGCTTCTAGGTTGTTAAAATTTAATTCACTGATCAATTACTATCAGATGCTAGACTTCACCAGCTGCCCCATATGGGGAGCATAGTTTCTCACAATACTCTATCATGATTTCAGTGCTGTATCTCCTTCCAAGGGCTGAAGAGAGGTGAGCTGAAGTGCATGAGCAAAAGAAAAGGACCACTCAGTTCCACAAGGTGATATTTTAAATGAAGAGAAGCCATATTTTAAATTAAGAGAAGCCACCAGAGCATTGTCTCCCCATTTCCCTTGGCCATTTGGAAGACAACATCTTCTTGCCATTATTTGCACAAGGGGGTTTTACCTGAGGAAGCAGATGCACCTCAAGGGAGCAAGTCTGGAGGAGAATCAGTAACCTGATTTGCACTGTCCTCATTTTGGCTGGATTGTTTCTTAACCATCATGCCCAGTTTAAAACATTATAAATACATGTCTCTCAGCAGCTGGAACTAAATGAACTAGGAGAAAAAATAAAGACAGGAACAAGAAATATTCTTGCTGGTACCCATCCTTCCTGTTATGTGGGTCATGGGCTATACGTTGGGTCTCCTGTGCCATACAGATTTGGGCTGCAGGTTTACAGATAATTCTGACCTGGAGGCAATTGTGTGTATCTTTCTGACACTTCTTAACAGTAACATGGATGTATTGAAAATGCACGATTCAGATAGATTACATGAGCCAGAAAATCTCAAACACAAAACAGCTGCATGAACATCACCATTTTCACAGTTTACGTTCTCATCCTCATACACATGGAACCTTCTACACAGTCCTAAGAGTCTGAGGGTCTCTTCAAACCTCAAGAACAGAAGACACCAACCCTGTCTTTCAAACTGGCTTAAAGAAACCCTGAGGGTCTGCAAACTTGCTGCTGACATAAGCAGATGACATCTGAACAGCTCCTGTCTTTAGCCTCTCAAGGATGGTGGTGCAATGCGGTGGAGATCTTCAAGCTTAAAATCAGGATAGTGAAAAGCTGATATTATGCTGCTTTCCCCCGTTCCCAAGCATCCTCCTCTGCAACTGTATCTGCCTCTCCCAAAGGCACTAGACAGTGCTGACCATTCTCAGCAAGACTACCTATCCATGTTGGTACAGATGATGTGAGGGCTATAAGAGAAACAAAACTCATCACAAAGGAAAAAAAAAATATCTCAAAACATGTTTGTAGAGCATGTTCTCCTTTTGAGAAATAGAAGAACAAGACGATTCTCAGAGTCCCAACTCCAGTTCACTGAAGATCTCTAGTTATATCCAGTCCAGGATACCAACACCAACACTAGGACTGGCTGAATTTTTTTTTTTAATGTCCTCTGTTAAAATTAGCTCCGTTCTTGGTTAGTAAGTCACGCATGAAATGATTCTGGCTTCCCTTTAATGTGGTAATTGGAGACCAATAACATTTTGAAATTATGGGTGAATTGCCAGGTCTTCCCTCCAACTCTTTGCTATCGGCATTTTGGGTGACAGGTTCCCTAAGTATAGGTTAATGTTAATACCCTTGGAATGGAAAAGGGAAATAATTTAAACTGGGGAATAATCAATCCAGTCCAAAACTTCAGATGGAGAATCATTCACATCAAGATTCATGAAACTCTTAGATTTCACTATTTTTTTTCCAACATATACCCAGCAAGTCACAGGCAGTTGGACAACTAACTCCACCATGATAATTTATGAGACTGTCTCATAAATTAGAAAACTACTTTTCCTTTTTTTGCTTGTTTTTTGTTTGTTCGTTTGTTTCTTTGTTTGTTTTTGAGGGGGAGGGTAGAGGAAGGAGGCGAGAAGGGGAAGAAGCCAAAACATGTCAGACTTAAGGTCTTAGGAGTATTTTAATGCCATCAATTTCCTAAGGACTGACTGTAATAGACAGTGTATCGGATTGTGCTAAAAGCTTCCAGTGCATAATGTTCAGGGTTGTTTTTTTTTAAATTTCTGAACACTAATACTTCAGATTTGTTTATACCTTTCCAGGACACTTAATTCAGCTTCAGTTTCACTAAATGCAGAAGACAAATGCTGTTGACCTGATGTTACCCACTCTCTATAACCGAAGAATGATAGCAATGTTACTTCTGGCAGATTTACTCCTACTTGGCACTACTGCTTAGAAAGTGCCTAATTAACAGTCTGTTAAACCAACAGAGTGAAACCTGGCACTTCCTATGCAACAAACACAAGGATAGTAAGCTAATATAAGATCACTGGGTGTAACAGGGCCATGACCACAAGATGTGACTAGAAATGGTCATGACAGGATAGCTGCCAAACTTTTGAACCAAGGCAATGAGCAGAACCAGAAATGAATACTGCAGAATAATCAGCCCAGCAATTAGCATAAATAGCATAATATAATCATCAAGGTTGGAAAAGACATTCAAGATCATCAGGTCCAACCATCCATCCTACAACCCCTAACCACTAAACCATCTCCTGAAACATCACGTCTACTCATTTTTTTAACACTTCCAGGGATGGTGCCTCCACCACCTCCCTGGGCAGCCTGTTCCAATGCCTCACAACTCTTTCTGTGTAGAAATTTTTCCTAATATCCAATCTGAACATCCCCTGTCACAACTTGACCCCATTCCTCTTGTCCTATCACTGGTCACTATGGATGAGAGGCCAAAACGCTCCTCACCACAACCTCCTCTCAGGTAGTTGTAGACAGCAATGAAGTCTCCCCTCAGCCTCCTCTTCTCCAGGCTGAACAGTTCCAGCTCCCTCGGACTCTCCTCATAAGACCTGTTCTCAAGACCCCTACTCATCCTAGTTGCCCTTCTCTGCACCCTCTCCAGCATCTCAAAGTCCTTCCTATACTGTGGTGCTCAAAACTGCACACAGTGCTTGAGATTCAGCCTCACCAAGGCTGAGTATAGGAGCAGGATCACCTCCTTGGTCCTGCTGGTCACACCATTCCTGATGCAGGCCAGGATGATGTTGGCCTTCTTGTCCACCTGGGCACTGCTGGCTCATGTTCAGCTGGCTGTCAATCAATACCCCCATGTCCCTCTCTGCTGGGCAGCTCTCCAGCCACTCTCCCCAAGCCTGTGGTGCAGCTAGAGCTTGTTGTGGCTAAAGTGCCAGACCTGACATTTGGCCTTATTAAAACTCATGTGACTGGCCTTGGCTCAACGGTCAAGCCTGTCTAGATCCCTCTGCAGAGCCTCCCTGCCCTCCAGTAGATCGACAGTTCTACCCAGCTTAGTGTCATCTGCAAACTTATTGAGGGTGCCCTCTATCCCTTCATCAAAATCCTATAGTGCTCTCTCAGTATTATTTGTAGAGCAGTATTTTTCATGTTATTGCGAAGTGGGGTTTCTGCATGCTATGATGTTATTGATGCTTCCAGCTTTGGGAAGGGCTTCATTTCAGTAGCAAACCAAACAGCTCCAAGTGTAGTAGTAGAAGCGGAAAGACAATTTGCCTGGAATTAAATGACCTTGACAAACATTAGATGTTGTTTCAACCTCCAGCTCATCCTTGGCCACATAACCTCTCTGTCCACTTGTCTCTTTTCCATTCAGTGCCTCAACAAGCAGGATCCAGTGCTTAGATACCCTGAGAGATGAAGAAAGCAGGTATCTTTCCCCCAAGAGAGGGGGAGTCTGAGGCTGGAAAACACAAACAGGAGTCTCAGTGAAGCCCTTGCCTGTCTTGGAGGCCTGTCTGGGAGAAAAGGGGGAAATCCAGAAGTCTGTAATCCTTTGATACAGGAATTTTGGCCTGTGGGTACAGTTGGCTGCCTCAAGGCAGTGCAGCTTGCACATAGCTGAGGATCTGCTGCGTTATGTCTGAAGGCAAGTTCATTAAGGGGGCAGAGAGAGAGATTACTGCTTTAGGATGATATGCACTTGGAGGACACTGGATTCCAATTTATCTCCCACACTGAATTCTAGGCAATTGCTGACCCAGATCTGCTACTCTGTGATCACAACATTGATTTGGCTACCAATACATCCATAATTATAAAAAATATCATGGAAGAAATAAATTTAAAAAAAAAAGGCATTTCCTTATTTTAGTAATTTCTTGTCTTTTCCAAATGTGATTTTTTTAAAGTATGTGCACTCATAGTTGTGGACTAATCTGTACCCAGACTTCAGCAATGTTCCATCCCTTCCTGCTGGTTACAGAATTTTCACCCTTCAATTCTTTTAACTTTAGCGCAGTTGGAACATGCAGCTCCTAGGCTCTTCATGCAGCCTCTCCTTCCTGCCACTGAGACCTTTATATGAATGAGCTCAACCAGCAGAAACAAGATTATAATCAAGAAGACTCTCCCCAGGAGCCCTAGATCCCTATAGCCCCAGAAGGAGTCAGGATCAAGGAGGAGTTTGCCAAGGTAGATGAGGATTGGGTTAGGGATCAGTTGCATAATCTGAACATCCATAAATCGATGGGTCCGGATGGAATGCACCCAAGGGTGCTGAACGAGCTGGCAGAGGTCATTGCTAGGCCACTCTCCATCAGCTTTGGTAAGTTGTGGGCAACAGGAGAGGTGCCTGAGGACTGCAAATGTCACTCCAGTCTACAAGAAGGGCAAGAAGGAGGACCCAGGTAACTACAGACTGGTCAGCCTTACCTCCATCCCTGGAAAGGTGATGGAACAACTTGTTCTTGGCACTATCTCTAGCCATATCAAGGATGAGAGGGTCATCTCCCAACATGGTTTTACCAAGGGGAAGTCATGTTTGACCAACCTTATAGCCTTCTATGAGGAAGTAACTAAGTGGATAGATGATGGTAGGGCAGTAGATGTGGTTTATCTTGATTTCAGTAAAGCATTTGACACTGTCTCCCACAGCATCCTCGTAGATAGAGGAGGTGTGGTCTTGATGATCAGGTAGTGAGGTGGATCAAGAAGTGTTTGAAAGGAAGAAGTCAGAGAGTTGTGGTCAATGGGACAGAATCTAGTTGGGAGGTCTGTGACTGGTGGAGTCCCTCAGGGGTCGGTACTGGGACCGGAACTGTTCAGTATTTTCATCAATGAGCTGGATGAAGGAACAGAGTGTGTCCTCAGCAAGTTTGCTGATGACACTAATCTGGGAGGAGTGGCTGACACACCAGAAGGCTGTGCTGCCATTCAGTGAGACCTAGATAAGCTGGAGAGTTGGGCAGGGAGAAACTTGATGAAATTCAACAAAAGCAAGTGTAGAATCTTGCATCTGGGGAAGAACAACCCCATGGACCAGGACAGGTTGGGGGCTGACCTGCTGGAGAGCAGTGTAGGAGAAAGGGACCTGGGGGTCCTGGTAGACAGGAGGATGAGACCATGGCCAAGAAGGCCAATGGCATCCTGGGGTGCATTAGAAAGGGTGTGGTTAGTAGGTCAAGAGAGGTTCTCCTCCCCCTCTATTCTGCCTTGGTGAGGCTGCATCTGGAATATTGTGTCCAGTTCTGGGCCCCTCAATTCAAGAAGGACAGGGAACTGCTTGAAAGAGTCCAGCACAGAGCCACAAAGATGATTAAGGGAGTGGAACACCTCCCTTATGAGGAAAGGCTGAGGGACCTGGGCCTCTTTAGCTTGGAGAAGAGGAGACTGAGGGGCAACCTCATCAAAGTTTACAGATATGTTATGGGGGAGCGTCAGGAGGATGGAGCCAGGCTTTTTTCAGTGACGTCCAGTGATAGGACAAGGGGCAATGGGTGCAAACTGGAGCATAGGAGGTTCCATGTAAATATAACAAAAAACTTCTTTACTGTGAGAGTGACAGAGCACTGGAACAGGCTGCCCAGAGAGGTTGTGGAGTCTCCTTTGCTGGAGACGTTCAAAACCCGCCTGGACATGTTCCTGTGTGATGTGCTCTAGGTGATCCTGCTTTGGCATGGGGGTTGGACTAGATGATCTTTCGAGGGCCCTTCCAACCCCTAAGATTCTGTGATTGTCCTAGACTTTTGCTCCAAACAACTTGATCAGCACCTGGCTATAAGAGGTTGCCAAAGGCCCACAGGCTGTTGGTCATTCACCCAAAAAAGCCTGGAACACTTTGAGAACCATGAAGTATCACAGTTTGCCTCGCACAGTTGATATGTAACATGGCATCCTTTAAAAAAAATTAACCATAGGGGCAAATGTAATTTAGAGATTGACAGGGTGAATGAAAATATACCACAGCTGTCTACAAGTAACTTCAGTCTTCATCTGAAGAGTAAATCACTGCCAGAGATTTTCATTTTAATTTTAGACATCAAGAATATCAACGTCTTTAAAGACCACTAGGAGATGATGTTTAGGAAAATTAGGGATAATGCCAAGGACACAAATAACTACACTGAAAATAACTTAGAAGACTGACAAGAAACAGCTTTCATATTTTAAGCAGTTAATGCACATTTAACCCAACTGTCTCAAAATACTCTACTTACACAGGGCATGTGTTATATTAGTGAGCCACACCACAGTTAAATAAAAGGAGTGTGAATTCCTCACTCAAAGAAAAAGAGTGGTGATGTATGACAACCTTTATAAGTCTGCTTCAGGGTAGAAAGTTACTGCAATATAGTTTGTATATTTAAAATTTAAACCTTCATTTAACCTACCACAACTCCCAATGTGGACATGGCCTAAATCTAATGATTATGTGTCACATTCACCTTTTATTTGTATGTGCTCAAAGATAAAAGCCCAAAACACTGACAAAATGCCAGCCTTTCTGCCACCAGAACAAAGCCTACCCTGGATTGTTGGCAGAGACAAGGAGCCTTCTATCAGGTCCAGCTCCCTGATAGTACGTTAATTTTATTACTTGATTCTCTCCAAAGAGCAGAAAGAAAGTTTGGCACTCTTTCAATTAAAAAGCAACAATTTTAATAAGATGCTGAGAATTAAGCAAAAAATGGTCAAAAGGGTGAAGACTTATTGGAATACCCCACCAGAGCAAAGGTTTGGTTTCCCTTTAGGGTAAACTGAAAAGAAAAAAAAAAAAGTAAACTGCTGTATAGTGAAGCCTTCAAAGAATACGCCTGCTCCTGCAGCAAAGACAAAATCCACACACATGAAGAAAGGAGTAAGGAAACAATGCCACAGATAGCAAACAGAATCTCCTTCATTACACCTCTTTTCAATTGCTGTGCATCTGGGAACTCCACTGAAGAAATGTATTAGATCAGAGCAGTATAAATTTGACATTAACTGAAGGGACACAATTAAAAAGTGCTTTCCCCTACTGCACTGCAGCAGAATTGTCAATGATGCTTAAAATGCTTTTACATCACTGACAAAAATAGTGACCTGTGTGATTTACACAAGCCATCAGATGTGTGGTTCATTTTATGGTTCTCTGTTATTTGTTAAACATCACACGATGTCTCCAGTTGCTCCTTCACTCTTCTTCATGGTTATGGTCGGAAAATCATAAGAGGGCACAAGTACTCTTAGCACTGGGCTGGAACCCTCCTTGCCTTCTGCTCCCTAAGTACACTCCTTTCCACATCATATACTGCCTCCTTGTCTCTTTCTATGCTTCAGACATATTTAATCTATTAATTAAGATTTCCCATCTTCTGATTCATAAAGGTCTGAGTCCTAGTAACTTTAAAAATGGTCAATATTTTTTTACAGCAATACAAGACTACATACAGTAGTCAGCAGAGTTATTCACAATGCAGTCTGCTATAAGATCTGTATAGGCTTTTCTTTAACTTCTTTTTACTATTCATGAAATACCCTGAAAAAAGAAACAAACCCAAACAAACTACTCTGAATTTCCCCTCTAATTTTTTAACAACCTATTTCAAAGTCCAGCAGAGTGATCATAGATGTGGAGTGTTTCTCCATATCTGTCTCATGCAAAATGTCTACATAGAAACTTATCCTTGAAACATAAATCTCTTTGGAAGTTTTGAATACATACCCCAAATTACAATAACTTCAAGTTACCCCATTACTGCACTTCAGTCTTGTGAAGGAACACTAATTCTGAAATATCTGTTTCCTGTTTTAGATACCCATGACCTTCTAAAACAAATATTGCCTTGTCATAAATACAAGTAGAGATAAGTATATAGCATGTATATGCATAAAGGCTGTGACTTGCATTTACTACCTTGGCTGCAGGTCATTAATACCAGATGTTGTCTGACTGCACTTAACCAACCATGAGGCATTCATACTTGTTCCATCATCATTGTAGCATCTCCAGGCAAAAAAAGTGCAGCAAAATCTTATATACATGAAGCTGCTTCATAGCCTATTCATTAAGAGATCACAAGTAGTTCTGTGACAAACAAGTGACTAGTGTGAGCAGGCACCTGCATGCTTTTTCTCTTTATTCCCCTCCTGCTCCCACCTCAATCACAAGATATTTCTTGCTTCCTAATGACACAGAGAAAATGACACAGAAAACATCTGTCTAAATTTCAGATCACATACTAACATGCGTGAACAAAAAAGGAAAAAAACTCCTAATCTTTATATTGGAGAATATTAAGATCTAAGGGGGAAAAAAAAAAAATCACATAAATGTTCTACATACTTCTCCCTCTGTTTGAATCAATAGAGGTCAAAGGTGCTCTTTTGTGCTTCTGCATCTCTGTTATGAAAGCTTTAAAATACTTTGCTCAGCTGGTGTTGCTACACAGCTTCCTTACCCTCCAAGTCCACCCAGCTTTAACCACTCACTCCTTACACAACAGTCTGTGCTCCAGTGC
Organism: Apus apus; assembly: GCF_020740795.1. NCBI lineage: Eukaryota > Metazoa > Chordata > Aves > Apodiformes > Apodidae > Apus > Apus apus. The sequence goes on from NC_067283.1 coordinate 103,119,740, forward strand.
AGCTGAGATGACCCTCATTCTTTCTCCAGCTATTCAGCTTGAAAAACCAAACATTTACACAAGATGGGAGCCAGAAAGTTACTGGATGGTGATCAGTTAAATAAAACACTTGGAATCAATAAGACGCATGAGGTACCATAGGTCTTTATAACTTCATTCATTCCCTGCTATATTATTAACACAATTCCTCTGGGACAGTTGTTGAGCAGTGCAGCAAAAAAAGCATTGGTTAGAAAGCTGTCAGCTGCACACACACACAAAAAGCAGTCCCTGTCTGCTGCTTTAAGGTTTTTATCTTTAATTCCTGAATTGCAGTCAGTGACAGGCAGAGGATGCAAATCACAGAAAGTGTCTGGATTCATATTGCCTCACATCACACATGGCAGCAGAACCTCCCCACCCAGTGTGATCAGAGCTGTTGTGCCCATCCCCATCTCTCCCCCTCTGTCTTGCAGATGAACCTGAAAGTGGCATTTTTTTGGAGACAGTCCTTTCAGCAGATTCCAGCAGGCGCTCTTTTCCACCAGCCAACATACCAATGCATGATGATCGACTTCCTCACCCCTTCCACTTTCAGCTAACTCCCCCCCCCCACCTCAACCAACTTGTTGATTTCTGTCCTTAACACAATGAACCATTTAATAAAATTTTGTGGATGCAAGGAGAGCTGCAATTGTAGCAGCCCTAGAGTTGAAAATGTCTATTAATTTATTCTGCACACTGACTACTGTTTTACGTACTCCTCATCTATCCACCCTCTGTAACCTGGCTCTTAATCACCATCATATAGATAAGTGAAGAGTAAGCCAAATTAGTTGTATCTATCACAGCTGGGATCTGAACCTCTTGAAGGGCCCAATTATGATGTGATAAACCACTCAGGAAAACAAACAAACAAACAAACAAACAAAACATTTATCCATGTTGAGGGGGGCAGGTGAAAAGGAGATGGGTATCAGCACAAGGGGAGGGAGGACTGGATCTATTCTCAGGCATCCTGAAATACACAGTACAAGTTAAGTCCTCATCCCTACCACATGAGTCCATCAGCAGCACAGCTCTAGCAGCAGGCAGCCAAAGCAGCTCCTCGCCAACAACTCTCCACCAAGGCAGGGAGCAGAAGCATTAACCAGAACTGCCAGGCCACTGGCCCCAGTCCTGCTCAGGGACGCTCTCCAGCCAGCCCTCGTGATTCACAGCAGCCATTGGGCAGGGAAGAGCATTGGCCTGGACTTGGCCCAATTATGAGGCAAACCATAAGAGATGGAGCAAGGCTGTGTGCAGCACCATCTCCCCCACCCTAGCAGCAGACACCGCTGCCCCTGGGGCAGCCATGCCAGCGCTGGAGGTGAAGGTGATGGGTTGGCCCCACAGAACTGCTTTCTTCACCAACTTCAGGCGGGTGGTTCAAGTCATGAGAACCAACAGTGACAGTAGGTCCCTGTATGAATGTTTCAAACCAAATCAATACTCCAGCTGAGCTTACTTACACGAAAAAGCTGTGCCAGACAGGGAGTAATGGCATCCCGCCAGCAGAGGAAAGTCCTTTGCTTACCCTGCAGCACCATCTGGTGCTAACAAAGCAACGATGCTCTTGGGAAAACAAATCCACTCTGGGTTATGCCAAGTTTCGAAATAAAACAAAATACAAGCACATAAATACACATCCAAAACATGCAAGGCAACTAATGATAACCCCTTTTCACTTTAAGCATGATAGGGCCTACTTGTGTCACTCAAGACGTTTCTGTCAAGTAATCCAAACTGGTTGCACACCAGTTAACATCCCAGCAGCCTGCACCTCAGAATTCAGCCACGCTCGTTACCACTATTCCCACTACACTCACCAGACAAGCCAACAACAGCCATATGTTCTTTACATGTACGTGCAGCCTTGCAGCTGCCTCTGGCTTCCATTCCAGGCTGGAGGCTATGCTGCTGCACAGCACACGCACTGGGAATCACAGCAGAAGGGCAATGACAGCGGCTCTGAAACAAGACCCAGCAGCCTTTTGGAAGCTGGTCAGAGAATAGCACTCGTACACATAATCTCCAACAGGTACATGCAGGCAGAGATAAGCCCAGCTCCTGGAGGTGCTGGCCTCTATGGACCACAAACTTAAGAGATTAATACTCCTGCCCACACACAAACAATCACAAGTCACAAGTTGTTCCCTCCTCCTCTGAAAGTTACATCTACTTGCTCCAATTTTATTACCCCTACTAGTTTTTTGGGTGGCTTTTTTTTTTTCTATGTCCTACATACAAAAAAGTTCCCTACTTAGTAAAAACCTAGACAATAATAAAAAAGTTTTATTTTTTCCAAGAGCAGCTTCGACCTTTTCATTTTTACAGCTGCTTATTCACAGCATCCCAGGGATGATTTGTCATGCTGAAGAACTTCAGTGCTACATTCTTCAGTTGTCAAGTACTGCAGCCAGCTTTACTTTAGAAGAGTAGAAAATGTGACTTTTCTGCAACGATGAAGACTCCAAGGAGTTAAAAAGTTCACATCCTTATATTGTGTAAATATCTATGGCTTTTGAAATGTTGAAATCTAATTGTTTTTCAAACTCCCAATTGGATATAACTGAATATCGACAAGCTTGCGTTCTCATGGATGAAAACTGCTTTGAAAACCTGACCAAAGTGATAAACAGGATTAACTCTGACAAATGCAGCAGTTTTAAAACTCACATTTATACTATAAATCCTCCCACCCTCTTCACTGTTTCTGTATAAATTCAGCATTGTTCTGGTTTGGTTGTTTTCTTTGGTAGCAGGGGAAGAGCTCCAGGAGCGTCTCCAGTAAGAAGCTGAGAAGCTCCCCCTGCTCCAAACCCAGCCAAGGAGCCATTAGAGGGACAACAGCTACACCTCAGCAATTAACATACAAAAGAACTGATATAACACCTGAGCAGCAAGGCACTTAAAGGAGAAGAGCAGTGCCAGCGGTGCTGGTGGTGAGAAGGGGAAGAAGGTGCCCAAGCAGAAGTTCCCCTGCAACCCATGGCGAGAGGGCAGGCTGTCCCCCTGTACTCGTGCAGGAGCATGGTGGAACATTCCCTAAAGGCACCAGAAGGGGTGAACTTGGATTTGTTGCCAGTGGACTCTAATTATGCAGCTTTGGAAGACCCTGGCGCCAGTGGAGTTGGCTGTTCCTGAAGGAGCCTGTGACTGTGACAAGCCCAGGCTGAAGCAGCTTGCTCTGGACCTCGTGGGAAGGACTCACGAAAGGGAAAGAGGTTCTTGGAGGACTCTCTCCCATGGGAGGGATCCCGTGGTGGAGAAGGAGAGGACTGTAAGGAATCCTTCTTCCTGAGGAGAAAGGAGCAGCAGGAACCACCAGCCCACGAACTGACTCTAAACCCCATGCCCTGTCCCCTTGTGCCTCTTTTACATGTTCTTGCTGGACAACAAACAGCATTTCTAAAATTTTCCTTGCTAGAAACAAATGCTGAAATCCTAATGGCTAAGGCGTCCTCCACATTCACCTGACCCTCAGCTGTTTTGATGTGGACACCTCTTTTAGCCTCCAGCGGACCTCAGAAGTACACACAATGCATCTGTCATGGTCAGTACTGATACTCAAAGCACAGTCTGGTGCAAGACCCCTTCTCACCTCTCTGCTGCTTCTATTAACATTCTCAGTCCTTTCAGCAAATTCAGGTGAATCTTGGAATTTGTGTATTCTTCCAGAAGACTCCGGAATTTGCTCCACATTCAACCAGCCCACCTGTGGAAACAAGCTCTTTATCTCTATGGCAGATCACAGACTCTCTATGTCCTCCCTCATCAGACCCTTTTTTTTAGAACCATAAACTTGCCTTGATAATTAGCCAAAGGAATGGAAAAGTGAAGATTGGAGAATCCATTATTTCTCTCAATTTCATGTTGTTAAAGACAACAAGATCAGGTCTAACAAGCACCCAATATAACAATTTTGTTTTCTGAAAACCAGGCTTTGAGAAGCAAAGTGATACCAATGACCCAGATGTTACAATCAGCAGAGAGGCAAAATATATACATACTTTTTATTCTGGGTGGACAGAATTGTCTCAGATGTGTTACCATCTCAAAGAATGAAAGCCAGCAGAAAAGTACCAGAAGGTCAGTTAGAAAAACAAAAAGTATGGGATAAATAAAAAGGGCTGTAAGCAAACATATAGTGAGTAAGACATGAAGACTGGACACCACTGACCTTCAACAGTCAAACCTGAGCTTTGTGCTTGATCACTTAACATACCTGCAACACTTGGTGACAAGATCTGCAGAACAATGGTCACACTCAAAATCTGCTTGAGGTTAAAAAAAATAGCAATCCTTTTCAAATGGTGGTACTCAGCAGGACCTGATCAACAACAGGGAAAGCTCGTACAAATGCATGTATTTCAAGTTTTATTTTTCATGTTGGTGAAACACACAGCCTCTTCTCAAGAAGCAACATCTGTAGAGCTGTTACAAACACTTTTTGTACTCTAATACACCACAGATTTGGAAAAAGAACAAGCAAAGCACAGGTCTCACACTGCACTTGGAGAAACTGATTCTTAAGTTACAGATAATTTAGAAATCTTTTGATTTTACATATACATTGCATTGGCCATCTATCAGCCTTCATGCACAATTTGATTTTATTTTTCTTAGTCAACACTGGTTTTGGAAAGTTTCTTGCCATAAATAGCATCTTTTCCACTTTAATCACTTAAATGATATTTACATATGTGTGCAAATAGCTCTGAAAGATAGAAACTAACATTAACACATAATATACAGACAGCTTCTTCTATAGTTAACATTTACTAAAAGGCAGTTAACATTCCTATCACACCTTCATTGCCTAAAATAGGAGAATAAGTTATATAAAATAAACCATCTTATTTTCAGACATCCATTTCTGCAGATTTGGTCTTTGCAGCAACATTGCAATCAGAGATCAAGATTCTACTAGAATACAGAGAATTCCCTTTCAATTCAATGGCAGCTTAGCATGTTTAGTACAAAGTTGCTTTTGTCTCAGATTTTCCACACTTGGCACAGGGAAAAGAGAAAAAAGCTATGGGAGTGGCAAGACAGTCAGATCTGTATTATTTTTTTGGCAATACAAAAAGTATGCTTTAAGAATCTAATGCATATATTTTAGTTTTTCTTCTAAGGGCCTGTTGGTGCTACAAGCACAGTTTAAATACAGTCTGCAAGTTCTTTCACAGAAGCACACAAGCCTCCCAAGTTTTCTTCTTAAGCATGTCATCTTCTCAGATGTATACAATTGTTCACACACTCACACAAAAAGCAAACTCCCTGGGATCATTCAACAAAACTTATTTCAGAATTGGAAGCAGTACAAAAAGCTTGAAGAAAATGTCTAAAGTGTTCCCAGTGCTCCTACACGTGCGGGTTTTTTTCTGCTTGTGAAAAAGACTCCCCATAAGAAGTGAGTGGTCATCTTCCTCAACAAATCCAGAGGGCAGGAGTTGAATAAACTGCAGGGAGTCGTTCCAGTAGTGAAAAAAGAACTTACAGGAAAGCCTTCAAAACGACCTTTCAAGTATACTTGTAATTAGCAAAAAGCAACTCAATTCCAAAATTTCATTAAGACTATAGAAGAGCAAAACCTTCCATATATATCATTAACAACAAAGGGAAATTACCAGTCAAACTGAAAAACTACAGGTGTAGTCTCAAATAGCTTTAAAATCCAAGCTGATTATTACATAATATAATAAGACAGAACTGCTTTTAAAACAACCATCAAATTGAGTAAGGTGCCTTTTACAGCAGCCCTGCCTGCAAATCATGCTGTAGCCTATGCACCCATCACAATACTATCAACACTATCTGCTTCAAGGGAGTATTAACCCTCTAGAATTTACTTTCATCACAGTTATGTCTGACAGACTGATGTCAGACATCACATATGGCAGACATTTGCTTGGTATTTTTGAAGACATGAAATTACATAATATGGCAGAAACTGTACCAACACTTAATGCTGTGCTTTTGGTCTATTGTTTATTAAACTTTGGGCATCACGTATCACACACAAATCTCTGCCAGTTTCCAAGTGATCTCAACCTAGTGCAGATTGTTTCTTCAGAAGAACCTAATCACAATGAGTACAATTTCCAGTGTTTTATGCTTAAAAGCTGAAAATGACCAAACAAATTTAAGACACTACAGAAGCTTGGAAAACACACAATGACTTGAAACCAAATAAAAATAGAGAAGATGCATTAAAACTTGGCTACTTTGTATTCTGAGTTAGTTTGAAAAATGCCAATTCTATGCTTTGAAAATACAAAAGAATGAAACATCTTCATAGACTGGTGTATTGATTCATAAATTAACACCTAGAACACTCACGGACTCAAACATAGCACTGAAACATTCCACCTAATTTTTTGTTTAAATCTGTCTTCAGTGCTTTATAATCAATGCACATTATCTTCTACCTTCAGTTTCTTTTTTGGTTATGGCATGCTTCAGAAACACCACTAAAAAAGTCTGTCCACTCATTCCCTTCCCAAAGTCTAAATTACAAACACTGCATACACATTTTTTACCTAAGACTTCAAGTCAGGAAAATTCTTAAGATGAAAGATGTGTGTGTACTTTTAAGCTTGCAACATAGCTTCAAACTAGTTGACTTAGTATTTTCCACACCCATATGGATACTGCTTACAAAGAGTAAGTTATTCAAATAATATTCCGCTTTGGAGTAAAAACATGTTGAAAATAAACTGAACGCTCCCCCTAGTGCTTATACCAGTGAAAAATCCTGCTTGGTACGGTCTGCCTTAAATGGTGCTAAATAGAAGGTAAATAGCCAGATGAATGATCGTATATTTCACTCAGAAAACAATCACAACCATATTACTGGGATCAGAAAGTACCAGCTGCTGAAATTCAGCATTATAAATTTTGTACCATTCTCCCTACTCCAGTGCTTCTCGGGGTTTGGTTTCTTTTAAACTGTGCTTTTAGTAAAAATTTCTCTCAATTTTTTCCCATCAACTGAAGGCAGGGTCGTGAGGAAGCTCCTACCAGGTAAGAAATGAAGTCCAAAGATGTCTCAAGATGATAGGTACAATAATGCTTTTTCTCCTGCATTGTACCCAGAAGCTGCCAAGTTAGTGTTAGCACTCCCATATCACAATTGCAATGAAGCTCTGGTAAATCTGATACCTTTGGATATGCTCAACATCACAAATAAGTCAGGTATTTAGGACAATCTATGTCTGTAACTAGCATAGTCCACCAGAATATTCATCCTCTTCCTCATCAGCATGAGAGCCCACTGCAGCTGGTCCTCTTGCTTTGTCTTGTGCAGCGTTTGGTGATTTCTTCTTGATTCCACCTCCTGGCACCACCAAGGTAAGACCAAGCTTGGCATACTGATGATAACAAGGCAAGTTTAAACTCTGTACTATCACAGAAGTACAATCTTGTTGAATTACACTGCACAATAAACTGTAAAAGCATTCCGTTCTCAAAACAGATTACTGCTGCTCTCAGTGAACATTTTTCCAGTCTAGAATTAGCCTAACATTGGTTCATTTTTTCCTATCTCAAACACTGAGACTGGGACGCAAGATCTGTCTTGATACTGCTTATTGTAGAATAATTTGGCTACAGGTGACAGCTTCCGTGGTTCAAACTTTATGTAAAAAAAAAAATTAAAATAATAGTTTTTCAGTATGCAGCTCTGCTTACACTATCTAGTACTAGTTCATGTCTTACAAGTGTTTTTCAGTAAGACCAGTACCTTTTTGTTTTACTAATTAACATAGTAATGAAGCAGTCAATACTGTCACAGAGTTTAGCATGGGTGGATGCTTCCTTTACTTCACACTTTTCCTAACCTGACACTTCCTACAATTTATGAGTAAAATAAAAAAAAAAGGGGGTGAGGGGACAGGACACAACTACTTTCTTAAAAGTAAAACAAACAAAAACACACTAATTAGTACCTTGCTAAGGAATAAACTCTGAAAAAAACCAAAAACATTCAACAATACCATCCTGTAGACATCATATTCTGTAATGTTTATGCATGTATATCAGTTATAAGGTCTTTCTGAGATAAAGCATAAGCAGCAAACTATTCTGGCCCCTAAGGAATCAAAGCAGAAGGGAACTGAATTTTGGTCAATTCAAACAAACTCAGCTAATACATAACAAACTGCTCTTTCACCTAAGCCCTCCCACAATCAGAACAACAACATGAGAATTTACATTGGCACAGCAAAGTTAAAGAACACAAAATTCACAGGCACAGGGTAGGATAACAGAGCAAGTCACAATAAATACATGGACCATGCTCTTCTTATATCCCTTACTAGAAAAAAATATCTCTCAAGCTGAACAAGTAAAAGAATTATTAAAAAAAACATAGAAACTGCCTACTCACATCATTGTCCATGTATTTGAAGAGTGGCGAATTACAGACTTCAGAAACTTGATCCTGATCTTGCTGGTCGTATCCTTCTAAAAGTTGCTCTAGTGCTGCACAGTCTTCACTTCCATTAAATCCCGGTATACTGAAGGAAATTAAGTGGTCATTTAGGGCACTTCAGCAATTTCATTTACACTCAGCTGAAGAGTCTGATTAATTGTTTATTTCACAAAACTGCTGGCTATAACCACTTTGATTTCTCCATGTACGTGGATCATATCCATAAAATGAAACCTTCAAGAATATTAGTTTGCACGCTGACAATAAGACTAGAATCATAGTCAAGACAAAAGCAGAATATTCCTGACCAGCCAATAAGCTCTTCTTCCACTTTACATACAGAAAAATTCTGTAATGAGTTCCTATATATAAAATACAAATTGAAGACTCGGAAAATATGTGAAAGATGTTTAAAAACTGATCTTGAAAAATTCTTTCCAAAAATAAAGTGCAATGTAACTTACACATATGTTCGAGTCATTTCATTTAAAACACAGTTTAAGTAAAAATATGTTGTTTCAGTATATTGTTACTGAAGTCCTAATGAAAGCTGAAATGAAGAGTGGCTGGGAAAGCCTCTCGAACCAGGGCTGAACACTAATCCAGATTTTTACACCAGAATTTTCTCCTGGATGTGTAAAGAATGTCTTCTTTATTTCAGTGTATTCAACTGGACTACTTTCTGCTTCCTAAATTATCTTTCAGTTTAATCAACTATTAAAAAAAAAAAAAAAAAAGCAGAAATCTTGCTTTTCTTCTTCCTGTGTATTAAGAGGACAAGATCTCCATCAGCATAACCAGAAATGCAGTAATTCCCATGCTGCAAACTTTTGTTGAACAAAAACATTTAGATTAATCTTTCCCTCAATCTAATCACCATACTAGAGAGTTCAGTTGATCATACTGGGATGCTGCTATCGAGCATTTTGAGACTACATTCTGTATTTCCATCCCCAATCTGTAATAAAATACAGTAACGACAAGATAGAATTTCAATGTTTTAAGGGTCTCCACACATGATATGGCAAAAAAGATTCTGAAAAAAATAAAATCCAGTTAGCAACATCCAGAAATGTCCCTTTTTAAACCTAAACATTTGTTTACAATAGCTAACCCACCTCAGTTCCATTTGAAAAAAAGACACAAACCAAAGGATATAAGTAAAGCAAGAATCCCAGCCATAACAGGATGCTGCCCAGCTTTTAACAAGGAAAAAAATGGGAAGAACTTCTAATTTCCACCTCATTTCAGCTGTGACACATAACTACTTGCTTATCACCAACTTTTTATTTTAGGTTCACTAAAAAGAATCACTATGGTAATCACAGCTAAATCTGTTAAGAGTGAAAAGAATCCCTGATACCAATATACCAGGGAAGGCTATTATTGTACTGTAAGTCAACCAAAGTATAGACTTAAAATGTCTTGACAGACAGTGTTTCCATTGCTCTTTCATAAAAATAGATCTACATTAATGATACATTCAGTTTAAACTTACAGGGCATGAAGAAGACTTACCTATAGCTTTCCCTCACACATCTTTCTGCAGCCACATAATCATTTCTGTGAAGATGGACTAAGACTTGAGCAATAGTTTTCTAAACAAAAACAAAACAAAAAATCCCTCACAACCTGATGATTCTTTAGAAATTAACAGTAAAATATGAGAAAAATACTGGGCTGCTAATGTGTAATGTGAAAATGGCCATTACAATTTGCAATGATTCTTAAGATACCTTAAGACACAGGAGAGTCAGAACAACACAGTGAAAAAGTAGTAACCCGTATGCTCAGCTAGTATGAAACAGATTATGTCCCATAACATTGTAATGAACTGTTGCACCAAGTAACAGTATTGGTGGTTTGTTATTTTGTGTAACATCTTTGTGTTTTTTGCTTTTGACAGCTCCTGTAGATAATAGCATCTTCAACATTATAGTCGTGAAAAAGCACAGTTACAAGGTTGGGGAAACATGCACTCCCACAAATTCTCATTATTTAGGAAGAAAAGTATCCCTGAATCAAGAGTTACATATTGTCAGTCAGATGTCAGCTGTCATTATTTACCCAGAATAACTTCAAATGCTTTATCAGAAATTGTCTCTTAGAATTTACCTTATAGCATGTAGGATAATTTTCAATTTCCTTATAAATACTTTTTTCCTTTTGAAGAGACAATGCAGCCTCATCTAACCTAAACAAACAAACAAAGAAACAGTTTTAAGTATCTGTCCCAGGAATACAGCATAATGAACCTGAGGCTAATTACAAAGTGTTTAACTACTATACTGGCAAGTCTACTGGAATAAAAAGCAATACAACTAAAAATCGGCAGTAGATCTCGGTAACAGCACGGATAAAGAAATACAGTCCCCCATTCCTTTTGTATACATGCAGGCTAAGAATATCCCTGGTCTTCATTCAGAGTAATCTCATTTTTCGTAACATTTTACAAGATGAATGCCTTGTTATGTACCCTAACAGATTTCTGTATTTCATGAGGTTACTATAAGCTGTCAGTAAGTCTGATACTCATGAACTATTAAGACATAGTAACTGCTTTTCAATCTGAATACTCTTTTAATCATCCTATCAAACTTCTAGAAACTAGCAGTAGCATGGGAACTTAAAGCAGCAGAGCAACCAAGTCTTTCAGATGTTCTGAAGGTATGTTGACTTGCTTTCACAGAAAGACTGCCAAGTTACTTCTTAAATTTCCTTTTCTGACTACAGCTCTGCACTGAAATAAAGTGTCTTAAAAGTAGTCAGAAGCACAGACAATTTCTTAAAGGAACTACATGGATCAGTGAAGCAAGTCTAAGCTGAACTGCAGATCAAGTTAGGTGTAAGCTATTATCAATTAAAATAAATTCCCATGGACACTCCAATATATACTCTTCTTTAAGAAGTCCAGAATCAGACTGCTGCTAACAGATTTCTGTCTTCAGGTTAGTCCCTTAATTCCCCTGTTTTATATTCCCCAGCTATAAAAGACTTTCAAGTATTTTCTACATAGTAGACTTGGAAGAAAAGAAAATTCCTGAAGTAGTACGAAGAATTCATGAAAACCAGTGCAGCTTTCGAGCTACTCAACAAGGAAACAATGCCTTACAGCACATACTCTCCCATCCCAGAACATAAAACAGGTGGCTCGTAGCTAACGTGGCATTATCTCACAGAAACTAAATTTTAGTTTGAAATGAAAAAAGTAACCGTATAGAAAACAAACAAGGGAAAAAAGCAAACGAAAAAATCCCACAAGAAACAAATAAAACCACAAAAAAATCCCAGTGAAAAGTCATTATTAAAGATTCAATTACATTTGAAAAAAAGAAGGCATAAAGCTATACCTGCGTCCTCTGACTAGAAGTCTTGATGCCTTCCCTAGCATTTCTAATGCTTGCCGTAAACGTTCCTCATTCTAGAGAAGAACAAAAAGAATTCATGCATTCCTATTTCATTTGCATAGAATTAAGACCACAAGACCTTCATTCAAGTATGTCATCTGTAACTTAGAACAATTGTCACACCCAAGTCCCACAGGCAGCTTCTGTAGGGATCTACAGAGTGAAGTGACACGACTGCAAACCTGCTAATCTGGAAACATGTGACAACATGTGACGATAGAGAAGTACATCAAAGGCAGTAGCAAAAAGGCAAAACTTCTTCTCATGGGATGGGTAGAGCCTCAAGAAAATTCTTCTCTTCTTTGCCTTCAAGGATTTCAAACTATTTTAGACTCCATGACTCAATGGCAGGCACATCCCATATCCTCTGGGCTGCCCAACAAGAGGCAGAAAAGTTTACAATAAAAGAGATTCAGATTCAGTCAAGTCTCAAACTGAGAAAAAAGCAAACTGATTCCTAACTTTTACAATCTCCTCCTCTATAGCATAAGAAGCCTTCAGCTTCATTACTCAACCAGTGACGTGAAAGGAAGGAAAAATAATGTAGAACATGATCTTAGCCTTTTTCTTAACTTTACAGCTGACCCTAAATGCCAATCCATCCTTCTTTGTATACTTTCTGGGACTGAAAACTTATTTGCTGGTGGGAAAAAAACACAACAACAAAAACCCAAAAGACCCCCACTTACTTCAAACACTGATGCTGCTTGCTGATAGAGCTGCACAGCTTTCTCTGGGCTCACATTTTCTATTAACCTGTTAGAAACAAAGAATTTATCTTCAGATTAAACGAAAATATTATTTACCTGAAAGCGTAAAAAAGACAAGAAGGAAAACCAAAAACATATTCATGGCCTGCAGGCATTCTAGCCACCAAGACCACAGACTCACTTTCCAGCCCGTTCCAGTGCAATGGCTGCTGTATCTGGTGTCCCATTCTCCAGGTACATCATACTGGCTTTCTCAATCAGCTGAACCGCCTCAGGGAGTCTCTGCATCTCCTGCAAAGCAACAGTCAGAGGGATGCTGCTGTCAAGAACTGTGCTTATGTACAATGAAACAAATCAAAGTGTAATACCCTATTTATCAGGATTCTAATTATAATATACAAACTCGTAGAGCTGGTGAAAGTTGACCACTAACTCTGTAAGATTCACTTTTAAGTACCAAACTTTCATGTAAGGCATGAATTTGTCGAAGTACAGAGTAGCAGCAGAACGTTTCCATTATCCCCTGAAATGAGGCCTTCACCTTTTCTTCTACAAAAAGCATTTTTTTCCCCCCCAATTTCAAATGTCACTTCCCTAACCTACTGAGGGTATTTGTGGAGACTAAGCCAACAGAAAAATATCACTTTGCTGTGCAATTTGCTTACGTATATTTGTAAGATGGTCCAGTACACAATATTCTTCACCATAAAGGAGAACTTTTTTATTAAAAACTAGTACATGAAAATACCTTTAGCATCATGCCAGCTTGTTCATAAGCTCTGTAAAGAGAAAAATTACAATTTAGTTAGATATGGTGTGTTTCAGCAAGTTGCGAGTTATACAGCAGAAGTTAACATGCATCAGCTGTCATTTCACTATTAATATTTAATGCTTTGAAGATGTTTCAAGTGTCTTATTTAATGACAGTGCATGTGTAACATTATCTTCCACAAATTAAATGCTTCAACTACACTCCTCACTAAAAATCTGTTCTCATTATATGACCCAAAGGCACTATTTGCATTATTTTTCATTAACTACTTATTTTGAAGTATCCTTTAATTAAAAATTTCTTTATAAGCTCAACAGTGTAGAAATTCAAAATCGCAAAAAGTTCATCTAAGAAAAAATACTTGGTATCAAAAGGTGCTGAAGAATGTCAAAATCATTTCTTCAGATGGCCACTGCAGGTTTTCAGACTTTCCCAGCCAGCACTTCCATTAAACTGCTGAGATTTGGGGCTGTTCAGTCTTGAGAAGGTTCCAGGGAGACCTTACAGTGGCCTTCCAGTACCTGAAGAGGCCTAGAGGGAAGATGGGGAGGGGCTTTTTACAAGGGCTCGTAGTGAGAGGACAAGAGGTAATAGTTTTAAAATAAAGGAGGGTAAATTTAGATTAGATATTTGGAAGAAATTCATTAGTGTGAGGGTGGTGAGACACTGGAAAAGGTTGCTGAGGGAAGCTGTTGATGCCCTCCCTGGAGTGTTCAAGGCCAGGCTGGATGGGGCTCTGAGCAACCTATCTAGTGGGAGGTGTCCCTGCCCATGGCATGAGGCTTGGAACTAGAAGATCTTGAAGGTCCCTTCCAATCCAAACCATACTGTAGTTCTATGAAACGGTGAAATCACTTGGACCATACCATTTGGTACAATGAGATCAAAATGATAGTTCATGCTTGTACCATATGTTAGAAAATTTCCTTCAGATTACTCATTGCTTCTGTACTTACTTGGCAGCATGGAAGAGACTGGAAGTAACATTGCCCAAGTCAAGGACAAAAGCCACAAAAATATAATGCAGAAAAATTATTAGCATACAAAATCTTATACAAGTACTAATTTCAAAGCAAGGGAACCCATAAAGTCAAATCAAACCTACTATATTTACAGACAAGGTGTCCAAAATACATGCTTTTAATGACAGAACAAATGCAATATACCAAAGCATGCGAACTTGTGAAAAAGCATTTACTTAAAATGTTCCTGGTTACTATTACAAGTACTTCAATAATATCAGAGTTGTATTTAGTTCATACTATCCATTCAGAGATATTTAAAAAAATAATTTCTGAAGCAGTACCTAGACATCTCAGGCACCCCATATGTTCTTGGAAATAACAGGTTTTCTAACCAAAAAGAGTTCTTCAGTTTTCTCACTCAGAGCACACAGGAATAGTCTTTTAAAACACCATTTTGTTAGATTGACAAAATGTGCAAATATATTAAAAACATCTTATACCAACCCCCCTTATCCCTCTTTAAACTAGTCAGGTTCTTGGAAAAAAGATTAACAATCAACAAAAAGATACGCTTTATTGTTTTCATGTGCCTCAGCTTCCCGTAAACAGGCTTCCCTTGCCTGGTCAAACTGCTTGGCATTCTTAAAAGCAACAGCTGCAAGAAATCAAACACAGTTCTTTTTTACAGCTTGCCATTTTACTTTCTTTACCACTTCTGTTCAATGAATGGTTAGTTTACTGAGATATTCCAAAAAATCCCAAGACATTCCTCCTTGCTTCATCAGTCAGTTACCATTAAAAACATTTATTGTCAACTGCACTCTAACACCACACCACTACTGTACCACACATCATGCATAATGTGTTTAGCTCAATTTTGGAACTCATTCATTCTGTATTTTAATTACAGAAGTGCAGGAGTGTATATGTACATAGTTTTTAATCATTAGAGGTTATGCAAAATCAGTATGGCAGGAATAGAGGGCACCATCAACAAAGCATACCTAGAACAACTTCCTCAACACAACCACTTCAGGGCACAAATATGTATTTATATCTCCATTAGACTGATAGGATATTGAAGTAGGATTTAAAATAAATATCCAGTTAAAAATTCCCCAGGTGCTTTTCCAAGTTTTTATGGTTTTATTCAGACTAACTAGAGTACATAGGAATACCTAGAGTAAGAAGTCAAAAAGCAGTGATAAATTATCAAAAGTAAGAAAATTGCTTAAGAGCAAAAAAGAAATCAACTAGTAAGAATTTTATATTCAGTGTGACACTTGCAGTGGAAAAAAAAAGAAGTGAGATGTTACTATGCCTGAAAATACTAGCAGCATCTCTACCTTACTGAGACAGCCTTTGTCAGACCATACTTCATGAGATGATGAAAAAGCTAAGTTTTATAACCAGCTCAAATATTTGTTGTTTTGTAGACAAAGTTGTAAGATTTGGGGGCGGACAAGTGAAAGAAAGAAAATTTTCTTTTTATCACATGTAGTAATATCCAAAGTAGGAGTTGCAATCTTGAAAAAAATAATTGTTTTTACAATTGTTCTAGTTCTCCCAGTAAAATCTGAAATTTATTTTACAGTGCTACTAAGAGTATTTTGTTTGCTGCTTCATGCTACTTTGTTTTCACAACACTTTTACTTACAAAGCAGTGTACTGGAAATAAGAATACCATAAACCATAAAGTATGTAGCCATATTTACAGCCATGCATACCTGCCTTCCCATATTCGGTAGCTGCACTGTCATAATCTGGTTTCCACTTTAAGAATCCAGTTTTCAGACTAAAATGCAAGAAGAAAAGCCTAATTAACAATTAGTAAAGAATTAATGTTTTGCCTCCACTTCAGCTATATTTAAAACTTTACCTCTGAGAAGGAGCAATTACTTATATGCCAATACTACGGTGGCAACACTACTGCAAAAATAAATGCCAGCATTGTTAGGAAGTGCATAAAGCACCAGTGATCACCCCCAGTTACATGTCTCACCCTAACATGCTTCTCACAAGCCCAGCTCATTAACAGTAAGAACTCAACAGAAGAAAAATACTTCCATCTACACCAACATGATATCTCAAGATTTCTAATACCACACTTGATGATATTTTTTGTTACTCATCACAAAGTTTCCAGTGTTCCTCTACAGTAATTTTTTTTTGCTGCTGAGGACTCTCCACTGCATACCCACATTAAAGAATTTACCTACCAACACAAAGCCTCATAAGTCATTTATGTGTCTACAATAAAGCATGACACAAAACGGTGCCATGCACACACACAGACATAGGAGGAAATATAAATTGCAAAATAAGGTGAATCATCAGCTAATGCTGATTTCAATATTATTACTTCCTCACATCTAAAAAATATAAAAGTTACCCTAAGTTTAGAGTCCACTTCCATTTTTGTTCCAGGTAAACACTTGAGATGCAATACTTGCTCAACTTGGAACCACAGTTGCATATAGACTCTATGTTGGTTTTGTTGTGTTACTTGGATGAAAGCCATCATATGGAACTCAAAGACAAACCTATATACTGTGTCATTTTTATCACAGGCAAGGTCTCAAATGCATCAAGCTGAAACACACAATGCTTTAATATGCACACAAATTTAGGTACCTTTTATTTCAAATGCTTTCTAAGCATTTCTAAGCTTAAAATTAATTCCAGTGAAAGGCACTTTTGGTCAGTTAATTTGAATAAGATACTCTGGTACAGATTACTTTATTCTGAGGAGTCCTCTATCACAGTTTATACTTTCTATCCATGATTTCTGGATGCCCTAAAATTAGCATATTTGAACTAGTCAGCTCCATTATATCTGCAATATAGTCTATGAAACTGAGACTTATAATCAAAATGCCTATATTTGGTGTTACAATATACGTTAAAAGACTATCGTGTGGATATTAAGCTCTCCAAGCTAAATATCGGCACAGGTCTTTGAGGCCATCTAAAAAGAAACAATGACACACTCCTCATAAGCAGGAAACAAACACACACACCATCTCAGCAAGGTGAAGCTCTTTTATTCACCACAATCCCCGTAACTCTGTTCTCCTGCTTGTCCGTCTCCCACTAACTTTAGCAGAAGTGACCCCCCTCGCCTTCCAGTCAGGGTCACAGCCACAAAGGCCACCTGACCCTTAAGAAAACTGCTCAGGCTCCAGGCCTCCGAGCCGTACAGCCTCATCGGCACGAACTTCCAGCGCCAGGGGCGCTTCCGTCTCCCAGCTCAGGGAAGAATGGCACCCCTGAGCACCCACCCCTTGCACAGAGGGACCCCTGAAGCAGAGCGGGGGCCAAGCAGCCACGTTCTCCTGCTCCCACGTTCCCTGCCGCCAGCTCCCCCAGCCCGGCACCTCCCTCCCCTTCCCCTTGGTCTGGCCGCCCGGCACAACCCGCACCCCCGCAGCCCCCTGTGAAGTCACCGTCTCCCCACCGGCTGCCCCCTACCCACGGCTCCGCGCAGGGCATCATGGGAGCCGTAGTTCCCCGCTAGGCCAACACTTCCCGCACGGCGCCGCCGAGAACTACAACTCCCAAGGACCCAGCTCCCCGCCTGGGGCGGCCCAGGGGCAAGGAGCGGGTACGGACCGGCTGCGCTAAGCCCGAGGGCAGCAGCTCCGGGGCGCAGAGGCAGCGGGAGGGAGCGGCCGCGCCGGCAAGCTGCGCGCTCCGCGGAGCCCCGGCCCAGCAGGAAGCGATACGAAGCCTCAGCGGCGCAGGAAAGCCGGGCGGGCCTGACAGCCCTGCCGCTGAGCAGGCAGCCGCCGCACCCGCTCTGCCAGCTTCCCCCCCGCCCCCCGCTCACTATTTCTCCGCTTTAGCGATGTGCTCCAGCGCCTCGTTGATCTTCTGCGCCGCCATCTCGCCAGCGCGGCCGACCCGCCCCTGCGCGCTGCCCGACCGCCCTCCGCCTCCCTGCGCGGCCGCTACGGAGCGCCGCGAGGCTCAGGGGCCGCCAGGGGCGGGGCGGGGCGGGGCGGGGCGGGGCCCGCCCTTCCTCCTCCTCCTCACCCTCCTCACCCTCCTCCTCACCGCGCCTGCGCGGCCGCGGGGCGGGGCCGTCATGGCGGGCGGAGGCGTCCGCGTCCCGCTGCGCAGCTCGTGGGATGGCGGGCGTGGGGGGAGCTGTCCCTGCGGCCCGCGGCGGTGAGGGGGCAGCCGTCCCGCCCCTCCCGCGGCAGCCCGGCGGGTGGGAGCGCTTGGCGAGGGGCGTGCGGGTGAGCGGCTGCCGGCGGTGCTGAGGAGCTGGGAGGCGCTTCCCTGGCGAGAGCGGCCGGCCCTGGCCTGTCCCAAGGCAAAGAGAAGCATTTTAGAAAATCCGAGAACGAGCGCAGCCCCGCGTTTCCCAGGGTTTTCAAGTGGAGCTCGGTTTTTGGTAGGCGTGCGCAACTCGTGGGCCAAGGGCTGGCGAGCACAGCCTCCCGTGCTCTGAGAGAAGCCTCCACAGGCCTTTTTGCTGTTATTTGCCTGTTACTTGTTTGGTATTTGTGAAAACAAGAGGCTGTTTCCGGTCAGAGTGGCACTGAAGCCTGAAGCAGAAGGTGTGAGGGGTGGCTGAGCACACCAGGGTTACTAGCACAGGCTGTGCAGTCATGCAAATGCCCAGATTAGACACCCAAGTAGCTGTGTTGAAAATGCTGGTCTCTCCTACTGCCCATCCACCTAGATTCCTTGGGTCCGTGTTTTTGTTAATCTGAAACATCCTTGAGTAACACAAGATCAGTGACTGAGCCCAAGAAGGTGTTTATTCTCCAAACCTAAACTTTGTTATTGCTTTCCAGTAATCTGAATACAAGAAATACTTGTCAACATAGAATCATAGAATCATAAGGGTTGGAAGGGACCTCGAAAGATCATCTAGTCCAACCCCCCTGCCAGAGCAGGGTCACCTAGAGTACATCACACAGGAAGGCGTCCAGGCGGGTTTTGAATGTCTCCAGAGAAGGAGACTCCACAACCTCTCTGGGCAGCCTGTTCCAGTGCTCTGTCACTCTTACAGTAAAAAAATTTTTCCTGATATTCATCTTAAACCTCCTATGCTCCAACTTGTATCCATTACTCCTTGTCCTATCACTGGTCATCACCGAAAAAAGCTTAACTCCATCGTCTTGACACTCACCCTTTACATATTTGTAAACATTGATGAGGTCCCCCCTCAGTCTCCTTTTCTCCAAACTAAAGAGACCCAGCTCCCTCAGCCTTTCCTCATAAGGGAGATGTTCCACTCCCTTAATCATCCTTGTGGCTCTGCGCTGGACTCTTTCCAGCAGTTCCCTGTCCTTCTTGAACTGAGGGGCCCAGAACTGGACACAATACTCCAGATGTGGCCTCACCAAGGCAGAATAGAGGGGGAGGAGAACCTCTCTTGACCTACTAACCACACCCTTTCTAATACACCCCAGGATGCCATTGGCCTTCTTAGCCACAAGGGCACACTGCTGGCTCATGGTCATCCTCCTGTCTACCATGACCCCCAGGTCCCTTTCACCTACACTGCTCTCCAGCAGGTCAGCCCCCAACCTGTACTGGTGCATGGCGTTTTTCTTCCCCAAATGCAAAACTCTACACTTGCTCTTGTTAAACTTCATCAGGTTTTTCCCCGCCCAAGTCTCCAGCCTGTCTAAGTCTCTCTGAATGGCAGCACAGCCTTCTGGTGTGTCAGCCACTCCTCCCAGCTTGGTGTCATCAGCAAACTTGCTGAGGGTACATTCTGTGCCCTCATCCAGGTCGTTGATGAAGATGTTGAACAACACCGGTCCCAGTACCGACCCCTGAGGGACTCCACTAGTCACAGGCCTCCAACTAGATTCTGCCCCATTGACTACAACTCTCTGACTTCTTCCTTTCAACCAGTTCTTGATCCACCTCACTGCCTGATCATCAAACCCATACTTGATCAACTTATCTACAAGGACGCTGTGGGAGACGGTGTCAAATGCTTTACTGAAATCAAGATAGACCACATCTACCGCTCTACCATCATCTATCCACCTAGTAATTTCCTCATAGAAGGCTATGAGGTTAGTCAAACATGACTTACCCTTGGTAAAACCATGTTGACTGCTCTTGATGACCCCCATCTCCTTGATATGTCTAGAGATAGTGCCAAGGACAAGTTGTTCCATTACCTTTCCAGGGATGGAGGTGAGGCTGACCGGTCTATAGTTACCCGGGTCCTCCTTCTTGCCCTTCTTGTAGACTGGAGTGACGTTTGCTATCCTCCAGTCCTCAGGCACCTCTCCAGTTACCCATGACTTACCGAAGATGATGGAGAGTGGACTAGCAATGACCTCCGCCAGCTCCCTCAGCACCCTTGGATGCATTTCATCCGGACCCATCGATTTATGGATGTCCAGATTATGCAACTGATCCCTAACCCAATCCTCATCTACTATGTCCTCACCTATCTTGACTACTTCTGGGGTTATATGAATCTGGGGCTCATGGGAAAAGCCTGCAGGAGTAAAGACAGAGGCAAAGAAGGCATTCAGCACCTCTGCCTTCTTCATATCCTCTGTCACCAGGGCACCCACCTCATTCAGCAGTGGGCCTATATTGCCTCTGGTATTAGCTTTGTTGGCTATGTATTTGAAAAAGCCCTTTCTACTGTCCTTAACCCGACTTGCAAGGTTAAGTTCCAAGGAGGCCTTAGCTTTCCTAGTTGCCTCCCTACATTCCCTGACAACATTCCTATATTCCTCCCAAGTGACCAGTCCCTCCTTCCATGATCTATAGATTTTCCTCTTCCACTTGAGTTTCCCCAGCAGTTCCTAACATAGGAGAGAGAAAGCAAAGTGAGAAGCTGACTAAACTCACAGGACTCATATCAGAGTGCAGAAGTCCTTGAAGTCCATATTATTCATGGGAATCAGAGCTTTGCAATTGAGTCTGCCTTAAATGGTGAAAAGAGGCAATATTTATGTGATTTGTTTTACTCTAGGTAGGCATCAAACTCGGAGGTCTGAATTGCTGTCACTTCTCTGTTTCCTGCATTACCCTGATGTCATGGAAACGTAATACTGTAACTTCGGTTCTTGCGCTGCACTTGAAAGGCTATCATCTAGTGCAGGTGGTGGAAAATCCCCACTGAATCACGCAGATCGTTATTGTGTGTCCTAGAACAAAGTAGGAAAGAAAGGCTGTAGAGAAGTTTTCTGTTTTCAAAAGCAGTTGAGTTGTCACAGGAGTGCTGGGAGAAAATAGCTGATCTTGCATAATACATATGCAAGTAGGTTTCTGCCAGGCACTCCCTGCTAGCAGGTAAAAGCAGAGGAAGCTATCATCAGAGAGATTCCTGTGTTAACACATCTATCTTTTCTTTCCCTTGCTGTGACAGCCAGGATAGATCTGGCCACGTAACTATGAGCTTGCTGCAGTGCCTTTCAAATACACTTGTGTTAGCTGGAGAATGAAGTCATAGAACTGCAGCATTAAAGGACAGAATAATCTGAGTGTTCTTAGGAAGCACCCAGTTTATGATTTACTGTCTGTGTTTGTGCCAGTGCTCCCAGCCTGCTGTGGTCTGTGGGTTAAAAATAGCTGTTCTCTTTCTAATGAAACTGCACATGTGCTCTGTCTGGTTACGCTTTATATGGGATGACCAGACGAAAGATTTCCAAGGCTAGTATTAAATGAAATAGGATATTCCTGGGTAGCTTTTATTTTGTAGACATGGAACCTCCAGAGATTTTACATCTGGGAAGGATCATATTGCAGCATCTGGTACTTGGCTGTGGATTAGAAATTGATGTTGAAAAATGGCCAGGTACAATGTGAAAATACACTGATAGCAGTTGTAGTGGCAAACTTTTAAAAGTATAATCTTACAGGTTTTGTTTACTAGGCAGATGTGAATTCTGCAAATAGCTGTACCGGTAGAAGCCATTGATCATTAGCCAGTCCTCATCTGCCCACCACTACACCTTGCATAGGGTTTCTGTCGTCCTGTCTTAAGAATTTATTCATGTACAGCATTGCAACCAAAGGCATCAATGTTATAAAAATGAGCTGCATAAGGTGGTAGAACTCATTGTGTCTGAAATGGGTTAAAAAGCACCTGTGTGAGACTTGATGGGACTAACCTCTGGCAAGAGACTGGAGGCAGGCAGCCAGGGACAGCGCTTTGCACCATTCTGGCTGAATCCACTCATGGCCCCAGCATAAGGACAGCCGGGGCTTCCTTCAAACAGCTGTTGTTAGTTGTAGGAGACTGTCAGTACAATGGTAACTGAGTTTGTTTCCCAATCAACTCTTAACTGTGTCTTAAGCTGTGCATATGTCATGTTCTTGTTTGGAAAGTCAGGACTGACTGCAGTGAGTTGTATTTTAAATCAGGTACTGAGTACTGTTTGCTACTCTGTTGGATCTGGAAGCTGAATTTTGAGTTTTCCTAGATCTGTATTTCCCAGCTCTGTCTGATACCCTTCTTTGGCAGCAAGAAGTGGAAAAATATGCCTTGTAATTTGTTCATGTCTGAGCTGGTGTCTTAACTACAATAACATCAGCCACACCACCATGCTGAGGAAATTATCCATGAGGAAAGGAGAGGGACCTGCATATTCTTTCTCCCAAGCAGACTGCTACTAACACTAATAGTCGAATGAACAATTGACTCAGACACATTTTGGGCCCATTATATACACAAAAAAAGTGTTCTGCAATCACTCCGTCCCAGTACCAGCACCTCAGTTCTCCAGTACCTATTATTTTCCTGTCTTCAGCATTAAATCTGTATAATTAATCTGGCTGTGACACATTACTAGTTCCTGTCTTAATGGATATGGCAGAAAGCAAACAAATAACTCTGAAGACTGCAAAATTAATAAAGATTGATTTTCTGTAGATATGTGTCTCCCTGCTGATTGTCTTTAATTAAATAGCATAAGACTACAATGTGAGCATGGCTTTTATTAGATACCAGAGAACAGAGAGACATAAATATTCCAACTGGGGGAAGGACGTGATGTCTAACTGGCTTTCCAGATTCACTGGACATGATAGAGGAAGAGGGTATTCTGGTGTCTAGTAAGATGTTCCAATGTGAAACACTCATAATGCCTTCCCCTCCGTTTATTGAACACATAATTTACACGTTCCTTTTCCAGGTTAGGTAAGGAGGCTGGAAAGGGACAACTGTACACTGCCAACAAAACACCAGTGAAGTTCAACAAGGGCAAGGTTCTGCACTTGGGTCGGGGCAATTCCAAGCACAAATACAGGTGGGGTGTAGAATGGATTGAAAACAGTCTGGAGGAGAAGGGCTTAGGAGTGATGGTGGACAAGAAGCTCAACATGAGCCAGCAATGTACGCTTGCAGCCCAGAAAGCCAGCCATGTCCTGGGCTGCATCAAAAGAAGCGTGGCCAGCAGGTCAGGGGAGGTGATTCTGCCCCTTTATTTGGCTCTTTTGAGACCCCATCTGGAGTACTGTTTCCCATTCTGTAGCCCCCAACACAAGAAGAATGTGGACCTCCTGGATAAAGTCCAGAGGAGGGCCACGAAGATGATCAGAAGGACTGAGCATCTCTCCTATGAAGACAGGCTGTCAGGGTTGGGGTTGTTCAGCCTGGAGAAGAGAATGCTCCAGGGAGACCTCATAGCAGCCTTCCAGTACCTGAACGGGGCCTACAGGAAAGCTGGGGAGGGGCTTTTCACCAGAGAGGGTAATGATAGAACAAGGGGTAATGGATTAAAACCGGAAGAGGAGAGATTCAGGTTAGACATTAGGAAGAAAATATTTAGTGTGAGGGTAGTGAGACACTGGAACAGGTTTCCCAGGGAAGTTGTGGATGCCCACTCCCTGGAAGTGGTCAAGGCCAGGATGGATGGGGCTCTGAGCAATTGGATCTAGTGGGAGGTGTCCCTGCTCCTGCAGGGAGGTTGAAACTAGATGATCTTTAAGGTCCTTTCATGTTCATGACTGCAACCTGAAGTGAGCTGTTTGTAATACATTTGATTGAGTTGCCTTTATCATATCGTTAATTATTGTTAATTATCGTTAATCTTACCACTGCCTGCTCCCCGAAGTTCTGCTCAAAGGTACTGAGCAAGGTTCCATTCATGGTGCTGAACAAGCACCATTTGCCAATCTTCCTGCAGTTGCCTGGCAGAGAGTCAGCTGTGTAGAAGTGTCTGATGGAGAGTTGGTTGTGGCAAACGGTGGTGACAGACAGCTGTTCTAGACCTGAAGGTGGCTTGTTCACCTACCTAATGCCAGTTGATTTTGTCAGTGGGTGAGATGATGCATCATGACTACCAAGTCCCTTTTACTCCTTACCTACTGTCCTTCCTGCCTCCCTTGCTTCCAGCAAGAATCCTTTTCCCTAGATCATGACAACCTGCAAACGTAATTTATTTACAGTAATTTTTATTAATTTTTTTTACAATACTTCACATATGACTCACAAAGATAAGTACAATATCTACAGATGTGAATAAAGCTCTTCTGGAGAAGAGTTGAACCACCTTTTCCTGTTGGGTTTTCGAGAGCCCAAGGTCAGATAAAAGCGTGTTATCGCCACCATACCACTTCCCATGTGCTCCTATGGGGAATCTGACAATCTCAGATTATTGAAATTTATCATGTCCTGGACTTGCTCCTTTGTGTGGTCACCAAACAACCTGTCTCAGCCAGACCATAACATCATACACAGTGCAAGGGCAAACACAAGCCAGACAGCCCACCCTCAAGCAGATGCCTCACTTCTCCCAGTTATACCTGTGGGAACGGGCTCTGGACAATGATCTATAGAATCTGTTGCCACAATCTGGTTTGCCTAAAAAAACAACTAATGAGTGATCAGTGAAGCCAGTCAATAGGGAGGAAGCAACTACAACTCCAAATACACTGGGGCAGATGCTATCCTGGATTATCCTGAAGGACACCCAGCAGGACCATGAGGAGGTGTAGCCTCTACTGTAGAGCTCAGCTAATAACAATGGTCCTGTCCTAAGAGGGTCATAGTTACTCCTGCAACAAATGTAGAGATTAATCTTTCACATTTGCTTCTGGCTGCCTGTTTCTATGTGCTGGGATGTACACATGTATCCGTGTTGTGACCTCAATTGGAGAAATTATCTGGCTTTGGGATATAAAGGAAATAAAGAACCCTGCTGCAAAATAATATGTTTTTACTGAAGGTCTTGTCCCAGAAAGCAAATTTAATCAACATCTTTAAGGGGTATGGAGTCCCTCTTACCTACTTTTATGACATAGTTTGGCATAGTTTTCCCCAAAATTGGACACTTTTAAGACTCAGTTTGACAAAATGCCAGGCCATCTCATTTAAACTGTGTTCCTGTCTAGAAAGGTTGAACCAGATGATCCTTGAGGTCCCTTCCAACCTGGCATTCTGTGATTCTACGCTTTTTTTTGTTGCCAGTATTATCTTCATTATCTCCCAGTCCGCATTACACAAGAGCGTTCACACCCACCCCTGCTACCCTGCATTGTTCCACCACAAATGTTTGTGTGGTCGTCTCTCAGTGAACGAATTCTTACTTTTTTTTGGCTCGGCTTTTCTCAGCTGCGTCTGTTCCCTTAGGCAATTTACCAAGCAGTCACACCTGCACAAAGAGAGGGTCAGGAACCTACTGGGGAGGGGCACAAATTGCTTAATCCAATGTAAGTACCACACGCTTAATGTGTATCACAGCTTTACTTTAGCTTCTGCTTCTATTGGCAAAGTAACTGCTTCAAGATAAAGCACGTACATGATTTAAAGACATGACACTTTTTCCTGCTCCAGCTTTCCAACTCCAGAACCTCTGGAAACCTTTCCCCTTTTTCTTCATTTTTCCTTCTTTCTGAATTGTTCTTCATAGAAGCCTCATGCCTCAGACTCTCCTGGTACAAAACCAGTTATTTCTCTCACATGATCCATCCAGTGTTAATGGCTCTTGATGGCTCCTTTATTGCTTATCCACAAGATGCTCAGTGCCTCATAGAAATAACATGGGAAATGAAGTTTGACACGCAGCCTTGTTCCCCAAATCAAGAAGCATTCACAACTTGACAAGAGCATGCAGTCACTGAAATAATGTTTGACATAGTTCCCAGAACTGAGGCAGGAAAACATAACAGTTTTCATCAGTTTTGAAAGCATAATTAAATTTTTCCACTTTTCTACAGGGTTACCGAATTGCATAACGAATGGTTCTTCCAGATGCCAGCTTCTACTCCATATCCATGAACAGGGAAGTGAGGAAACAAAGATCAGGGATATCCTTTCCAATGGCACTAATACCTCATAAGATCAATATCTGCCCAGGCTTTTGGTGACTCCTATTGACTGCATGGTTTTGCACTCCTGAAGCAAGATTTGCAGAGGAGTGAGAACATATTCCTTATGTTTTTGGCTTAACCTTTGTCAACATTGTTTTCCTTAGGCTACTTCAGAAGAGCATGTGTAGCAATTCTGGCATCCTAGCTGTTTGCTCTTGAACCATGAATGCAATCCTGGACAGAAACAGTTATGCAGTCTCTCTTCTATTGAGCTATGAATGAGACACATTAGTATTTTAATGCTGGTGGAGGCACAGCTAGTGATCTTCTTAGTGAAGTTAATTTTCATAATAGGCTCAGTTGCTAGGTTTTGTTCCACATGTTAGTCTAAAGACTTTTTAATTCCCTACAGCTATTACATCTGTAGATTAGGTGTTCATCTCTAGGTAAAGGTAGTAAAAATCTCCTTTAGAGTTCAGTCTGCGAACTGGAGAAAATCTTCAAGCTACTAAAGTGACAGATATTTCCCTCCTCTATAAAAACTCAACCCCCTGCAGACCCTCTTGTGTGAATGAATGCTATCAAAAGTCCGCCCTGCTCAAAGCAGGGTCAGCTACAGCAGCCTGCTCATGACTGTGTCCAGTCAGTTTTGAATGTCTTGGTACAGAAGGCATGCAGGGATGAATCATAAATATCATAAGCAATACTTCTAATAACAATTGAGTGATTGTTATTTACACTGGCTACCACTGAACAATGGTGTAACTAAGACTGAGCTAGTAGTGAATTCTTTCTCACTTGTCATCTTGAAATCAAACCCAAAGCTCTCTTAAATGTACATGCTTTTGGAGCTTGATACAGTACTTGGCAAGTGGAATTCAACTGTCCATGTTGTGTAAAGGCCAGAGGAGAGGAGCTTGGTTGTCCCTTTTCTGGCTCAGTCTTGTTAATGTAAGTCAATAAATGGTATCTCAGACTGAATGGATGCTGTAATGAAACCTAGCAAACACAGGAGGGCTCTATTTGAACACGTATTAAGGAACATTGAGGGTGGTGGCAAACAGGAGTCGTATGTCCTGGTGTTACATAACTTTCAGCTAAATTGCAGTGCAATTTAGAGAGGCAGAAGATTCTTACCTGTTTGCTATGAAATTATAATCTTGTTTTGGGTATGTGTGGGTTTACATCTAAACATTTTATCCATGCTGGAGCATAGAAATATAAAAATCAATCATATGAACCCCAACTGAAGTTGCCCATTATGAAACATATAAAATAAAATTCTTGATTTTGCCATTTATAATAAAAGTATCCATTCTTTATGAAACAGGTTTGGGTTTAGCTGCCACAGATAGATCACAATACATCACAAGCTGGCTTCTGACAGGAAAAATGGTATCTTTCCTTGATTTTAGGTTACAAATCCTAATCTTTCCATATTGCTACCATGGAAACAAATGGAGAGTAAAGGCAGCAGGGAACAAAAAGCCACTATTGCATAATGAGGTCTGGTCATTCCTCCACAGAGACAAACAGGCTTCCACACCTGGGCTCTGCTGCAGCACTGCAGTACCACTGCAGGTCCCTCAGGGCAGGGACCACACTTGCCCTTCCCAGTGTGCAGCTCATGGCAAAAACTGCTTGTGGAGGGGCCTCCCTCTCGACGTGTAGCAACGGGGCTGTGCAGCTGGTCAGCATCAGCTGTGTCACAGACAGCCAAAGTGAATGTGTCTTTCACATCAGGCAGGGCTGTGACACAGGGAGGGGATCTCCTCTTGACCTGGATTCCCTTGCCCACCACCCCATTCACAGGACACCTCTGTGAAAACAGAGAGAGGGTAAATAAAATCTTTCTTCCACAGTAATGTAGCAGCCCCTGCAAGAAAAATAATTTCTCTAATGCAGGTGGCACCAGTGAGGGAAATGATTAGCAACTAAGGAAAAGGAAGCCACCGTTTCCTTGTCTGTCTGAGGATGCCCATCTGTGAAGGAATGCTGCTGTGCCAGGGTGCTGATCTGGGCTTTATGCAGGAGGTTTAATGGGCTTATTGCCTCCCCTCATCTGTAGCTCTACATAAGGAGTTTTGTTCCAACATTTCTTGCCATGATAAGAAATAACACTGTATGTGGAGAATAAAAGTAGTAAGTAGGATTTTTCCTGCCCAAATTTGAACATCTTGCTGAAGATCCCATGGTAGGAGTGTTCCTGAATTGTTCCAGGGACTTCTTGAATCAAGCTGGAGTTCAGCTACCCTTACAGGTGCATCATGCCATTTATTGCTCAACAGAGGGCCTCCAGAGAGTAATGTAGATGTTAAAAGTCTGATTACCTACATCCAAGCTGTTGGGAATAATGCAAGTGGCCTACTGACAGAAACCTCAGGATCAAACTACTTCAGAAGAATCCACAGAATGGAAATGCTCATTACCAAATCAGAAATTAAAGGTAAAGTTACTCCAGTAGGATAAAGAATTGTACAAGACTCTTGGATTAATCCTTTAGGACTTAATTATCTCAGTTCAGCTGTACAATAAGATTGCACGTGTCTCCAGTAAGCAGTACAGGTTGTCATCCCCATCACATTTCTATTATAATGCTAGTTGACTTTAATGTTTAAACCTGTCATGTTAAGGCAACCTCCAGCAGGCTACCAATTAAAATTATGTTGCATTATATTCAGTTGGTGTTTTGGGGTTTTGTTTTGTTTTTGTTTTTGGTTTGGTTTGGTTTGGTTTTGGTTTTGTTTTTTCTGGGTGTTTTGTTTTGTTTGGGGTTTTTTTTGTTTGGTTGGTTTGGTTTTGTTGTTGTTTTGGTTCTATTTTTTTCCCCCCAGGACTTTTGCCAAGAGGTATAAACCTACACTGACATATAATACTAAAATACTGACATAAAAATGCTAAATTATGTATTCATTTACAAACCCTTTGGGAAAGAAAGTACATAACAAAGGATGTATGGAATGCAGTTTATAGCCCAGATAATTATTTCATAATCTATTTTTCCTTCTGAAAAAAACTATTTTGATTTAATAGACATTTTTAATTGCTATTAGTAATCTTAAGTCTTTTCTTCTTGCTTCAAAAATTAATGACAAAAAAGTACAGAATATATTACTTAAGGGACATGTAGCAGTTTTCCTTTGGATCAGTGCTACAAAGTGCAGCTAATCAGCATGAAAAGATTAATTTCTTATATTACAGATATGACATTCTTGATAAGCAGGTTATAATGTCTTTACAGCAAGCAACATTATAAAAATAATTCAAGCCAAACTTACACATACACAGGCAGAGTAGCCAGGGAATGATGGACCTGCAGTCAGTGACTGAGCCTGACCCAATTTCTGTAAATTCTGGAATTTCTGTAAAAGTTGTTGCTTGTTGAATGTCGGGATTTGGCTCATTACAGAAACAGGTCACAATCTGCCAACTTCTGACCTAAATTTGGATGAAAATATCCTCCTACTTCAGCAAAGTTTGGATCAAGGCTCTGGGTTAAAACTTAATTCAGATCTTCATCTGGTCTTTCATTAGGATCACCAGGAAAAATGTTGGCTCAGGAACAGGTTTTCTTTCTCAGATGTTTATTGTAAATTCTGTTGAAGTAGTCCAGATTGATTGTTGTACTTACATAGTGGAAGAGACCTTTATTTTCTTCATGTGACTGTCCAGAAATACAGAAAGAAAATGAGTATTATTACTGCAGTACAGCTGTGGGTTTGCTAAGCAAATCTGGCCCACAGACACATTTATGTAGCAAATCTCCCAATCACTGCTTCCATTTTGATGAACCACAAATGTCTTGGCATTCTAATCTCTCCACAGCATATTAATCTCAGCTTGTAAAAAAAAAAAATAATAAATAAGAGCCTAACAGTGAAAACACTGTAGCAGTGATTGCTTTTTTTGATTCTATCATTTGATGCTTGCTGTGTTCCTCTTGAGAGGAAGATGAAGGGAAGTAACACATTTGTGATGTAATGCAGATAGGAAATCTCATTAACTCAAGGTTTAGTAGGAATTTTTTAAAGGATTTTCACCTTGCGTCATGAATTTTCTGTCAATACTGGATTCTGCTCGCTTCGGCTATCCTGAGGAAGTGGGAATCAGGGAAGAATCTTTTTTCAGCTAGTGGGAAAAGTAATGCAGGTTTATCAGGGGAATGTCTGGGCAAGCAGCAGTAGCCATTACAGGTGCCAGTATTATTTTTGAGAAGCAACATTCTTAAAAATACAAGAAAATCTATTCTAATAGAGGCTGGATCAGATGATCAGGGCCGGCAGGTACTGCCCACAGGATATTAAAGACTTTTCTGCCTTTACCAGATCAAACAGCCACATTCATGCTGGTTCTGCAACCTTCCATTAGGTCACTATGCTCCTCTACCTTCACAGACAGCTTGGAAATCACATATCCATCTGAAAATGCCGTCTGCCATTGTTACAAATACCAATTTGTGCATCCACATGTGTTGAGAGAGCTGGCTGATGTTGCTGAACCGCTCTCCGTTGTGTTAGAAAAACCATGGAGAACAGGAGAGGTGCCTGAGGACTGGAAGGAAGCCATTGTCACTCCAGTCTTCAAAAAGTGCAAGAAGGAAGACCCAGGCAGCTACAGACCAGTCAGCCTCACCTCCATCCCTGGAAAGGTGATGGAGCAGCTCATTTTGGAGGCCATCTCATCATGGATGAAAAGAATGTTATCAGGAGTAGCCAACATGGGTTTACTAAGGGGAAATCTTGCCTGACTAATCTGATATCCTTCTATGAAGGCATGCCCAAATGGGTAGATGAAGGGAGAGCAGTGGATGTCATATACCTAGACTTCAGTAAAGCTTTTGATACTGTCTCCCACAACATCCTTGTAGGAAAACTCAAGAAATGTGGAATGATTAGACTGCAAGGTGGATTGAAAACTGTCTCAACAACAGAGTTCAGAGGGTTGTGATCAGCAGCACAGAGTCAAGTTGGAGGCCTGTGGCCAGGGGTGTTCCCCAGGGATCAGTACTGGGTCCAGTTTTGTTCAATAATTTCATCAATGACCTTGATGAGGAGATAGAGTGTACCCTCAGCAAGTTTGATGGTGATACGAAACTGGGAGGGGTGGATGACACTCCAGAGGACAGTGCTGCTATCCAATGAGATCTAGACAGGCTAGAGAGCTGGGCAAAGGTGAGCTTATGAAGTTTAATAGGGACAAGTTTAGAGTCCTGCATCTGGGGAGGAATAACACCAGGCACCAGTGCAGATTAGGGTTCATCCTGCTGGAAAGCAGCTCCATGGAGAAAGACCTTGGAGTCCTAGTGGACAGTAAGTTATCAATGGGACAGCTGAGAAAGGGTTCTTATTAATGTCTATAAATATCTGAGGGGTGGGTTTCAGGGGGAAGGGGCCAGTCTCTTTTCAGTGGTGCCCAGTAAGAGGACAAGGAATAATGGGTATACGCTAGAACATAGGAAGTTCCACCTCAACATGAGGAGAAACATCTTTACTGTGAGAGTGACAGAGCACTGGAACAGGCTGCCTAGAGAAGTTGTGGAGTCTCCTTCTCCGGAAACTTTCAAAACCCGCCTGGATGTGTTTCTGTGTGACCTGTCCTAGGTGATTCTGCTTTGGCAGGGGTGTTGGACTAGATGATCTCTGGAGGTCCCTTCCAACCTCTACCATTCTGTGATTCTTTGATTCTGTGATTCTATTTCTTACATACAACAGTAGCAAAACAGTTTTTCTCTTATTTTCCTGTGTCTCTTTCTTGTTTCTCTTTTCCTGTGTTCAGTTGGAGCAATTGGTTGGAGCAATCAGTTGCATTTTAAAGGCAACTGGTTAACCTTGTTTATTTTTTTAGCTGAAAAAAAAAAACACTTTACATCCCTTATAATAAAGAAAGCAGAGGGGAAAAAAATTACAGCATTTGCATTACAATTTATCTTCGAGGTCTTTACCTTTTTCAGTGACTCTTTAATGTTACATTGTAACTCAAGTAGTTAATAGATTTTTTTTTTTTTCACTTGACAAAATAAAAGATTGTTTGCTTTGAAGTCATGCTTGACAAATCTGAGGCTAAGGACTATCATAAGCTAAGGACACTCCTGGCTAGACAATGGAGCTGTCTCTTCCAGTTTTCTGCTCATCAAAACTACCGACAATATCTAGAAAATGATGTAATAAGGCAACCATAGATGATGCTTCCTCTTGTACTCCCCTGTCTGCCAAACATTTTACGTTTGGAGACCTCCTAAGCAGGATTTCATCTCTGTATATTCCATAAGCTTTCATGGGTTTCTCTTCTGTGAGCTTGTCCAGTCTTCCCTTCCACCTGTGTAAGATTTCAGCATCCACAACATCTTCCGAAGAGGTGTTCCATAGCTCATCAACCTGGTGTAATATGAACTACCTGAAGACAAATTCTAGCGAAATACCCAATAGAGTTGTTTCTCGGGAAGGATACTGGTGGAGAGATATTTAGCACAGATACCAAAAAGATACCGCTCCTAGCAGCCTTTCAACCTTCAAAGGCAGCCTTCACATACAGTTTATCCCTTATAGCTGTGAACAGATGGAACCAAAGGGCTGTACATATTCTCGTCTCTCCAAATGTGAAATGGTTTTTATGCCAAAATGCGGTTTATGTACTTCTTCAATCTTCTGCAAGGCTTCAGGACACATATACTGTAAGGACCTAACCTGATTTAAATTATATACAGGACTTCTTCTCACCTTTTGCACAACTTTGAAATTCAATCATTCTAAGTAGGATTAAGTCAAATTAACGTTTCGTATTAGGATTGCAGCTCATTCAGATTTCTTCCACAAATGTCCCTTAGACATTAGAAGCAGACATCGTGCTCTTGTGTTCCTTGGATGTGCTTAGCTAGGTGCATGATACGTATGCATGCAGCTGTCTTGCCCTTTGGTGAGGGCATATTTTGCACACTGGACTGTTTTCCTTACAGGCATCTGCTCAGTGCTAATATCTTCAAGATCTGAGACTTTTGGGAGGTATAGATATTTGGCTTTAAGTTTGTGAGAACATTAGCAGCTTTGCCATCTTTCAGAAGAACACTGAGCCAAGATAATAAAAATTAAAAGGAAACAGTGTCTTAACCATGCCTTCTACATGAGGAATAGCACTGAAGTGCAAGCGTGCTCTCCTCCTCCCTCACAACAGCCCTCTCTTCTTGGCCCTTGTCACTTCTAGTCTGTCAACACAGAAACCCTGAATCTCTGGCTGGGTGCTGGCTCACTTTTCTGTACCGCTGCAACTTTGCCAACCTCTTCAGTCAGCACTGCTTCAAATGCCAGCTGACTGCCCTTACAATGCTATATTTGATAGGAAAAGGCTGAGTAGTGCAGGATAAAATGGAAGCAACAGGAAAGATGTTTTTCACAGAGCTATACCATTAAGACCTTAAATTCTTGCAGAGGCCACAGGCAAAGAAAGTTGCTTGCTATCTACTAAAAAATGTTTTCATCAGCCTTCTTTGAAAAGGAAGGCTGTCTAGTAAGCATGAAGGAAAATGAAACATACAATCAGTAATATGACCATCTGCCATATATATTCTTCCCTGGCCTGTAACATGCATCTGGAAGGATAAGGTCAGAATCCTTTGTTGTAAATAACAACTTGGAATTCAGTTGGTGGAAATGAAGTCAGCCTTCACTGTTTTAATAGAAGTAACCTTGATAGGTTAAAGTTGAATGTAAAAAAAAAGATAAATCTTGAAGGTTTTTTAAGCTGATTAAAAAGCACTGCAACTGTGCTGTTATCATTATGCTAGAAAAAGCCAGTTCCCCTTGATTTACCTGGGCCTATTCTTTGCAGCTCATGTGCTCAAGTAGAAGAGAGTTCTACCCCTCTTGTTCATCTTATGTCTTGTAGTTTCAATATACAGATTGTACTTCTGTGCCTAGCCAAATAAAACCACTCAGCTATAGCCTCAGCCCAATTAATGCATCTGGAGGACAGGTTTTTAATGTCTTGTTTCTGTGTAAATTCTGGGTCGTCCCTCAAAGGTCTTTTTTGGAACATCTCTGCATCTTTCAGTAATCTCGGGAGTTTACTGATGAACTTACCTCAGAAAAATAAGGTTGATCCAAAACTTCAACCAAGGCCACAGTCCCTAGGTGGCTTTGAGCCAAAGTGGCAAAGATCAAGCTCTTTCAGCTTGCAGGTTTATTTGTGACCTCTGTGAAGCTAATAGCTTTTCTCAAGGTTATCTATCCTAAGGAACATTTTCCAGCAAAAAAGGACATGTCCTCCATGGGTGCTGCTGCTAAACAGGGCCAAGAATGTAATTAGCTCGAGAGGAACTATCCTGTCATATCTGAATGTTTTCTCCTGGTCTATGCTAATGAGGTACATTGGTGGGACAGTATGGAGGACACTGGCTATTCCTATAGTCTACTCTCTTTTTTCCAGCCTCTACGTTTTTAGCTCTCCGTGGATTTATGTGATCTCAGTCCCATAACATCTAGGAACAGTTGTTCATTGATTTATTCTCACAGTAGCCCTCTCACTTTCTAAATTCTACTAAGGGTCAATGGAAATGTTCACAAAGCTGGCCAAATTTCTCCTAGGAAGTCCACAGCAGGAAAGGAAGTCAGCTCTGGTGTCATAACCAAACAGTTTCTTCCTCTGGAATTCTGTTAAAACAATTTGTTCAGTGGGGAGGGGAAGGAGAAAATGTGTGTACAATGAGTTACTAAGTTGAAAATGAAATTCCTTCCTGAAAGTGCAGGTTCTCAGCTCTGCTGAGCTTCTGCTGATAACACCACACCAGAGCAGTACATTCTCTGTTGCTGTTAACCTGGAAAGGTGGAATCCTTATTAGGTTGCAAATCACCAGAACACTATCATATGAACTGGGCCAGATGGCTGCCTGGCATACTCAAGATACTGAGGGAAAAGATGGGAAACGTGGAGCAGGCTGTAGAGGGGAACCTTCTCATGTCTTCTTAAGAGACCATTTTGTGGTAAAGCTATTGAAACAATGCATGTCCATGTCGCTATTGAGGGTAAGTTCCAGGAAAAGTGCTATTTCTTGTTCTCCAAACTCTCCATGCAAGTACATAACAAGGTATTCATAAAATGAACTACATTTTTTGTACAATTTATGGGGGTGAAGTATTTATTGTATATTCAAATGCATAATCTGCTGAATTGACAGTAGTCAAGAATGTGCAATAGATCATTCTGAGCTTTAGTTCCTAACACATAAAGTAAATGTGTATCTTAGTACCCTGTTCAAATGGAACATACACAGGAAATCACGAGCATATCAGAAAGTGTATCTGTTTTTGGAGCCATAAGCTCAACAGGATCCTGCCTGACAAAATGCCTGCCTGTAGCCCTGCAGCGTGAACATAAACTTTATGCCCAGTCCTTTTTTTTTTTTCCACGCTGATCTCAACCCGCATGTATGTAATCAGATATCAGTACTAAAGATTTCTTATTACATATAAGAAGCATCCTCACTTTTACAGAGTTTACCTTACGGGTGTCCAGTGTTCAAGTGGGCTTGCTCCCATGCTCTAGGCTGCTGTATCCCACAGATGACTGAACTTTGCATTTCCATGGCTGCCAGTCCCTTTTCCTTCTTCCAGCATCTTGACTGTCACAGAGTTACAGCTTGATGAAACCAGGATGAAAATATCCATAAGTTTATGAGTGATTCTCTGGTGCTTATATACAGACTGCTCAAAGACAGTGATATTTGTCTGTTCTCTGTCAATTTCCAGCAAAAAGTTGATGTCCTGAGCTAGGAGTGAATAATTTGAAAGCTTCCTCCTCCCTCCCCTCCTTTGTGGCATTAGGTACAAGTGGCCATGTGGAATGTAATACAGTCATGCCATGACCCAGCCCTCTCTTTACCTGGGGACTGTATTCTCCCTTGGTAGAAAAACAAAAGTCCTCTTTTCCAGAGCTTTTGTCCAGTGGGTAAGCATTGACAGCCTTCCTGTGTTTTATTAATGCCGTAGATGGTATTTGTTGAACAGGATATGCACTTTCTGAAATACCTCTCTCCTGAAAGGGTTTTTGTTCTCTGATATTTTCTTTCTGCTGGGTCACTAGGAGCTTATTCCCATATACTCCTTCATTGGGTATCAGGTTTTTTAAGGGGTATTTTTAAAGGTTTTTTTCTTACAGTGTTTTTTGGGCTGAGGGGTTTTTTTAAAGTCTCCTTGTTTAATTGCAAGCAGTCAGGGCAACACCATAGTTCTCACACACTGAGGGATTATCCTTTGAAATGCAAAAGGTAACTAGAATAAACAAACAGAAATTGAATTAATGAAATGGCTGTCAGTGTCAGCATCTCAACTGACTGCGGAAAGACAGTCTCAGAGAAATATATTTCAAAAATACAAACCAAGGACAGGATTTTCAATGGAAACTGTATTTTTTTCCACTCCAGATCTTAGCCATTATTTTATATTAGTTGTGCATCATTTTTTTAGCTTGCAGAATATATTTTTTCACTTCCACTGCATTCCCATTTGAAAATGTCAGAAATTTAAAGTGTCGTCCTATCATGCAGTGATATGCAATGATGTGATTAAAAAATAATTTTAAGAAGCTTGATCCCTTTGATGTTCTTTTTTTGGTTTTTTTCAGTGTGTTCAGTAACTTGGACTCCATATGTAGTAAGGTCAGGTCATATTACTGTAATGCGTAGCTTTGAATGTAAAACTGGGACCACCTGCAGACTGCAATGTTCAAACAGTTGTTTTTCCAGTGCAATGGGCAGTAGGTGAAAAAGAACATCAGTCGGAAACCCAGTCAAGTCATACAGATATCCTGGTCAAACAGAAGTTCCCCATTTGACTGATAGGAAAACCAAAACACAGGAAGCCATATCTCCAGCTTGCAGGTGTTTCCAGGGCAAAGATTACAATTTTATGGGTCTCCCTTAGAACTGTCTCCTACACTGGGGCTTCTAACACAGATAACAGCACCAATGGTAAAGGCAGAGGCAGGAGCTGGACTTGAATCCCCCAGTCTGCAGTCCCAGAAATTCCTTGCTAGTTATTATGTTGTAGCTCTTCAGACTGAAAGTGCTTGTATTTTTCTTGGAGGAGAGAGATTGACAAGCCCTAGCTAAGGAGGAGAGCCAGGAGGTAACATTCTAATATCTTATTTGTGGGCCACACTCTCTTTAGACTGGTTCATTTTATTAATGCTCTTTCTTCCTATTATTGTCTCTTTCAGTAGAGCGTTATAAATTCTGACCCTTTTCCTTTGAACTGATTCCTAATCCGTGTTTCTTGTTTAGGAAAATCAAGTGTATTTGAAGGTAAAGTTAGCGTTTTCCTAATACTTCCGTTGCTTTGTTGTTGTTACTACTCTGATGTGGGAAGACCTATTGGCCACAGACATAACTCCCTCTTTACACACAGCTGGCAAATGAAAACAATATCAGAACATCTCCATGACACACAGGGCTTTTATACAGTGATGTTTCAGACTTTACTGCAGTTTCCTTTGGAAATGCTTAAAACAACTACATCTGTTTCCTTTCATTGAGATTTTGTGTTCTTTAAGCCTAAAGGAGGGGATAAAACTCATTAATTCTGAACAATAATTGCAATGTCCTATATAAATATTTTTTAGACTGCAGGTTTTGTTTTTTTTCTTTCCACTAAAAATATGGAACAGCTAAGAGTTCCTGGATGCTTCTACATTGCTCTGTTATGCACAAATAGTTGAACTAGATTTAAACAATCTGGCTCAGATGTTGGTATCAAGCTAGCAGTGACTACATAGAAAGCAGTACAGAGCCAGATGCCTAATGGCAGGAGAGAGCACATCATGGGTTTAATTTACCATGATTCTCAAGTGCATTTTGCATCCTACAGTGACTGTCAGGCTCTCATAGCCAGAATGCTACCAGCCTGAGTACATCCTTCCTGAAAATGCAGTAGAGATCCACCTCCTAGGGCCAGAGAGAGCCATCTGTGGCACTGTACAGAAAAGATGGTGACTGCAGTCATGAGCCAAGTACAGTTTTCTGAAGGCAACCTACATTTTGGTAATATTACAGAGGGGTAAAACTGAGCTGTGAAAGCTACTATATTTCATCCAAAACAAAAAAAGCAATGCCATCTCTCCCTTATCTGAGGACTGGATCTGTCCCTGGATCCATTTGGCAGACTTAGTGCTTTTCTAGCAAATATGTACAGCTGTGGTCTAGTGTTCCCTGCTTAAGAAGTTATTTGTTATTCATGGCTCTTGTAATCACTGTTTAACCCCGGACAAGATAAAATGCAAATCAAAGTACTTAAAACTTTTAGAGTAGAAGATACATTTAAAAATGTTTATAAATAAAAGCGTAAAACAAAACAAAACATGCAGATGAGGCAGCCTCTCAGAGATCATGTCTCCTCACCAAGAGCTTGCTGCCTGACCAAACATGTTGCCTCTGGCTCCAAAAACACAACTTTTTTATTTCCAGACCAGAATGGCACTAGCTGTCCATCTGATCTGTGACATTTTGTAGGGCTGGTTTGTTTTCTTTTATCCTCTGTTACTGGTAATATTTCAAATTAATTTGGTTAACTCTTCCTTGGGTGCACACTTCAGAAGTCCTATTCCTTCTGAGTTACCTGAAAAGTTCCCTTGAGAAAGTATGATCCTGTATCTTCATGTGTCCCCTCTGCAGCTCTCCACAATACCTGCTTTCTAATTTACATGGCTGTCACCATTTGACTCAGGTCCGACAACAATGCTCTTGATCCCCTCCCCCTCCCACCCAGGTAGGGCAGGAGAGAGAGAAAAAGAGAGAGACTTTGTTGGATTGAAAACTAAACTACACAGCTTTAATTAAACACTAATGATATAAGAAAATATATACAATTATATACAAATGTATTCAGGAATGTACAAACCCCCTATTGCCTCCCCCCACCCCCAGCAACTCCCACCGAACTCTCCTTAGCTGCAAACAGTCCTGAAAAGTCCCAGAGCTGCCAGAGAGAGCGCAGAGTGATGAGGGTCAGGAGAGCTCCAGCCTGGGGGTCAACAGTAATGGATGGACGGAGTCCTCCCCGGATGCCGGCCATGGACAGAAGAGAAGAAGAAACAGGAAGGAAGTTGTCTTCTGAGATCTCTGATCTTCCTCTGAGCTTCCATAGATACAAGGAATGGAATATCTCTGGCCAATTTTTCTGTCTGTCTCCTACAGGGGGGTCATAGATCTCCGCATAGTGTCTGAGCTGGCAGAGTAAAGATGTGACCTTGAAGACCCAGCAGTTAGAAAAACATTCCAGCTGTTATCAGTTTGAGTTGGAACACTCTGCTACTAGTTAAAAAAAAGCTCACTGAAGGAAAAAATAAAATCAGTAAAAGGATAATTGGCTTAATCCTGGCTCAAACCAGGACACATGACACATGCATTGAGATGTCTCAGATTAGATGAACTCTAGCATATTCTGTTGTGTGCTGGAAAAAAGGACGTATGTTTATGTTCACAAGAGGAGTCCCGCAGTGTCCCTGGGACTTCAGCTATCTCAGGATTTCTCTACATTAATTCCTGTTAGAATTTAAGACAGCAGGGAAGTCTTTGCTTCCATAGGATACACCTCTGAGTACATATGACAGAGGAAATGGAAGAGAATTTGAGCAGAGTATGACAGCTTTTGATTAACTGCAAAATGCTATTCTGAACTACCCATTAGGAGTGTTGGTTGTGAGACTTATAATATGGACATGAAAGAAAAAATAAACAGAGTGACTGAAACACAGGTAAGAAGTAACTTTCTTCACAGAACTGACTAAGTATCTTTTTTCTGAGACATCAGGATTGGGAATAGCAAAGCGCTGTCATATCTGAAGAGGAAGTACATTTGCACTTCAAATACTGCTGCAGATAACAGAGTAGACATGACATTCTTTTAAAGGTTTTCCAAAACAGTGAGGCTCAAATTGTGTCTGAGAGTTATCCCAATCTGGGATATTTGGCCTGGGACTGAGTTCATTTACTGGCTATGAATAATTTTAAAAATGCCCAACATTTATTAGTCAACTAGTCTGTTATCATCTTAGCATCCTCATCCTTTAAAATTTTCTATCACTCCCTCTTTAGCCTTGTGCAAACCCACTTTTTCACTCTAAAAAGTCTGTGTGGGTAAATGCCAGGGACCATGTAAAATAACCCCAGAAAACTGATATGTACAATTGTTGCTGTGTACCTGAAATGAAAACTGAACATAAGGAGAATTAATGGCAGCCATGGAAATAAGCCATTTTGGCATTTACTTCCTTCTGACATTAAACAAGATTAAGAAGTAAAGAGCTAGATACAGCTTACCAAATGCAGAGACAGGAGAGGGAAGAATATAACGTTACAGCTGGTACCAGATGGTAAAAATAATTCCTTAAGATGGCACATTTGCTTTTCATTTAACAGTTCATAAAATACTTTTGTTCCATGTTCCTCATTAAGATCTGTAGTAGTTCAGATCCACATATGTGAGGAAACTTCCTTTCTATAACCTTTCAGAAATGCTGTATTCTTAAGTATTTTTCTCTCCACTTTCCCAAGCTTGTATTTTTTCCTATTTTAAATTTATTCCCTTTATC
Source organism: Apus apus (assembly GCF_020740795.1). Classification (NCBI taxonomy): domain Eukaryota; kingdom Metazoa; phylum Chordata; class Aves; order Apodiformes; family Apodidae; genus Apus; species Apus apus. Next base: position 103,160,869 of record NC_067283.1, read on the forward strand.
TTTCACCATGAGACTGAGACAAACAGTTGTGACAAGCAGTGTGTGAGTCAATGTTGTTCACTGTTTTCACAAAGAATTTACGCAAGCTATGAGATATCTACTCAAGAATCTTTTCAAATGACGGGACCTCTCTTTATAAAACTATCATGAAATCTCACCACAACTTCAATGTTCAGGTGCAGCAATTAAACCATAATCTAAGACATATAGGTTTGGTGATTGCTATTTTTAAATTTAAAAGCCCAGTACCAAGAGCCTTTTATCCAAAGCTAATCTTCTTTAATGTTGCTATAATCTGCTTTGGAATGTTTCTTGGATACATTTGCAAAACCTATTCTGGCACAAAGACAGAAAAAAATAATCAGTTCCAGTATTCATGCAGAAATCTACAATAATTTGGTTCTGATCAGGTGGCAGTACATGGAGAGCTTTGGGGAAAATTCTTTCCTCCAAAGCATTGAATGGGACTTCTTATTTTTCTGGGAATCTGCAGTGCACATTGTTACAGGCAGGATACCAGGACCCATGGAATAAGGTTGCTACTGTGGCTGGGCACACAGCTGTAGAGTCAACGATTCTTTTCCTAAAGCTATGCTGAATATAATAAGCATGAAAAGACATTAAAGAAGGGTAGACAGCTCATGCTCCGTAGTACCAGGAGAAGGCATAAGTTGTAGAAAAAGACATGTTCGGGATCCTAGAAACTGCAGTCTACCCATTGTTGGAGTATTGAGAAACTGTCAGAGCACAAATGCAAAATTAACTTAAAATTTCAGCACCTCCAACAGCAGACAAGGTAGACATCCCGTGAGGGAAGGCTGAAGAATCTAAATTGTAAATAATGAAAATGGTGACACTTAGGAAAAAAAATTGAAAGATCCAAAGAAGAGAAGCTGCTCTTGGTTTAAATGTGAGGAGTGAGTAGGAGCTGGTTAACAATATGTTAATTCAGAAACATTCTTGGTCAAGGAACATAGTGTAGTGAAACTCCATATTTTTCTCAGCTAGCCAAAAAATAAACACCTCCCTCCACCTTCTCAAAAATGCAGATAATTAGCAGTGAATTTCAGAACAGTCAGTAAAAATGTAAGGTAAAGCTAACAAGTGGAGCAACTAACAGAGTTAAAACAGTTGGGAGATTGAGAGCGAAAAGACATTTTAAGGGCACTATGTTAGACTGTTTTCTACAAGTTAAAACCCTTCACTTAAAACACAAAGAAACCAATACAGATAAAAAACAAGGAAAAGAAAGCTATCAGGAATAACATTTTATCCTTCAAAACTGGGAGCTGTGTTTAAGAGGAAAGTGGAAGAAAGCATAAGCATTGGCAAGGTAAACATAAGCCATAATAGGAAAGGGTGATGTGAAGCATGCAATTTACCAAAGGTATTAAAACTAAGAATAGAAACTTATTCAAACATCAAAAGCAGGAAGCATGCCAGAGAATTGGTGAGCCTGAAAAATGATCTACATGTAAAAGGCATACTCAAGAAAGATCAGACTAGAGCAGAAAACCTGAAGTTTACGCCAAGGCTTCACTGTTCACTGCAGAGAAGTTTATGGAGTTTCTCATGCCAGGATCTTTCCCTACAAAGAGTCTGAGGATTTAGCACAAACTGAAGTGTTGATACAAGGACTTTTGTGCCTAGAAGAAAATGTAAACCGCACAATAACTGTTAATCAGGACCATGTGGTATTTACCTAAGTGCACCAGGGGAACTCCCTGTGAAGGCTATGAATGAACTGCGGTGCATGATATTGCTTAAATCAGCCTCAGCACAAGAGAAAGATAAAGTGATAAACACAATGGAAAAATTAAAAAGAAGAGTTAGTGCATATATGGATAAATGTGATGTATCTGGGAAGGGCTTGAAGAGGAGAATAAAGCCTTTTAGAGGAAAAGTATTACCTTATAAATCTATTACACTTATTTGATCCAGTCACTGAACCTGTAAGTAACATTGATTCAATTGATATAGTGATTTTATCAACAAGCATTTAACATCTCTCAACAGAGATGCTTAATGGAACTGAGCTGTCATAGGAGTGGTCATATAGATTATTCATTTGTTAGAAAATAAAGGGTAAAAATAAATGGTTGGCTTTTGCAATTGAAAGAGGCTACTGGTACACTCAAGGGAGCTATACTGACTCATGCAGTTCATTAAATGAATTGGGAAGGGACTGAAGAGTGAGGTGATTAAGTTTTTAAATGATAAAGAATGTTTCAGGCTAGCCAAAACTAAAACAGACAACAAAGAGTTGTAGAATCATGTCATGATCCTGAGTGATTTGGTTCAGAGAAAGTAAATAGGGGACAATTAAGTGTAAGAATTTATTGTCAACTAATGAAATTATGAGGCAAGCAGTTTTAAACCAAACAAAAGGAAATACTTTTTCTGGAAATAATTAAAATGTGGAACTCATTGCCACAGGATGCTCTGGAGCCCAAAATTACTTTTAGAAAGTAATTAAGACAAATTCATGAAAAAACAGATCATACAGCATGGCTAAACACAACTATATGTATATATACAGTTATATATAGTTATATATATATATAACTTCTGCTTAAGGAGCCCCTAAACAAGTTACTACTGGAAGCTGGAAGGTGAAGCACTGGAAAGGTGATTCTGTAATTAACGCTGTTCTTATATTCTTCCCCTAAGCCTCTGCTATCAGCTGTTTTATGGTCAAAGGAATAAAGAGTTTTGAGCATTAACTTCTAAGAATTTGGAATATCCTATTCAATTTGCCTTTTTTTTTTTTTTTTTTTTTTTTATGTCTTACCCATCTGATGTTATTTGTCTCATCTTGTAGATTCCCCTTTTATCTGTCCCTGGGGGATAACAGAACATCTGTCATCTGGTTATTGGCTAAAACCATGACACCAATAGAGTCTGTAGATAAAGGACATTTATGTATGTTTATACAGCAATTAATGCAATTAGGCCTGTCAGCATTCCAGTTTTAGCTCTGAGCTTCCAGATGTTCTAAGCAATGAACTACCTTTCACAGAATAAGCTTGTTCTATTACAAAAACAAACAAACAAAAACCTATATTGAGGAAAAATAAATTGCAATGTCAAGCACTTCAGAGCTTAGAAAGATGTAATTTAAATTTCTCCAAGAAAGTTTTAACTTTTGCAGGCCAAGCCTGGCAAAGCTATATGCAGATGGCAGTTACTACACAGAAAAGAAGCAATCCAGTATAGATGCCATGTTTAACTCAGTCTCTTTATATATTAATTTATCATTTTATACACACATTCCATTCACATATACAGAAAAAGACATAAAGTCTAATACTGTAACTGGGTCCTTCATTTTACGGTTTCAGCAGGAGTAATGGAAGAATGCTAAATGAAAGAAAACTGGAATGAGGAATCTGTGAATCTAAACTATAAAACAAAAGGGAAGGAGGTGAAGCTTGATGGAATAGCTTTGTAGAAGTGATATATTTTCTATTAGTTTGTAAAGAGTTTGTGTCATTAGTGAGACAAAGTCATGGAATTATTTTCACTGATGGGATTGCATTCAGGACAGCTGGCTTGGATACACATGTTCCAGCATGGATCAGGATCCCATATTGAATAAGAAGTTGTAGGATTTCCTTCATGATCAAATATAGACACAGTATTAAAATAATATGTTTATTTCTAGCTTAAAAAATACCACATAAATCCATTTAAATATATGTGTCTATATCTTTTGGATGTGAAGAATGAAGGCTGGAAAGTTCAGATTCTGAGAAAATGAAGAATTTCCTTGCTGGTGATTTCCCAGAGAAAGAAGCGTTCAGGGCAGCATTATGATAGAGAGGCAAAATAAAAAAAAATAAATGAGAGGTATAGAGAGGATAGCCTGGGTACTCTTTTTTTTTTTTTTCCTGTGGGATCTATCTTTCTCTCTTGCAAACCTTTTATTTTAAATTTTTATCTCTTTGCATCAGGGCTTTCTAGTTACTGTATGCTATTTTTTGGGTGCTGTTCACCTATTTGTACTACCCCTCTGTACTGGTGGCTTGATCTTATAGTCGTATCTAAATAAGACTATCTGAAGTGAGACCAATGCCTGAAAGTCTTTATCCTTTAAGTTTGTTTTTTCTGTAAGTCAAAATACTGAATAAATTCTTGTATAAAGAAATACACAATGCATGATGGAACTGGGCTATGCATACAGCCTAGATGTCCATCTGTGGTGGCTAGAAATGGCCAGAAGGATTTGGTCAGCTTCTTTTGACACACTCAAAATCTTTATTTGCATCCTATTTAGCTGTAAGGTGTTGTGGAGGCCAGCATGTTTCTTGCATTCCCATTGGAAGGCATCATCTCATAATTGATTAACACTAGACAAGGTGCCCAGGACCATGAGCAATCCTCTCTCACCCTCAGCATCAAGCAGCCATGTTAATTAAGCTTTCCACCAGGACAGGAAAAAAGTATTCTTTTTGTAGTCCCTTTCTTCTACTGTCCCTGCTTTTGAGCAGGGGTAACCGCTGATCAGATCTTTCTGTTTTCATCCTTTGCAAAGCTCAGAAGAACCTGTCTGGTGTCTCCATGAAATAACCAACAGAACCAATTGTTTAGCAGGCAGGAGAAAGGCCACATCTTATTAGGGAGAGGTTCCCGTGCCCAACCACGCAGCTCTTCAGGGTGGAATAGATTTGTAGGGTGAAACAGTTACTCTGCACCCCACGATGCTTAATCAGCCCAGAACACCATATGTAGGCATTAGCCAAGCATAGGTTTGTCCACTTGTCCTGGTTGGAGAGTACCAGGATAAAATGGCCTACAACTATACTGACCAGAGCCATTCCAGGACCCCCACGACTGCTGCGGGGCTGTGTCTGTGTCAGTGACAGTGGGGGGAGCAGCTGTGCCTGTGGGGAGGAGAGGGTGGGTCAGGTGAGTATAAAATGGCTTCTCAGAGAGGCCTCCTGTGGCCTTTCTAGCTGGGGTGCTGGGTGGTTTGTGGTCTGTTTGTCATCTCTCCCTCAGCTCGTGTTCCTGTATGCTCTTTTCTTGCTGGGAAAGAACATTGTTCAAGACAGGTCACCTTCCCCTGCCTCCTCAAGTAGGACTGGCTTGGCTTCTCTGAGGTGTTTTGCAGACTGTCACTGGCACCCATGACTCAGGCACTCCCTGTTGCTGACTCCAGTTTGGGACTTCACTGGTTGGGAAGTAGTTACCAACTGAGGAGTGTGGGTTCTATATTTGCATATCCCTTTATATATGTAAAGATTTTTACATGTTTGTGTGTAATTCAGTATTACTATTATTACTGTTTATTATTTTGGTAAATCTATTTTTTTAATTTATTTTTCCAGCCTTAAAGTCTTTCTCCCTTATTCCCCCTTTATCTGTCCCAGGCGGATAACAGAACATCTGTCATCTGGTTATTGGCTAAAACCATGACACCACTAGAGTCTGTGATAGTGAGTGCTCCATTTTCAAACTTTTGAAGACTATATTTAGTTTTTTATTGCTGATGGTCTGATTATTTGTCCTAATACATTTGTTTACATTTAGCTGCTAAAATAGATGGCTTACTTGGAGTTTTTCTTTTCTTTTTTCTTTTTTTTTTTTTTTTTTAAATAAAAATCTGTACACTATTTTCTTATAACTGAGTGTGACTCCTGGGTATAAAATAGAGTAGCAAACTGGACAGCAGTTTGCTTTCTAATGGAATTATTTACATTTACCTGACAAACCTCTGATTAATAGAAAATGTCCAAGTGTACAAGGTAATATCCTGCTGCAGGATGTTATGGAGCCAACTGGCTTTGTAGACTGAAAAGAGGATTAGATACTTAAGAATAGCATCTGCACTTGCGCCAATGAAAACAAAGGAAGAGGCGCACAAATTTTTGTGCTTCTGGGCGTAAATTGTTCACCTGCTGAGGTCAGAAAACCTTACCTTTTTGCCGTATTTGTTGGCCTATGCTGTGATTTTGAGTCTGTGAATTTAAAGCATCTGAGATATAGGCTGATTTCAGTCGTCATATGATACAATGAAAGCTAACAGTAAATTGCATCTTCAGCGTAATACTGCTTTTATTTGTAGTCATGCTTCATGCTGCTTCTAGATACCTTTAGTGTCACCTGCTGCACTAAATGAAAGATAGTCAATACCTCTATTCATGTGGGCTATGAACTGACAGGAAAGGGGAGATTTGCACCATTGCCACTCCCTTACCACATGTATAGATCTGCTGTTGACCTGTAAAAGCAAAAATAAACTGAGGTTTCCTTCTTGCTCCTAAGTAGCTCATCAGCGAATCCCCAGGTGGCTCAGAAAAGCAGATAAGCATATTTTTGCTGCCATAACAACTGATTTTTGGCCCTCAGACCACGAGGAACGAGCTCCAGGCAGGTAAGACCAAATTAATTGGTTCAGGAACCACCACCTGTTTCCAAGCTCCATACTTCCATGGGTCCCTCTCACATAACTAGTTCTATCTTTAGTGCATAGAAACATAGGACAGAAGGATGGGATAGATGAATGAGACAACTGGCTGTCTCTGAGTGAAAGTGCAATCCCATAAAATGTTGACCTCTCACAGCTCCTATTAACTCTCACTGTCCCAAAATCATGAAAGACTAGTGTCACTGGAAAATTGGCTTAATCCTGGCTTGAACCAAGACAACTAGATACCTCTTTGGATCTAGATTATTATTTGCTTTACCATTGTAGTCTTCTCTGGGTAAGGACAGATATCTTCTATCTATTTAAAATCCTAGAAAGGAAACATAAATTTCTGTTACACCCACGGGCTTTCTGAGTTGCAGCCTACACTGCTCAGGCCTGATTCTCTGTCAAAAATATATCTCAGCTGCTCACTGAAATGAACAGAAGTTACATAGCACCACCCTTTTCTACAGGCGCCCTGTGGAAATGAAGCCATGAAAAATTCCATGTTGCAGTGGTGAGAAACAAGGAGAGAAATACAACTGAAACAGGTTTTGCCTCAAAAAATTTTCTTATCCTTCAATTAATTATTGGGATCTGAGCATACTTGTGCTATCACTGTAACAATCTCCGTAGAGTGATCAAAACTACCTATAAGGGTCAAGTTCCCGTAAATCGAAAAAAGGAATAAGGTGCTTACACATCTTACATGCATAATAAATGGTGTGGAGAGCTAAAGGTCTCTTCCCTGAACCTCCAGAGAGCACAGTATTATACAACTCCCAAGGAAATCCCCAAATAATGCAATTATATCCCCCCTCTTAAATGGGATGTACACAGTCTCTCAAACATAAAGCTCCAGCAAGTCCATGGGTGATTCTTAAGTAGTATCTTAAAGTGTTACATCCTGGCATGTATACATCCCTGTAATATGGGGGTGAAAATGTGTCCTGGAGCTATATATATCATACTTCATTTGAAAGCAAAGGCAATATATTACTTTTTAGACACATAACTAGTGATGTTAGCAAAGCATGACCTTGTAAAGGTCAGAAAATATGTGCAAGTTTGCAGACTAACCACAGACATCTGCAAATCACAAGAAACTTGTGCAAAACTGTTGTCTTGGTATTTCTTTGTGCCATTCCTCATTAATTTTAGAAATATCTCCCTTAGCTAACACAGAGATTATTCTGCATTTTAATTTGCAATTGTTTTTACATGTGCTCTAATTAGTACAAGGTCAAAAGGAAGGCTTTTGAAAGGAGATATGAGGTCTTTGTTGTTACCAGATGACAGCATGTTGAAAAGCTACGAACATGCCATGGCAGAATAAAAGAGGGATTTTGCTTTTTGTTTTCTCCTTAACATGAATTGCTGAGCATTCAGGATTTCTTTAGATCAGGGTTCAGTCATCACTTTCAGACTGAAGAAATGACTCCTTGACAGGAAAGGGCAAACTAGATTCTCATTTTCCTTCGATTGTATCAACATTTACAGTGGTCTGAACTATCCCCATTGTAGTTTAAACCCACAGGAAGGGACTCTGGAGAAGGAAATCTTTGTGAAAAAATACCCTCACGCAATTCCTTAGAGTTTTTTGTGTTGTGTTTTTGTTGTTTGTTTTGTTTTTTTTTTCCACTGGGGGACAGGCTTTTTCTTGAGGGCCTATGCCACAGGGCTTGTCTCCAGATCCTAAACTGGGAAGAAGCCCTTTAAGCTGTCAGTCAGCTTTCCATCCAACATGGTTGCAGTACAGTTCCCCTGAAGACTATCTATGGGAGATTGGGATGTTTCCTTACCCTTGCAGGTCAGAGGAGAACACAGGGGAGGATCAAAGGAGGAAAGCAGGCTGGTGTGGTTGACTGAAGCCCTTTCCTTCAATATGGGATTAAAAAAAACCCAGGGAACATAGATCCTGCAAATCAGTGGGAGAGAACATGAGGCAATGTTACCAGCTACTACTGAGTGTTTGGTTCCACTTAGAAGCCATTTGTGTGCTTATTTAGGAAATTTTAGATGAAACCTTGCAGGCCTCACTTAAAGAAGCCTCCCATGAGTTTCACCATGTTTGCCTGAGTAAGGATTTCAGTACTTGGAAGAGACTATACTAAAGTGTAAAGTTTTCTGATGTTTTCTCTAGCCCAGTGTTTTTTGTATTTTGTAATACATCAGGACAAGACAGTTTGTGATGAATAGATTAATACCTTTTTTTATTTTTTTTTTTTGTCATGCGAAAAGGTTTAGAATAATGTTGGAGCAATGAAATCCTGCTGTAATATAAGGACACTGTCACTAGTTTTGAAATATTGAGGACAAGTCCCAGAGGACTTTCTCATTCTAATTTGACAATGCATGCACTCACTAAAAACACAGAAAAAACTTTCTAGACTTTCTAGACAGATTTTTCACCAGAAGATATGTGACAGAGGTAGATATGGGAGTTCAAGATGGCTGGATGAAGTTCAGTAAGTGTCACTTAAAGACATCACCATTTCCTGTAAGCTGAATTTGGTGATCACCATCTGATGACCTGTATCTTCAACTGCCTGTATCTCAAATAAAACAATTATTGTTGTTAAAATACTGCATGCTGAAGTCAAGGGGTGATGACAGCCGAGCCTGACTTGTAACTCATGGGAGTCAATAGGAAATGGATAATGCAGCTCAAAAGTGACCCTGTCACAAGGCTCAAGTCATTGTGTTGGGCTCCTCCAAAGGTAGATGAGAGCCACTCAAGCTACTTTGAATATGGTGGTAAATTAAATGAGCCATCTAGCTCAAGGACCACTCTTTGCCCTGAGGCCAACTGGCACAGCACAACTATAAGATAAGCTAAATTGGTTTACTCTCCAAACACTGTGGTTGTACCTAAAATGCCTTTTGGGAGCGGTCCTTGTCCTGTGCTAATTCTCAGCTGTTAGCTGGGCATTGCCTTGAAGCTTTTGACAGGCTCTTTCTAAATTCAGGCCAAAATGATGCCAGACCTGTGCAGAAGCGGATGGAGGATTACAGCTTTGTTCCTGTATCTGGAGCTAATTCATTTCCCTCTTTTAGCTCTGCTAACCAGCATGCAGGACAAGATCACCCACCTTCTGACTCGCCCCTGCACTCTTCCAACTAATATATGCAAGAGGGAAGCACAAGATCCTCAGGAGCAGCAATCACCCTCACGCAATATGCAAAACTCTTGTTGGAAAATAGGGGGAGAGTAAGTCAGCAGTACATAGGTCTCTCCATAGGCTCTACTGTGCCATCTCCATCGTGTCTGTGACACTGCAGACTGACTTCTCATGCTTTGTTCTCAGGAAGCTTCAAGACATGTTAATGGGAAATAGTGGCAAAGGCTGTATGTTGGCAGCCCAGTCTGTGCATCGTGGCTGAAGGTGATTCCAGGCCTTCCATTACCCTAGTGCCAATGAGCACTAAAGCCAGCAAAAAACTAAAGGGAATAAAACCCAGATCTATTTTTATTTTTATAGCACAAATAACTGTAACAAAATTTGGGTCCACCTTCTCAAGAACGCACACACCTTCAGTTGCAGCCCCGTGTATGTCTACTGGGGCAAGAGCAGATTTGTAGTGTCTGATACTTAAAAGAACAGCAATTACAAAGAGAGCTAGCCACTAACATCAGTGTGTTTGCTTTTATCTTCAAACAACAGATGGTGTTAATCTGGAGCTTTGCATTCCTAAAAGTGCTGGAATCAGGAACCAACTTGCTTCCAGCAGGACCCTGAAACAGTGTAATGTTAGGGAAAACCATCAAAATGAGTGATCAGAGCAAAATATGCCTGCTGTCAAACAACCTTTGAGAGAAATTCTTATCTTTTTGCAAGACAAGACGTCACCCAGCTGACAACTGTGGGTCTCTTTCTGCTTTCAGTCACACTGACTAAATCGGGAGTAGCCTGTGTAAGTCACCAAAAATTTGGAGTAGCTTCAGTGACTGATATGGGTTATGACAGGATAAGATTAATAAGATCACAATTGAGTTCATATGCCAATTTTACACTGGAATAAGTACACAGTGCTCTGCAACTAGGTCACATTTCAGTGGAGTTACTTCAGATTTACTTCACTATTATGAGTTGAGAATCCGTGACTGCCCAGGATGAAAAGTTAAGGTGACACAGAGGCAATTTCTTTTGTATTTCATGCAGGGAAAGTTAAAATAAATAATGTGAAAAGCCCCCACATTATTAGCTAATTTGTTTGAAAGAATCCTGCCGTTGTGTTTTATCTTTTCTTAACTGCAAGCCAGAACATTTAAGATTTAATTATTTAGAGAAAGTGGGAGGGGAAGTGTGCCTTTTGAAGAAAGTCCCACAAGTTTCCAAACACTTCAACATTTAATTGTGGCGATCAGCCAGATGCCAAACAAAATGCTGCTTTCCACCAGGGATCTGACAGGTGGCCTTTCCAAAGTTTACACACTGAAGTGAGAGCTGATGTTCTGCTGCTTATTTTTCTGCCTTTTAAGTTATTCCTTTATTGAAGGCAGGCTGCAGACGTCTTTCCATGTAAGAAAAGATAAAATCTCTCCCCGAATATCTGGGGATTTTAGTATGCCTTTATTCTATCCATGTGTACTCAGGAGGTTATTATTCACGTGTTCAGATGAAGAAATGTTGGGCTGGCAAGAGAAAGAAACACATACATACTCAGGCAGAATATAAGCTATTTGAAGCTTCACTGATAACACAGAGCCAGATACTACTGAGGTACAACCCAGGGAAAGATCCCACCTTTCCTTCAAGGCACTTCCTCTGTCTCTGGCTGGGAGAAAAGGTGGCACCCCAGCCCCTCTCATTCCCTGGCTCCTAGTCCCCCAGAGCAGCTCCACACAGCTCCATCTGCCTGGAGGTCTCCACCTGCCACCCACCTGCACCCAAAGAGGCACCTTCAGGGAGAAGAAAATGCAGTCTGTGGTTGCATTCCAATTTCCTTTATCTCTTCTTTCTCTGTGTTGTCCTAGGGGTATAAAATGTCTAAATTGAGAATATAACAGGAGAGAGAAAGTGCAGGGGGAAAAAATGGAAGTATGATAGCTCTAGGTTGTACATCTTACTTTCCTTGATCGCTTCATCTATGATGTCCCTACAAATATACAGCATGGTCCAGATGAAGAAATTAGAGAAACAAGAAATTCTTCTGTAGTGACAAATTTCTTGAAGAAACAAGAACTTTGACTGATTCAAGGGAATTGCTCACAATTGCTAGCTAAATTAATGAGGCTCATGACTGACTCAGTTTAACTCCATTCTGGGACCAGATTCACAAAGTCCACAAGAGAAGACCTGGGGTGTGCTCTCATCCTCATTTATATCCCATTTGGCCGTACTGAAGCCAAAGGAAAGGTGGGGCATATTAGATAATGTGGTATGTAACTAAAAATTATCAGCTTTTAAGAGGGAGATTCTGGCAAAGAAAGGTCTATGTCCTGACCAAAAGTTTAACTTACTCTCAGCAAGTGGAAGCAGGGAATCTTTCCCTCTGTTGTTTTTGTGTTCCTATACTGCACTTTTCACCATAGTGTTGGAGCAGTTTGTGAAAGCTCCCATACAACTAACAATCTGGCCCATGCCGCCTGTTTGTTCACCATTCCCAAAGGAAGAGAGACGTGAGCAGTGAAGTGTCTTTTTCTTGGTATGGATTATTTTAAATTGTTGTTATGCATGTTGATCTGTATTTATACTACAGAAAACAAGGTTGAAGGAGTAGCTTGACACTTGAAGCAGGCAGGCAGACAGTGCTAAGCCTCTGTGGGACCTCAGTTCCCAGGGGAGTTTATTCCACTGGCTGAGAACAGCACACATGAGCCTTATTTTTATGGAAGAGAGTCATCTTCTGGCAAATGGGCAAGTTTGTAGCTCATAGCATTTCTCTTATATACAACTATGTGTGTGTATAAATACGATAGAAACCTATATATCCGTTAGGAGCCCGTGAAAATGGTGTCTGTGTTGTAGTTGGTGTCTGTGTTTCATGCCAGAGTGTTGTAAAGGGACCTTCCAATTAGAAAATTAAAAAACGAAATATATGACTAAGAATGCCAAAGGACATGTTTACCACATGCTAGGGGTGTTTAGTGCAGAGCCAGATCACAGAACAAAATCCTCTGTTCTCTGAACGTTTAAAACAAGCCAAGGGGGAGTAAAATATGGCACCACCATGCTCAATTGTCTATCATCAGTCATAATCCTCAAGTTTTTTTGACCAGTCCTTTCCATTCAATCCTTTGTTTTCCAAAAATCAGAGGAGGGGACCACTGAATTTGTCTCCAGGACTAAGGCTGCGTGTGACTGAAGAAGTACACTTCAGCATCACGTCTCTGTTTAGGATCTCAGATTCCATCCATTCATGACAACAGCAAAACAACAACAGCTCAAGCACATTGCAAAACAAGCATAAAATTATTTGCAATTGTTAGCAACATTCCACAATACTTAGAGCAGACAGAGAAATGCTTGAACTCCTCTCTAAGTAGTAAATAAGCCAATATGCTCTTGCCATCTCTCCTCCCACCCACTTAAGAGTGTGACTCTTAAGAACACTAAAAAAAAAAAAAAGGAGAGAAGAACTATAATGAAAGCAATTCAACAAAACAGGCAATTCCTTAGGAATTTTCTTGTATTCAAAATCTCTTTGAAATTATCCAGCAACTAAACCACAGGCCCCATCATCCTTTTGGTCTCAAAAAACAACAACATAAGAGTCTTCTGTGCTCAGATGCAGTAATTACAGGCAACATGAACAAATAAAAGCAAATAAAACTATTTCAATTGCCAGAGCCAAACATGCAATTGTGCATCTATAAAGGTAATTACAAACCAAAAGATCAGTCATGGTTCTTGTTTCTTCAAATTACCATTTTGCCCTGAGGTAAACCAATTATCACGTAAGTAATCTTATTAATTTTAACATTTGTTTTGCATATCAGCATCAAATCTGAATGCCCTTCTTTTCTGAGGCCTCTGAAGTGTGTATTCTGAGCCAAACATTATATCTCTGACTAATTTTGTGATTCAGAAAAACCTTGATCCAAAACCCACTGGTGGCAAAGGAAAGAACCCATAGACCTTTCTACTGCTGATTCAGATTAAGGTTTTTTTACTCTTTTTATCTGTTTTTTAATGTCACTAGCTTCTGTTGCTAATGGACATTGTAAGCAGAAGGAGCAGGAAGCTGAGGGACTCCAGGGACAGGCAAATATAAGTTGTTGACATATTTTATTGTTGCTTTTTGGCTCTACTACTGATACATATGTAACTTCTTGTTGGTCTTCATGGAAAAGTATCTGGGCAATAGTTTTGTCTACAGTAATTAAATATTCTGCTTTTTTTAAATTATTATTATTTTTATTTACCCCCTCAGTCCTTGACTTGAATCTTTGGAGAATAGTGCCTAGTTATTGTCTTTTGGTGCAGGTTGATCTTGCAGAGGACCCCTTTCCCTGCTTGGAGGGAAATACAAGCATGTGCCCTACTGCATAAGTACTTGAACAAAACACATCATAGAAAACTAACCTACTGCCATCTACAAAGCTTGAAGAAGAGTCTCATTACAGAAATGAAGAACACTAATAAAATAATTTTGTCTCAATATGACATTTGGAGTCCATTCAACCTTTGGAAACATCCACCATACATTCCATGGCTCTCGAAACCTATTGCATTTTGTGCAGGGCAGAAAGAAATAGAACTAAAAAAGCCAGATCTGGCTGCTTTCAGTTGCTTTAACTCTCAGGAATCAGATCACAGCTGAAAAATAGGAAACAGAAATTGCTGTTATAATGTAAGTGAATATGATCCCAATGAAACCTTGAAAGTTAGCCTCATTTCAGGGGCAATGTGGGGAGATCAGATCAGACTTCTCAGTATTTTTCTCTATGGACAAGCAAATCACCATATCTAAACCAGCTCACACAGCCTCTCAATGATGAGCTGCTGAGCCAAGAAAGGAGCAGGCCAGGCTCATGCTTGATGCCTAGTTTGGGCTTAGCTCAGCATTGGCATGTAGGTCTAAGCCAAGGGAAGTCAAGCCAGCAAGGATATTTTGGCACCATTTCCTGGTGACCACAGTGACCTCGCATATCTATTATGTATCTTCTTTTTCATTCTCTTTTCATACTCATTTTTTTTCATACTCTGTATTTAGTCAGCTTTGTTGGCTGATGTCTGCTTTTTGCCTTGTTTCACTTTGCCTTGGCTGTACCTTCGATTGCTTGGCCTGCCCAAGTTTAGTATCACTTGATTTGTAGAGCTGTGGTAGCTTCTTAATTGGACAGTTATAGACTAGAATCCGTTTATGAAAGTTTGCTTTTAGCATTTCATGCTGCATATTTGTTCATTCACTCAATCGGCTTGCTGATTATAGAGAAGGAGCATATACAGTAACTCGGGAAAAGGGTTGAAGAGGAAGACTGTGATCTCTGAAGGTTATGGAGCACTCCTTGAAGTGCCAGTGCCATTAGCAGCTCGGCACAGAAAAAATGGAACAGGCTTTTTAAGGTGTTCTATGGGAGGCATTATCTTGTTTCATGTTGTGGACAATAAGCTAAATATGAGAGAAAAATGTGCTGCTTCAGCAAAGAAAGCCAACAGGATGCTGGGTTGCATCAACTACGGCATCAAGAAGTCATCAGCCCACTCTACTCAGCACTTGTCAGGCCACACCTGGAATACTGTGTTAAGTTCTGGTCCTGGCTATGCACAAAGATGCAGACAGGCTGGAGAGGGTCCAGAGAAGGACTGTTAAGATGATCAAAGGATTAGGAAGCCTGCCATAGGAGGAAAGGCTGAGAGAACCGGGTTTGTTCAGCCTGGAGAAAAGAAGGCGTAAGGGAGACCTTATTGCCAGGTTCCAGTATTTAAATGGTAGCTACCAAGAAGATGGAGACTCCCTTTATACAAGGAGTCACATGGAAAAGATGACAGGTAATGGGTACAAGTTATTCTTGGGGAGATCCTGATTGGACATCAGAAGAAAAATTTTCTCTGTGAGAGCAGCTGGACATTGAAATAAGCCCTCCAGAAAAGTGGTGGATTCCCCAACACTGGACACTTTTAAGACTCAGCTTGACAGGTTCTGGGACATCTCATCTAAACCATATTCCTACGTAGAAAGGTTGGACCAGATGATCCAGTTCCCTTCCAACCTGCCATTCTATGATTCTCCAAGTCTATGATATGTATTTTTCTTCTCTATATAATTTTTAAGCTTTCTTTCCACAGGACCTAAGTTGTTTCATACTATGTGTAGGCAACAAGGTTTACATGAGAGAAAGCTCTCAACAGATAAAGCAAAGCAAAGGACTGTTCATAACATCTGCGTCTTCCCTAGCAAAGAGGAGCTGCCAGCTACTGCTGCAGGCCTCAGCCTCAGCCCTCTGGTTCCCACTGTCTTGTTCAGCAGAACTCAGAGTACCTGAGCAGCACAGCATACAGTGACAGAGACAGCAAAGTGCCTGGCCTGGGGAACCTGCAGTCTAGGATCATTTCTTATATTGACTGCCTCTCTTTTTCCTTTCTCAAAGCCCTTCTCTTTGTGCCTCGTATTTCTGCCTCCGTATTCACCTTCCCCAGGCCAGGCTGCCAGCTCTGCTGCCTCCAGCTGTGCTTCCTCTCACCTCCTTGGTCACTTCCCTGCCTACCAGCCTGCTGGCCTTTAGCTCCCTTGAGCAGGTGGAGGAGTGATGAGGGGGGGAGGGTGAAAGCACCTGTGGAGATTTTCAAGCCCTGCGGTGGACTGTAGGTGACATGGCCCCCTGGCAGAGCACTTGCCAGCACAAAAGAGCAGCTCCTTGCGCTCACTAGCAGTCAAATTCAATGCAATGAGGCTCAATGGGTCAAGTAAGGAGAAGAGCCCTCTTCTCCCTAAGAATCACAGTAATGCCTTCTAAAAATTACTGGAAAACCAGTGCTTTCTCCTGCTCCATTGCATGCCTTGTTGTGAAGTCTTTCTCAACCAAAAAAGTACAGGAGCAGCAAAAGCATGAATGCCTCTCTGCTCTTGCTGCCCCCAAATGGTTTGTTTCAAAGCCTTGTCAGGACTGTTGTCATGCTAGCAAATGCAAGCTCACACTACAGGCACACACAAGGGGCCAAGCTGCATCTCACAATTTCCTCCACATGGACATGGGGACTGAGCAGGGTCTGCTGTAACTTGACATTGTTGTTTCAGCCCCAAGAGAGCAGCTGATTCTTGAAGCAGCTGCAGGCAATAGTCAGCATGCAAGTGGTCACCAGCAAAGCTTTGGCACGACTGCTGCTAAGTCACGGAGGCAGGGAGGGCTGTCTGCAGCTGCCAGCGGGCAGCGCAGTGGGCATTGCCAGAGTGGGCTCTGTCCCAGAAGGACTACATGGCTTTGCTTTCAGACAACAGCTGAGATGTGGTCACAGGCAGAATAAAACACCAAGAGAGAAAACTTGGCAAATAGCCTGGGTGCTTGTGGGAGAGCCTCTGGCTTGACTGATTACATAGAAGCTGCCCTTCTTCTTCATGTGGCTGGTCAAGACCTATCATAAGAGTAGTCCCACTCCCTTTCTTTTACTGGGGCTAGGGCTTGATCCCACCCGCCCTGGAGTAACAGTAGGCAACTTGTAGCAGTAACTCCTTAGAGCTGCTTGAGCAGCAGCAGGGGCTTTGCTCTATCCTCCATTCAAGACCTAGCAGGAAAAGCCAGTCTGTAGCTCATGATGTACAAATGTTGTCATTACTGCGGACATATGCTGGTTTAGGATATGGGTAGAATTGCATGAAGACATCACTTTCTTCTGTAAGAGTTTGATGGTGACTTAACACACATAGGCACACTAGGAGATGTTGAACACCTGCAGGGTTTACCAGTTTTTTCTCCTCCTGTTTGGGACCACAGAACAGAAAGATATGGGCCCTACAGCATCTTCCCACAGACCACACTGACCCAGATCTTCATTTTCTTACACTTCCCAGGCACTTCCCATGTTTAGCGTATGATTGCAAAGGGTATTTCCCCTCCAGTCTTACACAGCTCTTCTTGAAGTGAATTCCAGTAGATCAGTGGCAAAATCAGAAGAGGTAGCTGAGGGGCAAATTAGTATTTGTGTGGCAAATATTAGCAGTGATCAGCAGCCCAGCCAAGGAACAAGCCTTGTTCCAACAAGCAAACACACAGGAAGATGCACTGTGCCTTTTGTTCCTCCCATTGTGCATCTCAGCAGGGATTTGGAGATGGGAATACAACTGCAAGGTGTAAGATGATTTACAAATGGAATGTGTTTTTATACCTGGTTCCTGTGTTAATATGTTATGTTACTTCTTCAAGACATGTGGTCATAACTGGGAGTTGTGGAGAGGAGCTTGGGGCTTACAGGATTACATTTGGATTTGCAGCTTTTAATTTTAGGAGCATTTTTTAAATAACCTCGCTCCTCCATACTGCCAGCAGCCTTTTTGCCCACTGTGCTGATCAAAGCCCTCAGCTGTGCCGTAATCAGAATGACAATAACAGATCCATTTGAAACCATCCAAGTGTCATCTCGTACCACACAGCAGTGCTGAAAGATGATTTCACAAGGATGACTAAGAGTGGTTACATTACTCTTTGACCACAGGTTGAATTTGTTGCTCTGCATGCAAAAATTCTGCCCACAAAAAGAGTTATTGGGCCATCTGTGTCTCCAGTCAAAAGCTGTCAACTGAAAAAAACCTATCAGTTTAAGTTCAAGACCACCGGCATTTCTCTGATGGTTCCTGAACTCAGATGGGCAGTGTAATGGAAGGAAAAGGGCTATTCAGATAGATCAGTTCCAATTTTCAATAAATTACATAATGGTTGTATGTATCTCTAGCAATATAAGTACAGGGGAAATGGCCTCAGAAAAAAGAATTATTTTTTGTATGGAACCTTTAAACCACGTTCTTAAGTATATTTGGTGAAATAAATCCTATAAAAGAAGCTGGCAGAATCCTTCAGGGAGGCTTGGCATGAAAAAGGGACCAGCATTGTAACAGAAATATATTATGATGATGGATTATTACTGTTATATGAACAAATCCAGGAAAAATTCTGGCTTTGGGAAGGAATAAAGAAAAGTGGAGGAAACTGCCCACCTTATTTTAAGGCCACAACAGGTATTCAGTTTAAGTAGCACAGACATCCTTAACCAGTTGTGAACTTAGCACATGAAGGCACAGTGGATGGATGTTCTTTGAGGCTAAACTTGGCCCCAGCACTTCTTTGGACAACTTAAGATACTAAAAAATAAATCCATTTACTGTCTCTTCCAGAGTATAAAATAATTGAGCATTGTTTAATAATACTGAGCAGAAAACCAGCAAAATTTCACAGCACAGAGAACTGACACCATCAGGATAAAATGCCATGATTCTTGAAACATCAGCTTTACATTCCCACAAACTCCACAAGACACTTTCCAGGTTGCTGGTCACTGGCAGAGCTATAATGAAAAAGATGAATACAGCCGATAGTTTAGATGTTCTTTGAACTCGAGAATTATATGAAGTGGAGATGGAGAAGTTAAAAATTGATACGGAGCTTTCACAAAGCATGAGTTTATTCTAGGGAAGATCATACCCTGCCTGAATGTCCTCGGTAATTGCTCACAGCTACCCAGTCCACTTGCACAAGGGGGGGGGTGCTGAAAGTGGTGGATAATCAGCTGATTCATAGACAGTCAAGTGGTCAAAAATGGGCCTAACTCAGCCAACTGGCTCAACTCAGTAGGCAGAAATTGCATCAGAGGAAAAATCTATATGCTGCCTACAAGACAAATTATGTAAAATTATGGAGGCATTTTGACCATATTAGCCTAATGGAGGTAGATACTACAGGATATTAGAAGTGCCACTTTACTAATAGCCTTTATTTAGGTATGGTCTGCATAGCATTCATGTAGTTAGCATGTAGCCTGCTCACAGCAGGTGAACATATACCTAATTCTACCTGGGGGATATTGTTCTGAGATCAGGAACTGAGTGTTCAGATTGAAGGAAATGAAAGTTTCCGAAGAACTGCCCCATAAAGCACAAGACGGCATCAAAAATGTATGAGCGTCACTGAAATGGAAATGCTGGTGTGTTACTGAGTTCCACTCCTATAAAGCTGCTGGCCTTGAAACCAGAACCCTCCTCTGAAAAGTCTTCACTTTCAAAACAGGCTCAATGCCGCAGATTATGCAAGATAAGAGGATATAGTTACTCAGAGCTGCACAGCTTGCCTGTTGGTGAAATTCTTAATTTTTTGTCAAGTGGCAAGAGAAAATGCATATGCTGTTAGCAATGTTGCTGCAAATACAGTCTTTTCATTTTGGCTCTGCCATTGCCAGTGTAAGAGCTATATATATTAACAACTTAGCTCATAGCTAGTCTAAACCGCTCAAAACAAGATATATTAGAAAGTATTTTTTTAATGTGTTTATTTTTTAAAATAAAATACAATATTTGGGGTTTATGCACATGTGATGCCAGTTTATGATGGCATAAGCTGGATCAGAGAACATCTAGGTATTATTTGTAATATGTCACATTAAAGGGAGGTAAAATTACTTACCTTTGCTTGGAACAAGGTATATTTGAACTGTAAGAACATCCTGCAACAAAGACCACTGTCCTAGGGGGAAATTAGGTTGTTGGGAAAACACATCACCCAGTTTATAATCAGCATTTGATGCTCAGTTCAGGCCTTTGTGGATTTCCCATCAGAGGCCTGCCCTGGTTTCAGCATGAGATTGGACTATCTGATAGCTCTTTCCATGGCTCCTTCCAAGTCACAACTGAGGAAGAGAGGTTCATCTAGTCTGGTGAGCTACAGCCGTGCTATTATGTCAGTTCCTCCTGTTTTCTGGATCAGTGGCCGCCTCCAGTTATTACCCTGTGGCCTCGGTCCAAGGCTGGACTTTCCAAAGGCTGAAGCATAAAAGAACAGAAGTCTGATACTGGTAAGGAGCCAAGATGCTTGGTTTCCAAATCAAGATAAAATTGCAATTGTACTTATTTTTTTTCCTGTGGGAAGGGTCCTATTTTTTTTAATCTGACTAGTGTAGCTCTCATCAGGATGGGCTTTTCCACACATGCTTGTGTACACCACTGCAATTTTCCTTTGTTCCAGGGCTAAGCATTGGCAGGATAAGCTCAGTCATCATAAAATGTATTAATATGTGCAAACACTATTGAGTAAAATCAGTCTCCATCAGAACTGAACTGTCTGAACACATCTTGGTGCTCTTTCATTCTGGCAGTAATTAAGACTGCGGCAAACACTGCTGAATCCTCTTCTGGAAGAGCAAATCCAAGCAATCTATGAAAGCACATCATGAACTTTTGCTCCTACATGTTATTTCTGTGTTTCCTAGCAGAAACTCATTAGCAAATTCAGTTGTGAAGGGATTACTCAGTAGCTGGTAGCACTGTGGAGCTGAAAACCAAGCAAGAGTGCCAAAAGAGGTTTTTATTTATATTTTGCACTCAAAAAAAATGACAAAGCTTGTAAATAACAAAGGGTTTAATGTCTTGAGCTAGGTGGTGATCTATCAGAAAAAATAATTTTTGTGGAAAACCTCAAAAAACATTTGGGGTCAGCTCTTACAGAAGAGGAATTAACATCTATGGTTTGCATGCAGCAAAGGCAGGTCCACAAGTAAGCAGCAGAAAGACTTCCTCTGGCTTGGCACCACAGCAAGAACACATGCAAATTAGATAACCGTACTGCCAGAAGTCCTTTGTGTGTGCTCTTCTGCAATAATTACATGAGATATTATATGTGCATTTGTATCTTTGAAAATACAACCCAACAGAGCAACTGATGACAGTTGCACACAATGGTTCTATCAGTAATGAAGTTTCTGTTCATTTTGGTTTCAGACTCTGTTAAAATGACACTTTTCTAAGTGTTTAGTCAGTGTAATGATACAATTTATGTGTATAACGTTATAAAAATTCACACGGCCATGTTTCACTGAAAAGAGATTAGATACTCTTCATTTTCCTCATTCAGCTCAAAAAGAGTACCTGACCTACTTTAATAGCCATAAATCTATCCAGCTGCTTATATGACCCACTTTTGTCAACTTAAAGCCCCCTAGCCAGAATGTTACAGGAGACAAAAGTTTAAAACTATGTGAGCATATCTACACATACCATCATTTTCATTATCAATGCACCCAGTATCGTGAAATCACTTAGTGTGCAACTTTTAAACAAACATATCCTGCAAATGCAATATTCTTTCTGAGATCTTGAAATGGGCAAAAAATGAAGAATTGCTGATCCAGCTGACTTCAACTAAACAGTTCACTTCAGCCTTCTAGGCATGCTTATTTATGTCGTCTTGCAAGCCAAAGCGTACATTAAGAATGACAGGAAGAAAAAAAAGTCCTGCAGAGAAGCAGAAGGTGTAGGAGGTTGTGATTCAATCCCCATCTGAAGATGGGAAATTGTCTCCTTTAGTGTAATCTTAATTGATGCAAAGTTGGAGGAGACCTCCTGAGCCATGGAATCTAGACTGCAAAATCTACAGTTCAAAGCACATTATATACTGTACATGCCCAGTATAGTTGCTGTTGTAGAGTAAAGCTCATATGATGGGACAACACTTCATTCACTGCATCAAGGCCAAGAATCCACCTGGCTTCAGGACATGAGTTTCAGGAATGGGGCTCATTGTCACTGCTTTATGCAATTAAGCTAAGCCACAACTCTCTCTGTAGCCTGGAATCAGATTAATTACCTCAGCTGGTGAGTAGGGAAACCTTACAGAAAGAAACCCTGAGCAAGTTTCAATATGATAGGCATTCCCTTTTTTTTTCATCTCTGAGCTCCATCTTCCCTCAGTGTCATTTCAAGGATTTCTGGGTTAAAAGCTCAGCCAATTTTGATTGCTTGGTGGACAAGCTTTCCCTCATCATCAAAAAGGGAATGGTTAAGAGCTCCTTCTTAGTACAGCTTCTGCCCTTCACTATGAATGGGCAGATCTTGACTGATCTTTGCCCTGGTGGGTGGAGCAAACTCCTCCCAGAGGCAGGAGTAGGTGGGAGTAACCAGCTCTCCAGCTGTGCAGTTGGGTTAAGGTTTGCAATCAGTGGGCAAGCCAGGAAGAGGTACAGACTTTGAGAAAATACAGTGAAACTTCCTTGATGCAATATAGGGAAAAGACCATACATAAACCTGTCTTGCTGCAAGGTATAGCACAGCTGACTTTGCACAAGTCTGCAGTCCTTTTAATCTAGATGAGAGTGCTGCCCTTGCATGACCTAAGAGCTGAGGAATTAGTTAATTTTTCCCTCTGATTAATAGCTCATGTAAAATTAGTAGGAAGGAAAAAAAGATGTGCTAGTTAACCACCACATCTTTCTTGGCGGGAGGATGTAAATGTTGAAGGCAGAGATAATATTACCTCCCTTGGGCATTAGACGCCTGGTGGTTTGGAGCACATGCCTTTGATAATCAACATCAGTATCTCTTTCATGTCACTGAACAGAAAATAGGGCCTCTTCAAAGAGACCCAACTCAGAAAAGAAATTGTTAAACAGGCCTGACTGGGTTGAGCAATGCTGGAAATTAAGTACCCTGGAGGGGCAGGATTAGAAGTGAGGTCAGCACTCTCAGACAGGGCAGGGGAGTGCATTAATTGCCCTCTCTGCTGCCTCTGAAGTTCGGATGGTTGTCACTGAATATGCACGTGGCCCTCCTGTTTTTCCCCTCCATATGCTGCCCTGATGATTAGCATTCTGCTTTCTTGTCATAAAATATATGAATTAGCTGGTGGCCAGGAGCTTACTGCCTAAGCTTTTGAACTGCTGTTGAGCTTCAATTACACAGCTTCACTGAGATATTTTTTTTAATCCTGACTTTTTCATAATGTTAATCCGCTAGTAGATACTTGTTTTTTATCTAAGACACCACGGCATTCAGCAAATGCACATGAAAGAATGAGGCTTTGTTCCTTTGCCATCCGGACTCCTGTTTCATATGTGCTTCAAATAAGAAAATTACTTTATAATGACTCACAGTTTTCTTTGCCTTAACCCTTTTAGAGACAAATGACTTGCAGTACACTGATGACATCATTTCTCTTCTGGATGGTAACTATTACTAAATTAACCTTTCAGCAGATGTACCTTTAGATAAGTACATCTGTTTTTAGCCTGGGAATTTCAAAGTTCCTTAATGAAACTGGGTTCTCAGTAGCAATGTGCTTTGTTATTGAAGGTGTCTTGCAGTCCCTACCCTTCCGGACTGGCAAAGCAGCTTCAGAATTGCTGCAAAGTAAGAGTGGGAAGTTCTGGCTGTGCTTACACCTCCACAGTGTAACTAAATGCTGTGGTGAGGCCCTCAAGTGAGGTTTGTCTGTCCCTCCATCACTGGGCCATGAGGAGACACAGAGCCCTTGTAGCCACTGGCATGGGACAAGGCACCCCAAGACCCCACCTTGTGTCAGAGCAGGCTGGCTGGCTTGGGTGGGGAGTCATACCAATATGCTTATGCCACTTACAGATGCAGAGCAACAAGTCACAGCAGCAGAGGACCTCTGCAACATACTCCATTGTAAAAATTCTAAGTAATGAAAGCAAAAGGAAATGAGATGTAGGTGACTTAAGGTACAGCCTTTCCAGCCTGTATTATTTGAGTCCAGAAGCTTTGCCAAAACCATTTTTGTGTATGTTCCTTACTGACAAGGGTTTAGTTTGTGTCCAGCATAAACGTGTATAAACCAAATAATTGCTGTGTACGCTGGCCAAGAAACTTCATTAAGCACTTCGCTAGCAAATGCAGTATTTAAGCATAGATGCAACTGGTAGAGTTGACTTCCAGTTTTGGCAGCATCTGAGAGCTTGTCACTGCCTGCAGAGGTCTGGGCATATGTGTCTTGAACTGAATACCAGCAGTTCACTCACTTCTCAAGCTGATAAAGAAAAATTGAGAGCAAATCTTTCACTATCTCACTGTTGGTCTGGCTTAAATGCTTTGCATGTTCTGTCCCCCATCTGCTCAAATATATAATTTCTTTCAATTTCCACTTATTTCCAGAAGCAGCTTCTTACATTTTACATCTTAGATTGCTTTGCAAAGACTTCAACAGCCAACTGCCAGAGCTTTGCTACAAAGAGGACCCTAAGACCAGAAGCAGATATTTTTCCAAACAACAGCACATTAAGCTCCTGAGAGGCTCACAAATTTGGTGCTATTCTGGTGAGCTGGAGAGCAAAGCCTGGTAAGCGGGGTCCTCCCAGGGCTGTACAAAAATGCCACACACATAATTGGACATATTTCCCATGTGCCCAGCCAGCAGAAAAACAGGAGAGATTAAAACTTTATCTCCAACAGCAGACTGCAGGACTGCCTTCCCACAGCTTCTGTTGCAGCTTTGGGAATTAAATAACTTTGGGGAGGGGTCTGGCTGGTGAACCAGCATGCCACAAACATATCCAGGCCTGTCCCCAAAACAACTCCACCCAGACTGGGCAGCAAGCCTTGCTGACACCCTGGTACAGCAGCCATTTCTGTAGGACACACAATGAGCCAGGGAACAAGAGACAGCATTTGTGGCAGAACCCCTCTTCCCCAGGTCAAAACTCACTGCATGACAATGTTCATTATTTGAAATGATATTTGCTTCCTTGCACAGACACACATCTCAAAATATCTCCAATAATTTTACAGACAATTAAATTTCACAGTAGATTTTTGAGGGAGGTACTGTTGAGTGTGGAGCTTTTTAAAGTAAAAGAAACTGAGGCACAAGGAAATTAAGTATCTCTCTCAGTAAGCCAGAGTGAAATCCAAAACAGATTGATCCTGAATTTCTGGTGGATGCCATTACACACTCATTCCTCCATGATGTGACTCAGGAGATCTGAAAGCCGAACCTTGAATGCTCTTTTAAATTGCCTAATGTGGATGAAGTTTGTTACCCATACTAAGTATCCAGACCAATTTCAGATTCACTGAACTCTCAGTCTCAATCTGCTGGTATCCAGTCCACCAGTATCCATAAGTCTACGAGGTCAGCAGAACTCTACAGCTGTGAGAGGTTTTTGTCTTTTATAAGAACAAAAAGGTATATGTCATA
This sequence comes from Apus apus, assembly GCF_020740795.1. NCBI lineage: Eukaryota > Metazoa > Chordata > Aves > Apodiformes > Apodidae > Apus > Apus apus. Next base: position 103,186,353 of record NC_067283.1, read on the forward strand.
ATTTCATTCAAAGAGCAGCATCACTCCTTGGATATTTCTCTCCTTCCTCTACAGAATGGCTACAGCACTTCCCAATGCAGCCTTGACAGAAGATTCAGTGCTTTGTTTATGCATTGTTTAAGAATTTGTATGGGTTTTGTCTAAATGGCTGCAAATCAGTGAATTTTATTCAAAATGAACTCTCACTTTTGTTTGCTTAGCTGAGAGACATTTTGCTGAAAAGCCACAATAGTAAGGGTGACAGTCTGCTCAAGAAACTGTCTTTCCTTTGTTGTGCAGAGAGAAAACATTGGGACACCACTGTATGTTTCTTTTTTCTTTTTTTTTCATCCTGCTTCAGTGAGTGATATCAAAAGATAAAGCTTCAAGGTGACAAACCTAATACGTACACTTGGGACAGTAACATGGGTTCAACAGTACCAATGAGAAGAATACAATTAAGAGAGAGCTTGATTTAGGAAGGGTAGACTGATTAAACCCCAAATATGCAGACACGGAAGCAGATGTTTAGGTACTACCGTTATTCCTTGTAAGAATGGGTTAAGGACTTCTTTTGTTTGTTTTTTTTGTTTGTTTGTTTGTTTGTTTTAAAGATGCAAATTCATTGAATTCAAATCTGCATTCCCCTTCATGGTGCACTTGTTTCTTCAAACAATATCTGTTTTGTAAAGGGGTCTCTGTTGACAATGGCAGGTCTGGACAAACAGTCTGCTGGCACATAGGTTTCCATTAGCTCAAGTTTATATGCCTTGTCGTGCTTCTCCAGCTGTCATTTGTCACCATGCTTTGCACAAGATCAGCAAACGCTATTCCCTCTCAGACTTTCCCCCTGTTTCTTTCTTAGGAGGAAAACAAACAAACACAGTGAGTGGAAGAGGACAGCACAATCTCTTCTTCTGCACTCAAGCTTTGCATGGAAAAGCAGCTTGAAGCCTTCCTTCTCAGAACAAGGGCACAGCCCTGCTGTGCAGCAGTCTCTGAGGCAGCTCTCGTGGCATAAGGCTGTACTCGGAAACAGCACAATGAAGCCATAGCCCCAGAATGAAACACAGCCAGGCTGGGGGGATTGTTTCAGTAGTACTTATCTGGCCAGAGAGCCTTGGTGCTACTGACAGATGTGCAAGCCAAGCAGTTGTCAGAAATAATCTGTTTTCAGCTTTTGCTGACCTTAAAGATATATAGATTTTTTTTTTTTCTCATGCTGGGCTACTAGGTGCTTATGCATATTCCTCATAGGGACAAGGTGGTTCAAAGGCTGGGCACACCAAGCAACTTTAGGAATATGCAAATGGCATGTACATACAAACACAAAAAAGCTCAAAACATTTGAGGATTTGGGCATAAAACCCATGTCTAAGGATAAGACAGTCCACTCAGTAGCATATTCATAAATAGCTCCAGAGACTGATTATCACACGAAGCAAACATTGAGCTCAGGCTGTGGGCTCATGGACTCATGACTATCTGATGATGAGTCGTAGGACACTTTGTCATTGCTCCCCCCCAAACACAAACACTACCCTCAACTCAGTCTGGTTCCAGTTTAGAAGCGGCAGCCTTTGGAGAGTCAAAGTGACCTCAGCTTCATTGAAACTCTCCACTTGCTATTAAACAGCCAGCGGGGATTTACAGGAATAGCAGGAACCAGATGGGAAAGCACCAGGACTGGGGACAGTGGAGCTACAGATCCAAAGGCCATTACTGCTCCATAGGGAGCTTCTGACCCACATGTGTGCTAGTCCAGCCCTCTGGCTAAATAGCGGCTGGAGAGTTTGACAGCCCAGGGATAAAACCCCTTTTCCTTCCCAGCCTGCAGATGGCCTGAGCCCACCCCAGTCTGCCTCTGCTGCGATGAGCATTTAACCAGGAAAAGCACCTGGAAGTCAGGCTGCGCCTGTTTGTTTTTATGAGGAGGGGCAAGGGGTTAAGCAGCAAAGCAGAGATGGAAAAGCAGATGACAAGCTGGTTTTGTGGCCCCATTCTGCTCTCCTGGTGCCTCTCCAGCAGCTCAAGAGCTGCCACCTCCCTGCAAAGCCCAGGTGGCTGCTTACCTCCGGGTCCCAGCCCCTCCAAGGTGTCCAGGAGGTGTACACCAGGGCCAGGGGAAGGATAGAGCAGCAGCAGTCCCCCCAGCAGTGTGATCTCTTGGAAAGCATGGGAAAATAAGACAGTTTGGTTTCGTTGCTGCCTTCTTTGCCATTAATAGAGTAGGACAGATTTAGGCATTTACCAGGGGAATGTTGTTCAAGCAAATCATGCACGCTCCCCCAGTTAAACTTTGACTAAAGAAGTGATCCTGAATGCCAGCCAGACACTGCAGAGGTGGGTTTTACACCCTACAAAGCCAGTTCTCAGCCTCTAGCAGGCTCCAGATACTGCCCCAAAGGCTGGGGGAAGGCAGCACTGTGCCTACAGGCCCGGTGCCTCTCACTACCTGCTGTCACCTGGCCACTGCATGCCACCTCCTGCTTCCACTGCTGCACTCAGGCCAGCACAGGAGGACCAACAGGTGGATTTGTCCATACAAACAGGTTACCCCTTTTCCCCATGACATCACCTGACTGCAACAGCAGTAGTCAAGCAGCACTGAACCTTCCCTTTCTGTACTTCTGCAGCTGGCACTTTCCTGCTTCCTTTCCTCTTCTACCACTAATTATCCTCTCTGCCGAAGCACACGTCCAAATGTGTGCAAATGATGAAAGAGCTAGAGCCATGCAGCCTAGCCCTCAAGGGCAAACTGCCCCTGACAAGGAATGCTAGAAAATCCCAAGATAAATCTGTGAAAGTAGCCTTCAAGCAGGATTTGATGCCATAGCCTCTGTTCATCCTTAGATGTTATTGCCCCTTTGAGCAGGATGAGTATCAACACAGGGGGTGGCAGACCTTTGTCATGCAGCAGGAATGTTAACATCCTCCAGATTTAAACGGCGCCATCTGAAGAGCAGTTCATGTTCTGAAATTAATTTTTCATGTGTACATCATGAGGTCCTAATAAAAATGTTAAAAAACTGTCTTTGTTGTCCTCCAGTCCCAACAGGACTCCCTTCTCCCTTGGCATTTCTCACAATTGTTGTTGTCTGTAGACAACAAGGTTGTTGTTAAGGTTATGGTACCAGCTTCATAAAATGAAAAGGATTTTTTTTAAAAGGAAAAAGCAAAAAGACAAAATAAAACAGAAAGAAGATTTTTTTTGTCCAGGGGGGAAGGAAGAAAGAAGAAAAAGGAATGTGCCAGGAAGCAATATAAAAAGAAGCAAGGACTTTTGATGTTTTCTTTTCCCTCCTCCTTCATTCTTGGCTGAATTATAGGGCGTAGCATAGTATTTTCAAAGCATCTTTTACAAACTTTATTTAGTTCAGTGATTCACATTTCCCGAGCAAGGTTAACCAAAGGGAGGGATGTTTCTCCCCTTGCCCCTGGCTCTTCCCTAACTTTCAGCTAAATTGTATCACATTGTTAAAAATAGTAGAAAGGAACCTTTCCTCATCTGCTCCAATAACATTGTTTTTCCCAACAATGAGCAGGATGGTTCATTGCTTACTCATTTTAAAGAGTGATTTTAAAGTATTTTGCATAATCTGAAGCCTCAACTTGGGTAAGACAAATGTACCTTGTTAAGACTGAGAACTTTGTGGTCATTGACCACCAGAGTTTGTCTTCTTCTTCCAAACACACACCTCCAGTCTGAAAAGGCAGCAAGTTATGTATATGTCAGCTGCCTTTCTCTCCTAGACCAAGCTGAGCTGAGAATCAGGTGCACAACAGGAGACGTCAGAGCTTATCTGGACTGCTAGGCCTACACAGACACCACCTGGATCTCCATGCTCCAGCAACCCGCCTAAGTAGCATAGGCTGCATGGTGATGCTGTGCTTGGGATGTGCCTTACAGCAACCATCAGGCCATGAAAGTGCCAGACTGCTGAACGCTCCTCAGCTAGCAGGATTTATTTCCTCTATTCAGCTCTTGCTGTCCAGTACTCACTGCTGGACTCCCAGCTCATGAGCCCTCTAGCTGGGACAACATTCCTCAAAATTCAGCCAAGGGCTATATGAGGGACTAGCAGTCACATTGTTAGTTCTGTCCAAACTCTGCACAGCTTCTCATCTCTTCTGGCTACGTATTAAAGGAAACACCAGCAGCCATGTCAAGGCTCAGGGAGAGTGAAAATATGACATGGCATGACAGCCAAAGCAGCCCAGTCAATAAGAGAAGAGAAAAGGCTTGAAAAATCCAGTAACCTTTAAAGAATATCTGCATACTGTCCCAGTTTGAGCCACGATGAAGCCAATTTTATTTTAACTGATTTTTTTTTTTTTTTTAGTGAACTCTCTTTTAAGCAGCACACAGGTTTTCCAGCTAGTGAACTGATAGCACCTGAATGTTTATAGTTAGTGCCAAGAGACCAAGGCCACTTCACTCCACTTGTTGAATCTTCTGCTTCGGATACTAAAGGAGTGGAAGAGTCATATCTGCAACCCTCCTGTAGAGAGGAGTGGACTAGACTGCTGGCAAAACTGACCAACCAGAGTATTCCATCCATATGTCTACATAGCTCTCGGTATAAGGTCAAGGATCATGGAAGTCAAACTCCTTTTTCTTCTTCCCGTCTCTTCCGTCCATGGCCAGTATCCAGGGAGGACTCCATCTGTCCATCATTGTTGATCCACAGGCCCATGCATTCCTGACCCTCATCACTCTCCCCTCAGCTCCTGTCTGCTCTGCCACTCTCTCTCCGGCAGCTCCAGGACATTTCAGAACTGCTCACAGCTCAAGAGATGCCCTGGGAGTTGCTGGCAGTGAGGGGAGGCAGTAGGATTTTTGCACGTTCCTGAACATACTGGTATATATCTGTACGTATTTTCTTTTATCATTAGTATTTAATGAAAGCTGCCTGGTTTAGTTTTCATTCTGGAAAGTCTCTCTCCTTATTCTCTTTTTCCTTGCCCTGCCTGGGTGGGAGGGAGAGGGAAACAAGCGCATTGTTGTTTAGTTGTCGATCCTGAGTTAGACCATGACAATAATTTATTGGTGCCTAAATGTGTGGCTGTATCCTAAGCCCAGGCTATAAATTCTGACTAAGCTGTGAATGTTTAAAAAAAAAAAGAAAAAAAAAAAGAAAAAAAAGAGTAAGATCAGTATAGGAAAATTTTGCTCTTTCCTGCTTCCTTTTAACTAACTCAAAGTCAGTGGAAGAAACTACTGCTCTCTCCACTAGAAACAACTGTAAGGTCAGATTTGTTTGAAGGGAACAGAGAGGATAGCCTCTGATTTCTTTCCAAAAAAGCAGCTTATTTTAGATTCACAAAAGGTCAGGAAGAATAAATTGCAATGGCTAATCTTCCTGTATAGCCAAATATATTTCCAAGCAGAAACTTGATTTATAAAGAAACAAACAAGCAAATATAAAAAGACTGAAGAAAACTCCTACCCTCAAACATTTCTGCCTGCAGAATGGTATCACTCTCACATATGCTCCAGGAGTAAAACTGCTTTTAAAACCAGGGCAGGAGAGACAGATAATGGCAGTTGTGACCAAGATAAACATAGAGGCTTACTTTGGGGAGATAGTTTCACATCAGAACAACTCGCTTAACACTGAATGAAACTCTGCCAGTGTGGCTGAGTCTTGATAATCTGTCGCAGTCCCTTGTACAATGTAGAAAACAAAGTATCAACCAAAAACCCCATAACTCCCCTGGAAAATGCTGAATGCCCACAGTAATATTTGCAGTTGTTTACCTACAGTAAATTAGGTTTATTCAGGTACTTTACCACTCATCTACATGCGCTAGCAGCAGAATGTTTAGCTGATTGGATGTTTTTACTCCCGCATGGCTTCCTTTACACAGCTGCATGTAGCTCCATTTCACCAAGTGATGGAGAAAAACACAAAGCATTACCTGGAGGATGCTAATCTACTTATATTGTAAACCAAGAATGTCATATTCATTTTTGTGGGCTTAATTTACCACTAGATATTTAGAATACTCTACAGCCAACAAAAAATAATTAAAGATGCAGATCCTACAAAGTGAAAAAACTACTAAATAGATTTCTTTCATTGCCTATTGAAGTCCTTAGTACTACAGAAGCCTACCAGGACCTGGAAACAACAAAGCTGTGTCTCCAGAGGACATTGTTTATTTATGCCCAACTCTGAGCTGGATTTTGACTTGCGTCTGCCCTGACCGAAATTTATAGATGATGCCTACTGCCTGAAAATGCTTTATGGCCAAGGAGACCATAGCTCCTCTGCTCCAACCACTGGGAGACAGAGTCAGGCTTTTTGTTTTGCACTTACCCAGCAGCCCACACTGGGCATCATGGTCCCAGAAATGTCATTTCTCCATCCTGCTGCCATACCAAAGCAGTAACAACTGTCTTGCTGAGTTTCCAGGTAATAAAGTTGCACTTTTCTCTAATTGCTATGGTCACTGACAGTTTATGTTAATCAAGTGACACCAACATAAAATGATGGGCTGCCAGGGTACTAGAAAGCATTTTACTCTCAGCTGTTTCTGACATGTTTGTGTGCACAGTTCAGTTTACCATTAAGAAGGGCAAATAATGACCCATTTCCAATTTGAGGCTGGGTCCCTTAAGTAATAAATTGAAAGGCAATGTTTAAACTAAGAGACACAACTACAAATTCAGCTTGACACACTCCAGAAAAAGGGTCATTAGGCAGCAGTGGCCAGACAGTCTTCCTCTGCCCCTTAACAGCTTTCTGCTGTACTTTAATGACCACTAAAATATCATTCATCTTTACTCACCTCAGTTCCTAACGATACAAGGGTTTGAAGAAGTCAAGCTAGTTACTGGGTATAGGTGTGTGAGAGCTCTGCATGTACCTTTTTCCTTTGCAAACTATCATGCAGATATACAGCCTGGGGCACAGCCCACTGAGCAACCTGCCATGCATCAAAGGATATATTTTGTGCACCATGTCCCAGTGCAGGGAAGAGGCTGTAGCACTTTGACACAACCTCGGTGACAGGAGGGGATCTGAAGTACACCAAGGAGGCCCTTTCAGGGCTGATTCACAGGAAACAGCATGACTCATGGGCCATGACATCCCAGACCACCGCCAGCTCTTCCACCATCATTTGGGAATGACAGATGTGAAACACTGCTGAAGGATTTCATAAAACCATCTGTTTGCCTGTCCTCTCCATAATCCTGGGACATAATCCTAAATAATGGAATAGGATTTCAGCAGGTAGGAAAAGTATAAAGTTGCTCTGTGGCTTTTTCTATTGATTTGAATATAAACTATAAGTATCTGAACTGCTAGATGCTTGGATATGCATATAATCCTTCACTTTGGAAGACTACTTACTACTTTGTGCACCCCCTGAGGCTTTCTGTCAACACTGATAACTTCCATCTAGGACGGGAAAGCACTGAAAGTGTTTCCACTTAATGGTAATCAGATTATTTTTTAAGAACTCATAAAACCCAAACAACTCTTCTTCCATTACACTCACCCAGCAAAAGCAGGTAGTTTCCAGACAGACAAGGAAGAACTGTTATACTCCATGGAAAAAGACATTTGAAAGAATATTTATTCCCCCTAAAAAGAATTTAAAGGCAGACAAAGAGTTGTATACAGAAAACAGAGGAACAACACAAGTTAATAACATATATTCTCCTAAAGCTGTGATTCTGCTGCAAAAATGCAGAAGGGGAGGGGAATTCACTGACTGTCAACTTAGTGTAGTCACACTGATGGAATAAGTGCCTTTTACACAACTGAAGGTCTTACTTTACATTACGTCCAGAAGCTTTTTGCTGTCCTGATATTTAGTTCTTAGATCTTTCCCCTTTCTCCTTTGCACTTTAAACTAGGAACCTATGCAGTCAGCTGCTGAAATTAATGGAAAATACTTCTTCTTTCCAGAGTGCACAGCTGTATGCAAATATTCCTGTTAATATCCCACTCTCAAATTTAGCCTCTCAGCAGTCCTGCAGGCTGATACATTAAGTCCATTCTAAACTGTAAAATCTAACAAGAAAACACTCTCAAAAGCTGTGTTTGACCCTGAAGTAGAAGACCTTGGTTAACCACGTGAACCTTCAATTCATAAATGCCGAGTCCTCCCTGCCAGATGCTGCTGCTTCTGACAAAGTCCATCCTCAAACAGCAGCAAGCACATATCATCCTGGTAGGTACGTGCTGCAGGAGCAGCTGGCCAGATTGGTATTTTACATCTTTTTATTATTTTTTAATTTATTTTCTTATTTTAAACCTTTAGGGACTTACACAGAAATAGATGTGCAGATTGAGAAATTCACATTAGGACATTTGCACCTACAGCTCTTTGTTTTTTTCTCAGCCTGCCTCACATCAATACAATGACAAAGAAATTCACACACAGAAACAGGTCAGCAAGGGACAAACTGTGTCACTTGATGCTCTGATTTGGTGAGGAATTCAAGCACGCATTTAATTGCCAGCTTGTTTTGACTATTCATGTGCAGAAAAAAGGCACAAGCTGAAGTGCCTTGCATAACTGGGTCACAGAGCAGTGTAACAAGCATTATGGGAGCTTGAAGACAAAAGTAAAAATTAAGGTTTTGATTTTAAAAGACCAGGAATGGGTTCAATGAGAAAATGAGGGCTGCCTAAATGAGCACATCTGGTCAACTTTATTTTTAACATGACAAAGACTCTTTTCTCTGAGGCCAAGATACTAGGTCTTTAATCTTTTTCCATATTTCTCATGCTTATCGCATAGAGGCGTATCATAAAGTTGTCTTTATCACTTCTTTTTGATTAAAGGTTCTGAGTAATGCTAGCCAATATCAATAACGATGCCCTAAAAATAACATAATTCATCACACCAGAACCTTGCAAGGAACACAGCATTAATCTCACTAGTCTTTCTCATATGGATCATCCAGTGAGCTCGAAAAAAAACCACCATGAAGAGCAAGGCTCTTCAACCACATTGAGTTTGGAGCATCATTCATCTTAGAGAGAGTGAAAGCCTGGGTGATCTTCATTTTACATTAATCACACGGTTAAATTGCTCAGATATTAGGCAGGCAGGTTGGGGGATGAAGGAGGGGAGGGGGAAGAGAGGGATCAAAAAAAAGTTGGCTCACAACTTCATCCCAAACAGAAACCAAATGTTAGCCACTTTTGAAGTACCACGAACTTCTAAAATATTTGAGTCCAGGGAAAGAGTGAAAGTAATTAGTCTTACCCTGCACTCAATGATCATCAAACTAAAAATCAGCCCAACAGTTATGTATATACACATATAAACAGAAATACACATTGGTCCAAGTTATAGTTCAGACATATCAGCCATGTGAAAGGTAAGACTACAGCTAAACAAAACAACAGAAAAAATTCCCATAAAAGGCATTGATTGCCAACCAGCCAAGTTATTACAGACAGTTGGTATGTATATGGGACACAATGATAGTAAGGGCACTTCATCGTCCTAAAGGAAATAACAATAGTGGGAAATCATTTTAATAGTACTCAGAAGGATTACAAAATCCCAGTTTCATGTCTTTATACAACAGAATAATGTTTTCCCATAAATTATAGCAGATTTCAAGGGAAAACAATTAATGGTAACAGAATCAAAGACACATGAAAGCTTTCCAATTTAAAGTTACATTGCTCATTTAAAAATAGCTGGTTTTAATTAGCTTCTTCCAGATACGATTGAAGGTACATGTTAAAGGTATATTTTCCTACACAGTGGAGATAACTTCTGTGCTCAAGAAGCATGTAAAATTATGACCAACAACATCAAAATTACTTGTAAAATGGCTGAACCCTCATTAAAAGAATGAAATTCAGCAAACAGTCCAAAGATGACATTTCTGTCTTTCACTGTCACAATCAACCATTGGAGAAAAGCCAAACTATAATGATATTCTTAACTGCAAACATTCCCAGCACACATGAATCATCAGACCAAAAACCCTGTCTCAGCTACTGAAAGGTGAAGCTCTGCATGAGAATTTTCCTTTTGCTAAATTAACCTAGCATCTCAGTTTCATTCCTTATTAATGCTTTTCAAACAGGTAGCAACCAATAAACAGACTCTTTTGAATGTGTTGGTTTGTCAGTGGTTTATATACATCTTGAAGTAACTAGCAATTAATTTATGCATGTACATGTCTAGACAGGTGACTAAATAAAATGTCCTTGAATTCATAAAACATGTCACAGACTAGTATGTTTTCCATAGAGACTTAAGAAACCAAGACAAGAGCAATAATAAAATTGACCAATTGCTAAGCATTATTCTGGTTCTGAACATGTTTGAGTGAGACAGAAAGAAGCATCTGACCTGCTTTTAATCATTCACTTTCACAAAATAATTCAGCCAGGCGTCCAAGATGAACGCAGTGTTGATTTTTTCGAGCAGCTACAAATCAAAACATGTGTGGAGCTGAAGTACAGTCAGTTAAGTGGAGGTTAATAAAATGTCCTGGCCTGGAATCCCTTCAACAAATCTGGTTTTAAGACTTTTGTACATATGTGTGCTTTGGGTTTATTTGGAGTTCATTAGTGAGCCAAATTGCCAGTAGATCTGCTTGGCCCCTGCTAATTTCAGTTTTTTTAAAATCCATTAATGACATCAGGATCTGCACATCTAGTCATGCTAATGTAACAGTGACTGGCAAAATAAAGATGATATATATATTAAAAAAAAAAAAAAATCCCTCAGTGTGCCTGAGTTTAAGCTATGTAGATACATAATTTGCCTTTTATTTGATGAAGTAGTGGGGTTTCAGAGTTTTTAATTAGCATTGTGGCACATTCCAGCTAAACAGAAGGGATTTTCTCTTTTGAGATCTCCTACAACTGGGGTAAATTCCAAATCCAGATTTTCAGAAGGAAGTGCTTCTTTTCATTGCCTCATTACCTGGACAATCAGCTTGTTGATCCTGCAAAGGTGCTGGTGTCCCAGAACCTTTTCAATACTTCCCCACACTTCTGGAGCCTTGCACTGTACTCTTTAAAACATGCCTCAGCTATAAATTATAGCAAGAGGGCACCACTTAAGTATAGGGGAGATGGTGAAATAAAATTAATGTTGCAGGGTGGAAAATCTCTGATGCACCTACAATTAAAGCCTCATATGCTGCTTCCCAGAAAGGAAAAGGGTGCTTTTAAAATATTACTGCAACCTCTGTCCAAAAAAAGAAAAGTCCTCTTGTGTGACTGACAATGAGGGTGGGTGTGACTACAATGCAAGGGTGGGATTTTTCCCCCTCTTTGATTCATTCCTTTAAAAACGTTCTGCCCAACACGCAAAAAGCTGAAGAAGTAGAGTTCACAATCTTTTCCCAAGTGTCCATAGGACTATGCACTGGCAACTGCCTAAAGGTTTATTGTTAACGCATTGCTGACTAGATTTCACTTGGACAGTAGAAATGAGCACCACCAAAAAATAACTCTCTCCAGACCACTCAATGCTTACTTCTGTTTCAGATCCAGCCCATACTGTTCACGGAGACTTAGGGGGGGTGCAGGGAGTATCTTTGTGCTTTTACAACCTCTCTGCTGTGAGAGATGGGGAATTCCTCCTTTAACAAGGAAGAGCTGTTTGATTTATACCCTCTGAAAATATCTTCTTGTTAAAGAAGATGTATTTGGAGCTCCAGACAGAAATGAACTGTTTGGAGCAAGGGGTCAACTTGTTTCAAGAAAGAGACCTAAAGACCTCACAGATCAGAGCCACTCCCTGTATCTTGAAGGCATGTGTCTCTTAAGTGGCTGACAGATTCCCTAGGGTTTTAGGTGCTCATAAACAGATGTAGTGAAGTGATCTCATATGCAACTGGCTAGAAGATTTCATCCTTTCTTCTCTGCTATGGACTAAGCATCATGAGGTAGATCATCACCACTTCTAACTGAAGAACTGCGGTTCTCCAGGTAGCTTGGGATGCTTCTTAGGAACAAGAACATGCTTCATAGCTTCAGCAGAAGCATCTCTGCCTCCCCAGTAAATGTGGCTCTTTGGGAGTTTGTCACTGGGGTGCTCCATGTCCCAGCTGGACTTGTCTCTCAGGATTGGCAGTGCCCGCTGTGGAGCCCAGATCTCTGATGTGAGGAAGACAGCAGCTTGGACATCTGAAGGGGACTTCAGAGTTACCCTTGGGAAAGAGTGAAATTAAGAGGGAGGCAAAAAACTACAGGAGGTAGATCTGTAGGACTTGGATCCTCAGCACGATGGGGAAAAGGGTCTTGCCAGTGAGAAACTCCCTATTGTCAGAAGTGAGAAAGTAACCCAAACCTGTCATGAGTAAGGCAATGCAAAGCCCACCTCTGTGCACATGAATCTTGGCTAACCCCCCGTGACATGCTGCAGTAGCCCTGCATGAGTTATTTACCCTGTCTGTGCCAAAGTTTGCCCTCCTGCTAAACCAGGATAAAATTTCTTGCTTACCAATTGCCACAGGAAAGTAGTATCCTAGAAAAATACCAAGACAGACTTAACTAAGCTTATAAATTATTTTGATATTCCCAGATGAAAGTTTGCTGTAAGTATAAAGCTTGATTATTATTTCAGCTGCTCCCTTCCATAGCATAAGTGCCAAAAAAGGCTTTAGAAAAGCCTCAAATAAACCACAATACTTTTCTTGTTAATGACTAGCAAAACATTATACTCCTCACATATGGGACACAAGCACTTGATTTCAGTTTATCACACCAGTATTTAAGAACCATAGTAAGTATTGCTCCATGTCATGCTCCAACATGACAAAACTTTCTGTCTTGGAAAATGTGTTTTGGGGACAGTCTGGCTGTGCTTGTTTGCATCTTACACTATTTTAAATATAATTTATAGACAGACTAACCTGAGGTCAATTGTTATTACTGTCTTGAAGAAGTGATTGTAAACTAGGAATAGCTCCTGCTTTAATAATCTCATTTACTCTACAAAGCAAAATGGAAATAGTTTGTAGTGAAAAATGTGTCTTCCAGTGTAAGCATCCAATATCAAACGAAATTGTAAGATTAAAAATGATAGCTTTCAGCTGTTGCTCAGTAAGTAGTCAATGTTTCTTCTCTTCTGGAAATGTGATATTCTCTCTCGAGGGGAATTTAAATGGACTAAATCAGAATGGGATGTACAAAAGACTTAATGAGACTGCAGCCGGTCCTGTGATTCTCTCCACAGGAGACATTTAACATCTTGTTCACTGCCCACAACAGCCATGTGTGGGTTGTGCCTGAAGTGGCCATTAGTAATCTATGCTGGAACATGCTATGGAGACGTTCAGCAAGAAGACTTTATTATATGTATATAGAATGAGGTTGTCCCAACACCATAGCTTAAATGCACAGTAAACCAAGAAGAATCAACAAGTCCTTAATAGAAAGCAGGATGATAAGGATCAGAACAACTTTTGCCATTCTGACTGGAGAATATCCATGAGCTGTGGATAGAAACAAAAGATTTCTGAAAGGATTTACTAGTATTTTTCAAAACCATATCAGATGAAAACCCCAGAAAACCACAGAAACACTGGGGTCAACCCTGAACTTCAATCTGCCGGTGGCTGCGTGAGTTAATGAAAATAAGTAGATATTGTAGCAAAATTTCCTACATATATTCATAACGTAATGTGTAAGCACCTGAAAAGGATCAAAAAAGTGGAGGTTGCTATGCTGTTTTCTATTTTGGTCAGGAGAATGGGATTTCCAGCACAAAGGTCTTCCTCTGCTTTGAAATGGAGGAGGTGTTTAGTGTGATGACCTTTCAGTGCTTTCTCTGCTTGGCTGGTTGGCAACACTATCACTTTCCCACAGTTTAATAAGGCCATTTAAAGGCCAAATTCTGATTCCAGTTACAGCCAGTTTGTGCTCTCCACTTCTTCAGCCCATGGGGCTAGAAAGAACATAAGAGGTGTGCCCAACTGGGACTGAGGACAGCTCAGACATGAACATCAGACCCCACACAGGGGTTAGTCAGGATTTGGACCATAGACAGAAAAACATGCAACATCCTTCCACTGCCTGCCACTGTCCCTAGAGCTCGGGTTACGTTGACATCTCTCTCCATCTATGGATCAATTGAAGGCCTTGCCACATGGACCTGTACCTCATATTGCCTAAATGAAAGATATAGACAACAAGCAGCATTGTGTGTTTATATCTTATTGGAGCAACTTGCTTGTTAAGGATATGTGCTTTGCTGCTAGGAATTTGGGGTTAGATGCACCAGCACATCATGTTTTTCTTTCAGTTGTCTGATTTGGCCCAGCTAAGCAGGTTGCTCAGTATACAGTGCAAACCTGTAGCAGCATGTTGGGAAATGCACCCTGTCTCTAGGAAGAGCACTCTTACTCTGCTCTTCACCCTCCCAGTAATGGATCATGCTGCTGAGGAAAAGAATAGCCAAAGCCCAACTGAGCAGTAGAGCTGTGGGAAGGGATGGGGCTCTCATCACTCAGCTCCTCTAGTGGGGTGGGCAAAGTTCCTTACTCCTACTGATGCAACCCCCATAGAAGGTTTAAGGATGCAGGAGGGAGTGATGCTGCCTCATGCCTCGGTGTTACAAATAGTTTTAGGGCACACTGACCATACACTTTAACATATAAATAGGGCATAAAATTAGTAAACTGTAACACGCAATGTGCTACTGTTCTGAGGTTTTTTTTATTGCTGCACTGTGGGCAGATTGTGGAGATTCTGGAGGTTTGGTCCCCCAGGACCCAGCCACCATGGTGGTGTGTCTGTAGAGCACTATTGAGCACAGCAAAGGTGTGCTGCCCAGGCCTGGAAGGGGTCAGTCTGGCCTGCTCACAGGCTCTCTCTGCATAAACAACAGTGCGGTCAATACAAGAAAGCTCCAAACCAGCTCTGAGTTGGAGGGAGGAGTGATGCAAGGATGGGCAGTTTAAGGGCTCACCTCTTGTCCTCAGTTTTGTCGAGGTCTAAGTGTCTTTCACTGAAATAAATCCGGATTACTCCAAATACCCACTGACATAAACAAAATTAGATTCTGGCCCAGCATACCTCTTCACTCTAATTTAGTTCTTCTGTCACATTGATACATGCTACATGGCCTTAATCAGTAGAAAAAGACACAGCCTCCCTTCAGGAAGCTGTGCAGGTGTGCACTCTTCTTACCTTTGGTCCTCAGTCATATTCTCAGTGTCCATACACAGATTTGAGAATCTGAATACTCTAATGAAAATTCTGCAGAGCTCTATAGGGAAACTAAGCAACAGTGGCTTGATCTAATATTGTATTAGTACAGAAAGTTAAAAAAAAAAAAAATTGTAACTAAATTTTGTTATCTCTAGGAACCTGTTTAGGCTCAAACACCTGCAGCCCAGCCAACTAATGCCATGCTGTTTCCCCAGAAACTTGTGATGCGATGGCTTTGCCCAGACAGAGCTCTGCAGCCTTAATATCAGCCTCTGCACCAGCAGCTGTCACATCTACATTTTGTCCTCTACTGCCAAAAAATAGAAATGCAGCCTGAAGCGAGCCCCTTC
Source organism: Apus apus (assembly GCF_020740795.1). Lineage (NCBI taxonomy): Eukaryota > Metazoa > Chordata > Aves > Apodiformes > Apodidae > Apus > Apus apus. The sequence continues at coordinate 103,201,837 of NC_067283.1, forward strand.
ACAGGCACCAAATTAATAGTGTATCTGCAAACCACATCCACTGGCTTTTCCATTTTGTATACAGTGTGAAGGTATTCTGATGCCAGATTCTGCCACCCGTACTTAAACTGAGGAATAAATGACTTTCTGAGTAATCTAGAGATGACAGTGAGGTTATCTGAAGAATAAGGAACAGATTTTAGGAAGAATTTCACTGGAAGGGGGATGCTTAAATGATTTTCAAAGCATGAGCCTAGGGTAGTACACATACACACAAAAGAAAGAAAAAAAAATAAAGAAAAAACAACAGGACTCAGAGCCTGCTGTTTCAGAGTGCTTTGAGCTAACTACAGACAAGCACAGCAGGCTGCAGACTTCTTTGGGAAAGGTCAGGAAGTATGTTATTTATGTAAGAGGCAGCACTGAAGGCAGAAACAGCAGCAGGATGAGAGAAATGGATGGTATCCTGTCGCTAACGGCGCAGCAAAGGGGACAAACACATTGACATACTGAAGAGATTTGATGCATATGGTCTGCCTGCCTAGCAGAGTCCCCAGAATATAGGGAGCAGGCATTTATAAGAAAGCAGAGAAAGAGGCTGGATTCAAAGTAAGACAGTGGGAAGATGATTTTGACTGTGCTCCAAGCAGTAGTTGGATGTCCCACAAATCTTAGTCATACATTATCCAGAAGAAGAATTAAGAGCCACTTACTCAAGGATAAACAGAGAGGGAGTAGTAGTCATCCAGAATAACATAATCCTATAGCCTGAAGGCAGGGGCTCACTGCTCAGCAGGTGTATATCTGCAGTCAACAAGTTTAATCCTTCCAGAGAGCTTCAGCATGGTTATACAGAGTATGGCAGCACAGCTCTGTCTATAGTGACTGTTGATATTTTACTCTCCCTGTGCTTTTCACAGTAAGAGGTGGAACCAGTCTTCTGCTTTTCTTCACATGTAGCATGAACCCCACAGCTACCTTAAAAAACAGATCTGAAGAGCACAGAAATCAACACTTGCTCCATCATGAGGCATTAGCTCCTCCAGCATCAGGAGCAGCTTCCTAAGGCCAAACCTTCTCTTTGTTGCTGTTCCAAGTGCTGACATTTTCCAGTGTTGTCTCTGCACTGAGCTGTCATCCACTGAGCACCTACATGGCTGAGGCCAGGAGCTTGACCAAACTACAAGGATCATGAACATCAATGATCCTGTGAGCCTCTGTGGAGCTGGACTGATGGAGAGACTGGCTTCTAGGGCAGTTAGAGCCAGATCTGCTTTGGTTGTAGATCGCTGGCAACAATCTGCCTGAGTGTCTAGCACATAGGAGTAACTCTTGAAAAGTGTAGTCTATTTGTATTTGTGGTCCTCAATCTATTAGCAGTCTTCTGGGAGAGTATTAATAAGAAAGTCTGAGGAGAAAGTTTTGAGGACCTAAATTATTTTGCAACTACAATTTCTCAGAGTTTAAATCTTCAATCACATTGACTTTCAGTGAAACAAGCTCATGAATATCTGCATTACTTTGGAATAGACAACGTTTTGTTTTTAAAACTGGGATCTGCTGAGGAATGTTGCGGAAATATCAGAATCCATTTCACAAATTGGACTTATTTCAGAAAATGATCTGCTTACACAAGAAAAACAGTATAAAGGAAACAGAAGAAGTGTAGTATTGGTCAATTTAATATGAGTGTTATAATCTTCATTTCTGCAGATGGTGTTTTGCACTGAACTGACTCTCCCAGTTTTCTAGAATCATATCCTTTGAGACAAACTGATCTGTTTACACTCATGTGACCCAGTTGGAAGCAGATAAGAAAACTTAGCCTAAACTTAAACTAAAAAGGTATGAAGTATTCAAACTGTGCTAAGTATGGATGTCTGTGCCTTGCAGGATTTTTGCCCTACTGTAGCAAATAAGCACTTTGATCCATTCCATCAGGCAAATTATGGCTTAGGATCCATTAACTTGTCCTTGTGCTGGACATATAGTTTTGGAAATCCTTACTTATGTGATGCCACAGCAGAATCACAGAATCACAGAATCCTAAGGCTTGGAAGAGACCTTGAAAGATCATCTAATCCAATCCCCCTGCCAGAGCAGGATCACCTAGAACACATCACACAGGAACTTGTCCAGGCGGGTTTTGAATGTCTCCAGAGAAGGAGACTCCACAACCTCTCTGGGCAGCCTGTTCCAGGGCTCTGTCACTCTCACAGTAAAGAAGTTTTTCCCGATATTCACATGGAACCTCCTATGCTCCAGTTTGCACCCATTGCCCCTTGTCCTATCACTGGTCATCACTGAAAAAAGCTTGGAAACCACCTGCAGCTTCCTATGTAGCATCCAGCAGCTTCCCAGCCCCTTACTTCCATCCTGCCACAGAGCTGACCCTAATCGCTTGCTCCTGGGCCAGGACCCCCCACCCAGCTCTATTTCAGTGTCCCAAGCCAAAGTAGCATTGCAGAGCAGTGGTCACCCATCCATGTGTGGGTCAGGGGCAGCTTTTGCACAGGGTGAGGCAGCCACACACTCACCATAATTCTTAAAATTAAGTTCTGGCATGTAATTCTTAATAGCTTTCTAGTGAACCCAGTAAAAAGCCAAATCTTCCTGCATTTAAATACCAAGTACAGAAAGTACTATACCATTGATAGTTAGCATTAAGTTACTGTACATTTGAAAGACTCAGAGGCATGATATAAGCATATATTACAGCAGAGTTTATCTAGCAAGTTCCAGCTTTGATAAGCCAATATTACACTGGAAAAGCTAGTCATTTCCTGCCAAAATTATACTTTTAAGGCACTTCTCTAAAATGCAGAACCACAATAGAAAAATAAATTAAAAGGAAACAAACTATTCCCACCATGTGAAGATGCGTCATCCCAATGTCATCACATTGGTCTGAGACCTTTTATAAGGCCAAATGAAGCATGATAGCACACACAAACTGCATCTCTCTGCTAGACTCTATATCCATAAAGCTACAGATGAAATAGTGGGGAAAGGAAATGAACTGGAGCTCACTATTTAAACTCATTATTAGATGTTTAAATGGTCAGGTTATATGCCTATTTTTATAGATATCCTATCTTTATAAGAATGAACTGTTCTTTCCTCAGCTAAGCTTTCCCACATGTCAAGTGTTTTGGAACAACAACTATTGCAATAACTGTTTCCTTTGAAATATCCTGAGCAAACTTCTTATTGGGACTTTTCTCTGCAGACATTGAGTTTTTGATGGTATCAAGTTTTTGTAGATATCTCATCATAAAAAAATGGTGACATCTACTCAAAATGCAAAAATTTTAAATTTAAGCAAACTGAAACCCATGTAGTTGAACTGCTGATGAAAACAACAATCCTATTACTACGGGTGTATATTTTACATTGACTAAACCTAATGTGGGAGGAGGAGCAGAAGAGATTCCACCTTTCAGAGGCTACCAGATCACTGCCTGCTGCTGTGATTCTTTTTATTTTCATGAGCTACTTCTAACAGCCAGTGATAGGTTTGGCTTATATGGATATGCATCCTTAAGGCTGCTAATCCCAGGATTATGTATGTATTTACAGGCCATATATCGTTTTGTGTCTCTACTACTTACCTAAGTTTTAAGGACATGTTGCTCTAAGCCGTCCTGTCAAGAGAACCTTTAAGCCTATGAAGACAGGTTAATTCAGCGTGCCTTTAATAAAGACAGTCCAGACCTTACAGAGTAAGACAGGATTCCTAGTCAAATATGTGGCCAGCACATGGGACAAACCAGGGTCACCAAGGGTTGAATAAAGTTCTGTGGATGGGAAGAGAGCAGGAAATTCTTAAAATGGTATTTTCACCAAAAGCATGGATACATACACTAGTGTGGGTTTTACAGAATCTGAAACAATGCTTCATCTCCTCTGTAATTGAGAACTGCTTGCTATCCCTCCTATATACTGTTAGTCCCACCTTTACAGCACAGACTTTATTGCTACAAGTATCTTGGTTTAGACAGCAGCCCCACAGAGTAATCCAGATTTTTAAGGAAGGTTCCCCTGCTGACCAAGAAGCTGGCAAACTTCAGAATGAGTTGGAAAACACTTTTAACTTCTTCCATCCTCAAAGCAATAGTTCTCACTCCATTCTTAGCCTGATGTTTCTGCTTTTAATTTTCAGCTGAAGATTATCTTGGATGATCAAAAAAACTTGTCTATTTTACTGGTTTCTCCCATTCCAGTCCTCTCTATTGTTCTAATGGGAAAAAAAAATAGCCTCCCTCCAAACTGCAGCTTACTTAAAAGCCTTTGAAAGTGTTTAAGATGGTGTTGTATGCCACTAACAAGTAGTAACTGGTAGTGAAAATCAGCAGTAGTGAAAATTAGCAGTAATGACCCTGTATTACAGTGACCCTTTACTGAATGACACAAGAGACTGTCTGGAAAGTTTGCTGCTGAAAGTCCACAGTCCTACTTCACCCCCACCCCACCAATGGAATTTTCTAGTCACAGATATTCAGAACTATTTTTTAATTTATATTAATATATTACTAAGCAGTTGCAGTGGTTCCCGCTCTATTCAGCACTGGTGAGGCCTCACTTGAGTACTGTGTACAGTTCTGGGCCTCTCATTTCAAGAAGGATATTGCAGTGCTGGAGCAGGTCCAGAGAAGAGCAACAAGGCTGGTGAAGGGACTAGAGGGAAAGTCTTATGAGGAGAGGCTGAGGGAGCTGGGATTGGTTAGCCTGGAGAAGAGGAGACTAAGGGGGGAACCTCATCAGTCTCTACAACTACCTGGAGAGAGGTTGTAGTCAGCTGGGGGCTGGGCTCTTCTCCCAGGCAACTAGTGACAAGACAAGAGGGCATGGTCTGAAGCTGCACCAGGGGAGGTTTAGGTGGGATATTAGGAAGCACTTCCTCACAGAGAAGGTGATTAGACATTGGAATGGACTTCCCAGGGAAGCGGTGGAGGCACCATCCCTGGGTGTGTTCAGGGAAAGGCTGGATGTGGCACTTAGTGCCATGGTCTAGCCATTGTGGTGGTGTTAGGTCATAGGTTGGACTTGGTGATCTTAAAGGTCTTCTCCAGCCTTGGTGATTCTGTGATTCTCCAGGCCCAGAGAATTTGGAATACAGCTGTCTGTTACACTAAAGTAACTTTGGGCATAAAATACCTGTCTCACCACATATTCACAGTGTGAACATTGCCAAAATTTTGTAGTGATAGTCAGGTCTTCAAAACCACTTGCCTGGCAGCAAGTATTGCTTCCGCTGGTGAGCCATTGACACACAGACTTTAACAAAGAGTATTTGCTGTCAAGTAAAAATGCTGCAATAGCTACATTAATATTTTTCTGTCTTAGAATATTTTATGATCATCTGTTGCAGGCTGTACAAACTCCTCTAGGCTACACTCATTGCAGTGGGGAACCTCTGCAGAAGGAGTCAGCTGGTTATCTGGTCCCAGCCTCATATTGTAGACACAATGCAGAAGCCTGCATTAATGTCCTAATGCAGAACAAACTGTGAAAGCCTCATCATATCTGCTCTAAACTAAATATATTTAGTTCCTGGTAGGCTTAATCTGTGCACAGCAACCTTGTAGATCAGCTGTCCAGGTTTAATATACTTTTTGTGTTTGCTCTTCTGTTTCCTGGAGCACATATTTAACTCTTATCTCTCTTGGATGCTCTAGGGACAACTTCTGGAACTGCTCCTAAAGTTGGTGCGTCACCACTAATATCATTTATTTTCTTTTCATCTGTGTGGAGACAGCCACAGGGGATCCACAGGTTTGTGTCTGACTCCAGTACTGTTTCTTTTGCATGTGTAGCTTGTGTTGCCAAAAACGATGGCAAGAGACCAATCTCACTCTAATCTCTGCCAACACATGGATAATTTCAAACTGATTGTCAGTCCTGGCTGACCAGAGGTATTTTCAAGTCCTCCTAGTTCTGTCAGAAATTGTTTTAGATAAGAGAAAAATCTGCAGAGCCTAGAAAGGAAAACTGCTACTTTAAGTTGAAAGAATTAAATTGACTCATTTGCACCTACTCCATTTCAGGAAAGTCCAGCTCAGCAAGTGTTTCTCACATGGGCCAGTTTTCAAGAACTAAGTTTTGATGGCCATGAAACATGAACTCTGGCTAAACAAGGTCAGAGGTGTAGCTTCTACCAACTGCACACATATTGGAAAGCATTTACTGTCTTGAGAAATCCTTGACTAAAACTATAACTGCCAGAAACTGCAACATTTATCTCCATGGATTTTATTAAAATTCAAAGATAGCAAACACATGCTATACTTTGATCTTGGAGAGAAAAGCAAGATCAATCTTAGTGCACCCTGCAGTCTTACTAAAATTAATAGCTTCCTCAACAAGGAGGAGAGCCTTACTTAGGTGGAAGGTGGGACTGCTGTACAACTGCACTGCCTTGTATTTCAAACTGCATCTCCAGCCATGCTAAGCATCAGCATCAGTCAAAGAATACTCACCCCTTGCTTTCCCAATAAAGACTTTTCATAGCAACTCCATTGTTATTCATTGTAAGATTATAATAGTGCAGTCTTACAAGGATAGATGCAGGCTCAGCAATCTATTTAGTCACTGTTAATCAGTAGAATTCACATGGATAAGGAACAAAAAGAAAAAAAAACTTCCACCCACAGTCAGAGTGCCCAAACTCCCTTCCAAAAAGCAGCATGAACTACATGCAACATTCATCTATATAGCCATATTAAGACTTACTCTTTTTAATCATGCTCTACAGGAGCCCTACTTAGCTTGCACTAACAGCAATTTCTTCCCTAGATGTGTCTTCCAATGTCATTTCTTACTCACCTTACTTACCAGCCTTCTAGCTAACATGCAGGTTATATAACAATTTATCACCTTCTAGCAGTTTATCACCTGACCACCACCATATCAGCATATACATGATGAAGCACAAAGGATGGGGTGGGGAACTACTTTGAAAGGTCAGTCCTCTGAATGCTAGGCTTTTTGAAACAAATAATGTAACATTTAGGAGGGACACCTGCAGTCACAGCCGTAACTGTTGAATGAAAAACAACTTTTGATTCACAGGACTTAGAAAAATCACTTTGTCAGGAAGTGTTTTATACATGCACAGCATTATTTTCTTATAAAGGTTTATACTTTTTTTTCTTTTTCTTTTTACTGAATCTGAACTCTGTCATTTTTAGATGGCTTCAAAATCACTAGATATTTGTGATGACATTTCTGTGTTGTTTCATAGGTCACACAGAGTGTGTATGCACCTGTGCACACATCACTGCTGCAAAAGGCTCATGACAAAGTCTCATGAAAGTTTGCAAAATGGGATTGAAGTTTCTGAGCAGGCTTAACAGGGATGTGGCCTTCACAGTTGTGGCTGCTCATTCCCATGTTGCTCAGCTCCTGTCTTTACAGGCCAACCTTTAACTGCACAGCATGCTTTCTCCTGTCCCTGTGCTCCCAGCATGGCTCTTGGATGGTGGCTGTGAGAGGGCTGCGGGACAACCTGTCCCTCACAAAAACTTCCAGCACATTGTCTGAAGCAGCTGCTCAATCACAGAATCATTAGAGTGGCTTGGGTTGGAAGGGACCGTAATGATCATTTAGTTCCAACCCCTTTGCCATTGGCAAGGACACCTCCTATTAGACCAGGTAGCTCAAAGTCCTGTCCAATCTGGCCTTGAACACCTCCAGGGAGGGGTCATCCACAACTTCCCTGAGCAACTTCTCAATGTGAGAAGTAGCTTCCCTGTGTTTTCTCCAGGTATTTTATGGCCCTCTAGCTAAACTGCCCAGCCCCACAGATTATTCCAGCTGAGACTCATGTCCCACCTCCTTCCCCCCACACTGGCTTCTCTCCCCTCTTTAGGCTTGAAAACAAAATGTAACCATACAAGATGTGTAGCCTAGCTTTTTAATTACAGCAGCAATGAAACCAGCTAATTATGAGCAGCTCTCCTTTTTCTGAAAGGATGTAATCAAGATGCAATACCAGGCTAAGAAATGGTTATCCAGGGAAGATTTCTGTGTCTATCTTGGCAGCCACAGTGTCCTGCTTGGGCCCAAATTAAGGAATTTGTAAAGAGCCTTTGAAGTAGACTCAGTGTGTCATCTGCATATGTTTGTAGCTGGGTTAGTCTTAGTGTGGCCAGAGCAGATAAATGATTATGTGTATCTAACCTTTATTTGTTGATACTAGCTTGCTTTCTTGGAAGCTCCCTTTGTACACTGTCCAACCCTTGTCTGGCTGCTCACAGCATCACTTCTTACATATTCCTAAAAAAGTGCCACACCACAAACTTTCAGAGAACTTCCAGAAATACTTCTAAGAGAATGCATCCTTCGGAGAGCTAATAGGACAGCTAGCACAAGTTATTTGGTCAGCTGTAATCCCCATCCATCCTAGAAACTCAGCATCGACTTCAGGTGAGCACAGGCTCCTGCACGGAGGAGAAATGCCACAGTGCAGCCAGAGGTAATTCCTTCGGTGCACCCTCCTTCAGCATAGCCGCAGAATGGCAGCTGCTGCCGCAGTGTTCCTGCATGTCACTTTGATTCCCTGCCATGTCTCACTGCTCACCAGGTCCAAATCCATGAAGGCACTTCTGTGCCTAATTTTAACTGAAGGCAGGTGTCTAAATACTGCTAGCTCTTAGGTATCTGACAGGCCTTCCCTCCCCAGGGGCAGCATTGCTTAAGGACAGCATGAAATTGCACTCAGGATAGTAGGTAAGGTACAACGCTGTCAGCTCATCTTTTTCAAAAGCTCCATAAAAATATTCAGAGTATTCAACCACCCACACTGGCTCAAATTATGAGTTCCTCCCACGCTGTGTAGCCTTCAAATGTATTTAAATAGAGTTCCTTTTACCTGAGGATACTGTTGCTTTTCATTTCGTAGATAAAAGGCACTACTGCCCAAGCTTTGCATTGCACAGCAAAGACTGTGACAGGTAAAGGTCTGGCCAGATTAAAGAGAGCAAGTTGAGAAGGTTTTAGGTCTTCCCTTCCACCAACTCTGTATCAATGGCATTTCAATATGTTTACATTACCCCAGGTTTATGACACTCTAAGACCCGGAAGTATTAGCATCCAGATATTTTATTATTATTTTCTATACCCAAGTATCAAATAGCTTCTGACACTTCTGAAATTCCAAGATAATTAAAGTATAATTTTAAGATCTGGGCCTGCTTCTCAGGCAAGCTGGTGAAAGCAGATTACTCACTTTGACATTTTATAATAACCTGTTTCTTGCCAGTTTCATATCTGAGATTGAATACAGCAACCTTTGTGTTACTAGATATTGGTTATACATCTAAACAACTATATCCAGTAAAATTTAGAAAAGGAAATTGGAATGGGGTTATTTCTGCTACTCTTGGCTGTTACTAAGTCTGTTCCTGTGAAATCTAAATTCTGAGACAAAATTGACTTTGCATCTTGAATGCCACAAACTCTTAAAAGGAAGAACCAAAACACAGACTTACACTTAAAAAAATACAGGTACTTCACTTTCATTAATATGTAGATAACATCCAGCAATGCCAGTTTGTTTTGGAAAGCTGTACTGTAATGATTAGCACATCCACAGAAGCATCCACAGAAGGCAGGCAGGGTACACTGCTCTACTAAGTGCCAAAGTCTGTCACACTCCACATTAGAAGCCTGGATGAGAAAGATTTTTCTGAGTAATTAAAATGCTATGCAAATAAAGTTAGCAGTTTAGATATATTTACAAAAACAAAGGCTGATGATTACAAAGCTAGAAAGAACTTAGACTGTGTTTACATCTGCTTCCTGGAAGGCAAAATGTAATCAGAGGAAGAAAAAAAAAATGCTTTGAGGATTTTCCTTTTTGTTGGTGGGGTCTTGGTGGTGGTGGTTGTTTTCTTGTGGTAGGACAATATGGAAGATTTCTGTGCTCTTATTCAGTAGTGTGATTTGATGAGACAGCTGGTGGTACCCCATGCTGGAGCAACAGCTGGGAATGGTCTTGTAATGTTTCTGGAAAGTACAACACAAGCCAGCAATTTGTGCCTATCAGCTATCAGTCACCTTCCTTTTAATTAGTTTCAGATGCAGTGTCTAAATACATGTGAAATGTCAGCAATCCAACACTAAGATAAAGCTTTCTCAAACCCCAGGTAGAGCTCGATTAGTTTTGTTGCTGCAATCCACTGACCTTGGAAGAGAGAAATTCCCAGTCATGCTCAAGGAGTTTTTTTTCAGGGCACACATCTATCAAATGTGCACAGTGAGCATTAAAAACCTTGCAGTATAGGGCCTTACACCTACAGCTAAATCCCACTTTATTCAGGATCAATCTCACTGAAGTAAGATTACCTAAGGCGATGAACTATGTATCTAATCCCAGGCAGCTGCCCAGACTCCCAGGGAATCAGAAATAAAAGGCAGCTGAACATGGTGATTCACCCTTCCACTTAGACATCTGTCTTACAGTGGGTGCTGTGCTCTCTGTGCTGCTGATTACTGGAGGAGCTTAGTGCCTAGCACCATTGCTTTCCAGTGTTAAAGTGAGGTTAAACCTACCCTTAGTTTCTACAACTTTGCAGACTTTTCACTGTAGTCAACAACAGAAGAAAATCTGTAAAATGTCAGATCAAAGGTCCTTCTAGCCCATACCCTGCTTCCCACCATGGCCAAGAGCAGATGCTTAGGGAACAGGCATCTGTGAAAACTCTTTGTATCCATGTCCCAGTTACCAACCATTTTCAGGGCAGGGACTTCCTGAAGAGTCTGTAGTTTCTGTGTATTTAGTACTCTCAGAGGATTATTCTTCCATTAAATTCTCCAGTCTGTTATTGAACTAATGTAAAACTTTACCACACCATCCTTTGGCAAGGAGACTCACAGGTTAGCTGACAGAATATATTTTGTTTGAAGACCTACTATTTTATTAGCTTCATCTGATGCCTCCCACCTCCTGTACTGGAAAAGAGTAAAAAAACAATCTACTCCTTCTCTCTATGCCACTCAAGATTTTTTGTAAATTCATCACCTCCTCCTCCATTACCTCCTTTCCAAATGAAAAATTCCCAGCTTAGTAATTCTTCATACAGAGCCATTCTGCACCTTTGATCATCTTTGTTGCCCTGCCATGAACTTTTTCCAGCTGTCCTATGTATTTCTTGCAATGAGAGGATTAGAACCTTCTAAGCTCACTGAAAGAGATGAGCTCACACCTAACATCCCAAATTTGTTGCAGTACCACTTGCTCAGGATCAAAACACCTGTCACTGCACTGATAAGCAGGCTGCAGTTGAAGAGCCTGAGCAGTGTTAGAGACTGCAGCCTCTGAAAAGACTTGAGAAGACTCAGTCAGGTCTTCCCATCTCACCCTGTTCCACTGCAGCTGACATATATGAGAGGCAGCAAGTCCCACCTCAGTATGACAGTCATTGCAGGTCAAAGAACTGGATTGCAGGCACCAACAGTGAGACACTCTAAGCTTGGACCTTCCTGAGACATAGAGCAGGCATGGCTCTTGTTGCCTTCCTCATATTTCTCCTGGATTCCTTTGGCTGTAGCATCAGTGTTGTCCCAGAGCTGGGTTCTTCACCTAGTGTGCAAAGAAACAATCAACCTACTGAGATAAGGTATTTGTCTTTATTTCTAGTCTGTGGAGGAGGGTGCTGGGCATGTAATATCAGCCAGCATACCTTTTGAAGGACAGGTAGGGTCTTATGTAGAAAACAGTAACAAAGGAAAATCATAACAAAATACATAATTGGCTACCAATCTATCACTCCCAACTATACATATGCATCTAAGCTCGTGTTTAAAATATATAGGGAGGTTACCTGGTTAGCATGCTCATTATTCACAAAGAGGTGGGTTTTTTAGCATTACAATTAGCTAAGGTAACCAGAGTTTATATCTTCATCCTATCAGCTACTACTAAGTTCTTATGCAACCTTGATCAATTTTTTCCTGTTATGGGTCTGCATCTAGACAATAGCAAACCATTAAATACAGTCTTGGGCATCCAGCCACAGGGACCCTCAATTCTCATTGTTGAGATTTTCAAACCAGAGATCATCATAGTCACCCAGTTTTTAAATCGTTAACTCTTACCTGCTGATATCATTAGGAGGCTGGAGAAGGTGCTAAGGTCCCAGTTCTTCTTGCACAAGGCAACCCCCTCTTGTGAAGCAGAAGAAATGAAAACACCCTACTCTTCCCTAGGATCCCTCCCTACACATGTTCATACAGAGAGGGTAATTGTACCCAAAGGTTCCATCACCTAACACTGGAAGCAACGGTGTCTTGTAAATAATCAACATACAGGGCTTGTGAGGAGGCCACTCAGGCAGTATTTTCCTGATACATCCCTGGTAGCCGTTTGCCATTTCCACATTTTTCCTAAACCTCCTCCCGTAGTGTAGCCATGCTTTAATAAACTGATTAATTCGTCAAGTAAACATTGGTCTCAGTTGCAATTTCTGGGCTTGGTGAGGGTGGTACTCTAACCTCCACTCTAAAACACGGTCCCGCAGCAGCCATTCTTCTGTGAGAGGTGAGTGCCAAGTGTGAGCCCTCGGTCTCATTTAAAATCCCCTCCAAACTGTGGGGGGATGCCACAGAAGCCTCCTGACAGCCAGTAGCCTCTGTGTTGGCATCAGCTCGCGACAGATTTAATGGCAGACATGAGTGTGAGGGGTCTGGTGAATCTGTGCAAGACCAGGGCTCTCTCAGTGTGATGGAGTCCCTGTACATGCGATATGAGGTTTGACTGTATCTGCCTGCCTGCAGACCAGTAGCTGAAAAAGTGGGAGAGTAGGCTGTCACTCAAGAAAAGAGTGGGCAGCTTTAACCCAGACATCTGCAGAAGCTCTCTTCAAAGCCATGTCGGTTGTAGCAACCCAAAAGTTTTAAATAATAGCCTAGAGAGAAGCACTCTGAGAGGCTTTGCTTTGTCCTTTTTGATGCACTTCACTGATAAGCTTGCTTTGGGAATTTTTTTTTTCAGCAGTGAACAGGTAGCCCCTTGATGCTCACCACAAGTGTATTACTATTACTTCAACCCAAATTGTTTTTGAAAGAAAGAAAGCCAGTTTTTGTTACGCTTCCAGATAGATAACTTTGAGAAACAATAACAAAAAAAAACAATAAGGGGGGGGGGGAGAAGGGGGGGGGGGAGTGGGGAGAGGGGGGGGAAGGGGAAGGAGGAAGAACTAAAAAAGGAGGAAAAAAAGACTAAAAGGGAAATAAAAAAGAGAACAGAGAAAGGAAAAAAAAAGAGCAAAAAGACAATGATCAAACAGGTTCAAAGCCATTGAATACGCACCTTCAGGTAGCTGCTTGGAAAACATACTAGAGTTATAAAGCTATGGTACCTTCATTCACTGCATTGCAAAGTAAAACACCTCAGTTTGAATCATTTGGCTTCTTGATGGACAGGTGATTATTTCATAAAAGGTGCTAACACCCTGTTTGCCCATAATGTAGTGGTCAAATAGTTGGGCTGAGGAAAACAAGACTGGAAATCCACCCCAAAAAAAACAAAGAATTCTGGGTAGCATTGGCTGAGAATCCATTTTACTTTGGGTTATGTCTTTTCCTAAATCTTAAGAATAATAAAAACCTTTTCAAACAACAGCAGATTCAATTAAAAGTATGTGATATACAGTGGTCAGACTCCAAGGTTACAAAAACACATTTCAAAAGCACAGCATTATTATTATTATTTACTAATACAGAGTATCAGCCAAAGAAAATATTTTTGTCCTCAGAAAAATCTGGGATTCCCAGTAGGGTGGGACTTATCTGACATTCCTAGTGGTTTGCTGTCTTGTTTGGAGCACCATGTGGTTCACAGCTAAAGGGCAGAGATGCTTCCTACTGAAGGACTGCAGTCACCTTAGAGAAATGCATGGCCTGGAGCATTTCATAGTTCACCTGGAACAAAAATGCAAAAGCAAACAAAAGAAGGGAAAAGAGGTAATTTACTTTGGGTTATTTGCATTGGTGCAATGTCATTGTTACTTGTTAAGCTCACATTGTAGTGAAGTCTTTGCACAATATTGGTATATTTAACAATATTGGTATATTTATATTTAACAATATTGATAGCAATGCAGTATTAAACATGGCAAGGCAGCTGCACCCTTGTTTTATGTTAAAGAACCAAAATAATGGGACTTGCATTAACACACATGATGTCACATTTCTGCAATAAAAACTGCTTTTTACCCCTCTGCAGCCAGAAAACAACTGTATTTTTGATCTTTCAGGAAAACTACAGTGATAAGCAAGAGCCTGTATGAGGAAGGGAAAACAGAACTGATTGCATAAAGCTTTCACCTTTTTCATCACAAACATATGGTCCTTCTTCTTCCCTCATAGTCTGGTGGGCTGCCAGGAGCCCTGAAATCTGTGAGCCTGGGTGCAGGAGAGTCAGTGAATCATGAGGAAACAGCCAAGAAAGGAAAGGAAGCTACAGTGGTTATTGCATGAGTTAAGAAAGATACAACCATGGGTTTCTCAGTGGGTCCTTTTCTTCCTGCATGCCATGCACTCTATCACACAGAGGCCTCACCTTTTGAAATTTGGGCCCCCACAGCACTTGAATCTGTTTCCACTTTCACATCTTGGAGGCAATAATGAACAAACACAAGGCTAGAGATTCATCATGTGCATAGAGTCCAGTAATGTGATCATGTACAATTATATGATTTGGCTCTTTTATAGTGAGATTTCATTCCTTCAAGCCACACCACAAAAGGTACAAATGATAGCCTGCTGTCAAGGCCTTAATTGCTAGCAACCCATATAAAATGTAATGTAGCTACAGACTTGATTCCAAGGCCACACAGTAGGCCGTGCAAAAAATAGCCATCTGATGTCTCCAAAATGCTAAACCAAGAAACCATCCCATGCTGCAAGTTTTTTTTGCTAAAGTTTTACTGATGGAACAAGGATAGTTATGAACTAGGATAGTTATAATCAGCTGCCAAAATTAGCCTGCATGCTTTTCCTCTCTCAAGAAAATACATAATTAACTTAAGATCATGGTTTAATCAGTATAAATAACAAACAAATGAGGCACTTTTTACTGTTCAAGAAACATGAAAAAGAGAATAAATAATCTATTTCCCCTTTCTCATTTACGTGGAGTAATGAATCAACTTTTAGTCTGAAAAGTCCACAACATCTCCTCTGAGGAACTAAGAATCTTAATCTTTATAAAGCTTTGCTGTGGCATTGAGGCATCTTCTATTTCCTTTAAACTCTATGGGAAATTTGCACTTGTCTTCAAATGGAAGCAGAAGTTGATCCTTAGTGTATAATTCACAGAAATTTAGGTAAGACTAAGGAGTAATGGGGAAAGAGTATGAGCACTAAGAAAACAAACTAAGATAATTATTAGTTTATTTTTAGCTCTCTTTTTATTACAAGTCCATTTACCAAGCAAAGTAAAATGTCGGATACTGGAGCCAGAGCAAAAAACACCAATGAAAGCTCATGGAATTTTAATTTTTCATTATCTTAGATGATAAATGCTGACTATCATCATATTTACAGATCATTTTTGTATCAACACAGAAAGGCAGATTGCACAGCTGATTCTCACTCATCCCCTACAAGTCTGGCTATCCAAGATGGATAGAGAATCATAATATTCTCAGTGCCACAATGACAAAACAACCTTTTCCTTTCTCAGTGTTAGGCCAGTACAACACAGCTAATCAATGTCATATGTCATAGAGAGCTTTGCAGATGCACAGCTTGTGCAGTTTGTGAAGTAAGCACCACCATCCACATTTCACAGAAAGGGAAATGGAGGCAAAGATGGCGTCTGGTCCTAAATCACTCAGCGTGTCAGTGTCAAGTACACCACTGGGGACACGGTAAGGACCCCCCAAGGCCTGAGCTGGCCTTGCACTGCTCTTCCAGGAATCCCCTTTCTATGCAAACCAGATGGCAGAAAGACCAAGGCAACAGAGCTGCAAATAATAAACAAACCAAGAGGGATGGGAACAGGCTTCAAATGGCAAATACCTCAAAGATTTCAGCTCCTGTCACCAAAGCATATATATTAACACAGGCATTACTGTCACAAAAAATGTAATAACACTGTGTCTGGCTCACACTGGAAAGAAGAGTGTATAGAAGACATCAGTTAATGGGCAGTGATGACTAACTTTGTCATGCCAGATCCCCTTCCTCTGCACATCCCAGTGCTACTTCTCCATCCATCTCCTGCTGCTCCCTGGATAGTCATAGCTCATGTGTCAGCAACAGTGAGAGAGAGAGGAAGAGCTCAGGCTGACATGTTGTTACCCATCACCTGTTACTGACTCGATGTTGTCAAGATGTAATTTAATAGAATATACTTGGGAGGGTTTAAAATAAATATAGAGGAAGTTACTTTGTCTAACCTCTCTGACTTGCCATTGCATATTTTTATGTCCTGAAAATGTACAATAGGAAGTTTTAACACTGAGCTGAAAGGCAATGTCTCAGCCTTGGGGTCACCAAGGTAGTTCCTTGGTTTGCAGAGGATACTTCTATTTCTGTGAGTTTTTTCGGTCGGTCAGGTGGCTTTGTGTTGTGGGGTTTTTTTACGACACTGTTCATGGTGTCTGAGCCCTGCAAGAACACACTTACTCTGACTTCTTATCAGTGATGCTGTCAGGCTGAACCATCCTTACACAAAGTACATAAATGATGAGTCAAACAGTTAAATATATAAATCCATTCTCGTTAAAACTGTGAGTTGAGAGAAGTAGAAATCAGGCCTTCTTTATATGTTTTTTGCTTCATTTAATGTACAAGAACCCATACACAGGGTTTACACAGATATGAAGTAGATAAATTCAATAATTCAGTTCTGCCTCCTTCCAAAAAAGTGACGTCATTTACTTCTCTTTCCTCCTTAACTGGGAAAACAAACAATTCAAACTGGAAAAGCAGTTCAACAAACACTGACTGCACATGGGAAGGCTAACCTGCATTCTCCTACCTGAGGGCCAGGGAAAGCTTCATATTCTGGAGGCTGAGAAACCTCAGACAAAGGGAAAAAGCAAAGGTTTAGCTCCGTTCCCAGCCAGACAACACCACCTCCCCTGAGCCAGGACATCCCCAGTTTCAGATCATTCCTGGCCACACTGGATAAAAGACAAAGGTCAGACTCTCAGAAATGTGTCCTAAGCCATGCTTACCTTTGGGGGAAAATCAGTGCCTAAACATGGTCTTGGGTGTCTTAAGCTCTTTGAAGTCAGTGGAAAGATTCCTGCTCCTTGGGCTGCTACTCCATGTAAAGCATGGAGCAATTAGGCCATGGTTATTACTTAGGAAGTGGGATGTGGTATTTTGCATCAGCTGCTGGTGTAGGCTACACCCCACACTGAACATATTGCAATAGATAGCTAGTATTTACTGGGAGTGGATCACAGTAGCTAGCGTTGCACTGGAAAGAACATGCAAAGACGGAAACCAGTTTTTCTACCCGACACCTGCCACACAGCAATGAAGAGTCCAATAAAACATGAAAGAAAGACACTGACAATGCCAAAGGGTAGGTATAACTTTGTGTCAGTCATTTGCACCTCCTTCTCTTCATCTCCTTGCTAGTTGATGGATTAGCCCAGGTTAAGAAAGGCTGGACTTCCAGCATCACCTGTGCATCATTATACCCCAGCCACATTTGAACTCATAGCATCCTGCATGAAAATACAAGTGATGAGCCACCCAAACCACCAACTAATCTTGCCCTTCCAGATATCAGACAAACCCAACACTGCCATTTCCAAGTGTGCCTCATTCAAGTAGCACCTTTCTCATTATGTGCATTTTCTTGTCCTTACCACTATCCTGTGGTATTCAGGTCTCTTAAAAAACCTGTTACTACCTCCATCACCATAGGCCAATAACTTCCTCAGGCAAACACGTCTTTGGCAACAGCAGACTCTGCAGCTCTGCACACCTCCAGAAATATTTGCGTTTTCAATCCTTCTGCTGTAAATTTACTGGAGCTAATTTAAGAACCATTCCAACTCCACCAATGTGTTCAGAAATTATGCCACCTAAATTAATGCCTTCACATTAAAGCAGTAGTGACATGACCACAAATTCAGGCCGCTGACCCTTCTCAAGTATCTATGACAGTTCGTGTCTGTGTGCAATATAACTGAAATTAAGAGATAAGGACTCCATAGGAGCAATGCAGCAAGTTTCATACAAATATTTCGTCTTTCTTGAAAATTCTTGCATGTCATTACTGGAGTTGTTCAACTAAGACTAGAATGAATGTCAGTGGAAAGTGTATTAAGTAGCAGAAGACAGATGTCAACTAACTGTCTCCTGAAGGAGGAAAACACCCCTAAATTGTACCATAAGCAAAAATAGGAAACAGGCCTCTGGCTTTTCAGGAAGAAAAGCAGTCTGGAAGCAAAGGAGAGAGCAAGTCTTGCCTGCTAGTGATAACAGTTTTAAGAGGTACAGCATTAGATCTGGGGAATCTCTTGGCCCCTTATTTTATTCCTAATTGTGTTTTGAAGCAGCCATTTATAGAAGAGATCCACACTGCACATTGTCAATTACTAACACATGTCGTCACTTGGCAAACAAGGCAACTTGGGAATGTCATTTTATGAATAATCAACACCATCACCAAAAAAGTGCCTGCATCTTTGCCTTGGGCTTAATGATGCATTTTTTTCCCCCAACAAGATGGTTTTCTCACGATGGTGCCAAATGGAACATGTTAAGCTTTAACGATGGCTGAGAACATCATGTGCTGGAGAAGCAGTGACGGGGCTGTGAGAGCGCGTCTCGGACCTTGGGACAAACAGCTGCATGGGTACCAGCCACAGACACAGCTCTGCACAAGGGGGCCTCTGGGCGTTGCTACAGTACACTTAATGGGCTAAAAAGACTGAGGCTTTGCAGAGAACTGGGAATCAATCACAAAACACTCGGCAAGTTTCCGTCTTCGGAGCAAGTAGCAAAACCTGCAGGGACTAAGGGTTGTGTATGGTCCACTCAAGAATGCCGGTCAGGCAGACAGATGTGGCATACATGCATGGTATGTGTCTGAGGTGGGAAAGAAGTTAGGAAACACATTTCAAATGTCTGCCTAGCTTTTCCCTCAACATATACACACCAACAGAGATGGGCAGCACACTGATAGAGAGGGGACAGGGGCTGCGCAGCCTTGTGATCACCTTGGCTTCTCTGAAAACCGCAGCAGTGCAGCAGGCCATCCCAATGCAGGATACAATCTGGCCAGTAGCTTCTGCCCACCTATTCCCAGCAAAGCCTTTGGTACTTTCATGGAACAATTCCAATAGCCAAGGGGTACAGATAGATGTCTCCTCTATGTAACTCTCATTGGTGCAAAGACAAACATGCGTGTGAAAAATGCAGCCCAGCTATAGTCAAAGCGCTGATCTCAGGGTGAGCTTGTGGAGAGTCTGAAGCAGCTGCTCTGAAGCTGTGGTTTTATCTCATGTAACCTGAAACTTCCAAAAGTTTGGTTTGTAGTCTGCATTAATTGTTCAGGCTCTCTATAGAGACTCCAAGAGGATGGTTTAGCGTTGACAGTTCAGACTGCCCAGTTCTCTCCAGGAACTCCAAGGAAACTCAGTCAAATGCCTTTGGGTGCTGCTTCACAGGTCATGTGTGTGCAAAAAGGAAGGTCCCATTTATCTTTCTGTTCTCTCATGCTCTTCCATATTTTCAGGGAACATCCTGGTGCTGCCCCAACCTCCTTTGGGGCAGCTCCATGCTCATTAGACATTTTTCTGAGCCAGTTTTAGTCTTTTGATGGGTTAGTTGTCTGCTGAATTTTTTAATTAATTTTTAATTTCATTTAATTTAGTTTTTAATTAAACCATCTGAAGTAGGGTCCTGTGAGCTCATGCAGGATAAGCAGCAGGAGCTGTCAGCCAGGAGACAGCAAAGGATATGGGAGGTGATGGGGTGGGGCAAGGGGAAGGGATTCTCCTCCCCCAGTGGCAATGGGATGCCAAACTGACTCACAGCTTCCAGTGAGGCTTTCAGCCTCAGTCAACTCATTCTCTCTCTCACATTCTTCTTGCTAATTCAGAGACACTCAGGCTTAACTTTTGTTTTAGATGTACATGAGCAATCCTTTCCCTGAGATGAGAGTCAGCTGTTGAGTCTCACTAAGTGAGACCAATGCCATGAAGAATGGCTGAGAAGATACCACCAGTGAACCAGTGGTTTATTCTGGTTGCAATGATACTGTCTTGGCTCTTAAAAAGTAATTGATTTCTATTGGATTGCATCCTGTGTTGGCTCTGGGAACACACTCTAATGGGGATCCTGGGGTGACCTTCCCACACAGAACTGGAGCCTGTGGGCCTTCCTTCCATAGAGCAAGGAAAATGGTATGTGTTTTGTCAATGCAAGTGCTCTTCCTTGAAATCTACCAAGGACAAATTCCTGGTGTCTTAACTTTAAGCTCATAATTGAGACATGCTGAAGACTGGATGTGGTGGTTGCTGAATAGCCGGGCTGGTTTTATAACTTACCTCAGGAAGTTGCACTATTACCACAATCCACTAGAATGTGCAGAAAGGTAGGAATTATCTGCAGGTCACTCCTAGGGCATCACTAGCTTTGTCTGGCAGTGTTTGTTGGTTTTGTTTTGTTTTCTGGAAATATATTGATTCTTAAGCTTAAAAATGCTCACTCGTTTCATTGGAAATACCTACTAGCTGTTCAGTGCATGAATATCTTCCACATTTTTCTTTCTCTTGTTTTCCGTCAATTCCTAAACCCCATGTATGAACCCTGAGAAGATCTAGCAGCCTAAAAAACTTCAGTCTGACAAGAGATGAAAAGTCACCAGCATGCCATGTATTTCAGCCTAATGGACTGTAAGCTTGCAGTGTTTAATTGTGTTATATTTGTCCCAAAATAATTTTCAAAGGGAGAAAGTATGTTTCCCTGAAAAGTATATGGTTTGCATACGACATCAATTTCCACATGTTTAAATAAAAACAGCACTCCCTTTTTAAAAAGTTTCTCAGATTAGACCTCCATTTTGCACAAAATGAAGCCTCTCCACTGTTGCCCATATGAGGACTGCCAGTACCTTAAAAGGTGTTGCTCTGGTGGACCATGATCAAAGAACCACAGATTGAAGCACTGCTGCCATCTACTCAGCTAAAGTATGTTGAGATTGTTTCCCCAAAAAACATGCCTTTAAATCACTCACTTTCCTAGTTTATCAAGATTCTCAATAGTTCAAAACCAGAAAGATATCTCTAGACATCAAATTTATTCTGCACTGCTTTTGGCTGTTTTCTCTCCATTTCTTGCTTTGTGCATCCTCTTTTGAGCTTTTGTTTCTCTTCTCTGGAAGCACACTGTTTCCATCACTGCTGTAGGTATAGTTCTTCACATTCAAATCTAGTTTCTTCATTAAACAACATAAAAATTGCAGATAAATGGCAGAAAAAACAGAGAGGGGGAAAACCTGGTTCTGTGCATGGCTTCAAAGTGCTTTGAGAACAAAGCTCAAAGGACAATATTTAATAATTCACCTGTGACTATTTTTCTAAGTTCTTATACACTCTGGTGTGAAATGACTGTATTTTATTGTGTTGCACTTAACACTTCAACTCTGGCCTTTGGTATTAATGGGAATGTCCTTCAACTGTAGCTGCTTTTTGCTCCTTTTCTTTGATTCATTAGTTGTTTACTGCAGGCTATTAACAACCCTAGAACTAGCTTTAATCCACAGCCAGAGTCTTTAAATATAATACATCATCAACAGGTAATTATTCACTTTGAACTCTTTCCTCCTTTTTTCATAGCCCTGTGAGGTGATATGTGGGGCTTTAAAGTATGGTAACAAGGTACTTCCATCAAAGCACCAAAATTAGTAATGTAAATGTCAAGAAGTTAATTTGCCTGCTTTAAACACAAGTGAAGCCCTTTCTTTCTTTCTTTCTTTCTTTCTTTCTTTCTTTCTTTCTTTCTTTCTTTCTTTCTTTCTTTCTTTCTTTCTTTCTTTCTTTCTTTCTTTCTTTCTTTCTTTCTTTCTTTCTTTCTTTCTTTCTTTCTTTCTTTCTTTCTTTCTTTCTTTCTTTCTTTCTTTCTTTCTTTCTTTCTTTCTTTCCTTCTTTCTTTCTTTCCTTCTTTCTTTCTTTCTTTCTTTCCTTCTTTCTTTCTTTCTTTCTTTCTTTCTTTCTTTCTTTCTTTCTTTCTTTCTTTCTTTCTTTCTTTCTTTCTTTCTTTCTTTCTTTCTTTCTTTCTTTCTTTCTTTCTTTCTTTCTTTCTTTCTTTCTTTCTTTCTTTCTTTCTTTCTTTCTTTCTTTCTTTCTTTCTTTCTTTCTTTCTTTCTTTCTTTCTCTCTCTCTCTCTCTCTCTCTCTCTCTCTCTCTCTCTCTCTCTTCCTTCCTTCCTTCCTTCCTTCCTTCCTTCCTTCCTTCCTTCCTTCCTTCCACTTTTGACTTCTGCTACATCTTGGAAAAGCTTTTGGTGCTTTTTCAACAGCAGTAACTCAACAGTTTATAGAGTTGGTTAAATGTACTATAAATGCCCAGCACTATAAATTCCCTAGGAGCCTTGGCCCTTTTCACCACACTCAATAGGATTTTATTTCAATAATTGCACTAGAAGTCAGTTCAGAAATCCAAAGCTGGATTCCTATCCAGCAAGCCTATTCAAGGTACTACATACATATGTGTAAGCACAAGTTTGTGGTGCTGCATTGATTCCAGAGGTCTTTGACTTAGGGTCATTTCAGGAAGCTTCATTTAGCTTCATTTCAGGAAGTTCCTTAAGGCCATGTTTAAGTGCTTACGTACCTAAGGCTTTCCTAAATGCTATCTCACACTGATGTATGTTTCCTGAACTAGGATCTTCATGTGCACACTTGCAGAAATGCCTGGATCAATCCCAGATGCACTGAGGAAGACACAGAGCATTTGTGACAACTCACCTTCACAGACTCACAGATAAGCAGTCTCTGCAGTAGTGTGCATTCATCTGAAGCAGTTCTCAGTCATTAAAAATAAAATAAATAGTATCATGGTGACCATCTGATATAATTGGGGTGTGGGGTTCACAGTGTTTCTTTTTAAATTTTTGTGCAGGATTTTATACTTTTGGTCTCTCCACATCCTCAGAAATAATTTCTGAAGAACTACTGACCCATAAATGCAAGACAGTTGCATTTACTGAGATAGAAAGTGCAACCTTCTCTGGTCATCCATGTCTGTCTTTATAGTTGACCCTTAGTGCTTTTTGGGTGTTCTGAAAAGTGGCACTGAGCATGTGGATTTTTTTTATTATTTCTTTCACATTTGCATTTCTTTTGGTTTCCAGGCAGCAGTAATCACAAATGCAACACATAACCAGCAGATTGCTGCTCTCCCAACTCCCACAATGAGTGACCTAGCTGCTTTGATCATGACAACATCCCTAGAAAGCACTGAAAGCAAACAGTGTCTTCTCTACTTACAGATGAAGTAGCTAAAAGCCAAGTTTCAGTCTCATTTCGATCAGCCTTCCAGTGTTAGGATGGTAAGTAAATCAGGGGAGAAATGTTATGTCCCACAGTTCAAGCCAAGTGATACCATGAGAGCAATAAGCCAGCATGTGAATTCAGAGGTCTGGGGCATTCCATGTGGCCCTAACTGCAGGAAGGCAAGAGTGAGCACACTCCATCTTCTCTTGCTAAGTAACCTTCAGCACAGCCAGAGAAAGGGCGTGCACACTGAGGAGATAAAATGATGAAAACTAAGCATACAATGAACAATATCCTTGCTTGTGGGAAGGATCTAAAAGTTTCTCCAAAGGGAAAAGTAACAGCTAAAAAAGCTTTATCTTTGCATGCATCATGGAAAGGTCATAAGCTGTAGATGCTACAAAGGCACTGCCTTTGCCTCTCCATCTCTGTCTGTGATTTCTTTAGATTGAAGAAACCTGTTGGCTTCAGTTCTAAAACCCCAGATAAAAGCTTTGATTTGTTAATTAAATTTTTACTGCTATCTGCATTTGATATCTCAGTCAAATTGTATCCGCTTGCAACAACAGAAAAAGTCACATCAAAGGAGAGCTCTGCCTCCACGACCTGTAATTACAGAATTTACTGCTGGGTGACAGCGGCTGTAAGATGCACCTGCCAGGCAGCCCCAACCTACTATCTACACCTACAACAAAGCCATTTCATTCAACTGGGGTGAGCCAGCACATGCTGAACAAAAGGGCTATGTTTTGTCAGGAGCCAGCCTAGCGTATTGCTTGACCTGAGACAGACAGGAGCTTCAGAAAACAAGGGGGATTTTTCTGTGTTATCTCACTAAACTGGGGATTAAGGCTGAGCTCCCACGGCAAAAGGCTGAACTAGGAAAAGAGGAAGAGAAGTGGGGATGGGAAGATGGAGGAAACTAAAATGAAAAGGAAGGAAAAGGGAAATCCATCCCAGTGATTAAAACAAACCAAACCAAAAAAAAGCTACTGGTAAACTGACAAAATATTAGAAAATAAATGAAAGGAGAAAGACTGGGTAGAAGAGAAAAATAGAGAGGGAAGCAAACTAGAAAATATGCCTATATACTAGTATATCTGCTGAAATCAAACTTTAGCAACAGAGTATTCTTCCATTTAACAGCCCCCCAGGTAATGCAGAGATCCCCAGTTTCTATCAGTGCATTTTTTGGCCATTGGTTGTTTTCCACTCTATTTTGAAACAAGCAGAAATGTATCATGGCAGACTCACAATGAAGCTCTTATTGAACTCATGAGCCTCCCTGGGAGTCCTAGAAATTGTTATTAGTATCTATGTTTGGGAAACAAAACACAAAGAAGGAAAATAAAGTAGCACATTGAATAGGCTTGCTGGATAGGAATTTTCCCTGGAGTGATTAATGTACACAAAATATCCATATTACAGTACAGGCATTTTCAACAATATTTTTTGTTGAAAAAAAATCAGATTTTCTATTGAGAAAACCAATATGGCAAATCCACACCTATCAGCCAAGAAGTCTTTTGTTAACACTGCTTCAGTGATGCAGGGACTTCCAGGCAGGTGGTCAAAACAAAAATCAGTCAGAGAACCTTAGTGAGCACTGACTAAAAACACTGCTGTAAAGCATGGGGTGAGGTTTAAGGTGGGATAAAGTGTCTATAGACATCAAAGGTTTTCTCTGTTTTCATTGGAGCTTCAAAATGCTGTTGAAATATTTGCTAAACTCAATTGATGTCTCTGAAGCCCTGGATGAAAAGCACCCAATATAGCAACCTGAGTTTTCAAACCAAGAGCACCACCAGGCTATCTCTTGCAACTGCCGTGCCCCAAAACTGGGCACTGCTCCTTCTGTCCAATAGTCTGTTCCTCTATTTTGCTATTGGAGTCACTTCCAGTGGCGTTTCCACTGGCACAGCATGACTTTCTTCAGCTGGCAGTAGCAAGAGCTCAGTCCCAGCTGAGGACGGGACCTACCAAGGTCCCACTACCAGCCTCAGTCTGTTCTACATGGCCTCAGAAATGACAGACCCCCCCAGTCAGGACCGTAGCCCCTCTGAGTTTTGTCACTGGATAGCAAAACAAGGAGTAACCTGGGAAAACTGTTTGGGATAAGAGGAGATTAAGGCACAGGGTGGGGTTTGGGTCTCCCAGTATCATAAAACAGGTCAGGGCTAAGCTGAGGCTAGGAGCTAGCAACAGCTCCTGGTCCCTGTTCACTGGCTGGCATAATTTCTGATGTGGCTCAATGCCGTCAGTGCCTGGCTGCGTTAATGTCCTTCCTGACTACATGGCCTTCATCTTTCCTCAGCCTGGAGAAAAGCTGCCCCAAGAGCTATTCCCCCCTCTTGAGAGCAGAGGGGGTTTCTGGAAGCAGGGAGGGCTGCTGGCAGCTTTCAGAAGTCCTCAGGTTGGCTTTGGTCCTGCTGGTCCCCTCCCATGGAAAAAGAGGTCAGCCTGGTCCCCATTCCCTCACTGCCTGCCCCTTGCCCTCCCTCCAGCCTGTCCCTCAGGCCTGAGGGCAATGGAGGTTTTGGCTTTGGCTGGATGATGGTCAAAACATACTGTTTTCAGAGGAAGGTATGACACTTGAAACAAATCCCAGAGGGTGCAAGAGCAAAGTTAATGTGAGACCAAAAGCAGAGGATGACCTCAGCTTGCAGCATATGGCTCTTGGTTCTCAAATTGATCAGGTTGCACCAAATTCACAGGCAGTAAGCAGCATAGTACCCTGCTGCTGTGAGTTCCTGGTGTCGGCAGCCTCCACCCCCTGGGTGAGGGAGCCTTGAAACTGGGAGGATTGACTAGGTCTTGGGAATTCCACCAATGTATAAGTATTTGCACATGGGTGAGACATGACCTGGTACTCAAGCTGCTGATTTACCATGACAACTGTAAATCTGGGGCTGGGCAAGGGAACTGCTGCCCCAGCACGGCAGGGTGGGTTTGGAGGAGGAAGGTGAATGAGATGCTTCCCAGGAAGGAAGGGGATTGAGCCAGCACATGGGAGGACAGTGGTGCTCTTAGGTTGGGAGTAGGCAAGTGTGAGATTAGGGACACAGTGAAGCTGTCCAAGTGTTTTGTTTCCAGGCAAAGTTTGAAGGACTCATGAAACATTTTGTTGAAAAAAGTACACATTTGTCTAGCTGGAGTCAGTGTGAGGTCTCGAAGTGGGAGCAAAATGGTCTTGATCAGCTTAAGGACCTTGGAAATAGGCAAGAGGCCTCACAAAACTCCTGCAAAATCTCACCAAAGTACCTCTGAAGTGTGTCATTTTGTAAAAGCAGTAAAAAAATTCTCATTTCCAGAAAGACCAAAGGAGCAGAAACACAAACATTGACTTTCCAAATATCAAGAGTAACATCAAAGGGCAGTCAACAACAGAGTGTTGAAAGGTACTTTACCCAAATTGTGTGGAGGGTCCTACATCACGTTGAGCCAGACAGGTAAGAAATGGTCTTTCATTTCCAGAAGAGGCCACTACAGGGCTACCACCACAGGTGTCTAGGGCTCTCATATGAAGGTGAAATGACAAAGATTTTGTCTCTACTCTCCTCATAAGCCATCCCTAAATGCAGATTTACTTTTGCTCTGTGTGTGCTGGTTACAATAATGTTGCCCAGAAGGGTCAGAGGCTGAGTCCGTACTGGATCCCTGCCATCTGTCTGGGTTTCCATGCCAGGCAAGCCAGTCTCCTTGCACCTGAAGCAAGTGAACAAAGGGGCAATATCCATGGCTGAGGACCTCAGAGTGATGCTGAGATCATAAATAACATAGCAAAGCAAGGCAGAAACACCAGAAACTGGATTAAAATATATTCACAGAGAGAGAAACTTCACAGCTCCTAGCTGGATGTGGAAAAGTGCTATATCTCTTTTGATTGCCGGAACCAAAGCAAGGGAAACGTGATCCAAGACTACCTTCCAGTGTTGTCAATAGTCAGACAACATTTGAAAAGCCATGTCTAAAAAAAATTAAAAGCAGTAGGAGCTATTACACACTTTAAAAGTCATTCCAGTTCAGTTATGAAAATGTATCCACAGTCTATTTGCCTAAAACTGGAGTGCTGTGATCCTTGTTTACCAAGTAAAACAAACACCCTGTACAGCAGGGGGAAATGACCTACTAATGCAAGTCTTTACAAGCCTCCTCATTATAGTGAGATCAGAGTGTGCCATGTGTGCCTATCGTTTTCTAGGGGCCTTTTCTTCTCCTTTTCCGGCTTGTTGTCAACATTCCTGACTTCCTGTCTGCTTTCTATTTACAGTTGTTGATGGGAGGGACAAAACCACACACGATTAGTTTGAAGTGGGACAGAAGCAGGGATTAAAATGTGAGTAAAAATTAACCTGATAAACAGTTCTTTCCAATACACAAGTTCGCATGAAAAGAGCATAAAGGATACACAGTTATGTAGGTATATCAATTGTATAGAGTTTTGAAGCAAAAAACTTTGCCATGAACCATAAGTCCAACATACAGACAGTATATTTTTTTTTGTTCTCTCTGCAAAGAAGTTTTAAAAGTTGATACAGGCCACAGTTCTGAAATATTTTCCTGCCATCACAGAAAACATGTTTTTTTTCAGTTGTGCACACTCGCTGAGCACCACAATACATACCTCTGCAAAAAGGTATCTCACTCAGGGCTTTTTTCCCTGGCAGAGCCTCAGCCTCTTTTCAAACCTGTCTGCTAAAATTTAATGCCACATCCAGCAGCTTCGCATACCCACAGCCTATCCCCACTGATGCAGTCACTATTTTCCATCATCTGCATCCTCCACAGGCTCAGGGCAGGCTCATTCCTCCCACCCCTGTGTTGACAGTGGTATTCCTCCCTCAAAAGCCTCTGAGACCTTGAAGGTCAGCTCAGCATTTGTGTGTGCCTTCAACCACAGCAACTGACAGGAACCACAACTCTCCCCACTACACCTCCTCTCCCTCCATGGATGCTCACTCAACTTCAGCCTCCAAATTCCTCCAGCTGCTTCCTCTTACCCACCTCAGGCTGCCGCTGCTCACAGCAGTAGAGTCCCCATTTCATCTGCTCTGTGGTGTACTGGAATACATAAAGCTCTGCTCAGGGATTTGAGAGAAATTATGTGAATAAGCAGCTGATTTTCTGTCCTGCTTGAGTTTTACTACTATAGCTTGAAGAGCAAAGCAACAGTTGGTACTAAAATGGTAATTTGGCATATGTGCTTTGTTGCTTATCAGCTCGTTCACTCAACAACAAAGACAGGAAAGTGCTGCAGGGGTCATTTCAGCAGGAGAAGGCTCAGAAAACCTGGAAGGCTGTGATGAAAATCATTTAAATGGCATATTCATTGGTCAGAATGAGTGTCAGTGGCAGTAAATGGGAACATATTAAAATGGCATGGGATGTTTAATCTGTGATTGATCTTCCAACAATTACCCTGCTTTCTAAATCTCTCCATATCATTTAACGAGGTGATTTCAATGTTCTAATAAAATGTGGCAGGGGAATGTTTCCAGATGTCCAGTGCATAGGAAAATAAATGCTTCTCTGAAACCATAATCTGTGTATTAAACCAACCAACATCATCCTCTGATTGAATTACACTTCTGTCTCAATTACAGAGAAAGGAGTCACTGAAAAGTCACAAGATTTTAAAAAAATACTTTCAAATCATGTCAGTTTTGTACACAGCAATACTTCTCTCTCTGTGTTGATTTTTTGGCATAAACCACCACCATTTCACTACTGCTGACATATCTGCTTTTAAAACATTTCTCTAAAATTGGTTGCTTATTCCTTGTGTTCTTTAAACATTATTTAAAGTGTTTTGATGTCAAATAGCTCAGTGGAGTTTTGGTGTGTGTACATATCTGTGTTGTACAAAGCAAAACATTGCTCCTTGTGCCCCATGATTGTGTTCTTTATCTCTGATCACTGCAAAAATGAGATGAACAGATGTAAGCCCAGCTCTTGAATTACACTTTGAGGACAGAGGAAAAAGTTTTGATGAAAAGTTCAGGACATCAGGAATTGCACTGGATCAGTCCATTTGTCAAACACGTCTTGCAGCCAACACAAGGAGGTCATTAGGTGTTCAGCAATTCTTCAGCATGAAGATTGATTATTTTTTTTTAATTATTTTTTCATTTGCAAGAGCGCTTCCTGCAACTGCTGGTCTGATTTCCGTACTTCAAAGAGCTCATACCAAAGTGTTCAAATAACACATCACCAGACCCATGCCCACTGTTGCTTATGTATAATATATATAGCAACCATTGCACCACAATAAAGGATGACTGTGAGCAGCCCTGGCCTCTTCCAGACTCCCTGGTAATTGCATGGGGTGACCCACGTCTGCAGCACTTGCCCCAGGTTTGCCAGACTTTCCCCCCTCACAAGCCATTCTTCAGCCAAACCCTTTGGGTTAACTTAATGGTTTTTACAAGTGTTTTGATGTGAAATTTCTCTAAGAAGTTTTGATGTGACACCTATGTGTCTTGTACAAAGCAACTCGACACCTTAAAAATTGAGGGTGAAACTAACCCCCTTTCAATTACCTCTTTCTTCACTCCCTGAGATTTTGTGCAGTGACATGTAACTACTACAGTGGACAGGACCCATGTCTCTATTTTCCATCCACTTGAGACTGGTTGGTTTATCTTTGTCTGTATTCACCCATCAAAAACAAATAAAAACTCAACTAATCCCTGACAGCTGTGGTCTCACTATGTCTTGATTTCAGTGAGGGCAAACACAGTCCTCTTAGCAAAGAGAAAAAGGAAAAAGAGAGGCACGCTTTACTCCCTCTGCTCTGTAAATAGTTTTGTTAGCTCTCAGCTATCACAAAAGCATATCCCACATTGCATATGGCAAATATTAACCAGATACTGATTGCAGCTCTTTTCACATGACATTAAGTAATGCATTTGGTCTTCCAGGTTAGCTGTGTTTGGATGTGAAGCTCTATATATTGACCTTTGAAAGATTACAGAGGAGGAAGGGAATACCTTCAACGGTCAGTATTTTACAATGTGCAGCTAGGTGAGTGCTTAGAGTCACAGCTCAGAACAGCAGCCCAAGGAGTGTGTTTTGTTCCATGCCTTTGGAAACTGTATTGGTTAAACAAGCTGAAAGGTGTCATTGAGTTTGTTTTAGAAACAGTAAAGAATTATGCTTAAAGGAAACTATGTGTCTGTCGTATCCAAGGAGGCTGAAATGATAGAATATACTATTATACTGAAATGATAGAATGTACGATACTAAGCATGTTAAGGCCAAGTTGTATATTAAATTTTCCTTTCTCTCCCCTTCTAATGATATAGTGATATGACCCAAATGATAATACACAAAGAAAAATCTCCTGGATTTGCCTATGCACAGGGTTCATTTGGTTAACTTTCTGAATATTAATTACAGTAATTAGGGCTCAATAAATAAGGTTGTTGTGAAATCTGGTCTTCTGAAACTGAGCTCCCAGAATTCTGTTTCTATGTGGAAGAGGACTCCAGTCCTGCCTGGTCTTCACAGTTACCAGCCACTTATGCTATAGTCTGTGCATTTTGTTCACAGAAAGTACAGAACTGGATATTGCTTTTCACTGCACATGCTTGTTGGGAGCCACGCATTCCTTAAAAAAGAGAGATATGTCATTTCTTCATAGACCTTTTCTGGCATATAACAGTCCCACTGCCACTAGTTATAGCTGCTGGGCAATATGAGAGCTGTATCTATTTTCTGTCGATTATTGAAGTAATTCATAGTGAGTATTTGTCTTTATCTGGGAGGGAGGGAGAAGAATTAAGGGCTAAGAAGGGTTATATGAATGCATTTTATTTTGCACCCAAGAAAAAGTGGAGCATGACACTCTTCTTGCAACCTTGCCTTCATTTCCAGAGCCAGCTGTGGTGTCTTTGAACATCCACACTGGCATCCACACCTGAGAATGGGGACACCCTTATTCCTCTGAGCAGCTAAAATTCTTTCTCAGCTTCCTCAATAACATTTAGCAGAAGAAAATCCATAAACACCATATTTTCATGTGTGTAACCCAAGGTTGTGTGCAACCTCCACTCTCACCAGTGTACCATATGCCTTCCAATAGTCCTACATTCTAACCCTCCCTTTCAAATCTGTGAGGGCTATCTGAAGATGTATACAATTCACGGTTTTAGTCCAAATAAGGGGACTTCTAAAGAGGCTGAAGTTACCTCAGACTCAGCCACACCCTTGAAAATATGGCTGTCCTGCTTGCTGAAGTACTTCTTCTGCTTGCTATGTGAACATCTCAAACCAACATCTTCGTCAGATCCATTGGGTAGTGCAGTAATCCCCATATCTCCATTCCTGGATACAGTATCTGTTAATGAGCTTGTCTAGGCACCAGCTTATTCCATTACTGCTGCTGAGATTTTTTTCTGCTATAGTTCCCTGTTATAACAACAGGCAGGCAGATATGTTAGAGTAGCAACATATCTTAGGAAACAAGAGGAAATGAAGATAAAAGAGAACAAAAATATATAAGTGAAAGCAGGAATTCAAAACAACTTGGAAAAAATTATAAAAACAGGTCAGGGTTTTAGGTTTTTTTGTTTATCCTAATTTGTAGGTAATTCACTGTGACAATACACAATCAATTAACTATAAAGTACACATGGAAGACATCTAATATTCAGGGAACAAAACAAGAAATACTGCTGTCAGAAGTGAGGCAAAACAAGAGATTGAAATCAATCAATCTGAAATTATTTGTAAGATTACAGAACTGTCTGTAGATGATAATGTTGGATGGTTTTCTCAACATTTCAGTCACAAGGGAGTACGCGTTTCAAGCTTGCCACTTCACAAGGAGACAGTGACTATACGGAATAGCCTAGAAGAAGCCTTGATGCAAGAGGAAAAGCTTTATTAACATAAACTGTTCAGAGTCCTCTCCTTATCATAACAAGTACAATTAAATCTTCTTCCGCTAATGGATAAAATACTTCCTTCATTTACAAAACAACCTGCTGTAAGGGAAACTGCACACTGAACAGACCTTCATCCTCAAAGATTTGCTTTATTAAAGGCTCAACATGAAAAGGGCTAAAGAATTTCAGCAAAACAGATTGGAAATCTTCAGGGATATCTTACGTTGTGCCTCAAACAGGACCCCAGGGCAAAAAAATTAGAAAACATTAAGATTGATGAGATAAGAGTGATCCTGCAATTATACAACACCTCGGGAGAGGTGTGCCTTTCACAGAGCACAGTTGCAAGATCTATCATCGGCATCAAAGAGAATTGCATATAATAGCAATCCCAGAGAACTCCAAACAAAGCTGAGAGCTGTACAGGAAAAGTGGTAGTGTGATAAAGCAGAGGAAATCCAGCTGTACACTGATAAGCATGAAAGGGTTTTGCGAGTCAACGTGAAGAGGTCCCGGACTGGTGACTCCGGTCTAATAACAAGCAAATTCCTTGCAACCTTCAGTCCTACATAGGACATATTTTGAAGAAAGGGCTGGAAAACTCTTGTTTGCTGCAGCCTGTATTTGCATTGCCCACACACAGCCAAGTTGCTAAATATTCTTCTCAAAGTCTCTAACCTATTTCAGAAGGTTGTAAGAACTTCTATATTACTTTTTGTTTCAACAAGAAGAAAGTCATGTCTAGGTATGCCCCTGCTAAACAGCAAGACCCTCTGGCATTACTGTTGATGGATAATCACAATGTGCAATACAGAATGCCAAATAAACTCAATGTTTTATTTGGTGAATATATTCTAAGAGCCACCATCTTCAAAGAAAAAGCATTTCTCTCTTCAACTCAAACACTTACTGTGCAGATTTGACAATCAATTTTACTAGAATTAAATGAGATATGCAGATTATTATTCTTTCTTTTGAGCTATTTTATCTCTGTCACATATTTAAAATGTGATGAGTCTTAGGACTTCGAGCTAGAAGCAAAGTAGATTAACATTCCATGACTAGAAGATAAATCTAAAATTTGAAGTGGAAATAAATTGAGGCAATTATATGTTGGAATAAGACATTAAGGAAAGTGGTAAATTTGTCATACCTTTAAGTCTTTAAATTATTCTTTAATATCTTCTGAAGAGAGGTGTTGTAACTTAACAAAAAATTTGCTGGATTCAGTAATGGAATTCTGTGACAATGTTCTTGTGAAAGCTTAAAAGAAAATAATTCATTGGTTAGTAAAATTGTTTCCAAACTGAAAGTTAAATGTTTCCAGTGAGTGAAACCTGCTGCCCACACATGTCCCGTGGAAGTACTGAAAACTGCATTAAGGTAAAAACTTAAATGGTGCTCACGACACAGATTGTTCTGAATAGTGATGGGGAAAAAAAGCAGATTTTTTTAAAGAGTACATATACTCACACAACTTAGGCCAAAAAACTATATTATGATAATTTCATTTAAGGATCTACTGATCAACAAAAAATTCCGACTTAATATAATGGAATAATTCCTTTTACAGGACCTAGAAAATTGTGATTGCATGATAATCTAGGTCTTAAAATGGTTATTTTTTTCTTTGTTTAGAAATGTAAAGCTGGAAAAACAGCTACTACCTACTGTTTATGCTTTGGATTCCTCTACATCAAAGTTTAGCTCTTGAATGCTGTGCTGTTGTCTCGTAGGTTTAAAAGCCCACTGTTAGTGAATGCATTCTCCATATGCAAACACTTACAGGCTGTAACCACACAATTTTTTAAATTCTTACTTCTTATAAATAAAACATAAAATCCAGATTTCTAAGATCTTTCAGTTTAGAACTTAAATTGAAGGCTAAAATAAACTTTTTAAAAATACGATAATATGCTTTTGAAAAAAGAAAGATTGAGGTGGAATGTGCTACTTTGGTGCAGGTATTGTGAATACTAGTAAATCCTGTGCTTGATGGATACAACAGCTCCTTTTAACCACTGCATCATATCCTGAACTTTTTTCAGAATCATTGTTGAATAGTATATATCCTACATCATACGAAAATGACCTAATTTCTCTACTGCTAGACATAAAGCTTTTAGCTTAATCACATGAAAGCACTTCCAAGGCACCAGTCTCTGTGATGTACCAGATCTGCACTAGGAATATTAAACAGCATTGCTCAGAGAGCAGATTAATGTAAGAGTTTCTTACTCATTAAAACCTCCTTGGTCGTTAAGAATTCCTTATTTTCCATTTGATTATGCAATTATTGTCTAAAATTGAGTGCTCACCCCATATCCTGTTTGCCTTACTGCTTCAATAGCTTTGCTTTGGAAGAGTTCTGCCCTTCCAGACATCTCAGGACACCAGGAATAAGCAAATATCGTCAAATATATCTTACAGCTCAATCAACCAAGAAACTCAGCTGCTTGCTAGAGATTTTACACCTAAGAAGATGAAAAGGAGATTTAGGTCAGGAAGAGCTCCCAAACATAAAAAAAGTGAATACAGTGTAAAGGAACCAACTCCTGTTTCCGGATTCCAGTCCTCCAGGCCAGGGAATTGTATACTAGACATAAAAGTAGAGGCTAAACTGAGCTCAGTTTGCATGCAGATTCAAATATCACCCCAAACCAAAGTGTTTCAGATTTACATCACACAAGTGTTAAACTGACATCATTTGTCTCCATAGACTAAAATTACCATGTTCAAGGAGGACAGGACTTCTCTGGTCCTGTCTGTTGTTCAATAAGATGTCATGTTTTGAAAAATTATGCTCTTTAAAGTTTTTCTTAAATAAATAAAAAAATAAAACCAGTATCTTTAATGTAAAAAAAACCAGAGAACTGAGGAGGGAGTACATGTTTGTTCCTTTGGCTAACTTTTTGTTAGTATTGATCATGGTGTTTGGAAATTTGCTAGCAGCTTGAAAAAAAAATTATAAAATACTCTAAGTCTTCTAACACTATCCAAAGTCTTGTAAGACATGAGGAACCAGGGGGTTAAGAAAACTTTATTGAAAAGGTGGGAAGAAGAACAGCATCAGCAAGATTATGTTAATTGCCTCCTCAGTCTCCTCTCCCTCATGGCTTGCGCACCACATGGTGGAGGCTTTGCTAACAGAGCCAAAGAAGTACCTTATTTGGTTCTCCTCCTGTAGACTCCATAGAAACAGTGGGAAAAGAAACTTGAACAAGCAGATCTCCAAGTGAAGCTGGCAATGTTACAGGCAGCACTGAGGTGGCTGCAGTTCTCCAAGTGGCCCATGACATGCATTATTAATGTGGAAAAATTAAAAGCTGAAACTGTTTATTCAAAAGACAATAAATTAGAGACTTCCTGACTTCTGAAGGGTCCTAATCTGCTCCTGCACTGTACCCTCTGGAGCAGTCATTAAGCAGTCCTGGAAGAACGGGCCCTGTCATTCCCACTAGCATATGGCACATGGAGGGTTTGCTTCTCCACTGCAAGATAGGACATGCGTGGCATGCTGAGGAAATCAAAGGGATAGGAGGTAGAAAAGAGGACATGGCATGTGAACTTTTGATGACAGTTGCTTGCACACTTGACGCATTCTGAGAATACATTTCATAACTTCAAAGCAGCTTGTGAAGAAGACCAGCATCTCCAAGAGCACGTTGATGAATCTAGAAATGTCATCCCAGTGTCAGTGCTTCTGTCAGAAGTATGTGTTCACTAGCACTGACCTGCTCATATGCTTATAAACCTCCAAGACTGGTTTTAGACTGAAGATAACACCCAGCTAGTAAACAGGCTCCAAACATCCTTGAACCTTGGCTAAATTTCAGTTCAGTTCTGAACACTGGTTTTATGACTGGAACCTTTTTCTACCTCTGCTGCTAAATCCATTTTCTCCGGACATTCACAGCTGTTTGATGGTTGGCATAATTTCAGTGGTTACTAAAAATACAATGAAGGTAGTAAGAAATGCTACTAAAGACCACACAACTAATACCAGGCTGCATATGCAGGTGGACTGTGAAACAAAACAGGATCACCTCAGCGCAGAGAGCAGAACCTTCATTTCAGCCTTTAGGCCTGTGATTTGAGAGGGGCCATGATGAGTATATACACACCAGCCATTGAGCTCTCAGTGCAAAGCTGAAGAAGGGCAAAGTATCAGCCATTGCCAATTGCCCCATTGCCAATCCTCTCATTTCAGCCAAAAGAAAATGCTGGAGATCTATTTTAAAACCAGGGTGATGATATTGTTCTGATTAAAAATAACTCACTGTCTCTCAAAAAAAAAAAAAAAAAGAAAAAGAAAATACTTCTCACACAAATCCTGCATGAGATCAGGTAGACTGGGCAGCTGATTATAGAGTTGTAACAGTACAACCAAAGGGGCAGCAAAATGTGGTGGGGATTGGAACAAATTGTTAAAATTTCCTCTACCAGCACTGTCAGCAATGCCAACCCAGTCCTAAATTAAAACCCTAAATCTTCTAGGGCGTGATCCGACTGGCACTTAGGAAAGCTGGTTCATGCTGAAGTGGCTGAATGAAAAGGACCTTAATCTCTTTCTCCTTTAGTCGTGACTTGGAGTAATGAAAACATTTTAGACAGAAGCATGATTGTTATGTTGATGATGTCCCTTCAACTATTTACAGAAGTAGTGCCAAGATACCACAAGAAAGGCTAAGCATAAAGTATTTCCAGCACATCAAAAAGCAGGAAGTGTGGGAAATCTTCCCACTAGAAAAGCCTGGTCTCATGGGATTTCCAGTTCCAGCTTAACTATTGCTGTCCCAGCAGCTCAGAGAGTGAACCCTGTTAATTTACCCTAACTGTGCAAACTCATTTTTCCATAGTAAGGTAACAGAGAACTGGTGGAAATCCCAGACTGTCATTGTGTGAGAGTTTAAGTGAGTCTTTTCACTGGTTGAGCTTGAGGTAAATTGAAGATATAGCTATTTAATTCAACTCCCTATTTTGCCTACTCTACCCCAAACTGGAACTTGTGGCAATTAAGCCTTCAGAGCTCAAGAGTGTGAGTTTAGCTGCGCTCTGCTGGGCTGTGTGCCAGTGGAAAGGGGGAGTGCAGGTCTGGATGACAAGCAAACAAAACTGTATATACAGTGCCTGTGTTTTTTTCCAGCAAGTAGCAGCATCTAGCAACCACTTTCATGCCTGCTCCTGGAGCTTCTGGGAGAACTGTCAGTGCTGCAATGCCATCTGCATGGGGCACAGGAGGGCAGTGATGTCCCTTTTGCAGGATTTGCATCAAGGAGTCTTAAATGTTCTTTAATATGGGTTGTAATAATCTATAGTTAATGTATGGAAACAATAAATTGGCTGCTGTGAGGAATGATGTCTCTTGGCAGCTTAGCTGAGTCTGGTATCTTAGCTGCAAGCTCCTGACAGCCCTGGAGCACCTGGGTCTCCATAGGATCATCTCTCCTCTGACCTCCAACTAACTACCTGTATCTGATGGAGGAGTCATGCAGCAGCACACTGCTCCCCATTGTGCCTGGCAGTAAGCAATCAGTCCAAGAAGTCTCCGTACCCTGCAAATTCTGTTCAGAATCAGGGCTGGCACTAGAATGTGACAAGGGCCTTTCACCTGAAAAATACCATGTATCAAAACAAAGGCATTTCA
Source organism: Apus apus (assembly GCF_020740795.1). Lineage (NCBI taxonomy): Eukaryota > Metazoa > Chordata > Aves > Apodiformes > Apodidae > Apus > Apus apus. The sequence goes on from NC_067283.1 coordinate 103,239,824, forward strand.
GAGAAAACGAAGCAATAAAAAAAATTGTCTAGTTCACCAGATGAGTGGTTGTCTTCTACAGAGGCTCCATGAAAGCTCTCCTTCACTTTAAGCTTCAATTACAGAGTGACTGAATCCCACATGTCATTTCTCTCCTTGCTTCAGGAGGAGCTGCTTTGGAGAGCTGCCCATTATTTCTGATCTCTAAGTTCCTTGCTTGACAAAACAAAGATGGATACTTGCACTGCCTTATTTTTGCAACTAAGTCATATGTCTTGGGAAATGAGGCTCCAACACACAAGTTGTTTAAGTCTAGAATCATAGAACGGTTTAGGTTGGAAGGGACCTGTTTCAACCCCCCTGCCATTGGCAGAGACACCTCCCAGTAGACCAGGTTGCTCAAACCTCCATCCAACATGATGAACACTTCCAGGGAGGAGACATCCACAACTTCTCTGGGCAACCTCTTCCAGCGTCCTCACCACCCTCACAGGAAAGAATTTCTTCCTAATATCTGATCTAAATCTATCCTCTTTCATTTTGAAACCATTACCCCTTGTCCTATCACTAGGTGCCTTTGAAAGAACTCCCTTTCCTGTAGGCCCCTTCAGGTACTGGAAAGCTGCTGTAATTTCTACCCAGAGCCTTCTCTTCTTCAGGCTGAACAACCCCAACTCTCTCAGCCTGGCTTCATAGGAGAGGTGTTCCAGCCCTCCTCCTGTGGACTTGCTTCAACAGATCCATGTCCTTCTTATGTTGGGGCCCCCAGAACTGGACACAGTTAAGGGCTGGCTTAGAAGAGCAACTTCCACTTCTGTCATGTCCCTCTTCTTCACCTCTTCCTCACAGCAGTGGCTTAAGCAACAATATAGGGAATAGAAGCAGGAGCACAATAGCTAGAGCTTTTGTGCATCTCAAATGTAGGTATCTCCATCAGTAAAGACACCCATGGGCACAGTTTAGGAAAGTGTTCCTAACATAAGGTACCTAGAAGTAATAAATATGATTATGAGAACGAGTTAAGCCTTTCCTTTCAAAGTGTGACGTGGGCTAACATACAAAGAAAGTAAAACTATTATGCTTGTATATACCTCCCCTTTCCTAACTGCCTGCAAGCGGAATGCCCCTTACACACATGAAAAAGGTCCTGGCCTGTTTTAATTTATTGTACTTGTTCCTACATAGAATCACAGAATCATCATAGTTGGAACAGATCTCTGAGATCACCGAGTCCAACCATCAGCACAAAAAACCCAAACAAACACAAACAACCACACACACTCCACCAAAAAACACCCACAAAAACCTCCACAACCTCAGACACTAGGACATGCCCTGAAGTGCCCCATCTACACATTTCTTGAATACCTCCAAGGATGGTAACTTAATCACCTCTCTGGACAGCCTATTCCAGTGCCTGACCACTCTTTCAGTACAGAAAATCTTCCTAATATCCAATCTGAACCTCCCCTGCTGCAACTTCAGGCCATTTACTCTGGTCCTATCGTTAGTTACCTGGGAGAAGAGTCCAAGACCCACCTCCCTTCAACCTCCTTTCATGTAGTTTAGAGGGTGATGAGGTGTCCCCTCAGCCTCCTCTTCTCCAAACTAAACAACCCCGGTTCCCTTAGTTGCTCCTCAGATTACTTGTTCTCAAGACCCTTCACCAGCTTGCTGGCTCTCCTCTGTGCTCACTCCAGCACCTCAGTGTCCTTCTTGTAGTGAAGGGCCCAGAACTGCACACAGGACTTGAGGTGTGGTGTCACCAGTGCTGAGTACAGGGGCATGATCACTTCCCTACTCCTGCTGGCCACACTATTCCTGATGCAGGCCAGGATGCTGTTGGCCTTCTTGCCACCTGGGCACACTGCTGGCTCATGTTCATCCAGCCATCAACCAGCGCTCCCGGGTCTTTTTCTGCCTGGCAGCTTTCCAGTCTCTTCCCCAAGCCTGTTGTGTTGTTTGCTTTTGTCTGCAGTTGGACTGTCCTTGGTGCAGTGAACAATTTGAAGCACTCAGATAGATACTGTCAGTCTTGTAATTTTCTCCTTAGTGCTTGCAGACCTCTCATTTCTTATCACCTATAAATCTGCTCACCAGTCCTCAGGTGTCTCACGAAGCCTTAGATTTCCCATAAGTCCTTAGCTCACATCAGCTGCTTGCCTTTGACAAAAACTAAATGTGGTAGGTGGACTTGCATGAGAATGGAAAGGAAAATTACCGTATCAGTGAAGAAAAAGAGCATAAACAGAGGATTTAGCTAGCATTACAGAGTCTATTCAGATCATTGCTTCAGCTGTCAAAATGATCTCTGGATAAACTAAGTTCTGGCACAAAGATACTGGCTGCTTGGACGTGGTAAGAAAGTAACCTCACTACCTGGGCTTGACAGCTTAATAAAGCTGCATCTGTTGAAATTAAGATCTGAGATAGATAATCCACAAATGGTGCTTGAAACAGCATTCAAGAGGTTTATGGCAAGGGGCTAGTACAATGTGCAGCCTCCAGTTCATCATCATCTGAGGTGAATTAGAAGTGTGTGTTGAGGCAGTAACAATGGCCAGATCACATCATTTTACAGGACCCATTTAAGAGTAACTTAAAGAACAAGTTGCACAGACTGCAAGATGAGAGGATGGACAGCAATGGAACTAGCTATAGGAATGCAGGGAACAGTTATCTCTTAACCTCAACCACAGCAAAGACATACTGCTTTACCTTTAGACACACAGTCTAATCTCCTTCTTTCCCTTCAAGAGGCAGACTGGTATAACTATCAAAACAAATTTGCATAATCCAGAGCAAGGGCAGGCCTGATCCTCTTTCAGCTGGACACAGACTTGCTGCAGACTCAGTCACTGAAAGACAGCTTCTTGAATGGTTGTAATGGTACCAAGTATCTCAGCCCCAAGGCTGAACTGATTTAAAATAAACGGAAGCAAGCTGCTCCTAAATCGAACTAACTGCCCATGCCACATTAAAACTGCTTTGAAGTTAAATGTGTCAGAAAAGACCCATGCTTTCAGCAAATGAAGAAACCTCTAACAATACTGCAGATTTTTCTCATGCTTTGAGTAGCACATTACTTAAGACTTTGTTCTGGTTTATTATACTAACGTGGATAGGCACGTACAAAGGCTTGGGTACTAACATTCTGATGAGTTTGATAATTGCCTTAATTTCTGCCTTGCTGAGGATTATTCTAATTAATATGGAGACTGGCTTAATTAAAGCACATGCGTGGTAAAACAGACAAAGCCAAGAAAAAGCTCCTTCATTGCCTGGTAGACAATGTCATTTTTACCACAGATATTCTGGCCAAAGACGACCCATCTAAACTGTCATCCTGGAGCCAAACCACATGCAGAGAAGTAAAGGCACAGTCATTAGAAAATACCTCTATAGAGTAGTACACTGGAAATTACATAAACTTGACATTCGGAGATATTTAGCTGAACAAAACCATCATACTTTCAGCAGAAATTTTCAATCCATTCAAGACAAGTTTTTGAAAAGAAACTGAGGGCAAAACACAAACCATTATTAGGTCTTTTTGAGTACTAATGTGTGTTTCCAAAAATAAAAAGTGATCAAAAATTCTGGCAAGAAAGTATTGGCGGTGACAACTACAAGACACAGCACAAAAAAATGTCTTTGCAGTGAGAGACAGGAGGCTGAATCAGTCTCAGAGCACTTAGAGAAGGAATAACAGGTACCAAACAGACATGGGGAAAGTAGAAATATTAAGAAGTCAACGAGTCACAGGACTGGGAATTCTTACTTGATTGCCTCATCAGAATCTTTTTGAGCTTCTGAAGCAGCATAAAGCAAGAATCTTCAGGCAGGTCAGAAAGGTTGCTGATGTCTACAGTTAAATGAGAACTGTGCCATCTCAGAAACAAAAGCATGATTTTTTAATGGTGAGCTCAAGGGCACCAAATCCACCTGAATAATTACAGATGGCTGTGACAACAAATCCCTCAATACTTTGTAGTTTATATGTATGTAAACTACTACTAAGTATACATATGTGTGTGTGTGTGTATATGTAAAATAGACTCTGTGTATGTGTGTGTTACAGTAAGGAGGTTTATTTTTGGGCTTTCCAGGGATATGCAACAAAAGAAAGGAAATGCTGAAACTGCCTTCTGGGACAGAAGAGTTACACCCCGTGCAGAGAGTAATGGCTACCAAGCTATTTAATTACTACTTTTGCCAATCCATACCTAAAGGCTATTATAAGTATATGAACAATATTTAAAGACACTTGGAGTCTAAAGAGTCTTTCTTCTTGCTTTAGTTCTACATAGTGCTCCTTTGTAATACAGTAGTGGGTAGATGAGTCCTGCAAAAGATTTAAGATACTAAGATGCTTATTATTAATAACTATTTTGTTTAAATAAATGACAAAATGAGTTAGCAGCAGATTTCCCTATCTCTATTTTCATCTTCTTATTTTAATTACTATATTGCTATTCTATTGCAGCTATTTCAAGCTGAGGTAGCAGGTTTTTTTATTTAAACATTAACAGGACAGAACCTTCTGACTCACAAATAAGCTGTCAGAATAATTAACTTATGAATTTTTTACATCTAATAATACTATGCAATCCACTGAAATGTTTCCCTCAGCAAAAGATAAGAGGGGAAAAGTGATTCAAACATATGGCCAGCATGTCAGCAGCTTTTATGAAGGCACCACAGAGAGCAAAGATGCAATTCGCCCTGCCAATATGTTATTTCATAGCCAAAGAAATGGAGGAGTTGATTTAGAGCACATAAAGAGGTTCAATAGTTCCTGAAAGGAATCAGACCTTTGGGTGCCAAGTTCACAGGCCAGAAAATGGGGCCAGCTCCTTGTTTACAGGGGGCACACAGCTGCGGAGGAGGGAGCAAAGCAGTTGTCTGTGTTTTTTACACAGGCCAGGGCTACTCAGACTTGGCTGGCATGTCAGATTGAACTGCTCTTTCCCTTAAGCTCGAAAATAATAATAATGGTCTGGTTTCCCTTTTTTTTATGTGCTTTCAACCATACTGCTATTTTTATGCTTCATTTGCTGGCACATGGATCAATCACTGTAGGACCTGATTTACAACCTGCATCCCAGACATTGCTTCTAGCAAGGGGGAAACAGGGACAAGTGTGTTAAAACACCCGTTGTGCAGTGTCTTGATTTGGCTCCAGAAGATATTTGGAAATATAAGGCTGAGGAGAGAGGCTGCTTCTGCTATCATTTATACCAATGAACTTCCGAGCAGAGAATCCGTCTGACCATTTCCATAGAGTGAACCCAAGCCTTTCAGTGCTTGTAAGCCAATCCCTCTTTAAAGGACTATTTTGTTTTCCCGAGATGTACAGCCCAATCCCTCAATTCATTATGGATGGCTTTTCTAGACTAAGAGGAAAAAAGATTGTTTCATTGGAGAAACTAAACAAAACTGACATCCATACTATGTATTGCACTCTTCTGAGAAGCCTTTAGTTTAAAGCCAAGACATGACCTTCATCTCCTGTAGCACATGGAACACTAGTGTAGCCTCAGAGCAGAGGCCAATACTTATTTTGATCATTGGGGACCGATGTTAAGGGTATCCACATAAACCCCATTGCCCTCAGAGCCCATTCAAAAGAAGATTCAGATCCCCTTCCACATCCTGGATGGGGGAGATGACACAGAAGTGTCTCTCACTCAAGTGAGGTTATTATTTATTTTTTTATTATTATTGTTTTCAGAGGTTACTGTTTCAGGAGGAGCGGGAAACCTCTGTGTATACAAATGCTGGTATAGCAGAAAAATCAGTAAACAGACTTCACCATTACAATAAAACAATAAAAAAGACTTGAAATCTCTGGCTGTAAGAACAAGAATAGATACTGCTATAGTGAGTTCCTTTTTCTAATTAGACCTGGACAAGTTGCCTCATTGGGCAATGAGGCCGCTGTCTTCTCCTCAGAGGTAGGAACATTATGCCTCTTGGGGAGCTGTGAGTCAACGAAGCAGTGATAAGGTCGAAACAAAGGCATGGGTGTCCGCAGCACTGCTGTCCTGAAGGCAGGAACTTTCTTCATAATGTGCTTGCCCAGAAACAGCCCCACAAATTTCACAGTTATTGAGTACAAAAAGAAACCTGCTTTTCTTTTTTGTTTTTCTACTCAAGATACTTGGTGATATGTCAGGAAGCCATGGGGCTCTGGACAATAAAGATTTTGGTCATCAAAGTGTCAGCTAGAGCCAGTCACGAGATTTCTGACGACATGTCATTTCATTGGAAAACATTGATTCGCCAGAGCCAGAAAGTTTAATGTTGAAGTGTATCTGTTTCAATGAACTGACATCAAACCACAGGTAGTTTTCCATTGAAAAACTGCCTGTCTTCCTACCAGCTAGGCTGGTGGGCTGCTTGGGATGCAGGGATCGTAGGCTTGCTGCCACCCAACTGGGAGCCTGGTAGCGCTGGGAGATCTGGCTGAAGTCAGCAGTCCCAAAGTGTAAGCTCCCAGCCTCAGCCTTGGCTCAACATGCCACTCAGTAAGAGGCAGTAAAGAAGCACGTCCTGGGGAGCATATTTTATTTTGGAAATATCATTCATCATTGTTTCCTATTCCTATTTTTTCCCTATAAACTTCTCTTTTGTGGGTAATTTTGAAATAACTGGTTTCATTCCAAATCAGAAAAAAACCACAAATGTCAGAATTTCCCACGAACCAGGAATTTGATAATTTGGCCAGTCTTTCTGGTAATGAACCAGCAAATTTTCAATTAAATTTGATATGCTGCTTGATGGCAATGAGCAGTTTGATCTTCTACACAACTTCGAGTGCTTCTCAAAGCACTTTCCAACTGTAAAAAAAATCATAGAATCACAAAATGATAGAATGGTTTGAGTAGGAAGGGACCTAAATCATCTAGTTCCAGCCCCCTGCATGGGCAGAGACACCTTCCACTGGACCAGGCAGCTTAGAGCCCCATCCAACCTGGCCTTAAAGACTTCCAGGGATGAGGTTTCCACAGCTTCCCAGGGCAACCTTCTCCAGTGTCCTACCACCCTCACAATAAATAATTTCTTCCTAGTGTCTAACCTAAATCCTCCCTCTTCTGGTTTTAATCCATTACCCCTTGTCCTCTCACTATAAGACCTAGAAAAAAGCCTCTCCCCAGCTTTCCTTTAGGCCCCCTTCAGGTACTGGAAGACCACTATAAGGTCTCTTTTGAGCCTTCTCTTCTCCAGGCTGAACAGCCTCAACTCTCTCAGCCTGTCTTCGTAGGAAAGGTGCTCCAGCTCTCAGATCATCTTTGTGGCCCTTCTCTGGACTTTCTTCATTAGCTCCATGTCCTTCTTATGTTTGGGACTCCAGAATAGGACAGAGTACTCCTGCTGGGGTCTCATGATAGCTGACTAAAGAGGGAGAATCTCCTCCCTTGACCTGCTGGCCATGCTTCTTTTGATGCAGCCAGTTGCCAGGAGGGGAAGGCACAAGCAGTAACTAGGCTGGGACTCCTCACTGCTTGATGAGGCTAACCCAGCATGATCTGCTGAGACCCCAGAGGAGGGAGGCAGCCTTACTCTTAAAACACAGTGAGGAACTGAGGGAGATGCAACATGCCAGTCTCCCGGTCTAAATCTTATTAAACAATATCATAAAATAACAAGCTCTCAGAATAAGATTGTCCTGTACAGAGCACATATTCATCTGTTGAGAAATATGATTTGCATTAAGTGTCCTTCACTTACCTCTTTATTACTGACCTTATGAAGTGGTAGAGACTTGACTTGAGAGGGAGAATACAAATTACCAGCAGTTTAACCCATGACTGGTGAGAAACCAGGATGACAGCAGCTACTTCCCTGCTGACATTTATATCAGCAAAACATGTCTCAAACCCCATCCTAAGCAGCATTAAAATCTCCAATGCATTTTACATGCGTACAGCACAGGGTAAGATTCTACAGTGGGAACATGAGCATGGCCTAAAGCTCACAGAGAAAAGGCCAGACTTCAGTCTGAAACCAGTTCTTCATAGATACTATGATTTCCTAAGCAGCCATCACAACTAACATCACCAAGGTCTCTATCCTGCACTGCCCAGACTGGCCAAGATCCCAGTTGCAGCAATAAAGATGCAATATGTGCATAAATATTGCCAATGCTACTAAAGGAGATTTCTCTGCAAAAAGAGAAAGGCTCAGTCCTGGATGAACTTTATGATTCCAAAGAGATTCAGGATGCCCAAGAGAGGGAAGGTTAGTAGCTGAAGTGAAACAGCTTTGGCTCGGTGCCTGAAACTGTGAGCCCTGGACTCTTTTAGGTTCCAAACAACCTAATTTAGATTATACTTGGATATGAGAACTGTGTAAACATTATTTAGTCACACGCATGTTTAGGTAGGAGTATTCCTGTATTTAAGCAATTAGCTACCTAGAAATGACACCAAGTTAAGAGATGAAAAGAAGAACAACAGACAAGTACCAGGAGACAGCATCCACCAATATCTTTCCAACAAGATAAGATGCCTTTAAATTAATGTAGGGCTTTGTCAAAGTAAAAGTAGGTTCCAAAAAGTTTTATCCAGATTTTGCTTACAACCACTCCGCTCCTGCAACTACTGAGAGCTTCACAGGATTTCTACTTCAGAGGCAACTGAATCCAGCTGAGCTAAGATGTAAACTTGCTTTTGTAGACAGCCTGCAAGTACTGGAAATTATTGGTGAGTATCCAAAACTCACTGTCATCAAATTAGAAGCATGGAGAAAGCATTACAACCTCGATGTGACTATACTATAGCAGTCACTAAGGCCTTCTGTATATTTGTTTCAGAGTAATTCTGGGCTTACCATGGATACTCCAACAGAAGGACACCTGCTACATTGCTTTATTTTGTTCTCTGAGAAGATGCTGTGAAGCAGCAAGACCATTCCACGTAACACTGTGCTCCTGAAGCTGGTCTCCAATATTTGCCCTCTAGAATGAGAACGGCATGGAAGAAAGTTCCTAAAGTCATAGTTTTTTGGAGGCGGTAGATCAGAGAGAAGATCTACGGTTCCCTATCTGTCTTTGGGAGACAGGGAGACACATGGGGCTACGCTTCTTATCATATGCTTCCTGTGAACCAGAATGCAGATAACACTTCCTCATGGCCCTCAGGAAGGATGCAAATAAAATAAAGGTGCTCTATTTCTGAGTCAAACCTCTGCAAATTTACCATCCTATGATCTGAAAGGCAAAACTGGACCCTTTTTATCCTTCCTAGCCTATTAACCTCTATAGTCCTGTTTGAATCCTAGCTCATGGCTGGGATCCTCTTAGTCACAGACAGACAACATGGAATGACATGGGTGTTGGTGCATCTCTGTCTTTCTCTTTTTCTGCTGTCTCACCACATGAGGAGCCCACCGTTCTGAGCTCTATTTGAGTTTGGGGGGCTTTTATGCATTATTACCAAATCTAAAAGAGTAAGCCAGTAGATCTTCTGCCAGCTGACAAACACTGGGGGGGGCAGGGAAATCAGAAGAAATCACAAACTAATTACACATATAGGAAAACATTAGCTACTAATTTCCAGTTTTAAATCTGAAAATCAGAAAAGCTTCTTCAGACCAGTGCCAACAAGTCCCAGGCATGCAGCGCGAGAGCAAACAGTTGTGAGGTCCTTGGTAACAGCCTGGCAGTGAATCAGTCTGAGGGTGGCCATCTGCGTTGGTGTTGTACGCAAGGCTTGTTTTCCACTCCTTCCTATTGACAAGATTAATAAATAGAACCATGTGCTGTGCTTACGTGTGACACGCCTGGCACATTTAACTCACTGCAGAATGTAACAGTCTGTGATTTAGAAGAGTTGAAAAGAGCAAAAGGTGTTTGTGAAAGTAGCTTTCTTGAGGCAAACAAAAAATAAAATGAGGCCAGCAGATCAGCTGAACTTTCTCCATTTTTCTGCTCATGTCTTCAAGCTGGTAATACAAACTTTGGACAACAATATGCCAAACATTCACCTTCATCATTGATGTAGCTGATTGGTGTCAGATGATGGTGTTGGTTTCATCAAAGAAACAACCATGGAGCCTGTAACACATTACTGCTGGTTAGGAGAGCTGCAGAGGAGAGATCAAAAAGGCAACGGAAAAACAAAGAGAAATAAAAAGGAGGAAAAAGCATGAAAAATATCAGCTCTTCTCCCAAGGGATACAGTCTCCCACTCATAGTTCTGACACAATGAACAAACAAAACAGAGGTCTAATACAGTTTAGCAAGTAAACAGCCTTCACAATTCAGCCTTGCTTGTTTGTATTAAACTTTCATTCATATCTTGAGCTTCTGATACAAAAAGGGGTATAAATGAGTCATAATTATACATCAGAATAAACTAAGCCACAATTTAAACTATAATTGGGTCCTCTCCATGGAATATATTGAACCAGAGTTTCTATGCAGAGTTTCTTCCAGCAAGAGAGTTTCCATGTTATGCATGTGACTTTCAATTGCTATACAAGGGTAATCTCCAAAGCAGGTCATGTGAAATTTCATATATGTTCCCAGAAATCTATTCATTATTTTCAATAGTTGCTGCTGTTGATGGCAGGTATCCTTTGTGCCTCCAAAATGTGTGTCATGATCTTTCATGATACATGGGTTCATCTTTTCAAAGGCTTAATAATTTCACATTAAAAACATTTCATCAGATCAATGTGAGTGCTGGCAGAGGTACATAATGTTTCTTACAGCCACAGCTGTGATGGTTATTTCACAGATCCTCTGGCAAAAGCCACACACTTTTATGGACTTTCAAAAACATTTTCAAGGAAAGAAAAAGTGGAGACTTTTTCTGGAGGTGTCTTTCCAATAATCTTTGGCCTCCCAATTTCTACCTCTGAGGTGTAGTGGACATAATGAATTTCCATGGATGAAGTTATTACTTCTAAAAAGGGGCAGCATTCCAGTGCTGCCATGTGCGACGAGTTGATTACAGCCTATGGGATCAATAAATCAAAGTGCCATGGGTTAGTGTTTGATGACTGCCCTAATGTCCAGTGCAATTTCTTGGTAACAAGAAAGTCATTCCTTATTAAGGAGTTGTATGCTTTTATGTGATGCATCCAAACAGAGAAATACATTAGACACACGTCCAACATAAGGAAGCAAGAAATGAAATAAAACCAACAGCCGGGAAGCAGAGAGATTAACATTGACTACTCAGACCTAAGTAACTTTTACCCAACTTGCTGTGAGCAGGGAGCATTTCAGGACAGTTTCATTGTGCCTGTGAGAGTACTCAGTTACAATTTTATCTCTGAGCTGTGTTGAGTGGCAAGCAAATGTGGAGCTGCTAATTAATAAAACTGCATGGAGGAATCTTATTTCCTGAATCTTTTAACCAAACAACCCTTATCATCCCCCCAAAAAAAAAACCAAACTTATTTGAGCACATGGATGGATTATGTAAAGGTGGCTGAGACTATTAGACTCTCATCAGCTCTACCCTTTTATTCCTAGCCTGCAAATTTTACCCTCATACTTGTATTTGCAGTGCTTTAAATTCAAAGCGCTTCTGCACAGAGAAGGAATGGCCCAGCTACCAAATGTCCTAAATACCAATGAGGAAAAAGATAATTCAAGTAATGAAAGTTATGCCCAGTCCTTTCATGTTGTCAAAAGCATGTGGTACCAATATTAGGAGGTCCTGGCAACACAACTTTCTTTTGGTTGTTGTCGCAACAAGTTATACCTCAATTACACAACTGTATCATTTTGGACATGCTATTTCTCTGGTCTTTTAAAACAGATTTCTCTAAATCTGAAAATGGGTACATCAGTCAGATTCAGCAAATTCATTGCAATATTCTCAATAAAAACTGTAGAATACAAAATCTGTCATTAGAACTATATAGGCTTAGGCCTAATTCACCTGAGTTGAGGAAGAAATTGGTAAGAGGAATTCACATGTAAGAGCCAGTCCTAAAATGATAGATTGAATCTTGAAAAGGCTTTCTCCATAAAGAATAAAACAAAGAAACCTTGTCTTTCATCCCTAGAGGGTTCACTTGGAAGAGTCTGGACTTACGCTGACCCAGACATGGGTCCCCAAGGTAGATTTTCTAGCACTGCTCTGTTCTGATACCTTAATAAAATTATACCAGTGACCCATAGCCATTACTTGGTGTTAACACTAAAGACACACTCAGAGGGCTAAAGAGGAGGTGCAAGGCATGAACAGACATGGGGAAATGGCCGAGAGGCATATTTTCCCCTTTGGATGTGGTGTCTCACTTAATCGTGACAGGGGGGATATTTGAATCTTTTTATGCAGAGATTGTTTGGCTTCTAGTGATATAAGTTCACAGGAGGTGCTAAGAAGCAGAGGGTTTTTCAGGAAATTCAGGGTAGGCAGAATTGTTTTTCTTCTGCATCTGAATGAAAATCTGCCAGAAATGTGCAAGAGCTGGAATGGTCTCTTTATTTTCACAGCACAGTCATTATTTTCCTCACAATGTGGTTCCAAAAGCCCTTAGGGTCTTTAAGCCCCCCAGTCACTAACTAATGGCTGGCACAATTTAGGCTGATATTTACTTATTCTCTATGTTTTCTGTCCAAAAACTTCCCCTCAGAGAAGGCTGTTGCTATGACCTCACCTCTACCATCCTCAGCCATAGCTCAAAAGTGACAGCAAAGGAGCAGTGAAAGTCTGATGCGCAACTTGCCTCATGTGCAACTTACTAAACCAGCAAGTGCTCCTGCAGTGAACAGAGCTGAAAACATCTCAGAGGAGTTGGGTGTGGGGCACAGCAGTTCTGGGGACTTTGTGAATTAAAAAAAGCTTTTCTTCTCTAGGAATAGCCACACAGCCACTTCCCCATGGGAGACAGAAGAAGTAGGAGGCCTAGACTTAGAGGTCAGCAGCAATACTCCACGTTAAAAAGGGTAAGTTTTGCTCTCCCTGGGGCCTGGATGGCTGTCTACACACTGTAATTTCAGTGACATTTATAGGGGCAAGTCTTATACAAAGCAGCCTCAGCTGGGTGCAGAGCTCCCAAATCTGATGGCACCTCCAATCAGCTGAGAGGTTCAGAGGGACAGGGTGAGGAAAACAGGCACTAGCTGTACAAAGACACAGTAGAGTCAATGCTTTAGATTAAGTACCATCACAGTCCTTTCCAATAACCACTCAGAGCTAGCTCTGTGAAAAACAGGACTGAGACATACCTGCTTTAATATTCTCATGGCAAATGAAGGTGTGCTTATAGGTGTCCGAAAAGAAAAATGAAGTGAACATGTAAATGAATGTTGCAGTTCAGGCAACATTGGCAAGTCTAGTTCACCTGCCCGGGGAACCTCTGCTGGGAGACAAGAAAAACAGAAAGAACTTGACACCTTAACTGCAAATAAAAGCAGGTCCCAGCTGGAGATATGGTCCTTAATGCTTTGGGAGTTCATTTCTGACAAGAAATTCTTACCTCCATAGGACTTTTAATCTGTTAAGTCAATTATTATATTCCCTTACAAGACAACCACTTCCAGCAAAAATCATATGTATATCTGGGATAATTCATCTGACAGAGGGAACTGCAGCTCTCCTTTTATTTGTGTATGTCGACACCTTAGACAACTGTAGTAAAGGTGCTCCTCTGTGCACCCCATCCTCCCAGGATCTTTATACTTAAGTTGCCCAATAGGCTGAGCAGCACAGTAATGAGCAGTATCACAAATTCCAGAACAAAGGTGATTTTCTGTCGCAGTTTGGGCCTAACTTGACAACAAAGAACCGGCCACATAACTGCTCACTCAACTCTCCTCCCACCACCTCCTTCACCCCACACCTCCCTGTACCTCACACACTGGGATGGAGAGGACAAAGGCCAAGTAGAGAAGCTCACGGATTGAGACAAAGGACAAGGAGGGTTTTTCACTGATTAAGGTCATGGGCAAAACAGACTGACCTTGCTAAAAAATAATAATTTAATTTAACACTAATCACATGCACACAGGACACAGACAACACAAAGAGTAGTGCTGAGACACATTACCCCCATCCCTCCCTTCTTCACGAGCCCAAATTACTTTGTTCCAAATTTCTCTCCCTCCTTCCCCACAGTGGCACAGGAGGACAGGGGATGGGGCTTAGAGTCAGTTCACAGGCTGGTGGTTCTTGCCACTTCTTCAGGAAGAAGGATTTCTTACAGTCCCTCCCTGCTTCCCCACGGGGTCCCTCCCATGGAAGAGAGTCCTCCACGAACCTCTCCTTCATGAGTCCTTCCCACGAGGTCCAGAGCTGCTCCAGCCTGAGCTTCCCACAGAGTCACTTGCTGCTTCAGGAACAGTGACCTCTCCTGCCACAAGGTCTTCCACAGCTGCATAATCTGAGTCCGCTGGCAGCAAATCCGAGTTCACCCTTCCTGGCACCTTCAGGGAATGTTCCACCACGTTCCTCCATGAATGCAGGGGACAGCTGCCATCTTATCATAGGTTGCAGGGAAACTTCTACTTGGGCACCTTCTTCCCCTTCTTCCTCACCAACCACCAGCACTGCTGTCCTTGCCCAGCACAACTCTTCTTCTTCTGGTGCTTCTCTGCTCAAATGTTACAGCTGTTCTTTTGTATGTTAATCGCTAACGTGAATCTATTGTCCCTCTAATGGCTCCTTGGCTGGGTTTGGAGCAGGGGATGCTTCTTATGGAGCCACTCCTGGGGCCCTTCCCCTGCTACCAAATAACCCACCAAACCGGCACACTTTCCTGACATTTAAAAAGGTCCAAGAAATGGTCAAAGTTTTCCTTCCAATTGAGATGTTCTTTCAGTCTCTCTCCTGAGAGATATTCCCCTAAAATTATATGCCTTGAAAAGGGGAGTCAGATTGTGCTGATGGCCCTGACTTCAGTGAGGATCACAGCAGTATCTCCTTAGCCTTCGAAAGAGAGAAGAGTGATTTATACACAGAAACACACACACTCCAAGTGTGTCTTATTTCCTTGCATACAAGAGTGAAATTTCATCTGTTATTATACATAAAGTCTAATGGTTGATTTTTAAATTCTGGCCTGTTCTCATATACAATTTTTTCTCTCTGCATACCTTGTGAGAACTAACAATTTTGCACAGAAATGCCTGCATTTCCACAAGCAAAAAACACTTTGTTTGCATGGTATTTTTGTCTGTGAAAGGTTTAGCCCCTACAGACAGACGCAGTACACTACTGTCTACAGAAATAGTACTGGAACTGGGTCTGTCTCACCAGGAGAACCATGCAGTAGTTAGTTGTCGTGGTTTAACCCCAGCCAGCAGCTAAGCCCCATGCAGCTGCTCTCTCATTCTCCCCCAGTGGGATGAGGGAGAGAATTGGAAGAGTAAAAGTGAGAAAACTCATGGGTTAAGATAATGACAGTTTAATGGGTAAAGCAAAAGCCACACACACTAACAAAACAACATAAAGAATTGTCCCACTGCTTCCTACCAGCAGGCAGGTGTTCAGCCATCTCCAGGAAAGCAGGGCTCCATCTTGTGTAGCCGTTACTTGGGAAGACAAACACCATCACTCCAAACATTCCACCTGTCTTCTTCCCCCAGCTTTGTGTGCTGAGCATGACATCACATGGTATGGAATATCCCTTTTTTCATTTGAGGTCAGCTGTCTCAGCTGTTTCCCTCCCAACTTATTGTGCACCTCCAGCCTGCTTGCTCGTGGGGTGGTGTGAGAAGTAGAACAGGCCTTGGTGGTTTGTAAGCACTGCTCAGCAAGAACTGACACATCTCTACATTATCACCACTGTTTCCAGCAGAAATCCAAAACACAGCACCATACCAGCTACTATGAAGAAAATTAACTCTACCCCAGCCAAAAACACCACATTAGCAAACATATTCAGTCCCAGCTGGAAAATAAAATTTTCTTTCATCAAGAGAAATCTTGCCCTGTCATAAATAATATCTAGATTTAAACATGGTCCTTTAATGAACAGCAAAATTCTTATGCAACTTTTGGGTGATTTATCTAAGCCGTGGTTGCAAGAAGCTAAATCCTGCCCATAATAACATATCTTCATTGTTCATAGCTCATGTATTGATAAAGCTATTTAAATAAAGCCACCTAGTAATTAAAATACCATTATTCCAAAATTCAAGAGGGCAACCATCAGTTTTTCACTAACCACAAGTCATCTTACTGATTCTATCTGCATATATTGAGTGGCAGTGATCAAAGCTTATAACATATATGCATATAGCAATGTTTGCCTATGAGCATCTTACAGTTGTCTCAAGTGATTCAGATTAATATCTTGCATATTTTCTAAAACAAATATGTTGGTCTGAAAATTTTATCTAATAAACTATCTGAACATAAGAAAGGAAAAAATATTTGTTGATTCACTCACTTCTGAAAAGCACTACAAGGGCATGAGCAGAACAATGCAGCTTTTAAGAAGGCAGATTTCTAAAAATATGCAGATGAAACTTATTCTAGAAATTATAAGTGAGAGCAGAAAGAATAAGATAGTGAGATAATTTGTTTTCACTGAGGATTTTTTTTTTACTGTTTCTTTGTTTCACTAAGACTTTTGGCTCAGCCTTCTGGAGAACAAATACTACATTCATGATAGAAGATTCTTACATATAAAATAAAACTGAAAAGTATTGACTCAGATACTAGTTGCATGCAAAAAAACCAAACAAAAATGTAGGATTTGATTTATATTCAGGTAAGTTTAGGCATACGTGTGGACCACACAATGAGTGTGTTTGTTCTATGCAGAGAGAAACTGGACCACCGGGGAATTTCAGTCTTTCACAAAACCTGGAAATGTACAGTGTGTAGAGGTTCTTTGGAACTGAGCTCACTGAAAGCACATTGCTTTAGCCATGGAAAGAGAACGACCCTTTATAACTTTAACTCATTTTCAGGTTTGTCTTTTGGACCATGTTTCTGCTAAGCAACCAGTCATCCATACATAACTTATAAGAATAGTGTTATTATGTCATAAATAAAAACAACACTTCTGCTGCCCACTCACATATCCCATCATTTGCATCTCTTGCTACTCTAGCCCAGATTCTCGCACCAACTCCTGAAGATACAATCAAGGCTCTTGGCACAACAAGAGAAGGTCTTTCTATGTCAGTGTATTTTTCACACTTGGTGAGAGAGCACAGGCAATTCCAAGTGCAGGACTGACTGGTGGCTCCAAAGGCTGAGAAACCAGATCAGTAATTCCCCTCATACCCCCCAAGGCCCAAGTGCCTCTCAGTAAACATACAGGGATATTCAGTATGAACAGGGCTTCCTCAAAGAGCCCACAGCAATGGCATAACCATGAATTTGGAAAGTGAGCAAGGTAACATTAGCACTTTGATCCTTCACCACAGTGACCATGGCTCTTCCCCCAGCATCTACCCCAGGTCCACAGTGCTGGTCCTCCAAAGCCACACTGCAAACGGCAAGTATCTTTAGGTATTTTTTCTAGGTCTTTTGACTAAATCAGGATTTCATTTTTTTTTAGCGTACATCCTGTGTGTACTAGTCCCCCAGGTATCCCATCTGGGAACTGGCCAGGAAAAAATAGCTCTTACCCATGCTCAAGTTTCCTAGTAGGGAAATTAGGGAAGGGTATATGGAGGAAAGTCTCACATCCCACCTGGACATGTGTAGCTGAAGTACACCAGGTTGCATCTTTGAGGAAACACAAGCTGCTCCATAACAGTTCCAGTTGTGAAGACCACCCTTTCTTTTCTGTTTTGGCTGGGTCTGTGATCCCTCCAACCCTGCAGCTGGGCATGAGTCAAGTGACTAGGAAGACAGACCCTCGTGCAACACATTCTTTCAGTTGCCTTCTGACCCCAATCTGCAGTGGCAGACTGGAAGTGCCTGTGATCCAAGCCCAAAAGTTTGTGATAAAACAAGGATGTTATGATTGTACAGGGGGGTTGGAACTAGATGATCTTTATGGTCCCTTCCAACCCAAACTATTCCATGATTCTATGATTATTTCCCCACTGTTGACTTACACTTTACACATTCCAATGAAAGTGAGTTAAAATGATTAATTGGGCAGGGAGGAGATGGTTCAAAAAGAAAAAAATGATTTATCAGGTTTTCAAACTGGTTTAACTATAGGGGATGTTCTTTTGCTATGGGGGGGGTGGGAAGAGAAAATTGTGAAAAGTTGCTTTGAATATAGTAATCTTAATTACAAGGAATGCTTTTTGTTGTCAAAACACCCTACTGTTCTGAATTTATCTAGGTTTTAAGTCTAAGTAAAAATTATTTATGCTCAAGTAATCTTATTTTTCCCTCAAAGAACACAACATTTATATAATTTTCATTTTTGCTGGAATTATTAAAAATCTAAGTGGTTATAATTGAATCTGACTGTCTGATAGAATAAAAATCTATGGGAAAGGTGGCAGTTTTCCGATGTACTTTTTTAAAAGCATGTGGTTGTTTAGACTGTTAAATAAGCTTTGACATAGCCGTGAGATGTGTAGGAAAGAATTCTGTAATGACACTGACTGATTCTCCTCAGTCATTGCATGCAGAACACATAAGTTGGCCCTTGCTTACACAGTGTAAACATGGTTCAATGAAAAAATACTGAGTAAAAGGTGGAAGATCAGACCTTGAAGAACAATCTCTACCCTAGATCTAGGAGCTCTGTCATCATTTCTATCCATGCATCTTTATCAACTGGTGATTTTGTTTGTTAATCACATTTTGCCATATGTAGCTCAATATGCCGCTAATCTATTAGAAATAATGGTAGAATAAGCTCTTAATGTCTTAATTTTATTACACTAAATATCAAATTTACTTTCAGCCTCCTGTGCCAGAAGATCCTGGCTGTTTATTCTAGTTGGATAACATGACAGTCAGTACTACTTAAAAGGGATCAGGTTTTTTCTCCATCCTAAAGAGTACCCCATTTTATTTTATTTTTTTCTTTGGAACATATGGCTCTATGTTGGCACTGCTGGGACTTATAATAGTATATAGTGGCATACTATCATCCAACCTTCAGCTGTCTGAGAACGTAAGTGAGGAAAGCACAGCTAGATATTTTTACCATGTATGATGCACAGCCCACAGCATACAAGGTTGATTGGAGGGCTATAGATTGTATCTAGCAAAAACTGGATTTTGGGACACGCACAAACAATAAAAGCAAAACAAAACAAGAAAAAAACAAGGGGAAAGAAAATCTTCCCTGAAGCTACATCTAGACTGTGGGATCTGAGAGTACTTCCCACTCTCAGATCCTAGACTACATCCTTGCTGAGTCCTGACTCTGTGTCTGGATGAGGTCTGGACATGCCATATCAGAAGTCACAAGAGACTGAAAGTCTCCTGGGAAGGTCAAGAAAAGATCAAGCTGAAATTACTGATCTCAATGCAAGACTTTACTTATTTTTTTTATTATTATTTTTTTTGCATCATTTCAGTCACAGTTCACCAGCAGCCTCCCTGTTTAAATAATTTGCTCCTCAGAGGCAGGCCATGCTAGCTGTTCAGTGCAATACCTCTTTAGAAGCCAAATCCTACTGAGAGAAAGAGAGCACAAATCACTAATCTGGTTGTTACTCAAAGTCTGGAGTTGTGAATTTTTTTTGTTCTTCTCTTCTGTCTCAGCTTCAGTCAGTTTGCTACATCTATTACCAACACCAGAGCCTGATTCTGGGGGTGAAGACAGTCATCCTGGCAGTTGTCTATATGTCTGCCTCAAGTCAGACTTCTCTGACTGAACAAGGATAACATCTCACACACACACATCTATTCAGACAAAATGTACTGCTTAGTTTGAAAACAAAAGGAATGAACCACTGTATCATTATTTTTAAAGAAGAAAATAGTCCAATCTTGTCCAAAGAAACTGAATATATTCCCACTGCAGTTATCAGATTCAGGGTTATACCAGCTGGATCAGCATGATTCCTTATTACTTTGGGACCCCCCACACAGGTGCTGATAGCTTCTGCTTACATATTTATGCTTTCCACTGGAGGAGACAAATCTGATTATGACAGATGGTAAATGGGGCAAACAGCCCCTGCCAGACTGCCCAAGAATTGCACTGAAGTGGATCAGCTCTAAACAAAGTCAGCAGCTCTGACATTGCTGGGCAGGGTCGTTCAGCCTCAGGCAACTTTTCCTTCCACTCAGATTAAACTGTTTTCATTGATAGGTATGCTTTCTGTCCATTCTGCCTATTTGCTGGTCTGGAAACCCCTGAGGTATCAGTGTATGGAAGACTGAGAGGGACATCCAACAGCAAGTGGTGGAAAACAAACCAGGAGGATGCACTGTCCTCAGTTCCTCTCTGCTAGCAGCTCTGCAAGGGAGAGCTTGTACATTGCCAAGAGAGAGACAGCACACTTTTATCTGTGTGTTTGGAATATGTGTTGGAGTCATCAGCCCCTGTGTAGGCAGTTGACTTATGAGTCATCTCATCTTAAGAGGAGCATCTAAAAAAATGTGGGCTGTGCTGTAGAAAGAGCCTATCTCCAGAAGTGGCTTGAAAGGAGCATGGATGACTGGTTTCTGCTGTAGATGCTCAAAAGGCAAACATTTGCTTTTAGACAAACCAATCCCATTACCAGTTTCTCATTTATAGTCTCTGAAGCTGTGATACCTCTTTATACCCTGCACCAAGATCCTTAGCCTTTCTTCCGAGAAAGAAGATTCAGGAGATCCATCTGTTTTACGAGAAAACTATACTTGTAGAAGCAGATTAGAATCATAGAATCATAGAATCAGTTAGGTTGGAAAATATCTTTAAGATCATCTAGTCCAACCATTAACCCTACTCTATTGTGTCCAGCACTAAGCCATATTCCCAAGCGCCACATCTAGACAACTTTTAAACACATCCAGGGATGGTGACTCAACCATTTCCCTGGGCAGCATGTTCCAATCTCTGACAATCCTTTCAGTGAAAAAGTTCTTCCTAATGTCTAGTTTAAACCTCCCCTTGTGCAGCTTGAGGCCATTCCCTCTTGTTCTACTACCAGTTATTTGTGAAAAGAGACCAGCACCTGCCTCTTTAAAATGTCATTTCAGGTAGTTGTTGAGGGTGATGAGGTCTGCCCTCAGTCTCCTTTTCTTCAGACTAAATAGCTCCAGTTCCCTCAGAAGTTCCTCATAAGATTTGTTCTCTAGACCCTTCACCAGCTTCATTGCCCTACTTTGGACACTCTCCAGCACCTCAGTGTCCTTGTACTGAGGTGCCCCAAACTGGATGCAGTACTCGAGGTGTGGCCTCACCAGTGCCAAGTAAAGAGGGACGATCATCTCCCTGATCCTGCAGGCCACACTATTTCTAATACAGGCCAGGATGCCATTGGCCTCTTTGGCCACCTGGGCACACATCTGGCTCATATTCAGCCACCTATCAATCAGAACCACCAGGTCCCTTTCTGCTGAATAGCTTTCCAGCCACTCTTCCCCAACCCGTAGTGCTGCATGGGGCTTTTGTGGCTCAAGTGCAGGACCCAGCACTTGGCCTTGTTGAAATTAATACAACTGACGTTGGCCCATCAACCTAGTCTGTCCAAGTCTCTCTGTAAGGCCTCCCTACCCTCAGGTAGAGCAACACTGCCTCCAACTTGGTGTCCTCTGCAATCTTACTGAGGGTGCATCCTGTCTCCTCATCAAGATCGTTGATAAAGATGTTCAAAAATAAGTGGTCCGAACACTGAGCCCTGAGGAACCCCACTTGTGACCAGCTGCCAGCCTTACGGAAGTCCAGGTAGACAAATTCCAGGTAGACAACCTCCACAGCCTCATCAACTATTGGGATTACCATCTCCAAAGATGGAAAAAGGTAGGGCATGGGAGATTCACTGCTACTAAGATCCGTCATTGACCAGTTTACCTGTCAACTGAGGGACTTTTGCTCTTTTGTTAACCTACAAACAGTAAAAAAAGAAAGCTATCTATGAAGACTGCTCTGAGAACACCTATGTTATTCAATGATCCTTGATCCAGCACCCTGCAGGAGTCAGAAGGAATTATGCAGTTTCCTTTCAAATCCATCATATTATTTGCTTGTCATACGGGCAGTTTGCTACTCAGGGGCACAAAAGAAAAAATTTCACTCCCTCCTTGTAAGAAGGTGCTGTTGACAGAGATTGCAATGCTTTTGCTCTATATTGTAGGGACCAACATACACTAAAAATAGCTGACAATGACATAATTCGTATCTTCTCTTCTCATTTTCAGGAACTGGAAACACCCTAATTAGTAGATTTTAGGGTGTGAAAGCTGGTTAGGCTTTTCTCCAGAACAAATTCTGTGATTATTTTTTTTTTCAGCTCTGTTGTGGTTTGGGAAGTGATCGAGCCAGTATTTGGAGTGGGATGTTGAAAAAATCACTCTGCTTGACTCAAGAGAGATTCACCTTTGGCTCCAGCAGAAGGAAGGCACTGATCATTTCAAAAAGCTCCAAAACTTTTTCAGAAATGTTTAAAATGATCTTTTGAACAGAAGCTTATGTTTCAGTGTATTGTTTTACTCAAATGTTAACATAAGGCAAGCTCATGCAATTTTAACTGATTGTTTTTCTGTTGGATGACATTTGGCATTTCTAAATATTGTTTAATCAAATAATCCCAACAGGATTAGCATGAAATTACAAATACACTAGAAATTGTGGATCGTTATTACATGCATGTTATGACCAGAGATCCAGTAAAAAAAGAATCTACTCAAGTCAAATGGGTTCTCAATAATTACACCCTGAACTATTTGTTCCCTTACCTCTTCCTTCTGTCTGCTACTCTGTACTTCTGGAAAGCACTGTCATAAACTATTAAACAATCTTGAAAGTGGATGAAAAAAATAAGATATTATTAAAATAAGGGCTGATTTTTCTGCAGTTTCTTCATTATTTTTCTGCATTTCTTCATTATAGCCAATGTCTATAATTTACATGAGAACACTGCATGTGTGTTCCTCCTGTAGCAATGCATGGACTGAATTTTAATATCAGGGGCTAGAAGTGACATGTTTAGAACTTAAAGCCAGATAGTTACCAGCCCATCTTAAAAGCTATTCTGTGTTCCTTTTCTCGATTCTATACATACACATGGATTTACCAGTGTGGCTGACATTCTTCTATTAGCACCACCTGGTGGGAAATGCACACTTCAAATAGTGTGATGAAGTTGCAGTTCCTTCCCATGTGCATGTGGGTGCATGCACATCAACATGCAGACAGTACACACAGTGAGATTTGGGGAACAGAGAGCCCAGGGGGGAAAAAAAGATTGGCAGACTTCCTTCTGCTGTTCTCATGTTTTCAGCACAACAGCCAAACAAGTGCCTGCTGCAGCACGTCTTTACTTTTCTGCTGAAAAACAACAAAGTTTGTGGAAAGAAAAAACTATGACGCTTCATTCCATAGTTCTTCAGTAGTAGAGAGTAGCTGGTCAACAAGACTGTGTTTGCCTTTTGTATTTCTAAGTGGTGTATGTCCCAGAAAATAAGCTCTTGCCAACTGCATTCACCCAAATGTTTTCAAAATGTTTGCTTTTGAAGTTAAGTGAGGCATTTTGAAAAATGCATTGATTCCAGTGAGGACGCTTTTAAATGAGGAACATCATGACTTTTTTATTTCAGAAAATTTTCCAATTTTCAGAGAATTTTGTTTTGGGAGGGTTTTTATATTATTCATACACTATGACATGACATCTCAGACAAATCTTCCTTTTATTATGGGAAAAAACATCAAAAGAAACTCTCAAAACACTCTATGTTTAATCTGTTTTGAAACGCCTGTGCTTCAAAACAAATGATCATTTATTTATACATCCTAATTTTTTGAAGTAATTTGTTTTCCATGGAATCTTAAAGCAATGTGTTTTCATTTTAAGTCAAACCAAAATGCATTTCTAAATATTGATGTACCTAAAAACATAAAAATGCCTAATTTCAACCAGATCTTATTACCAACTAGCTCCTTCAGGAAGCATATCACAGTGAGTCTTTATCCCAGCAGGCAAATAAAGGGCAACATCTGATGATACAT
The DNA here is from genome assembly GCF_020740795.1 of Apus apus. Taxonomy (NCBI): domain Eukaryota; kingdom Metazoa; phylum Chordata; class Aves; order Apodiformes; family Apodidae; genus Apus; species Apus apus. Next base: position 103,263,803 of record NC_067283.1, read on the forward strand.
GTCCCAGCACAGCTCATAATTAATATTGGCCAGCAAATTCAGACTCTGAAGCAGGAGAAACATTTTGAACTCTTATGCTACAGATGAGACTCCAACAGAGAAAGAAATTATGCTTTCACATAGGGGAGATACAATGCTCAATAATGAATTAATCATGTAGTCCTTACTGCTAACCTTCAGAGACCCTGACAATGGGTACAGCAATATGACAGCACAGAAGTCCCATTTTGTGTAAACAGATTCTCTTAGTTCACAATTATATATTTATATATATATTAAAAAGAAAAACAGAACAGCCTTTTCTATAGATTTCAATTACTGGCCCACCATAAGGGAGAAAGCTTTATTCTCTTTGTCCAAGGTACTCATATCATTCATACTGCTCTAATCATTGTAATGCTTGCAGGACAGTGTTTTGTGAAATAAATCCTATCCATTGAGTAAAAGCAAAGAAAAAAAAATACAGTAAACAGGTAAAATATAAACTAGCTCTCAGTCGCAAAATGACAATAACTTCATATTATCACTTATTTTTTCCTAAAACTATTGTCATCATTTGTTTATTCTATTACTTACAATGGTGTTTATTCTAAGCAAGAAGGGGGGGGGGTTGTTGGTTTAGGTTTTTTAAGTATTTTAGATGTCATTGAAAAATTGTGAACTTGCGTGGTAAAACACACTGGAACTGATTTCCCAGTGGGAATTGTTCATTCAAAACCCTAAATATGAAGGGTAGTGGGGAGAGTATTTCTTCACTAGCTCACATTACTGCACTTCTGGTAGGATTATTCTGTGAATTGCAGTAGTGTTTCTTTAAGAATAGAGTGAAATAACAGGTTTACAGTTACCCTTTTCAAACTCATATTGTTCTGATGTTTGTGTAGAACTAAAGGAGAATGTCAGATGTGCAGTATTGATTTTTGCATTGTTTTCTTTAAGTTGCTACAATTTGCTAAGCACTGTTGGATTTCCTGCCTATAGAATAGGAAGTATAAGTATACTAACATATAATAAAAGGAGTTATGGACCATGGCCTGTTCTCCAGGTAGATGGACAACAGAAGTTACTAACTAGGCAAAAACAACTGTGTCAAGCATGTGCATGGCACAGGCTGCCAAGAAGCTCAGCTGTTAAGTGAACTGCCTTGATTCCTCCTATAACAGAAGACCTCTGGAGAAGGTCTCCCCATTTGGCCTGCTTCCATTCAAATGGGATGAGCCAGCAGTTGAAGTTGTCCTTCTCTCTTCACTGGCAACAAATGAGCCTTGAGCATCAGCCGTGACTAGAGCTGCACTTTTTAGGTGGACAGACTGCAATTAGGGAAGCCATGCAACTCCTGTCTCTGAAGCAAGTAAAGGAAAACGCTCAGAGGCAGAACTGAAGCACCCCATTACTAACTCTGCTGGTAACCAGCTAGAGTAATCTTGTATAAATATTTTTTTGCTCATTGGTGCTTGGGTAGCCCACTGCGGATTCAGTGAGGAGTATGTCAAAAGCTTATTATGACACTTCTTTGATAGTTATTTGATCTGTGAATGAAGGATTAAGTCTATGAGCAAAGCACCAGTATCCAAATGGAGACATTTGCTTAGGGAGGCGAATCACTTGCCTGGCTTAAGCCTCTGTTATCAGTCTTTGGACATTTACAATAATCCATTACCTAAAGCTTCACAGGAAAAAAATAAATGAAAAAAATATATAAAAATGCAAAAGCTATATTCACTATGTAGGACAGTATTTGAACCAGAGATGCACACTGTGTTTGGTATATGTGACTCACCAGGACGCAGACAGCATGGCACTATGGATATTTTTATTCTTGCTTGAATCAACCCAGAGGTAGAGCTAAGAAGGAGTTTTGCTGTTCTTGATGGTACACATTAAAGTATACCACATACACCAGATTGCAGCATGTGCTGGCAGAAGAGCCACTCTGAGCAAGGGGAAAAAAGAATAAGGAGAAACGTATTATCAAGGCTTTTAAAATAAAACTTCTAAAGCACCTTTAAATTGTAACATCTTGAGCAAAGAAAAGGCTGAATTATGTAAAAGTGGGCAGGGAGCCAACATCTGGCAATAATAAGATTGTTTTGTAAGCAAGCAGTTTTCTACGCAGCACGCAGCTCTTGGTCCACATTAGAGCAAACAGCAAATCTGTGAAGATGTGCGTGGTCTCTGGTTGCCAGAAGGATACCCTAGGCTTTGAGCGAAAATTTTTGTGTCATTTGATCTCCTAAAACAGCCAGCTGAGATGAGTTATATTCCCCCTGCCAGGAACCTCGAAAGAATTGTTCAAACCATAGGCTCATTCCTGCTGAATTGGAAACAAATGCCATAGCTGCATTGTTGGACTTTGAAATCAAACTCTCCCTGGCTCTTCCCAGCGTTCCTTGGAGGAAACAAAACTCCTTCCTGTGTCTGCCACTTCTGTCTCTGTGGAGGGACCTCCTTCCCTCTGCTCCCCGTACTCCTTCTCATCCTTTCTCTCCCCCTCCCGCGACTGCAATCTCTCATTCCAGGAAGCCACATCACAGGCCTGCCCCATGTGTTAGCCATCTTCTGTTTGCTGCCATTAGACTTCGCCGTGGCCTGTAGAAATGGAGTCGCTTAATTAGGTCCAGAGACCTGGAGAACAACAAGGCCATTCAGGGTGGCACCCAGCCAGCAGCTTCTTCCCCTCTCTTTTTTTTTTCTTTTTTTTTTTTCCTTTGGTTTTCTTAGAAGGGAGAAGGGAAAAACCTCAAGCGCTTCCTTGCTTCTACCCACCTGTGAAATCCATAGCACAGGTGAGTGGGTTAGGGTCTTCAGTCAGACCCTGTGCCACAAAAAACCATCTTTCAAAGCCAGCCCCATCATCACTAAAAAAAAACAAAAACAAAAAAACCCCAGCACTAGATGTTCAGGCTGCAGGACCCTAGAGCTCCATAAGCCTAGAGTGGGCTCCAAAAAAGAGTAGGCAGCTACTGATACTTGCTCTCCAAGCCATGAAGACTGCTAACAGTCAGAGCCACTCATCAGACCATGGGGAAAAGAGGTCTTGGAGGCCATCCCTTCAGTGTTCAGAGCTACGTCTGGCTATGGTTTAGATTTTCATCCAGCCTTCATAAAAAGCATAGTTGATTCCTCTTAAGCCAGCAACAGTTGAACTCCATCTCAGATACTTCACTCATGGAGTATCTTTGCTGACAATGAAGCATGCATGTGTGCTTCATTTCATACTGCCTGGCTACCCTTCTTCTTCTTCCCCACCTCCCACAGAAGGCATCAGAGAGCATTCACAGATTTATTATTCAGATATTTTACTGCAAATCTAATACTTACCTGCTGAATAATTTTATCACCATATTGAAGACTTTTTCTCAATTTTCTTACTTGACTTGTAGTTTTCCTTTCATAGAGAACCTAAGCTGTAAATCACCACTGCTGCATATCAGCAGCATTTCAGACCAGACAGTGTACAGCCACCAGTAATTAGCTGGCATCTCTTAGGCTTTCATAGGTTTGCTCAGTAATATATAGCAATCTGACACACAAACATAAAAGTGATGGATTTACTCTAGCAAAAAGAAAACTAAGCTTTTCCAGGTACTACTTTAATAATCAATTTGTTCTTCAGTACCCTAAAAAAATGTATAGAACTTGGCTGAGACTCAGGAAGAGCTGTTTGCAACACATACTGCAGCCAGTCCTGATGAAGCACTGCCATCAGACTCTCCTTGGAAATTTAGCGCAAAAAAGGGAAGGAAAGAAGACATCCAGTTCTTAATTCGCTTGTTCTTTTGGTACTTGGGAGCAAGTAGGTTTCTACTGACATGACAAGATTTATCACAGTCTTTTGTGTTTCAGACTTCATGCATACTGAAGTATAAATGCTGGAGGTGTTGCTAAGGCTGAGTGAAAATTTGCAAGCTACGGGTACAAATAAAGTACCACAATTTTGAAAGTTTCCTAAACAAAACAGGGGAAGATTTTTCTTCTAGACAGTGAAATTTCATCCCAAAGGAATATAGGAAAACATGAAATGCCCAATTCTAGAGACTGGCTTATCCTTTTATCTTACAGTTTCATAAAAATACTGTACATGGGTCTTCACCTCTGTTGTCAGCCTATGCCTGCAAAGCATTGTGTCTGTTTGCACACTGCCAGCCCTAGCAGCAAGAGCTCGATGCGTGCTCTGGAGAAGCACCTGGCTCTTGGGAGGGTCTCCAGAGGAAGCAACAGAAAAGGCCTTCCTCTCCCCCTTCAAAACAAAGCTTCACCAAAAAGAAAATTCCTGGAAGCTACATTTTTACGTCCAAGGACAGATTTCTTCAAAGGAAGTTAAAGCGAAGGGAAGATCAAAGAGCAGATAGGAAGAAGCAGGTTGTAGCAGTGGAAGATTCAATCATCAGGCAAATAAAAAAGAGGGTGCATGACCCTGGAGAGGACCACAGGGGAGCTTGCCTTACAATAAAAAAGGTGGTGGATTTCACCGGAAACCTGGACAGGGTAGGAGGAAGCCTGGGGAAAGAGCGTGCAGTGGTGATCTACCTGGGCACCAGTGACACTGGTGACAGATGGACACTCTGGAGGTAACATTTAGGTTCATGGAAAGGAAGCTACAGTCCAAGATTTCTGTGGTCTCTTAGCTAGATGTGACAGGGAAAGCTAAGTGACTATTGGAAAAGAGTCCTTGTATGAATAAATTAATTAAAATATAGGAAATGGGGCATGAGTAAGTGGTCAGTGTTGACAACAGAGGGAGGTCAACAGTTCCATTTTACTGGTGCTAGTGCTGAGAAATGAGCTATTTAATATAAGCAGACATTGTTAGAAAAAGGGATGAGGCATGAGGTAAAGACTGCTGATGACACTAAGTTATGCAGAAGAACAGGGATGTGAGCAGACTATGAAGAATTGCAAAAGGATACAATGAGACTGAGTGGTTGGGCAATAAAACAGCAGCTGAAATTCATTGTATATAACTATAAAGTAACGCATGTAGGGAAAGACTATCAGACCTGGATAGACAGCAATGATATCTGAAATAACAGCATTCTGGAGCGAGACCTTGGTGTTATGATAGATGGTTCCATAAAAGCAAAGTGAAAACGTCAGAAGTAATCAGAAAAGGAAGAAAGAACAAAGCAAAATAATTTTGCTGCTGTTGCATCAACCCTTGGCTCGCACTTGACTTTCAGATTGTGTGCAGTCCTTTTGGAGAGAAGTGGAACAGCATTTAAATTGCAAAAAAAATTCAGAGAGGTGCAGGGAGGCTGCTGAGAGGTGTGAAATTCTTCCATATAATCAACAAGTGAGGAGTCTGAACCTCTTCACTCTGGAAGAGGGAGAACTTAGAACACCTACAGCCAAAGTCTACAAAGTCACAAACAGCATGGAGATGGTGGAGGGAGATCAACAGTCCACTCTCTCTCCACAGCCAGAAACAACACATACATTCAGATGAAACTGGCAGAAACCAAGTTCAAAATAGACAGAAGGAGATGGTTTTTCATGCAACCATGGAAAGGCTCTCCTTGTTGAAGGATGTTGTGAATACAATAAGTTTGCACAAGTTGATGGGAAGAAGGTGCCAAAAAAATCCATGTGGAGCTACTGAGCAGACAAACAATTACAGTATCAGTAGGTCCCTGAGCTGGATATAGAGGCTGGGACTGGATTTGGGAGGGTGGAGCTAATATTAAAGATACTTACCCAGTACCTCCTTATCCTAGTGTGCCTGCTTATCATCAGTGATGGAGGCATACAACGCTGGGCAAGATGGACCTTAGGTCCAGTCTGGTACTGCCATTCTTCGTAGCATTATGGTAGGCTCTTGGATCCAGGCAGGCTGATTTTCCCTCTTAAATTTGTTATTTGTTTTCTCAACCAGAAAAAAAATCAAGGGCAGGAAGGGTGTGTGACCAGAATAAGATGTCAATAGTTATCTTACCCCACACACCATTACTCACCACTAGAAGTAACCTAACATTTCAGTATCAGATTCAAATATTAATCAAATTTGTTCTTAGTGGCATTCCTATACTTCCTGAGCTCATTTTATACATGTACTCTCAGTGAAACAGCAGGAAAATGAAGTGCACCCAGAAAATTAAACTCAGATTTGTAATAGAAATTGTTCATGCCAATAGCTGATTTCATGACTGAAATGAGGATGATCACAGAAGGAAACTGTATGCTTAATTCACAACAGCATAAAAATGTCTTGGTTTTCATATTTTACATAATCTCCTAAGAAGTATTCATGTACATTTTTCCACGATGAACATATAATAGCAACCACATTTTTAAAGGGAAAAAAAATGTTGAAAACATTCAGGGGAAAAAAAAAAAAGTGGGGAGGGGAAGGGGTAAAACTCACTTAAAATATAATTTCTGCATACTGTTCACCCATATTAAGCCTCTTAATAGCCTTTAAAAAAAAAAAAAAAATTAAATAGTTTTACTGCAAATTAGAATATCTCCGTTCAGTTTAGAAGGGTGACTCCTAGGGTCTGCCAGTGCTTGTACTACCAAAGCCAGGGACCCAGCAGTCCATGAACACAGTGTTCTGCAGAAGTGCTGCTTCATAGCTGTGAGAGCTGAAGAACCTATTTTGAAAGACAAGTTTATCACAAAGAGAATTAGGGAAGGAGGAGTATGTCAGACCAACGTCCAATTGTAACATACGCCAGGAAAATGTTAACCTTGCTTTTTGCATGATGTGGAAACAGAAAATATGGTCCCTTGTGTAGGGAGAACAGAGGCCTACACTCACTGGAAAGATTCAAGTATTCCTTTAAAAATGTGTTTTGATAAATGGAAAAAATTTAATAGGAAAGAATTGATCTTATGGTTATAATTTTTAAAACATCTTTAACACCTACAGTTGTTCCCCCATGACCATAACATCACTTAAAATACAGCTGAAGTTAACTCTCCACTAGGCAAAACCAATGTGTTTTATTTTAAAAGTGCTGAAAGCATCTGACATACACCCATGGAAAGCCCCATGAGAACAAAAGGTACCTTTACAATACACATTTATGTCAAGTTTATGTTAACATTTTCAGAGCTCAAAGAGAAAATAGACCAAGACACTGTAAAATTATTACATACACCTTGATTTTAGTATACTATTATTTCTCACAGAAATAGCTCAAACTCCAAAATAGCAGGAAGTGTTCTTTTACCCACAATGTAACCCCTTCTATGAGTTTACCATTAGAAATTAGGCTTGCACAGCTTGAGAAAAGTAGGATGGAAAATCAAGGGATGAAAAAACTGTGTATTAAATGTCCTTCTTGCAAACACCAGTTTTCACAGTCCATTCACACTCCCTGTCAGAGTTGCAAATTTTAGAGTTAAGACACAAAATCCAGTTGTGTTCAATCAAACTCAGTTAAAAATCACAGCTGAAGCTTGGTGTCAAGAATCCTGACTACTCCTTCAACTACAGAAGTTGACAGGGATGGTTTATGGCTTTTCTTTTTTTATACTATAAATACATATACACTCACATACAGTTTCTCATTCCTTTTTTTCATGCACAGAAGGCCCACATTCACAACAGATGGAGAAAGTGTCTGATTTAGCTGAAGAAAGAGCAACTACATAGTGTTGTCAAATATGCCTGAAAGAGAAAAAAAACAACATGGGTTTCGTCTCCAAACTTTTCTAGTCATAAGAATTCCAGGGGTTATTTCTAACACAGATAAATTACTATAGTACAGCCACTGACTGACACATCAATTCAAACTGATTGTGCCTCTTTTGGACAGATGTTTTTCCATAGGCATTCACATGCTACATTTACCTGGCTACCAAAGAAAAGGAAGAAAGAAAGTATGCACAGAAAATGAAATTAAATTTTCCATACTCAAGAGAGATTTTGCTTCTTTGTGTCAATATTTTTCCCACATCACTACAGTTCAGCTAAGTAGTGGCCAACAGAGGAAAGATCATTATTGTATCCACTGTTATTACCACGGAGTTCTAATGACACTGTAAGCTAGTCCAGAGGCTAAATGAAAACCCTCATGCCTTTAAAAGTTGAGTTTATTTAAAAAATTAAAACACAATTAATATGCTTTATAATCAATGGTATATGGAAGGTATGTGGAAGCCATTTCATCATCAAAATGCTAAGGCTGCTTACTTCTGGAAACTGAAGTTCTGGTTTCTCTGAAGCTTGTCATCAGCCAGGTGGTTGGTAAGAAAGCCAGGAGGCCAAGCTGGCAAGAAGCAACCCAGGAGCCCACTGGAACTTGACAAACCTCAGTAAATCATGGTCACTTCAGTGAATAAATATTCCAAAACGATAAAACACAACATAAAAAAAAAAAAAACATGACAAGTTTTATTGACTCAGAAAAAATTGCCCAATTTGATCCTAGATGAAAAAAAAAAAGAACAACAAAACAAAATACATTTTTTAAAAAAGAAAAAAAAACAATAACAACAAAAAATGAACATGTTTTTAGGAGTGGGTTGTTATTAGTGGTTTTCTCAGGCTGCTGTGCCCTCTCATGGCTACAAGCCCCCATTGAGGCATTCAGATTTTCTCACTCCCTAAACACGTAGACAAACCAATCCCTGGAGCCCCTTTTCCTTTTAGGGTATGGGATTAAAACCACATCAAGCCAGTAAGCAATTATTTTCAAGACAGACCATTCCCAGTCCTTTCTTCTCTAGTAATTTTTGCAGACCTCTTCTGCTCTCTGAGTCCTGGGAATTCACTTCATCCTTGGTGGATGACTAGAGAAGATGGGAGGGGAGCTGCTAAACTTCTTCGCCTTTTCTTCCTTCCAAGCAGTACCTCTCTCTTCTCCCCTTCTCAAGCTAGCTGCAGTTCCTCATCTGGTTAACCAGGACTCCCTGAGGTATGCGATTCCCATAATAATTCAGAAGTTCTGTTACATCCTTCTGCCAAAGCAGACCACAAGAAGGTAAATGAAATCCAGGGAGGAAACCATGAAAAAGACCCTAAGTAAATAAAGTATCATTTAAACTTAATGTATGAAATTAGATGACTAGGTCTGGACTAAAATTATTCCCAAATCACCCCCAGATTTTGACAGGAGGAAGAAAAATCAGCAGGATCAGAACACAAATCACCCAAATGTGACCAATGCAGTCATGCTGATGGAAGAAGGAAATACAAAAATTTAGAATCAGTCTATAGGCAAATGAAAAAGCAGATGCCTCAGCCACAGGATCCCCCAGGATTAAAAGGTGCCCAGGACATTTTAAGGCTTATCACAAAAGCCATGAGAGCAAACATATGGCAATAATCACGGGAGATTTTGGTTACTCCTTTGCAAACCAGAAAAGTGACACAGTGGGTTGTGAGGCAAAAAGTTAATTGACTTGTTTATTTTTTACGTGGTACAAATGACTGCCTCATGGAACGACCAGTTAGAGACCTAACAGAAGGAGAAACATTTCTTGACCTAGTTTCAAGCAACCCACACAGCTCAGTTGAAAGTTTATTGCAAAGGGCCTCAATGATTGCTAATGATCATAACATAATAAAATTCAAGAACCTTGCTGGAATAAGGGAGAAACATCCTACCCCAGTATCACTTAAGAAACTACATAAAAGCAAGAGAGGTTAGAGAAAGGAAAACAAGGTGAAATGCTAAAAGGGTAAAGCACCGGCAGTCAGCTAGAACACAATCTAAAAATAGTTTACTAGAGTTTCAGAGTAAATGTGTGCCACCTCTTTAAATGTTTCAAACAGTACCAAAAAAATCCAGCATTGTTAAATGTCAGACGAGAGGAGGCACTTGCAAGTAGAAAGACATTATTCAGAAGTGGAGGTCATGTCCAAGTGAAGAAAATAAAAAGGGTACAAAAGTTTATGTGTTAAATGCAAAAATATAATAAATCAGAAAATATTTTAACAACTTGCTGTAGGCAGCCCAATTAATCACAAAAGTCTTGCAAACACAGAAGCAGCCAGAGCTTTGTCAGAGTTCATGTGACTATTACATGACAGAGGTGTAAAAGGAGAGTTCAAAGCTGTATAAGAAGAGCTAAATTAATTGTCTGAGTTGATGTTTATAAAGGAAAAGCTCAGAGAGGTTTTATGTGTGAAGCAAGTTTGAAATTTCCAACTGAAGTGCCAGTGGCAGGGGATTAGAGTAGGTCAATAAAACAGTAGCAAATCTCTCAAACCAGATGCCATTCACCCAGCCATCCTAGAGGAACTAATATACAAAATCCTAAGTATGTGATTTATCACTTCAACGGCTTCAAAGGGCTCCCAGCCCAGAAAAATTGAAGGCTGCGCAGATGACAAAACTTATTAAACAGGCCTCAGGAGCAAGGAAATACAGGATACTAGAGACCATTAGTTAGGTTTCTATGTCAGGCAGATTGGCTGGAACTTTAATAGTAGATATACCCATAAATATCTCATAACACAGAAAAAAAAGTAGTTTTTCTTTATAGAGGCCTGTTATACCTCCTAGATGCATTGCAGTTCTTTGAAGACTCCAATAAACATCTGAATATTATTCATTTGATACATTATAATTTGATTCCCAAAAAGCCTTTAAGAGATGGAGAGACACATAAAGAAGTTGTCATGGAAAAGGGAGAGAGATTCTCTCAGACGTTAATACATAATTAGTAACATTTTTATTGTAAAGAAAGAAAAGCTGAAATGAACAGCAGCCCTCGAACGAGAAGGATCCATGCTGTGATCTCTACTTCTCGACCTATCCATAACAGATATACAGCAGAAGCTAAATAAAGAGTAAAGGTTATTAATAATATAAAATGTCTCAGCATTGCATAAAATAAATGTACGGCACAGAGTTACAGAAAGATCACAACATTACAGAACAATAAGATGTCAGGTAGTAGTCCACACTATGAAACTCAAGGTAGCACGTCAGTAAGAAGAGCCTTAACTGTACAGACAGACTGACTGCTCTACACTAGTTAGCATTCAAGAAAAATCTAGGAAAGAAATTTGGAATATATGACAAAAGTAGACTTTTGAGAATATTAGCTAATTAGAAGGTGCCAAATTCATAGTAAAAGAACAGAGAAATTAGAAATACAAAAAAAAAAAATCGTTACCAATGTGTGTAGTGGTAGAAACTTGTGTTAATTTTGTGGGTTGATTGATGAGGACAGAGTTGGTCACTGAAAGGAGACATATTAGAACAGAAAAGGTACTGAAAAAAGCAATAGGAGAGGAGGAAGTATAGAATAATTTCTCCATGAGGGAAAAATGCAGTAAGCCTCACACTCTTCAGTGTGGAAAAGAGATGGTAAGTGACAGATATGAAGGATATGCAATTTCTGAAAGGCAAAGAGAAAGTGAACAGAGAAATGTTAAATTTCACATGATGCCATCAAGAGGAAGATTTAAGACAGGCTGCTGAAGTCCTCCTTCACACAGCAGATGACAGAACTGTGGAACTCTTTGCCATATAGTCTTAAGGGGACTAAATGCAAAAGGGTCCCAAGACCCATGAGACCAACATGCTGAAAAGTCCATAAAATACACCAACGAAGAAGCCTTCAGCACAAGAGGAATTTTAGCCACAGATTTCCAGAAACTATGAAAATAAAATATAGGAAAGTGTTGTTAGTTAATTCCCCTACCAGTATAACCTTTCCTGGGCATCTGACACTGGCCATCATGAGGAAGAGGACACTAGGGTTACTAAATCTTCCCAGTGACCCAGTGTAATAGTATTTAAGCTGAAGGATTGTTTTGCAGTAACAGTTGTGTGGCACAGCTTTTTTTCCATAGCTGTAGTCCTTGCATGTGATCCAGACTGGATGCATAACTGGTCAGTGCAGGGACATGGCACACTTCCAGCTCTCTGCTCAGTGATTCTTGTCAGGTACAAGTAAAAGTCCTTTTCAAAAGGATCACATGGAGTGAACAGGACCACGGAAAGTATCCCTTGAAGGAGCTACTGAGATGAGAAAGGCTGAGAAGAAATTAAAATAAGGTATAATCAAACAGCAACCAAACCCTCCACTTCTCATGTTTGTCTGACAGCATTTCACATGGCTTAGACGATATCAAGCAGGCACTGGGAAAACACCAAGCCTAACTTAAGTCCAATATGCACATAAAATTACAGATGTTCTCATGAATTGTATACAGACTCTGCAAATATTGCATACTTCCACTTTCAGGTAAGTATGAGTAAACCCGTTTTCTTCACTGCTTCTATAGTTTTTTTCTTCTTTTTTTCTTTTTTTAAATCTCAGTTGTTCCATTAATTTTCAGATAAGTTGTTCTTCATCTCCTTTTCACAGCTTGACAAACGGAATTTCCCAAAAGAGACCACAGTAATAAGTTTCTCATTTCAATGTATTGTGTTGCTCATACTATATTAAAAAAAAAAAAAAAAAAAAAAAAAAGCTACAAAAAGTGCTGGAGCATTACTACAGGCAATGCCTTGACACTGGTTTAGCAATAAAGTGAATACCAGTGTGGAAAATACTAGCCACAAGTTCTCACTTAGACATCAACTCTTTAAGTTAAATTACAAACACAGGAAAGGCTGACAGTCAGTTGTAGTAGATTTATATATGCTGGCACCACAAATGATGTCAGCTTTTCAAAAATGTCCACCAGAGCAACATATTGGAGAAAAAAAAAAAAAATATATATTTTAATCCACAGCAATAACTTTTGTTTTAGACAGAGAAGAATTTCTACTGCTTGAGTCGCAGGGTATCTTGGCTTGGAAGTAAGGGCTTGCAGCTCATGGCATCTCTCATTTTGCCAGCCCCAAAAGGGTTGCAATAGAGGTTTCTACAGCCCTAGTGCAAGATCTAATTTGTATTTGTAATGTCCTTCAGAGCCACTGGAAAGGCACAATCTAAATGCAAATTAATCTGATAGTACACTTTGGATTGTTCCAGAGTCTTATCTATGTAAACAACTGTATTTTTACAGGGTTTTAAAGTTGCTTGTGAAGATAGAGATCTCTGAAAATGAACAGACCCCATCACAGATAAATTTTACTAAGGGAAAATTTGCAGCCGCCTTTTTGGAAACATTCCTATGAGAGTATGTCATGAACTAGGAAGTCTATTCTGGATAATGCTATAAAATTGCTCACCTTAATTCATATGCCAAGTTCTTCTTTATTGAATAACGATTTATGACATACTCCAGCATCTGCCAGAAACTGCTGAATGAAAGCCACAGCTGTGTCTGTTATTGGGCAGAAACTACAATGTTGTCAATACATTTATTCAGTGTATGAAAGAATTTCCAGTAATTTTTTAAAATAATTATCTGGACATTTGGTTGGGGTTTTTTGAGTGGACTGCAGAAGCTACATCTGGGGACAGGAATATTTTCAATCCAGGCAACCGATGTGGGAGCAAAATGAAATGTCTTATCAGAAGGTTTTTTCTGAAACTATGAAGAGACCATGTGCTGGAGGGCATCTAGAAAGCCAGTATATCGCTAATAGCCTCTTTGGCAGCTCAATACATGGCCGAACACACCAGGTGGGCTGTCTTCAGCTTTCCTGTGGAGCATTTTCTGGAAAGCAGAATCAGATTGACCTGGAGCTTGTGTTCTAGGCTATTCTCAAAACTGTATGGAGTGGAGTATGTTCAAAATGGATGCTGTAGGTATAACCCAAGAGCAGTATCTCACCCTTCGTACTTAAACTAGGTGCTGCCTCATCTTGTTATGGAGCAAGATTCCTCCTCTGTAAAAATCTGATACTGACAAGCAACAAAACATCAAGAGAAAAATCAAAACGATGACAAATTTTCAGATGCATATCTGCCAGAAAAATATCAGGCAAATCTCCTATGAGACCACAAAAATTCAAATTATGCCAAAAGCAGAATATCTAAGAAACCTATCGTACTTTTCAGATTATTCATCACCCTGTTTAAATATTAGCCTAAAAACTCTAGCTGCCACCTTAGTATTTTGTCAGCTCCATAGAACACATATACCTCAAGTGGCATAAACAGAAATATTTTTTTAAAGAAAAAAACAAAAGCAAAATGTGGTTTATTGAAAGAGACAAGGCATTCACATTGGCATTTGAGCCTGAAAGTGTTTTATATTTAGTCTTAAATAAAGCAGGGATAGATTCAGTCACCCTGGGAATATGTTATCATGCTTTTCAAGAAAGATATTCTTATTTTTAAGCAAAACCTGAATTTTTAAGCAAAACCTGAGGCTGATGTGATCACTTGATCTGGGCTTCACAACAGTTACCAACATATAAGTCCAGCTTTGATCAAGGAAGACAACAAACACCTGTAGGAACAGTAGGAAGATGTGTTCAATCCACACTGAAAGGAAAACATATGTTCCATGGTGAGATGTCACAGCCCTTGGGTCTGGTCCCTTGCCTCACATGCTACCCCTGACTTGCAGCATCCCTCCTGAGCAGCAGCAGCAGCGAGTGATTCAGACATGTCTGCGCTCATTGATACCCTTCTCACCCCACACTCATCATATCATTTTAAGGGGACATTTCCATGCTTCATTTCCTTAGCAGTTTTCTCTCAAGTGCATTAGACAAAATACAGGCCTGACCAGAGGTAAATAAAGAATTATAACAATAATCTTAAAACAGCCATGCTGCTGTCTACCACTCCATTGGTTTAAAGAAGCTGCATTGCTCAAGAGGGTGGCCCAGGCTGGCAGAGAGTCCCAAGGCTACAGTTATGGAGCCTTAGATACCCAAAAGCTACAATTGCCCCCTTACCTCCACATCGGGAGCTGGGAATCAGAATCTTCAGTTGTTTATATATCACACTTATCAGTTCTTTTAGGTCCACTTGAAGGAAATATGCCTGTTCAACAGGTAAAATACCACCATCCAAAAAAACCAACAATATATCACGAAATCTCCATCCTTGCAGGTTTTCAAAACCACACCCCTGAGCAGTCTGGACTGATAGCAGAGTTGACCTAGTTTCAAGCAGGAGTTTGGAGCTGAGACCAACCTGAATTATCATTTGACCTTAGGGTTAACTGCAGACAGTTTCTATCATTAGTTTTACTGACTTATATAAAGTAAAAACTAAGAGAAGCCTTACAAAAACTTCCATAAGGCAACCTTCAGTTTTGTTAATGAAGGAGGCTGGCAATTCAGCATTGTTCACCTCTTTTTGAAGTTAACTGTTGCAGATTAATACCTGAAATTTGAAGTAATTGTGTAGGATTATCCAGGCACTTTCAGGGGAATGTTACCAGGATCAATTAAAGCCTACATTAAGTTTCCAGTTTCCTAAAAATATGAGAAGAGATTCCCTGAAGCCAGAATGATTTTTTAAATTATTTTTTTTAAGGATTCTGTTGAAGCCAGGATTTCAGTTGTCCTCTGATATGTTGCCTGATCATTTTTCAGGCTTTAGTTCCTTCTTCCTCTTCCCCATCCCCCAGGAGGAAAACTGATGAAGAATTTCTCTTTTACATACAAGATTCTCATAAGCTTTCCATTATGTTTTCAGTTCAGACCTCAGAATTCAAAACTCATTCTTTAGGGATGAAACTGGATAGATGCGAAGCCCACAAACACTTGGAATACTTTCAGCACAGAGCTGGTGAGAGCCCCAGTTATCCCACACCAGTGTACGCTCTCTCTCTCAATACATGGGCCTGAATCAAAACTCACATCCAGTTTTTCCCAAAACATTAGGAAAGGTTAAAATCCATTGTGTTATTTGTGTGATCTCTATTAATGAGCACCCAATTTTGTGATCCTTGCTCACAGAAAGATCAGAATGGCTGAGATTACTGGAACTGAAACAAAATGGACAGAGTCCTAGAGGAAAAAAAATAATGTGTGGCAGATAGCAAGCCATATGGTTCCACAGATTTCCATCAAATAAAACTGTGAAACCTTTCAATAGAATTGAGAGGAATATAGCTACAGCTAACAAAAATAAACAGTTCTGCCTGTTTTGTAGTAGATGTTGCATGAGACTCTGAACTTAGTGAAATTCCTTAAAATGTTAAAAAACAAAACCGAACACTACAAAAAAAAAACAAAAACAAAAACAAACAAACAAAACGAAGCCAAAAAAAAACAACAAAGAAACAAACAAAAAAACCCAGACAGAATAAGCACAATGCATCACACTTGCAAACAACCAGAAAGAGTACATTCAAATTGTATGTTAAAGAGGATATTTCAGCTAAAAACTCAGGGTTTTTTTAGGGTATAAACCAGCACCAGTTCTTCCAAACTTGGATGTTCTACCTACATAAGACTGACTGATCATTTGCTGTTGACTACACTGCTGCATGTAACTTTTTCAGGAAAAAAGATACCTCAGCATTGCTAGTTATCCTCAGTGCAGGGTTATCAAACCAGGTAAACACAGCTGGTGAAGGATGCTAACCGTAGTTTCCCAGTGTTGTAAGATATGCATTGACATCAATGAAGAAAATAAATACTTGAAAAACAGGGTAAAGCCTCAGTATGAAAGGACTTAGCTGTGCATGAGAGCTTGCAAAACGAGACAACACACCATCAAGTACTTCCTCAACATGGCTTTGGTTTGGTTTGGTTCCCAGCCTCATATACTATCAAATCTCTTCCAGTGGGGATTGGGTAGGAGGATAAGTGACCTGGATGCTACTGATAAGGATATAGATTTTGGCTGAAGCAAATAAGGATGTGAGATGGGTGTGCACCTGCACTTCAAGGTCTCACCACTTCAGTTCAGCCAACAATATGAGAGACATGAAAGAAATGAAAGAGCTGCTTGTATTTTAATTAAGCTGGTGAGTTGGGCATTTCTCTTATAATTGTAGGCTGACCAGAATTGTCTGTGAGATGCTTTCCAGCTGTTTTGGGCTGCCTAACCTGTTTGTAGCATTAATAATTATTTCTGTCCATGCAAAAGAAAACCAGAAAAGCCATACAGAGATTTGTCTTGCTGAGATGAAACTCAAGGAACACTTCATAAAAGAAAATTAACCAGTTTTAGTAGTTTGTGAGTTTGTTATGTTACTGTATTGCCATTATCTCTTGCATTATTTCTAGCCATCCATCACCAAATCTGGGGTGTTGCAAAGTAAAAGAAAAAGAAACAAATATATATAAAAAAAAAAGGGGGGGGGGGGGTGGGGGGTGGGTCAGAAATCCCACTGGTGACTTAAAATGACCCCAAATATCTTCAGCTTTTCAAAGCCCAATCCCAAATATAAAATTATTCTCTAAATGTCTCCAAGGCTTTAATCTTTTTGTTCTCTATGGATTACATCTAAGCTTTTAGTTTGTATTGTCCTTTCCTGAAATATCTCAGGACTCTATAAAACAGATAAGATTTCCAAAGCACTTGAATGTCACTGGACCAAACCTCAAACTTCTGGGTGCTCTTCCTTGTACAAAACGTGGTGTCTTAAAAAGGAGGTTTATTCACACCGGGACCAAAGAAGAACCTGTGAATTCCGTCCATCAAGCAGCCCCTCTGCTCTGAGTGGACAGACAGCACAACTGTCAACGTATCAAACCTGTGGTCTGAGATATGTACCTCCCAGGCTACATATCTCAACACTTCAGTCCATTTTCCCAGAAGAGATGAGAGAGCCTGAGAGATAACATCACTTGAAAAATGCCAGAAAATTTTTCCTCCACCCAGAGGATTTGTTTGAACTGATAATGATATGTTTTCTTTCTACACTATTGCAGTAATAAGCTTCTGCAATGTAGTAATCTCAGCTTTAGAGTGCTCTTGGAGCAATAGCAGCTCAGCTTCAAACCTGTAACTGTTTATCCTTATTGGCATGCCATTTCGTCAATTCATCTCCATTATCACATGCATCTTGACTTTGGTTTCCCTGACAAATCAAACATGTTTTATGCTTAGGCAGAAGAAGGATTTCTCAATGTTTCTCTTGCTCAGAGAACAGCTTGTAATGTTACCATGTCTCAAGCATGCCATAAACGTGGAATCTCAAACCATGGAGCAGAGCCGAGCTGAGATCAGAGCCAATTCCTTATGCTCCATTTATCAGCTACTCAACATTTTCACTCTGGTAAATCTCTAACTCAAGAGCTTATGAAATTAAAAGTTTGTTACAGCACAGACATTAATGATCCCTCTTTTAAAGAATACGTTTGTAAGTATCACAGGGAAGCTTAATTAACAACATCTTTCTCTAATCTTTTCAAACTGCTCCTCTAATTTAAATGTTATGTTAAGAAATATCTTCAAATTTATTGTTCTATTAGTGAATTAGGGAAATATGCCTGATTGCATGATAATTAGAGAGACAGTGACATTTTAATGTACCTTGTAATGCAGTATTCTTGTATATAATTTGTAAAGTTCCATAAGATTTTTCCATAGATAAAAAAGTCTGTTTAAAAAAAAAGAATGTAAGCAAAGATTTTAATCAAAGCTGAGTGATACTGAAATTCTGTCAAATGACCCTCTCTGTTTATGCTTTCAGCAGATGAAAACACTCAGAGAAAAAGTGTAAAGTGACATCTGAGCTATATATCTTTTTTGTCTGTGTATCAGTGAAACAGATATATAAAGTTTCTAACCAATGAACAAAATAAACACATTTGTGACTCTCCATGAGTATTCATAGTGTTAGAAAACCTATGCATTGCCAATTATACCTGCCTTTCCTAAGTGACAGCTGATTTGTTGGTCGCTTCCCCTTCTGCTGTCTACACTGCTCAGGGAGAGAGATCAGGAACAGGGGCTGAGATGCAAGGAAATTGAAATTAAACTTCTATGCCTAATAGACAGATACTCCTCCAGAAGGTGAGATTAATAACACAGGTTCATTTTGGATATTTAAAATTAACTTCTTGGGCAATTTCATTTTCCACCAAGAACAGGAGAAGCTACAGATTTCAACCCCTGGGCCAAAGCTTTGTATTCTGTAAACATCCATCAAGGTAGTTACGCAGATGATAGCTCAACAGAGCTACCCTTTCTGTTGAACTTAGCACGAAATGACTCAATATTTTCCAGATATATAGGGAAAGATAAGCTTATTTTAATCTTATTTTAATACTGTACAAATGCAGGGAAATCTGGTCAGTGTCTTCAGTGCAAGGAGAAAAGGACATATATCAGACAGTGACAACATAACTTAGGTAACCTCAAGATAAACCACAGAAGTACACAAGTACATTTAAGATACTATACCTGTAGGGGATTATTAACAAAATTTTGAAGAAAATTTACACAATTTTACTGCAATTTCCTTTTTATCCAACACTCACTTCCAAACCTTTTGAAATATATTATGTTCAATTAAATTTTTTACCATCTTGCTCCTTAAAATTAGCTAGGACTGAATTTTCACTGTGTTATGCCTGGCCCTACATTTAGTTACCTGCCCTTAGAATATTAGACACCATGCTGGTTTCTGTCTAGAGGAAATGACCTTGGATCATTGGAAGCATATGAAGTTCATTTTAAGATGAAGCAATAACTTATATTAGAGGATGTAAAAGGTCTTAACCTCCAGTCCCCCAAAATACTCAACAAAAAGCTTCTCTTTTTTTTAATTAAAAAAAAACATCTGCAATGCATTTTTCCCCTGAAGTCACTTAACAGTCTTTAAACCAAAAGTCTCCCTGGCTAAATGACCATGCACAGGCCTACATGTAAGATGCATCACCCAGCTTGGCTGGCTGGTTTTGCTAGTTGTTTGGGGCATTAGCTTTCCTTTGCATTACAGTCATTCAATATGTTTCTGAAGTACAATCTTTATTTCTGTTAATCTTTTACATTAAAAATAAAAAAATGAAAAGTGGTCAGTCTCACACACAAACTTCCCCTAGCACGAAGCCTTCCAGATCTTCATCTCACTTGAAATTCACTGCTAAAAATGTCTGACAGTTTACTGCAGCACAGGTAGGGATTTGTTTGGCAGTTGCTAGTTCATAGAAAAGTGACATGTGCCTCTTAAAAAAGAAAGAAGAAAGAAATGGGTGCAGCTACCATAGTAATTATTTAGCTCTTGCCAGAAACCATTTTGGTTGATTTCAGGGAAATAGCATAAGTTGGTTACTCAGAATAGCAATGTTGGAAGTAATTCAGGAAATTAATGTCCAACTTAAATATCAATCTTGTCCAGTCATTATCATCTAACTAAAAGCCA
This sequence comes from Apus apus, assembly GCF_020740795.1. Lineage (NCBI taxonomy): Eukaryota > Metazoa > Chordata > Aves > Apodiformes > Apodidae > Apus > Apus apus. Next base: position 103,283,883 of record NC_067283.1, read on the forward strand.
AGTTAATTAGGCTTTCCATTAAGTGCACTCTTTCTGGAATTTACAAAATGTTAACTCACTAAGCTTGCAAGACTTGATCCTGACAGCACTATAACCTTTCCTAAAATAACAAAATTAACTTTAAAGGCAGAGGCAATTGCATTTTGCCTTTGAATTATCAGGCCAGGCTCTTTTAGCATGGATGATTATTGCAGGCAGACTAGTCAACCTCAAGGAGAGCAAAACTACCTTTGCAAACAACATTGGCCTCCACTGAGAATGCCTGCTGCCAGCTCTGCAGCCAGGAAATGTGAAGCAAGTTAGCATCGGAAGCACTGTAAAAAGACTCCTACAATACTATATCTCAAACAACTTAACCCTGAAGAGATTAACACTTGCACCTAAATTTGCCCTTGCGAACATCTAACTAGACAGCACAGGAATTAATTCCCACAAGGGCTGTTGTGGGAGATATCTAATTAAGATTATGATAAAAGAAAAAATCTAATTTGTTTTGGAAACTTGCAAAATTTCCAGTATTTCTTGACTTTACTCAAAAAAAATTGCAGGGCCCTGCAACTATATTGGACATAGACTGCTAAAGACTTGTGGTTTGTCAACATCAAGGTCTTTCCCCCATCTCAATATCCAGAATTCCTGGCCCCATAACACCTTTTCCTTAATCTTCCTAATCTGGCTATCCTGCCTCAGACCTCTGTTCCTTCATTGCTTTCATCTTCTTACCCCAGCCTCAAGTTCCCCAACCTAAGGCTGGTGATTGCTAGTTCATAGAAGTATGGTGCCTACCTCTTGAAAAATAAAGATCAAAATCACTACCTGATCCCCTCTGTCCAAAGTATCCCAGCCTGGCACTGATACTCCCATTGCAAAGCAATTTTTCTCCTAATCATGAAAACTGTGTCTGGAGCTGCAAAAAGGAGGTTTTAGCCATGCTGGATTTTTGTTGCTGCTCAACATATTGGCAGAGATGTCAAAATCCCTGGAAGTACTTCTACCTTTTGAGGGCTTCACTGGCTTCTGCTAGGCCACTCTGTACATCAACCCAGGGACCGCAGCTGCTCATGGTAGCTCCTTGCTCTGCAGGTACACAACCACGTGCCAACCATGGGTCAACATAAAAGTTGAACGGGCCAAACGTTACCTTATACATAAAATGAGACAGGCCAAAAAAAACCTAAGAGCAGCTTGCAATTCAGTGATAGGCTAGTCATGAATCAGTATCTCAGGTTATCCATTTCCACCCATAATGGGGGGTTCAATTTTAAGGAGACCACACTCAGCTTCTCTGAATTTGTCCTGCATTCAGAGCTTTGAAGAAGAGCCCAGCAAGTACACCCACTTTTTTTTTTTTATGTTTTCTTGTAATTTCTAAGCAAATCAATCTGACATAATTTCTACCTAAAGCTGCCTGCCATCTCCAGGCACAGTTCAGGCTACATTCTAAACTCTTCCAGACTTGCAAATTTATCTCCAAGTCTGCTGAAAGTGCCAGCCTTTACCAAATTTCTCCTAGTCTTGGCTGAGAAAGATTCTACAAACAAACAAACAAAAAATTTTCAAATTTCAAAGGAACAATTTTTGTCCAGTCCATGGTTTGGGCAATGTTTCAGGTCAGCTCTTTATTTTACCTCCACCGGCTCCCATGTTGCAGTTTACGATGGAAACCTGAACCAAGGAGTGCTCTCAGAACAGCTACAGCCAGTCTGGACACTCAAGAGTAAAAACCAGGCTCAGAGATTTGTTTGTTCAAGAGCATCGACCAAGCACCTTTAGCATGTGTTAAATACAGGTTATTTGAAAGGCATTTGAAAGCTAAATTGGGCTTAGCATTACCTTTTATGTTTTATGGGATGTAGAAATTTCCCCTGCTTAATTATCAAAGCATTTTATGGCCTTCTACAATCCCCAGGAAAAGAAGAACAGAACAGAAAGGTGGGGGAGGCAGCCTGATCTACGAAGGCATCCGGATGAAAGCCTGACCTCCAGAGCTCCTGGGGAGCGGTGGAGTTCACTAGCCTCCCAAAGCAAGAGGGACTGCTCTTTCCAGGAGAGCTGGAGGCTTTGAAATAGGAAGACAAGAGGCAACAGCTGGAGTCATCTGTGTGGCATGGGCATGCTGTGTCCAAGACAATGTACCAAGCATGGCTCCTCCATGCTTGGAAAGGGTGGTGGAGGTTTGCTGTGAGCCCCAGCTCCTGTGACAGGCAGCTCATCTGCTGGGCAAGGGTCATGGAGGGCCATGGTGGCTGCAGGTCATCAGTTTCTATTTGCCTGATGCAGACCAAGAAAGCAGAGCAAAGTGCCTTTTTTTATCAGCCTGGCTGAACTACTAAGCACTGAAGAGGAAAAAGTACTTTACAGCCCAAGTTTTTTCCTTAAGTAACCATGGTAAACAAGTCCAAAGCGCATTGTTTCTTCACAGCACCTATGAGCTGGGCTGAGGTTGCAGAATGCCTGCAGAGCTTCAGGACCAGCTGGTGGCCAATGTCATGGCAGTGGAGAACTGAATCAGGCTCTACCAGAGCATCAGCCACTACCTGGGCAACCTGCTTCCTTATTTGTGCCTTCCTTCACCCATTCTCTGCATCTCTTGACTACTGTAATAGCAGAGGAAGACTCCTTCCTCTTGTGTTTGCATCAAGTTCAGCACCACGAGGCACTAAGCTCTCCTCTTACTAATACCATAGAATCCAATAGTCAAATAATAAATTCTAAAATTAGTCCAGACCCTGCCTCCCCCAGTGCACTCCACTGGGAACTTGGTACCCAAGTTTCTTGGAAATCCTGCTAAGAGTTTAACTGGATGTCATATAATTAAAGCTCCTTAAAACCAGTATGACCTTACTAGGCTGTCCTTTGAAAATTTTGAAGTTCTGTAGTGGGGACAAGGAAAGATTTTACAGTAAGCCATAAATTAATTTCCATGTTACAGTAATAAGGGAGTGTCACATTTATTCAGACTGCTTCCTTCCTCTTTTCTCCCAGATGTAGTTAAAAACTGAGCACCGTAAATAATCTAGGCACACTTGCCAGCATCTAAGGCTGGCCAGGATTTTCAAAGGCTATCACAAACTATGCAATGAGCTTCCTAATGCTGTTAGACAGCCGTCAACTCAACAGTTTGAAAAACACAAGTTTGCCTAAGCACACTTACTTCTTCCATAACACATCTGAGCAAATGATGACTTTGACTCATGCATACAGTGTTGGTGTCCATTCTTGTATGACAATAATATAGCATTTGTATTGCAGACAGTTCACCCTCCAATATACATAATGTAAGTATTTTGCATGCAAGGTGTAGGATTTTAGATATGTTAGAACAAGACCACAGAAAAGTGCAATTTCAGATCCTAGGCAGGTATTAGATGCCGGGTTGTATCATCAAGAGCAAAAATCAAAAATACCCTCTATGCTCACATTTCCCTACGTATGTCTGGCTTATATCAGATCTGTATTTTGAACCCGTATTAGATGGTTAAAAATAAACATGGCATATATCTGCATGCTCTCCTACCCTGATCCAGCACTCCAAGCCAATAAATCAAAGTGACAGCAAGACATTTATATTTATACTCCCTGAAGACTCTGCCACACTTGAGAAGTGGCAGAAATTTTACCTCTGCCTACCTCCAGACAGCCTATAGAGCCAGGGTCTGGTCCTGATGAATGTAGTCATCCTGTTACTGTATGTCTTGCAGTGATGCACCTAAGTAAGTTGGATTTACCAGCTTGCACCCTTCTCAGAAAAAAATGTGGCCATACCTATTAAAAAGCAGGCTCAGAAAGCTTTCTTCTTCCCTTCCTGAGGAAAAGCAAAACCTTGGCAGCTAAAAATAAATAAAAATCTGGGGAAATGAGAACAGAAAGATGAGATAAATTTAGGCTTCTGAAGATCAAGAAAGGAACAAACGTGCCAGGTATAGAGGCTACCTCAAAAAGCAGCCCCTGGGAGATGGAGACTACAGGTCTAGGCACAACCTGTAGTCTAAGTCTATTTAAGTGGATATTAAAGTGGCAAAGACCCGAATTAGAATTTTTAGCCAATAAAGCAGAGTCACACGGCAGCTTCAGGTCAAATATAAACAAGCATTTTTTGCTAAATAATAACAAAAAATATGCTGGAGTATATTAAAAGACAAGTTACCTCCAAGTTTGGCTAGAAAAAAAATAGTAGAAAAACAATAGGTAGAAAACAACTTAAGTTATTTTTTTTCTGCTCTCAAAAGTTTTGCAGCCTCTTGATTTGCCTGCTGTGGAAAGAAAAAAAAAGTCTTTGAATTTAGAAATTAATAACTTTCTCATATTTAATATGTTACAGTCTACTTGCACTGAAAATTATGGCTAACTTTATCTATGCAATCTTGGCAAAAGGTATCTTAAGTTTTGAAGATACACTACTTCTGATAATTCCTTAAGTTTTTGGTTCATTTTATGTGTAACTCGAACAGCTTAATTATTTGTATCAAGGACAAATCATCATACTGTCCTTTTGCTTCAGTGTTGGTATTAGAAATTAGTAACTTCATGTACGATGAAAAAACATTTGCTTTTGACATTTAGATATTTCTGATTTTTTTTTATTTTTTTTAACAGAGATGCTTTTGGTTGTATATAGCCAGTTCCTGCTCTGCAAGACTTGATAAGCATCACTTGTTGATACTCCTGTCTTTAAAAACATTACCAGTGAGGCCACTGGTCTATAGATCATCTGCAGAGTAGATGCCTAGGACCAGGGTACTGCAGGGCACTTGCACTGCACACAAGTTCCACCACTGAGCAAAGGTGGGTGCCCACTCACCTCCTGCTCACACAATCCATGCTCATCCCCCACCTCTGAGGCTCAAATTTGACAGTTTTCTAGAGAAAAGCACTGAAGAAATTATAAACAAAAACATTTAACATAGGAATTAGGAATACCTGGCACATGGTATCATGAAGTCAGCTTTTCTGTGATTCAGTCCCTGGAAAGTGGGGCTGTTCACTACTGCTGTCCAGCTATGGGCAGAACAACTTCCTCCACTTCCCCTTCACCCATTCTCTCTTTAAAAATCCAATTCAGATCCATGTTGTGGTTGTAAAAGTATTTTTACCCAATCTGAGACTCTACAACCACCTCCACATCTTTGCCCACAGACAGCCAGTTCCATGCAGTGAATTTTAATTAATGAGGTACGTTCAAGAAGTTGGGGCTTTTATACTTCCCTCCACACTGTTTACATTGTTCTTAGTCCCAGTGCAGCTCTCCTCTGACTGCTTAGCAGGAAGCACAGGACGATAAAATAGTCATGACAGACAGACAGGCAGGTCACTCAGCAATACACATTGAACACATCAGTGAAGGGAAATAAAGTTTTCTGTCTTCAATGGTACAGCTTCCTAGGTCCAGCTGAAGACCCAGGTCACCTGCTTCTTTGTTACTCTTTCAGGTTCAGTGTTCAAGCATGGACTACAGTAGGTAACAGAGATACAAGGAGCAGTGGAAGGATGAAGGGAAGGAAAAGAGCACCCATGCAGAAGCTCTACAGGAGCAGATACAGTATTACACATTTCTGTTGAAAAGCAGTAACCCCCTGCAAGTGCAGAACATATGTAGACATACACATAGCAATGCATACTTTGAGCATCCATATACCTTCCAAAAAAAAAAAAAAAAAAAAAAAAAGAATAAACAGCACCAGCAGAAAGCCATAAGATTGTCACCTAGATAAGTTGCATAAACCTAGTATTTCAAATCTCTGAAAATAGACTTTGGCTGTTTGATTCAACCATAAATCAGAATCCCTGTTAAGCTGGTTTTAGAGTGGCTTTCCTGTGCAGGTTTGAGAGTCTCAAAGGAATATACTGTTCATTGATTTATATATTAGTCTTGCTGAAAAGTTGATTTACCATTGCTTTCTGCAAACAGTGAATTGCAGCTAACTGGTTTCTCTGAATATGCAAAGCCTATACTGTATATAAAGGTGGGAGAGTTTGACAATTTGCAGCTAAGTAAATCACACTGATCCCAGTGTTTGCCTTCGGATTTACAGTGCACACTATAATTGAGGCCCCAGTGCTGACCCACAAAATACAGCCAAACAGGAAAGTGTTTTGTGATCTTTTCATACATTCAAACTTCTTTCATTTCTCCATTCTTTCAAAGTCACTCTACCTAACAAAATCCACTTTGAAAAGCATTACCCATGGCATCTAGAAATGTTTTCAAACTTAGTTTGACAACAATTTCAACTAGTACATTCTGGCTCTTCAAACAACTCTTGGGCTTCAAGAAGTTTCCTTTAAACTTTCCAGCAATGCTTACCTATTTTAATACAAGTCACAGCTAAATTATAAGAGCCACAGCTGTTAGCATAAGTTCCAGAGGATTTCTGAAACCCAGAAGATGCAGGCTAAACATAGGTATCTCAACACCAGTGGGAAAGAAAAAATAAAATAGGAAAATACCGGAATTTATGGTATAAATTGTTCAGTCAGTGTCCTGCCTATCCACTGCTGCTGCACATTTGAGAAGAATACTGTAATATTTCTTTCTATGCATGTGGTAAAACACAAGCCTGCAACCAGCTACAGCTTTTGAGCAGATATTTCAGGACAACACCTCTTCTCATGGTCATTTCACCAACCCACTCAAGGCATTTAATATCAGTAAATCTAGATTCTTTGCCTACAGAGGTGACCCAGCTGTCACCATACTGCAGATATCAAGATAGCAGATATTTTTCTTTTTGCTGATGTTTATTTTGGCAAACTATAACTTGACACATTCTTTGTAGTGACTTTTCCTGCTTCTGGCAAAAATAGTGCACCTCATTGGCCAGCAGAGTAATGAGGAAAGATGATCTCCTTTGTAGAAAATTATGCCGCCAGTGTCACAGTACAAAGACAGTGTAATTTATAACTACTTTTCTCCCTCCCCCTTCCATTTTGGCCTGGACACTAGGCCTTTTATATCAGATTTCAAGCCATTTTTAATTTCAGGAGCTAATCTGTTTGGTTACTGAAGTGGAATGACAGAACACACCTGTGATCAAAGGAGAAGGTAGATGGAAAAAAACATCTCCCAAGTTCATGTACGTACTGCATCCATTACCCTGACCTTATAACACAGTGCTTCATATAGGTTTGGTCAGTAATTAGACATTTTACAGTTATTTTCAGAACAAAGAAACTATTGAGCAAGTCTGGCATGCACTTTATTCCTTATTAATTTACACTGTCTCAAGTAATGACTTGAGAGAGGTCAAGTGTCTCTTAATAAAAAGGGAGAAAAAAAAATTCCCCCTGTATGAAGGAGCATATTCACAGAGGCAAAACCCAGAAATTATCTTCTTCAAGACAACGTAAGACCACCTTCTTCTACAAAAACCAGCTGAGTTATCAGGACCCTCTTGAGAAGGTAGAAATCCCAGATGCAAGACCTGGTTTAAACTCATTGAGGGTTTTCAAGACCCAGATTAGGCTAATTCAGGGTTTTTCCCCAGGGAGTAGTTTTAAGTGTCTGTTTTGTTCTAGTAGGGAACAAAGAAAACCAAACTTTGAGTGCTGCAGTTTTTCCACAGAGATGGAACTTTTCTCACCCAGTCACTTTTAATTAACTTCACTTGCATCATCAGAGCATTGATAGATGATGGGATTGTAAAGATTACAAGACAAAGCTAAAGGCCACAACCCCAGCCCTGCAACTGTCTCAGCAGTGCAAGCAGGGACAAGACTGCTGGCATCACTCTTTAATGAGTGCTTCCTTTAAGGCTCGTAGATTTTTAAACATATCTTAGGAGTTCATTCTTTTTTTTGAAACTCAGTTCTCTATCTTTCCAGGGAGCATGCTCTTAGTAGGAAAGGGGAGGAAATGTTGTAGAAGGTGGAATCAGACTGTGAAGATCCTGGATATCATTTAATCTCAAGTACATGATGCTGCTTCCTTCCTCTGACTAGTACCCATGTCATGTTTCCACTAACATTTTACTGAATCAGAAGAAAATAACAGATGATGAACCAAAAAAGCTAGCTCTATCTGCTACTTTACTTCCTTCTTTCATTTGAAATAATACATTGTTTGTGATTATCATCTTCTGCTTCCGTGCAGTCAACTATGGTGGAACAGAGGGTTATGTGAATTGAGCAAATTACAGAAGCTTGGTAAACTCCTTGAAAGGAGACACGTGGATGGCCTGCTTATGTGGCCCATGACAACAGCAACAAAACAGTAACAACTGAAATCACAGAAAGAAAAATGAGGAAAAGCTTCCTTTTCTCCCCCTCCATCCACCTCCCTCAAATTATTTCCCATGGTTGAGTAGACTAAAAATCATGTAAAAACCAGAGAATTTAGAAAACTGCCTGTAAGTTAAAAATAAAATAAAATAAAAATATATTATTTTCAACATAACTTTTCCATCAGCTTTAATGAAGCACATTCAAAATACAAGGTATCTGTCCAGAAGAAACAGAAAAGTAGTAACATATTACTTTGTAAGTGTTGATTTGCCTGGAAAGTATAACCTTGTGTTGTTAAAAGACACATTTTTGGTGTTTTATAGATAAAGGAAAAATTTTCCCATCTCTTGAGATGAACTTTTTCCCTCTGGTACATGGGCTCCCATCTCTCTTCCTCTGAAGGATAAACAATAAAATACATTCATCCTTTCCTCTATAGATTATAAAAAAACTGGTGTTAGGAATTCCAGGGACATGCATTGCAAAATCCTTATACCACCTCTATGAGCAGAAAACATGACCTTCTAGATGTCATCCTATTCCAGTCACATGAAACCCTGGCTCAGCACAAAAATGAACCACATGCAAGAGAAATAAAATGGCACTGCCAGTAGTAAACAACATCTATTTGCTCAAAGGGGATCTCATCTCATTCTGGAGAATAACTACCACCGTACATCTAAGCAGAAGGAAGGCTGGTTGCATGACCTCCCGCTTACACCATAGGGATATATCCTCCAAAACAACTTGGAGGGCACAAACACAGAGATCAGACTGTGTTCAAAGTTCTTAGTTCCTCTCTCTCACTGGTCTGGTGCACAATGATGTCCAACTACCTTACAACTAGTACTGTATCTCTTGATTCAGGGCTGGATTCTGCCACAAGCAAACCCATGGGATTCCAGGACTTCGTAGAGAAGCGTGGAGGTGGAAAACATTGATTTCTCTCTGGGTTTTTTTGTGAGCAAAAATCTGAATATCCCCTTAGTGAAAAGGTCCATGCATTTTTGAGAGAGACTGGTTTGTTGCAATTGCGAAGGTGTCTGTAAACTAAAGAAGTTTATGTAAAAATGACAAACTTGCATATTAAACAATCTCTGGAAAAAAAAAAAAAAAAAACAACAAAAAAACAAAAGCACAGCTTTCAATGTGGAAACATTTTTGTCAACAGATTTCTATTTTCACATACTATTCTTCTATCTAGTTTTGCCTAAAGTCTGAAAAAAACGTATAACTGGTTATTCTTTCAATACCTTGTTCAAAGTTAGGAAGCTTAGTCCAGATGCATGAGCAATTTTGAATGGGAAGGAAGAACTGCTAAACACTCATCCCAAGTTTTGCTGTGAAAAAACCCCAGTTGGTCAAAATCAAGTTTATCAGTGAGAGGTAAGCACCCATTTCAACAGTAGTGGGTGTGTGGGGGTGAAATTTGGACGTGGCACTTAGTGCCGTGGTCCAGCCGATGTGGTGGTGTGAAGTCATAGGTCTTCATGATCTCAGAGGTCTTTTCCAACCTCAATAATTATGTGACCCTGTAATTCTGTGAAAAGAAGAAGTGGAAAGTGAAAAAGGGGAGAAGAGAACCCACTTAAGCTAGTGCAGCAGGCAGTAGTCCCCTTTGCTCCCAAGTACCATGGATCTATGAATTACAGACTCTGTAATTATAAAAATCAAACAGCATGAAGATTATAAAGAAAGGAGGCCTGCTCCAGAAGGTGTGATAGTCTCCTCACAGCAGGCCAACACTTACCTTTGCTGAGATTTTCCACCCAACGTCATTCAGATGGGATGGAACCAGAGGACAGAGAAGGACCATTATTCCCAAGGTACTTTCTCTAAATGCTCCGTTTGGTTTTGACAAATAGGCGTTTTCCAGCAATATCTTTTCACAAGCAAAACTTCCAACAAGCTGTTCTTAGAAGCAAGCCGATTTCCAGATCAGAGATCTAGATTAAATAATTTGAAGACATTTCCAAGAAACATCTGTTTCTTCCACACAAATTTCCAAGTCTTTCCTCAGCTACTCTTTGTTAATGTTCTACAGTTTTCTTGTTTGGTTACTTGCTTTTTTTTTTAAGGAGCTAGAAAAATAATTATCTCTTCAACTACAAGAAGAGTGTAAAGGAAAAATCTGCTAATGGCACAAAGAAGGACTTTCTGGAAGTGAAAAAAAAGATTGCCAGGACTAAAAAGTACCTTGGGCTTACTGACGGAGGGCCAGCAAATGCCAGGACACACATCTCACCTTGTGGCTTGTTTTGAGGACAGAAAGAAGAAACATTCACATTTCTAAAGCTGGCACTGTTCATAAGCACTAAAACCCTATAGCACTACCTGTGGAGAGACTTGAGCCTGTTCTGCTAGTACTCCCAAGCTGACAAGAAACCCACAGCTGTGGTTAGCAGGGCACCAAGCCCAACCTAATGAAGTCCAGCTGAGAAGCAGGGCTTATTAGTTTAGGCCTGCTGCCATGCTAGTTTGCTATATGGCTTCCAGTCAGCTCAGAGCAAAGACAGAGCAAGCTCACATCTCCTTGTGAAAGATCACGTAGCTATTACTTTAGATAAATACAAAAACATAACATAGGAGCTCTAAGTCTTCAGGTTTGTGGACGTACAGTAGCCAGAAATGTCTCCCCTTGCAGGCAACTGTGCTAAGCTCTGCCCCATCAGTGGGCTACTCTCATTCCTGGTTCACCCTCTGAACCAAACAGGTGCTTCATCCCATGGAAATATGTCCTGGTAGAAAACTGCAAGTGCTGCAGCCAGAAAAAGATGTGGGGTTAAGAAAAATACAAAAGATTCCAGACATATTTTGCTTCAGGCTGATGAAAAAAATCCATAGAAATAAGATAAACTAGCATTGAAAAGCTGCTAGTGCTGTCTCATGAGATCCTTGTATGCCACTTTGAGATGTGCTCATGCTCTGAAATGTTACATGCAATGTGGTGCTGCAATGTGCTCATTACATGTTTACAGCTGACTTATCTAATATGGATGTTTTAGGTGAGAGATGGCTGCAGTGGAGATGAGGACTAGGAAATGAGAAAACACCTGTCAACATTCACCCTCTGGAGGTTAATATCATTGGTCCAAAGTGCTCAGCTTTAGTTTGAAAGAATGATTCACATCTTTCTGTGTTTTCCATAGGCGTATGACCTGTCTCCAGGGCTATCATGGTGCGGCACCACAATTTAAATTGCTACTGCTCTTGTTAAGTTTCAGAAACTTTCTAAAATAGAAGCTTGCAAAACACAAGACAGATAAAAGTCAGTAGCAATATCTAAATTATTATTATTGTCTGCTATGTATGACTTCCTTCTTTGGTGATCTGGCTTGTGGCCCCTAGAAACACAAGATCATTCACCTTTTTGTTCCAAAACAAATTTAACAGCAAGGCATTAACATTTCTGTAAATTACCACAACAGCTCACATTTCACGGCTGAGGAAAGAGGTTGCTTTGTTCTTTACTGTCAGATCTGTATGAAGGCATCTCTCATACCTCGCAGCTGCTGAAGAATAGCAAAGTAAAACTGACAAGACTCACCGAATCTCTGAGGTGGTTGTCAGGTAACCAGGTGCTCTGGTCTCCAAATTGGTCTACATCAAGTGTCTATTGACATCTACGTGGCAGTCTGAGAGTCATGAAGCTACCTCCATCAAAAAAGATGCAGGTAAAAAAACATTTATTCCTCAATGACCTTACCTTGGATAACTACAACATTTAATTTTTCAGAGTAATTTCCACTGTAGGTGCAAGATGTGGAAAACATCTACAAGAGAAGTGCACTGGTAGTGTGACTGCACCACCAAATTAGGGACTGGGCTCAGCCTCCTACTCTGCCACAGACTCCTGTGCCAGGGGAAATTCACTGAGCTCCTCTTATCCCCTCAGGAAAATGTCGAGCATAATAACAAAAGTGTTCCCCATACCTGGAAGTGAAAAGAACTCCAAGACTAATAATTATGTGCACACGTGAAGGTGTTAGGTATTTATGTAATGATTTACTGTCGCAGTGTGTGAAGATAGCACAAGATTCAGAAACAATTTCAGAACAAATTCCTAAAGCCATTAACTGGCAAACTCTTCACACCTGCCAAGTCCAGACCAGCGTTCAGTAACTCCCCTCTTCCCCTGGGGTCTTATTGTAATTTTAGAATTGACTTCACTACCTGCACAAGTATGACTGAGTTCAACCCAACTGATTCTCACAAAAGCCATGGTAAAGAAGGGGCTCAGATCTTTTATTCAGCATCAATCAAATGTCAGGAGTGAGATTTATATGGCATTTACACAGTCCCATAGATTGAGAAATATTCATGGGATTTGAAAGGAGAAGGCTTTGTTGATATTTTTCTAAGTTCACTAAGGTGAATGTGTTTGCTGCACCCAAAGCTGGAGTGACAGCAATGGACTGGACTTTGTTTGCATGCATTCTTCCCATGCCATCTACCTGTCCAATTAAAACAGTTAGGGCTTAGCTCCACTCTCATATGCATTCATTTTCACCTGGTAGAGTTATACTATTCAAGACTTCTGTCACAGTCAAGTGAAATAAAAAATGGATTCCATCACTATTTTTTATATTTCAAAGAAGGGTGGAGATAAGGGAGTGAATTGAAAACAAAATTTGAAAACTCCTGATCAGGATCAACCTGAAAATTTAGGGCAGTTCTAAAAAGGTAAAAAAGAAACCCTATAGCTTTGTATTTCTTCTTTAAGGTCTGATTGTACTGGTCTTCCTCTTGAGGAAATGGAGAAAATAATCTGTGAAATTTCCATTTTACACCATTTGCGTTGGACAAGTTTGTTCCTCTCTTTCCTCCAGTTTTCTTCTTTACAAACTGTGAACCTGAAAAATTATGTGTATCAAATGGGTAAAATAACATTGCTTTGTTTTAAATAGAATCACATTTGTCCTGAATTAAAGTATTTTATTGTAGAGTGAATATATTTATTAAAACAGTAATATTCATAAAATACAAAACTGGAATAGGAGAGACCAATTTTCAATTTTGTATACAATTCTGGAAGAAAAAACAGAAGCGTGGAGACATTTTCTCCTCTGAAAACCCATTTTCTGCCCTTTAGTGTCCATTTACTTCTACTAATTGTGATACAGACAATTGACTTTTCACAGTCCTTTTTCTGTGTTGATATTTACAAGGAGCTAGAGGGTTGATTTTATATACTGCAGATCTGAAAATTACTCTTGGACTTCACACAGTCACTTAAATGCCAAGTTTTTGTAAAGGCCTCACAAATGTCTTGGATTTGTAGTTCATGAAAAGTTTCATTCTTTGAAAAACTCTCTGAATAGTCTTGCCAGGGAAGTGGTGGTAAAATGGTTTTAGCACTTCTGTGAGAACTGTAGCACAGATTATTAGAGATTATAATACACAGAACAAGGCCTTGGAGAGTACATTAGATTTTTTAAATGCTTGAAAGCTTAACTAGAAGCTGGTCAAAGAAAACCAAACACACAACCTTTTCCGTTCCCCACTACAGACTGTTCAGTCTTTAGACCCACAGACAGAAAAACAAAACAAAACAACAACAACAACAAACGAAACAAAAAACATAGTAGTATAAGAATGAAAATACTTAGATCCAGAGTGGTTGTTATGTTACCTCAAAGAAGATTAAGTCAGCCTGGTTAACGTTACCCATATGGCAGAACAATGACTCGAGGCTACAGAACTGAAAACATCATGAGGCTCTGCCATGGCATATCCCAATCTTTTAAACCATTAAATGCTTCAGAATTGGGGTTCAGTATTTCCTAGGGAGAAGCAATACTTCAAGCAGCATTGTTTTTTAATCGTAAAGTGATTTTTTTATGGGTTGGCTTCTTCTTTAACAAGCTTTTGTACATGTTTTCCAGCTGACTGCTGGGCAAGTCTGAAACTACAACTGTTGGATTTCCAGCCTTTTTGAAGACAGCACTTCATATCAGTCATTATACTGCTAGGCCTAAAAAGTTACTCTCCTGAAGGTGATTAGGGTCCTGCCCTGACATGCAGGGGAGACACAGTCTGAAATGTATTTTCAAGGAGCTATACAAAGTAATGTACATATGGAGAGAAAGGCAGAGAATTGCTGCTAGATCAGAAACAGGCTAGAAAACAAAAGACAGGATCAAGTAATGAATTCTCTATGCAGCAGTCATCAGCCCAGAGCTTTGAGACTGTGCATTGCTTAATAAATACGTTGTAATACCTATAACAAGATGGAGAAGAAAGTCAGCACTGATGGATAATGTGGTTATTTAGGGGTTAATCCAGGCCAGAGAAGATTATGAGGTCAAGAAAACCAGAAGCACAATGGTAAAAGTAGATATAAAACAGAAAAAGTACCCTTTTGAAATGCAAAAAATTAAATATATCCAGGCCTCATAGCTGACAGGGTCCGGACAACCTTTCAGCTCAAGAAGAGGGAGTGTGAGACATGGCAGAGAGCTTTGAGAAAACCTCTCATTCAATAGCAGCCAAGAGGAAAGGAAATGTTGAGCTTCATACAGAAAGGGAGAAATAAACCACCTGAGTGAAGGCATTGCAGGGTAGCAACCTTTTGGCTAATCCTACCTGTGCCAAGCATGTTTTAAAGCCTGGAATCACTAACATTAGAAAGATGATGGATAATCTGGGATTTGATGGAAGTATATATATAATTTTGGAAAAGATGTTATACCCACTCTTTAGACTAAAACTCAATGTTAGTTACTGTAATTGTAACTATGTTCAGGCAAAATCAGACTAGTTGCTTGCTGCGAAGTTCATGAACCTCTTTCAGGATCTAGCTGTTAAGTCTGAAAATGCAAAACCTGTAAAAGCAGTGTGGTGAAGCTATTTTCTCATTGCAGCAAGAAGTATAGGAAGACGCTGTGAAAGAAAATCAATTTAAGAAAAAAAAAAGTAACTCAAACTCCCACAGTGCTGCTTGAGTTATGTTTTTCTGATCTTTTAGTCAGCATCCCTTTTTAATTTTCTCCAGTGTTCTGAGTTGTAGAATTTAATGTTTCAAATACATTGCCTTTCTGATCCAGATTTACCAGGCACTTTGAAGTCAAGACATAGTGACACCTTTTCAAAATGAATTAGACAATAACAAGAGTCTGCACCTTTTTGCTATGCATGCCATAATTTATAAGAGCTTTAAAAAAATCGCCTAGAAATACACAAGATCACTTCTTTTAAGAAATCATCTTTAGACAATTTAGCAAAAGCTACTTTGTGCACCAAAATTCTTTTAGAAACTATTCATCCAAGCAATAGTTTAATATAATTATCCCACCCCATGCTTATAAAGGAAGGCAAGATTTGTATGACGGATAATATCTTTGAAGTCCACATAGCTAGAGAAAGCTGTTATGTATACAAGCCTTCCTCTAGCTCATTTTTTTTCTTGACTCCATAAATTGGTATAGTAAAATAAACCATTTACATCCCAAAACTGTTATAGGTACACCACTGATACTGATTTTCACAAAGCTGAAGACTGAAAAGGCACACTGCATATGATTGTGAGGTGTCAGCCAAAAACTGTTTCAGAGTAGTGGCAAATAAAAAAAAACCAAAGCTTTACCAGCAAGTATTTCTACAAAAGTGTGTATTGAAATTCTACCTTAAAGACCTTCCTGATGAGAATGAAAACCTGACAGGTTTTTTTGGTTTTATTTCATTTTTTCCCTGTTGATCTTAATAGGAATGTCCTGTTCAGAGAACTTCAATGCCAGGAAAAAAAAAAAAAACAAACCAGAAAAAAGAAAAAAAAAAACTCAGACACAGGGGTGACTGGATGTTGTAGATTCCTCACAGTTATAAACGAAATACCGGAAAACACATCTGGGAGCCACATTGCTGAAGGCTGAACAAAATGAACCAAATGATCTGAGGGCCAAAGCAGTGCTGGGACTGAAGGCAGATAGAGCCTTGTGTATGCAGTAAACCAGAAACGTGAAGCATAATGTCTACCTCCAGCATCTGCAGTTGAGACATTCCAACTTGGACAAAACTGTTTCCAATATAAATGCATCAGATCTAGTTTACTTCTCCCAGACATGCAATAAAGTGCCTTTCCCCACTTAATGCTGAAACAGCAGCGCTACTTGGGTGCAAATGCCCACCTTGTTCTTCCCACTGAAGAAAATAATTACAGGTAACAGGAACTGCCCAATAGCAACCTTTAAACTCTTGAGAAAGTATGATATACATGGAGACTGCACAATTCATACATTTGGGGGATCACAGATCCTTCATCTTGGTACCTAGGTAAGTGTTTTCCACTCCACTGGATACTTTCTCTTACTTTCTTGTAAAGACCATTTAAGACAAATTGTCACTTTGCTCTATGGTGTGTTCCTCCTCAAATCTCCATGTTGCCATTCTCACGTGTGAACACAGCCATAAGAGGAAGAAACTGAAGTTGGTCCCACAAGGCTTCAGCACCCTTTGCACAGGCACCCTTCACAGTCATCAGTTAGGCTCACCCAGCCATGCCCGCCTGTAGCATGTCTAAGGTTGCACAAAGAACTGCAGCTCCACCACCTGCTTCATGTCAACAGACCGGAGTGACTGCTAAAAGTGCCCCAAGATGGACACCAGCCGCTTAGGGAAGCAGCTCTTGCTGGTATTGTTGTCATCCTGAAAGTGCAGCCACCATTCCCATCCCCATGGTGCTCCAGGTCTCACTGGGACAAGGTGGCTGCTTTTCCCAAGTTGTACCATGCCACATCTTCCTTGGACATTCCAAGGAAGTTTCCAGGCATGAGACCAGAGCTTGCTTTGTACTGCTGCGAGCAGACTGGGTCCAGAAATGGTCTGTTCACCTCAGCACATGCAGCACCTCAAGTGCAGCAGCGTTCATCATCAACTGCTTTTAACCAGAAGCTGCCAGCTACCGTGAGCTTTAAAACAAGTGGAGGCCCCTGACATGAAACAAAGCCACAGCCAGACTGTGAGTGAAGCCCAGGTATACCTACAGTTACTCGATAAATTCACAGAAAACTCATTTAGCAAAGATTGCAGAGGGAACGGGAAAAACAACTAAGCAGAGAGAGAAGTATTGCACTTCTTGAATGCCACCAGTTACCAAGACAATTCTGGCAGTGGCTACTCTGTCTGTAGAGTAAGTTGTTGCTTTTGTTTTATGTTTAGTTTTCTTCCTTTGTGAAGAAGTTCCTCCCAGAAGAAACAGCTCTGCAGAGCATGGCCTCTTGTTTTGTTATGCAGCCTTCCAGAACAATGAGGCTTCATGAGCTACACCATTGAAAATAATAAATAGCTTTAATTAAAAAAAGATTGTGTTATTTATATATTTATTTGTTTGTTTATTTTTATTTAAAATAAACAAATTGCCACTCCCAGAATACTTCAGAGCGCTCTGAAAAATGTAGACAAACTAGAAGTCATGAGAAACCAAAGAAAATGTGAAGTAGCTGAAGAGGAGGTTGAGCTAGGGAAAAAAATTGAAAGAAGTAACTGCTGTGTGTACAGTTTAGCTGAGCAATGACTGAGAGGACATATGTTAACCGGCTACAAGCATCTGTTAGAAATAAACAGCTAGCAGAAGAATAACAAGTTAGGATAGTAAAAGAGCGACAGCTAGAAATAATGAAAACACTAAGAAGGGTAAAATTTAGACTAAACATCAAACATTTTTTTACCATAACGGGTCATCATAGAATCATAGAATGGTTTGGGTTAGAATGGACCTTACAGATCCTCTATTTCCAACCCCCTTGCATAGGCAGGGACACCTCCCATTAGATCAAGTTGCTCAGAGCCCTACCCAACCTGGCCTTGGTCCTAGGAAGTGGAATATTCCCAGACACTTGAGTATAATTTTTTTTCTTAGTACACAGAGTTTTATCCCCCCCAGTTGCAATCAGTCAGTATGGAGGACACAATCTTGCACTGCTAATCTCAGCAACCAGAGGGTTTCTCTCCATAAACGTCATTTTCCAGATTGAGGGCCTGCTGGTTGCAGGGCATATCATTCATTGCAGAAATCACTACTAAAAATTATCTATTGCTTAAGTAAGATAAAAACAAAAACAAGTAAGTGAAAAAAAAAAAAAACAAACAAGAAGTGGCTTGTTCATCAAAATGCTAAAGCTGAAGTAATTTTGCACATTTTCTGCCCTTTCTTTGGGCAGAGTCTTCTTTCTTTTTTTTTCTTTTTTTTTTCCCATTAAAAATACAGCCCATTGTACCCCAAATCCCTTGATATTTTAGCAACAGTAATGACCTGTCTCAAAATTTTCCAGTGTCTCAGGACTATTCAGCTGGTATCTCTTCCGCAATTGGTTAAGGAAATACCAGGTGTGTATTCTCTAGGGTCATCTCAGTGGATGTATATTCAGGAATTACAATTTCTGGATGATATTCAAACATTCCTCTGGATCCGTGTCATCTTGGCAAACAGCTATAGATGCACATACTGACCTGTATCTCTTCATCTGCTCTGTGTTTTGCTCAGCCCCATAACCACAGCCGGTACATGGATTTCATCACACCAAGGTGCCAAGTCTCTGCAGAATTACAAAAGAAGAAAAGCGTGTGACTGATCCTGAAGAAGACCAGATGTAATGTTACTATTACCTGTGAGCACACTATCATTTCAAAACTGTCTTCATTTTCAGGGGTTGCACTGGCAAGTTCATAGCTTTTCATTATAATTTGGAAGAATTGCTCCCCAAAAGGTCTTTTCTCCTACAGTGAATGCACAGGGAAGCAGCTTCAGTAGGTTTCAGCCTGAGCCCACATTTTAAGTTTACTCTTCAAGAACTGCATTCACAAAGGGAATCTTCATAACTTTGTGAGGCTTAACCAAAATGCTAAAAAATAAACCAAACTGCTAAACATCAAAGCAGTATTGGAACATGCTGCTCAGCTCCTCAGAACACAGAGACACAGAGAAGTAAACCAAGTCTCTCCAAATGTTACAGCTTAGACTTAGGTCAAGGAATAGGGTTGGCTGTTCAAGATGTGTACTAAAGCAGTTTATGTGTCCCTGTGTCTTCACAAAAATCCTTCCTCTGAACCGCCACAAAAGCCTCCCACACTCTCTCTAATGTACCCAACTCGGTATAATTTACTTATGACAGTACTTAGGAATGTTTAAGCAATCCCTTCCATGCCACCATCTTTTATATAAGATTACATTTTTCCCTTTCCCTTGGCTTGAAAATATAAAACTTAGGATACCATCCTTCAGTAGTTGCAGACAAACCATCTGCTCCCCAAAACACAGCAGCTGAATGCTTCAGTCATTTAAGAACTGCTGATAGTTTATACATAACTTCTTTCAAAATAAATACCCACAAGGACAAAAAAAAGATAAATGTGTCTATCCAGTTATGTACATACATTTGATACATGATCCAATGCCCCATCAAGTTGACTTCAGTGACTTACTCAGGGAAAAAAATGAAAATGAAGGGGTGAAATAGGTACTGCAGAAAACCTTTAAACTAAGAAATGAAGCTGACAATACATTCAAAACCTTCCACCAGTACTTACAGAGTTACTGTCTGATCTGCTCCACAGGCTGAAATCACAGAGTCAAGGTATATGAGTGGGTAAGTATTAAATATTATTTTTCCTGGAATAATGTTTCTTTTTGGTACTATTACATATTTGCAATAAACCAAAGATATCAATTTTCTGTGAGTTTGTGGGTACACTTGAAAGTGACCTCGTCTGGCACAAAGCAAATCTCCGCTTTGTTTATATTCATGTTTAACCACTGCTGAGTCCAGGGCCACCAGCTTATCCCCTAGGCTGAGATCATAGAAATATTGCAGCTCACATCAAAGCTGACCAGAGGCCTGAGACAATCAACACAATGACCTCATACAAAAGAGTGTTCAACAAGCTTCATCTGATGCCTCTACAGTCCATCTAAGCTGTGATTTCAGCATTTCAACTAGCTGCTACTTACCATAGCAGAAACACAACAAAAATATATTAATTTTCATATATAAGGCCTACTAAGAAAAACAGGCAGGAATAGAATAATAGAATCATTTAGGTTGGAAAGACCTTTCAGATAATGGAGCTTAAAGTCATATAGCATATGCCCTATAGTTTCCCAAGCTGACATCAAAATTTTTCTGAGCTTAAACCACTTGTATCACCTGGAGAAAAAGTGTGTTTGGTGAATGAGTAAAACAGAGACAAGAAAAAACACATGCATTTTCCTTAGCCATCTTATTATGTGGCTATTTGAAATACATTATTAGCATGGAACAATCTGTTGCTCTGCCAATTTCATTTTGGGGCTGAAAGAAAGATCTTGAATAGTGTCTGAGAGAGGTGTTGAGCTTACATTAGCAGCAGGGGAGCTGGTAGGAGGACACAGAGAGCAGGAATTGCCAGGTAAGCCCCAGTTGGTATTGAGCAAAAAATGTTTACATGTGAAGGCCATCCCCAGGGAGACATTTGGACACCAGAAAAGTATTCTGTGGTGGCTCAGAACAAAAGGAGTTTCTGTTCTTCTGAAAGCTCTGGTATGTTCTGATTGAGGAATTTCAAGTCCACCACAACAATATTTCAGCATTTCTTCCACTCTAATTGAAAGGGAAACAAAAATTCGAGAAGAGAGCATTGCAGAAACACACTCAAACTAAGAGTCATTTTAAAATAAAATAATGATGGAACCTTTAAAAGTTTGGAATAAATTACCATAAATAAGCACTTATGTAGAAATTAGTTTTCCAGGATGTTCTGAAATAATGCAATTCATTGATGTACCTATAGGCAGTATAGTGGCACTTTTAATATGATGCCATAAACTTCCCTTTATTAATACCCCCATTTTCTCTTTTTAAAGCATATTTTCCAAATGTTACTGGTCCAAGGAAACATTTCCCAGGACAGATAATTTATTTCAGATTCAAAACCAAGCAAGAACCCTAAGGGCAACCACTGTAACCACTGAAAAATTAGCCATTGTGAAGTTAGTTTCTGTGATCTCTACCAGACAGGCAGATACCTTCATCCTCATGCCCTGGAAGAAGAATGTGAAACTCTGAAAGGGGTTGAAACAACCTGTGCCAGAATTTCCTGGCATTTACTGTGCTCATGAAAACCTACTGAAACTTACCCAAGTTATTCACTCTAGAAAAGGAAAGTCTGGGAGCAAAAGGAAGTCCACAAATGTCTCCTGGGTGCCACTGAGTGCCCTTGCAACAGGATTTTGTGGGTATACATTGTGATTTTTAAAATAAAAATAAATCAACCCAACCAGAAAACCCACCCATCTCCTGAAGTGCCTATGAACAAAGCCTACTGCTATAAGGCATTTGTTTGGGCTGCAAATTCCAGCCATCAAAAGCAAGGACATGGTACAATCAAGGCTACAGAACTCGGGGGCCAGGAAGTATTTGTGCTGAAGGGTGGTCCAAAGAGTGACACTTCTGCCCCTTGACTGCATTTGCTTGGAAGTGGGAAGACAAGGTGGGAAGACACAGTTAAGTAATACAGATCTGCAGGAAAGTTATTTAAAGCAAACCTCAAAAGCCTCAATTTCAAGGGTACTTATGCACTTGCAAATGCTGGCTTACACTCCCTGACATCATGAGTCACTAGACACTTCATCCAGCTAGGTGTTTTGTAAACTCCAAGCAGACTTAAGTACCTTTGAAAATCATGTCTGCATGGAGATCATATGACTTTTGTATTAATAATGTGTTGACCATCTTATGAAGAAGAATAATTTTTAACTGCTTTCATTCAACTGGACAAAACTAATTGCAAAATAAATAAAAGGGATAATTTAGATGAAAAAAATATTGTTTTATTTAGTCAGCACATTGAAGGTAATTTCACTAAACAAATCAAATGTCTTTTAGGTTATCTTTTTAAATTTTTGGTCAAGCTTCCATTTCCATTCAAAGCCAACTAACTGGAACACGTGTCTCTACAGAGAGCAGTATAAAAGATACAAAGCCACCAAAAATAAAATTTAAATCTATTATTTATATCTAGATTTCTTATTCAGGTCTGAGTTCAGTGACAAAACTGCTCTGGTCCATCCTAGGGACCAAACCATGAAGCACCATGTAAAAGGTTCCCAAGAAACTTCAGTAAAGGCATTTCCTAACTTTTCTATTTCTTTGTTAAGCCTACTAGCTGTTTGCTAACCCCATTAGGATTCCTGTACGATAACAAAACAGGTGAAAAGAAAATACTGTCTGAAGAACAATTTCTCTCCTAGTGTCGTTCCAGAAACCCTGGCAGAAGAAATCTGGATTACTTTAATTCGAATAACCACCGAGTATTATAAACCTTCCTAGTCCAGTCATAAAAAAGTCATATCTCAGTCCAGCATAAAAAAATCTTCTTATTGGTAAAATGAATCCACAAAATATGTTTTCTTTTGCACCTAGACAAGAAAATAATCCAATCTCACTTCGGAGACTTGAAGCAACAAAAAAAAAATTGCATTTTTTTCTTCTTCTGATAGCCTCTGTCACACTAGAGAAGTTCATAACCATCCAGGAGATTTGGAGTAGCAGTGTCTTGGAACAGAAGAGGTGGTGTTTTCTCCACATAGCACTTGCTATACACCAAAAGTATCCAAAATGACCTGACTACATTGCCTTAAAATCTGAGCCAAACCTGCTGGTATCTCTGCTATCATCTTCAGTGGATTTTGGTGTAGTCACTAAGTGAACAACTGAGTCAAATTCTTTGTTGTATCCTTTTTTGTATACCTCCATAATAGTACAAATTGTTACCTATAGATGATTCAGCCAGAAGTTGAGAACTTGAGCTCTGGAAACTCAGCAGTCCTGTCTTTTTAGCTATGAGATTAAACGTTCTTTCAACATATGCTGCCTGGAGAAGTTCTCTTCCACCAACCTGTGTTCATCCTGAATTTCTTTTACTACCTTCAACTTCACTAGACACCTCCAAATGGAGATCTCTTAAACAAGAATGATCCATCAGCAGCCCTTACTTGAAAGCATAATGAATTATGAACCTAATAGAGTGATAGTTTTACATAAATCTCATTTTACCTCATCAGACATCTAATTTATAAGTGTAAGTGGGCTGACAACATAGGCCTTTTCTCCTGTAGCAGAGCTGACAGCCCCATCACAGAAGATTTCTCGTCATTGTAACACTTCTTGTTGCTATGTAAAGAAGCTGGGCTTGGTAATGAAAACTACTTTTTTGTGCCATTTTCAATTATAAGAAGATTTGTGAAGGGTTTTTGGAGATGTTGTGCTGATTTCTTACCTCCCTACTACCTCCCGCATTCGTCTTTCTATTTTGTCTTTCATCTCCTTTCTGATGCCCCACATCCCATCATGCCACACTGCACTGGTTAAATAAACCCCTAAATCTAGCTTTTGTCTAGCACTAATCCTTTTATTTCCTAAATCTTATTTAATCCGAAGGACTTCCTTTCATCTCTTTAACTGTCAGTTGGGTCACTACTGTTTCCTATCAACAGCTCCTGCAAATCCTGTATGGAGTTAAAAAGCTTTCAAGTGCTTCTATGATTCTCATTAGATTCTGCTCTCCCCAACACCTGCTAAAGACCATATTGCTGTTGTTCACGCCCTCCTGCCTCCCCCCTCCCCGTGACAGCTCACACTTCATGCAAGCAATAATCACGTTAGAAAAGGTTTCCCATTTTTTCTGGAAAACTCCCTGCCCTAGTTCCGGCTCAGATATTAGAGGGGATTGGCTAAATACGCATTGTTTAATATAGTGCAGGAAAAATTTTTACTTTCAAGGGGTTGGTGGGAGGGCCAGGAGAGAAGCTTTCCCAGGTGGCACAGGAAAGGGTTTGTCAGCTGGGTTTTCATGCATTAAATCACTGCTCACAGGAAAAGGTGCCTGCATTTGCCCCTTGTGTTCCTGCTATGCTTCTTGATCCTTCTCACTGGCTAGGGGAGGAAATCTGGATCAACAGGGTTGAGGGAGAAGCAGCTTTCAAAAGTCACTCCCTGCAAGAAGCACCCATTTGCTAACACCAGGGAAGTGTCTGCAGCAAAGTCCTGCCTTCCCACAGCAAGACACTTCAGAGTGAGTCCTTCTGCAGAGTGAGATCCTGAGCAGATCTGCAGCAATCACAGAGATGATACGAACTCCTTACATGTCTCCTGTTCCTCACACCCTCCTACGGTACAGGTGGCAGCAGTAAAAACCAATCATAGAGTCCTAGAATTGTTTGGGTTGGAATGGACCTTAAAGATACCTAGTTCCAACCCCTTGCCATGGGCAGGGACACCTCCCACTATACCAAGCTGCTCAAAGCCCTATCCAACATGGCCTTGAACATTTTCAGGGAAGGGGCATCCACAGCTTCCCTGGGCAACCTGTTCAAAATAATTTCTTCCTGATATCAAATCTAAATCTACCCTCTTTCAGCTTAAAACCATTACACCTCATCCTATCACTACACACCCTTGAAAAAGGACCCTCCCTAGCTTTACTGTAGGCCCATTCAAGTACTGGAAACCCACTATGACATCTCCCTAGGCCTTTTCCAAGCTGAAAAAACCCAACTCTCTCTGCCTGTCTTCATAGGAGAGGTGCTCCAGCCCTCGGATCATCTTTGTGGCCCTCCTCTGGACTTTCTCCACAAGCTTCATGTCCTTCTTTTGTTGGGGGAGCCCAACATAAGCTGGCAAGCATAGCCCAGAGCCGGCAAATGTAGAAATACCATCCCCTTTCAAAGTCAGGCAGAGATGCTGTTATCATGTCGTGGTGGGGGAGGAGCACTCATCAAGCCACCTAGCCTTCCTCCAGGTATCTTTTGAATTCCTCTGGACAAATAGCCCAGAACATCAGATGTCAGTGGCTCACAGATTTAAAATAAAATCCATGGGATTTCTTTCAATTTTTTCCCCATTGGCCAGTGGTGTGAATATGAACACCCAAATTACACCAGGATTAGTATACCTACCACATGATGAGCACACTGGTTTCTTACTGAGAAAAGGACTATCCAAAGCTACCATTTGGCAGCCTCCTGAGTTGCAAGCGTTAGGCAGAGAAGAGCAAGTGCCTGTCACCCCCCATTCACAACCTCCAGTGACTGTGTTAGGGGACAGGGAAAGGCCAGTGTCTCTCTGCAACTCCACACTCCCCACAGCCACCTCCAAGCCCTGCATTTCTCTTGCTCCAAAGCAGTCTGCTCCACATTATTAATGTGCTGAAAGCTAACCATTTGTACCACTTGGACAACATCCATATCTTCAGATAAAGAAGATATTTGGATGAAGCCCAGAAAGAGTCGGATACTGGCAGTGACAGCACAGCCAAGCCCCTCTCCCTCTCCCTCTCTCCCTCCCACGCAGACCTTCCCCAGCTCCCCTCTGCAGTCCCAGCAGCTGGAGCCCACTGCTGCCAGGGCCCTTGATCCTGCAGAGTGCTGGTGTGCAGAGTGCCACCCCAGCCCTCAAATGGGGTAAAGCAGCCAGGTCAGTCACTCAAAACATGGCACCAACTCTTTTCTTCAACTCTGATGTGAAATAGAGCTCAAAAGGTGAAAGCTAATCTCCATCTCACAGAATCAAAGCTTTGATTCTGGATCCTACCTCATCTTCGCCCAGCTCCGAAACACTACCTCCAAAAGCCAGCTAAGAAAGTCAGACATTTCATGCTGAATACATGGACCCACTGTACATAACCAGTTAAACTGGTTGGGTGGCTGCTGCAGTCCACAGCTGCTCCAGTTTACACTCTGGAAGCAAGCTGTTATTTGGTTCCTTTTGCACAACACAAGCCTCATCTCTCTGCAGGCATGTGGGAGCATGTCTGCATCTTTCTCCCTGCTGTACTCATGCCTTGCACAGGGTGGGCCAAGTAAGTTTAGTCAAGCTGTGGAGGCTTTTAGCTGTGCTGAAATACTGTCTAAGGCAGCAAAAGCAGGATGAATGGGACTGTGAAACTAGCACTGGAACACAGTAATTGTAAATATATCCTCAGTGATCTCTTTCTTGTAATGTTTATACAAAATTTTCTAATGCTTTTTGTTCGATTTTTTTCAGTGTGAGTTCATTATTTTACTCATGTAATTATACTTTAATGAAGTCAACCAAAAACTACAAAATTCAGAGCCAGATTTTAAAAAGTCTTTTAAAACCACAAATGTCTTGTACTTAATGTAGAACAACATGTCTCAGGATCCAGAATCCAACCTTTCCTCTACTAAATATTCCTACCCAAAGGGCCATACATCGCCCTTGCAATCTATTTCTCTAGTGTGAATGTAATAACAGGACCCAACCCAGCCAGCCCTTTCAGAGGCAATTTTCCAGCATCATTCTGCAAATCACAGTGATCCAGGGATGACCAACACTGAGTAGTAGGGACAGGATTGTCCTGCTTTGGTGGAGAAGAGATCAGTTACACAGATTTTCACTGTGCTCTGCCTGTTCCCCTCCATGCCAGGCACATGGCTGAGACCAAGCCTGGTTATTGCTTTTATTAGTGATGAAAGCAGTGAAGTAGACCAAGAAGTTTCAGATCTTACCATTCACTTATAATGCCACTTCATCATCCACCAAGGGTTATGTGGTTTCATCTACTAAATAAAACAATTTATTAGTGAAAGGGGAGTTCTCTCAGAAAAATAAAATAGAAGATGCTGTTTCAGAATGCAAACAAAAGCTTAAGTGTGTCAGTAAGTGACTGAGACTTCAGCAGGAGTTAGGCACCTGCCTGCTATATTAAAGAACTTTCCTGAGCAGTAAGTGATGTGCACATGGGTTTGATGGTTTCCTGAGTGGGAACATAATTATATGAACGGAAAAAGACCACAAAAAACAGGTGAGGGGAAAAAAGGTAAAACAAATACGAAGTCCAACACCTGTCAAAATAAACAGGTCTGGAATGTTTCCCAAAAAAGCCCCAAAACTCCCCAACCCAAAACATTAATATATATAAGGGAGATTCTTGCAAGAGAGAGCATACTTCATCTAGAAGCAAAGGTCCTGTTACCCCTTGAGTCAAAACAAGATAATGAAAACTATTTTCCTGTGATATTTGTGAAGGCAGCAGCAAAAGGAGGAAGCATCGAAAGCAGCCAAAATCTAAAATTAACACCACTATTTTAAAATCAATCTGTCCCTTTATAGGGATGCAATACAGAGAACATAGAGCGAGTGTAATTTGAGAGTGGCAGCTTAAAGCTGGAGACCAAACTGCCCTGCTGGCCTCTGACAGAGGAGATCTGTGGAAACAGAACTGTAAAAGAAACAGTGTAACTGACCTGTGGGGTTATTGAGGAGCACGTTGCCATGAGATGGTCTTGGGGTTAAAAGGAGTAGCACCTTGCACATATTTTGCAGCTGACAGAACAACAGACAACCACAGATAATGTAAAGGAAATTATATTAAAATTCCTAATTATCATCTACAAGCTAGTGACTTCCACGTGAAATTACATGAAAGAATAGAACTGTGTTGATTTGGGGAATGTAGGAATGTTCCAAATTTCTAAAGACCCAGCAACAACAGGTACTGCAGTGTAGCCCATTGGTTCTTCAAAGTTACCTGGAGACAGGGTAACTGCTACGGTATATAACCCATAAGCTGCATTCAGCAATACCCATCTCATATGCACACAAAACATTCCAATATATCAGCAAAGCCCCTCACTCAGAGAAGGAGCAGTGCATTTTCCAATACTTATCAAAATGCAAAGTGAGCAGAAATGAGAGCAATTGGAGGCACAACTAGCAGACCATCATTTGTGACCCTGCTATTTTTCATCAGAGTTGTGGTAATGTTTTAAAAAGCACAGAGAAAGAAAAGTGGACATGGGACATAAGGCTCAAAATCTGCTTACAAATTTCTACCATGTCATGTAATTGCCAGTTCTGGGCCCCTCAGTTCAAGAAGGACAGGGAAACGCTTGAAAGAGTCCAGGGCAGAGCTGGATTAATGGAGTGAAACATCTCCCTGAGGAGGAAAGCCTGAGAAAGATGGGTCCCTTTAGCTTGGAGAAGAGGAGACTGAGGGGCAACCTCATTAACATTTATAAATATGTAAAGGGCGAGTGTCAGGAGGAGTGAGCCAGGCTCTTCTCAGTGATGTCCAGTGATAGGACAAGAGGCAATGGGTGCAGACTGGAGCATAGAAGGTTCCACATAAACATAAGGAAAAGCTTTTTCACTGTGAGGGTGACAGAGCACTGGAAGAGGCTGCCTAAAGAGGTTGTGGAGTCTCCTTCACTGGAGACATTCAAAACCTGCCTGGACACGTTCCTGTGTGACCTACTCTAGGTGATCCTGTTGTGGCAGGGGTGTTTGACTAGATGATTTTTCAAGGTCCCTTCCAACCCCTAAGATTCTATGATTCTGTGTGATTCTGTTACACTTTTAGGCAAGGCTTCTGCTGCACATTTGCTACTTCTGTCAGTTCAGGAAACACACAGGCACAAGCAGCACCTAGGCATATTCCACAAACACTGACTAGTTAGTGAGAAATATAAAAGCAAATCCCCCAAATCCTCATTTTTCATCCAGATTCACTTTAGAGTTTTTCATATCCTGACATCATCCTTCTCCGGGAATTACATGACTTGCCTTTTACCAGAGCAGTTCACAAATAGTGAATGTGTTTCATAACAGAAAGCTGGAAGGGAAGGAAAATAATTGCAGTTGGATCTTGAATTTCTTTTTCATTTTTTATTAAAAATTCGAAAATATTTTTCCAACTCTTTTTTTCTAAATTATGAAGAAGAACACTTCATGTTTTATGATAACTCCACCTTTGGGTCATCAATATGATACAAGGAATAATCACGACCAGATAAGTAGGACACACAAACATCTTATCTGGAACATCTGCAACCCAAATTAGGAGGAATGAGTAAGTTTGCTGAGATAAAAGAGGAACTAATAAACATTTTTCCCAAGTCTTTCAGAAAAATGAAGATTTACATGTTTGTGAGACACCAGAACAGGCTGCCCTGGGAAGCTGTGGATACCCCTCCCTGGAGGTGTTTAAGGCCAGGTTGGATGAGGCCTTGAGCAACCTGGTCTAGTAGGAGGTGTCCCTGTCCATGGCAGGGGGGTTGGAACTAGATGGTCTTTAAGGTCCCTTCCAACCCCCACCATTGTATGATTTATGATCGTGTCACATTTTTGTCTATGTTGAACTCTCTTGATAGGGCATGTGCATCCAATTTCCCATCACACTTGGCAGGCCCAGAAGAGTCAGGTAACCCATGTGGGGTTGTGGTAAGAACCTGGGATTTTGTCTGCTTGCCCATTGCACTGTCATAGGTCAGAGATGCTGAAATGGGACCATCAGTACTTGTTTGTTAGGTGCAGAAACAGTTTAGCATGATCTCAGAAAACATCTGTAATTTTGGATTCCCATTAAAAAAACTGTCACTGTCAATGATTGGGCACATGGGTGTTAATCCAGTAGTTTATGCAGATTGCCAGGTCTGCAGTGCTGGAGCACGAAGCCTTCTATCTATCCAGAACAGTAATAAGGCAGTAGGGCTGCCTAACAACAGCTTCCAAGTGGAGCAGGGACTATCCAAGCAGCAAAATGCCCACATCCATCCTAAACATCATCAGCCACCAGGCCTGGCTCCAGCAGCTTGAATAGTCCTGCAATTGAGCTTCAAGCTGTCTAGGTTGTCTCTGATCATCCTGCCAAGGATTTGAGCATTTTAAACTACTTTGGAGATGGAGAGCTCTTTGTAAGCCTTCTGTCAGACTCACTTCACATGCACTGTTAAAGACATCTGAAATAAAATTGAGTGTAGCAGTGATTGTAGATGATAAGATATATAGCAGAAAGAAAAGTAAGACTCTAAATGCCGTATGTATGGGGTACAGTGAGGACAAGTGCATCTCACTTCAGCTGGCTGAAGAGTTTTACATTAAGCCTTTCAGAAAACTGACAGCACTGCGTGCATGTAATGGTTCAAAATGTTCAAGAGTTCATAGGCTGTGATATACACTGTGGTGTTTCACGGTAAGTATAACCTTTACTAAAAACAAGCTGGCAAAATTTTCCATTGTAAATGCAACTCCTCTGGTAGAGTTCATAATTACTATTGCTGCTGAATTCATCATCATACTATATGTATCATTCAGCCAACGAAATGCTGTACATCAACTTGCTGTACTTATAAAAGGAGAAAAGAGGGAAGGGTAAATAATATCACAGAAAGGATTCAGAAATCAGCCTTGCCACAATTAAATTAAATCCTTCCCACCATCCGCATTGCCAACCAAATGTTTTTGTTTATCTCTTTCTGGATGCGGAGAACAACCACGTCTTTGCTGAGGTTGTCTGGGCAGCTCGGCCCAGCCTCATCAAAGCAGACAGACACAGAGCTACTGAGTTTTCAGGGGGAGTACAGGACCATTTCACAGTCCCCTGCAAACAGGCTCAATTGCAGCACTGTCTGCTTTGATCAGGCTTCTCTCCCGAAGCGTCTGGATGGAGCCTCAGACAAGAGATGCTCAGAAAAGGAAATGGCTGCTTGCCCTGTTGCAGCTAAAGAATTTGAGTGGGGCAGAGGAGGCAGGGGAGCCAGGGGGGGGAGTGTGGGATGGGGGATGCTCTATCCCAGATTTGAAGAAGCTTTATCAACATACAGAATCAACACTTTTACTTACCATGGGAGGTATGAGGGACTGGTATAAATTGTCAGGGTTTTGAAAGATTTTACTTCATCTCCAAATCTAGCAGCTAAATCTAGCCAAATCTAGGCATAATTCCATATAATAGAATTGCAGAATGGTTTGGGTTGGAAAGGACCTTAAAGATCATCTAGTTCCAATGCCCTTGCCATGGGCAGGGACACCTCCCACTACACCAGGTTGCTTACAGACCCATCCAACCTGGCCTTGAACACTGTCAAGTAGGTGACATCTACAGCTTCCCTGGGCAACCTGTTCCAGTGTCTCACCACCCTCACACTAAAGAATTTCTTCCTAATATCTAATCAAAATCTGCCATCTTCCAATTTAAGACCATTACCCCTCATCCTATCAGTATATGCCCTTATAAAAGGACCCTCTCCAGCTTTCCTGTAGCCTCTTCAGGTACTGGAAGCCTACTATAAAGTCTCCCCAGAGCCTTCTCTTCTCCAGGCTGAACAACCACAACTGTCTGAGCCTGTCTCATAGGAGAGGTGCTCCAGCCCTCCGATCATCTTCAAGGCCCTCCTCTGGACTCACTCCAACAGCTCCTTGTCCTTCCTGCATTGGGGGCTCCAGAACTCGACACAGTACTTGAGGTGAAGTCTCATGAGAGCAGAGCAGAGGGGGAGAATCATCCC
Organism: Apus apus; assembly: GCF_020740795.1. NCBI lineage: Eukaryota > Metazoa > Chordata > Aves > Apodiformes > Apodidae > Apus > Apus apus. The sequence goes on from NC_067283.1 coordinate 103,315,381, forward strand.
CTTGACCTACTGGCTGTACTTCTTTTTATGCAGCCCAGGATACAGTTGGCTTTCTGGGCTGCAAGCATACATTGCTGGCTCATGTTGAGTTCCTCATCAACCAACACCCCCAAGCCTTTCTCCTGAGGGCTATTCTCAATCCATTCTCCACCCTGCCTGTAATATGTTTGAGATTTTCCTGACCCATGTGCAGGTCCTTGTCTTCTCTTGTGACGTGATAATTCATGGAATTTGTGGTAACAGCATCAAATCCAAATCAGGGCCAATTCTCTACTGGTGTTATTCACACTGTGCAGTCATGAAGAGACAGAGGGTGCACAGATGTTGCCAGCCTTTTAAATCCAGTTTGCACAGGTGCAAGCAATACAAGGTACAAAACAGTTATGAACTGTTTCTAGTATCTCACGCCATTGGGTTATGATGTTGCAATAAAACCTGGGGACACAACAAACAGACATCAGACTGATCACGGTGTTCCTACATGAGGGATACAGTAAAAATTTACTTGGAGATAGATGTAGGAATAAATTTTGTAGAAAGGCTGTAACCCACATTTTAGCACTGCCTGGAGCACATGGTTCACTCCCACATCACACATCCAAGGTGCAATCACATGCAATCACAGTGGCTTTTAGTACATGTTGAGGGTGGATGCTTCCCTGACTGGCACAGACAGGGACATCTGTGCTGCCCTAGTTCAGACCCCACAGTCCCAAAAAGCATCTCTGCTGCATCACACATACAGAAACAGAAAACTCTCCCATCAGATGTTTTCCTCTCTCGTGGAAGCAGTGGGTTGTAGCAACATGTCTCAGCTCTGAGCTAGATCATGTGGAGAAGCAGGATAACGTATTCAGCTGTTCTCCCACATCCTCTGCACAAAAGGTAGCAAACTGTCTATTGTTCTTTATTTTCTTGAACATTATTTTGAAGAAGATATACAATCCCTAAGTTGTGTGTTTGCCAGAATTGAAGCACCCCTAACGTTTAGAAATGGCACTGTAATAATTAGACACTGCCACATCTTTTTGCACAGAAGGTGAAAAAAACATTATATTTGCTTAAATGTGGTCATTACATCTATCAAAGGCTCTTCTGAGTTCTGAAAATGCCCAAATCTTGCTGCTTCAGTACTAGTTCATTGCTCAGTAATCACTCAGATTTGTGGTATGTGAAAAAGCTCATTCTCTTGCTTTCCTTCACTCGTAGCTTCTGTGTTTGCTGCTGAACATTGAAATACCCAACTGCAGACTGCTAAGCCTTTGGGACCATGGAACTAGAGCAGTCAAGGCCCTGGGTCTTAGTAACTACCCCAGTGTTGTGGGAGAGAAGCACAAACTCCTTCTGGAAAATGAACTACACATAAGTAGAAAGAAAAGTAAACTGACCCTTTGAGTTTTCCAGAGCCTGGGATGCTCCATGTGTAGCCATCCTTCCAAAAGAGCAACGGTGAAAAAATGTGGAGTTTCCCTGTGTCACAGCCACAGTCATCAGAGACTCCAGAGACTTCAACCAGGTTGATGAGGCTTTCTACAGGCAGCTGAAAGCAGCCTCACAACTGCAGTCCTTGGTCCTCATGGGAGATTTTAACTATCCTGATATCTGCTGGAAGACTTATACAGCCAGCCTTTCACAGTCTAGGAGGTTCCTCCAATGCATTGATGACAACTTCTTAATGCAAATGGTGGATGAGCCGACTAGAAGAGGAGTGCTGCTGGATCTTGTGCTCACCAACAAGGAGGGCCTTATTGAAGCAGTGGTGGTCAATGGCAACCTTGGCTGCAGCGACCATGAGATGGTGGAGTTCAGGATCCTGTGTGGGAGGAACAGAATTTCCAGCAGGACCAGAACCCTGGACTTCTACAGAGCAAACTTCGGCCTCCTCAACCAATTGTTAAGGGAAGTCCCATGGGACAGAGTGCTAGAAGGTAAAGGGGCTCAAGATAGCTGGACAATATTCAAGGACCACTTCTTGCAAGCACAACATCAGTGTGTCCCAATGGGTAGAAAATCTAGTAAGGGAGCTAGGAGACCAGTGTGGTTAAAAAAGGAACTGCTGGGGAAACTCAAGTGGAAGAGGAAAATCTATAGATCATGGAAGGAGGGACTGGTCACTTGGGAGGTATATAGGAATGTTGTGAGGGAATGTAGGGAGGCAACTAGGAAAGCTAAGGCCTCCTTGGAACTTAACCTTGCAAGTCGGGTTAAGGACAGTAGAAAGGGCTTTTTCAATACATAGCCAACAAAGCTAATACCAGAGGCAATATAGGCCCACTGCTGAATGAGGTGGGTGCCCTGGTGACAGAGGATATGAAGAAGGCAGAGGTGCTGAATGCCTTCTTTGCCTCTGTCTTTACTCCTGCAGGCTTTTCCCATGAGCCCCAGATTCATATAACCCCAGAAGTAGTCAAGATAGGTGAGGACATAGTAGATGAGGATTGGGTTAGGGATCAGTTGAGTAATCTGGACATACATAAATCAATGAGTCCGGATGAAATGCATCCAAGGGTGCTGAGGGAGCTGGCGGAGGTCATTGCTAGTCCACTCTCCATCATCTTCGGTAAGTCATGGGTAACAGGAGAGGTGCCTGAGGACTGGAGGATAGCAAACGTCACTCCAGTCTACAAGAAGGGCAAGAAGGAGGACCCGGGTAACTATAGACCGGTCAGCCTCACCTCCATCCCTGGAAAGGTAATGGAACAACTTGTCCTTGGCACTATCTCTAGACATATCAAGGAGATGGGGGTCATCAAGAGCAGTCAGCATGGTTTTACCAAGGGTAAGTCATGTTTGACTAACCTCATAGCCTTCTATGAGGAAATTACTAGGTGGATAGATGATGGTAGAGCGGTAGATGTGGTCTATCTTGATTTCAGTAAAGCATTTGACACCGTCTCCCACAGCATCCTTGTAGATAAGTTGATCAAGTATGGGTTTGATGATCAGGCAGTGAGGTGGATCAAGAACTGGTTGAAAGGAAGAAGTCAGAGAGTTGTAGTCAATGGGGCAGAATCTAGTTGGAGGCCTGTGACTAGTGGAGTCCCTCAGGGGTCGGTACTGGGACCGGTGTTGTTCAATATCTTCATCAACGACCTGGATGAGGGCACAGAATGTACCCTCAGCAAGTTTGCTGATGACACCAAGCTGGGAGGAGTGGCTGACACACCAGAAGGCTGTGCTGCCATTCAGTGAGACTTAGACAGGCTGGAGACTTGGGCGGGGAAAAACCTGATGAAGTTTAACAAGAGCAAGTGTAGAGTTTTGCATTTGGGGAAGAAAAACGCCATGCACCAGTACAGGTTGGGGGCTGACCTGCTGGAGAGCAGTGTAGGTGAAAGGGACCTGGGGGTCATGGTAGACAGGAGGATGACCATGAGTCAGCAGTGTGCCCTTGTGGCTAAGAAGGCCAATGGCATCCTGGGGTGTATTAGAAAGGGTGTGGTTAGTAGGTCAAGAGAGGTTCTCCTCCCCCTCTATTCTGCATTGGTGAGGCCACATCTGGAGTATTGTGTCCAGTTCTGGGCCCCTCAGTTCAAGAAGGACAGGGAACTGCTGGAAAGAGTCCAGCGCAGAGCCACAAGGATGATTAAGGGAGTGGAACATCTCCCTTATGAGGAAAGGCTGAGGGAGCTGGGTCTCTTTAGTTTGGAGAAAAGGAGACTGAGGGGGGACCTCATCAATGTTTACAAATATGTAAAGGGTGAGTGTCAAGATGATGGAGTTAAGCTTTTTTCAGTGAAGACCAGTGATAGGACAAGGGGTAATGGATACAAGTTGGAGCATAGGAGGTTTAAGATGAATATCAGGAAAAATTTTTTTACTGTAAGAGTGACAGAGCACTGGAACAGGCTGCCCAGAGAGGTTGTGGAGTCTCCTTCGCTGGAGACATTCAAAACCCGCCTGGACGCCTTCCTGTGTGATGTACTCTAGGTGACCCTGCTCTGGCAGGGGGGTTGGACTAGATGATCTTTCGAGGTCCCTTCCAACCCCTAGGATTCTATGATTCTATGATTCAGTAACATGAACTGCTGAGCCCTGCCTGACCCACCATGAGGGACTGGCCTCTGCTAAGAAAATACTGGAATGAAGAGCCCCAACTGGGGTTGTGGAGGAAGGTGCTTATGTGGGAAATGGAGCACTGCCTAAGACAAAAGGAGAGTTTACATCCCCTTGAACAGGGTGTTTGCCTAGAAGGCAAACAGGGGCCAGATATAAGACTGAGATATTCCCTTTCATTGTTCTCACATGTGCTAAGTCAGAGACAAATGAGCACAACCCTGCTGGTGCCTCAGCCAGAGGCAGGAGCACCAGTGCTCCAGGTACCCTCTCCTCCCTGCTGCACACGTACTGGAGGTAGGAAAGTTGTTTTTGGCAGAAGTTCAGAGGCCATCTCTGCCTGCAAAGATCTTCATTGCAGAAGAGGTGAGAGAACTCCTGGGAGCTTTAAAGTCATTCAAGATTCTGGTAAACAGCAAACTTCTCCAACACAAGATTTAGCAGCACCTCAGAGAGCTTAAAGCAACTCTTTCTAAATACTTGCTTCACCAAACTCAGTGAAGCTGCTACAGTATTTGCATCAACTCAGAACAGGGCAAGGTGGATCCAACACAGGCTGACACAATCCCACACATGTATCCCAATCTGGCTGTGATTTTTGTCAGAGCCACTTCAGTCACAGGCAGCAACGGAAGAATTCCTGTCAGGGCATTTTATTGATCTAGATGTCCTATATATCTTTATCTTCTATGCAGTAGAAAGCACTGAGGTAGGCTCTGCAACTGCACACCAACTACAACTGGTCGGCAGAGCAGAGATAACCCTACCTGTCAGAAAAAGCTGATCTTGCAAGTCCTACAGTCAGCACATGGTGCTTAGGGTGTCTGTGTAAACCTCCAAAACCCAGTCTTTTTTTCATGCAGTTTTTGTCTGATAATCTTGGAAAAGAAGCACAATTGAGAGAGATATTCCAGTACTGTTACATAAAAGAAACCATGAGACCAAGTGATTTCCAAGACAGCAAAATCAGAAGACAACCATGAGAAGATAAAAAATAGGTAAAATATTGTCCCAGTAGCTGAGCTTGAGACTCAGAAAACCACCCTTTTCTCAGTCTCCTTGTACTCCCTGTTCCCCTTGCTCTGGCGCTCATCCCCTCTGGCCATAGGCTGCCCTGGCTCCATCAGAGGAAGACAGCAGAGCAGTACCAGCACTTCTGGGGGGATACAGCAGGAGGAAGAGTTAGTTTGCACCAGTTTTACTCCTTGATGTAGCTCAGGAGGAGGCAAGAAATACAAATGCACTGCTGGAGGAAGAGCTGTGGTTAGCTGTGAGGGACAGAACCATGGCAGCGAGCTTCATCTTGAGAAACCAGAGAGAAAGTGTTTCCCTCCTTTGCATCCCTTGCACTTTAACATAGCCAGTTCATGGGTTTTACACCTCAGGATTGCTCCTTATTCTCCCCAGCAGCCATGTCACAGACTCTGACAGGCTTTTAACAGGGCTTGGCTGCCCTGGACACTTTTCAGACCTGCAGTTGACACTGTCTCCTGGCCTTCTGCTGTGCAAGCTGAGCAGCTGTGGCAGGATACTCTCCTACCCCATTGCCCTTTCCTCTGACATAAATTTTCTTCTCAGGAGCAGGCTGTCTTACCAATTCAAGGAGCATAATCAGATAAATGTTTAGCTACAAAGCATGGTAGATTTAGCTATACAAAGCATGGTAGATTGCATGCGGATCTTAATGTTTTCCAACCTACGTGCTAGATAGTGAGGGGCTGTTCAAGCATTCAGTAGCTGAACACTGGACGGACATACCCCTCCTCCCCTTCTCAGGGCTCTTAAGTGGCATGAACGAAACACACAAGTGCAGAATTCATGTTAAATCCACAACAAAATCAAAAGTTGAGTTGAATCCTAGCCAAGCAAACCAAGTCTGTGTGATTTCATTTTGGGGAGGGTACAGAAAATAATATATAGATGGGAGGTTTTTCAGAGAAGGTTCTCCCAAAAAGTTTAGTAGCATTTCAGTGGGGAGGCCACAGCTACAAAAAGGACCTCTATCACGCAATCTCAGCATTTGTTTTCAAAGTAAAATAGACAAATATTTTGCCCCATCAGCATAAATTAATAGCATATACGTCCTGCAAGAAGAGGGTGTGTTTGAGCAGAACAGCATTTTTTTATTATTCAAAATAAAGCAGTGGAACATTTTCAAACCTCATGAAAGAGTCTGTTCTGGGTGGGCTCAAGTATTGGACAAAGATTAAGATACATCTTTGCTACAGCCAAGCCTGCACTTGAAGATTTGAGTTCTGTGTGGTTTAGTGCCATAATCCACCTCCATCCCTTCCCTCTGCATTACAGATTCCTCCCTTCCAGCTGCACAGTATCCCAGCCTCCCCACAGCAGTCCCTTAGTGTCCTCCAGCTCACTAGGTTTTTACTCACATGCCTGTACCCAAAGAAAGGTAATTTCTGGCACTGCTGCCAAGTGAGTGTTCACGGACACCTTTTCTGTCCCAAGCCCCTTGCCCACTGATGCCAGTACATTCATGAGGCACTCCATGATTGGTACCCTGAAAATGCAACTGGAAATCACCACATGAGAAGCCCAGCACTGCTGGCAGTGGAGCTGGATCAGAGCTTGAGTTGTTAGAGTGCACAAGGTGCTGGCTGCAATACTTCTGCAGATAAAAGAGCATTCATCCTGTACCCACATGTGTGCCAGGATTTACCTTTCAGGGAACATGTCAGCCCCCATAACTCACCAAAGCTTGGCCGTCTGGAAGAGCCTGCAGAGCTGGGGTGGGCATGGACTATCTTTCCCCCATCTTTTCTCTTCCCCCTTAACAGGTAAAATTTCTTGACCAAGGATATTCCCAAATTTGTGTGTATTTGTGCAACTCTGATGTGTCTCCTGCTTTGTGTTCATTGGCACAGGTACACCTCCTACATCCAGGTGCACACATTAACCACCTCTACCTCTTTACTGCATTAGACACTGTACATGAGACATTTGATGCAGGCTCCATCAGCCCACCTTTTGTATCACAATGAAATTTTATGGCTTCCTTCAGGAAACAAACTATGGGTACAGCTCCTGATCTGGAGCCCAGTGAAGCCGCTACCCATCCACCCCCCTCTGCAAAGCTCTGAGAAAGGGTAAGACTTTGAAGCTCACAGGGAAGGTTATAAAACTCAGTGGGGAAGATGACAAACAGCCAGAAGACTTCCTGTCTCTGGAAAGGGCACTTCTTTGGTCATCTCTGCTGGTTCCCACAGCAGCAGCAGCAAGGAGGGGAAAAGAGCAGACTTTCTGGTAATTATATCTCAGCCCATTCACATGTCCAAGCCAAAACCTTGAATTTCATTTCATACATTGATAAGGAACACCAAAACCTCAGCAACTGAAGTAATGCAAAAATTCAAATAAGCAGATTGAAGACACAGGTGTTGCTGAAGAAAAACAGAGCTTGTCTTTAAGATCAAATTCACTTTTTGGGGTTAGAGCAGAGGAGAAAGGAAACAACTAAGCAACAGTGAAGCTGGCCTATGCTTCAAAATAATATTATTTCTAACAGTATATTGAGTTTTTCAGAGAAAGAATGTTTTTCTTAGCAAACTTCTTCTTGGTGAGCTTTAACAACGGGAGCGGAAAGAGAGCCACTGGACCTCACCCCACCACCCTCTGGGATGGTACAGAATGAGAAGTATTGTTGTTCAAGGCCTGGGGTAAAGCAAGGCTTCATAATCTTTTCCTCCCATCTTAAGTCACAGCATCAGAGAGCTCCTCACCCACTGCTGCTGATCCTGCACACTGCAAGAGCTCCAAGTCCAGCTGAGCGTTGCTAACTGCTGGATCCCTCCCCAGAAACCTCTTCCTCTAGAAAAACAAGGTCTTCAGAATAAAGAGAAATATTTAGAGAAGCAGCAGGACCCAAGAGATAAAAAGCTGGTCTGGCTAATGGAAGTCTAGGGGTCCCATTCACAGATGCATTGCAGGTACCGCTGCAAAATAATTAGTTTTTCCAAGCAGTCAGTCACATTGGCAAGAACAAAGGCTAGCATAGAAAGCCAAAACCTCCTTGCTGAGCTTGGGTAACTTCAGTTTACACAAATTTATATTTTTTGTTTAATCTCTGTGTGGATACAGAAGTTCTAAAAGCAATTAGAGAATATTCAAAGGGACTAAACTACTCTGATATTCTTGCTTTCATTTTTGCATATTAGCTCCAATTATTTCATTGTCATGAAACTGTAAAGAAAACAACCAAGAGTGAGTATATGAAGTTTTTTTAAGATTGAACATAATATTCAAGCAGCAGCATAAAAGCATTTCTAAGGTTCTGTTGACTTCAAATCGAATCAAATTCAGCAGCTAAAGGTGGGATGGCATCGTTCTGCCATGTTAGAATGAAAAGAATCATAGAATCCTAGGGGTTGGAAGGGACCTCGAAAGATCATCTAGTCCAACCTCCCTGCCAGAGGAGGGTCACCTAGAGTACATCACACAGGAAGGCATCCAGATGGGTCTTGAATGTCTCCAGCAAAGGAGACTCCACAACCTCTCTGGGCAGCCTGTTCCAGTGCTCTGTCACTCTCACAGTAAAAAAAATTTTTCTGATATTCACCTTAAACCTCCTATGCTCCAATTTGTATCCATTACTCCTTGTCCTATCACTGGTCATCACTGAAAAAAGCTTAACTCCATCTTCTTGACACTCACCCTTTACGTATTTGTAAACATTGATGAGGTCACCCCTCAGTCTCCTTTTCTCCAAACTAAAGAGACCCAGCTCTCTCAGCCTTTCCTCATAAGGGAGATGTTCCACTCCCTTAATCATCTTTGTGGCTCTGCGCTGGATTCTTTCCAGCAGTTCCCTGTCCTTCCTGAACTGAGGGGCCCAGAACTGGACACAATACTCCAGATGCAGCCTCACCAATGCAGAATAGAGGGGGAGGAGAACCTCTCTTGACCTACTAACCACACCCTTTCTAATGCACCCCAGGATGCCATTGGCCTTCTTGGCCACAAGGGCACATTGCTGGCTCATGGTCATCCTCCTGTCTACCAGGACCCCCAGGTCCCGTTCACCTACGCTGCTCTCCAGCAGGTCAGCCCCCAACCTGTACTGGTACATGGGGTTTTTTTTCCCCAAATGCAAAACTCTACACTTGCCCTTGTTGAACTTCATCAGGTTTTTCCCCGCCCAAGTCTCCAGCCTGTCTAGGTCTCTCTGAATGGCAGCACAGTCTTCTGGTGTGTCAGCCTGTCTGGTGTGTTATTCTCCATACACATTTCCCTTACAGGCCCTGGACTCCAACAGCAAGATTTTCATACACATAAATGAAGTCTCCACCAGCCCTTCCATCTGGCCCTTAACTTCAGGATTTGTTCCTGCTGTTCTTCAAGAAAACCAGCTGCATATACTGAACAGGCATGCTCATTCAGGCTGCACTCAGCACACAATAGCTCACACTTAAAAGAAAATTGGTGCAGATAGAAGTAAGTTGGAAGATCAGTACAGCAGCCCCAAAAAGACCCACCAGAGTCCTCACTGGGTGAGGGATCTGCTAATGAGTCAAGGAGTAATATTGAGAGTATTTATTTATTTGTTTGTTTATTGCAAGATTTCCAAAGCATAGAAAAGATGTCTGGAGCAATAGCCTGTGATGGAATGGAAGAGAAATAATTATAGGACAAGGTCAATGTAAGGAAGAATGAACTTCATTGTTAAATGGCACCTTAGCCCAGCTAAACTGATTTTTTTTGTGTACATATAAAATATACCGAGCAGCCATCCCAAGACCTTACTGGAGAAAGCCGTGTCCTCATTTACTGAATCACTAAAATAAATTTAAGCATCCCGACATTTTGCAATTAAAATATAATAATAATTTGGGGGGGGAAATTAACCCAGCTGAAGGCATCTTTTAATTTGTCAGCAACTTTAGCCCAGAAGAAGAAAACAAAATTCATTCTGGCAAGTGGCAAAAAGCAAACCTCATAAAGGACTTTGTTACTCAAGTTGTATATTCATGTGTTAAGGATACAGTATCATTACAGCAGGGAGCCAAAAGCAGAATTTCATTAATTTCATGAGTTTATGAAGCAGTTGTTGCATCTAGAACCACTCATTTCTCTTTGTGCCATTTTCCTTTGTTGCTCAGTTACTACTCTTTTTAGTTACCTGGTAACAGACTGCTTAAAAAACAAAACACAAAACAAACAAACCTCCTGGTATATGGATAAAGGGAAGAATTTTCAGATGTTCCCCTTCTGCCTCCTCCTGCAGAAATACTGTGTTAAAGAAACCCAGAGCTGAGACCGGTGGGAAGCCTCCAGTTCTGAGTAGCTTTGTGGTGGCCCCCCACTGAAGACATCAGTCTTATGTCTCAGGTCAGAGGAGGGTGGCATCCCTGTGTCTCATCCCAGCATTACTTTTCCAACCCATGGCCACACTAGACAGGATCACTAGTCCACACGGCAGGCTGGCTGCTCAAAACACCCAACAGCCACAAAAATCCCCTCTGGTAGAGGTCTTTCCCAGAGCTGAAGTGTTTTACCACCCCACAGGGGCCCAACAGCCACCTCTGCCCTGTCCTACCTCTGCCCCAACATGTGTCCCATTGCAGACCCCCTCACTGCCGCCTCCTCTCCTGCTCTCCTCATGCAGGGAGGCTTGAGTGTGGAACAATTGTTTATATCTTTGTGCAGGGGAAATCTGGGATTATTTAAGGAAATTCAGATGTTGCTAAATAACAGATGCTCTTCTGAGAAGGGAAACTTCTTTTGTTTTGGGGAGGGTTGGAGGGATTTTTATTATTTTTTTTTAGTGCGGTTTAGAAAAGAGAATGGAATATTTGCTCCAGAATATAGAGGAACTACTTTGAAATACAATAAATATTTTTCTGGTGCTTGCATTTCACTCAGTACCTACCATCGCTGGACTTTGTGGGCACCCCAGCAAAACATGAGTAAAACAAGATTTCCCTCTTAATTGCCAAAAAATAAACAAAAATTAACTGGGACTTTATTACCAGTTTGGTCTGGTGCCCCGCAGAGAAAACTTGCTCCCTTTCAGGCTATTGCTCTGCTAAGTGTGGCAGAGGAAAGAGGCAAACGCGTAATAAGCAAAGAATTATGATTACACTGAAATAAAAAACTTAACATGTAAAACTTAAACAATGAAAATGCAGACTTCAGCAGAAGATGGAAACTCCAGCTAATTCCTCCAGCTCAGCCACACCAACTTGTCTTCTGCAGGATCAGCACAGCCCTTCTGCAAGCTGGCTGTGTAAACACATACACCACAGCTCTTACTTTGTCTTCTTGTTCATGGTGGTGGTTTCAGACAAATGCCTTCGTGTTGGATACCATATTCCACCCTGATGCAGTCAAAAAGCCTTCATACTTTTCCTCTAAGTGTCCTGCTAGTTATTATATTACTAAAATCTGGCCCCCACAAAAAAATCAAATAAAAAATCCATGAATCATGTGCTATTTTCTCACTTTAACTTCAACTTTTAACTTAAAATGTTGCTTTTTCTTATCAATACAATATATTTGACCAAGTCATCTCCTGCTTGAAAGGGTTCACTTATGGTTTTTTCCCAGATTTAACAGTGCAGCAGCATGAGTTAGCACGGCAACAAAGTCACCAGGACTAGCTTTTATCAAAAAGGATTTATTTTCTGTATTATTTTTAAAATAAATTTCACTACATGGCCACAAAAATATAGTTATATATCAGTGAGAACACACTGGAAATAAATAATTAAGAATAAAGAAATGCCTTCATTGTTCTAGAAAGTGTGTGTACTCATAGTAAAGTGAAAAGATGTTTCCCTCTTTTTGGATATAACAAGTTTACCAGAGATGATGGCACATCACGGACCGGTGATGGAAAAAGGAACAGAGAGCACGTAGCCAGGGCTTATGTACTGAGCATTGCAGTAAATATTTAATTCTGTGCCTTTAGAAAATGAACAGAGCACACGCACTGCGGCGCACAGACCACCATGAGCACTTTTGGCTCAGCAGCCCAACACCACGAGGCTGGATGGGAAGGCTGAGGTGGAGGCCCTCTCCTCATCTCCTTCCTGCCATCTCCTCCCAGCCTTTGAGAAACTGCTCATGCTAACACTGCATCATCCACTGGCAGAGAACTGGTTTAAGGAACTAGGATAAATCCAGACAGCGTGTGTTAAGTGCTCAGTGATCCTTGGAAAATTTGGTGGCCACACAGTTTTTTATTGTGAAATATGAAGTTTCATTGTGGAAAAACTAGATCACAGATCATTATAGAGCAATTATTTCAGGGTCATCTCTATCCTTTTGAAAACAAAGGGTAGAGTTTTCACTACATAGTAGAGATATGACTAAGTCATATATGTAAGACTTGCCCATGGTAGGGGGTTGCAACTAGATGATCTATAAGATGCCTTCCAACCTAAACCATTCCATGATCCTATGATGACTTTTAAGACCTTTGATACACAGGCAAGCAATAAAAAAGGCACTCATACAGCTGGACACACTCTTCACCAGCATCTGCCTTGAAGTATTCAGAAATAAATAATCAAATAATTATTTTCGCATGTGTTTTTTCAATCTCTCCTTTCACAGAAGTTTACTTTGGTTTATTTATTCTATTATTTTAAATTCTACCCATTGCATCACCTGTAAACAAATACAAAAGCACACTGAAAAGCAAGAAATAGGTTGCCCCTAGCTCTTCCAGAAGGAACAGGACAAGCATACACCAAACCCAAAGGCCAGAAGCCACAACGAAACATCTCTTGATCAGATTTATAAGGTAGCAGTGCCTAGATCTGATCAGCCTGAAACAAACAACCAATTTTAGTGATTCAGTAGGTAGATTTTATAAACAGAAAACATCAGGTGACCTTTGAAATAACCAAAAGATTCTCCCTCCGCAATGCAAACTTTTTACCAAAACTAAGGATGCATGAAAGAATGATGCAACGTGGATGAACACATGGATCTGCTTTGAAGAAACTATAGCCAATTCCCTCCAACACTTTCAAGTCATTTGTGAGGAGACATGCAGTGGTATCTTTTCTAAACACCCCTAAGGAGCTGTGTAAAGAATCAAGGGGTTTTGGAACCTCAGGGCAGTGTCAAATCAAACGATACGGAGATTACAGCTTTTTTCCTGTGATGTTCTTTTCCTTTGAACTTTTTTTCTCCAGCTAGACAATCCAGCATTTTTCATTAGGTCCATTTGAGGGGGTGGAAAAAAGGCAGTGAAGTAAAAACAAGTTCTCACTGAGATGGCTGAACATATTAAAAAAAAAAACTCGTAACTGAAATATTTGTAGATTAAAAAAAGGAATTATTTTATTGAAAGCCAGGGGGGCTGAAGTACAGGAAAGACTTTTACTAAGACACACAAGGCTCTCTGTAGCTCCAGCTTATAAAAACCCTTTGGTCTCTATTAGCTCAGTACAATCAACTCCCTGGCAGGTGGAACCTACAGCCCTTAGCAGAGCACCAGTGAGCTGACCTGGCAGGACACGGCTACAGAAGAGGGGCCATAGACACAGGCACCTCAGTGCTCCCATCCCTCCTACCCCTCCAAGGGTACAGAGCAGACAGCAGTAAGAGCCAAACTGTGTCAGACACCAGCTTCCCTGTGAAGCTGATCCACGAGGGAAGGAACTGCAGGACTTGATGGTGGGGTCTGCACGGGACCACATAGCAAAAGTAAAACTTGAAGGGAATGAAAAAAGAGAAGAAAAGCCCACATAACCTATGCCTTTTTCAGAAATTAAAGCCCCCAACCAAGAGGGCTCAGATCTCCCAACATGACACATTAGCATCCTCCATCTAAGCCAGTCATGCTTTTTGTCCCTCTTCTGTTTTATTATTTTTTATAAATCATGATGATCATCACACACTCCATTTAGTCATGTACCACAATCATCGTGTCATCGCCATTCATACTGGCAGTGCGGGACATAACACATGACAAGAGGTTGAATTACTCAGAACTCATGGCAGCGACTACAGAAGAAACACAGTAAGGGAGAATTCTGCCCAACATCACCATCTGTAAAAGTTACGGGGCTGTTTTTAAACAAAATATGAATTCAAGAAACTTTGCAGCTATATGTTTCTCATTGTTTGCAGAGTGGGTACCATGTAAAGGTACAGGCCTTTATCTGGTAAAGGCAACAGCTTCACAAGGTTGACAGCTGGGGAAACAGTATGAGGCTACTTTTGTCAAAATTAAAAGAACCACAAAAACAAGAACACAGATTCCCCGATTCATCCTAAAAATGCTGAAGCGTTAGTGCCTCTAAATTTAAACTTCATCAGAAACCAAAACACACCAGGTTGTTTCTCTTTTTCAGTCAGCAGTTAGGAATTGGTAGGCTTGGCAGTTTGCTGAGTTAGCGATTGGACTGTATCATTTTAAAGTTCTTTTCCCACCCAAACCATTCTATGGTTCTAAGTATTACGTAAATAACAACACACACCAAGCTAATCAAACTGCATGGTCAAAGAGCTGTTTTCAGGAATGGTTCACATTCAAGTGGGATAACAGAGTACAGCTGATAGGTTATACACTTGCTTTGCCTCTTAAATTATGCATCTGAGGTTCATCCTGGTGAGAATCATGGAGAATCATACAGAATCACAGAATGGTTAGAGTTGGAAAGGACCTTAAGGATCATTGAGTTCCAACTCTCCTGCACGGGCAGGGACACCTCCCATTAGATCAGGCTGCTGGTGCACTAGCTTGAGTTGAAACCTTCAGGATGGTGGGGATTCTTGAAATTTACATTGGTTGTAGGAAAATAAATAGTATCGGCTCTTGTAGGCATATTGGTTTCTGCTAATGCGGAGTGCTCTAGACCAAGCAAATATTTGTGGATTGTAGTAAACATCTCTTGATCACTGGAAAAAAAATAATAAATCTTAAATTAAAATACAATAGGTATATTAAGTAATCTCTCTTTGAAACAAATTAGGAACATCAAATCCTGCCAGCTCTTACATATGCACTTCATTGTAAACTCATCAGTAATCCCAAATTAAGCACATGCTGAAGTGTTGAAAGGATTGGGGCCATCACAAAGTCATCCTCCAAGTACTGACAACCTAAGTAATGCTCTAGCTTCAGCTAGACTACTCGGAGTTGTAGGACGGACCACAGGCATGAGGCAACTGCACTGTGAGACCTGAGTTTAGGACTGGATACTGGATACCCTTAGAGCTAAGATGCAAGATTACCAAGTAGTGTCTTTGACACTCACTCAGCAGGCATGTAAGTGTATGCATAACTTCTAGACTTCCGATGGTCTTGATTTCACTAAAGCAATCCATAGACTTAATTTTTCACACCAGACAAGGTTTTTAGTGAACAAGTATTGCATGTAGACTATATAAAGTAATTTTTAATTTGTGAACGGTAGGACCTAGCAAGTATTTTCCATGTAAACACAAAGCATTATTGCAAATCACCATTTTTAATACAGATCATTTTATCTCAGTATTGGAGCCAGTTCTGTTTAGTATCTTTTTCAGTGATCTCCTTGAGGGGATTGAGTGCACCCTCAGTACATTTGCAGATGACGCCAAGCTGGGTGGGAATGTTGATCTGCCTGAGTGTAGGAAGGCTGTGTAGTGGCATCGGGACAGGCTAGATTGATGGGCCAAGGACAGCTGTATGAAGTTCAACAAGGCCAAGTGCCAGGTCCTGCCGTTCGGCCACAACAACCCCATGCAATGCTACAGGCTTGGGGAAGACTGGCTGGAAAGCTGCCCAGAGGAAAAGGACCTGGGGGTGTTGATTGACAGCCAGCTGAATATGAGCCAGCAGTGTGCCCAGGGGGTTGAGAGGGCAAATGGCATCCTGGTTTGTGTCAAGAATAGTGTGGCCAGCAGGACTAGGGAAGTCATTGTCCCCTCATACTCAGCACAGGTGAGGCCACACCTCAAATACTGTGTTCAGCTCTGGACCCCTCACTACAAGAAAGACATTGAGGTGCTGGAGTGAGTCCAAAGAAGGCCAACCAAGGTGGGGAAGGGTCTGGAGCACAAGCCTTATGAGGAGCATCTGAGGGAACTGGGGCTGTTTATCGTGGAGAAAAGGAGGCTGAGGGGAGACCTTCTCAGTCTCTACAACTGCCTGAAAGAAGGTTGTAGGGAGGTGGGGGTTGATCTTTTCTCCCAAGTAACAAGAAAAAGAACAAGAAGAAATGGCCCCAAGTTGTGCCAAGGGAGATTTAGATTAGGTATTAGGAAAAATGTCTTTACTGAAAGGGTTGTCAGGCACTGGAACAGGCTGCACAGGGAAGTGGTAGAGTCACCATCCCTAGAGGTATTTAAAAGATGTGTAGATGTGGTGCTTAGGCACATGGTTCAGTGGTGTACTTGGCAGCTAACAGTTGGACTTGATGATCTTAAGTGTCTTTTCTAACCAAAAAGATTATATTATTCAATTTTAATAAGCAAAAAGCAAAAGGGTATTATGTTTAATAGCATGGTAATACCTTAAATGCAGAACAATTAATAGTTCCCGTGTCTGCAAGCCTATGGTCTAGACAAGAGCAGAGGGAAGTAATAAACCAAGAATACCTTACAGTGGGAGGAGGAGATAGTTAAAGTAAGTCAACTCAGAAGTAGATTTTATATTTAGATTAAGACATCTAATGAAAAACTAACGGATTAGCGGGAAAAATACTTTTATTTAAGATGACATATAATTGGTCTTTTGTTATAAACCTGTCAGATATACCCATCTGGAAATGGGAATCTCTTAATTGTTCTGAGCTTAAAAATAGGCATTAAAAAATTGAAAGGAGACATTTTAAGAGGATTTTACTTTTAAACTGAGCATGAGTCTGCATGAGCCGACTACTTCCATATTCTAGAAGGATTTCATTTATTGGTTCTCCTCCCTTAAGTCCACTTAAATATATAAGTATTTTGCATAAAGGGTAATGTTTTTATTCAATACACTGCTACGGGGGGTGAGAGGTGGGGGTGTGACATGTGTATCTACTTAGGCCAAGATGACATTTTACATTGTTACAGGATGAGGAAAAACTAAACAGGCACCCCTTAGATCTTTGTCCTTTACTGTGAGAGAAAAATCCCATAAGAACCATCAAAGCACAATGCAGACTTAAAATAGCAAATTAGTAATCAAAACTGTCCCACACATTCATCTTCAGAATGATCACTGAATGCATGCCCTGTCTCTTCCCGCAGAGGCAGAGGATCTGGGAGCTCATGACGATGGAGGGCTTAAGAGCCTGAACCGGGTGCAAGTTTGTCATGGAAGCCAGCAAGGGGAGGTTACTCACTCACAGAGACAAGCTCTTCTTTCTCTGCATAAGTGCTTGTATGAGACCATTTCTGAGGAAACCCTACCTATAGAATTAGAATCATGGAAATAAATGGGTTTTACGGCATTGCATAGTAAAAGGCAGGTTTGCCAGTTGATGGGAACATGCCCATTGCTTAAAAGTGTCTTTGTCCACAAAAGGTCAATCTCATGAGAAATGCCATTTAACTTGTCTTGCAATGCAGTCTTTGAACAGGATGAGATTTTTCAAGGACATTTATGGTGCAGTTTCTCCCACCGTGACAATGGAAAATACATAGAAGTCTTGGTTTCTTACATATCGACAGTCTAGTTCCTATCAGGGAGACAGGAATCACAAATATCTCCACAGTTGTGTCAGGACGTGAGAACAGACTGATATCCAAGGATCACAACAGCAGACTTTAAATAAATTAACCTGGCTCATCTTTTACTTTCTTGAGAGCAAATTCTCCTCTCTTTAACCAGTGCTGCTTCAGTATCATCTTTGTACAAAAATGGCAATCCCACTGAAGAACAAAATGAGCAGGGAAATGCACTTCCAACCACCAGATAAGAAAACTCATGTTCAAAGTATAAAAAGAGAATCTCAACAAAGAAGAAGTGGAGTGGAAGGGCAGAAACATTTTTAAAGCACCATAAGACAGACAGATTTTCACTTTGCAATGACCTAGACCCTTCTAGATGATGCCACTCAGGATGTAACAGCTGGGCTTACCCTGTGAGTAGGTGTGCTCCCTGAACCCTGCTTCCTGACGTATTTGACCCAAACAGGCTACAGGAAAACATTGCAGGTCCCGTAGTGCCCTGCTGAGACCCAGCTGCTGGTGGAGAGCAGGGCTCAAAAGGGAGAATGGTAGTGTTCAAGTTAAGAATGAAATTAACTCAAAGCCACTGAGCCTGTGATAGAGGTCTGCTTCAAGCACCATTCAGCCTTCCCCAGCACTATATATTCCAGATATATTCAAGGCAGTGGAAGAGCTGTAGATGACAGAACTGCATAATGGGCAAGGTACATTTGATGTGTAAGGAAGTACAGCAAATTGAGGCTGATCCTTTGGCAGGGCTAAGATGGGGTTTTACTTCTTTCTTGGGACTCTGAAGAGCTAAACACATGGCAGTGACAGGCAGAACGCTGATAAGTCACAAGGGGCCTTGAGCTAATGCCCAGGAGCACGTGCTTACTGTATGGAGAAGGTCATACAGTGATTCTCATGGGTAAGGTCAGCATGAGAGGCAAGGGTGCAGCAGTAGATTTCAAAAGAAAATGGGAAAGCAACTTTTTTTTTTTTTTTTCTTAAAATCAGGCTGCAGTTACAAGCAATCTAACCATTTTATAGACAGATAAGCACCTTGCACACAGATTTGTCAGACTCTGCCTTCTCTGCGTCTTCCAGACCATAATATGTCTAAAGTCTAAGCCAGCTTTAGGCTTCTATTCACATCATAACTCAAAAGTGAGATGTGCCTTTTCTGAGAAAATAATAATCCCCACAGCAGGGAGTCACCCACCCCATGACCCATCATCGTTTCCCTAAGGTTCCAAAGCTACTTTCCGTCTTACTACAACCTAATGGTGTGCACAAGCTCACCCCACCCTTTAGCCCAAGGACTCTCTCTCTAATTGCAAACATCTGCTTACAAAGAATTTCAGCTGGTAGTTTGTACTGAAGTTAACAGGTTTGGTGAAGTATTATTAAAAACACCCTTACCAGTTTGCTCGCATTTCTCTCTGAAGCCTTTAACAAAAAGGCTTCATTTTGCTCATAACTTTGCTGTTTCATCTAGAAAACACTCTTCCTGTTTTCCCCAAACCCTAAATCTCCATGCTGCTCCTACCTGTCTCCCTAAACCCCAGCTCAGAACATCTCTAATCCCTCTTTCCACTTTTTATTGGAAAATTTGGGAAAACTAGTAGGGAATTTCCGCTTGCAAGGAAATAACCCCACCCCACAACCACTTCCATCCTGTACATAACTCAGCTAATCAACAGTGAGTTTAAGACGTCTACAGCCCATGAAGAAAGAGAACAGAGAACATCCCCACTCAAGCCCAAGTAAGTCCTTGACAAACGTACCATAAGGCGATGTACTGTGCAATGCAGACAGTGAATCATAGAATGGTTTAGGTTGGAAGGGACCTTAAAGATCACCTAGTTCCAACACCCCTGCATGGGCAGGGACACCTCCCACTAGTTCCGGTTGCTCAAAGCTCCATCCAACCTGTCCTTGAACACTTCCAGGCACGGGGCATCCACAGTTTCCCTGGGCAACTTTTCCAGTGTCTCACCACCCTCACAGTGAATCATTTCTTCCTAATGTCTAACCTAAATCTCTGCTCTTTGAGTCTCACACAATTACCCCTTTTCCTATCACTACAAGGGCTTGTAAAAAGTCCCTCCCCAGCTTTCCTGTAGGCCCCTTTCAAGTACTGGAAGGACTCTATAAGGTCTCCCTGGAGCCTTCTCTTCTCCAGGCTGAACATGCCAAATTCTCTCAACCTGTCTTCATAGGAGAGGTGCTCCAGCCCTCTGACCATCTTCATGGCCCTTCTCTCGACTTGCTCCAACAGCTCCATGTCCTTCTTATGTTAGAATGTCCTTATAGTTTTTCCCTTTGTGTTGAAATATACAATAGGATATAATATGATATCATGACAAGTAAACTCCCACTGGTACTTGTCTGCTCCTTGGCATATTTGTATCTCTATCTATGTGTTAGGGTGTATGTGCATTGGACTTTTCTCCCGTTGTGGAGCCCACCAGCCCAAATCACCAGTGTTTCTCTGGAGTGTCACCTGATGGCTTTGAGCAGTTCACAATATGTCCCTCCACATGCGCCTGCACCACATGCAAACTCTTTCAGCCCTACGGAAATAAAGCTGCTGACTCCATTAGAAAAGGGGTTATGGTCTTTTTTCACAAGGGAAAAAAAAAGTGCCTTAGAAAGTCTTAATAGATACATCACTATAAAGAGAGAGTGAAAGAGTTTCAAGGGATTTACTGGATGAACATGTCATGAGATGTTGAGAAGAGAGCACAGCAGGAGGCAAAGAACTCACAGAAGTGCTGGCAGTGCCTGTGATGCCCCTTGGCACAGAAATAACCTAGACAGTGTGAAACAAATATATAAGAGGTTGTGAGATATATATATGTGTGTGTGTGTATATGTATATATATATATACATATATATATATATATCTGTGCACAGGTGGGGAACAGGAGGATGGAAAGGGTCATTCTCCTACTAGCCAGCTTTTTGAAGTTGTTCTTTCTACCACAAGCTGGCAACCCACTGTTGGGTTTGGCAGATTCTTACAGCCAAAGTTCCTCCCAAGTTTATAGTGAGGCTGCCGTAAACAAATGCTTTTCCAACAAAACCCATCTAAATAAGCCATCCGCTAACACGCTCTCCCTTCCAACAATTGTACGCTGTCACATGGCATGTGAGTTCCCAAAAGTTACTCAGATTCAGAAGTGAGCAGTGCTGCTTTGCCTATCCTCTTAAAACTTCATTTTGTGAACTATCTTTACCCTACCCCAGGGCAATTCAGAGCAGACCCAAGTCCAGAGGCTTTTGTTCACAAACAGGACAATAGAAATCCTCACAACAGGGAGAAAATTTTACTGACACTGGAAATCTAACACAGCAAATGCAGGGCTTTTTAAGCTACTCAAGGCTGATCCTTCTGCCAGAGAGGAATAATACTATGTTCGTGTAGCTGTTCTGCAGTATTTATGGATTCTGTTAATAATGTAGGTTTGGAGCCACATATTAATCAGACAGAAGCAATACAAGCAATTATGCCCCATTACTCTTAAAATAAGGAAGACAAATATAGCAATGTTTCTCTAAACACAAATCTGTTTGGGACAGAACAAAAATATATAGGAGAGGGAAACTTTATTTGAATCTCAAGGTCTAAGCTAAAATCTGCTGGTTTTTTCTTCTGCAGTATCCCCCTACCTGGAGAAGGAACAAAAATATTTTCTGGAGCGCCCCTGAATAAAAGGCAAATACTAGAGGATTCTTCTGAAAACTATTGTTTAACACATCAGTCTTCAATCAAAGAACTGCTAGTCCCCAAACCCTGCTTGTGGTCTCAAGGGAATCAGCAGTGGTATTCACCAGGGCTTTCTTCAGCTGCTCAAAGAGGCACAAAGTAATACCTTCATCTGTACCTAAATCAAAAATACTGTATGTCATGTGCAGATCAGTCAGAAGGTGCCACAGAACTCTTGTGTGTGCTTCAGCAGCAAAATGCATTTTGTACTCGGCTCATATCATGCTTTTCAAGATTATACTCTTTCTCTGAACTCCAACAACTTTTAAGCCGGAATTGATGCATATTTAACCAAACTAACAGTGTTTTTAAAACACCTACTTAACCCCAGCAGTAGGTATGTCAGTGCAGTAGTAGAGGGCTATGTTAAAAGCTAGCAGTGATTTATAAAAGCACAGCTACAATGACTGAGAAAACAATCCCCAAAGGGACCACAGGAGATAATCAGGTTCACCTGCTGTCCCTGAGTTCCTTTCAGTGTCATTCCTGGCCGACATTTGTGAGGTAGTCTTGCTCCAGACTTTATTCTAGTGCTCCCCAGGCAATTAATTGTAGTACTTCACTGTCCTTTCCGTTAGAAAGTTTTTCTGATATCTAACCTGCACCTTTATTGCTGCAGTTCACCCTTATTCAGCAGAGACTTGGAGAAAAAGATTTTCCTTTCTCTTTTGTGCTAGTTGCTTCAAAACTGCATACTATCTCCTCTCAGTCTCCACTTCTTTAAGCTAAGTAACCTCAGTGTTTGAACATTTTTTGCAGTTCCTATCTGATTGTAATTTTTTTAAGCCCGGTTTGTGAGGTTTTTTCCTCTCTCTCTGAACCCCTGTCATTTTTGTTTAGGTGACATGCTCAAAACTGAACACAGTATTCCAGCTTGAATCTTAACCATTTGGAACAGAGCAGGAAGTTTCTTCACACACTCTTGCAGGCAAAAACTAGTTTGCCAATTCAAAGTACGAAGTCCATTTAAAAAAATATATACTAAAAAAACAACAGCAATAAATAAAAAAAAAAACATGCCAATTACAACTTTCTATTCCAAATGTGACACAAAACAACCCTTACATACTTTTCTGCCAGAACTGATATCCAACCGGTTGTTCTTACCTTGTTTGTGTAGCTCTTGCTCAACTACACTACCTTGGATTTATAATAGCGACCACTACTGTGCTACTGAATTTGAAGTTAATTAATTCAACCCCATTCCCTCAGGCCATTTCTCTATGTCTGTTTTCCAAGCATCTCCTTAGTTAACCTAATCACTCCTTTATGCTCTTACCTTCAATCAGAAAAACAGCTCTACAGAATTACTTATTCAAAAGTAACGGCAGAGATCTCCGAGCCACGATTCACAGTATTTATGGAACTTTAGACTATGAAAAGGAAAAACTTAATCCTTACTTACAGGTAGCTGCCCTTTTTCACAGACCCTCACTTCTGCCAAATGTCTAATAACATGGAACATGGTATGCTAGGTAAGGAAACAAAATATTAAATGCTCGAGAGTAAACGTAATAGGCAGAGACAGTAGGGATGGAAAAGCTATTCCTCTCCAGCAAGAAGAAGAGAAAAATCCCATCTCCAGATTACAATGAAGAAAAAGGGTTTTTTTTCTAAACGCTGTGCATATTCTAACCATCAGGCAATAAAACCCAGACAATTTAACCCCATAACCTGTTGTCAATATGACCATGCAAGCATGGAGGAATAATGAGCCAGCTGATACAGACAACTTTCTTTCTGAGGCAACTGCTCTACTGCATAGCTGCACATGGAGGAACAGCAGAATTAAATTATCCTGCTGAGAGTTCCGGACAATGTCAAAAAAAGACAGGAACTTAAGATCTGCAAGCTGTAAGAGGATCTTTTTCCTTTCTTTTTTTTTTTTAGTCATAGCTCAGGTACCATCTGGAAAACTTTGTGGTACCATCAGCCATGTCAGAAAACCTTGAGACAGTTACTGAGCAAAAGCCTGCAATCCCATGTCTCTGAGACTCTGAAGAGGGCCTTTCTCAAACATGGCCACTCGACAGGAGGTATCTGTGCAGTAGTGCAGTATAAGGAATGGACAAAACTAAGAGCAAAAGTCAGGCCCCATCAGCAGTTTTAAACTAATCGTTTCACAGGTAGAAAGACTAAAGAGACATGATCTTATCTTCTGAGTCTTCATTGTCTGATACAGACACAAGGTCCATTTGAAACTCTCCTCATAATTGGGGATTTCAAGATATCTTTACTTATGATGCCAGTGCTTGTAGTCTTGCCTCTCTCTAAGTGTCAATGCCAACATTTCCCTCCTCTCCATCTGTCCAAACATCCAGAGATGTAAAAGCTTTCTGATTATTACTGACTTTTCAAGTCTGGTTGAAACCAGTTGACTGGCTCAAAAAAAGGTGGAAATATCCAAGTAACATACCACAGGACATACAGATCTCCAGACTATGCAGCTAACAATTACTTTGGTTTAATGGATATTTTCTGAGCTGTGGCAACCTCAACTGCGTTGGTATCAACCAGAAACTTGCTGAAGGTTGTCACCTCCTGGGATCCACAATCAATGCCTTCCTACTCAGTCTTTGCTTTCTTTATCATATGAGGTTTGCACAGATTTAGATAATTGTTGGGCCTCCATTTAATAAATATATGTGTACATATTGGTAATAAGAGTTATTGATTATGTGAGCTTCTCTAAGTCCACTCCTATGACCAGAATTTGCTTGTCTGTTCCTAGTTAATGGACTGGGGCATTATACTGCTTTGTGATTCTGTGGTTATTTTGCTTTTTTATTCTATTGACATCTAATTCAAAATAAGAAACTCTAAGTCTGCTTCTTTTTTTTTTTTTTTCTTTTTTCAAATACCAGACAGAAAATCTTGTTTGTAAGAAAAGAGGGGAAATTATTTGGACTTTGAACTGCAAAACCTCACGTAGTTTTAGCACACACTTTGAAGAAATCAAAGCAATTAAAAACATGGAAGAAAGTGGAGTATTTTGGTTATAAAATAAAATGGGTTTAGCAAAGGTTGAACTTCTCAGAATAACAGACTTTCTAATGAGAGAAATGAACAAGTTTTCATATATCTGGACTTCATTAAAGTTCTTTCTACAGTGTCTTATGGGAAGCAACTATGCTGTAGAAAATGGGAATTGAATTCAACAATTGTAAGATGGTAAGAAACTAACTACAGGAAAGGATGTGCTGACAGCAAAACAATTGGGGGGCAGGGAGGAGGTTGTCTTGGAGTTCTTAAAAAATATATATATTTTTGTTCATTACTCCGGCTTCAAAAACAATGTCAGAAGGGTGGACCTGTTAATCAAGAGGACAGCCAGGGTGTCAAAGAGGAGGGTGTGTGTTCTGCACCACCTGGGATACACATATTTCCATAGATAATGTATAGCTGGGCGTGCCAGTAGAGGCTGCCAGTGGCTGTAATGGCAGGTCTGCTGGATAGCCATGACTGCTGCTGAAGCTACAGGCACTTTTTGGTGCCAGGGGACAGGGAGAAGGCAATTCCTATTTTCTTTATCTGGACATTGAGAAGAAACAGGTTACCTTGAGGCATGGAGCTTTGGAAATGAGTTAGCATTGAGCAATGCCAACCATAAGGCTTGGCATACGGGCAGTTAGAAGTCCTTAATATTTTTTGTCATAGACTGGAATTTCTTCAGTTTGATAAAGAGCAACAAAAAAAGAATGAGTCATTCAGCAACAGGAGAAAGAACCACACCTGTGATGTGAATATGAAAGAAGTATGTGGTCCTGATATATATGGCGGCAATTTTTTTTCCCTATCCAGCAAAAATACGGATTTCATTATAAAACACTTTTCTGAAACCACCTCAGTAATACACAGTCCCAGTCGAGCATGGGAACACATACTGAAACAGGTGTGGATTGCTAGGCTGAGTGAGACTGACACCATTTGATTTACACACCCTATGATAAGGAGGCTAAATGCAGGTGTAAATGTTATCTGTAAAAAAAAGCAGGGAACATCAAATGCAGATAAAGGTAGACATTCCTTAAGCTGCAAAACAAGATTGGCATAAGAGCAAAAGGTATAAAATAATCATGAATACATCTGAGCTGTAGATTAAAAGTACTTTTCTAAAAAACAGAGAAACAGTATTCTGACCCTAATATCAAAACTATACTAATTGCTTGCAAGATCTACTCAGGAACTCAGAAAGTCCATCCTAGTCCGGTACTTTCATTTTCTTTTTAATAAATAGGCACCCTAGCCTTCTACATGCTGACAAAAAGATAAGTAAAGCCAGTATGTTATAAAGTTGGCAAATTAGATCTAGTAAGCTGCCAAACTGAGGCCTACCTCAGCAAAATTATTATGGACAGAATTGATTTTTTCTTATGTGGTACAGTATGTGCAAGGGAGACACATAATCTATAAAGCTGGTTTTCTGTGTTTCTTGCCAAGAATTTTTCTTGACTTAAGACTTTCAGGCTCTACTATATGATCACTAATCTTTCAAAGTGACTAACTTCACTCAGAATTAGATGAATACTAGGTCAGCCACCTGAATTAATTTTTTTAAAAATCCACAAGACATTGATTCAACATGATCAAGACTCTTTCTGTGAAGGCACAGTGCTAGGCTGTGCTAGGAGGAATTTTCCACTTTTTCATTTCAGTTTGAATAAATAAATTTAAAATGTATTTCTATAGTGTCCACATGGTAATAAATAACAATTTGCAAAAGAGAAAAATCATGAAGCAATTGAATTCCACAGCACTTTAGATGAAGCCACATGAGTTCATGCTGTATTCTGAACTAAAATTTGTGTTAAAAGACAATTGTATCCAGAAGTTGAAATGTGGAAAAAGTTAAGAGTTTTTAAGAGTTTTGTAATAGGGGATCATTCCCGGAAACAATTATCCTACTCTGGTGTTCTATTCATTTAAACTACTTCACTCCTCTTTCAGTGTTCTCTATTTGTTTATTTATAGATCATTCATTTATTAATATTCTTCTCGACCAACCCAAAAGGCATCTTTCCTGTAGAGTCAGAGGAGTGTACAATGCAAGAATAGGACAGACTGGAGATGGCAAAGTATATGTTTTCCAAGAATAAAAGTTCATTGGTTGCAAATGTTTTCCTACCCAACAAAGGCCAAAAGGAATTACTAGCAAGCTCTCTAGGAGGCCCCACTCCTACAAACAAAACACATGGGCTGGAAATGAACCCATATACAAGGGTTCATCTGGGAACTTGGAAAGTACTGTCATGTTACGTGCACGTGCTGGCATCCCACAAGAGATGGCAATCAGTGAATGGCAACGCACCTTATTGCTTTTGTTGTCTTCAAGGAGTACACGGCACCATACCTCATGGCTTATATGACATTTGTGACAGCAAAGTCTGCAGCAGGAAACACAGCTACTACCACAGAGGCAAAGATTTTAAATTCCTGTGGGAAGGTCGGATATGACTAGAGAAGAACCAGCCATTGCAGATTTTCAATACTTAAAGGGGTTTACAAGAAAGATGCAGAAGGACATTTTACCAGGGCCTGTAATGATAGGACAAGGGATAATGGTTTTGAACTTAAAGAGGGTAAATTTGGATTAGATTGTAGGAAGAAATTCTTTAGTACAAGGGTGGTGAGACACAGGAATAGGTTGCCCAGAGAAGCTGAAGATGCCCCCTTCCTGGCAGTGTTCAAGGCCAGGTTGGATGGGGCTTTGAGTAACCTGGTTTAGTGAGAGGTATTTCTGTCCATGGCAAGGGTGTTGGACTAGGTGATCTTTAATGTCCCTTCCAACCCAAAGCATTCTATGATTTTATGACTCTGTAAGTGTTCAACAAAACATTCAGGTTTCAAAACTAAGAAGTTCCATACACTTGCACAGATTCTATAAGAAAATTTAATTTCTGCTACTAAAAAGTAAAGGATGCTTAATTACTCTAAAAGCCTAAGAAAATTAATTCAGAGAGTGAATCTTACTGTAAGTTGTTTTCATGTCTTTGTTTGTTTGTTACAATTAGAGGGTTGGGGTGTTTTTTTCACTTTTTCTAAATTTAAATAGGAAAAAAATAATCAGCAGAATCCTACTAGTTTAACTGCTATTTTGTTCTCTAGAGCTTTCCTATTGAATAGAGTTCTAGTTCTGCCACGTAAAAAGAGAGCAACATTATCCTAGTGAAACACCCCATCGATAAATATTAAGATCTTGTTCTCTTCACAAAGAGTTTGTACAACCTATTAACTCTATAAATTAGGGAGGTGGGTGAGAACAGTTCTCTAGAAAGAATTGCCCTCTGAGATCTCTGCCAAGAAGCCCTGAGAAAAGGCAAGGTAAAGTTTATCTTTACTTTTTCCCATGGGTGCTTTTGTTGCAAAGCAAAACTCAGTGCTTGCAGAAGTGGCATGTTTGAACTAGATACAGATAATTCACCCTCATTCAGAACAGAGAGAAAAATCTACTGGCTTAGAGACTGATACAGAGAGCTAATCAAAGTCAGCCAGACCTATGTTCAAATCTGTACTTCAGATTCCTCTCAGTCTGAAGGGTTTCGTATACATTTTGCCTACTAAGGCTCAAACAAAAGACTCCAGGGTCAAAAGGCCCACAGTTTTAATCCTTTTCAAGCCTCTGAACCCCTGCATGATTTTGGGCCCAACTTTTAACTTTCTTACACTTCAGTCACCTCAGCTGGAAAACTAGGTAGGAAAACAGCTTCACTGAAAACCAGATGCTCCATCTAAGCCAAATTGAACTAAAAAACAAGGGAACATACCAGCTTTCCTTAAAACAATCACTGCAGTCAATAAAATGTGCTGTGGGGGAATGCAAATATCCTTACAGAATCTTCACAGCCTCTTACAGAATATAAATCATAGATTATGATTTGTTAAAAAAAAAAAAAAGCAAAAAACCACCACAAAGAGGACACATCAAAAAATATTTAGGTTCCATAAAGCAAAGTCACCACTTAGGCATGCATTCTGTAAATGTGCATAAGTATTTATAGCAGTATTCACATGAAGTATTATGAATTAGTTGGAATTAGTTGTATGCATAAATAAAAGAAAGGCTTGATACAAGTATTTCCATAAAGTGTGAAAGCGAGGTGTTTTCCATGCATTGTAAATTTAGTATCAGATTTATTCTATCTTTACCAGCTGACAGATTCACCAAGCAACGAAGAACAAATAGCAGGAAAATAAATTGCATTGCACCTCTCTGTAATGTTCACAACACAAGCTGATATATGAAATATAGGCTAATGTTCCTATGCACATGATTCTTTCTCACTAGTTTAAAGCACTCAGCTTTCTTTTTTTTTTCTGCTTATTTAATCTCCACCTAGGCTTGTGCATCTTTGGCACAGAGACCATTTTCACACACGTCAAGGAAGTCTCTGAGGTATCAAATAAACAGACTCCTCTCAGTGTAGTCTATATTTTACCCAACCCCACAGCAAAAGCAAAGCAAAATAAATGTTGTGTTTTAAGGGAGTCCATAAGTCTGGAGAAATTCTATTTGCTTTGGTTAAACTTTTTTCCCCAGAAAGATGGCAAATCAAAGCAAGATGCTACTTTTTAATTGTCACCAAGTACAGAAATACTGAAACAAGAAACAGTAACAGCTTTTAATTTTTTAGAGCTTTTTCTGTTTCTTTAGGAAGTCCCTGAAGGAAACAACCCAGCAAATATTAGAAATTGCACATTCATTCTGCAAGATTTAATCTTACCTCAGTTCTTGCATTTCTCAGCTAATATTGCAGCACTGGCCTCATTACCAGTCTTTACTTCTGTTAAAACCTATACATGTTTCACAGAAAGAAAAAAGAGAAAAACAAACAAACAAACAAAAACACACACACACGCACAAAACCAAACCAAACCAAAACAAACAAAAAAAAATAACTTGATGGGATGCATTCACAAATAACAAACAACTCCAGTCTTCAGTGCTTTAGTTCTTAACTCCAACAAGTCTGCTGAAGAATCAATACAACCAAAACAGGAATATCATAGTATTGTCCACCCATACACAATCTAATATTTATGGTGAATGAAGACTAAAAAGTAGAAAAAAGTAATTTGTTTTACTTACATAGAAATACACCAGCTTCCTTTGCAAAATATGATTTCCTCTATGTCATCCATAGAGCTTCTTGTTAAAAGTCCTGAAAAGGGAAGTCACTAAATTTTAATGCTGGGGAACTTCCTTTGCACAGATGCACATGCAAATTGGTAAAAATTATTCTAGATAATATAATTAGAGGGGCACAGAAATAAACACAATATGCAGTGAAAAGTCCAAGCAGCTTTTGCAGAAGGAAGCCACATTACTGTACTGATGTAGCTCCTGGAAGGACTCAACAAGTGTAGACCAGAGGAATTCAAGTGGATCTAGTAGTCCTGGATTTCCAAAAAGTCTCTCACCAAAGGCTCTTAAAACCATTGAGTATCTGGACTGGCTAAGTAAGGTAAGAAAATATGTGCTGCCATGGAGAAGTAACTGATTCAGAAGCAGGAAGCACAAGGTAAGAATAAACTATTGGTTTTCTGGTGTCCTTCCTGAGACTCTGTCTATGCTGTTCAGCACATCCACCAGCACATTCATGCCCCTATAAAAGAGGAAGAGACTACTGCAGTTTCAAATACATTCAGAATGAAGATGAGGCTGCCAGTGAGGAGCTGCACAAGGGCTTCATAAACTGTCTAACTGATGGAATGGCAAGTGAAACTCAGTATAAACAAATGCACATGGGCAAAACAAATCCTAACTTAATCTTTACTATTGCACTCGGGGACAAGATTTTAGGATTGTACTAGATAATTCCAGTCACCTGATTGCCCCACAGCCATCAAAAAGACAAATCAAATGCCAGGATTTGTTAGAAGTAGACATCAAAGCAAAACATATTGTTGCAAAATTGTATGAGTCTGTGTGCACCTAAACGTTGAATACTGAATATAGTTTTCACTCCACCATCACAAAATGGACATAACAAAGCTAGAAAAGACCTACAAAAAGCCAATAATGATGATGACAGGCATGCAGAAACATCTGTACAAAGAGTGCTTTATAAGACTAGGACTGTTCATCTCAGAAAAGAGACAAATGAAGTTACAAGTGGAAAGGAGGATATGAGCAAAGACTTTCATTATATCCAATAATACAGAAGTAAAGGCATCAAAAGAAGTTATCAGGTGGTAGCTTCAAAGTAGATGAAGGGAGTTTATCTTTTAAAGCATCATATGCTTGAACTAAGGAATCATTGTCAGACAGTATTGTGGATGCCAAAGTTTACATTGTTAAAAGGTATAATTAGATCAATTCATGGAAGAAAAATCTTTCATGAGCTGTCAGATGTCGAGACACCCATCTCTGCCTCAGGAAACCCCTGAACTACATCTCACTGAAGCTTGAACAGAGCACCAGGGAAGTATCATTACAAGCTGTTGGCTGGGTTGCAGCCAGCACTGAGGTCAGACCATTGAGCTATGAGGAATGGCTGTAAGGCTTCTGCTCATGTTCTCCCATGGGTCTGCTGCAACAGTCAACCCAAAATTGTCAGACTGCAAGATTCCCCACTATAGGTAAATGTTATGCCACGGCAAAGGGAGATTTGGGACCTTGTCACCACTGGACAAGCTGGAATTTGCAATGGCAACATCTTATTCAGTGGGAATGGTGAGGGTTTTTTGCTGCCTTTGGTAAGGCACGGCTCTCCCACCTTTGACTATTTGTTTTATTGTTCTGTGCATCTCTCCACAGACTTTTTTCCATGGGACTGTGTTGACAGGAGCAGAAAGCATTTAGCTAGCACTTCCCAAGGGAAAGCATGTCCTACACAAAATCATTTTCAGCAGCTTTCTGTATGAAGGAGAGATAAGATGGCTCCCCCGAGAATGCGTGCGTGTGTCCCCTCAGTAGCTGCCTTCCCTCCTGCTGAGCACAACTTGATGGAATTGCACACACAACCCCAAAGATTGTTTTTACTCCACCCACACACTGCCAGGAGGTTTTGCAGACTTCTAACATGCTGTTTCCAGGGCGACCATTGATCTCAGATTTCAAACATTGCCACTGCTGCATATCCTCTTGCTATTCTCTCCTCCTGCAAGCCCAATTTTGCTGTAAGGAGCAAAATACTACTCCATACTACTACACCAGTGGGGCTCTAAGGAGCCCATTACCGAATGCCTGGGGGTTCCTCTTGATCTTGGATCTTCAACAGTGTGTATGCACCAGGGAGCTATAAAACACTACCAGTCCAATGTGCCTTGAGGTTACTGAGTCCTCGATGTTTAATTTATTCTCATCCTCAAAAAACCTTACAAAGAAAGGATTAGGTGTCATTCAAGGTTATCTAGGTGTTGTGGGGAGGGTCCTTCCTGTATAAGGAGATGTACACTGTTATTAAACCTCTTTCTGCTGCTTCTCACACTATTATTGTTCAGGAAAGCTGAAGAGACTGTAAAGAACAGCCTGCAAGAGAAAACACAAATTGATTTCATATGTGCTTGAAAGACAAGAGGCAGGGACCCGGCAAGGCTTCTAGGGGCTCCAGAGGAAAAGGAGCAAGCAGAACAAAAAGATGCAATCATACCACATGCAGAGATGTCCACACATGCTTTGCTGCCTCTCCGAATGGGGATCCCACAGCCCAGACACAGTACTTCCAGGAAAAGCAAGCCCATGATAAACCAGTGTTTCGACCTCCTGCCAAGCAACCCCAGTGGCTGCACAGCCTCCAGCTCCAGCTCCGCACCCAGAATGGGGCAGGATCAGCTGTTTGAGCCATTTTGCCTGGAAAATAGGGGCAAAATCCAGTCCCAAATGGCATTCTTTTATGAGAAAAATAAACATAAATCCCCATAGCTTATCTAGCCCTAAAAGTCAGAGTCCTCAAAAGATCTGCCTCAGCCACATAGTTAAGGACAAAAACTCAAGAAGTCACACTCATGCAAAATACCTTGCTGAATCCCACCCTAAACACCCCAGAAAAAAAGAGACGAAAAGCAGCCTTCTTCATGATTCTCTTTTGAACTAGCTGCATTATTTCTGGGCTGTACATTAAAACAGATGTCTCATTGATTTCCCAGTCACAAAGAAATCATTCTTTTCATGTCTTGTGACAGATGTTTCTTCAGATGAACTCCTCTGACTTCAAACAGGATCTTTACCTCACGGAATAACTCTTCCCAAACTGATTTAAAAATATCTATTAGCAAAGCAAAGCCAGCCACTTCGAGTTTCTTAAGCAAAGAGCAAGTAGAAATGGTCTCTTTTCAAAACTATGCAAGAACATCACTGGCTTTTTTGTCCCACACAGCCCTCATCACTATGGAACATAACAGGTGCCTAATTAAGGAGCATTATTTATCTTTTTTTTTTTTTTCTTTTTTTTTTTTAATCTCATTATTAGCTCTGGAAGAGTAAGCCTCAGACACATCTATGTTTCATTTCAATCACCCCTCCTTCATTAAGAAGGGGATATTTAGTGCACTTTCTCAAACTACTTTTGTAGTGTTTGCTTATTTTGCAATCCCTGGAAAAACTTTAAATGAGGTGGAGGGGGGGAGGATCATGGGTAGAAATACGAAAGTATAAAAATAACATTTTCTGCTTTGAAAGAAGAATGCCCTAAGCTGAGGTAAAGGAAAACTGGGAAAATAACTTCATGATTTACTAAAGGGCAAGAAGGGAAGTCTTTTATATACTATTTTGGCTTGAGATTTAGAGAGGGACACAATGCTAGAAAAACTACCTTAGTCTTTTCCTCTTAATCCTTTGTCACAGAAATCCTTTGTCCCACTTGAACTCACTATAAAAGGGGAATAAACTTCTTCCATGGGCTACTTAGTTAGAGTCTGGGGTGGGGGGAAGAGCTTGATTGCAACTTTAACATGGCTCTTAATTTAGCCAGAATTTGTAGTGCCGTTCCCTCCAGGAGATTTTTTTTATTATTTTTTTTATTATTATTATTATTTTTCAATCAAAATATAGTATCAAAGGTAAAGACTAGCTAATACATCTTACAATGAATATGACATGAATAGCTACATGCACCAACTAACTTCACAGGTTGCTGCTATCTGACCAGAGCACACCTGAGCATCTGCTTTTTCAGAATGTGGTTGCAGTACCTGCTGTTTCTCTGTCAAAAAATACTTTAAAAGGTCTCATACAAGGAACCAAAAATACACACACAGAGTTACTGTGTTAAATCCTCATCAAGCTTATAAAGACCTTTCTAATTAGAAATTTTATTTGAGAGAAGATTCAAGTTTATTAATTAAGGGCAAGGGCAAATAGAACTTGAAATGCCGAAGTTTAGTCTCCACAAGATTGTCTTGCGTGAATGGCTCATCTTCATCACAGCTATATCTAATAACATGCCTGCTTCTGTTTCTCAGATAATACAGTAGAACATAAAATGAAAAGCAGGCTCGGCACTGGAATTCCACGTTGTGAACTCTGCAGTTTCTACTCACCTGTGCCCTTCCCTGTGTGTACTGATGACCACTCTATTTACATCCCTGTGTATACAGAACTGCAAAGTAAGGATGCTACCAAACAGAATAAAAGCATAACTCAGAGGTGAGAACTGCAAG
Organism: Apus apus; assembly: GCF_020740795.1. Classification (NCBI taxonomy): domain Eukaryota; kingdom Metazoa; phylum Chordata; class Aves; order Apodiformes; family Apodidae; genus Apus; species Apus apus. Next base: position 103,349,403 of record NC_067283.1, read on the forward strand.
TTTCTCTGCCCGGAAATCTGAAACACGACCATACATCCAATAATTTCTCTCATGAAAAAATAAATAAAAATGAGTAGTAGTAGCAGTAGTAGTTCAAGCACCTTTAAAAACATTTCCTTGGTTGCTAAACAGTTCTGTTCAACAGGAACAGTTTTTAAAAATAAAATGGCAGTCACATAGAAAAAGAGATGTTTTACTCCATTACCCTTGCTCTGTATTTTCAAAAGGTTTCATGGCTTCTAGTGGAGTAACACAGCCCTGCTCTTGCTTTTGTATGTCTAACTATGGCACTTGAGTTCACGTGTGGATATAGCTATGGGACACCTACGGCCACACATCACAACAGGATCACATATACACATGGCATGTAACATACACATATGTCCATGACTACTTATGTGCAAAGGCATGCATGCAAATACCAGCAAACTTCAAGCTCCAGCAAGACAGGTTGCATTACCCTTCAGTCCACCCCAGCAAACCAGCTATTTTAGGCACTGCAAGAGCATGGGTTACATACACATACAAAAACAAACATGTGTGGGGTGACATCCTCTCCACATGAAAAGACGAGTCTGTAATCTCCGTGGGTGTCAATTTAGCATAATCCCCACAGAAAGGGTTAGCTTGCTTTAAAATACACAGATGTTGTATTTAAGAAGGGCCCATTCATTTCAGGCCCAAAATACATAAACATGCCTTGAGTAATAAAGCAAAAAAAGGTACTTTTTGCTGATGTGTTGTGGTTTAGGATTTCTGAGGAGGTTAAGTAAGGAGCTGAGTTGTTGTTTTCATTTTCTGAGGGGTTTTTTATTATTATTAAGTTTTAATTTAGTTTGGCTCAATCTTTAGATTGTAGGTATGTAAATACAGGCAATCCAGTGCCAATAGCTGGAGCAATAATTCTGGTCAAAATTAAACACAGAGCTTTAGGCTATAAACCTAAGACAAAAATCAAAGGATTTAAATGAAATCTGACATAGGAACTCATTAAATTCAAGACTATCCATGATATTTTATTAAACATCAGTTAAGTGCATCTTTAAATAAGATGAATGCAAGTTCAGGAAATGAAACAGTCATTGCCTAAATATTTAACATGCTAGAGACAAAGGAAACACACCACTGTTGAACCAAGTCAGAGGAATAGCCCCAGCTAGTCCACGGCCTTATCTTCAAGACCTGTCTATATCAGCATCTCCAGAGAATTTATCTCCTTTTTAGAATAAGCTCTAAAACCAGTCATAAGATCAGATGACTGACCTGAGCACAATCTTTCTGATGAGGCCTCACCACTGTGAAGATATCAGAGCATTTAAATATTTGACATCTTATCTCTTAGACATTTGACCAATAAGTTTGATTTGGAGTTCTTTTTTTTATATGCTGAAGGCAAAGCTTTCCCAATGACACCCAAATACTGATTTTCAGGATGTGAAAACTGCCCTACAGGGTAAAAGTCAAGGTTTCAGTCCACAGTCCTGTTTCAACAATGGCTGGGTGATTCAGTGGAAGACACATGAGGCTGGAGGTCTTCCTTATCACTGGTGATTTGCTTTAGTTTAAGACCTTTTTCTGTGATGACAGAGTTAATTCAGAGTTCCAAATATTTCTTTCAAAAGCATGTTATTTTGTAGCTTTTCTTGAATTTTATCTGTCATTCACCCAAGTCAGGTAAGTCCATCTGATGTTCCCCCGAGTCACGTTCATTGAAATAATGTTGTGCTATTACATGGCCTTTTTCATCTCTTTTTGCGTATTATTAGCAAATAAAGTAATATTCCATCCAAGGATATGAGTTCAGCTGCCTTTTTGTAAATATTTTGCTGTAACATTCTTGGGGTTTGGCTTAGTGGGTTGGGGGAGCTGACATTCCTGTTTTCTCAAATCACCTTGTTGCTCCCACTGTCTAAACCTTTCAAGGAGGTTTTTTACCAAGATGAACAATTAAATTAAAAGTATCAACTGACTTTCCTTTATCTTTCATTTTGTTATGAACAAATTTAAGTTTATTAATAGACTCCAAAAGCTGTGCCAGTTGTATTCAAGTATCTCATGACAGTCTTATGCTCTTTTTAAGCAAGAATCACTCAATGCAGATGTTGCTGCTCTATAATTACTCAAAACGCCTTTTGCCCTTTTTTAAAAGGCAGCACAGTAAATCTCTTTTTAAAATCCAACAGAGTAAATAAATTAAAGCAGGTAAATGAAAGCAATAAGAATTTTAAAGTAGTGAGATCTTTAGATACTTAGCTACTGCCTTAAGCATATAATGTTAAGAAACTGCTCTGTTCCTCTATACGCATAAATAATTAGGATGTAGATGAGGGCATAGCAGAGCTTTTTTTAAAATATAAGTAGTCCCATTCCTGGCATTTTGAGAGCCGATGTAACATATGCTGATCTGCACTATAAACAGGCCTACTGTTCATCTCACTGCTTAGACATACATCCATTGTTTGGCAATTCAAAATAGATTTTCCCAGTCCACCAAATCAATTCCTGAATCCCCAGAGGACTGAAAGTGGCTAAGAACAGGGAAACTGAAGTAGCTGCCAAAATACATCTGAGTGTGGCCATTCTCCTCAACCTCTCCTGCTTTAACAGGCTACACGAAATGCAGCTTCTTTTACCAGGCATCTCAGACCATGGCAACACTTTTCTATTGTTAGAGCTCTGCAAGTTGTCTGTGATGGGAGTACAGTCTGCTTCTCAGAGGACTCAAGACTGCTACAAAGATCATCTTACCAAAGTTATCACAGGAAGTGTACTAAAATCATGAAGTTTTCTCTGCAATGCTTTAAAGAAAAAGAAGGGAGCAAAAAGGACTTAAGAAAGCTTACCACCTGAGAGGAATATCAGGTCACAAAACACCTGTGTCAAAACTACAGATGTTTTGCTCTGTGAAATTTGAAGGACAATTTTCCAGAAAGTACTCCTTGGGAGCAATATGACAGTCATTAACATGGTTGCTGTAAAGAAGTAGTAATATTCCTCATTTCATGAGGAAAATCAGTAGTGATCATTTAACCAGAACGGAGAAGACTGCTTTTGTGTGGCTTCTCTTGCATTAATCTGCATCTAGATGGACAATCCTATGTTGTCCATCTCTACAGAGCAGCTGCAGAGCTCCCAGTTACCACTGGAAAGCAAATTTCTTCATTGTTTACACTGCACTGACCTTAGACTATCATGAGTGTGGCTGAGCTGACATTTGTCTGACCCTCCATACGCAGCCTGCTTTCCACATTTTTGTGGCCTAATGCACCTGACACATAACCCAACAAAGCACATAACCCCGTATGCTCTGGCTGGCTTTAAAAACACTGAGACAGGTGCAAGTCTCCTGTGTGTGACAGCACCATGCAATCACACCTAATCCACTACAGAAGAGCAGATCTCCGGGGTCGTGGCATGGTCCAAAGTGAAAGCCTAAGCCCTCCTCACTTTATGTAGAAGTATGAATGACATCAGCATTTTCATAAAGCTCCCAAAGCCATTAGACCTAAGACAAGGTTACTGGGGAGCTGTCCAAACAGTGTGATGCACAGATCAGTAGCTGTTTTGTAAAACTAAAGGCAAGAAACAGCACCATATTGGGGTGAAAAATTCCTTTTTCAAGTTCAAGGTGTTTCTGACAGGCCACCACTCACACTGTGACCCAACAGTCTCCCTGGGGCACCAGGGATCTCAGCACCATCCAGGAAATGTAAAACCCCTGTTTATCTAGAGGATGGTGTGAACAGCCACAGCATGGGTGATGTGAAACATAACCCAGAGGACAGGAGAGGGAAGTGGAGAAAAGGGAACTTCTGAGGCTGAGGACTTTTTCATAGGGCAGTGGCATGACAATCACATGACTCTCAAATTTTTTTCCAAAGGACATGCCACTGACAGACTGAGTCCAATATCCATGAGCTCTTTGATCTGAACTGTGAAAATGAATTATTTGCAGGGTTAGATAGTATATTTGGGAGTTCTAGTAGAGTTGGCTTTGAATTTCTTTAGCTGTGTGTAACAGATGGGCAACATGTTAGTTTTACTTACCGACAGTCCTTATTCAGAGAACAACAGGGAACAGCCTGTTTAGTTTGACGTTAAAGAGTTCTCTTAGAAAAAGTTCTGCTGAGAGGTTTAGGGGGAGATTTTTATTAATTGTTTTGGATTATCATTTTGGACTTAAACATCTCTCCCACAGCTCTATTGTTCTCCCCTGGAAACTCTTAATCAAAGTTTAAACATTAATCAAAAAGGAAATAAAACTAAAATTACCTCTAAACTACAGTGAGTTATGTCTTGGCAACTCTACCCTTTTGACCCAGCTATCACTCTCATGAATTCAGCCTATTGTGTTGTGTAGTAAAGTGCTGGCCAGGGTGCCAAGCAGGATACTGACTTGTTTGTAGATAGATGCCTCCACTAGCAAGTGTGTGTAGACAATGTCAGAGATTGGTTTAGATCAAACTACTGAATAAAACCAACATCCAGGCAACAACTCCCATTCATCAGGCACAAATCTGGGAGTGACTTGAGCCTTGTACCATCGCACAAAGATCAATAGCCTCAAATTCCCCCAGATCAATGCAGATGAAAAGCCACAGAGATAGAAGTTTTCCTTTAAAATAACTGGTTAGGATTTACAATTAGTAGATCTACCATTAGGTGAGCATAATCAATTAACGCTAATAATCCACTATTTATACTAATAATCCACTCATCTCACTTATCTACAAAGAACAAGTAGCAGTTCAAAAGGTCTTCCTCCAACCTGTGTCAGGAGTCAAAAATACTTGAGTCTTTCTGTCAGGTTGTCACACACAAAATCTCTATCAACGTCTTCAGCTGCACCCACAAGCAGAGCTTGCACAGGAGAAGAACAGATATATTCTGTCTTCCTCTTACAAACCACCAGACCTCTGCGCTGAAATCACTGTTTCATGCACAAAGGAGACTTCAGGTGCTGTCACTTAGGAAATCCAGAAGAAACTCCCAGCTCTGCCATTGCTCTGCAGTGAACCTTTCCCATGCTATGTCAACGCTCTGCCATTCTCATCCTCTCTGCTTTAGCTTGATGTTTTGCACTACATCCACACTGGGTCATGTAGGCAGTAAGACTAATAAAATTCTGACAAGATCTAGATTTAGCAGTAAGCTGCCACTGCCACAGGAAAAGATGCTTTTCTAGTGATATCATTTCAGTGTCATAAGAGCTGCCTGAAACAAATACTTCATTGTTTTATTGCATAAACACATCCTTCTAGGTCATGTCTGCCTTGTTGAACTTTGTCTATGCCATCAGCTCTGCAAACCCAATGCTCCCTGGTTCAACAGCTAAAAGAACTGTGTCCACACAGCATTGCTGGGGGACCCAGCTCTGTCTCAGAAAGAAAATAGAAAATTTACTGTATCATTGTGAGGCAGCTGCAGCATGCTAAATAAAATCAAATAGTATCACTTCACAAGCCAAAGCTGTTGCTGAGGGGAAAGAAAGGTTATGTTTGGTTTTGAGGTTTTAAAAGCTTTTTTTTAACCCAAAAAAAGGATCCAAACCAGAAGCTCCTTCCTGTCTGAAAGAGGTAGGCCTAGGACATTTTTGGCCTGATTCACCTTTCAGCAATACTGAGTTAAGTCAGATGTATCTCCAGTGAGCTGACAGACCTTCAAAGTAAGACCAGAACGAGGGAGACAAGAATCTGTGCCATGCTAGTGAAGTCATAACATCAGCAGCAGCCCTCCAGAGCAGTCAGCATTTTCAGACCAAAATTATGTTGATCTTTCAGCTGGAACACACAAGATTTTGAAGCTAATTCAAGTACTCTGCACCAAAATATTAAATTCCTTTCCAGGATCATTTTATAGCAGTCAATAACATGGGTCCATAGCTTGTTGAGGACAAAAAAAAATGGCAGTGACTTTACCCTCTTTTCACTGCTTGCCTGTTTTAAACCCAGATTAATAAGAAGACTAATTAAAATATGCAACAGCACTGAGCAAAGAGCCCTTGTGGGTGCCACAAGGTGTGACATTCTCCAAAGCATGCTGACACTTGGTGAGAAGAAGGACTGTCATAATTGTGGACTACTGCATGCAGACCACAGAAGTCATTCAGCAATTCCTGCAGTCAGACCAGAGCCCTTGGGTGATTATGAAGTTCTAAATTAGTAGGGTTTGGACACTGGAAATTATTTTGAATATTTGCCTCAAGAGAGAAGAAAGATCTATCGTCACGCACCTCAGATTTTTTTTCTTTTTAAAGCTAGTTATCTTCATAGAGTCTACAAAAAGAAGAATCTCAGAGGATTCTGTCTGGGAGAAAGAAACCTTCTTTCTTTGAAGAGAGTGCAGCCTCAAAGTTTGGTTCGAATCAGAGTTTCTGGTCCTAGTTAACAGGTAGATTCTGCCAAGTGGTGATATGTATGTTTTCAGCTCCTTGTCTGCTCAGTCTTTGCTTTGGCCTTTGAACCTCACTTGTAATTCCTGACTTAGCCCTTGACCCTTCTTCACAGTCTTCTGATTTGACCTTTGCAAATTTTCTTCCTCCTAATCCTGACCTGCTTGTCTTACATTGCTTAAACCTTATCTCATCTGCTATCCCAGAGTATACTCTGCAGTTCATAGTCCCTAATCTCGTGGTTAAGACTCTGAGGAGATTCTTGACCAGACCTTCTGGCTAAGTGCAGCCTATTTCCTAGATTCTAGTTCACTGCGGTACCTTCATCCCATCTCCAAATCTGATTACAGTTTGACTCTTGTCAGGGGCCCTGATGACCCATATCCTACTGTGTGCATTTTACCTTCCAGGCACAGGAACATTACTGAGCAGCTCCCAGGTCATCTGTGATGACTGCCAATACCCAGCCTACACTCATTGCAAAGCCACCCCATCTCTTCCATATCAAAATCTCTTCCTCCTTTTTGAGATTTTTTTGGGCTGAAATTGTTTGCATTTCTTTTTACATTCCTGTACTTAAGCTTTGAGTCCAGTAGAGGCCTTGATCTATCAGTAGATGTCCTGAACCCAACTTGCACACTCCAAGTAAAAGATGTCTTTTTCCATGTTTTGTTACAAAAAGCATTTCCCACTCTGGCTAGGGACAGCATCAGCCCAAGACAGTGCTAACCATTCAAATGTTCAAGTTGTCCTTTACTCTACTCTTCTATATTACCTCATCTCTCCTTACCACTTCCATCCCAACCTTCATTGTCCAACAACTGTGTTGACCAAGAGAGGATTCTTGTGGGGTTATTGGTTCCATCTTGCACAGCATATTGTCCCTGTGAATATTTGGCAACATCACAGAGTGGCTGGACCCCAAACAGCCATGAGAACATTGCCCTTATTTTTGTCTGTGTCTCCTGAACTGAAGATGCCTTTTCTTCACCTGAACTACTCCTTGAGCAAGAGAGCTCCAGCCTCTCTGACAAATGCAGCTCCCCTGTCCACAGCCTGACTGGATCTGCTGGCTCCTTCCAGTGGTATCAAATGGAGAAAGTGAGATGTTTTAATCCTCATGCCCAAGCTCTTTATAAGTCTGGGTGCTACAGCACACCCAAACACTTTTAATTAGACAACACTGTAAACTGTGGATTGGACTGATGGAACAGTATTGGCCTCTTCCATACCACCAAACTCAGAGTCAGCTGAAAGCTAGTCAAAATTAGTTATATCTGCTGTTTGTGAAGTCTTGACTATTCAGGAGAAGTTTCACATATACAGGGTACTCAAAAAGAGGTGTAAAATTGTTCTAACTAATATTAGGAAAATCAATAAGAACAAGGCAGATATTATGCACAGATGCTTTTTCAGGCTGCACAAAGTTATACCTTCTAAAAGTCACAAGCAGCTTTTAATAAGTTCTAGAGCCTGTACTAGATCTCTCTTTTAATCATCTCCTAATACCTGTGAAGCAGTGTGATCCATAAAATTGTTGACCTTTGCAGCAAAGGGAGTAGGGCTGGGTGGATGTTTGTGAAGCAAGAAGCTGTGTGTCTCTCCTCCTTGCCCGTAGAAGATATTCACAGACTGACTTTCTTCTTTCCTTTCTAGGGAAGTAATCTAATATGGCACACTGGCACACTGATGCTTCTTTGAGTCTCTCCCTCATTTCTTTCCTGACTGACTGCACAAGAAACTAAATAGGTGGAGTTTTAATATTTTATTACTTCTATAGCCTTATTCTGAGATGTTTATAAAGAAGGAAATCTACCTCTTCCTGGATACTGATGAACTGTCAGCTTCCTCCAGCCAGCTTCTTTGTAACAGATGAAAAGCTTTTCTCATAGGTGGGCTCAGGATCTTTTCTCCAGCTATAAAAGGGAAGTGAAAAGAAAGGAAAGCAGTTGAATGAGGAGCGTGCCTCAAATCCTTCCCTTGAACTCCTCCTCATACTCACCAGAAAAAGGTGAGAGCTCAGTACGTGGCACATGTCTCAGACTGTGCTCACGATACTTGGATCTGGGAAGAATTTGAGCAAGGAGAAGGCAAGCAGCATGTCACAGCTTCCACTGAAGCCAGGGGGCTTAGACAGGACCCTTCCTGCACATCAGAGTACCCAGAATAAACCATGCATTTTTCCCAAAGATATAAACAAGAGATTCTTTAACTTTCATGCAAGCCCTTGCAATTTCAATTCTTTCCTTCACACATGTATCTGGAAATGCTCTTCGCTAAAATATAAATGTCCCAATTCTCTGTGCCCCAGCAGGAAACCTGGGACCTTCATTAACAACATCTGAGCTTGCCAATACCTTGAAACCCATAACACCAGATAAAGCACCTGGCCTGACATTTCCTAGGTTAAGTTTTATGCTTTCTGTTTCTTTTCCCTCCAACAAACCTTCAGGCAACGACATAGTTTTATCAACAAGCCTCTGGAGCACAGTTCTGTCCTCTCTCCCTTAAGGGAGAGTTTGATTTCAATGGTTTTCCAAGCTGGGTTGGGATCACAAATCAGGTTTGAACTATTGACCCATCTCTCTCAAATTCTGGGAGGTAAGTTAGAGGAACTCATGCCCAATATCAGATGTCTGAGCCAGGTGGCGATTCATAACAGCTGGGCCAGCTTAGATGGTACCTTTAGTATGATTAGGACACTAATCCACCCACAGTTTGGACAAAGGAATTGCTGCTGACTAAGAACAGTAAAGACACAGTTCCCATGATGCAATTTTGAGTCCCCATATATGAGAAAAGGATTGGGAAAAACCCCTCCTGTATAGTCAGTTGGCTTATTGGCCAACATAGTGTGCAACAGGGGGGTAGGTAAAAGCCAGATTTTGTGCAGAAGGTAGGAGGTTAAAATGGATCACAGCCCTGGGGGCAGAGAGATGTCTGAATTTTGGGGGGACAAAAGTAGCTGAAGCTTCAGAAGACAGAAAATAAAAATACCCATAGAGACAGCTCAGGGGCACAGCGCTGCACCCTGTGATGACCCAGGGAAACACCGTTTTGTGGCACTTGGGGACTGGACATGGGAATTTCAAGGTTTGATACCAAGAAATATCCAAGTGGAGATCAGTGACAGTGTTCCTCAGGCCGTCAGTACTGGAACTGGTGGTCAGCAACATGGACAGTGAATTAGCACAGCCTCAGCAAGTTTGCTGACAACATCAAGCTGTGTGGTGTGGCCAACATGCTGGAGGGAAGGGATGCCATCCAGAGGGACTTTGACAGACTTGAGAGGTGGGCCCGTTCCAACCTCATGAAGTTCAGTAAGGCCAAGTGCAAGGTCCCGCACATGGGTCTGGACAATCTCAAGCATATTGCTTGTCGGGTGGAGAATGGATTGAGAACATCCCTGAGGAGGACTGGGGGATGCTGGTTGATGAGAAGCTCAGCAAGAGCTGACAATGTGCACTTGCAGCCCAGAGTGATCCTTCTCTCATCATCTCACTGTCATGCTTGAAAGACTTAAGGAGATCAATGATTACTTTCGGCCAGGTTTGAAATTATGCCAAGAACACTGAAGGAAGCTGAGAATAGCCATGTCAGGTATACCCAAATTTCAGGGCAATGCTGTTGCCCCTGTGTGACCTATAACTGGTTTCCAGTCCTAAAAGATCAGGGACAGAAAAAGGTAGACAGGACCTCCCTTGACATATCAACACAGCAAAAGGTCACTACTTATCCTCTTTTAGTGCAAGGCTGCTGAAAAAATGAAAACAAATAAAAGAAAAAATTAGATCAATACAAAAGGTAGAATAAATCACCTTGGGTTTTATTCCCTGGATGTAACACTTTGCTGCAGCTCTGCAGCTTGTAGTTTTTCTTCTAACCACGCCGTTCCTGCACACTCCCTTTTGTCACATAAGTTCTTTAAATACACAATCAAGTGTACTTGTCTCAACATTGTTCATAAAACTGGAGTTAAAATCTGTCCTGCCAATCCACTGGCCATCAAATAATACTAAAAAAAAAAAAAAAAAAAAAAGGAGCACCAGTACACTGGTATTTCTCAGAACTGCAGAATCACAGAACGGTTTAGGTTGTAAGGGACATTAAAGATCACCTATTTCCAACCCCCCTGCCATTGGCAGGGACACCTCCCACTACCAGGCTGCTCAAAGCCCCACCCAACCTGGCCTTGAACACTTCCAGGGAGGGGGCATCTACAGCTTCACTGGGCAGCCTGGTCCCATGTCTCACCACCTTCATTGGTAGATAATTTCTTCCTTATATCTTGTCTAATCTATCCTCTTTTAATTTAAAACCATTGCCCCTTGTCCTATCACTACAGGCCTTGCTAAAATTCGTAGACTCATAGTATAGCATCATAGTTCATTTCCCTTCTCAAAAATCTCTTTCTCCAAAAGCATCAAGTATGGGCAGCTGAGAAAGCATGAGTAACACACAAAACACCTTTGGCTTCTGCTCGGTTCTCAACCCAGCGCAGCTCGTCCCACCGCCTGCTCTGCATTTGGCACCTGATGCAGCAGTGCACTGAGCTCAAGCCTGATGAGAAGCCTGGCTACTGCCCCTTGGCATCAACGCACATGGAGCTGCTTTTCAGAGGCAGGACCTAAGAACACAGGAGCTCTTCCCTGGCAGGCATGTTATCCTCATGGACAGGCTGGCTTGGCTCTGCAGCGTGAAGCCATACCAGCCTGGAAGGCTCATTTCTGCCTTTGGCCTCGCTCTCCTGCTGCCAGTGTTGTTTCAGTCTTGCACTTGCATTTCCTGCCGTGATCTTGCCCTGACCTTTGACAGGCTCCACACAGTTAATTACGTTTGGCTGTAAACTGCTTCATTTCTAGCAGGGTTTCCATTTTGCCTATTCCCTATCCCCACCCCCCACACCCCCTCGCTGCAGGATACAGCTCTTCAAGGGAGATTAAATTCTGCCTTCAGGTGAAAGGCCAGAGGTTTTTTTTCATTGACCTAAATTAAGCTCCAGATTTGCATCGACATCAGAATTTTGTCCTAGGACTTTCAAGTCCTGCCAAATTCATAGAAATAGAGAGCAGCATGCTTTAAAATCTACCTCCACTCATTAAAGTATTTAATTAAACAATATTTATAGTGCAGTTGTTCAGACATATGTGTATTTTGAGTGAATATTAATATTTTAAATTATGCAATTAAATGAATTATGAAATAAATTAGATGCCTGTACTCAGGTAGTCAGCAAAAGCAAGGACAGAAAGGATTTCTCTTTCACCTGCTTAAGAAGAGGGTTAAAATTATATGTGTTAATGCTAGAAGGTGGTTCTTGAATTAAAATATCACAAGGCCCTCAAAAGAGAATAAAGGGCTAGGTAAGAATGATTAATGTGCTTTTACACAAAGAATGATACTTTTTATATATCTTTGACCTTCTAAGGTCAAAAGGATTATAGGACTGTTTGAAGTTCATGAGGAGCTGAGCAAGGAAACAAGAGGGCTTTTCATGGGGTGATGAGAAGCTGTGGCTGACATTTCAGAAGCAAAAAGCCTATTTTTATTAACTCCTTCTTTCTCAGCTAAAAGATGTTTTTGACAGAAGAAAACAAAACAAGCATTCAAATGTGCAAAAAAAAAAAAAAAAAATAATCCAATTGCCCCTGCAAGCACACAAACCTAAACTTGAAGTTCAGTAGGACCAATAGAACACGCGTGGTTGTTCATGAGGAGACAGAAAAGGAAGACCCAGGGGAGGCAAGTCACTGAAGGCAGGGCAGCATGGAATTACCAGCAGTCAAATTGCCATTGCCCACTGCATTTTTGAAAATGCACTAGGACAGCTAGTCAGATGCTGCAGCAGTCATAGTATATTTTAATTGTAGATTTTTTCCTATCTGAACTTTTGAAAAGTATGAGTTGTGCATTTCTGTGCACAACTCCATGGGTAAGTGAATATCGGGGCAGTTATACGAGCATTCGGACTGCAGCAAATGGACCATCTGAGCTAGAGAAAGGAGTACAGCTTAAGAACTCTAGGGCAGATTAGGTTATTTATTCTCAGCGAGTGTTTTACTTGCTGAAAAACACTTTTTGCAAGGGGTCAAGGGAAGGATAGTTTAGATTTAATTAATAGTTTTGGTAGTCAGATCTCAGAAAAATGAATGACAGGGGAGAGTGTTTCATTTGATACTTTCTGTATTCCTTCCCCTTCTTTTTCAAAAAGGTATTTTTTACTTTAAAATTGTTCAATTACCTTGAAGAGTTTTTAAAAGAGTTTAAATTCCCACAAAGGAAACTGAATATTTGACTTTGAGTCAAATGAAAGGTTTTGATCAATCTTAAATTATTTTTGTTTTTATAGTATAATTGCATACAGCTATGTGGCTTTTAGCATGAATATTAGTATTTTGTAAACATACACAGTTCTATCAAACATAGAGTAAATCGTGTATCTGCTTGCTTAGCCACAGTGGTAAAATGTGGAGAAGAGCATCTTCTTCCTTACCTATACTGAAAACACTGAAATTTTGTATTTTTATGCTACAAGAAAGTCCTGATGTTGTGCCCTTGCAAAATAGGAAAAAAACAATTCACTTTGGGTCACCACTATAGCAAGAGTCTATTCTGGTGTCCTCAATGCACCTACCAAACTAAAAATTCAGTGGAGATCTTGTATAGGATACTTGGGTCAAGACTTGCTTCTCCTTTTTAACTTGAGCCTAAATTTTCTGAATATTTAAGGGCAAAATGAAGCTTTTCACCTTTTCCAAAATTAATTTTCATGTTCTAGCTCTAGCAAAAAAACTGTAACGAAAAAAATTCATTTCTCACTGTCTCCCTTTGCTTACCCTCAAGCTATGAATGCTGGTACTTGAGTGTTATTAATGCAGCTTGCTCAACTGACATTAGACTTTCTGAGCATAAGTTGAGGTTCCCAACAGAAGTCCTCCACCTGCATCTACAAAAACATATCTATGAGTACCATTTTCTACAAAAAGGCAATAAGAGTTCTTCTCAAGAATGAACTCCTTAACTTAATCGGAAATAGCTTGCAAGCCTCCACAGTTTAAAGGATGAGTAACTTAGTTCCATGCAGAGCAATTGGTTTTTTCTCAGCCTTTTTCCTTGTCTGCATCAGAAAAACATGGTAAGTTTCCATGTTTATGAAGATGCCACCACAGAGAGGTACAATTCTGGAAAATTGATTCAGTCCTAAACAAGGTCTCTCTCAGCTCATCCTCATCAGTAGAGTAGTTTGAAGTGTCTCTTTCCTCTTAATTTTCTTTAATCCTCTCTCCACAGACAGACAAATGCCAAAAGCAACTTCAACATAGCTTATTCAGTCAAGATCCTAGACCAAATACAAAACTATACCTGGATGATATGGCATCTACCCTATAAAATCTACAGTTCAAACTCCTTTGCTACTTATAGACTGCTCTGCTACAGCTCTATTTGTGTTTAGAGAAATGCCATGTATAGTCTTCATTTCTAGAGCTTTCTGAAAGAAAAGCTGAATTTCACCTTAAAGGCTTCATTCAGTCCACTGTTTACTCTGGACTCATACTGTAAATTCACACATGTTCAAGGACATTTTTTATTTGGTGAAATATCTGCCATGTAATACATGTAGCATAGAGCAAACTGGTCAAATTCAACAAATCATTTGGGCTTGAAGAAAAGTTTAAAAAGCCAGACTCAGGAAAGCATTAGTCGTGATATTCTCTCAACTAGTATTATAGCAGCCTGAGAATTCAGCTTGATGTGAGAAAACACCAATTTCCTTCCTCTGCTGGAGGAGATGTAACCAATAGCCCTCACCTCCCAGAAGTTCACCCATAACGTCAATCATTTTCATATTCAGGGCAGGGCATCTGTCTCAGCTTTTTCTGTTAACTGGTTTCATTAGTAACTAAAGAACACAAGAAAATACTAAACTGCAGGTTTTGCACCTTTTAACTGAACATCCTACCCAGCAGGGTGGGGAGTATCATTCATTCACTCTAGTTGTCTCAGTTTCTAAAAATCCCATACAGAGTAGAAGAGCTTCAACAGAAGTGACTGAGGGAGATCCACTAAAAACCTGATGGCTTGGACGTTTACTACAGAGATCTGACCGAAAATTCACTGCCTTCTGATTCAGGGACTTGGTAGCACAGGAAAACTGAGCTGTATATGTTAGAAGTTGTTAAACACTACACCATGCAAAGAAGGTGTGAAAAAATTCACCCTTCATCTTTACCAGAACAGGGATTGGAGTGCAGGTACTGACTTCAGCTCTACTTTTTGTTAAATTAAAAAAAAATAATCTTCAAGGGAAATAGATACAGGAGAAGGCGTAGGTAGTCTGCAAGTTGGAACACCCCTCTGGGCTTGTTTCTGTGTTTCAATAAATATTTATACAAAGTTGAAAAGTGACAAAACAGAAGAGTTCTCTGGCAATAGGTTAAAAGTGTCTGACTCCTCCTTTTCATTTTCCAGTTTTATGAATCTATCCCTTAATTTCCTTTGCTTTTCTTGCAAACATTTGGAAAAGGAAATGCTTCATTTTGGGTTGAACTAAATGTTTCATTCAACATAAAATGTAATTTTGGGAGTTTTCATTCTTCCTTGGGGAGAAAAAAAATTGAACAAATAGTCTAGATTCATTTTAATCCAAATCAAAATCTTTATTTACTTTTTTCTTTTAACTGAGACACCAGAGAAAGAAAATAAATTCTTCATGTAGCCTGAATGATACATTCAACCAATCGCAACTAAGAGATCTCATTTGCTCAGCTGCTGTAAGAACTCCAGACTACAGAAAGAAATTGCTGCAACAGGAAAAGGTGTGAGGAGAGGAGAGGAGAGGAGAGGAGAGGAGAGGAGAGGAGAGGAGAGGAGAGGAGAGGAGAGGAGAGGAGAGGAGAGGAGAGGAGAGGAGAGGAGAGGAGAGGAGAGGAGAGGAGAGGAGAGGAGAAGAAGAAAAAATTACACAGAATCACAGAGTCACCAAGGCTGGAAAAGACCTTTAAGATCACCAAGTCCAGCCTATGACCTTACACCACCACATCAGCTAGACCACGGCACTAAGTGCCACAACCAGCCTTTCCTTGAACACATCCAGGGACGGTGCCTCCACCACTTCCCTGGGAAGTCCATTCCAATGTCTAATTAAGTTGTCCGATGCTGTTTGCAACAAAGTAAGTGCCATTGACAGCCACAGATGTACTGACTCACAGAAAACTGAAAAAAAGCAAATAAGGGGCAATTTGGATCTGCTGTTCTTTAACATTAATGAAAACTACTAAAAAGCAAAATCAGTCCAAACTCCTACACTTCAACACTCCTCTGCACAGAAAACCAGGTGAGCCTATGCCAGTTCCTCCAAGTGTGTGTGTTGAGACTTGGCTGATGCTGCATTCCACAAATAATTTCTCTGCTTTCTGCCTGCAAGACATTTTGGTGAAAGAATGGGAACACAACCCAACACCTTCAGCTACAATAATTATTGAAAATCTGGCAAACTCCAATATACTGCTATTGTTTCATGCTTCAGAGGCAATATTTCAGCCTTCAGAGATATAGAGAGGAACATTGTTTATAGATCAAATGCAGCTCTAAGGAAATCATACATCTCACTTGCCTCTTCTGAAGATAATTAAACCCTCTCTAAAGCCCCTTATAAGGGGACATTGTTAATACGTAGAGATAAAGATCTTACTGCACATCCAGGAAAATGTTTCTAATAAAACATAAACTATATGGCCATAAATATTGTGCAGTAAAAGGACTGACTATCATATATAGTTATTCTATTGCTTGCATAGAAAAATGCACCATCTCCTTTTCTGTGCTTTAATATTAACAAAACATCTCACCACCGTAATTATATGCTTTACATTATTCTCTCTATTAACACCATTCCAAAGGAAAATATGAGAGATTATTTGAATTGCTTTTTGTTTAAACTGAGAAAAACTAGCCACATTCTGGATTCATGAGAAAGACACGTAAACAAATAGCTTTTTTAAATTACAAATAGCTATTAAGTCTCATTTTTTATGCATGATCATTCTCATAGAGAAGCTGGTCTGGTGTTACAAGAATTTGTGATTTTTAAGCTCCACTGTTTGGTGCATGTAAATGCATTTTAGCTTTGCTGAGGCAAGTTCTATTATTTTACTCTAAATGCCTCCCCTGTGGCTCAA
The DNA here is from genome assembly GCF_020740795.1 of Apus apus. NCBI lineage: Eukaryota > Metazoa > Chordata > Aves > Apodiformes > Apodidae > Apus > Apus apus. The sequence goes on from NC_067283.1 coordinate 103,365,972, forward strand.
CCCTTTCCTGTTGCTTTCATGAAAATGAGAAATAGTCCTTGATCACAAAGTTCCCAGATTTTTCCTCACATTGACAAAGGAGGTTGTTGTTAGCATGCTGGCAAGTGTTTTGACCTGTACCAATGAAATGGGATTCAAGTGAATATGATCATGGATCAGGAAGGGGTTTCTTAATCCTCTGTAGAAACATTAAGGACACAGTGATTTGAGTGTGTAACAGAGGCCAAGGGCAACTGTACACTAAACACAGCTTGTAGAGCAGTTTCTCAAAGGTTTCCACTCATGACCTCACTTCCCAGTGCACTTCCAGGCTCATGACCCCACTTCTGATTGCAAGCCCTACTCCGCAGTCAATTTCCCATCAAGCCACCTTGTAAGTACCATGACCTCTTGTTTGTAAACTGGTGTCCCAAGAGTCTGATAAGGAGGTAACTCCCTTGTGATTCCCCCAGCACAGCTGCTGCCAGCAAATCATGGAGATCTCAGGCTGCCTGCTCATATACTGTATTTGCTCACATCAGAAATTAAGATATTTCCACCCAAAATTTTGTCTTGGAGAATAATGGTCCTTGTATTATTCATCTCTGTTGTAAAGCTATAGAAATTAGTTGTTTAAACCCTCAAAATACATGTTGGCCAAGATGCCCACACAGTCTCCTCTTGGCCAGCCTGCATCCACAGCTCCTGATGGCTCAGAATCAAGAGGGTATTTCTGTTGACCACCAGGGTCTCCACATAGGATGTTGCAGGGCTGAGTTTAGTCACAAAGACAATGTGAAATCACACCTTGCCATGACTCTTTCGCAATCACTTCACCCACATTTTACAAAAAGTTTCTTGTGTCAATAACAATGGGTAGGGGAAACTAAGCCACCTTGGTAAACCTGCCTTCATGTTTAATTCTTCCTCATAAATCAGTTCTTCTGGTCCTGACTCTGGCCGTTCATCTCTGGCTTTCCACTCTTTTACCGCTGAAGTTGGAGATTTTCAATCATATGATCTCTTTCAGGGTAGTCTTTGAAGGAGAACACTCAGCTAATCACACAACTATTGACTCGAGTCATGACGTACGACTGAAGCTGATGCCTAATCAGCTTCACACATGCTCTCCCCTTCTCGGTATCTCCCCTTCCGAACTGCCCCAAATCCCACTGTGTTTCTTTAGGCAGACTGGAGATGCCACTACAGATTGGAAGAACTCCATCAGGATCCACTTTCAGTTCTGCATGGACTATCCACACAGTTCAGCTTCAGGTACAGGCAGGCAGGTCAACTAAAGCAACAGCGAGGAAAATGCATCCTACAAAATTATTTTTGTTGTAATAACAAATAATTCCTTACAGGGTGTTGGAGTATCTGCCACCCAAAAAATGCCATCTCTGACTTTGATCACTAACTATATAGGGAACCTTAGAATGAACTGGAACTTTCAGATGCGTGTTAGTAGCAATGCTGCATGACCCTCTCTCTGAGCCTGTCTTTTTGAATATAGGGGAGATCTTCACACCAATGTATAAAAGCACAGAAGCATGGATTGATTTTTCTTTTCTTTTTTCCACCTTAATGAACATGCTTGCCAGAATGAAAGCCAGGAAATACCAACTTCTATAGGCACTGCCGCCGTGGGTGGTTTGAGGCTGGTGCACCCATCCCTCTGGGGGAACAGATGTTGCCACTGATTCACTTTGCAAGCATGTGAGTCAAAGTCTGCATCTGTGACAACTTAAAGCAAAGAATTGTGCACAGCTGCAGAGCAAAAAGCACAGAGTGAAAAGTCAATCAAGATGTAAGGCAAGATACTGCATCAGCCATGAACACTGATGAATGGAATTAATTTGATTCAAGCTGCAGCAAAACTACCTGAGGAGAAGAAAGGGAGAGGAAGAAAGAGACGCAGGCAACAGTTCCCTGAATGCCCCAGGTACGAACCACAGTGAATTCTCTCTGGTGCCTGACACACCTACTCCTGCATTAAAAAGCAGCTGGAAGGGGTCCATGCGATACTGCAGGACTTCTGACCAACTTCTGATGCAAATGCTGCAGCCCTCTGCACCTTCTTGCCATCCCCTTCCTGACCCAGTAAATCACTCTGAGGGTTTGGCTGAAATGTTGCCCCTTGCCATTTGCAGCCATAAAAAGACCCAGGATGTTCCTCACTGCAATTTAAGTATTGGGTTTAAGACTGATGGTCAAATTTCATTTCTACCACTTATTTTACCCCTTTGATACAACACTGGCATGCTACCCAAACTAAGGGAGGTTGCTTCAAATTGGTATGCCCTGCCTGCTTCACATCATGGGCAAGTGTGATTCAGATGACAGCAACATGATATTTAATTGAAGTTTGTCACTTGATGTTCATAAAATGAGTTAGAATTCACTAGCTTGAAAAGTATTGCCAACATAAAGAAATCTACCTCTTTGCCTACATAAGAGAGTGAATACTGGGAGGGGAGAAAAAGTTGCAAATATTTTATCAGCTTTCTAAACAAATCACAGAATCACAGAATCCTAGGGGTTGGAAGGGACCTCGAAAGATCATCTAGTCCAACCCCCCTGCCAGAGCAGGGTCACCTAGAGTACATCACACAGGAAGGCGTCCAGGCGGGTTTTGAATGTCTCCAGTGAAGGAGACTCCACAACCTCTCTGGGCAGCCTGTTCCAGTGCTCTGTCACTCTCACAGTAAAGAAGTTTTTTCTGATATTCATATGGGACCTCCTATGCTCCAGTTTGCACCCATTGCCCCTTGTCCTATCACTGAAAAAAGCCTAGCTCCATCCTCCTGACACTCACCCTTAACATATTTGTAAACATTGATGAGGTCGCCCCTCAGTCTCCTCTTCTCCAAGCTAAAGAGACCCAGCTCCCTCAGCCCTTCCTCACAAGGGAGATGCTACACTCCCTTAATCATCTTTGTGGCTCTGCACTGGACTCCTTCAAGCAGTTCCCTGTCAATGTGTCCCAGCTGGTCTTTGCTCTTTCATATTTTATTTTTCTGGATATTTATGGTATCAGGTTTTATTAGCTCAAATGTTACATTTGTAGAAGGCAAAACTACACAAGGTTGCAGACCGAGGAAAAAGAAATTTAAATGTGCTTTAACCCCTCACTCAATGAGAAGAAGGCTTATATTACTGTGCTGGTCAGACACAAAATAGATGTCATTCCACAAGTCTTAAATAAACTAAGCCTATGATGTGAGAACTTTCTCAAACTTACTGGTAGTACAGGTACACTAAAAGATAGTTATCATTATAATCTTCAAACAACTTATAATGATAATTAACCTAATATAGTCAAAGTGTGGGTTTTGGCCAGTCAGAACACTTTTCTAGCAGTTACAAAGACTATAATTTTGCAAAGGGAAGCAGCATCTTCAAAATTATGCACTTTATGAATGTTTTGTCTTCCAAATCTGTGTGGTTCAGGGACTTCTCAAATTAAAAAGGAGTGATTTGACTACCTGAATAGTTTCTGTTTCTCATGTGGGTAGGACTTTCCCTATTCCATGTGATACACGTAACAGCTTAGTAGTCGCATGCTGAATAGAGATTTTTCCCTTTTTTTCTTGAATTCCTGTTACTTGGAACTGTCTGCAGTGTACAGAGCACTTCTGTACATTTGCACTGTATTTAGCTGTTGTTTTAATAGCTATTACAGCATGTATAAATTGCATTTAGCAATACTGAAATTAATTTTCTGCAAGTAGTTCATTTATCTAGATTCCTTAAGGTTCACCAAATTTCCCCCAGTCTTTGTATTCCTACCTACTTCTTCCACCTTGAATAAACTTAATTATTTGGGGGCAAACTGCTGACTTACTGCCTCTGGGCTCACCATCATTTCCCAGTTATTACTGTATGCAATAAACATTGGCCCTAATATGGAAACTTGTCAGACTCTGCTCTTAGGATTTTGCAATAATGACAACTGATCACTCAAGGAAATTCCTTCCCACTTTTTCAGTAACAACTCTTTGACATTTGACCACTGTGTACTTAATTTTTAATAGCTGCTATCAACAGTCTTTCAAAGTCTAAATAAATTTCACCAATTCATTTTTCTTTATCCACTGACCACTTCATTAATGTACTCAAAGGAGTCCAAGAATTCACCCAGCACAATCTCCAACTGCAAAGATCAGCTATGATCTTCCAGACTCATTTTATTTCATTAGTTCAAAGTCTTTTGCAAGGTATGAATGTAAGGCTCATGACCTGAAACTTCCTGAATCATCTCTAAACTAATATAATATTTCTTTAAAAAATAAAGAAACATGAAGAAAACTTTCACACAGAATGTTTTCAAGAGTTAAAAGAAAATTTGGGTGAATTGCCCTAAAAATGTTTATTTTCATTCTGGGTTTTTAAAAAAAATCCTACCCTGTTTTTCTGAAACAAATTTATTTTCTTCTTTTTTGTATTAGTACTGTTCAGCTAGGCTGGTTTAAAACAATGGTCTCTAAGCCAATTACCCATCTAAAGTACAATTCTTTATGTGAATATTTTCACATAAATACAGGTTTGTACCAAGAAGCCATCAGTAAGGAAAATCAAAGAGTGGGACTTTTTAAGTAAAAGACCAAAACAAGTTGTTATTATTACTTCACTGTGTGTATTTCTCACATGCCTGCACCTTGAATACCCCAAGCAGTTTTGCTCCTCCATCCTTGGAAAGGATATGTTTGAACTGGGGAAGGTTCAGGGAAAGGTCACAAGGATGATCAAAGGTGTGGAACGACTTCCCTACCAGGAATCACTAAACAGAATAAGCTGGAAAAGAAATGACCAAGCTGGGGTACGACAGAGGTCCATAAATCATGCACATGTGTCATGGGGCAGGGAGGGGGTGGGGGGGGAAGCAAGCTGGGCACAATGGGAGCACTGTCCCCTCCAGAAAGGAGCAGAGGGACACGGTGTGAAGTGAGAAGGTGGCAAGTTGAAAAGAAGGGAAAAGCAGCAGCTCTTCGCACAGCGTGTTGCTAAGCCCTGGAGTACGTCGCCTTGGGATGTTGTGGATACCAGTGGTTTCAAAAAACAACCAGATTAATAGAACAAAGGTTTGCAGAGGACTGCTGCATTTTACAGATGCATCTTGCAGCTCAGGAGAGGTTTGATCTCTGAATTGCAGGCTGGCAGGAGAGCATGCCAGGTGAGTACCACTCACTAAGTGCTAAGCCCTGTTCTTTTACCTGGGCGTCCATGGCTTGCCAACACTAGAAAGAGGACCCTATGTTAGATGGGTGTTTGGTCTGACCAGCACTGCCATTCCTACATTCCTGTTTTCTGACTCTAATACTGAAAATTACTTTTAGTGACGGATTTTTGCTAGCATCTCTGTCATCTCAAAACCAAGTTACCTGCCAACCCTCTTCTTGTGAGAAAAACATCTTGCTTTATACACCCTCCTCCCAAAATTTTTTTCCTTCATATTTACCAGAGAATAGGACCTTTCTTGAAAAAAGTCTTCCGTGGAGTTATCTGAGGAACGTCGCAGCCATTGATAAGGAATGGAACCCATACTGAATCATAGAATCATAGAATCCTAGGGGTTGGAAGGGACCTCGAAAGATCATCTAGTCCAACCCCCCTGCCAGAGCAGGGTCTTTGGAATTTACACAGCAATGTATAGCTGTGTAAAAATGAATAAATTAATCCACAGAATACCTGATCCCCCATGCTTTGAGCACTTAATTGGAAGGACATGTCAGAGCAGAATGATCAAAAGATAGGCTGAGCTGTTAACCTGCAAATTAAAGCTAAAGAGAAATATTTCAATAAAAACAAAAATATTATAATTATAATTATAATAAAAACAACACCAAAAAAATGCCATCAAAGCCATAAAATAATTGTGCTTTATTGATGTCCTTTCTAAATACCCGTATGATATTTCAAGAGCTACCTTGGATTATATTGTCCTCCAGGACAAAGAAAAGTAATTTTAAACAAACAAACAAGCAAAATAAACAAACAAAACAAAAAACCTACAAAGAAAAAACTAAACAAAAATAAACAAACAAACAAACAAGAACAAAAAAACAGAAAAAAACAACCACCACCCTCTTACAGAGAAAACTTCAGATTATATGGAGGGAATGGGTAAATAGATTTGATTGTCGAGATGAACTATGATATTTTCAAGCTTGCCTAACTGTAATTAAAAATTTAGGGTCTGTGAACTTTTTATCTTGTTTACTTACATGCAAACATTCCCCCATTTCTTCAAAATAGATATTTTTTAAAATTTATTTATACACTCTGAAAGCATAAACATGAAAGCAGCAACAACACAATATCCAACAACATTCCCAGTTGCTAAATTTGACAGGGTCAAGCTAAAAATCCTCTGGGTTTGCTTAATAAACATTCAGTCTAAAAAGGGTCAGTAACACTTATCCTGGACTCATTCCAAACTTCAACATTTCAGAATAATGTCAAAATAGGCTTACTACAGTAGTGAGACATCCTGCATTAATAACTGGCTCTGCTTGGAAAAAGAATGGGGCAATGTGGCCTGCTTGACATGAACTAAATTTTCTGGGTTTCATTTCTGGAACTGTCACCAAGCCATTGTCTAATTCTGTCAGTGGGATGGCAGGCATTTTTTCAATTAATGAGGGTTTTCTTCTATCAGAAAATCTGATTTTTGTAAACAGAGTTTTGCTGTTTGTGTTTTTTAAACAATCCCCACTGCTTCATTTTTTTAATCATTTTTTAAAAGCTTTGACATTTGCTACTTTAAAAGCACAAGGAAACTCCCGATTCTCTCTCTTTTATCTTTGTTTAAGGTTTTATTTTCACTGGAAAGAAAAAACTCATAAAAGGATATTAAAAATACAATCAATATTTTTTTCTTGCTATACTCAGCTCTGGAAAATGAATGAGAGAACAAGGATCTCAACGAAAAATGTTAAAAGGCAACCTAAATGATGGAATTGTTTTCAATTTAAACGGGCAAAGTACTGAACCTAAATCCGTCTCACTGTCGTGGTTTGGGTCCAACATGACAACAAAGGAACAGCCCCATGGCCGCTCACTCAGCTCACACACACACACACACACACACTCTGGGATGAGAAGGACAAAGCTCATGGGTCGAGACAAAGGACAAGGTGGGATCTTCACTGATTAAGGTCCCAGGCAAAACAGACTCAACCTGAGGAAAAAACAGTATTTTAATTTAACATGAATCAGATGCACACAGGACACAGACAACACACAGAGCAGGGTTTGCATATGTTACCCCACCCCTCCTTCTTCCTGGGCCCAAATCACTTTGTTCCCGGTTTCTCTCCCTCCTTCCCCCCAGCGGCACAGGGGGACAGGGGATGGGGTTTAGAGTCGGTTCACAGGCTGGTGGTTCCTGCTGCTCCCTCCTCCTCCTCAGGGAGAAGGATTCCTTACAGTCCTTCCCTGCTTCCCCATGGGGTCCTCCACGAACCTCTCCTTCATGAGTCCTTCCCACGAGGTCCAGAGCTGCTCCAGCCTGAGCTTCCCACAGAGTCATGGGCTGCTTCGGGAACAAACTCCCCTGGCACTGGGGTCTTCCAAAGCTGTGCAATCAGAGTCCACTGGCAGAAAATCCTCTGGCCACAACATCCAAGTCCACTGGCCAAGTTCACCCCTTCTGGCACCTCCAGGGAATGTTCCACCATGTTCCTCCATGAATGCAGGGGGACAGCTGCCATCTCGCCATGGGTTGCAGGGAAACTTCTGCTAGGGCACCTTCTTCCTCTTCTTCCTCACCAACCATCAGCACCTTCCCTCCTCCAGCACAGCTCTTCTCCCACGAAGTGCTTCTCTGCTCAGGTGTTACAGCTGTTCTTTCATATGTTAATCACTGAGGCCCATCTACTGTCCCTCTAATGGCTCCTTGGCTGGGTTTGGGGCAGGGGGAGCTTCTCAGCTTCTTACGGGAGCCACTCCTGGGGCCCCTCCCCTGCTACCAAAAAAACCACCAAACCAGAACACTCACTTCACCCATCATACATACAGTGTCCTAAAGCAGGAACAGCCAAACAACAACCCTGCCTTCAGCTCTAAGTCTGTTTCACCTGGACCTGCCTTAAGTCCCAGACTCACAGCACCCTGCATCCCTCATACCTGTTTCCAAGGGCTGTGCCCCTTGGGATACCACCTAACACTTGGCCAGTCCTTCCTAACACTCCTGGTTCCAGCACTGGCATGATCACCTCATGCTAAAAAGGGGCCGGGCTGAGCAGAGGTTATTTTTTGTGCAGATCTATTCCCTGCTCAGGGTCACCTGGTGACTAGAGAGCAGCTGGCCAAAAGAAGCAGCCGCTCCCCCAGACGGAAACAAGCATCCAAAAGCAGAAAATCCAGCTCTGTTCTTTCAGTGCTTGTTTGTTAAATTACAGACCCTGTCTCTGGGAAGGCTGGGCTGAACCTCCCAGCTCCCATGGCAAGAGCAGGTTGGTTCCTGGCTCCAGGGATGCCAAGCAGCCACACATGGGGGTTAGGCAGCCCCTGGCAAGGTTCCCGAGGAGGTTGCCCTGGGGGAACTGCTTGTCCTCCACAAACAGGCACAGCTCTGCTCCTTCCACCACCACAGAGCATGCTGGCCTCCCCATAGCCCAAAACCCCTGTAAGTAAAGGCAAACCCATCCTTCTGTGAGAAAGCAGCTGATGCTGGCCTCTGCTGCAGCTCCCTGTGCGTGTGCTGCATGCCCAGGTGTGCCTCGGGTCAGAAACCCTTACACTAGACATTGATGAAATCATGCACAATGTTACCAGCTTCCAGAAAGGAAACAGTAATGTTTACAAATATATAAGATGAGATTTCATCCTAAATAAACTATGTGGATATGGGATCTTGCCTCATCCCACATTCAAAGCACGTATATTACACTGTTGGATCCAATACATTTAACAAAAACGGGACATAGACCCCAGTCAAAATTAATTCAGCTACCTGATCTACAGAGTACACACATGAAAACATACAGTGGGCCTCATCTTTTCCTGTATGTACATGATAATGCCTACCTACTCCTTGAGGTTATTCCAAGAACGTTTTCATCTGATTTAATTTAATTCAACGCCTTAGTTCCTTACCTACAGCTCTAACAGTCAAATGGATGCATCAGATCATTTCACATAACAGGGTTGTTCACACAGAGCCATGTCCTCCAGACACAGCTAGAGAGGCTCTCCAAATATATAAGATTATTCAAGAACATAAGCACATGCAAGAATGGAGCCTAAACTTTGTCTGTGGTGCCTGGCCAGTATATTAGTATTTGCTGGACAATTATACTTGTTATTATTTATTGGTTCTTGTTTTTAATTCTTGTTCTTTAATGGCCTGATTTATTGTGCACAGTGGTCCACCATTTCATAGAATAATGTGTCTTTTCTGAAAGGAAGCATTTATTTATTTATTTATTCTTTGTTTCTTTTTAGTATTGGACTGCTATCTTTGAAAATTCCAAGTAAAAGCATGACTGGAATAACAGACAGTTAAATTACATCCACATGGATACTAATAAGCAGCCTCTAAATTCTTTGTCAGTTGCCTAACCAAAACACAAAGCATATGGGAAAGAAGAGGGCCTAAAATTAAAAAACAGCAATACTGTACTTCGATGGTTTAGTCCATGTGGTTGAGGGGACATGAGCGTAGGGATAAGAGGGCAAGCAATGGAAGCTTAGTGTAATTATTTGGATGTATAATAATCATAAAAGACCCCACCTGCAAATGTAGATCAATACAGCATACATTAAGGTCTCTGCTCTTCTAAAAGCTTCTGTTCATTTTTGCTTCCTCTGTATCTGTACACCTAATAGGTCCAGGACCTGGCCCAAAGCCAATGCATCCAGAAGTATGGAAGACTGAGTAGCTTTACTCCTGAAAGTTTCAGTAGGAGCTCGGGGTTACTTTCAAGGTCCAAAGAAAAGGTACAAAAAAGTGTGCAAAATAACTTTCACAGAGTGGAAACAGCTACAAAAGTCCCTCAGCCTGACTGAGCCTAGTTGAAAAAGGCAAAATCACAGAACCATGGAATTGTCAGAGTTGGAAGGGACCTCTAGAGATCATCCAGCCCAACCCCCCTGCCAGCAGGATCACCTAGAGAACATCACACAGGAACGCATCCAGGCAGGTCTTGAATATCTCCAGAGGAGGAGACTCCACAACCTCCCTGGGCAGCCTGTTCCAGTGCTCTCACTTCCTATGTTCCAGGCACACTGAATCACCTCCCAGCCTGCTCAGCTCTGAAACACCCACAGAACTGGATCCATCATGCTTCCCAGTTTGTGCATTTTGCTAAGGGACAATTATAGCTGGAAAAATGTGAAAAATTTCACACCTGCAGTTTCTTTTTATTCCTTCTTTTGTTTCTACTCGGGTAGATGGAGTGAAAAAGCTTTCAGATGTCATATTTCTTTGCTCTGACACAGATTTTGGTCTATTGATGAAAAACTACGGTTTTCTCTGTCCTTGCCCTGCTCTCAAAACAAGTGTTCAAATATGAGCCATCTTGTCTGAGGGGAATTATGGCGTAACATGAAGTGATTTCCAGAGGAGAAGCAGACCTCCAGCCGCTGCATTGCTCAGTTACTGCTGATCAGTACATCAGGCAGCCAATCTGTATCCACTGCAGTAAGAAAGTATGGCAATTACAAAGTGTTTTTCCCTGGTAGGTCATAAAGTGATTGTCCCAGATGGGTAAATATATCCTCTGCTCACCAGGAAACAGAACTGAACAGATTCTGGAATCGTTTCCATCTGCAAAAGAACAATGTTTTGTAGGCAAAATGGTGTCATGCATCTTAGGAAGCGGGATACCAAGACTTGACTGTAAGACCTGGGATAAATAATATAGATTACCTTTTAAATGCCCACTAATTCAGATGCCTCAGATGGAGTAATCTTTTTCCGTATGTTTAATAAATGTTTTTTAAAGATGCATATTTCCCTTGTAGAAGAAGGACTCTTATCCCCAGATCTTCAGTTTTAGCCCCAGGTCTCTTTGCTACGTTCATGGAAGGCATTTTCTGGCAAGCAAAGTGAACTTTTTCTCTTGCCTTTCGGAGAAGTGATAAACAATTAATTCTTTCTTGCTGAAGTCTTTGAAAAACACATTTCACCCTCAAGTAGGCTCCTAGCTCAGAAAATTACAACCCAGTGAAAAAAAACAGATTACCAGACAACATTAAGCAAACTTAACTGCAACTCAGGAGAAGCGTTTGCTTAAATTCAACAATCCTTCAACTTCAGTTTCTGAATGTGTGTAATGAGATTATTTGAGTTTAAATAATTATAAATTGCAGGCTAATGTTCATTGAACAGCCTGCAAAATTTTCTTACAATGCCAGGGTCTTCCCACACAGATGTTTTATTTTAGTTTTACAAAACCATGCTGTTTAATCTTGTGACATAATCTACAGTTTAGACATAAAAGGATTTGGCACAGATTTATATATGTGTGTGTATGTGTGTGTGTACATATATATATACACAAACACATATATGAACAGACACATGCTTAAGATACAGCTTAAATATTTTAACACTAATATTCATGTGCAGAAGAGAAATAATAACAGAGGAATATAATGCAGTTGGTGTGACCAAGTGTACCTCGTTTTGCTTAGTGTTTCTTCAGTTGCAACTGTTTACCCAGTGTCCTTCAGAGAAGACCGATATTTCTTAAAAGAAAAAAAAAGCAAAACTATAAAACTATACCTGTTAGCACATCTCTCTAAGTGTTAACTGTCACCATATATCTGAGGATGTTACTTCCCTATATCATAATAATTAAATATTTTTTGCCTGTGAGTCTTTTAAATTGTCTCTAAGCATCTGGGACTATTTAGCTAAATTGTGGCTTCTTCAACTTTATCAACAAGTGATTGCACAATTAATTAAAAGCCTCCAGTTAGGCAAGAGGCCAGGCAAGACCAGAGGTCCCTTGGTATTATCATCATAACCCCTCTCAAGGTATGAAAAAAGAGTGGAGGTACAAAAGCAGAGGACCAATAAAAGCTCCATCCACTCTAAAAGTTCATGTTGCATTGCTGCCATACAGGTAAGTTTCTTTAAAACTTAGACTGTGGAAATGTGCCTCCATTCCCATTCTTATTATTCATACATGCTTGGCGGCAAGATGCAAAGCAGACATGAAAATGTAGGACTTTGAAAATGAATAATTAAAGCCATTTCAGACCCAAAACAGCTTCTAGCCAACAATGAGACATAAAAGTGGGTTAAAGAAACCCAACCGTTTGCTTAACATAAATTATTAAAATGTTGGCACTTTTTTCTTAAACCAACATTTATAGAGGTAATTTTTTGTTCTATATCCAGTGTAACAAATTTTAGAATCAGCTCATCACAATTCATGCTCTAGCCTCTAACATTACCACTTCTACAACAGAAGTGAACAATTTTAACATTTGAATATATAAACACAAAAAAAGGACAGAGAAATCTGAGGACAGGGCCTCTTTCTCTTGCAAACAAACACCCCAATAATATTTCTTTGCTATTCTGTCCTATCAGCTACAATCCAAGATTTCTACAACAGCCTCAGGGAACATCTCCTCCTCCCCTTTCAGTGGGAATGAATCTCCTTCTCTACTTGCAAATTATTTTAGAAGCATTTAATTTGTGGTAATTTAAATTTTTTGTGAGTGCACCTTTCAAAGTGAGATTCTGAAAAGTTTTGCAAGAAATAAGCATGCCTATGAGATTTATGATTAAGCCAAGGCCCACAGAAATTAAATGAGATAACCAGAATAACGCTAGTTCATGGCTGAGCTAGTACTAGAACTTGAGAGTCCTGCTTCTGAGTTCTCTGATGTTAGATTGTACGGATTTGAAAAGACAGACATCTTGGACTCCCAGAGGAAAGTGTTCCAGACAAAATAAATCACTGTCAAAAGTGGGTGAGCTTCCACTGAAGTCATGCCAGGGGTGAGTTGAGCAATTCATCTTCAAAGAAGTTCATTGCATCTTATCTCCAGGAAGATATTAATGATATTAATGGCACATTTACGCAATGGAAGTTTCAACGTGCAAATTATCTTTATTAAGAGATTTCTTTTAGTTGTTTGCACTTGCTTTCAGATTGAACTATAAAGGATTTGTCACTGGCCCTACAACCTATCCCACTTCTGTTGAAATCAGAGGTGAAACTCCCATTGACTGCAACAGGACAATGAACTGCATAAACCTGGACAAAACCTGGAGCAACATACTAGGTGGTAGATATGTGCTTGCAAATTGAAAAAGCAAGAAAAGGGATAAATGTTTTCTTCATCATCATCATCAGGGATGGTAAAAAAGCAGCCTAATTGTAATCCTTTATTTAAGGACCACTGTGCTTCTTTTTGATCCTGGAATACAAGTTATCCTGCCTATAATGCTGTAAAGCATTCCCAGTTCTTACATCTAGGATGTTTCACCAGCAAATAAGGAATGCATGGGTCTTCAAAAAAAATTCTGTACTGACAATCTGCCCAAAACCACGTATTGGTAAGTAAAATTAAGTTTGATTGGCTCACAAATAGCTACATGTCAGACAGGAATGAGATAAGTAGTAACAGTTTGGTAACGGCCAACCATGAAAGCATGCGAGCAATTAAATTGCACTTCTCTAGAGTTCTTCATTTCCCAATCTTGATGTTCAAGGGAGGAGACAGTCTGTGAGCAATGGAACATGTTAGAGACAGCCTTTTACACACAGTGATCCCTACTTCTCTTCCTTATACTCCTCAGAGGTGGTAGTCCATAGGCTGGACCCTGTTGTGGTGGCACCATCAGAAGACTTAGTAGCCATGCCACCACCTGTATTCATAGTATACTGTGATAAAAATAGATTATACCTACAGAAGAGCAAAATATTAGCTGCTATCCATGGAGTTAATGGAGAAAGGTCTCTCTGTGACTCCCATGTAAAAATGAAAAACCTTGGGGCAAATCTGGTACTGCCTGAGGAATTTGTATGAACTTCACCCATTCCTTTTCCTTTCAAACAGCTCTACTCATTACAGGCAGCTTGCTCCCATTTCACACACAACAATACTCAGAAGAAAACTCTGCTCACCACATGGGCATCGATAGAGAGTCATCAACCAGCTGTTTGCTCTGACCACACTTGCTTCCTCCAGATCTGGAAGAGCAGAGACCAAAGTGAAAGCAGCAGCAGTTGTCTGCCCCTTGATGCACACTGGAGGCAACCTCTGCAAATGCTCCTTTGAAAATATCTCAGGGAATTTACCACACTTGCATGATGAGCAGAGGGCTCTATGTGTAGACTCCTTCACATCAGACAATTACTACCAAATGTACTTTTTTTTTTTTTTTCTGTAATGAGATGGGGAACAGTTCAGTAATTAAAGAACAAGTTGAAGGGGATATTTTTAGTAACTTGATAGCTTTGAGATCACTGGATGATCTGCCAGGAGCAAGCTGCACACATGTGTAGTTATAATTGGAGTAGCTGCAACTATTCTGATGGGAAAAACTGTTCCACGGGTTGCCCATACACAGGGTGTTTGTGTGTGTGTGTATCTGACAGAGGAAGAGCAGCGTGAGGGTCATCACGCCTTGGCTGCCTTCTCCATGGTCCACATCTCTGCTCTCCACTTCCTCCTCAAGTATCCCACGTCCTTGCCATGCCAGGCAATGGAGATGGGATCATGTCCCTTTGGCTGGGTGCTTGTTATAGTCCTTGCTGGTGTGGGGCTAGGAGGGAAAGAATGGAGAGGAAGGCTGGGGAAGGGGCTGCTGGAGCTCCTAGGGTCACAGCCAGTGGATGGAATATGGATAAAAGGCTTCTGCACTGCTGTTACTTCCTCCCACAGCAGGAAGAGAAGGTACCTCTAAGTGGTGTTTGATGCAAGTTAATTGCAACTTTGTCCAGACCACAAATAAAAGGCAGGAGAGGAGGTGTGAGGTATCCTCCAGACACAGGGACCGCATGACTGCATGGTGCAGTTGTCTATAATAGATGCAAAAGTGGATGAGCAGCTCTCTCTTACTCTGGAAAGTTACTCACTAGGTATTTTCTGAAGCCTAAACAGCATCAGCTCCAGAAAGCACAAAGATGTCTTACACCACCTCGGCTGTCTTACTCCTACTTTAGGCATCAAGTACAGAAATGGGAGAGGAAATAAATGTGCCAGAGTTCAACTTCTTGGTGTCTTTTCTTTCCCTCTTCTCTTTTTATTACTACAGCCATAATTTAGCCACTGCTCTGAGAAACTTGAAGCTTCTCTCCAAGAAGCTGCAGGTAATATTTTCTCAGCAGATAAGCAGCTTTCCTACAGAACATAGCAGCTTTCAAGTAGCCTAGAGAACACCTTACAGCTGCAGACAGAACTGTCTGGGAAGATTGCAGTTTAATTCAGGCAGTCAGCAAGCTGGCTGGCTGTGTATGGACTTGAAAAGTATGTGTTTGGATAATGCATTATCCAGATGTTTCAAAGACTGTATGCATATAAAAAATAGACATATTTTATACATATATACGTACTGTATATGTACATGCACCACCTACATAAATATACGTATATATAACATAGGTTTTACATTGGTAAATAGATGGAAATGATAGAAGGAATGTAAAACTTATTGCAGTTGATTGGGAATACCCTGAGATGATGTATTCAGTTGCCCTGAATATGCAGTGAAGGCTCCCACCTTGGAAATATTAAAAAGTCATCTGGAAATGGTCATGGGCAACTGGCTCTGGGTGGCCCCCCCTGGTCAGGTGGGGTTGGACCAGATGATCTCCAGAGGTCCCTTCCAACCTCAATCATACTGTGATATAACTTTTATAAAGCCATATTAATGCCATTCTATCTGTGAGTAAACTCCCACCGTAGGTTACCATACATATTGTACATGCATTGATTTTAGTCCACAAAGTTAGCCATAGATTTTTACATTTTCCCACTGTTGGGGAAACTGAGGCCCTGAGAAACTAAGTGATGTGCACTAGCCTAGCACAACAAGTCAGAGCAGAGGCTTGCCCCTGGGCTCTGTTCCACCCTGGCTGCAGAGACTAGGAATGTTAACTCTCCAAGACTTTGTTGATTAAACTTTTTCCTCCTCCTTATTTTCAAACTACTTGGGAAAACACATGCTTCTGTGTTTTCTTGGAGCCAACTGTGTCCTCAGTGTCCATGATGACACTATGATCATGTCATTGCTTGGAAGTGTGTGGAAGTGATTTTCTTTTGCTGAAAGATGCTGGTTAGCCCCCTTTGGGAAGGAGATTTCATAAAATGCACTTGTGCTTGAACATACAAGTGGTTTTAAGAGCCTGGACCCTGAGTCTAAAACTCAGTGAACGTTTTGAACAACAGTCATTATAAATAATGACTGAATTAAAAATGGCTGCATGTGAGAATGTTTGACATATCTAAAGACCTCCAAGGCTGTGATAGCTGTGTTTTGAAATCAAGACTGAAGGTGACTGCTATAATATCACACTGAGAAATACGCAACCTTAGCATGAGGATGAGACTGGATACAAGCCAGCCAAAGGGCTACTACAAAAACCCATGGTCACTGTGCTTCCAACTTGTATTTGGCCACCTGTGTATCTAAGGCACATTACAAGAGACTTATCACCAAATACAAATACTGAACAAAATCATGAAAGAAAATTTCCCACCTGCTCCCTCAAGGCAACACTCAGTCCAGCTGACCCCTCAGGTCAGCTATGGGCAAAAGGGCTGGAGAGCATCCTCCTCTCCTTGCTGAGGAACAGCTCCCTCTTTAACAGGGCTGCCTGGAATGGGTTCAATTTTCCACTCTTCATCTCTCCCCTCTGTGTTTCCCCCACTGCAGAAATTTGTCAAGTGGAAGGAAGACCACAGGAAATGTTCTGCAAGGGATGAAAATCCCATTTCCCCAAGGATGTTATTAACCTGGAGAAGCACTGGCCCAAAGGGACTAGAAGAGGAATATAAACTAAGAAAGTAGCTCCCAGATGCATTAGCTGCTACTTGAGACTCTCACACAAGCTTGGCAGGTCACATTAATCCATTTTTCATTTTGGAAATGAAATCTGCTTCTTTGGATAGTTTCTAAAAATTTGCCAGAACTTCCATTTTCTCAGAGAAATTAATCAAAATCAAAGTTCAACTTAATGATGAGAAAATATAAGCAGCAATTAACAACATCATACATGTGTTTAAATTTTTCCAGAAGTTTTCTTTTGTCTACAGCAATGGAAACCATTATTACTCCAACCAGTTGCACAATACTGCAGAGCAAGAAGATATATGGAGGGCAGTTTTGCCCAGAC
This sequence comes from Apus apus, assembly GCF_020740795.1. Taxonomy (NCBI): domain Eukaryota; kingdom Metazoa; phylum Chordata; class Aves; order Apodiformes; family Apodidae; genus Apus; species Apus apus. The sequence continues at coordinate 103,383,257 of NC_067283.1, forward strand.
TGCAACAGATTTTCAATCTGCTGGTTTGGCTGCGTGGGGTTGGTGGATTTTTTTAATTATTATTTTTTTTAAAGTCACAACATCAAAAAGCCACGGTGCAAACAATAGAAGGCATAAACAACACTTAGGAAGTCATTTTTACCATGCTCATTTCCATGGTATTTGAGTGCCATGAATGAATGAAATCAGCAGTGCTGGAGAAGGTCGGGATGGCTGCTCGTACGTATGCTGGATGAGGAAATACCTTTGGCCCCAGTTTGCTGTGCTTCCAGATGAATGAAATCAGCCCACAATAAGCACTCACTGTTCCAGCTGGCCATTCCAACAGCCTCATCCAAGGCCTGATCCAGCCATCACTTCAGTCAATGGCAAGACCCCCATTGAGCTCACTGGGGGCTGGACCAGGCTCTAAAGCTCTGTTTGCAGCAACAGCACCGTGAATCTGTCCGTGCTTGTAGTAGAACTAATTCTCCACAGAGAAGTTGCTCTTCGGCTCTGAGCAATCAAATCACAAGCACATCTGAAATGCCAGAAACAAGTGGAGAAACAAGAAGGAGAGAGCTTATTTTGCAGAAAGCCATTTGCTTTGTTTGAGTTCTTTATGTCTTTCTTAGACTGTCTGGGATGGCTTGAGCTCTGCAGAATCTACTCTTCATGTCATTTCAATACCTTCATTCCCACCTATGTTTCAAACTCTCCTAGGAAAAGTAAAAAACCTACTTCAGATAATTACATTTTTGTGAAAACAGCAAGTCTGTTCTAGCAGATGGGATCTGTGTGTGTGTGCATGGATGCCTCTGCAGCTACCTGAAAAAACAAGGGGGAAAAGAACCTATCTTGACAATGCCCACAACACCTTTATTTTTGACATATTTGGTCTACATTTTCTATGCCTGTTACCAGGTAGCAGAGCTTCAACATGTGCACTGTGTTTTAGATGACTAAAATAAATTCAGTTCCAAAAAATACTTCTCAGACTAGTATCTACCTAAGCAAGTAAAAGCAATAGAGGATAGACCCCTGTGGTAACCTGTACCATCTGAGAGCCACAGTTTTCAGGTGAGCATTGCCACAGGTACATGCTTGAGAATATTAAACCCAGATTCAGCATCCCTTAAAATAATCATAAAATTCCACTGGCTTCAGTGGCTGCATTGAAGATCAAGTCCCTCGTAGCGGAAGGTGAACTATCCTGCACAATTTTGGAGCCAAACATCTAGAAAATATTGCCAAAGGTTCTTTCAGTTACTTTTTTAAACAAAGAATAAGAAAAAAATTAGAAGTCTAAACAATTTATTCAAAAAATAAAAATTTATAGGTGCAGTAACTGATAATCCCTGCTATATCCCATAAACTATAGCATTTTTCAGTCCAAATTGAAAGGAGGAAAAAAAAAGTAAAATACTGCTGTTTGGTTTACATGATAAAAGAGTTTAACTTCTCCCTCAAACAGCTGAAGCCAAACTAAGAAGTCACATCGTGTGTTTTTCTATGCATCAGACAGGCTCCAGGCTCATCTTGTGGATTCCCTTTCAAGCTGGACAGATAGGAAAACTTCTCTTCAAATCTTCACTTATTTTGATTAATTTGTCACAAACAAGTCACAAATAGAAATCTGACAGGCATTTGATTCTTTGCGAAATTAGCCACTCCACTCCTTCCTAATAAATCTTCATGTCCTGCTCTTTGACTTATTCAAGACAGCAGATTGCCTTTTTAAAAACATACTATGGCTATTAGCAAATCATGGTTGTGGTACTGTCAAAGCATTACTGAGTCAAAGAGTGCTGCCCCATCCCATTCTTCTCCACAGCATAAAGCGTCCCACATGCTCTCTGCTTCCATTCTTTCCCATCCTCTCTCTTCTCAATATCTTTCACCATCAGATTGGCATTGGCAGCCAGCCAACCAGCCGGCACTTTAGCTAGACAAGTGCTGTGCTGATATGCCTAGATAGACCTTTGAAGTGTCACACAACAAGTCCAACAAGTTCGTTTTCTTCCCATTTAAATACTTTTTGCAGAGGGCCCCAGCTGCAAGGTAGGCTTCCCATCATTATTTTCTTTTCAAAACAGCTCCTTTCTGAAATGCTTTGACCCTCTATGAGACTTTTGAGAATTTGGCCAAGAGATGTTTTTGTAAATGATTTTACATTATACCTACACTAGCTATATACCCTGCCCCAGAAGTCCAAGTTCAGAAAGTCATGGTCAGGTTGGTTAACACAATTTTTAATGAGCACTGATGTGACATGATGCTTCTATCAAAATGCAAAGAGCTGTTATTTGTCACTGCTTCCCATTACAGCACCTTCTGAACAGGGGCATAGAAATTAAACAAGTAGGACTGGGTGTATTTAAAAAAAACATTGTGCATCAGGCTGAAAAAACGCATGGTCTGTGTTGGTTTTGGCAAGTTCTCCCATGCCTGAACCCACTGGGTCTTGATTTTCTTTTATTTTGTTACCACATCTGAAGTTGCACTGAGAGTAAATCACAAGCAGAGCCTCATTCCCCTCTCCTCTTACAAAAAGCTGTTAGTGATGCTGCCATGGGGGCTGTCACTTCCCAGGAGCAAAACCATGAGCTTCTGGGATAATTCTCTTTTGGGATAAATGACTTTTTGTAGGCAACCTTCAGTCTCATCTTCTTGTAGAGAATTATGTTGCTTGATCTGGGTGGGGACAGTGAAGCAGGTTGCATCTTTAGAAAAAGCCTCTCTTTTTGGATGTTGCTGCTTTCATACAGTTATACATCAAAACTGGTAGTCCTTCATTACTGCTCATGGTGATGCTGGCCTACCTTTTACTCTCAGGTAAATAGCAGGTGACTTCATTAGGAGCCTTCCTACACACCTTATCATCCATATACCTGCTGAACACGTGAGACTCTTCAAGGTGGCAGGACCCCTCCATAATAACCTGGTGCACATGGCCAACAACAGGGCAATTTGCTTTCCCACATACACTGCCTTTCGCTTGTCCTTACATCACCAATTTGCACACCCAGCATTATCTCACTGATCACCCTGACATTAACTTCTCTTAGGAGGGGCAACCACCACACACAGATCTGAAGCACATCACAGGTCCGCAGGACTCAGAAATGCAGACACTTGTACGGTATTTAAGCAAATGTTGCTTTCTTTGTTGACTGGATCTGTTTCACTTAACAAACCTGCAAGCAGAGAAAAACTACTTGGGTGTCTGCTGCTGTAGGAGTGTTACAAGCAGTGAAATCAGAATTTTGCCTTGCGTTAGTCCTGGAAACAGCCAAGTGGATACACAAGGCTTTTTCCAAATGCACCATGTCTAGGCCAAGAATCACCTCCCTTCACACACATGCCCAACAAACACCTCGGTGGCAACTACAGGAATGGGTTGAAGAGAAGCAAGCAATGTTAGGTGAGGGTATTTTTACAGCCTTACCCAGTGTTACTTGCTCATGATCACGGACACCTGTTTCTCAAAGGATGTTGCTTTTATCTGTACATCTCTCTCCAGGTCACTCAGAGGGTCTGTGGCCACTACAGGCTTGTACAGACCGCCACCAAGTGCTCTGGAAACCATCCCTTCTGGCTTGAAAAAAGTTTGTGTGAAGGTGCAAGTGTAAACCTTGAGAATTCAAAGCACCGGAGCTTTAATTCTGACTCACCACTTATTTGTTTCTGTCTCAGCTTCCTCCCTATGGAAGCAAGGAAGATTAAATTTATTCTTTTTTCTCAAGGGAGTTGGAAGGAATCATCATTGTTCATATTTCTGTTTAAGCGTGCAGTGTGTAAACACCTCAGCTCAGTTAAGCCATTCAAAACTCAAGTTATGTTGATTTTCTCAACATTTCCTCCCATTTGTTACACATTCTTTGCCATGAGCTGAGCCCACGAGTCCAAACACAAACTAGAAAGCATGACATCCCTATCCAGAGGACTTTACAAATTAAAGTCTCGCACTTAAAACTCAAACACGAGCCACTCACATGTCCAACATGAAGCGCATGCGTGAATTCTTTGTATGACCGAGGCCGAAGACTAGATTAAAAAGCAAAAGTAATCAACAACAGACATGGGGAAAAACATGCAAGGGAGTGCAGCACCAAAGGCAGCAACCTAAGGCATCTATTTTTAGCTTTTTTCATTCCCGATTTACGTGGAAAGCCGCAACCACACAAAGGTTCTTCCCGAGGCAAGGGCACACTCTAACTTACTTTCCCTCCAGTTTAGGGGGGCAGCAGCGAACCCAAGTTTCGCATGCCCTGGGATGCGGGACGCGAGCAGTGGGACACCCCTCCATCCCCCCCAGCACCTCCAGTTCCTGCTCAGGCCGCTTCCCCGCAGCCAAGGAAGGACCGACCGACCCCGCACGCCCTCCCACGTGTCCCCCAGCCCCCCGGCGGGCACATGGCACCCGCCGCTCGATCTCACCACCCTCCCCCCGACCCCGGGCTGCGAGCCCCCCACTCCCCAACCCGCTGCTCGCTGCATCCCGCCCCAGCCACCCGCGGTCCCGGGCGCCCCAGCCCCCGCTCTGGGAGCGGCGACCGGCGGGGCCGCCCCCCTCTCCCCCTCCCCGCCCCGGGAGGAGTCCCCACCTCCCGACCCCTCCTCCTCCTCCTCCTGCTGGAAGGGGAAATATGAAGCGGAGCAGCCGCCGTGCTTCGCGGAGACGACGGAGGACGCGGCGGCGGAGCGGGCATTCTCGGGCACCGAGCGGCGGCCGAGCCGGAGCCCTGTCGGGGCGGCGGTGTGCGGGGCAGCGGTGTGCGGGGCAGGAGCCCTGAGGAGCGGGAGCGGCAGTGTGCGGCCGTCCCCGGCCCCGGAGGGTGCCTGGCGGTCCCCGGCCCCGCCAGCCGCCTGCTCCCAGCGCCGGGCCGTGGGCTGCCCGCGGCGGGAGGTGGCGGCGGTGGCGGCCGGAGCGGAGGCGCCAGGAAAGGGGCTCTGCGAGGCGAGGAGATGTCCGCCCCGTACGGCAGCCTGATGAGATACCTGTTCCCAGCCCTGCTGCTTCACGGTGAGTGTGGGGACGAGGGGCAGGGCGGGTCGGCTGCCTGGGGGTCCCCGCCCGCCTGCAGGGTGATTTCCTCGTGGTGCGCCCCAAAAAGCCGGCCGGGTTGCGAAGGGACCTCGTAGCTTCGCGGATCGGGGGGAAGAGGGTCGCGGGTGGGTGCGCTCGCCCGTCCTGGCTTTCGGGAGTTGGGTCCCGGCTGTTCAAGCCGGGGGGTCTGGCAGAGGAAGGGTCCGTATGCATGCCGAAGCGGGTAGATACCTCGTTCGCTCTGCCTGAACCCCCGTGTTAGCAGCACCCCTTTGCAAAGCGTGCGGGCGCGGCGCGGCGCCCAGCCGGCGTGGGTAGGAGCGCGGAGGGAGTGCCCCGCTCCCAGGTTGGTGTCGGCGATGTTGCCGTTTCACGCCCGTAACTGCTTGGATAGAGCAGCAGGTTCGGACACCCCACACAAAGATGCTTTACTCACCTTCGGGCAGAGAGGTTGCTCTACTGAACTCCGCGTAAAAATGTCCCACGGGACCCGTGTTTCACCTGCAGGCAAGGAGGGTTTTGATGTGGAGGTATTTGCTGGGAAGCCTCAGGTAGGAGAGTCTGCCAGCCCTGGGTCTTGTACACAACTAAAATTTTTTTTGCTGCAGAGCTCAGAGACTCTGGGTGTCATTACCCTCAGTTCTGCTTAGATAACTTTCTCTGCTTAGCCCTGGACTGGCACTTCTTTGAAACTGCTCAGTAGGCAAAGTTTTAGTGAGAAAAGCCAGTGTAATTAAACTTAAACTTACAAGTTCAGCTTGTAAATCCGTAGTTGGGCGCTTAAACGGGTAACTCATCTTTCTAGAAAGCCAGTGTTCTTCAAGAGCAACTTCTGAAAAGGAGGCTGTTTAATGAGCTGCTTAGGTATGTCTAACATTTGGCAGCCAGATTTGAAAAATCCAGGCGCGATATTGTTCTGAGTGACTTAACCTACTCGGTTACAGGATCATTTTGAAGAGTGTTCCTAAACCTGAAGTACTCTGTAGCATCCAGCCTTCTTCAGTTAAATTTCTTAGGGCCCCAAGCTTTCTCATAAAACAAGGGGTTTATTTATTTGGGGTTTTTTTAACTGTTACAATGCAAGTGACCTCCATGGATTCAGTGTGAGAGATGGAAGCATTCTAAGGATTTCAAAGCTATTCCTGGGGTTGATTTTGTGGAGCAGGGATTGTCTCTGTCCATGTTTGTACAAGTGCTAAGAACACAGATGGTATTCAATAAATAATAAAGAGCATGGGCTTCTGATTGTGTATTTTGTTTTGAGAAAGAAAGAGCAAGAGACTTTGTTCCCCAGGAGGGAGTTTTATACCCTTCTCACAGCTCAGCTATAAAAAAAATCTGAAGAGTGTAGAAATGTCTTTAGTTGAGCCAGACCTGCTGGGGTGCCAGAGGTGTTTTTTAAGTCTGTGATCTGAGATGTGAAAGTCAAAATGGGAGGTTTGAAGTTAGAGAGTAAAGAGAGGAAGTGTAATTACAGGGTTGGACTCCCCAGCTCATCTGCTTGGAATTACAGAGCAGAGCTGAACCCTGGCTGGAGCAGGAAACAAATCAGGACCAGTGATCAGATCAAAACAGCAGCTGCCAAAAGAGGATGAAGGAGGAAAACCATCTCTTTCTTCCATCTGCAGTTATACATCACCAAATAACATGAACTTAAGTTATTGTAGAGAGGAGTAACTCAGCACCTCCTGTATACACACCTTGGTAACGTAGCAGTGCACAGTTTGATCTAAGCACTGGGAAACTACTGCCCTCTTACAAACTTGACAATGACATAAGTGGCATAAATGCACTGAAATGTAGCTTGTCTAAATGTATTTACCTTGTTAGCTTTAACTTGGCCTAGAGCTTTTCTCTCTGTGCCACAGAGTCAACAGGAACATCCTTTGGTCAGCAGCTAGCCTGAATTGGTAATTTGTAAGAATAACCAGCGATCCCAGGGGATCACAGTGTTAAGCCTTTTTACAGCACGTGATGTTTTCTTTTGCATTTCTATCACACATGGCAGTTTAAGGGTTAAAAGCGAGTGAGTGTGGGTGGGTGAGGATTTTTAAAGCTTAAAGCTTCCTAACACAAGTTAAAATGTCCTGTAAGGCTGAAGCTTCTGCTTTCAATACATTAAGAAACCTGTACTTTCACATTGCTGAATTTAAATTTGGCAAAACTTGTCTTCATTAATCAAAATAAAACCTGTACAATGTTAGGAGTAAAAAAAAATAAAAAAAAAAATTTAAAAAGGCTTGCAGCTGGAAGTTGTCCATTATCAGTGTTTTCTTTGCTTAGACAAAAAGCCACAGAAGTTTCAAATGTCAAATGCTAAGATCATTCAGCTCCAGAAAACCCAGTTAATAAGAGCTACATTCAAGTGGATTCAAAACAAATTTAGCTAATTTCATTTGTAAACTTTTTTCTTTACAAATACAGATGCTAAGAAGAAACTTTAGCATATTTATAATTATTTTACTGTTAGAGTAATGAATTAGAAACTCTAAATGAAACACAATTTGTTGATAGCATTATGGAAAGAGTACTAATAAAGATGATGAAGACAGGACTGATAGGCTTTCAGAGTAAAACTATTTATGGTCTTGGAAGTTCTCTAGCAATATTGTTTGAATTAGTTACATAGAGATGTTTGTATTTCAAAACCTCTTCAGGAAAAAAAATAAGTAAATGTATTAGGAGATACAAATAACCATATCCATAAAATGGACAAATACTGTGCTCTGTGCTAAAAGTATATGTGATGTTCCCTCAGTAAAGTAGTGTATTTCAAAATCTGGAAGACAATTAAGAGAGAGAAAGACACACTGCTTAGTGTTAAGGCTTGTAGAGTTTGCAGAGGAGGTTAGAAGATTGACTCAATTTTATTCACAGTTTTGCCAGCATAAATTCACTTTCACTCTTCTCTGCAGCTTGACTATGGGCTAACAGTGGTACCACATAGGTGTCATGAATGAAAAGGGTGACTTTTGTCTATAGGAGGTGGGCTGCCAGATGATGAAGCCCAGCATTAGCCTCAACCATGCTGAATGCAAATACCTTTAGCTATTCAAGGCAAGACTAGTATTTTACTGCTGTTTGGATGCTTTAAGCAAGGCTGATAGAGGGTAGGATTATACATAGCAAGCTTCTTCTGCATTGTCTTTACTCAGGCACAAGTTTCCCATTGGCACTGGGAAAAAGTTCCACATGAGTAAAATCTTGGTGCCAAAGTGTGTAGAAGGTGGAGCAGAGGTCTCCAGGCTGCATGGCAGATGTTTCTGACAGAGAACAGATGTTTCCTTCAAAGAGGACAAGACTAAACTACCGTTGATATTGAATTGCACTTACATCCCAGTGCTGCACCCACTCATGCCAGTGGCAGAGTTCCTGCTGCCCTGAAGGGAAGGAACCTTTAACCCTTCAGGACTTAATAAACAAGCCCACACTCCAAGCAGTGGCTTTTCACCTTGCCTGGGTAGCAGTAGTCATCCCAATTAAGAGCTGAACTTCAGTTTAGTGGAGGTTATCAGCTGTGTAACTGCTTGGCACTTGGTTCCCTGACCTCTTCCAGTATGGGGTGTTGTGTAAGGACTCAGCTGGATCACAACAGAGAACCTCAATGCTAGGCCAGTCAGCCATAAAGGAGTTTTATTTTAGAGCTCCCATCTAGAGATAGTTAAAATCTGTCTTTAGGATCTTGTGTGCTTTGAAACATTCATTTCTCTCTGATCAGAGCCTCTTTGAAAGCTGTACCTGGAAACTGTATGCACAAGAAAGGCAACAGATACATGTGAAAGGAAATCATTGCTCTGTCTGCTTCCATGGCCATAAAACCCAGCTTTCCTTTCCCAACCCTTTTGTTTGTAGTAGCTAATTTAGGTCCCAATCCTCTTTGAAGTTTCAAGTGCAGGGAAAACACTGGTAAACACAGATCTCAGCTTGGTAACAGGACATTATATTCTCCATAGCAATTACATAAGTTTGCAATGTAGCTAAAAGCCTGTCATGGGCGTTATCTAACACTATCCCACATGAAGAAAGAGCGTAAACCAAATGTCTATTTATTTAATTGTGCAGGGCAACTGCCCAGATAAGGAGAGCTATAAACTTAATCCAGCCAATTACTCTTTATCTGTTGTAAGGTTTTTCGAATTTGAAACAAGTTCTAACTTGAAAAGAGCTTGCTGCAGAAATCAAGCATGAATGTTAAAAAGCTTCTATCAGAGATGAAGGCATCGCATATTTTGAACTTGTATTTTCACTCGAGGCTGTTTTAATTCATAATAAAGCAGTGCCTTTCTGGATTCACATTGCTATAAATGAAAGAAAAACTGAAATAGTTCCTGCTGAGCAATCCCAATCTAAATCCAGGTTTGATTCCCACTTTCAGGTAACATTTACTCTCCCACCTAGCAAAGGGTGAACCTGCTGAATGCCTAGTAGCTTTGGGTCTGGTTTGAAGCGCTACACTTGGACATGTTTGAAGCCATGGTTCAGATTCTGATAAAGGTGTTCATTAAACTGATGCAATCTAAACAGTTTAAGATTTAAGATTATTTCTTATACTTCTGCAATTCTGGCATAGCTGAGAACAGAATTTGGCCAGGGTGTTTAGGCATGAATTAAACTATAAGAATTTCTGTTCAAGCACAACTCCACTTATCATCTGTGCTGCAGTTGTACATTATTTGCATACTGGTTTTCAGAAAACCAAGACATTTATTCTAGCAGCTCACAGGTTTTTGCAGAAATGTTGGAGGAGAGCTTTGCCATAGCCATTTTTTAAACACCTTTGGGTAACAGACTGCCAACAGATTGCCCTTTTAAGATTTGTATTTTACTTGCAGCTATGTGCAGAAATCTTTGAAGAGCTTGAAAGTAACCTATCTTCCCTTTAACAATTACTTTTATCTGAAATGGCTGTTCCCACATGAGACACAGGTTTATAGGTGAGCCCGAAGCCCTCTGGTGCAGTGCATGCTCCTTTCTACCTCTTACTGGAGTGGCAGCTGTGTAGACCTCCACTTTCCCACTCAAATGGATATTGCATCTGCCCCTCTCAAGTGTGATGGTTGAGGGCCTGGGCAAGGCTCCCCAGCTCGATGTAGCACCTCATAATATTTTCAACCAGTTTGGTGCTAAAGATGTAATCTGCACTGCTAGGGCTTGGTTATGAAAGAGCAGTTGTATATCAACCATCAGAAAATGCATTTATTTTGCTTTGTTTTTCTAACTGGCATTTCTGATGCATCTGGCATCCTGGCCTGTATCAGAAATCACTAGGGAGTTCATGGCACTGGTGAGGCCACACCTCGAGTAATGCGTTCAGCTTCAGGCCCCCCTCTACAAGACAGACACTGAGGTGCTGGAGTGAGTCCAACAAAGGGCAACAAAGCTGGTGAAGGGTCTAGAGAACAAGTCTCATGAAGAGTGACTGAGGGAACTGGGGTTTTTAGCCTGGAGAAAATAAGGCTGAGAGGAGACCTTATCACTCTCTAGAGCTACCTGAAAGGAGGTTGTAGCGAGGTGGGGTCAGCCTCTTCTGGCAAGTAGCAAGCAACAAGGCAAGAGGAAAGAGCCTCAAGTTGTGCCACGGAAAGTTTAGATTGGAAGTTAGAAGAAACTTGTTCACTGAAAGGTTTATAAAACACTGGGATAGGCTGCCCAGGGAGGCGGTTGAATCACCATCCCTGGAGGTGTTTAAAAGACATGTAAATGTGGTGCATAGGGACATGGTTTAGCACCAGAGTTGGTAGAGTTAGGTTAATGGTTGAACTCAATGATCCTAAGGGTCTTTTCCAACCAGAATGATTCTGTGATGTATTCTGGAATTTTCCCTTTCCATTTGGACTTGCTCCTTTGCATACACAGCTGCCATGGAGTGAGTGGAACAATCCTATGACCTCTGGCTGTCATGTGGCTAAAGTGAAATCCAACTAGAGGCTTCACAGAATTGTTGCTACTCATGTCATGCAAAGATTGTTTTTTGTTTGAAGTCTGTCATGCTTTTGAATGATAACATGGTGGATTTTATTTATTTATTATTTTTAACAAGTGGGTAAGATGCCTACATAATACATAACCATGTAAAAGTTGGAGAGAGTCTGAGATATCTCAGTTGAGTCTGAGATACGTGACTTGTCATGGAGGTACTGAAACCTACCATCTGTCTGTGCCATAGAGAATAGTAGAGTTGGATCTCTTTGAATGAAACTGGTGGCTCCAACTATGTTGCAACTGCATCTGGGCTCCAAAGTGGGCTTTGAAAGAGCCATGGAACTCTTTTCCCAGTTTTGTGAAAACACATTTTAACCTCAAGCCTTCCAGCAATATCCCAGTTCACATGCCAAATGGATTGTTTAGACTTAGTGCCATCATGCCTGCAGGACCCTGTTTTTGCAGAACACTTTGTTGTGCACTGCCAAGGGTGGAGCAGCGGGACAGGGTTCTACCACTTAACACCTGCTGTAAGGAGAAGCACAGGAAGACAGTGTTTGGTTTACTGCCCTGTGTGGGAAGAGTATCATCGGTCTTGGTGTTTGATCTTCAGATGGTATAAGGGGAAGTTATGGCTTCTTTGTATGGTAGTCATATGTATTGGCATCTGTCAGTGAATATAAAAGCATTGAAATTAATACTTGATAAGGAAGGAGTCTGTGCTAAATTATTTCCTTGCCCCAGCAACACAGACATAGGTAAACATCCCATCATTGCCTTTTATTTTCATACCATCATTCATATTCTGATATTCTCATCCTCCTTACGTTATGTTGCCTAGCATGTGTGTGTTTTCTACATCCCTTTCTCCATCTCTGTAGCCTTCGTTATGTTCTCATGGCTGTCTTGATTACCTAAACTTGTTCCTGACCTCATTTGTCACAGTTTGATGGACAGAATCCCAAACAAATACCCTCTGCAGGTGCAGATCTCCGGGGCAAGGAAGGATGCAAATATCCTTCCATCCACTGATTACAGTTTATCATTTGCAAGTTGCAGACTTGCCTTGAGGCCTTTTCAAAAACCCCTTCTTTTCATTATTTCCTCAAGGGAGTGATTTGGACTGTATCATGCGGTTACAGCATTTTCTGCTTTGATATGTGCACATACAAGTTGGTATCCTCCCACAGATGGATTTTTGCTTGGGGAAATTAAATGCCCAAGTATGTTTAAAGGAATCATTCATTTTTAAGTGTGTCTGTATTCATGAATCATATGACATGAGCTAGGCAAAATACAACTGCTTAAAAGCAAATGGTATAGTCACTTGAACCAATCCAAAACCTCCTCTTGATAGCAGATTTCAAATGCTTAACAACTTCAAGTGGAAACGTAAATTTTCAAAGACTTTTTCAGTGTGAGATAATATGTCTTCAGGAGACATCCTGACAGCTATGTTTCTGTGGAAAGAGCTAGTACTGATGGCTACAGCCTCTACAGAATATCAGTAGAAGTGTCACTTCTGACACAGAAAATGTTCTGAAGCCATGGGCTGGAGCACTCCATTTCAGAATGAGCTGCTGAAATTATGTGGACTTTTTGAGCATGTGGAAATTTAGAGCTAGAAAAGGGTGTTAGAAGGCAAGTTTTCAGCCACCAGTTGTGATTCATAATGACAAAAATAAGTAGAGTGGTAAGTTTATCTGTACCTGGCTGAACTTGTTCTCCTGGCAATGTGTGATGGTCTGTGATATGTGCTCCGTACCCACAGAGCTTCAGATAAACCTAAGTTTTCAAGAGTGTCCAAGTGAGGTGAGCTGCAGACATTGCACAGCACAGAACTGCTGTGCAGAGGTGCTGGCTTCAACCCAGGAGTGTACATGAAGCACTAACCCTGTCTGGTGAATCCTGCCTCTTCAAAGATGCTGTCAGCTAAAGCAAAGCATTGCTCTGCCATGGCCACTTCTAAAGTGGCTGTACAGTTTCTGGCTGCAGAACAGGAGTTGATTGGTGCTACCATGAGTGACTCTGTATATGTAATGTAGAAATACCTGAGAAGCCTTGACTTCCAGAAAGGGGGAAGCATTGACCCTCTGAAATACAGGCTCCTTGAAGGGCATCTCAGTCAACATGCTCAAATATCAAAGTATCTCTAGTGTTTATTACCCTTGAGAAAGCAAGGCTGTAAATTCTCAGTCAGATGGAAGGATTATTAGTAACCTGCAACCAACCTACCAGATTTTCCAGTAAAGACTTTGTGAGGTTGTATTCATTCATCTCATTAAATCTTGAGATCATTCAGTGGTGAGCACTGTTTACATTCAAGTGTTTATTGTATTCTTTACCCTGCCTACTGGGTAAGTCCTTGCCTTTGTTTAGCTTAAGGAATTGCTATTTTCAAATGGTTGACGTGTATTTGTATTTTTAGCAATGCCATGTTCCCAGGTGTTACCCAAGCTTCTTCCGGAAAATCTAAGACCAAGCCAACACAATGAATCACTGACACCGTTTTCTTTTTTGCAATAGAAAGTGGCAGAGGTTTGAAACAGTGTCAGCCTAAAACCAAACTGATTTTCCTGGAATTCCTGTAGCAATACTGCGTGCTGCCCAAGCATGTGCCTGAGCGTTAGTTGGGACCTGGGGGAAAAAGTATAGGATCCTGCAAGAGGCAGCTCGATGCAGTGTTTGGGGTTGCACCGTGCATTGGTGATCCCCAACAGCCCAGGTCCTGAGCCAGGTCTGCCAAGAGGGCACCAGCAAAGATTGGGGTGAATCCTAGACCCTTCCCCTGGGACACAGGTTAGCAAGACCTTCCTCTCCCGAGACGGCTGCCCCAAATTCCCAGCCAGCGCCTCCACCCCACCCTGTATTTGCTTTCTAGCCTGCTGGTTCTTAAATTCCTTCTGGCAAAGTAATACAGTTTCCAACTCATTATGTAAGGTTCATGTTTGTCACCTCTTAACCTCTAGATGTGTGTTTTTCTTTTGATCCATGTTTTCCAACATATCTAAGAGCAGGCTGTGCCTAAAAGAGTAGAGATGCATTCCCTCTGAAACTATGTATTCATTTCGTTCAATTAATATTGTGTAGAGAGGACACTGGTGGGTTTGGTATGTGTACATTACTAGAAACCAAAATTACTGTGTGCTGGAGATAAAATTAGCTTTTGAAATTCCTTTTCCCCTTTAAAATAAAAATAGCAGAATCTGCCTTTAATTGACCACCTCAGTCATCACAGAGGCTTCCTGTGTGCAGAGGCTTTGCTTTCAATATCTGTTTTCCCTTGGTTTTAAAGAGTAGTCTTTATTTGTAAGTTTATTATAGAAGAGTTCAAATTAGAGGTGGGCTGAAACCACAAAGTTCAAGTCCGGATCTGGATGCAACCTTCTAAAAGTTCCATGGCCCAGGTTTGTTATTATCCTGACCAGAGATTACAGAGGTGTTTATAAAATTCAGGTTCAGAGCCACATCTCCTGGGTGAGGAAATGCAACAATTTGGTTCATGGCCTTTTCCTCAGTATACTTCATAAAGCCAATTTATTTAGTGAATTATTAGTAGGCTGACAGAGCTGAAGAGGTTCGCTTTTTTTTTTTCAGGTGAGAAATGAAAATTAAACAGTACTTTCCTAGACACATAACATTGCGAACAAGTGTCATTCAACACAAGACGTTCACAACCTCCTTTATCGTGTTGAAGCCCTTCTCAGTGGGATCTCATGATAATTTACATTTTTCTGTCATAGGGCTGGGAGAAGGTTCTGCTCTTCTTCACCCAGACAGCAGGTCCCACCCTCGGTCCTTGGAGAAGAGCGCATGGAGGGCTTTCAAGGAGTCACAGTGTCATCATATGCTGAAACACCTTCACAATGGAGCCAGGATCACTGTGCAAATGCCTCCTAATATTGAGGGACACTGGGTCTCTACTGGGTAAGGAAAGATGAGACAAGGTGCTTGAGTGATACATGTGGAAAGGAAGGCCAAAAGGGAGCAGAGGGAAGGGTGACTATTCCCACTTTAAGCAGCAGGGGAAATATTTCCTTTAATATGGTGATGCTCTACATTCCAGATGCTTTCTATATGTTTATGCTTAAAAGGAGAAGGAGTGACATTATGTACATGCATAGAATAGCATGCTATAAAACTGTCTTGATGAATCAATTTATAGTCTGGATTTTAAACAGCATGCTGTTTAAATTTCTCTTTGAATAGGCAGGAGCCCAAGATGCCAAAATTAATGCTTACTCAAACATGACATTGTGCTATCTTTGACTATATGCATTAGATCCATTGAATGGGCCCTTGTTTTCAGAGCATCTCTCTAGCACAGATTTTATTAGCAAAAGAAATTAAGAAGCTGTATTTCACCAGTTCTACTCTCTAGACATAGAGACTTGTAATTCAGAGAGCTGTTTTGCTTTCTGTGTCTCAGCAGGCGATATCCACATGCTTATTTGAAGTGACTTGTGGTAGGAAAGACTGGGGTATTTTAATACAAAGGAGTGTATTCATGTTAAGCAGTGTGGATGCTACAAGAGGGACAAGATAAGGCACAAAAGGACTTTCTGAAGGAAGTGGAATTGAACTGCCATTTACACCTTCAGAAAAAACTCCTGGTTGAGAGTGGTAAAGCTGAGGACACGTTCCTCCACATCCTCTGCAGACCAGAGCTGGTGGAGAACCACCAAGAAGCTTGTACAGCAGCTATAGAAGCTAGTTCTTTGTACTGTTCTGTGGCCATTTGACATTTCACTTTCTGATGTTATCAGTCCTTTTGATAAATCTACCATGCAGAAGAGAAGACAAGATGTTTAATAAGCTGCTGCATTTTTTCAGAGAAGAATTGGGTCACATGGTGGTCCCTAGACAAAAAGGAAATGCAAAATATGACCTAACATATTTAAAACTGCAAAGATAAAGCCCTTAGTAAGATCACCATGAAGCAGTATATTAATAACAGCATAACAGCAGGGCAATTGTTGGTTAACTGGCATGCCACAGATGCCAAGCTCCTATTTACCCCCATTTATGCCAGAGGGACACCAGCACCCAAGTGTCTCTGTGTGCCCATGCAGGTTTGCTCCATCTTGCTACCTGTAGAGTACATGACCTTGCTAAAATCTCGTTTCCTTCACTTTCTGTCTTCCCACAGCTGTGAAGTTAGAGCAGGCCCAGAGTTCATCACAAGATCTTACAGGTTCTACCACAATAATACATTTAAGGCCTATCAGTTTTATTACGGTGGCAATCGCTGCACAAACCCTATCTACACATTAGTTATTCGTGGCAAAATACGTCTCCGCCAAGCATCCTGGATCATCCGAGGGGGTACTGAAGCTGATTATCAACTGCGCAACATACAGATCATATGCCACAATGAAGCAATAGCCAAAAAATTAAGTGAGTTGGTGAACCATACCTGTCCTGGATTTGTACCAGAAGATAGTCCCTGGGAGCAGGATGTGAGCTATGATTTGCTGAGAGAAGAGAATGGCTGCGAATGCACCAAAGCTCTGAATTTTGCCATGCATGAACTCCAGCTGATCCGTGTGGAGAAGCAGTACCTGCACCACAATTTGGACCACCTTGTGGAGGAGCTGTTTCTCGGAGACGTTCATACTGATGCTACTCAGAGGAGGTACTATCGGCCCTCCAGTTACCAGCCTCCTCTTCAAAATGCCAAGGTACGTGTCTATGTATGCCCTCTTTTTAAGATGCTAGTGACAAAGCCCATGTGCTTCTAAAATAAGAGGTGGGTTGCAGCCTTACAGCTGAAGCAGCCAATTAAAAAAAATAAATCACAGAATGTATTTTGGGAGAATAGTAGCTCTTCTGTGGTTTATGAGGCTGCAGCAAATGTGGAAAAAGTAGGCTGATGAACTAAGGTCAATAAACTCAGTAGACTGAATGAATTAAACTTGTCTGCAGAGATAGGAGTTGTTGGCTGGGACCATGGCTTTAGAATAGCAGCTGAAAAGAAAGTTTGATACAGGGATGAAAAAGGACAAGAGAAACAGGCATGTGGATGCTTGTGTAGCTGCAGTATTGCCCGAGAGAGGAAATCAAACTGTATCAGCATATGGAAGTTGAGTGATCCAATAACCTGAAGAGAAAAAGAGGAAATTGCAAGGTAGACACGTGAAAAGGGCAGCATGAAGGAAAAAACCTGATGGGCTGTGCAGGTCATGGATCCAGATGCAGGCACACACATTAATAAAATAAAAAACAGGTGAATTTTGAACAGGGCTCTAATTCCATTTGATAATTCAGTTTTCAAAGGGGCCTCAAAGTGCCCTCAGCTTCATTGTGAACTGATCAACCCATAGAAAGTTAAATAAAAATCAAACAGGAAGAGTAGACATTGATGGCCTGTAGCAGGAAGGCTGTCTATAGATCTTTCCTGGTGACATTTTAAAGGCAGGCGGCGATTGGAACCGCATTGCTGCGGCTGCCGGTGTGCTCCAGCTGGGCACTGCCACAGCATCACTTCCAGCTAATGGGTTGTCACCATTTTTAAACATCTCATTGCAACCAACTCAAAATCAGCTACAGCTTGTCAGAAACAGCACGGAACGCAACAGGGGAAATGAAAGTTTTGATGAAAAAGTCTTGGCTTTCCCTTCCATTCAAAACTGGCCACCCTGGGCTGCATCTGCCTTCAGTGAACATCACATTTCAATGGTTCAGGACCTTACATGACCTGCCTTTAATTGTTTTAGTAGCCTGGCCTAGGGAGAATTTTAATCCACAGTCAACTGCATCTCTGTATGAAGCTGCTGTCATTTCTGTCATTCTTATGCGCTCTTCAAATGACCAGGGACAAATTTGCATTTTCTTTTTAAAAAGGAGTTTCAGCAGCAATATATGAACCACAGCATGTTCCTCATAAAAACTGTACTTGAATTTAAACATGCACTTTAACTTTCTCTTTGCTTATTTGGGAGTGAGGGTTCTTTCCTAAATCTTTTCCTTGCAGGTATCTGTAGGTACAATTTTACAAATTATCTGACACCAGCTATCTGTTTTATCTGTACTAGAAAATATGGTAGATCTTTTTCTGACCATGTGAAACAGAGTAAAAATCTTGATTTAATTCACCTTAGCTAATTATATTTTCTGGTCAAATCTAGTTGTCTTATTATGAGCTGACAGAGAACATAGTAAATGCTTACACTTCTATCTTGTAGTGATTTCATTATAGTCAGAATGATCAGGTGTACTGTCGACCAGCTTTATAAAAATAATACTTTTGTTCAGGTCTGCTGTAATTTTAAGACACACTGGTAACGATTTTCCTACTGTTTTTTTCTGCTACCATAGCATCACTTTTTTTCTTCTAAAATATAATGCCTTTGACATATAATGCTCAAACTTATGGTACCAAGTCTTGCATAATGGTCTCTTTCTTGAGTCACATTAGCTGAATAAACTGTGAGACTACTGAAAACTCATGTGTGTTCCCAAAGTCCATTATCACAGGCACAATCCAATCCATTCTGACGGGATGGGTGACATCCCTATGTGGAAAGTAGGAGCAGCCTCAGCCTGCCTGCCTGGGTCACCCTGTATGCTGTTATCCCTCAGTCCCAGATGTCTGCAGGTCCTACCCTGGGGTACCCGTGCACTCTGACTGGGGAGAGCCTGTGGTGTGGTTCCAAGGGAGGCTTCCACGTGGTATGTTTATGAGAACTGGGGGAGAAGAAAGATAAACAAAGAGGACTAGTTATCCTCTGATATTCATGAAGTACAGTGCTTCCAAATAGGATTTTTGGTAGCCATGTCTTGGGAGAGGCTGAATCTCAAGGCTGAATTCATGACACTGGAAGCCCATTCTTAAGAATACTGTTGCTACAGAAAGCACATGTGAACTATGAATACACCAAAATACATACAGTTTCTAGCTCTCCATGATGAAACCACTACAGTTTAATAAATGGGAGACCCAGGTCCTGACTTGCAGGACACTGCTTGACTCCCAGTTTGGCCACTTAGGAGAGTTCGGATACCTCTGTTTCTTGTCCAACCTTTGCCTGCAAGGGCTGCTTGGCTCCCACAAAGTATATGTACATTGTGTGGATTACTGGGACACCAGTCTTAGCTGGAGCCTTCAACAGCAAAAGATGTGTAGGTTTAACACAAGTTTAAAGCGTGCAACAATGCAGCTTCTCTTCGTGTTTTTTTTGGTAGGTTCCTCTTGCTCAGATTCAATGCAAGATTTCTTTTTTCTCAAGAGAAGTTGGGCCTGCTGGTACTAGGCTTTCAGCACACTATAAATAACAGTACCCCTAAAAAATGAACCTTTGCCTCAGCTGTCATTAAAGATTTTTGGGTGTTGGCTTGTACTTAACCGTGAAATTCTCTGTACCAACAGGTTTGCAGCTTGGCTGTCTGACCTAGTTTGCCACATGTAGGAGGAATAGTAACAAGAGATGCTTTTTTTTTTTTTTTTTAAGTCCAGGCAGACCACTGAAAGGTTATAACCCTTCTTCTTTGAACTCTTTTCCTTTTCTAATTGTTGCTCCACTGGGACCCAGCTGAAAATGAGTTTAAATGCTAAATTGAGTTTAAAACTACAAGTCACAGACTCCTCTGGAAACTGGACACCATGAATAAATAGAAATGTTAAATCAACTTGTTTTTTTAAGGTTTCTACAGTCATACCAAAAGGTTGAGAAGGCCAGGAAATTGCTTCTGAAGTGAATCAGGTGTATTGTGTGGAATCTTTCATTTAAAGCTTTTTTCATTTTCTTTTTATTTATTTTTATTTTAAACTTACAAAAATATGTCTAAAATAAGTTAAGAGGATTCACATTTTGAGTTAAATTTATAGTTAAGCCTCTATATAGAAGAAAGTTCCACCCAGCTCAAGAGTTTACGCAGCCTGTAAGTTGGATGTGGTAGCCACATTCATTACTTATGTGGTTGAAATGAATGGTAATTAAAAGCAAATGATTGCTGGATATGTTAGGAATGCCAAAGCCACATGATCAGGACTTGAAACAAATAGAATTGGACTTTCTCCAGATTCCTGCAGCAATTTCACCACAGGATGGTAAATCAAAAGGGCTGTCCAAAAACCAGACAGCTTTATGCTAAGCAACAAATCTGAATAAATTCACTGATTACCTCTGTATCTCAAGTGTTCATATAAAATCAGGGAGCTTTTAAAAATATATGTGTCATCTCTTAAGGCTTTGAGTTATCTTAGATAAGAGCATACCTTAAACAAATTCCTCCTGTAAAATACGTGGAAGTTCCTGAGTGCAGCTGATGAATAGGTCACTGTATAGAGTTATCTTCGCAATCCTCTAGACTTGCTCAAGAAATCAATTAGGACTTGCTGATGAACGAGGCTGAAAGTCTTTGATGTCTTTTGACACTGTGAATTTATCAAGAGATTCAAGCTATTGCACATGCAGCTTCTTTAGCCAGCTTGAGAGAGCAGGTGGGTGGGAAGGGCAGGACAGGGTAACTGCTTGGCCATCATTGTACACGTAGTGCAAAATATTAGGACAGCAATTAGGACACCACCAAGGAACCTGACTGGTCATAAAAATCACACCTTATTTCTGAATGTATACGGAGACTTGTAGCATGAAGGAAGGCTTGCAATATCAATTCACTATGCAGAGGAACAGAAGTTGTTTCTGGAGATATCTGCTCTAAAATTACAGGAAATGTGTACATCAGACACGTATTTTGCATCTAGTTGCCTCAACAATAGTGTCTTGTAAACAAAGAACTCCTTGTGCTATTTTGTCATCTGACAGAGTACCAGGAAAGATCAGAGCAGGGCTGTGATGACCGGTCATTCTAGTTAGATCATTGTTTAGGAATAAGGCTGGAGTGGTCTGGAACATCACAAGAAGCCAAAAACATACTAGGATAACCTTCTTTCTGCCTTTGCCATACTCAGACATTTACTGGCCACACACTTTCAGTCGGACATTTTCCCTTGAAAACACAGTTCCAGTGTTTTGATTGTCTATTACAGGTTTCTTCACCTCTGGGTGCTGACTTCCAGCAGCACCTGGCATTTACAGCTAACAGATACAATGTGTAGAGGCTTGTGCTTGGGCTTTCCTTTAGCCAGGTGGTGAAAAAAAAAGTGCACCAAGCTTTTTGTGCTTTTCAAAATTTGAGTCCTCATCTCTGTGAAACTCTAAATTCATCTCTAGGGGAATGCTGTGTAATTGATGAGCTCCATAAGTTAATAATAGGTGTTAAACATGTGAGGTGCCTTAAAGCACCAAAACTGTCATTTTAATAGGATAGGTGACATGCAAGCACATTCACCTGACAAAAAGGACACTTTTCTATTTGTTCTTGTCTTTTGCCCTAGCTCATATCAGAAAAAGAGCAACCAGAAGACATTTGCATTTCAAGTCAATTGTGTTTATTTCAGTTTTATGCAGGGATGTGCAACAGAATCAACATCGTAGATCAGACAGTTGTATAATGATAGTGCTTTTGGATTCCTTCACTATCTCTCCCTTCATGGGAGCAATTAATAAAATCTGTTCCTCAATATCTTAAAATATATGGGATGCATTTGTAGATAAATCTGAACCTATCTTCACCCTCCTTCCTGCTTGCAACTCCTCTGTTCTCCACTGTAAGAAATCCCAGACTGACAACCCTGCAAAGGAGTTGCCACTCTCCAGCATTTCACTTGCTTAAAGTTTTTTAATTAAAGTTTTAAATCTTCTTTATTCTTCATTCCCTTTGGCAAGCTGAATTATAACTGTGTCAACTCCCCAGAGCCAGCCTAATGCATGTTAGCCAACTCCACTTCATATGAGGTCATGCCTGCAAATTATCACTTTTGTGGTGGAGAGATTGTAGCCATTTGTTGGAGAGTTGTCTTGGCCTGCAGTTATCTAAAGCAGTGGAGAAGGAGAGCTTCATATCACACTGAGCAATTCATAAAAGTGTCCTTTCGATGGAATTGGCTCCTTGGCAATGTGAGACAAAGCCCCACCCCACTTCCCTTTTTAAGTTGGAAGCATTTCCTTTAATTGACATTCTCCCAAGGGTTTCCATTTGTCTTCATCCTGGGAGAACTCAGTTATTAACACCAAAACTTGGCACCTGTTTTTTTCAGGTGGTGAGATTTAAAGCATCCTGACCAGGCATGCTTCATTTCAGTCCCAGCTCGCCCTGCCAGTGACACATGGTATTCAGGTGGGCATGGGGGATCATTACTAAGCACATATTTTCTTTCCACTCTTCCTCAGTACTTTTCCTCATGTCAATATGTGCATTCACATGACAGGGGTTTCCTACCCCAGCTTTTGTGACTGTTAGACCCTGCCAGATGCCAGGCTACTAGTTGGGACTGTACTGCATGCATGGTTCAGGCTTGAGCTGGCTCTTGAGGAAACTTGGCACCTGGGCCCCCACCACACACACCACACACCTCAGAGAATCACAGACTCACAGAATGGTTTGAGTTGGAAAGGACCTATAGATCATCTGGTTCCAATGCCCCTGCCTTGGGCAGGGACACTTCCTACTAGACCACGTTGTTCAAAGCCCCATCCAACCTGGCCTTGAACACATCCAGGGATGATGCATCCACGACTTCCCTGAGCGGTCTGTGCCAGTGTCTCACCACCTTCACACTAAAGAATTTCCTCCCAATGTCTAACCTAAATCTGCCCTCTTCCAGTTTTTATCCATTACCGCTTGTTCTTTTGCTACAAGCCCTTCTAAAAAGCCTCTCCCCAGATTTCCTGTAGGCCCTCTTCAAGTACTGGAAGGTCATTATAAGGTCTCCCCAGAGCCTTCTCTTCTCTAGGCTGAATTACCCTAACTCTCTGAGCCTGTCTTCGTCAGAGAGGTGCTCCAGCCCTCTGACCATCTTTGTGGCCTTCCGCTGGACTTGCTCCAACAACTCCATGTCTTTCTTGTGTTGAGGGCTCCAGAACTGGACATTGTACTCCTGGTGGCAAATCAGGAGAGCAGAGCAGAGGGGGAGGATCACCTCCCTTGACCTGCTGGCCACGCTTCTTTTAATGCAGCCAAGGATACTGTTGGCTTTCTGGTTTCTAAGTGCACATTGCTGGCTCATGTTGAGCTTCTTATCAACCATCACGCCAAGTCCTCCTCCTCACAGCTGTTTTCTCCAGCCAGCCTGTATTTTTGTGCTTGGGATTGCCCCAACCCATGTGCATAACTTTGCCTTTGGCCTTGTTGAATTTCATGCAGTTTGCACAGGCCCACCTTCCAACCCTGCAAAGAAAACCCTGTAACCCTGTCATAAAAGGCTACCAAATTTGTAAGGCACAAATTTCCCTTAGTGAAGCCATGTTGGCTGTCACCAGTCACCTCCTTATTTTCCATGTGCCTTAGCATAAGTTTTCAGGAGGATCTGCTCCATGATCTTGCCAGGCACAGAGGCAAGACTGACAGACCTGTAGTTCCCAGGGTCTTTTTTTCCTTTTTTAAAAATGAGGGTTATGTTTCCCCTTTTCCAGTCAGTGGCAACTTCACCAAACTGCCACCAAACCTCCCTGCTGCAAGGCTATGCTGGGTGCTAGCCCTTGCTATTGCAATACTATATAGATGCCACCTATTCTCCTCTTCCGACCAAGAATGAGACCTGCCTCTTGTCACATACTGATAGCTAGTGGACATCAGGGCTGGACAAAGGTGGTTTCATGTCAGCTGAATTCATGGCTCTTCCAAACAAACTCCCCATGCTACAGCCACTAGCACAAACTGAGTGGCTCAGACAGCACAAGTAGAGCATTGTAGAAATATTATTAATGTCAGTACGTGACTTGATAAGGCAGGACATTGTTACAGAAATTTGAAATAAGTGACTTCAGCAGCATGGGGTTATTGTAACTGAGCCAGGCTGGTGGTGGCAGCAGCTCTCGAGGAGAGACCAGGCCTATCTGGCAATGGTGTGGGGATGGGAAGGGAAGATTGTACTGAGAGAAGCCACATTGAATGCCTGGGTTTGAATAAAAAGCAACAGTTGAAAGGCCTGAGTCCCAAGGGAGGCGTCACAGAAAGAAGCCCATGACCTGCCAAGGGTCTGGGGTTGGGTTTCAGTTTGACACTGGCATTGATGAGCAGGGAGAGCAGAGCGAGGAGGAGTCCAGGACAGGCACAACTGATTGCAAAGAGCATGTGTTTTTCCATCTTGCTGAGGCAGAGCTGATATGTGAATCTCTTAACCAGGTTAAGCTATAGGAAGGATGTGTCCACTATACTGTGGCTCCAGACAAAAAGAGAAGAAGAAGTCACTTCCCAAATGACTTGGGGAAACTGTTGTGTAATTTCATGCAAGTCTGAAGACCTTGCAGGTGTAAAACAAACAGCTACTGAGGAAACTAATCGGGTCTACAGCTTCTCAGAATTGTCCACTGCTTTTCCTTAGCCCAAGTTAGCTCTGAACAGTCACAGTCCCACATCTGCCAAACACCAGGCCTCCTATAACAGGAGTTGCGATATTTTTAGATGGCTCAGGAGCTTACTACACATTGCCACCTTCTATGCTTTTGTCTTCTTAATGTGTCTGTTCTGGTAAATACAAGCTATTTGCAGCTATGAAAGATGACAGAGAGAGCCTCTCAGAAAGTGCTGAAAATCCTCCATTAAAAATACAAAAAAATCCCCTAAAAATGCTTTTTATCATTTTTTTAACAGAAACATTTTCCCATGTCTTTTTAAAAATAAGACTCCAATGAAAAATACCACATTCTTTTTTTCAGTCTGTTCTGCTAGGAATGCACTGCCCTCTTAAGTAGTTTGAGCAATGAATCTTCCCTTAAGAAACAGCAAGTTATACTTGAGATAATGCTAATTTTCCATTATGTAAATAGCAGATAATATGTAAATATCAGAACAGTTATCTACTGTAATTCTACAAGAGAAGGGTTGAGTTACAATTTGAGCTATTTCAGGCAAATAGTGGTTTCAATTTTTTTGATTGAGATACAGACACATTTTCAGGATATAAAGAATAAGTAGAGAGACGTGGGAGAGAGTAAATACATTTGAATAAGGTGTTTAGTTGAAAATAATTATGTTTTCAATATTACTGCTTGTTTGTTTTGTCCCTGAATTACAACTTGCAGTGTATCCTGCAATTCCTCTCCTTGATAGCAAGCATTGATTTCAGCTTCTGCTTGAATCATAAGGAATGGGTAGATTTTCTGCACATTTCAAAAAGGGTTTGGTCCACAGATGTCTCATTCTGTAACAACAGCATCAAAATACAAAGGTGTTCAAAGAAAACTAGAACACCTTCCAGAAAGATCTTTCTATGTATTATTCAACGCTCACTGCACCATTGCTCAGAGAGCATCCCAGCTGCGTGATAGTTTTTCGGCCTGGGCCATAAAAAACACCATGAATTAATTAAAGGCAAATTAGTCCTAGGCAGCCATAGAATCCCATAGAACTTAAGAGAAAATTATACTGTGCTGAGAGGGTTTATGTCTCTGACTATCCACAGCAATTGGGAAAAAGATCAAGGAACCTCATCCTTGTTTGTTTTTTTTATTAGAAACCTCCCTTCTTGGCTTCCAGAGATCTCTGTCCCTGTTACCACTTCAGCTGAGGCAGCCTGAGGGGGGGATAAGGAAAAATATTGATGGAAATTTTCAGATCACAAATGCTTTTCTCCCCAGCTACAAGAACTGAATTTCCAGCCAGAGATTCAGGCTTATTTCAGCTCACATGACCTCGTGGATTAATTCAGAAATTTGCTTTAAAGAAACACCCAGGAGGGTGAGAAGTTGGGGCACCATCAATTCAGCATTGCAGAGGTGCAAGGAGGCACCCTTCCTGGGAAGGGATCTTCCAGTCATCAGATAGCTGCCATTTCAGGGGCTGGTCCTTGAAGCAAGACCCCACTATTAAAAATACTTCATTGTACACCTAAGATAATCAAAACATGGACCAGATGTTCATGCTGTCTACTGCTCATTTTATTGCTTTTTAGTTTATGCCATGCCCAAATGAGCTTTTTATTAGAGAGTACTTAATCGTGTTTGAACTCAAATGTCCTCTGCCTCTGTTCCCTATTCTCTTTGAACATCTGTTTTTAGAAAATAATCTTTCCCTGAGACACATGGAAAAGGAGTGATTGCAAGGCCTTAGCTAATGTAATTAAGAGCCAAGAGTGGCCAACCTGAAAAAGCAACAGTGAAAAATACAGTCAGTTGCTAACGATAAATTACTCCACAATTAAGTCAAACTGCCTCATAACAAAACTAGATCTTTCTCTTATCCATTACTTGGAACAAAAATTACACTGAGGGAGTTTACATGTGGCCTGTTCTTCCATTAAGAAGTTCATAATTCTGTGAATGCTAGTCTCACAGAAAGAGAAAAAAAATAAAATTTAAAAAAAAAGGGTTTAGGTAGGCTTAGATCCAAGTGCTGGTCTCGGGGAAGCCATGTGTCTGGGGTACATCTCTATGAGATACCTGAGCCAGCCAGTGAAAGGGATACTTCTGCTTCCCTCCTCACTGCCCCAACCTCTCCCTGTCCCACTCGCTGTTTGCTGCAAAAAGTGCCTGTTCACCACAGTCCCTGCATCTGGGCACATCATCAGTAATAAGACAGGCAGGCTAGATACCTCTTAGCAGTGCAACTGGCCAGAGCTTCAGAGCTGGTGCAAAGCCTTTGGATTTAGAAGGGCTACACAGCTACCACAATTCAAGATATGGACCACAGAGGTCAAAGAACCAGATGAGCTACGGACAAGTGTTTACACTGCTAAACTTCTGTTTCTGTGAGTTAACTTGGACCTTCCTTGAGTTTGCCCAAGGAGTTACCTCTACTTGCAGTGTAATGGCAGCCAGTATAGTCACACTGCATGAGTTTTACAAGTTTTGGGAAGTAACTCCTCCCTGTGCCTCAAGACATGAACCCAGCCCTGATAATGAGAAAGGGGCTGCTTGCAGTTAGGAATTTTTTCCGCCGTGGAACTCTATGGACTTTCTTCTGCCCACTCTGCTGCTGGCCACAGCCAGAGGACTAAGCAACCATAGGTTGTGACCACTCTGCACCATGTACCCTCCCAGTATGACAGAGAAGACATCAAACAATGGTAATACTCCCTGCCCAGCATGAGAGCCTCCACTCATAATACGCATAGTTTTTAATGTTGTGGAGGAGAAAAGAAAGCTAAAATCACTTCTAGAAAAATAGAAGAAAGAGCTTTTTATGTGTGATAGTCCTTCCTCCTCAAAAAGAAAGGGAAAAAAAAAAAAGGAAAAAAAAGGAAAAAAATAACGTTGCTGCAAACAGGACTGATTCCACAGACCTGAGAAACAACAGGGAAATCCCACAACCTGCCAAGGGTGACCAAGAAGACAACAGGCTGGGTTTCTGTTTGGTTTTCTTCAGATTTTGAACAAGGGCAACAGAAACCACTGGTTGCCAGGTTAAATTGCCTTGGCCTACAAACTAATTGTGGAGGATGGTCCTGAGAGGGTAATGTGAACATAAACCAAACCACCCTGACTGGCCTGTGCTGCTCTGCCGGGGACTCTTCTGGGAGATCATAAGAGCTTTCAATTTCACTTCAATAGCAAAGGGACTGTAGCAGAAATTGTCTCCTACTATTGACCAATTTGGTTTATCTAAGTTATGTTTAGTTTTAGAACACTGTCTTCTCCTCACTTTCTTCGCTTTCTTGCTTCATGTTATGTGAGTGGGACAATCAAAGGAGTAAGGTTACTGTCATCAATGCAGTTTATTAGCCCTTAAAGTGTTAGTGATGCCCATGTGCCCCATGGCAAGACAGAGAAACAAATGCTTGATAGACACCAGCATCTTCCACAGAGCAACCCCTCAGCCTGGATCACTGCAGGTGTCCATACAAGGCAGGGGTTACATCTTTTGGATGTTCATCTCCAAGAAGACAAAGTGTAGTAGAAATAATGATTACATTTTTAAAATGTTTGTTTCTTCAATGCTTTGGTTGGCAGCGAACGGAATCGCACACCTCCTCCAACAGCTTTCTTGCAGCACCAGCAGCACTGCCCAGGACAGGGCAGCTGCTCAACTTCTGGCATCCCCATTCACTGCTGGACCTCGAGGGAAACAGGCTCTGCAGCTGAGGCAGCCTCCACCTTTCCCCAGCACCAGCTCATTTCCTAGCCATGTACAAGTCATCTGCCCGCCAGCAATACTGAGCCACAAACCGCTTGGTACATGAGCCCACTTTCTGGAGAAGATGACTGACATCCTCTGTAGAGAGCTAGGCATTCAGCAGACTGGTTTTGTAAGTCCCAAACAGGCTTGCAGGTGAAACTGGGTGAGATTTTATTGCAGGCAAGAGGAAGGGGGACACTGGACTTCTGTCATATTATATTTGAAGGTTTGTTCCAGGAATAGAGCTACTCACATTTTTTATAATTATTATTATTTTATTTTAAATAATATCCAAGTCCCTGACATTTCTGTCTGCTTTCTCACAGCTCAGTGTCCTTATTTAGCCTTCTGCCAGTCCTGTCCCAAACAGAAGACCTGTAATTGTCTGAAATGAGGTTAAGTCACACAGGAAGGTCACACAAGAAATCTAGAGCAAAATAGGGAACATAACTGCATCTTTGTTCCTCTCTTGACCATCAGAAAATCCAAACTGAAACTTGCCATTTCAGTAGATGGCTCCGTTTCACAGTCCTTATGTGTTATCTGTGCTTCTGGTGTTCAGGAGAACCAGATGTTTTGCACCAGCCTCTGCTGTCAGTTACTATGGCACAAATCTGTGCTAACTTCACCAGTTGCAGTTGAATTACTCAATTAAATGTTCTTTGTATTTTCACTAAGACATTAATCGCCCTTGCACCTGCTTACAGAATTTAGCTGAAAAATGTATCTTAAAATTAGTTAACAAGCTCCACAGTGGGAAGAACTACAACCACTTTAATAGCATGCTGACTAGTGGTTCTCAGAAGACCATGTGTTTTGAAGTGGAAAGACCCTCTGGAGGTAACCAAGTCCAACCTCCTTCTTCCTCAAAGCAGGGCTGTTGGACGGCACTGGTTCAGATCAACCTGAGCTACATCATTTGTAGTTATTTAGCACATAGACCATTCTTCTACATCCTAGGGATGTAGAACAGCAGACTTCCCATTGATTTCACTACTTTCTGTGTGTCTCTCTGGTCTGGGATGGGGACAAATATAAACCCTGTTCTATATGTGGGAGTTGGATGCTGATTCTCTGAAGCTACCTATGGTCATATGATTGGAGAAACTCAGGGCACTAATGAAGGTTGTGTAAATGTCACCCCTAAAGTGTTCTGTGAGCTGAAGGCAGTGAGTGGTGACATGCTGACTCCATAGCAGCTCAAGTGGACTTCAAAGTCTGTGCAATTTATCTCAGAACAGAAGATTGGAAAGAGGCACAAAGAAAAAGTATTTGTGTAAATGTCTCCCTGAAGGCTTCAGCTCTTCACTCGGTACACTCTGAATTGAGCAAGGTGGATGTAACTCAGCCAGTGCATCTCCCTCTCTCCAGGAAGGATTGAGTGTCCTTGAAAGATGAAGGTCTAAGCTATCTGTGTGGTCTTTGCCTTCCACTCTGAGTATAAGCCTGCTTACAGCTCAGAGCACAGCCTCTCTGCACGTCTCCAGCTGACTGGAGATCCTGAGATGTAAACGAACAGCACATCACCAACCCAAAACGGGCACAAGCAAAACAACCACTGCTTTTATCATGAGGGGAGGCATTTCTTCTTCTTGATCTAATTATTTGTCATAAATGAAGTGAGTTAAAAAATTTGTTTTGCAATCCTTTGTTAGTCCATAAAATTTACTTTTAAGGTTTACCAGAGCATAGACAAATGCTAATGCCGCTGTCTCTCTTGCCAT
The DNA here is from genome assembly GCF_020740795.1 of Apus apus. Taxonomy (NCBI): domain Eukaryota; kingdom Metazoa; phylum Chordata; class Aves; order Apodiformes; family Apodidae; genus Apus; species Apus apus. The sequence goes on from NC_067283.1 coordinate 103,413,050, forward strand.
GGAACAAAGTGCAAAATGCAGTCTGAAAAGAGAATAGCTGGTCACTCACCAGACTCTTTTGCCAACAAGACAAAACCTTGCAGAGGCAGAAGCAGTTGGCCTTAGGAACAACACACAAGTCTGTAATTTTATTTTCTGCTGTCAGGAGGTGGAAGCCTCAGCATGAAATTCCCTCCACTCCTGCCACAGACTCAGAGCCTGCACACCCCTTGTAAATCACCCCCAGCACTGTTGGATGGGGTTGGGGGGTACCTGGTGCTTGACCCACAGCAGTGAGCTGCAGTGGAGTTCAGTAGGCACCACCAACCCTGTTCCCTCTGGAGAGGGCCATAAAGCTTTCACCATGTCCAGCGGCAACTGGCCGTGTCATATGATTCACAAGCTTTTGTTAGGGCTCAGAAAAGCTGAAAGAGTTCAGCATTGCTGGTTACTGTTCTCCCAGGCTGCTACCCAACTGAAAAATGTACTTGGGACACCTGGGTCCATCTACGGCACCCAAAGTTGACAACTAAAAGGAAGAGAGATGAAAAGAGGTGAGCAGACGTACTCATTTCTAACACAAGAGTTGCCGAGTCCCTACCATAGTGAATTACCATCTGCCAGCTTCTTGTGCGATTTGAAGGATTAACTCAGCTGTTTCTAGATCCAATAAAAAGCTAAACTAAAATGTTCATTTCAGAGGAATGCAGATGAGGGAGTTAATGTCCTAACTCAGCTCCTGCTGTGCAGTCTCCTACATACAAAACCAAATGGTGCTATGTTTCAGGTGCTTTGAACGGTGAGAATCTGCAAGAGAATATTAAAAAGATGAGAAAGAATAACATACTCCTTAAAATGTTGAGTTGGTCTCACTTCAACCTGAAACTGACAGCATTGCCCTCTGTCACGAGTAAATGCCTAACAAGGGTTTCTCCCTGCTTCCTTTCAGAACCACGACCGCACGTGCATCGCGTGCCGAATCATCTACCGGTCGGACGAGCACCATCCTCCCATCTTACCCCCCAAGGCAGATCTGACTATAGGGCTCCATGGCGAGTGGGTGAGCCAGCGCTGCGAGGTGCGACCGGAGGTCCTCTTCCTCACTCGCCACTTCATCTTCCATGACAACAACAACACCTGGGAAGGTCACTACTACCACTACTCCGACCCCATCTGCAAGCACCCCACCTTCACCATCTACGCCAAGGGACGTTACAGCCGAGGAGTGCACTCATCCAAAGTGATGGGTGGCACTGAGTTTGTGTTCAAAGGTAGAGTGGTTCACAACACTGGGGGCAGAGGTGGTCACGTAGCCACACACCAGAGCAGCATTTCCTCATAATGATTTGGTGGCTGATGATTTCATTCTGTCATTTTCTGGAGTTAGTAATTTCTTGGGAAGTTCACAAGCGTTGTGTGAATGCCCAGCCAAACTGTACCAGCTGCACAGTATTTTGCACCACTGAAGCAATATTAATTTGAGGCAGGGATCTTTAAATACAGCACAAGAAAATAGGATTTCACATCACTAAGTCTTCAAGTCCAGTGCCCAGACTTAAAGCATCTAAGCAGAGTGTCTGAGATCAGATCTGTGTCCTAGGGCTCTTTCAGCAAGAGAGTAAAAAGCACCTTCAGGAAGTATTTCAGGTCATAACTTGTATAAATCATTTTCTGGCAAAGACAGATATAGCAGTGTGATGTTTGACCTTGGCTGGGTGCCAAGTGCCCAGCAAGCCACTCCATCACTCCCCTCCTCAGCTGGACAGGGGAGACAAAATACAATGAAAGGCTCATGGGTCGAGATGAGAGCAGGGAGAGATCACTCACCAATTACTGTCACTGGGCAAAAGAGACTCAACTTACAGAAATTAGTTTAATTTCTTATCAATCATATCAGAGTAGGGTAACAAGAAATAAAAAATAAGTCTTAAAAAATCTTCCCTCCATCCCTCTTTTTTTCCCTGACTCAAATTACTTTGCTCCAAATTTCTCTGCTTCCAACACCCAGAAGTGCAGGAGGATGGGGAGTGGGGGTTGTGGTCAGTTCACCACATGTTTCTGCTGCTCTTTCCTCCTCCAGAAGGACTCCTATTCACCCCCTGCTCCAGCCTGGGGTCCCTCCCACAGCAGACAGTCCTCCACAAACTTCTCCAACATGAATCCTTCCCACAGGCTACAATTCTTCACAAACTGCTCCAGCCTTCCATGGAGTGCAGTCCTTCAGGAACAGACTGTTCCAGCTGAGTCCCCCATGGGGTCTCAAATCCTGCCAGCAAATCTGCTCCAGCATGGGCTCTTCTCCATAGGTCCACAGGTTCTGCCAGGAGCCTTCTTCAGTGTGGGCTTCCCACAGGGTCACAGCCTCCTTTAGGCATCCACCTGTCCTGGCGTAGGGTCCTCCATGGGCTGCAGGTGGATATCTGCTCCACCATGGACCTCCATGGGCTGCAGGGGAATCTCTGCTCTGGCGTCTACAGAACCTCTTCCCCTCTTTCTTCACTGACCTTGGTGTCTGTAGAGCTGTTTTTCTCTCATTCTTGCTCCTCTCTCCAGCAGCTCTTATGCAGCTTTTTTTCCCCTTTATCTTAGATACATTATCACAGAGGTGCTACTACCATCACTAATGGGCTCAGCCTTGGCCAGTGGCAGGTCTGTCTTGGAGCTGGCCAGCATTGCCTCTGCCAGGCATGGGGGAAGCTTCTGGCAGCTTCTCACAGAAGCCACCCCTGCAGCCCCCTGCTACCAAAGCCTTGCCACACAAACGCAGTACAAGAAGCAGCATCTGTCTTCTCATCAGCTTCCAAGGAGCTCTAGAGCAAACAAGGATGTCCCTAAAGACAGCTCTGATTAATCCCACTACAGTGAAGACTAGATGAATCTAACTGAAACCCCTTGAGTACTTTGGGAAGTGGCACACAGTGGTGACACCAGCCGGGTCCCTGCGGCTGAGAGAGCTTTCCCATGCAAACAGCCCCATAGCACCACGCTTAGACCTCAGTGGCTTTAACCACACAAACAAACATCTCCAAAACATGATGTCCCACCATGGCGCCAGCCCCAGCGGAGCCTCTGGAAGCCCCAAGCACTGTGTGGGCTCTTCTCCTCCTTATTTCAGTTACCATGTGAGAAGCATACAGCTTCTTGTATGGCTCCAATTTAGTAAAGCATCTAACTGTAAGAAATTATTTACTAATCTGGAATTTTCACAGGAGGTGGGAGATACCCTTGCCTCTCAGAGCTTTTGCTCTTTGCAGCTGTATGTAGCATGTCCCAGCTCAGCTCCCGGGGTGAAATCCAGTTTCGTGGTATGCCAACTTACCTTGCAAATTGAGGTCACTAATTTGGTTTTGGTAAAGCTTCTAGGTTTGCGTTCTATAGATTGCCTTTTACACCCGCTAGGACAAATAATGTGAACTGTGGAGCCATTGAGTCAACTGTTTATAAAACCTCAGAATAAAACTCAACAAATCTTAATACAAAATGACCTGCAGGAGAATTTGAGGTTTTAGTATGTCACTCGGTACGAGGCCTGGTCATTTGCTTCTGTTTCAGTCAGCACTGATCCATTCAGATCCCCTTTACTTAATACACAGTGTCAAGCATGCACCAGGAAAAAGTACTACTCAGCTTCCATAGGCTGTTTGACTTTTCCCAACTTTTTTAACTTGGCTGAAAAATAAAACTTTATGTGCCTTAAGCTCCTTTGAAATGCAGGCAACTTGGAACCACAGAAGCTGCAGGACTTCTACATTTGATTCTGCAAGCTGCTCTCACTCTTTGGATATGAGAAAAAACATCTCTCTGTAGTTCAGAAATACTTTATATAATTCACGCAAAAAAGAATGGGTAATACAGAGAGATAGCACAGCTGTGGTGCTTTCCAGACTTTCCAATTGGAACTAATTATTTCATTAGCCTTACAGGATAACAAAATTAAAAAATGATGAAAAATAAATGGCCCTACTTATGGATTAATACAGATGGTAGTAAAACACAAAGTTTTAATGTTTCATCTTTTACCTATCTCCTAGAATAACCACCCAGGCTTTATCTGTAATGGATTGTAATGAAAAGTTCTGGTTAATCTCTTGCTGAGATCTGTGCTCATCAGGTTTTCTTCAACTGAGTTTGTGTGTGTGCAAGAAGCAATTATGTCAAAGACATAAAATGATGCAAATAGGTTCACTGGACACACCTGCAATATGAAAAATTGATTTAAGAATGAGCAAGCAGAGACAATTCTGATTTGACAGTTACACCCCAATCTGCACGTTGTCCTTGCTTTTGTTTTTGTTCCTCTGCTAATAGCTCCTCTCTTCCTCTCTCACAGTGAATCACATGAAGGTGACTCCCATGGATATATCCACAGCCTCTCTGCTCAACGTCTTCAATGGGAACGAGTGTGGAGCACAGGGGTCCTGGCAAGTTGGGGTTCAGCAAGATGTCACCCACACGAACGGCTGCATCGCGCTCGGCATCCGCCTGCCTCACACCGAGTACGAGATCTTCAAAATGGAGCAGGACGCCGGGGGAAGGTACTTGCTGTACAATGGCCAGAGACCGAGCGACGGGTCCAGCCCTGACCGACCAGAGAAGAGAGCCACTTCCTACCAGATGCCTTTAATTCAGTGTGCTTCATCAGTGCCCAGAGCTGAAGAGTCACCAGAGGAGAAAAAAATAAGGCTGTATAGCAAGGCACTGGAAAAATATCCCAGTACCCCAGCTCTTGCTTTGGTGTTGTTTATTTGTACTGTGTCATATTGGGACATTCTCAGCTAGAAGTGAAAAAAAACTTATTTTTCATGACTACAAAGCCAGGATTCCAGCAGACTGGGGGTTGTTTTTACTTCTGAAAGAAAGGGACATTTATTTTCTTGATGCACTTGAATGCCTGAGAACTGTTGTTCTTTTCCTTACTTCCCCCCTCCTCCTTGAATCCTGAACGGCACTCGTTTGATGTTTGTGCTTTGAACTTCATCCAGTCTGATCCCTGGCCTGACATGACTGCACAAAAGTAATTGCACTTTAGTACTGCAGACTTTTGGGGGGAGGGAGGGGATCTTCTTTTTGAAAAAAAAAAAAAAATTCATTGCTGGGGTGAAGGTTATGATCCTGCTTCAGTCATCGCTGCCATGTTACCATTGCGGTACTCTTCTCCCCAGTGCTGGGTTTCTCAACAGAATTTAGCTCTGGGGAAGGGCTTGGGGCTGTGCCAGTACTGTGAGAGCAGCTTCCCCCTCGGACTTCACACCTCTGATGTAGATGCGCATACGAGGAGGAAACCCATGAAGATTGATCTTGTCATTATCTCACAGCTCGTTACACAAAAAGAAACAACAAATCAACAGCCCTCCACTCAGATAGTGCTAAATAACTGATACCTCTAATTAAAAATTCCAAATAATTTAAGCTATTTTTACAATAATTAAATTGTAAAAATAACCACTGGCTTAATATCTTGTCTTTCAATTTCCTTAGCTATGGCATTGCTGGGAGGCCTCCCTTTGTATCTAGTGAGTAGTTACAACCAAGCCCTCTTAATGCCAGAGAGAAACAATATCTTTTCTGTTGGATGCACAAGGTGCAGGTAGGTTGCCAATACAAGGCTGCAGGGATGACTTCTGTTGTCACATTCCTGAGGCCTTACATACTCCACATGCAGTATTTCTGCCTTGGATATTGTGCCAGCCAGGTGGGTAAAGAAGCAAGTAGGGTCTAAAATGTTCTGCAACCCTATTTAGCAGCAGATTTTTAGTGATGTGGCCTCACACAGGAACAAGTAAAGAGTTTTGGCAGCAAGCACACCATGGCCCCTAAAAGAGCACGAAAGCAGCTGGAAACAGATCTACATCCATCTGGTGGAGGGAGAGTGGCCCAGTCTTACCAGAAGGAGGAGCAAGAGTTGCACAAATGTAGCCACCTCCTCCCTTTTCTCCTTATTGGACCTGTCCCAACACATTCTTCAATAGAGCATTCTTCAACAATACCTTGCCTCAGAAACCCTTGGGTTTCCCCCAGTGGCAAATGCATCCTTATGTGCACATTAATGTCTATCAGACCAGGTTCTGGAGAGGCAATAGAGGAGATAGTTACAGTGAGCAAGGAGGTACAGTTCATGGATAAACCATGTCCCCCCTGCTTTAATGGGGAGTGAGCTGAGGACATGGTTTAATCTTGAAGCATTTGGGCTGTGGCTTTTACCAGTATACACATTTTGGCTCACAGGAGGAGCAGGAACCTGTGGAATAAACATAACTAATAAGGTCACACTGTTTCTTCAGCAGTGTCAGCAGTTTGTAGCTGCCTAGTGCAGTATTATTGGGGGAAGATAATGTTCAGCATCACAGGAAAAGCATGTGTTGAATGAAGGTCTTCCAGTTTTATGTAGGCAAGTCTCCATACTGTGTGCTATAGCAAAAGGATTATTTGAAAACACAGCAATGGCACAGAGCTCACTAGGAAAAATAGCAGGAAAAAGCCAGTTGAGTAGCAAATGGCTATGCTCAGGCTCCCTACCTCCTCTAAGTCCATGCCTTCTTGACAATTTTTCCAAGCTGGCATTAGCCTTGGATGCAAATTTCCATGGGGTGAGAACAAAACTGGTTCACTTGGTTTTGAGACAGCAGGAGGAAGGGGGAAAGGAACAATCACAGACTCTCACTGCCAGGTCAGACAGAATCCTTCATGGTATTTTTTCCTCAGAGGAAAAGTCACAGCAAACTCATTAAGAGTCAAGAACAGAGCTCAGGCTGGCTCAGTGGTCACCAGAGAAAGCATTCATCCATCCATCTGATATCAGATCCTCCTTCAGCCTGCTAGAAGGAGCTGAAAGCCAAATTCCCATGATCAATTGAGCCCTATGAACAGCTGCTCTGATCAGCATTTCTTGACGGCTTTCTGCTCCACAGTCAAACCTACTGGAAGGGTCAGTTCAGGATCAGTTGCTGGTAGGAAGGCATCAGGAGAAGTTTTAACTAGAGTCAAGAAGGAGACATGATGCCTTTGAAAGAGAAGCTAGGAACCAGGAGGGAGTTTTATTTTCTTTAGCTAGACTTGAGTTTTTAATTCAGCAGATTTACACCAGCAAATCTCCAACTGAGTTACTGAGCTATTACAAGATAGTTAAGTCCTTTCAAATACTACCTTTGATTCTGACTTCTGTTGGAAACACAGTGACATAAGTAAATTCACATTACTCTTTATTTATGGGTATGGTTTGAGGTTCCTCAGATCATGAGACAAGCTTCTTCACCACCATTGTCCCATTAGGTGGTCTCATCTCTGCAAAAAGTATCAGTGGCTAGGAGCTGTCAGACCCTCTTCCTTCCCTATACAAGTGCCACACACAACTTAGTCCCAGCTGAAATCTGCACGTGCTTGTGATGTAGAACTGAAGCTGAGCAAAGGAACTGCTCTGCCACTTAATGTTTTTTGTTCATCAGGGCAATGATCTACAACTTATTAGTGCTTCATGGCTCCCCTGTAAATTGATATCCAAAATTTTACAACAGTTTCAGGAGAGAGACCTGTCTAGTTCTTACCTCAAAAAGTCACATTCTTATCTTGACTGTGTTTTGAACTGCAGACTTGCAAAGATCCACGTTTTCTGTGACTTGTAATCACACAAAACACAAGTGTGACTCAAAGTACAAACTGTACAAGAACAGCTTTTTTTTTTCCTCTCCTGTCACCTAGAGATAGTTAAAAAGGGGGCACTTGAAAAAGGCCTTAGTATATTCATTGCCAGAAATCTGATTTTGGGTTCCTCTAGTTTATTTTTAGTGTTGAACAGAAAGAAAATTTTACAATCTGGATTCTTAATATATGCTACACCAGCTTCCCTCCTTGTGTCTATGTATTTTTTCTTTGTTTTTCTATTAGCCCATAAATGCCAAGACAAAGATGTAAATCTTCAGAGTGCATAGTTTATTTGCCAATCCATGTTCTCTGAAAGGCTTCTCCTAGGTGACAGGCACAAAATTAGGAGCTAAGCTTCCTTGATCTTTAGGTTTCATCAACTGCTGCACAGCACCATATACATTTGTGACGCAATAGATTCCATTCATTTTATTTCTCCAACTTGACCTCATGTGCTGGCAGCCCTGGCTGCTAAAGAAGTTAAGCTGTAAATGGTTTAGCAGGGGAGGACCTACAAACTGAGTGATTTCTCCAATATTGAAATGCAGAAGTTTTAAAAAGCAAAACAATTAAAATTTGTGTCTTCATTTACTGCCAATGTCACCAGGACAGGTGAAATTCTTTCCCTCGGTGCCACTGTAATATCCTACTCAAGGAGCCACCTAACAGAAGAAATGGTAACCTAAGTAAGTTCTTGGATAAATTGTTTTAACAAGTTCTATTTAAGAAAAAGGACAAAAGGGATCAGGAAAACCAAAATAAGTGTTCTTACTCTGTTTCTATACCATTCACACATTGTGCCTGCTGCCCTGGGATAGAATGTAATTTTTATGTAACAGAAGTCTGTATTTTAAGATAGAATGTCTGTCTTGGTTGAGTTGGAGTGTGCTTGCTTAAAGTGCAGGATTTAAAAAGAAAAAAATCTTTTTATTTTTGTAAAGTTATAGAAGATATTTTTCTTCTCAACTGTGTTCCAGATTAAACTGCCAGGGAAGTTTAAGCACTTGTTAAACTATTGATTGAAATAAAAATGCCTAACTGAAAATAATAATAATAATAATTTCTTTGCCTCTTATACATGCTAGGTTTTTGTTCTGTTGACTTTCCACCTGTATAAAATGACAGGTGTCTCAGTGGTAACTAAAAATCCCTCTGTTGAGCAATGTGTGCACAGAAAAGCTCCTTTCTGACTATATACACAATAAAACATTTTTCCTTGAGAACACATCACTAGAAATCACTACAATGGATACAGCTGAGATTATCTGGGTGGCCTGGAAGTGCCCAGCAGGTAATGACAATGTTGGCTTGCAAGTGGACTATGGTGAGAGCAGCTGTGTCAAGTGTGATTTCAACAGAAACTAAGTATAAGTGAGCTGCAAGAAACAAACCAGCATTACTGATCCACTGTTCCATCTCACTTGCTCTAAGGGAGGGAGGGATTAAAAGGACACTTCAAGAGGAAGAAAAACCTGGTATGAACTGAGAAGGGAAGACAAGCCACAGGATAACAAAAGCAACTTTCCTCAGAGCTGTTCAGTTTCACTCCTGCCTTGCTTGCACAAACAGGGCAGAAGTGAAATGTAGTCAGTGAGACTTCCACCATCACCATCAGAAAGCTTTGGAGTCAAACAATTCCTGAGTTTTCACAAGTGACTCAGGAGATCCCTGTAAGATGAGCTTGTTTTTTAGGAACCATGCCCTGAATTAGAAGGCATGCTGGATGCAGTAGCCACAGCCTGTGAAGAAGTGGCCTCCTGTTCACTCAAAGCAGGGAGGAATGGATGAATTCAGGCCATAAATAGATCCTACATAGCATAACTTGCTATACAACAGAGAAGGCTAGGTAAAAAAAAGCAGCACCACTCCTTCTGAATTTTATAGTTTCATTAATTTCCCATAATTTTCCCCTCTTCCTACAAGTATTTGCAAAGAATTTTTTCCTTCTAGGCTTCTCCTCTTTAGTGCAATCACTGTTGACTTTTTTAATTGCTATTTGCTGGCAGAAATACATAATAAGGAAATAAGATTTCCACTCTGTTGCTGAATCAGACAGAAAAAAATAGGACTGTGAGGAAACAAACCACAAGCACCCTCAACAGCTAAGGAAACAGCACTGTTGGCCTTAGCAATTATTTATCAAGCACCTTCTCCCTACCCCTTCTTCATAAGTCTGCTCCAAGATGCAAGACCAGTTCATAGGATGGATTCTACCCATGCTGCTACCAAGCCCTGAGGACAGCAATTAATTCCAGTTACAGGAACTGCCTCTGATTGCCACCTGAAAGCAGACAGAGTCCCAAGATCTTTTTCCCATGGGAGCCATGTCGGTCCTTGGATTCAAATAGAGACATGGAAAAAGCTTGGGAAAAAAAAGTTGACACTTGGGAGTTGTTAGGCTTTAGGATCTCCCAGATTAATTTTGCTGAATTCTGCACAGAAAAAAAGCCCAGGATCAGACTGGCACATGGTCATCCAGGGGACTGACGCGTGATAGACAGACATGTAAATTACGAACTTTTAAAAAATAAATGCCCAACAAGAGACACGCAAACCCTCACACATATTCCGCGGGAGCCCGAGCCCGGCGGCGGCACAGGGGAGGGCGGGGGGACATTGCCATCTGGCGGCTACAACCTGCGGAGCCTTCACTTCTCTGCCAGCTTCTCCCCAAAAGACCACGGTCACACAGCCAGGGGAGCAGGGAGACCCGAGCCAGCCAGGCTCTGAGGTTCAGTCCCCTTTATCGAGAGCAACAAGCAGCAGAGGTGAAAAACAGAGGCGAGGCATGTTTTGCCTTGCTCTGATTGTAGCAATTAATTCCGACCACTTGAGAGGGTAGGAACTACGGAGCAAGAGAGGAGTGCCAGGCAGGTCAGAGGGTGACACCATTATCTCACATGTAAGAGAAAAAGGGTCATCACGGCCTGGGTAACTGGGCAAATTAAAAGCCTTTAAAGCAGCTTCTCTATTAAGCCCACGGTCTCAGCATACAGAAAATAAAAACATACACACGAGTTTTAAAGGTATTTCACAAGTCTTCCCTGCAGATCAGACTACCACAATTTCATTCCACCTGACGATCTCTCCCTTACCAGAGGGGCAAACCACCCATGGAGGCAGTAGCAATAAAAGAAATCACAGGAACTACACTCACAAGAAAGCCGAATATGCTTTCAACAGTTAATAAAAACCAAAATAAAGCTTTGCCCCTGCAGCCCCTTCTTCATACCCAGTGCCATATGATCAGGACAAAATTTTTTTAAGCTATACAATAGGCACCACAGGAATCTCTTCTCTGCACTCTGTAAGGGATACCAGGGAAACGACCTCATGGTCTAAGCTGTACCAACCATTTCTGCAGGTTTTGTCTTAAATTAATACTAGAAGGAAAATACTAATCTGTAAAACTTCCATTGCTTCAACATATTGCCTTCTGTCCAAAAATGCATACATAAATGGCAACTGGAAAACATAATACTACATTTTGAGAGAGTCAAATTTTAAATCTTTGACTATTACTGGCTCACCCTATCATTAGAGCAAGTGCTTTAGCTTTCACAATTCCAACTAAGGACTGGGAGATAACTATCAATGTAGAGCTACATGAAAGGGAGCATACAGGACTTAGCAGCCATCAGGCATGAGACTGGGAAGGATTTCCTATAAAAATAGCTTAATTTCTTTAAATCTAAAAAAGCTTTTGCATTGACAGCTGACATCTTTGCCCTTCACGAGAGTAGCAGCAAATGCTTCTGAATGCTGGAAATTCACCTTGTGTGCTCCTTAAGCTTCCTGTTTCTCTTTGAAGTTCTCAAATTACTACTTGCAGAGGCTCAGTGTATTTGAGAGGGGGGTTTGGGGCAACACAGCTCCCATTTGGCAAGAATTAAAGAAGTGTTTCTACACACAGTTAGCCTGAAAATGAGCAATTTCAAAGGAGATCAAAAGCTAGGAGCAGTTAAATGAGGAAAATGGTTTGGTGGAGGCAACTGAAATAGTTACAAGCACCTGATACAGCATGAAGTCCTATAGTAACCCAGCCCACTGTAACCATCAGTTTGCATACAGGCACCCCAGAAAGATTTCTGTTCACAGATCAGACATAAACACAAATGTACACAGACACACACACCAGTTTTGCATAACCTTATTACTATGCCTGCCCGCAGGGGAACTAATGGTTGTGTCTCTCTGGATGCACAGAAGCTCCAGGGGACTTGAGCTGTGCCTTGCTTTTTCCCCACTGTACTGAGCAGGAGCCAAGAAGATCAGGAGGCCCCTGTCCCTACGCTGTTAGTTAGGTTGCTGAAAATACTTACTTTTGATTAACTGTTTTATTTCTACACCTCTAATTCCACAAATGCAACTCCTACATAGCTCTAGAAGTGGACTCATAAAACCACAATTAGCTCATTTTTTAAAGTTACTGGTCTAAGAGAAGCTTCGAGGTCAGTTAACAGCTCCTCTGAAGATCAGAATCTCATTTGCAATCACTAAATCACTACTGTTTCCAACATGCCTGATGAAATCAGGTTGGAGCAGCAAGGATGCACACAAGCATTTTAGCAGTTCTCACCCCATCACTTAGCATTTCTTGCATCACCTCCTCCCTGTCCCCAGGTAAAATCAAGCTGTCCCACCCCACACACCCTCCATGAGCCTACTCCGGTAACAGCTCGAGTTTTCCCCACCACACCCGCTAACCTGCTCCCTTGTAATACCTTGTAACTCTTAATTTTTCTGTAGCTGGTATCTGACAAACATCAACCTCTGTATCAAAGCTAGTTCGACTTAGCTTCCAGATTCACACAGGGAGAAGCAGCACAAAGATGCTGCAATCACATAAACCTTGTCTCTTTTTAAGTTTTTCCACAAACACACTGCCCTTCCTTTGCCATTGTAATCTGGTTCCTGTGGAGGCAGGATGAAGAGATAATTTCATTTAATCAGGAAAGCAATCTGTTCTGATTTTCTTGAAGCTGGGACATGAAATAAGAGGCCCTAGGGCTAATGTATTTAAAGGTATTACACAAGAAAGTGAAGCTTGAAAGCAGTGCCGTGAAGTTTGAAGGCTGCATTGGAAATCTGAGGCTAGAAAATCCTGGGCATGAATACAGTGAAAATCCTACTCCTGGCACTCTCCTGTTTACAAGATGCATCACCATGTTTGAGGCTTTACACCGTGAGGTTGGAGAGAAATCTGCATTCCTGGAGCAGCTTCCAGGGTTTGTATGGGGAGAAGACAGCACATAGAGAACTCCCTAGTGGCGCAGCTGTCCTGGGAAGACCAAGCCATCAACAAAAGCCCTTCTGAAGCAATCCATCTTGCTCCTCTCATAACCATCTCTTACTCCTGTAGTCCCTTTTTCTTCACTTGACATGAACCACTCCTGAGATGTGGGGACAGGTCTCTCATATTTATAATTTCAAAATTTTAAACTAACCTGAGGAGATTACAGCAATCAAGGAAAATTACCTACAACATGAGCTTCCACCTTCTGTGAACCACTCATCAAAGCTGTACTTTAGTACCTCTGATGGCAGCTCTAAAGGGCTGCCTCTCTATTTGACCCAGGGTTCATGTTTTGTTTTCTGTGGACTTTCTTCCTAAGCCTTCCCAAAACATGGTTTATAAACTAGACTGTCCTACATCATGATTTAAAGCAATGCCTCCCAACCATTAAGAAACAGCGCATCATCTTTAGAATTAATGACTAGATTGTCATTAATAATATTCCTCAAACCAGAGCAGAAGCATGCTGCAGTCTGAAAAGCAGTAGTAACACTCATTTTGAGTGAAAACACGAGTGGATTTAACCTCTGTAAGAGTCTACTATTACTGGAAGACCTTTGTTTCACAAGAGTCAAACATGCTCACATTTTAAAAAAACAAAACAAAACAGTGCTTGGCCCTTCTGAAGAAGTGCCTCTGAAAATCAGACCATAGCTGTCTATCATCAGTATCTGGACTGTCAATGTAGCAACAAAAAAATATTTTGCCACTCCCGTGGGTACAGCAATATATGCAAAACACTGTAGTTACACAAATTTAGGACTGTTTCCTTTTACTTGAAAAGTACAAACAGCACTGGCTCCACAAATTATTATTTTTTTGCTATACAGACACACTTCTATGTTCTAAGACTAAAAACACAGCATTCCCAAATGTTCAGCATCTACTTTTTTCTCCATACTGCCTTTAGCAGAAGTCAGGCATTACAATCACACCGAGTACAATTCACTGTTTAACACCCCTCCAACAGCCACAATTTCTGCCCATTTAAAACACAGCTTCAGGAACAGACAAGGCAACAGCCAAGTCTTTGGGAAGGTCCTTTAGAAGCCTATGATAGATTCCCAAGCAACATGAAGCAGCATTTTGGAAATAAAAAAAATAAAATTAAAAAAAACCCACATGACTAAACATCTCACTTTTTTTTCTTATACAGAAGTTTAAAATATAACTATTTCAGTCACCTTTCAAATAATTTTTCATTTCTTTCAGTGTCTAAACTCAGACTGTTTAGCTGTAATACCTGTCTCACACCTCTGTGCCTAGATACTGTAACACCCTTTAAATCTTTTTCTAAAGAAAAGAGAGGGGAACAGCAGCATTCCAGCACTGCCAGCAACAGAAGTAGCTACTGTATAAACAGGGATTCAACACCCTGCTGGCAGTGTTACCAACATTTCACAATTTGGTACCAAGCTTTACATAAAATAGGCACAGTAGCATGGTAGGAGATGCTTCAACCACGATTTAGTCAAAATCATCTCTTTCATCCCTTAAAAATCGTATCTAATCCAAATCAGCTCCTAGATCCACTTGACCATGCAACCACATATGCCCTTGTCCCAGGAAAACAGGAAGAGGCACTGATCTTACCATCTAGCAGTCATTAGAAAAACCAGGTAAGAACAATTTGGTTTTCTTTATAAGCTGTTTGTCACGTAGAGGGCAAATAAATAAAGGTGACACCACCATCACTACCTCTGCTTATGCAGCACAGTCATCATCAGGAATTTTTCTCAAACACATGCAACCTGCATTCAAAGAGAAAAACACAACACACCAACCCTGACATACTTAGATTATCTGAGTGACCCTGAAAAAGATGTTCAGACAGGAAATGAAGAAATAGGTCTTTCAATTAACTTCAGTTCTTCCTACAGGTGCTCAAACCCTTGTGAAAAGTGACTTCTATATTTATCCTTCCCTCTTGTCCAACATTAAAGCATGCCAGCAGACTAAAGCTGCCACGGAAGCTCAAGATCAGCAGACAGTTTCCCTGGCAGCAGTGGTCAGTGCTACACACCAATGCCAGGCACGCGCGGCAGAGCCATTTGACAGGAACCAGTGAAGAGCGCAACGCAGTGCACTGCTACGTTCACAGCAACATGGCTAAACAAAATGCAGGATTTCATCCCACCTGTAAACATGGAGAGCAGGGCATTTCAATATTATAGTAAATGTTTAGTAGGGCTGCTTTGTGACTGCGTAGCTCTCATTCCATCTTTTGCCACGGACTGAAGCAAGTGTTAAATACCTAGGGACTCCAAACAGAAAAAACAAGACTCTATCAACATCACTATTATAAATCTGACAAACCATCAGCATCCTCAGTTGCTTGGATTCAGGCACCTGTTCTTCACTCCAACACTGCATCTTCATGATATGTACTAGCAGTACCTAGAAGCAAGGCAGTTACAACACCTGCAAGGTGGACTAGAGACATCTATTCAGTATCAGCAGCCTACAGAACACACATATTAGGGAGAATTCCCAAAATAAAAAGGACACTACTACATTTTCAATGGTTTATTAACACTTCAACTTTAATATCTTTGAAGAAGGCCTGAAAAATACGATTTGCTATTGACTTTGTCTTTCCCACTTTGGCAAAATTTCACCTTCTGCCTCCTCCCTTAGCCCTCCCTCCTCCCAAGAGGATAATGAAGTTTCAAAGCTAGTGTTTGGTTGCTTCTTACACATAAAATGGCTTCAATCATAGCAGCAGAAACATGCAAGCCTGGGCAAAAGTGTTTGTCATGAGCTTTTAGAGAATTAGTACAACTGCACAAATACCTTGTGCACGGATACAAATAACCTTTTCTGAAAGGAACGTCACATATATAGATATATATAGATATATTTTTTTAAGTGGGTTAACTTTAGTGCCCAGAATTACTACAGAAGCTTCATCTTCTATTTAACTAGGCTTTTTTTTTTTTCCTGAACCATCATACTACCCTTTTTTAAAGTGCTGTATTCATTAAAAACTTTAAAATTCTACTCTGATAGCATGTACTTGTTCCATCTAGCCCTTCTGAGAAACCAGAACGGCAACCCACGTGCATATTTAACTGAAGTTACGGGTTTAGTCTCACACAACTTTCTGGGCATCACAGATTGTATCACTAGGAGCAGTGAAGAGATTGTATTTCCCTGTGCTTACATACACAAGTAAGCAGGCAGACAAAGCAAGAAGTTCTAACCATTTCAGGAACAAAGACAAACAATTTAATCCATATTACATAATTCATTGCATACAGTTGATCTCATCCAAAGTGACTCCTGAGAGCAAAATAGTTTTAGCATTACATTTTATATACAGCTATGAAGGGATTACTGGAAACCAAGACAGTGTCCTTATACCATTAGTAAGTACGCTGGTTATGAGACCGCTGCACAGTTTCACTTTGAAGACATTACTTAAACCACGACCAAGTTTTACCACCACCTCTTTGTTGCTTCTGAAAAAAGTTATTTCAATCTGATTTTATTGTTATTTTTACCTTATTTCTGCTGCCAGACATCAAAACCTGAGTCAGCTGCATTAAGCAATGACTCCTTTTTCTGCTCTCAAGTCCAGAAAGTGCTAACTAGCCTCAAAAAGCTCCATACACTATGCTGTAAACATTTTAAGATCTTCCAGGGGATTTTTTTTTTTTCCCTTCAATGTAGGAATGACTGCTCTGTCTGAAGCAAACTGCATCCTGCACACAATTGCTTTCGTTATTTTCCACATAACCAGTTTGGAACAGAGTATGAAAGTTTGATGCAGCAATGTTCTGTTATAGAAAAAAAATATTGGGAAAATTACACCATTCTGAACCAGGGGAACCAAAATAATTAATTAAGACCTTAACGTAGTTTTTCCAGTCACTGGGATGGAAGGAGATTTGAACAAAAACACTGGAACAAGTAATTGGAAACATCTGTGCTTGCATGCTTCAATAAAAAGGTAAGCAGTATTTGCATTTTCTTAATCATTTTCTTTGCACATATGCAAGATTTTATAAAAAAGTTTCACAGAGAGCAACGACTGAACATGATATAATTATAGTTTTCTGTTTTTTAAAAAAAGCACTGGAAATCAAAGGCAACCAAGAAATAGTACATCTTCTCTAGAACATCTTTCTCATAAGGTGTGCATATACCAAGGTCTAACACACTTAGCTGCACCACATCAAGTCAAGTTGTCCAAGAGTGTACACAATTTTGCTTACAGGAGTATAACCCTTCTGCAGTTTATCAGTTTACATGTATTGGATTAAGCTTAGTCAGAAGTACAGACATTTTGTTCCAATACTACTGTTTTTTTTAATGACATATTCAGAGATGAGGCAAGACATAAGATTAAGTGCAGGGAAGCATTTCAGACCCCTGAAAATGTATTATTTAAAACTTAACTATACATGGTTAACACAGGTAGATCTGCCAAGAGCTACATAAAAATTATTTTAATTTTCAAAAGGTGAGCAACTGAGGCTCACTCAGCAAACATCAACCCTTCTGCATCATGGAATTCATTATGGGTGTCTGAATGATACAAATTGCATTTTTTAATATCTGCTAAAACAGAATTACAAACCAAGTTAGTATATGTGAATTAAATACCCTTATAAAATAAAAAAATAATGTTGACTCCTGGAAGACACCCAGAAGATCCAAAGATGGAACAGAAGGTTGATTATTACACTCCTGCACAATCCAAGCAAGTTGTTAATACATTTTTCAAACATTCATGCCTGGTATTTATACCTGCTGGATATCCAAATTATTCTGTCCCAAAACAAGTTTGATAACCATCCTCTCTGTAGCTGAAATGCAGCCAGAAAGCAATTAATTTTTTTTTTTAAGAAACTGAATGGGAGCCTTCCCCTTCACCCCTGCCCTCCCCCACCCCAAGCTTCAATTACAACAGTCTAAGCCAGAAACTTATGCAAACAGACTTCAAAATAGCCATTGGTTACAAGTAGCAAATTACCATGAACAGTGAACTTGTTAGGAGTCCCTTCTAAAAGTACGACACACACAAACAGGCTACCCAGCAGAAAAATCTGTTAACAATTTTATTTCTTTGTAATGTTAAATATTATGGGACAGGATTGTAAGGATGAAGTACTCTCCACAATGCTTCACAAGGGATAAGAAAGAATTTCTGGCGTGGTATTAGCAAAGTAAGGTAAGGAGAAAATTTACACAGTAAGAGGCACCATTTCCCCCAGTACACCTCTTGTCATATTCCTGAATGAGTGGGATTAGCAATCTAATAAATCATTTTTCAAGAGGTAACAGCAACAGATAACATTTTAAAGGATTATTAAAATAACATTTACAAGACTCTGAACAATTTTTGAACTCTTATTAAAACCACAGAAAGAAAGAACAATTCTTTATTTATGATTTTTCATAAAGGACTGACTGTGCAACTGACACCTGCTATTGATGACTTAATGTACAATTTTGTCCAGTAGCCGAACAGTTTGTCTTTTTAGATTGTGTTTTCTAACCGTGCGAGATCATTAAAGGCAAAGCCTGTTACGATGCTGTACACAAAAAATGGCCACTTAGGCCATACTACCAATGAAGTGGTAGGTAAACAAATCTTTTTCTGGCCAAGAGAAAAAAAAAAAAAGGAAGCTGCATTTTGCATGCTTCTCTCACTCATTCTTTCTACAAGATGAACTTCCCTAGAAAGAATCCAATGAAAATGGCTGCAATTACAACAAGAAGTGAAGGAAGAGGATTAAAGCCATTCTCTCTGAGGGCCAAAGCTGTGGGTGATCCAGATTTGTCTGAGTGCGCTACCTTTCTGAGTCTCAAGCCTTCATCCTGAGGGGGTAAAAGCACAGAGGAAAAAAATTTATGAACACACTTCCTTTACAATTCTACAAACTGAACTCAAAGGCCAAACTTACTGGTGAATGTTTTAAATCAAGTTGAAAAAAATTAAAAATAACATTACACCATATGAAAATCCAAAATGTGAACACAGCAAAACATGACATTTCAAATAATGACAGTTAATCCTCTTGTTTCCATAGTCTGGTTTAGAAAGATTCTGAAATTCTTGCTAGGCACAATGAAAAATCCAGCTTTTAGTTCTACATGTCAGAATTAAATACCACCAATTCCTTATTGTTAAGTATTAACATCCACTTTAGTGCCACCAGAACTATTGGTGTGCAGACACTGTTATTTCATGGTTCTTTAAAAGGCTACCATGGCAAATGAAACTGTTGTATACCCAAAAGTAAATACATAGAAAAGTCAAAGTCATGTATTGACTAGTTACAGGTTACTGAAACAGCACCTTTATATAAAAGGTACTGAGAAAGTAGTCTTTGCTTACCTCCTCTGGCCAAAAAATCGCTCTTGCTCACTAATAATTTGTGATATAGAATGTAACAGCTTTGTTTCTCATTTACTCATCCTTAAGAAGGAATAATAATGCACTTTTAATAAAAGCTAATAAGTCAGTTTCTCTGACCACCTTAAGTAACACAGTTTCATTTAAGAAGTTATGCAACTTCAGTATCTCACCCATGACAACGATTCAATCACTGATGAGTTTAAAATATACAGTATATACAGTACAGTAAAATTGTATTACAAATCAATATTGACATTTTAACAGCTGTACCTACTTTCTGGAATACACATCTATCGGTCTAATTAGAAACCAGACCTTTCATTCAAGAAGAGTGAAGCCCCTTCACTATAAACATGGAAGCAGAACTTACTCTCAGGTGCCGATTTTCATCCGTCAGCTTCATAACCTCTGCTTGAAGTCTTTTGCACTCTTCCACTAGCTTCCTTACTTCAGTATCATTAAGTGCAACACTGTGTGGTTTTGGCATCGGTCCATCCTGCTTAGACGTATTCAATACTGGGGCAGGTTTGCTTGCATCTATATCATTCTACAAATATTAAGAATTGCTTGAGAATTTTACTTACCTAGAGAAAAATTATCCACAGCTTAAAATTGAAACAATCCAGCTACTAACACAGTTAAACGAAGCTTATATTTACAGTAATCTGAACAGAGACTTCTGTCATCAGCTCACTTGTGATTAGCTCAAATATTAAAAACCAAGAGAAGACTGCACTGTTTACATTTGGTGCTACATGCTACTGAGACAAAAATTAATACTTTAGCTGCTTGACACTGACCCAGCAGGCATCCAGAAGATGACACACAAAACACACCAAACAGCATTTGAGCTTGAGAGGGAAAAATAAAAGGAAGCAAGTAATCCTGCAAGAGTAAGGAAAAAAAAAAACAAAAAACACCAAAGTAAAAAGAAAACTGGTTGTGTCACCAACTAATATGGAGCATGAATGGCAAAAACATTTTGCACTGATAGCACCTCTCACTGAAGGAAAATTACTACACAACATGGAATTTAAGTATCACTGCATCTCTGAAAAACACATTCATTTTGAATACAAGTGAAAAGTCATATAAAAAGCTCTGAGAAAGCCAAAAATGAAATAAAAAATCCAGCTCCCACAGCTCTGCTCAGAATACACAATTATCTTCAACAGACATTACAAAACAATGAATTCAACTCTATAGCCCAGGATCCTACTAATGAAAACAAAGCATTTGTATGGCAATACACTCAAAAACAGCTCACATTAAGATTCAGGCTTCCGTATTCCTGTTTGCTTGGCTACACAGTTATGTCATTTAGCCCACTGCCATACTGCATCTC
The DNA here is from genome assembly GCF_020740795.1 of Apus apus. Lineage (NCBI taxonomy): Eukaryota > Metazoa > Chordata > Aves > Apodiformes > Apodidae > Apus > Apus apus. The sequence continues at coordinate 103,433,675 of NC_067283.1, forward strand.
TCGTAACCAAAGCCCATGGTAAGCAGTAAATGTAGAAGAAAGGCTTTTGAAAGGTAAACAGTATCAAAGCAACTAAAAAAAGACATAATAATTTATTTAGTTTCTATGCGAATAGCAGTTATTTGGTCTACAGCATCTATTTGCATTTTACATTTTTTACAATGCAGCCATAGATAGACAAAGAGAGAGATCCTGCTACTCCACACAGGTAATCCAACAACTAGATTTAAAAAGACCAACACATTTATATCATGAGTAAGCAGATCAGGATCTGCTGCTTTTTTTATTAGTTTGCTAGCTGAAATGAGTTCCTTTAACAGCACTGAAACTTCACTAGAGACCTAAGACTTCTCTCCCTCAAACAAACCTCCTGCTTTTTGACCTCACTGACCAGGTTCTTCATGTCAATCTTTTGGCTATAACTGGTAGGCATCTTAAGAAAGCTGTTGCTGACTGGAGTGAAATACTCGTTTTCTGGCATGGGTATAGCCTGAGGTGGCAGGTGAGGCTTACCCGCAAGACTTGGCAGATTTCTCATTGCCAAGTTTAAGAGACAAAACAAACTGCTAAAGCAGGGCTTTGCAACCCTACACTGCTACTCAGAAAAATACTTTTATGTATAATCAATACCACGAGGATATCACATTAAAGAAAGTACAAAAGCTCTCTTTTTTTCATAAAGCATTACAATTTTCACTACATGACACATTTTTTTTAATTAGAAACAAGTGTAATTTTTCTAATATCTAAGATGCAGTTTTAGAATAAGGTAAAAAACAGAGAAAGTAGCTAACTCAGTGCTTTAATAATTAATGTTTAACCTTTAGTTTTAGCATTTAATACACACTTAGGAAGCTTACACCTGAATGAAAGGCTGGATCTCATAAATTATCCCTTATAAACAAAAACAAACAAAAAACAACCCAAACTAAAAAACACTGAAAACATACAGAAGGTAAGAGCATGAAAGAGGTAACGGGATTTTAATTTTTTTTATCTGATTATCTGTCTTTACCACTAACTTGAAAAAATGCATTTAGGATTCCCAAAGCATGCATTAATTTATAATCAATATTTCCTAATTCAGATGAATTAGAAACAATTTTTTAAATGGATAAGCATTCAATACTTTAAAAAGCAAATTATGCAATTCGCTTTTCACTGCATGCAGTATTCAAGATTCTCTTTTTTTTTTTTACTCTGATAGCAATAAAATGCTAAAGCAAATCAGTAATTATAATAATTTTTGGCACTAGTCTCCATTGCTGGAGTTTTTAAAATGAAACTGGACAGGATGCTTCCTCTCCAATGAAAGTCTGGACCTTGAAATACCATCTGAAATACCATCAGCCTAGGCTGTTCTATGGTTCTATGAATCTTCGAAAAGTTATATACTGAAAACTCCTCTTGCCTGTTTAATTTAGTACAAATTTCTACAATCCATTTAATCAAGAAATCATATATGTTTTAAAAAACTCAAACCAGTTTCCCTGAGATCCTGCCAGCCTGTGTGTAACAGTTTCTTACTCTTCTGTTACTTACCAGTTTGTCATTTTCGTTGGGCATTTCAAACACACATCTCAATTTGGAGTCCATTAACTCATCAGGTTTTGCTTCTTTCCACTAAGACAACAATTAATACAGTTACTTAACGTGCCAGGCTCATACAAATATCTGAACAATTCATAAGCTTGCTCTTAGTACTCGACTCCTATATATCTAAACCCTGTTGCTACCCTAGCTGCAATTTTCAGAGTTGCTTCTTAACGATGCTTTTTGTTCACTCTTGACTACTGCGAAGTAATAAAAGCTAGAAATGGTTAAACTTAAATCTGGAAATGGAAATCAGTAAACTGAATGCAAGGATAGATTTAAGACAGAATGAGGAACAAGTACCATCCGATTAAGAACAAAGTCCTAGCCTTATCAGTAAAAGTACTTAGAAAGGCCCTTGGTAAAAGTACTCCTTATATCCCATCTTGGAAGCACCAATTATAAACAAAGGATTGAAACACTATTTTAGCAACTCTATACTCAGTCCCACAGTAAATTTCTTTTAGCTCTTCACATTTTAGATTTTAACCATTTCCTCCTTTTTACTGCATAATAGATTACAGTTTGGGCCTTGAGAAGCCTTTTTCAAAGCTGTTTATAAAAAATATTTTAAATTCTAATGGTTATCAATATATTTAAATAATTGTGAAACATGTTGGAATCTCTCTGCTCAACTAACAATTAACTTTTAAATAATGCACTTTATGTGGTTGTCTCAAATCTTAAGGCTCAGAGACTGATCTGAAGTCTGTGGCAATTTTTCCAACAATGGGTCTTCTGAGGTTACCTTAGCTAGAACTGCAGGCCTTATAGACTACAATATCCAGGCTTTTCATAACATATTTTTGTTGTCATTCTTTTTTTCAATGGTATTAGTTGTACAGTACAACTACAATTACCGATTTTCTGCAAGATCTATTCCATACTTGAACATACTGAGAAAGAAGTTATTTGAAAGGTATTTCTAAAATTGATTTTTTATATCCTCACCAAATAATTACGCTTCACTTACCACACATAATCAAGAGCTATCAGAGTATAATAAGAAAAAGTAAACCATACCAAAAGGGAAGATATTCACTGCATAGCTGAATGTCTCAAAACAACAAAATCTAAAAGGTTTTCCACTGCTCCAGTGAAGAGTGATGCCACAGTAGTCTTTGACTCCATCCAAGAGGACAGAGCCTAAATCTGCAGAGGTCTAGTGGACTTCAGTGATTTATAAAAACCTCATCTTTAACCTTTGTTCCTCCTCTGCCTTGCATGAACATTGGTTGTACCTGTGTAAACTCAGGCATTCCTTAAAATGGTTTCTAGAGACAGAAGCCTTTGCAACATTCTCTTCCACCTTAATATACAAGCTTATGGGAGCCCTCATACAGCTTGAAGTGCTTGTTCTGACAACTGAAGGCTTCCTTCCACTGCTTTCAGTTTGTAATCTCATAAACAAGTGTCCTTACTTCTGAACTAACAAGTACAAACCTAAGTTTCTTCTTTCTGTCTCTTTCATCAGACTAGTCCTGCCTAAGAACTGAATCTACAACATGAGAATGGCTAGAGAGCAGTCCTGAGGAAAAGGACTTGGGGGTGGCAGTAGATGAGAAGCTCAACATGAGCCTCCAGTGTGCGCTGGAGTCCAGAGAGCCAACTGCATCCTGGGCTGCATCAAAAGAAGTGTGGCCAGCAGGGCCAGGGGGTGATTCTGCCCCTCTGCTCTGCTCTGGTGAGACTCCCCCTGGAGTACTGTGTACAGTTCTGGGGCCCTCAGCACAGGAAAGACATGTAGCTGTTGGAGCGTCCAGAGAAGGGATCAAAGTGCTGGAGCACCTCTGCTATGAAGACAGGCTGAGGAAGTTGGGGCTGTTCAGCCTGGAGAAGAAAAGGCTCTGGAGAGACCCTACAGTGGGCATCCAGTATCTGAAGGGGCCTACAGGAAATCTGGGGAGGGGCTTTTTCCCAGAAAGGGTAGTGATAGGACAAGGGGTAATGGTTTTAAAACTGGAAGAGGGTAGATTTAGGTTAGACATCAGGAAGAAATTCTTCACCATGAGGGCAGTAAGGCACTGGAGTAGGTTGCCCAGAGAGGTTGTGAATGCTCCCTCCCTGGAGGTATTTAAGACCAGGCTGGATGCGGTTTTGTGCAGCCTGGTCTAGTGTGAGGCGTCCCTGCTCATAGCAGGGAGGTTGGAAACTGATGATCTTTAAGGTCCCTTCCAACCTTAACCACTTAATGATTCTGTGTTCTGTTAGAACATAAAATCTATCACATGTGCTGTGTTTAGCCACTTGGTATCTTGTAGAAAGACATATCTTAGTCTTTGGAATGCTTTAATTCCATATAATCCCATTCAACATTTCACTTCACCACCTCTTACTTCAAATGCACTGATTTCATACAGCTTTAGGCTTCCTGATCTAACATATTCTTGACTCCTTCGAACACAAACTGTTTATCCCCTTCAGATTAGCTGCACATAAAACACAACTTGCTCACCTTTTAACACTGAACTGGCCATAGCTTACATTCGCTACTATTTCCATTCAACCAGTTCATTAGGTGAGTTCTAAGGACTGAGTTTCTATTTAATATTAAAAACCCTGAATCACTTATGGAAGTCATGCTTTTTCAGAGAAAACCACATTCTTCTCCAAAAATAAATTCCAAAACCATGATTCATTTACACTTCAACCTGAATTTTTAAGAAAAAAAAAATGTACAACAGTAATTTTACATCATTTTTACTTACCACTGCCTCCATATCTGAAATATTTGGTGGTGCATAGGTTGTTTGTACCATAAACTTGTGTTTACTCTTCTCATTTGGGTCATAGTCAAAAGGCTGTAGCATTACTGTTCAAAAGAAAAATTAAAGCATAAATTCGTGGTTCTTCAGCTAAGCACTGTAAACAAGCATGCTATGCACTTCAGATTTGCTTCTCACTGAATAGACTCTGAAAGTTAAAATGCAAAGGCCGTATTGAAAATAGAGCAGGCACACACTAGCAGAAGGTACTAAAAGTGTTTCAGAGTCTGATGTAGCTGACATTATTATTTCTGCAATTACTACAGCTAAAAGACTTTCATACACAAGTATGAACAAACAGAAACAGCAAGACTGACACACACACACACACACACAAAAAATACCAAGCAAACACCATAGGACTTTTCTTCGGAATAAACACATTTTATGATTAATTTAAGGCAAAGATTCACTAGTACCTAAGGAAAATATTAGACTGCCACCTAATTTTAGGCCTTAAATACTAGTTACAAGATACAGGTGTTCACTATAGATGGTTATCTCTGTTGTTTTTTTTCCATAAGTATTACATACAGCATAATCAAAGGATTATTGAACTGTGCGAATCAGACATATTTGGAAATAAAGCACATAAAGGAAATCGCAGGATTTGACATGCATTCAGGCAATCCTATTTGGAAAGGTTTGAAAGTCAGGTTTCCTTAATCACTGGTCTCACTGTAGTCCAAAACATAACTGATCAAACTGAATAGTACTTCCAGATACAGATGCTATAGCAATTTATCTCTAAGAATTGTTCCATCAACAGACTAATGAATAGCACACAGTACTTAAGTTTCCTTAAGCCAAGGGAACAGATGGAGTAACTTAAAAGATGACAAACACAGCTCTCCATCATCAGAGAACTTCTTCACACACTGGCAGAATCCTTGGATAACCAGTTAAATAACTATGTTCTTTGACCGCTCAGTAACAGCTGAAAATCTGATTGAATCGAAAAGCATCAGAAAAAGACAATCCAGAAATTCAAAAAGCTCTTCATGCTCTTCATGGTTTTAAGCAATCACAGAAAATCTCATGAATATACAAAAAGCCACAGTTTTCAACATATGCCTGGAATCTCTGAGTAGTCCAGAGATAATACTACAAATAGTTTTAAAAGCAAGCTTCTTGTTAATAGGCCTATGTTTTCTACACAGGAAGGCTTTATTTCTACAAAATTACTTTTAAAGGCATCTGAAAACCAGAAGTAAGAACAGTAACAAGTAACAGTCACAAGCAGTGAAGGAAGATGAGTCTTCTGAAAAGAAAAATCATCAACAAGCAATTGCTGTTAAAAAGCTAACAACAATAAATATATTATAGATAATAAACAGTTAATTTAGGACATAAAGGTAAAGAAAAACTGGTCTTACCAATCAGTATTTTTGAGGAAAACCTGTCAGCATAATTGAAGGTTATCTAGTGATTCACAATTCAATGATAAACAAAATGCCTGCAGGCTTCCTTTAAAATGACTGTTAAATCAAATCAGCAATGAATTTAAAGACTTTACTATGAATCAGCACAACACCTTATACAGGCTGAAGATGGCTGACAATATCTCAACATTTAGTTTTGAAAATAGTTTCAGGCCATGGTATCCTATAGTTACTTCTCTCTGCACAACAATGTGAGAGAAACCTATTTTTAATCATATGAAAGATGAGTCAGCTCTGAAAACATTCAGTTGAGAGACTGATGAGGTAACAAAGTGGGTCACTAGAAAAATCATCTGCGCACTTGGCTTACCAAATGACCCAAAAGAAACTATATGCTTAGAAACACAAAGATGAAGCTGACATGCTGGGGAAGAGAAATTAATTCTGAAAAGCATCATGGAGTCATGGTAACTAAACAACTGCACATGAAAGCATCTTGGGGTCACTGCAGCAGAGTAACTAACTGCATGAGAATCCAGTAATACAGAAAAACAAATATAAAAGACTCCCTGCTATGCAAACTGAAGAGTTGAGCAGTATGACACTGTTTCCCTTTATTGGTAAGCCTGAAGCTGAAATATTGTTTACAGCTCCAGTTTGCCTCATTTAAAACACTCAAGTATTCAAAACATTAAAAGCATCATTTGTAACTACAGAAGCACACTTTACAATAGGTAAATGGAACATTTCCATCTATGAAATTCCTTGAAGAGAAAGTCCAGCTGTATCTTGATAACAATGTATGACTACCCGCAGGAAAGGTCTCTGATACCAGATCAATCACACAGTTAAGGCAAAATGGTTCTAAGTCAAAATTAGAAATAAAGGAAGAAAGAAAGTAGGCTTTTGACTACTTCAGTCTTGAACCAATTCTCAGTAAAATATTTCTTCATCCACAAGATGCTGGACTGTACATGGTAAACAACACTGAAGTTCTACAGATCTTCTTAGATTAGAAAACTGGTGTGTTTGCTACAAGGGAAGTTACTCTGTATTTAAAAAGCAGATTCACCTTCCCCCAAGTTGGGAATTATAGTAGGTCACATCTTGAGAATCCCCTTTATTCTGGAGAAAACCATCAGGAAAATTACCTACAAAAATCATTTACCAAATCAGAAGGCTAATAATTAGTCTTTTCCCATTTTCTTGAGAATGTCTGCTCCCATGATTACTAACACCTGCCCAGAGAGGTGGCGGAGTCTCCTTCTCTGGAGACATTCAAGACCCGTCTAGACACATTCCTGTGATCTTCCCCAGGTGTTCCTGCTGCAGCAGGGGGATTGGACTTGATGAGTGGTTCCTTCCAACTCCTATGATTCTATGATCTTTCTGACATCATACACTCCAGTACAGGATTAGATCATTACACATTCAGATACAAAAATTCTGCAGATTGTCAGAACAAAGTACGTAGGCCAAATCTACATGGAGTTTCATGCTATTCTAAGTAGGTTTGTAGCCCTTAAATTTGAAAAACCTAGTGCACCTAGGATAACACATAATAGCACAATATGTAACATATACTACTGTGAAAAATGGAGGAATTATGAAACAACAGAGTTCAGGGACCAATATCACTTGTCTACAATTGTGAATTATTTTTTTTAATATAATGAACTGTCAAATGTTAAACTTTAAACACATCAGAGCAGCCAAGCAATGCCCTACTTCAAGATACAAGCGTGAGTATAGTAGTCTGAAGCAAAGGTACTGTTAATGTCACTGCCCATTTCCAGCTTTCTTTTCCTCCATTCACAGAGCTGCAGATAAATGTGACAAACGGCAAATATTTCTGTATGATTTTTCATGTATCATTGCAGCTCTACATCAGACTGACATTGCACTAATGAAGGGGAAGTTTGATTTTTTTAAAAAATCTTTTCAAAAATCTGATATATGTCAAGCAGCGTCTAAGATCAAGCATTAGAGAACTTCACGAAAGGCCTGAAAACACCTAACTGCATATATTTACCTGAAACAATTACAGACGATCCTGGGTCAATGATTCCACTGTTCGGCCTCACACAGTATCGACGAGGCGCTGTGGTCTTCACTTTGAAGCATACTTTTCTATCTGATGGATTTCGTAGTTTAAGATTTGTAGTTACTACATCTGTAAAGGGACCTGAAAAAAAGAGGTTTTTTTTTAAATATGCATGGATCTCTGGAAATACATTTATACAGTACAAATTACTCCTAACATAGAATTTGAAGCCAACAAAACGCAGATCAAATCATACATCTGTTAAGCACATATACTGTTACATGCAAAGCACGCTCTATCACTCCAGTTAAAATAATAAACATTACAGCAATGAAAAGACAACTCTTAAATAGTATGATAGATTAAAGCTGCTGGTGCAAAAAGTTCAAATATATATACACTAATTTTACCAAATCATTCTTAAAGTTTTAAATACCTAGAAGGTAATGGTCATATACAAAAGTAAATTTTGCTGGGTTTTTCTTTTGCAATAGAAGCAACACATACTTTGGAACTCTTTCAAATGTTTAAAGAAAAAAACACTGTCACCCTGAAACATACAAACTGTTCTTGCGATTTCAACTTCTGCTGGGTTTCTGAGCTCTTAGACTTGACAGCAAAAGACCTCAACTTTTAAACTCGAAGTAGGCAAGACATTTTACTGTTTATGCATATACTCTAACTGATCCACAGAAAAGAAGCTATAGTTGCCATATTTATGTATTCAATGCAGGGTATTCTCTAAGCTGTGTTTACATTAAACCATCAGGACAGGAATTGCCTCTAAGACTGAAATCATGCCTCTTTTCTGATTTAATGTCAAGACGTAAAAGCATGTCTTCCAACAGAGAATACCTCTAAGTGATGCAATACAGAAAAAGCTCAAAAAGCAAGTAAGGTACACTTTTCCGAGCTGTGTTAATGTGTCTTATGCTCACATCATCTGAAAGCAAGACTGCGCAGGCACTAAAATAACGTCACTTAGAAAATTTCATATGAACATGAAATGTATTCCATAATATTTAATGAGCACATTAACTTTTAAGAACCTTCTTTATCGTTCTTTTAAAATTACACATTAAATTGCTACAAAATAATTTGCATCAGTACTGAAAACAGGACAATTACTTTTCCATTAAGAAAACCACAAAGAGAGCAAGCTTAAGATTAAAGTGGATGAAAAATATATGTGATATGAACAAGTGGTAAAGTCCAACAAAACCACTAATTGCATGAGACAAAGGAAGTAAATCATTTTCTGAAAACCTTTTTCCATAGAGGTGTCTGGACTACTCTGAAGGAAATAGTACTGGCCACTATCGAACATGTTACTACACTAGAGGGCTCACTATCCAACCTTTGCTTCTGTAACTCTCTCCCATTCCAAATCCTTGATTTTGAAAGAGTGCTAAACAGTCCTGACATGGAGCACCAAAATACAGATCAAAAAAGGAATAAAATGGGAATTACTGAGAACCAGAATATTGAGGTGTAGATGAAGACACATATGAGCTAGGTTTAAGTTCAATGAGAGAAAACAGGAGCTGGTATTACCTATCTTAAGCTTCTACGGTGGACAAAATAATCACCCTCCCAATCGAAGCAAATTTGACACAGCTCCCCAGAGAAGATTTACAAAACTGCTTCCAAATTTTTGAGGAAATTATTCTGGGAGTTTTACTAATAGCCACCTAGGCATTGCCTTTGCAATGTGCAGCAGCATAGAGCACCTTGAATCTGGGCTTTCAAAGGTGTGGGTTGCTTCTTTTTAATTGCAACTCTAGACAACCTGAGGAGCTCTGCTTCTCCATCTTCTCAACTATTACTACTAAGGAAATCCTGCTCAAAGGAAAAAAAAGCTCTATTCAGAGGCTTGTTTTGAAAGGCACAATCATCAAGAAAAGGATATATACTATCCAAAAAGAGCTTATTTCAAGGTAAAGCAGCAGTGCATTTAAAAAATAATTATAAACTGGTTTTTAAACTTAAAAAAAGTTATTTTTGAGACAAGAAAAGTCCCCTCATCTGCCTTCTCAAAGTATATAATAATGAGATAGGATTCAAAACACTCTTCAAGTTATTCTGATATTTACCATCAGTTCTAACACTGCAAATAATTTAAAAAATCTGCTTTGTTCCATAGATACATCAATACAGTGACCTCTTTCACATTTTCTGGACACCTCTTAAAGAAGTCTTTACCTCAGGGACAGTTTTCACTATCAGACATTTTTTTCAAAGTGGACTGAAATATTTTTCAAGGTCTAGAGCACTCTTCTGACAGCTTTACCTTTCACCTGCTTTCTAAAAGCTCTAAAGAAAAAAAAGAAAAAGTCTCTCAAGTCTCACAACCATCAGATTTAATAGCTGGTAAGAAACTGGTACGCAAAAGGAAAGATTACTAAAATTCACTGTTCCAGCAGAACCCAGCTATTTTTTGGTAATTTCGTGACATACCAACAGACAGCACTGATCTGAGCATAGACAGGCAATAGCAGGCATGAGGGCAGTAAATCAGAAAAAAAATATCTATTGTCATTCAGACAAGCCACACAACCTAAATCAGCATGACATATCCTTCCAAAAAAGAAATCATGCAACACAAAGATAGGATTCTGGAGTTCCTATTCACACAAACAAATATCGCTACTACTGGGGGAGTGGGGAAACTGGCACAAACACCTGAGTGCAAAAGCCTGAATCATGACTGTTCCTTGAAAAAAACAAGAGAAGTGGAGAGAGAGGGGGAGGAAACAGGAAGGAGAAACGTTTCAGGCCATACTGCACAGATCACATCTAAACTAGGAAAAGAACAGGTAAAGACGGATACAAACATTCTGCACATGCACCAAGATGGTGTCAACCATGCATGCCAACTTCACCTCAGAATACATACAGCTACACTAAGACAGCATTATACTCAAAAAAATAGATCATCTCTCTCACTGCTTTTGCATGACACCCCAGGCAAAGCTGGTTTTTATTTGAGCATTTAAATCTCAGGCTCACATTTTACTGTACCCACCACCACATAAAATACTTCATGTCCAATGACAGGACAAGGGGCAACGGACACAAACTGAAGCATAGGCAGTTCAAGTTAAACATACGGAAAAACCTGACTGCAAGGGTAGCAGAGTACTGGAACAGGTAGTCAAGACAGGCTGCAGTCTCCTTCTCTGGAGACATTCAAAATGTGTCTGGACGTGCTCCTGTTTGGTGATCCTGCTCTAGCAGTGAGGTCTCTTCCAAACCTGACCACTCTGTGATTCATGAGTACTTATTGAGTGCTGTTTGTCCAAAATATCCACTGTAAACTCCTTAAGACATCTTATGTTTGTACTACCTAAGACAATGGACTTCCGGATCTGCAACTAGGGTTTTCAGAAGCTACAGTAATTTAACTAACAAAATCCTCAAGCTATACGGACATAACTATGATGTCTAATAACAAGAGATCTTTGCTTTATAAACCTGTAATTTCCATGTAACAACCCCTGGGAGTCAGAACTTTAAAGGGGTCAGGGAGTTCAGCATACCACTTAGTAGTGTAAGTTCAAGACACAATTCAATACAGCATCTTCCTAGAATAAAAGTTGTGACAGTGCCAGGTTATTCCAACTGTTTTGAATAGAGCAGTGACCATTCAGAGATTTTTCCTGTCTTTTTGACTTACAAGAGTCTTAGAAAAAAATTACAATCTACCTAATCACACTCTTTAGAAATACTAGAGATCTCCAAAAACATTATCTACTGAATTTCTATTCCAGCAACTTTACAGTACAGCCACCACAACCCTAAAGCCAGGATTGTCTCTGGCAACTACACACCTCAGACTGCAGAAACTAGTGGACAGAAGAAATTACACACACTCTGCAGAGCCAGTTTCCACTGCTAAAACAGTACCAAGTTTACCAGCTTGCCAGAAGCTTGCTAGGTACACCGCAGTAAAACGGAAATACTCTATTACTAGACAGGTAGGGCCTGTACAGAGATCTTTTTGATTAAAAGTGTCATTTTCTCTTCAAATTCAGGTCTCTTTCAGCTCCTCAGCTCCAAGTCATCCTTCTACCTCCTGGGATGGCCAAACATGAAGGAAAATATTATGACATGAACATGCCTTTCTAGAGCGGGAAGGAAAAGCTCAGACAAACCTCCTCAGCCCGTAGTATCCATAGGAAAGGTGAGATACCACAGTCTAGTTGCTGATAGCACAGAGTGAACAGATGGGTTTGGCTTTCAAGAAGCTCCACCAATTAGTAAGGCTGTCACAATGTACACACAGTTTGTCACAGAGTATCACCTTTACCGAAAACTGGGTAATTATAATTTAATTAAATTACTAGAATATTTTATAATTAGGAGGCAGATAACTTGTAAGAGTTGTATTAAACATATTTAACAGCATGATGTATGAAACCGCTCAAGTATTGTCCTTTTTGACTTAAGACACTGAACTGTAGCTGTTACAAAAGTTAATACCTGATCTGACTCTGCCAGAAAGCATTCTATTTCATGCACAGAACTAAAGTTTATTTAAGCTGTAAATTGGCACATTAAAGTGATACATTCAGCTACATCTACAAACAATACACATAAAAAAGCATACAGTCTGGTAAAAGGAATCCAAACTCCTTAAAATGTTTAAGTTGCAGTGTTAACCTCAAGAACTATTGGAATTAATGCTTTAAGTACCATTCTGGGTTTTGACAACTGCTTCATCAACTTTGAAATTCCAAGAGCACTTGAAACATACAAAACATTTCAAGGCATCTTTACCAAAACAAACTCAGACACAGTAGTTTTCTTTCTACACACAGTACAGTCAGGTTGAGCAGGCAAAGAAGAAAAAATTTACTGCATTTGACAATTCGAGCCCTAATAAATGAGAAAGGAGTTAAAAGTCAGCAGGATAATATCTAGAAGTAATATTATAAAGCCAGTAAAACAAATTTTCAGAACAAGTTAACTGACTTTTGTGATAAACCTGACAAGAACAGTATAACATCTCCATCAAATCCTCAGCCAGAATTAGAAGTAACACGTAATAAAGAAATAATAAATTCAATTAACACAGGCCCATGTAATCTACATTCATAGGATGTAATCAAGAATTATTTTAATTAGGCCAAAATTCAATTTTCTTTCCCACCATTTAACACGACAATCACCAAATGGTTGAGGTTGGAAGGGACCTCTGGAGGTCATCTGGGCCAAAGCTGCTGTTCAAGCAGAACCATGTTTAGACAGCTTTCAAGTATCTTCAAGGATGGAGACTCCACAGCCTCCCTTAGTAACCTGTGCCAGTGCTCAGTCATCCTTGCAGTACAAAAGTGTTTCCTAATGTTCAGAAGGAACGTCCACAGTGTTCCAATTTGTGCTCACTGCCTCTGGTCCTGTCAGTGGGAACCAACATAAAAAAGCCTCACTCTGTCCTATTTCCACCCTCCCCTCAGGTATTTATTCACATTGATAAGATCCACCTCATCCTTTGCTTTTCCAGGGTGAGCAGCTCCAGCTCTCCCAGCCTTTCCTTATAGGAGAAATGCTCCAGTCTCTTTGTGGCCCATCACTGGACCTCTCCAGTATGTACACGTTTCTCTTGTAGTGAGGAGCCCACAACTGGACACAGCACTCACCAGTGCTGAGCAGAGGGGAAAGATCACCTCCCTCCACCTCTTGGCAACACCCCTAATACAGCCCAGTATACCACTGGCCTTCTTTGCTGTAAGGGCTCATTGCTGGCTCATGGATGGTCAACTTTGTGTCCATCAAGACTCTCAGGGCCTTTTCTGAAAAACTGTTTTCCAGCTGGCCAGACCCTAGCCTGTACTGGTGCATGGGGGTTGCTCCTCGTCAGGTGCACTCCCATCCTTTGCACTTCTGGTCGAACTTCACAAGGTTCCTGTCAGCCTGTTCCTCCACCTGCCAGCTACCTCAGCACTCATGGATGCATTACATCAGGACCCATGGACTTAGGTATGTTCAGTTTACTTAGGTATTCCCTGACCTGTCTTCCACCAAGGGTACTGAAGGAAAGATGTCTAAAAATGAAAGACCAGCGCTCTGTAGCGAGTCAAACTATCTTGACTTGTCAGGTAAGAAAACTAATCTTAAAGCATCAAAATGCACTTAATTGCTCCAAACAGAATTTTATACTACTTTCTGAAAAAAGCACAGGCAATACAGCTGACACAGGAATGTTGTTTAAGAAATTAATAAACAGATCTCTGTGGAAATAATCTGAAGAGAATCCATAACATGCATTGCCAATTAACATAATTCCTTCCTCCTGAAATACCAAAACTATGACCATTAAAATACCTTCTTCAACTGGAAGAAAAATTCTGACTCTAACAAATCACCTATATTAAAATTATTCAGGGTCTAGAAAGCATAAGACCTTATGTTTCATGAATTAATACTTTAAAAATACAGGTCTGAATGATCACGAAACATGAGTGGATGAAGATGAAGTGGATGAAGACTTACAGTATGTACAAATAGCCATGGCTTTCAGGTAGATATCCATATATCAGAGCAATAATACAGAATCTTAGATTTCTTGGCACTTGAGAGATAGTTATTAGTTTCATTATCAACTGGCATGTAGAAGTCAGAATGCAAAATAAGGCTTTATAAGAAAACTGACACACCTCAGTGCTCATGGCTCCTGATGGCTTATTCTAGGCTAGCACTGTTTACCATGTGAAGCATCAGATTTTATCTGAGCTCCCCACAATGATATGCTGTCAGCATCCCTGCTGATGATGTATCTGTCAAAGACATTTCCATATAAAAAATGTTGAGACAATGCCCATTTTTTTAATCCTGAAAGAGTTCATATTCCCCTGTCAATAGGGCAAGCAGAGCATATATACAGATTACTACAGGTGCTTCTGCAGATGCTGGTATGTACTGTTTACTCAGGGCTGGCACAAGATAAATGTGAATTTAAACCTTCTGCCTGCCATTCTGACAGAAAAAAGACAGGAATACAATATAGTGGCATTTCAAAGCAGACAAAACAAACATTTTTTTTCTTACATTTCTGGATCAAAATTCCATACCCATCCCAGCTTGTTACTGACATGTTGTTAGTAGCCAAAAAACACAGCAAAAACACAATAAACATCTATCTCAAGGGTAAAGTACAGCCACAGATCATTTAATATGAATTCTGGGGCCAAATGGGATTCACCCAAGAGTACTGAGGGAGCTGGCAGGGAAGCTCACCAAGCCTTTATCATTTATCAACAGTCCTGGTCAACAGGGGAGGTCCCAGATGACTGAAGGCTTGCCAATATAATGCCCATCTACAAGAAGAGCCTGAAAGAGGATCTGAGGAACTACAGGCCTGTCAACCTGACCTCGGTGCTGGGGAAAACCATGAAGAGGTTAATCTTCAGTGTGCTCACATGGCAAGTGCAGGACAGCCAGAAGATCAGGCCCAGCCAGTATGAGCTCAGAAAGGGCAGGTCCTTCTTGACCAACCTGATCTCCCTCTATGACCAGGTGACCTGCCTGGTGGATGAGGAAAAAGCTGTGGATGTATTTTCCTTTGACACTGTCCCTCAAAGCATTCTTCTAGAGAAGTTGGCGACACATGGCATAGACACATGCTGTCTTCACTGGGTAAAAAACTGGATAGACGGCTGAGTCCAGAGAGCTGCAGTGAACAAGGCTGGATCCAGTTGGTGGCTGGTCACTAGAAGTATCCTCCACGGCTCAGTTTTGGGACCAGTCTTGTTCAATATCTTTAATAATGATCTAGATGAGGGGACTGAGTGCTTCCTCAGTAAATTTGCAAATGACATAAAATCGGGTGGGAGTGTTGATCTGCTGGAGAGTAGGAAGCCTCTGCTGAGGAACCTGGACAGGCTAGATCGAGGCCAATTGTATGAGGTTCAATAAGAACAAGTGCCGAGTCCTGCATTTCAGTCACAACAGCCCCATGCAACGGTAGAGGGTTGGAGCAGAGTGGCTGGAAAGCTGCCCAGCAAAAAAGGACCTGGGGGTGCTGGTTGACAGCCAGATGAAAATGAGCCGGCAGCGTGCCCCAGTGGCCAAGAAGGCCAATAGCATCCTGGACTGTATCCGGAATAGTGTGGCCAGCAGGAGTAGGGAAGTGATCATGCCCCTGTATTTGGCACTGGTGAGGTCCCACTCCAAGTACTGTGTTCAGTTCTGAGCCCCTCACTACAAGGACATTGAGTTGTTGGAGCAACCAAGCTGGTGAAAGATTTAGGGAACAAGCCCTAGGGAACAAGAAGAGGCTGAGAGAAATGGGATTGTTTAGTTTGGAGAAGAGGAGGCTGAGGGGAGAGAGACCTTACTGCTCCCTAAAGCTACCTGAAAGGAAGCTGTAGTGATGCAGGCACTGGCCTCTTCTCCCCAGTGAGTAAGGACAGGACTAGAGAAAATGGCCTGAAGTTGTGCCAGGGGAGGTTTAGACTACATATTAGGAATAATTTCTTCACTAGAAAAGTAGTCAGGCACAGGAACAGGCTGTCCAGGGAGGTGGTGGAGTCACCATCCCTGGAGGTGTTCAAGAAACATGCCAATTTGGCACTTCAGGGAATGCTCTAGTGGGCATAGTGTTTTTTCTGTGCGTTGTGTGTTGTTGATGGTTTTGTGGGATGTGTGGTTATGGGAAGGGTTTTTTGTTGTTATTTGTTTGGGTGAGTTGTGTTGCTCCTCCACCCGCTCCCCCACCCCGGGTGGATGGTTGGACTAGGTGATCTTAGAGGTCTTTTCCAACCGTGACGATTCTGTGATTCTGTAAAGAGAACATTATCTACTTTATATATTAGGTAAAATACAGACTAAAAGGAGATTTTCTTGCATTTAATGTTAAATATGGAAAATTATTTCTTTAGCCTCAACAAAAAAAAACACTGTAAGTAAAGATGGTATAACATGGAATAAATTCATCCCAAGATATTAATGTCTGTATTTAGTGTAAGCTTTAAAATCTAGCAGTCTGAGTCCAATTCAGTCATATATGTCTATTCTTGATATTCTTCCTACTGAAAGAGTGCCATTACTAAAGAACTTACCATGTTACTGATATCAAAGGCATGTTACTCACACTTAACCTTCACATTATTGTGAATGCCTTACCATTTAGCTTTATTTGGTTACATTGTTATTCTTACCAGATACACATTAGGCACATACTAAAATTGGCAGGTCATAGTTTTACTAGGACAAAGTCTTAAGAATCTAATGAGAAAGTATTTTTCATCCCAAAGTGCTCTCACCATTGAAATAACAAGAGCAGGAGAAATATTTTACTACTGCTGAACATGAACATTTAAACTAGCAAATTATCATCCCCGGAGTCCTGAAACAACTAATTAATAGTGCAAGTAAACTTTCAGTACAGATACAATAATAACAATTTAGTTCAGCAGTAAGGGCTGTGTTACAAACCCTTTCTGGTTGAGCAACTATCCTCTTTACTTCAGTGGGGTAGGATAACTAAAAGAGTTTTACAATTACAGAAACTCATAGATTTCAAAGAATACCAGCAGATTTGAACAACATTACTAAATAAATAACTTTTCCCTTTCTTTTTCCTTTTAAACTTGCTTTGCATTTTAACCTGCTACATAGCTTACAAAAGGTTTCAGTGATGCTGGATAAAATCTTCAAATACTCAGCAGCTGAATTTCAACACACAAGACACTCGTCAAACTCTACAGCAGTAATCAGAATACTTGTAATCATCTCAGAAGACAGTTGTAGTGGAACATAGAAAATCAGTCTTTCCACAGAGAACCTGACCAAAACCTGTTACCTAGCACTTTTGCCAGTGTTCTCCAAGAACTGGGTATCAGAGGCCAGACTCAAACATTAAACCTAACATCAAAGCTCTTCAGGTTTTCACAGGTTTCCTTGCAAGCACCATCTCAACGATGTAACAAAACAAAACAAAAAAAACAGAACCCCAAAACAAAACAAATATCAATTTCACACTTCTCTCAGTGTGGACAAAAGCCCAGAAAGTTCTTTTAAAAACACCTAGTTGAACATGTTTGACTGTTAGATGGTATCCAACCTCAGCACATAACAGAGCCTGGTCTACATAGGCTTATCTATCAGATATTAAAATTTCCTACAGACAGGTCTAGCTAACACTGGACTACCTCACTAAGAAACAAACAGCTCACTTCAGTTTCAGTGAGACCTTTCATTCTCTGGAAGCACAGAAAACAGGTCTCCCATCTCCCAAATCTCTGAAAGCCAAGTGCAGCATATTCTACAGTCACTCAGGAAAACAAACACTTGCTTTAAATAAAAGTTGCACTCAGTCACAGTCTTGTAACTCAAGACAGGATCACAAACTCCATTCCCTTGTTACCTTCACATCACAGTAATGAAATGAGCTAACACAGCCACCCTTCCCCAGCACCACTCCCTGTTATAGAAACAGCTAGAGTTCTACCTTGAGCTGTAACACAGAACATGTCTAGCAGATAACCCAACGAAAATTCAAGTTTTTACTTTCATTTGGCCTACTATATTTAGTGACAATATTAACATACTGTTAACATGTTAAACTTCATAAATCAACATCATACTCCTAAGAAGTATCATTACCAAGTGTGCTTCACATATGGAGCACTTACTCCTATGTGTATGATTTTTAAATTTTAGAACATCCCTTCTTGCAAAGAAAAACATTAAGCACATATTTATGTCAAGCTGTTCTAATGACCTGAAATGTAACATGACATACCAGCTTCAATCTTGAGAATATAATAAGGTATCATCATTGTCCCACCAAACTTTCAAGAACATTGCAACCTCATGACCTAGGGAGAAGCCTTCTGAAGTCCACGAGACAAACCATTTTGTAAGATGGTATCTGATTAATTTAAAACTATTTTTGCCCACATGATTTTTACAAGACTGGTTCAGACTGACATGATTCAGATTTGAAATTCAACTAGTTTCTAATGATCTAAATACATTCATAGCCACTTGATGGTAATTCATTTTTGTACCAATCCTACCCCTTAGCCTACATAGCTTTTCTTTTCCCCAGTGCTTACCTCTTCTGATATATTTATAGATAGCAATCAGATCTCCTTTCAGTCTTCATTTTGCTATGATAAACAAGACGAGCTATTCTACTTCACTTATGTTAATAACTTTTTCTTTGCACCATTCCCATTTGGGTTCATTTTCTGACTACGTGTTGCCAGGAATGCATTCAGATAAAGCTTCATCACTGCTATAAACCTCTACATTAATACTTCCCTCACTACAAAACTACATTCTCATATCTGCCCCTTTTCATGATTCATCACACTCAAAATAAACCTGTGACTAAGTACTAGTCTCTAGTTTTACTCTCTCTTCATCATTTCCAACCAAAATGAGAAAACAGCAGTTCTATTATTAGCACACATCAAACGCACAAATTCTGTTTGCATTCAATCACATCTCCTAACTTGGTGTCACCAAGGAGCTCTATCAGCACAATCCAAATCATACCAAGGTCATTAATGAAGATATTAAACCAAGTTCAAACATAACACTAGTCCATCCTTCAGAAGGGTCTTTCTTAATCTTCAAATAACCCTACAGCTGTGCTCCAGTTTATTTTACAGCTTGTCCTTTCTCCACCTTGTATTTTCCAGTAAGCTATTCTACCTGCAACTTAATTATTGGTTTTGTAGATACCTCTGTATCAAATAATCATGGAACATACCCTCCTGGAAGATATGTCAAAACATAGGGAGGACAGAGAGCTAATTAGAGACTGCCAGCATAGCTTCACCAAGGGCAAATCATGCCTGACTAATCTAGTGGCCTTCTACGATGGACTGACTGCATTAGTGGACAAGGAAAGAGCGAGAGATGTCACTTGCCTGGACTTTTGTAAGATCTTTGATACAGTCCCACCAAACATTCTTACATCTAAACTGAAGAGATAGGGGTTTGAGGGAGGGCCCACTAGATGGAAAAGGAATTGACTGAGTGGTCATGTCCAAAGAGTTACAGTCAATGCCTCAATGTCCAAATGGAAACCAGTAACAACTGGTGTCTTTCAAGGATTCATACTGGGACCAATACTATTCAATGTCTTCACCAACAACACAGTAGGATTGAGTGCACCATCGCCAAGTTCAGAAAGACACTAAGCTGAGCAGTGATGTTGATTAGCTTGAGGAAAGGGATGACATCCAGAGAGACCATGACAGGCTTGAAGGGTGGGCCCACGCAAACCTCTTGAAGTTCAACAAGGCCAAGTAAAAGGTCCTGCATTTGAGTCAGGGTAATCCCCTGTATTAGTACAGACTGGGGTACAAATGAATTGAGAGCAGCCCTGCAGAGGACTTGGGGATACTGTTGGATGAAAAATGGAATGTGAGGTGGCAACATGCACCTGCAGGCCAGAAAGCCAATCATATCCCAGGCTGCAGAAATAGAAGCATGGCCAGCAGGTCGAGGGAGGTGATTGCTCCCTGCTACCCTGTTCTCCTGAGAGACCTCACCCAGAGTACTGCCTTCAGCACTGGGACCCCCAGTACAAGACAGACATGGAACTGTTAAAAGACTGGAGTGCAGAGGAGGGCCACAAAAACCGCCAGAAGGCTGGAGCACCTCACCTGTGAAGAAAGGCTGAGAGACTTAAGGTTCTTCAGCCTGAAGAGAAAGCTTCAGGGAGATCTTATTATGGCCTTTTAATATATGAAAGGGCTTATAAGAAAGACTCTTTACCAGGGCCTGTAGTGACAGGACAAGGGGCAAGAGAGTTAAAACTGAAAGAGGGCAGGGTTTACATTGCACATAAGGATTAATTTTTTTTATTATTATGATGGAGGTGCAACAGCAAGACAAGTTGCTTAGAGAAGTTCTGGCTGCCCCATCCCCTGAAGGTCAGGTTGAGTGGGGCTTTGAGCAACCTGGTCTAGTGAAAGATGTCCCTGCCCATAGGAGGGGAGTTGGACTACGTGATCTTTAAAGTTCCCTTCCAATCCGAACCATTCTACGATTCTATGCAATAATGCAATGACATCCAGTAAACACAGTGGTAAGATTTTGCTTGAGGGATGCGCACAGAAGAGATGAAAAAAAAATTAAAGACAGAGCAAGGTGTCAGATCAGACTGACACATTCTACCTGGGACACTCACGATGCATGTTATTCCATGTTTCATTTACCTCTACATCTTAATCATTCTTTAGACAAAGCCTTTGGAAACTATTGAGGTCAGACCTATAAAAGCATTAAACTGTCAAAAATTACTCCAAGAAAGACCGTGTTTTGAGAAACTCAGGAGGGAAAATTTCTGACACAATGATCTTTTTAAAATTAAGACAAACAATTTTCTTTTCTTCCTTCTTCATCCTATTAAAAACCAAATACCTTAAGTCCTACACTAGGATAAGATTTAGCAAACTACCTTAATGCTCAAGACCTTGTCCGTACAGAAATATAGAAAATATTCTTTTTAATTTACATAAACATGTATATCTAAATACTTTCAAACAGTATAATGAAATAGGACATCTACATTGCCAAATCATTTACAACGCAATGAAATAACTTCATACAATACAAAAGAAACCCACACAAGCAAAAGAAGCTGAAGAGACCAACCAAGATCGCTCAGTACCAGATCAAGTCTTACTACCTCAGAAAAAACAGTTACTAAAACTCTAACTTGTGTTTCTGCATTTTTGTTTTTAACAATACCACATCAGAAATTATCTTAGTATTTTTCTGATATATTTCTTTGTAATATAAATTAGCTTATACACATTCATCTGGCTAATCTAACTTTAAAAGTCTTGTAACTTGACAACTTCCCACTGGAAAATGTATAATTAGTCAAGTGATTTTTTTCTCAACTCTACACACAGCAAGTTCTCTCCAGCAGCCTTTTCCAACTTGAATTCATGGCTTGTAAGCTAAGTGTGTAATAACTCTTTAATGGTCACAAAGACCTAGCTAACTAACATCTCCCAAAAACAAAGTTGGTCAGAAAGTAAAATACATTCACAAACCACAGTCAAGCTGAAACAGGAACAATTTATAATACCACAACTGACTGCCAGCGCACTAAGTACTCAAACCTATTAACTGATGCATAGAGCAGCTCCTCTTGTTCATGGTAAGTCTCTGCTTTTCAGCTTGGCCTTGAGCAATGGTACAGTGTTCATCGATAATACAGTATTTTTTGCAGTACTAATTTAATAATGATGTATTACAGTGATCAAGAACACTTGCTTAGGCTATCAACAAGCAGAATGAGTAGGCACTTTATACTAATTACAAGGTAAAGGTGAAGCTTTTATACCAATGACTACACTAGAAGAACAAGTTGGTAAGGTCTGGATAGTGTTTCTCTGTTTAGTGAAGATGCAATATTAAGTCCTACAAATTGCAGATAAAGGACAAAACTTCCAGATCTTCACATCTGTATACCTCTAACATCACAGAAAAATCTTTCATGACTTAATCTTAAAACAAACAGCAACCCAGATCTGCCAAAATACAACCTAGCACCTGTAATATATCTGGTTTCACAGACTAAGACAACTCTCTTTTATTAGTCAATTTTAAATGCAGCCTAACACCGTGGTAGAATCATATGTATTAATACACTATCACCTCAGAAGTAACACCTGATGAAAAATATTATCTGCCTTTCTCTTCCTCAGCACACTCCCACAAGGCATTTTGTGTCTCAATTTTCATTAATAACTATCATTAAAAAAAAAATTAAATGCTAACAAATACTATGTTTGAGCCAGGAAACAAAAGATAGCAGTACAGATATATAGGAACAGTAGATAACTCCAGGAATCCTTCTTCCATTTTTTTTTTTTTTTTAAAAAAGTCAAAGACCACTTGTTGAATACCAAGTCATTCTTTGGGATGTTCAATCTTTGCCATTACACAATACTCAGCCAGCAAAAATATCAACTTCAATTGAATCATTTCAAAGTATCAAAAAGCCACAACTGTGTTAGTAATCACTTAAAATAAATTCTTCTCCTCTGCAATTCCATTGTTTACTTTCAAAAATGTTCCTGAATTAAGATACCAGAAAACTGACATCCCAATTGCCATTTTTAAATCTATCTTTGAAAGCTGGAGCATCATAGATTTGCTGGTACTTTGAAAAGAGTGAAAACATGCCAAAGAACGGACATAAGCAAGACACACACAAAAAAGGCAGCAAGATCATCTTTGCAGACTTCAAACTGTGCCTATATTTACAGATATCCTGGGCCAATACTGGCAGGGGGATGCATTTAATGTTGAGCTATTTTTACCTTTAAATTCCACCCTCTCGATTTGCAGCAACACATAACCTGTGGCTTTCAATGATACTAACAGCAGTGTAACAAATATACAGTAATATTTTTTTTATTATTTAAAAGGTCATTGAAATCTGCATTTCAGAATAAGCCATAATACTCCAGTGAAGTGCTCTCTACCTCACCTGGAAAGAGCCACTTGAACATACACCAGCTGATAGTACTATAGACACTAATAATCTTAGATTACTAATCAGATTAATAATCAGAAATTACAACTTCACCTGTTTTACTGATCTCTTCCCGTAACTCAAATGGTCAAAGGAAAATTTATTGCACAGAGACATGTTCAAAAGTTTATTTTAGTTTTCTTACTTGCTGACTTACTTCTAGCCTTGAGGTACCAACTCAAAAAAAAGAAGGAAAAGCGTGCCTCATTATTTTGAAACATTCACAAAGGTAACGTAACCGGATTTCACATACTTTTAAGTAACAACTTGAATGAAGGGTATAGATTTAGATTATTCAGACATTTTTATAATGTTTGACTATTGCTATTCAGACACCTGTGAATTACATTAAATTCAAATTCTGAACACTTTCTACTAATCTTCCAAGGTTCATCAAATCTACTTGTGTTGATTTTCAATTAGGTGTTGCAGAAGCATGTCTTATGACTGATTTAAAGATTTGGCAAAGGTTTTTAAAAAGGACCATCGCCCAAGACCAACTTCAATACACTATAGCTACAATTGCAAAACTGGCTTCTTTGGCTTAAGGAAGTCTTTTGACTTAAGGACTGAGTTTCCATTAAAAATGCTAAAAACCTGTGAACTGAAAACTTCAAGTGCTGCTATTTAACTACACAACCGTTTTAAAAGTGTTTTTTAAATGTAGGTACTCACAAGGCATCAACCAACTCCATATTACCATTATCTTCACTAAACAAGAGGTACAGACATGGTCATACACGAGTCACATGAGAAAGACCAAAGCAAGAGGCAGAAAATGTTCCGTTTTCCTAATTAGTTACTTTTAAGTGTCTCATGTTTCAATTCTTCCTATCTAGTCCTAAACAAAACCAAAAAACTTCAGGTTTGAGAAGCTAAACACAATACATTAGACTGAAATTCAGAAGAAAGCTAAATTGCAGGAGTAACATGGCTGAAGATCTTGATAGACGAACCACGAGGCAAATGCTCCATTCTGAGTCTCTGAAAGTAGTACTATGGAGTGTATTAACTGCCTCTTAGTTTAATTACTTTTAAGTACAATTTTTCCCCTAATCACATTTGCACAACACTCTGAAAAGCAGATATTTGTTTTGTGGTTTTCCTTCAATACTCCTGACGGTTCCAGAACCCAAAAAAATACAGCTATCAAAGAAGTAAAATGCTATTAATGACTGAAATTTCTAGGTATGCAAAGTACTATAAAGCCAGGACTAATGTTCTGGTCACCAAGGGAAATACGTAATTTGTTAGCCATCATTGCCTAAGTTCTTTAGACCTCTCTCTACATTGTATGGAATAAAATTAAGAATAAATGTATTATAGACCTTATTTTTGCTGACTGAGTAAAGTAGATTAAAAATTACAGTTTCAACAGGCAATTATGAATTTAAACCCTTGTCAGCAACTCTTTAATGTAAGTCCCATGTAGTTTTTAATTTAAACTGTTTGCATAGAGGCATACCAACACATTTCATTGGTACCCTAAAGGTCAGTAAATCCATTTTAAGTTCCTCAGGCAAGAAAACCAACAAAACCAGCTGTCCAGTTCAGATACTTAGACTTAAACTGGATCTCTGTTACATATACATCAACACTATTAAGCCAATAATAATAGTAATAATAATAATAATAATGGATAATTGTCCCAATAACATAACTTAGAATAACCAGCTGCACTGAAAAAATATATATTTTTTTAAACAAAGTTAAATTATTTTCATACACTGTTACACTTATTCTCTTACTAACCAATTACTTTTTAAAAGATAACGCTCCAAGTTCCCTCCTGCCCATACTTTATTCTTCAATGCAGCAATTTAGAACTGAATTAGTTCGTGGCCCACAAACCTTTTTTAAGCACCTCAGAATAATAAGCAGTTAGAAATTATTTTTTGAGGGAGTATTCTACACTCTCAATAGATAGCTCTTTCTATAGTATATTACCGTAATAATATAATATCAGAGTGCTTTTGATGGAGTATTTGAGACTGCAGTCTCATTATGCTTCAGATTTTCTCTGCTTAGTCTGCTCTACAGAGATTTTCCTAATATATATGCATTAGCCTGAAACCAAAGTTTATGCCTAAAGAATACACAGTTCATGCTCTAAGTACATAAACACAGAGCACAGTAAAGACCACTGACTGACAATAGCTTCATACAGACAGGATTTCTAATCTAGTATTTATTTTATATTCTCTGTATTAACACTTTGCTTCAAAACATATAGATATGGCTTACTTCCAGCTTGAAGAAAGCTCAATGTTTGAAGGCTTCAAATTAAATGCAGAAGCTTTTCAATTAAAAAAAAAAAACACCCTAAAAATTTTACATTTTCCTCCATCCTGTTCCTGCAATATGAATACAGTGCATTGAAATCTGAGTGCAGCCAGACCTGGCAGCACAAAACAGAGTTGAAAAAGGTAAGTTCCCGCTATGGTTTTGACTCTATAAATAAATGTGCAATTTAAAAATTTCAGAATGGAAGCTACCAAGAAATTCATGTGTGATCAGACAAATTTCAGTTTTTATTTAATTTGGATCAATAAAAGAAGCATAGTGTGTCAAAAATATCTTTGCTAAGCCAGATTTAAGCTTTATTTCTAAAAACCAATCTATCTGACGGTATTTGTGGGAAATGCAGTGTTCTCTCATACAAACATGCATTTCTTCTGCTTGCCCATTTAAAGATTTTTACAGCATCAAAAATTCAACTCTGTCCCTCTAAAACAACGAAAAATTAGCCTACTAGAAATGGAAAGTAAAATAGAAACATTTATAGTATTAGGAAAGTGCAAGTGCTGACACCTGTCACAAAATAAAAACCGTAACTTAAGGTAACATTAATGGCTTTAAAAAAAAAAAATCTAATATTGCTGATTCTAGATCTGAAATTATTTTTCTCAATGTTGCTTATGGGTATAAAATATAATCACAGAATACTACTGGAAACTACTTATTCTATCAAGGTTTTCTTTAAGTCCTTACCTTTAAAGGATCACTCATATGTGGAAGAGCTTTCCTTTCACAACTATCTAATTTATTAGGAGAAAAAAAGAAAAGAAAAAAAAAAAAAAAAAGGAAAAGACGCTAACAGCACTAACTGGGACCTATTTTGACAGAAGCACATCATGCCAGCCAACAGTGCTGCGGTCGGTACGCAATATTCAATACACAGAAACTTCTGAAACGCACGCATTCCTTCCCCTCATTCCCAAGGAAGGAGCGAGCTGTGCTGCCGTAGCTACCGAGAGCCTGCCTGAAACACGACAACGTGGGGGAAAGGGCGGGCAGTCACTTGCCAGGCCAGCGGCCCGGGCTGCATCGGAGGGAGGGTGCGAATGCCCGCACACCGCTCGCCCGCACTCCCCGAGGGCGACGGTGCAAAACCGCGCCAGACCCGCGGGGACAGCGGCGGGGGCCAGGGCTCGGCTCTGACAAGCACCCACCGCCGCAGCCCCCGGAGGCGGGAGAAGGCCGAACGTGAGGGTAGCCCTCCCGCAGCGAACCTTCTCCCCCGCTCCCCGCCCCGCAGGGCGGCAGGGCTTCAACCGGCAGCTCCGGGGCCCTTCCTGCCCACGACAGCCAGAGGGAGACCTCACGGCGCGGAACCGGCGGCCACGCAGACCCCCGCGGCCACAGGAATGACAGGAGAGCGACTCGCCCTGCCCGGGGCTCCGCTACTCCAGGGCCGGGCCTCCCGAGCGGAGGAGCGGTGACCCGGCGGCGGCCGCGCCGGCACGCGGGGGGACCCGCAGGGGCAGGGAGCAGGACGGGCACGCCGACGGGGGCCGGAGGGGGGCGGCCGGGCCCCAGAGCACCGCGCCCGCCCGAGGGGGCGGCGGGCGGGCACCCGCCCAGCCGGGGACTCGCTCCGAGTCCCCACGGGATCCCAAGATGGCGGCGGCCGAGCCCGTCCACCGGCTCCGCGGCGCCCCCCCCCGCCCCCCGACGGACTCGGGCGGGCAGGGCCCGGCGCCGCGGCTCGGGGGAGGGGGAAACCAGGCGGCTGGAGGCGGCCCAGCGCCCAGGCGAAACGGGACAGCGGGCCGGGCCGTCCCGCCGCTCCCCCTCCCCCCGCTCCGGGCTCCCCCTCACCTTTGAATTTGAGGTCGGTGGGCGGATCGAGCACCAGGATCTGCTCGTGCTTCGCCAGAGCCCCGGCGGCCGCCATCTCGCTCGCTCGCTCGCTCGCTCCGGCGGGAGGAGGAGTGGGGGGAGGGAGGGAGGGCGGAGGAGGAGGAGGGGCGGGAGCGGGAGGCCGGGCGGCGGCGCCGCTCCCTGCCGGCGGCCACGGGCGCGGCGGGGCTGCCGGCGGGTGCGCGCCGAGGGCGGGCGGTGCTGCTGCCGCTGCTGCTGCCGCCGCCACTACCGCTGCTGCCGCCCCGGGCCCCGCTTGGCGCCTTCCCGCCCCCCCCGCGCGCCGGGCTCAACGGCCGCACGGCAACGCCGCCCTCCGCGGGCACGAGAGCGGCGGAGGCGGCGGGGCCCCTGCGCGCATGCGCCCGCCCCCGCTGGGTTCCCCCGCCTTTTCCCGCGCCGGGTGGAGCGCGGCCCCGGCTCTCCCGCTGGAGCCGCCGGGACGCAGCCGCGGAGCGGGGAGGAGCGGCGCCCTGAGCTGCCGGTCGCCGGAAGGGGAAAGCCGCCCCGGCTCGGCGCTTGGCGCTGCTGCGAGGCCGCCCCGGGGAACTACAGCTCCCGGCGTGCCGCGGGGCGGGCGCGGGGGCTGCCGGGAGTTGTAGTCTGCGCGGGAGGCTGAGGCGGGCGGCTCTGGCCTGGAGGCTGGGGGAGCGCGGCGGGGCATGGCTGCAGGGTCCCTGGGGGCAATTGGGCAAACCCGCCTTGGCCGCAGGGGGTCTGGCTTGAGTCCGGGCTGCTGGCAGGGGGGGCTGGAGGCCCTGGAGCCGGTTGGCAGGTGCTACCGGGCACCCCGCCTCGGGACGGAGCCGGCCCGGCTCGGCGCGAAGGCAGCGCTGCCAGGCAGCTCCCGGGCACCCCGGTGGGGAGGCCTGGCTCTCCAGCGGCACTGGGAAGCGGCCCAAAGCTCCCCTCAAGATGGAGAATTGTCATCAGGTGAAGGCTTAGGAACATCAACAGGGAGTCAATGTTGTGGAAGATCGAGCTCTTGCAACACCTGCTTGAGAAATAAGAGCCATTATTTATTAGCGGGCAGGAACACGGGGTATTTGCCACCCTTCTCACTTGGTCAGACACAGTGTTTTCGTGGTAGGCCTTTCCGTGAATGCCAGACTTTGAAGTGGATGGTGTGTCTTGGGGTATCTGAACACGCCAGTGACAAGCAAACGAGAAAAAGCAGATAGAGAAACAAATCCATCTGAACCTTGATGATTCCGATGTCCTAAATCTGCTTCTGAAGAATCTGGCTGTAAGATACCTAAGTTTGTGTTCACATTATGTTGGAGTACTGAAGATGGAAATGAAGTTGCAAGGATTAGCACATTTATTTTTCCTCTCTTGCTATCTGGTGTATGTAAACTAAGAACATGTATAGAGACACAATAACCCATTTGAAAAATATGCCTTGATCATAAATACATTCAAATTACTTAACTGCTTTACCTTCAAAATGAGCTCACCCTAGTCAGACTGGTGAATCACATGATTTCTTTGATGAATACCTCTAGCACTTTTCTCTGTGCCTTGCTCGCTGACAGCGAACACCCATGTGACTTTTAATACCATCAGTGCCTGAAGAAATAAGTGAGAAGTGCTGCGGAAAAGTACTTCAGAGCAGTTCTACCTGGTTGGAATTGGCTCCAATAGGTGTATGTGGCATATATGTGAAAGTGTTGCTAGAGGTCTGCAGCTATTGTGGCTGCAGTTTTCCTGCTACAAACTCATTTTATGATGCGCATAAAGCAGCATCATAAATTACACCCTGTATTTACAGTGCAACATTCAGAGTTATTGTCTGGTGGTCTGCTGGGCTTTGTTAGCAAAACCAGTGTTCCACTCTGTTTATGCATTCTTACCCCTGGGATCTGAAAGATAAACCAGAAGAAGACTGAGGGCTTTTTTCGCTATCCTAGTACATTTTTTTCTTCTTCTGTTAACAGGGAGACTCAGTCTGTTACCTCCACTCTGTTTCTATTAATGAATCCACCGAAGATTAAGCCTCAGAGTGCACTTCTCAGAAAGAATAATGTAGCTCCAGAATTACCCGGTGATTATATATCAGAAGAACTTCTGAGTCTCACCTTGCAAAGAATAAAGACATGAAGAACTGCTGGAAAATACTAAATGCCACCAAAGGTTCTGTCTTTTCTCATTTTATTGCGGTTACAAAATAACACTAAAGAGTACAAATGCAAAAGAAGCTTCCTCTATGCAGATTTAGAAGACAAAAATAAGTCGTTTTCTAATTTTTTTATACATCTCTTGTATTAGAAAATCTTGAGGCAAATCAGAAGTTAAGATCCTTCCTTAACATGGCAGCCGGTCCTGCAGGTTTTGCCATGCATGGTTTTCAGTGCAAACACCTTGTTAGACAAGGTTGAGTGATAGATGTACCTGACATCAGGGGATGTGTGTGGGTTGGGGGAGGACGGGGTTAATCCCTCTCACAAGCATATTGAGAGGCAGCAGTGAATGACAAGGCACAGCCTCAAGTACAATGTGGCTCACAGGCCGAGCATCACTGAGGCTGGAGTGGGCCCCAGGAGGGCCATAGCTCAATTTCCAAGTCACAGCAGGGTCAAAGCTGAATTCAGGCCAGGTCACTCTGGGCTTTGTCCTGTGGGGTCGTTAAAACCTCTGAGGACAGAGATTTCACAACCTCCCCAGGACAGCCTGGCTCAGTGTTTGCCTGGCCAGCTTCAATCTGCTCATTTTATGTTATAGTAATGGCAAAGTTAGTATATAAACATTGCGTGGGTGGATTAATAGTAATTACTTTTGACTATGTTTTTTTTAACATAGTCTTTGTTGTTGTTTGAACGCATTGAGAATCTTAATAATGCATTAATCTATTTTGTTGCCTTTAGTATCATTTCTGATCTAATGCTTTTATTTCATCCAGACTGATAGAATCTTTTACATTAAACAACACCTGTGCTGTTAATCAACAGTGTCTGGCAAACTTTTCCAGCATCTGATTCATTTTGTTTTAACAACTCATAGCACAGCTTAGGAATGAAATCTACGACCTGTTGCAGTCAATAGAAATCCTCTCCCTGCTTTTGGTGAGATCATGATGTCACTGCAGGAGTGTCATCAGTATACTCATCACTGCTTGCAAAAGGATAACATTTGCTTAATCGGAGGTCAACATTTGTCCTGTGTGTTTGTAGGTCTTAATGTTTTTCATACTGTGAATTCAGAATCGTTGTAATATCTCACTTTGGAGATGGCTTGACATTTTTCAAAACTGTTTGCTATTAAATATTAAGTAAGCTCTCCCTATACCTGAGAAGAAGCAGAGTAGATTCAGTTTCTTAATACTGTGTTCCACTGTTTATTGTGCAGGTAGTTCATCCAGTCTCACCAATTCTGAACTTGAAAATGTCTTGCAATAAAACAACTTTCTTTGCAATTTCTTGGTGTTATTAAGACTGCCAGAAAAAGCAACCAAGTGCTGCATTACATATCGTGTTGATGGAAAAATTCTAGTTCTCACTCAGGAAGTATCTCATGCATCCTGCACTGCTAAGTCAGTGAATATTGCAAAATGCAACAGTGTAAAGGCAAAAGTATGTTTTATTTTCTTTTCAAGGAAATACCTGGCCTTTTGGTGCTGCTGTTTATCTTCTAAAGTACAAAACTGTTCATACAGCAGGCCCTAGTCATTATTTACTTGACTGCTAATGAGTTTTAGATATAATTTTCCATTATCTATTAAGGATAAAATTTCAATCCACACTACTGTTGAAGATTTAAGGCATTATTCGAATGTTGCCACAGACTAGAAAAGTAGATCTTAGTTGAATAAATTCAAGTTTGTTCAACTACAGTGTATTTTGTTACACAGTGACCATATTATAAAAACATACAATGCATGTTGAATATTCAAGTAGAGAGAAGCCAGTAACACATAATGGCATTCTCATAAATAGCTATAGCCTAAAATTCAATGTGCTTTTCATATTTTGGACCCAATTTTGTTCTACTGAACACAAATATGCCCTTCACCATTGTCTTATGTAGAAGCCAGACAAAAATAGCATCTTGTCTGTGTGGTCTAAAGTAGCATTTTAAGAAGTTAATTATTCCTGAGCCAATTTCAAATGTGCTAAAAGCCATTAGTCCTTTGATAAAGAACAAAGTTACTGAGGAAATGGATTTTTGAATACTCTTTTCAAGAATTGGTTCTTGCTGTTCATATACATTCATGAGGGATGTAGTGAAGCAATTCAGTACACAGTGTGTGGAATGTGTGTGTGTGTGTTCATTGTTGTTTGCTGGTGTTGCATTTCTAAAAATGCCCCAATTCTTTCATAAAACATACTGAAATATGCATAGGCAAGTACATGAACATAAGTAAGTAGTTGAAACTCACCTCCAGAAATGGAAAACTGTCTTAAATAACAGTCTTAAACTGAGAAATAATTCTGCAGAAGCAGCATGATGGTGCCTGTGGTCATTGCATCTCTTTACCAACCTGATATTCTTGCAAACAACATCATGGTCTTTCACATTCTCAGTTTAGAGAACTCATCTGGCAACTGGGATTCAAATTTCCCCTTTCTGTGGCTCTGTTAATACACATAGAAGTTCTGCAATGTTAATTCTGTCCTCAGCATCTCCTGAGCAGTCCCAGGAAGTCCTCAAACTGTATTTTCACATTATGCCTAGGTTCAGGGCTTATGGTTCACAAGGTAAATAGGAGCAAAAAATGTCATATCAACGCGTGAAAGACAAGCATTGTACTGAGGCTGTGCATGACATATGAAGTGCTTTTCCTCTACTAAGCACTGATAAGACGTGCACTGAAGTGCTGTGTCTGATTTTGGGCCACAGCCTTCAGGATAGATGTGGGATAACCGAAGGGAGTCTGGAGGAGAGGACCTGTAATAACTAAGGTCCAGAAAACAGGTTGAAACATGAGAATATATAGAAAAACTGAGGTTTCGCCTAAGGAAGGCAAGATTGAGTCACGTGTTCAGTAACAGTCTTCAAACACATTAAAAACTATTGCAAAGAGAAATAAAAGAGTCTGTCTTGCTTAATTTCAATAGAACAGGAAGTAATGGGTGTAGATCGGAGCAAGAACTGACTGATTTGGATCAGACATGAAGTTTTTAAGAGTAAGGATAATGAACAAAAAAGATTGTCTGGAAGCACAATCCATGGAGTCCCAGTTGCTGACCTTTAAGAACAGGTTAGACATCTGTTGGAATATATAAATTTAGCTGATCCTGCCTTGAGATGTGATCTCTGAAGTCCTATCCAGCCCTATGAGTCTATCATTGTGAATTCCAGTGTGCTCAAAGATTAAACTGATCATCCACAGTGGAAATGTCAATTCCCTAAGGTCTAAGCTACAGTCCATTAAAATCAGGAAATTTTTTCCAATGACTTTAATAAGCATTGGATCAAGCCCTAATCAAGTGTGTAATTTGGAGCTGTGTATGGAATTTGGCCTACAATTATGTTAATGTTATTTGCAAATGAGAAGAATCCAACTCCTTTTCCCAGGGCACATTAGTTTGCAATGGTTACAAGAGAAAATAAACACATGCTGAAGAAACATTGCTAAGTAATTCTTACAAAATTGAGTAGAATTGACTGAAGACAAACACAAGGAGAAGATCTCTGAGGAAAAAAATAGCAACATTTCTCAAGGAAGAACATGTTGGATAGCTATTTTTTACATCAATTAAGCAGGGCCAGACAGAGACAGCAAAAACTATGTTAACAACACTTTATAAATAAGTAGTATTGTGACCGTGAGAAAGAAATGTTTGTCTCTGATAAAATATTAAATTAGCTGAGAGCCTAAAAATGGGCAGAGCAAAAGAAGGGGAGACATAGAGGAATTTAGTAGTTCAATTGGTTGCATAGTTACTGATGAGGAAAGATCCATTCCCCTGTAGTTTGTTACCAAACAACATAAAGCTTTTCCTCCGCTCTGAGAATTATCAATTAAGTCACAAGCAGTTATGCCAGCTAAAACTCTGTCTCTGCAATTGCACATGTTCATGCGATCCGGAGGGATACAGGAATGCATAAAGGTAAGAATTCGAAGATTTGCAGAAGGCTCCTGTGGGCATCCACAGCCACTCTGCTTTCATGGGTTGTGTGCATCTCCTGGAAATTCTTTATTACCCTCGTGTTGTGGCAGGGAACAGGCAAGTGCTCAGAATGCTTCTGTAACAGATGCAGGAAGCTAAGGTTACTAATACGCGGCTAATGCACACCTAAAATATCTTTGCTCTTGATTAATTAATTATCTCTAGGATTAAAGACACAAGGTTTCTAGAATCATCTCCCCACTCCAGTTTGTTTGTTGCAGATGTGTTCTGTTGTCTGCATGCACACTGGAACGCTCTACCTGAGAGATCATTTATGAAATATTTATTTACTTTGCATTCAGGGAAGAAAAAAAGAAAAAATCTCCATAATATTATTGACAGAATCTTTGAATGCCAAACACTGAATTATTTATTGCTTAATTGTACAAATGATACTCACGAGGACCTTTTAGATTGCAATATGCAATTGATACACTGCAGAAAACCAGGGACATGTCTTTCAGACTTTGTTCTTGTACTTCAGTGGGCCACCTTAAAACAGATATTGAACATTTTGCAGAGGTAAAGCTGGAAGACCCAACAGCATTCTTAAAGTTGCAAGGGCTAAAAAGGCCTGCAGAAGGCCTCGTGTAGCAAAAGATGCTCTGACCTGGATTAGCCCATGTGGGACCTTTCCATATGTCGCCATGAGGCAGCAATCTATCACTGTCCACAATTCCCTGATGCTCCCCTTCCCTGTGGGCAACCCATTCGCTTCTGCCCTTCAGCAGGTCCTAACTGCTCTATGGGCACTGCAACCCTGTGCACTGGTCTCCACCTCTAACCACGAATACTCACCTGTTTTTTTCCCCAGACACCAAGCACAAACAGGGCAGGTTCAGAGAGTGCACCCAGTCACCCACTACTTTGGTCCCGTGCCTACATACCTGTTGCAGAGAAGTACATAAATAGATGATTCACTGTTAAATTCGTAAAGTTAAATGCTTGTAAATATTTGTCAACATGCCTTTTAATGCAGACTTTAACTCTGCAATCACTGTTTTAATTCCACAGGTTTCCTGGCTTCAATTCTGCTTTTCAGAGAGGAGCACATTATAGCACATTGAGACAATTCTGCTCCTACTCCATCACCTCAAAATTATTTTTGTCCTGTTTTGCTGGGTTTTTTTCCCCTTCCATCTCAACTTATCCACATTGCTTCAGCCCCTCTCTTCTCACTGACTAGCAAACAGACAGGCCAGCAAGCTTCCCCTCCTTTCCCCTTCAAATGAGGCACATGTTTTTTCTCCTTCTTTGACCCAATTATGAGAAAAAAAGCATTTTAATATAAATTAATAGTAATGTAATAGAAATTAGTAGCAATTTAATAGAACACCAGAGTCAACCACTGCAAACCTGGAATGTGATTTTTTTTCTTGTGCTTGGTCATTCCTTGCATTTTTTCGTTCCATGAGTAAGGCAAATAATAGAGATGAGGAAAATGGAAATCTGTAGTGGATTAGGGAGTAGCTTCTGTTCATTCACCACCCTCCTTCTCTGGGTTAGCACCAGAGACTTCAGAGAGTCCCACAGTACACAGATAGGGGGTAGTATCTCTTCCACATCAAGATTCATCTTCTTTTTAAATACTGATCTGGAGCACCACGTATGTGGTTTTGTTCTTTTCATTCTTTCCTTTCCAGCAATGGTGTCATGTAAAAAGTTATTAGCAAAGAGTTTGTTTCCTTCCAGATCACTGATAAAGACATTGAACTGAGTTGGCTCCTTTGAAGCTGTTAAATAACCCATTAGAAGAGAGTAGAAACATGCTGATGTAGCTGCTAATTGATTTGCAGAGCATTTGATTCAGGTAAATTGATTTTTGTTTTGGTTTGTTTTTATTTACTAGATTGTCATGCAGGGCTACATCAAATGACTTAAAGTAATCTGCGTGTATTAAGTCAATACATCTACCTTAAGCAACTGCCTTTTAGTCTTGTCTTGTTGCTTGAAAACACCTGTTTTCCATGAAGCGTATATTGATTGACTTTACATAAGCTACTACCTATGAATTAATTTCTGTTTCCCATAGCTGTCTTTATTAGTATTTTGCCTGGGGTCTATGTAATGCTTGTAATTAACCAAACCTATCACATTTATTCTTTACACTGTGCCACATTCACTTTTAAACAGCCATCTGAAGTTTCCCCTGTGCACCAGTATTTGTTCAGAATTAATATGACTGGTTCCAAGAGTATCTCCACCAATTTTTGTCATACTCTTGGGAGCATTCAAGCCTGAAGTTTTAAATGTGTTTTCCTTTCACTGATGAACATCCTCTCACACATACAGTGAAAGAGAGAGAATTTCATATCACTTCATAATTACAACAGAAAAAAAAAAATCAGCTTTTCAAAGTGGCTTACTAAAAAGTGTGCTTTCTTATCCAGAAGCTACTTCCCAGCTGAATTCAGTTTTGCTCACATCAAAGGCGAAGAAGAAATAGCTGCATTTTGCTCTTGATAGCTATTCAGAGACAATATGATTGTGACAGAAACAGCTGAGCTAGGTTTTGGCTTATGCATCAGTAACAAAACAAAAGTTAAAGGATGTTCAATCTTAGGGATGGCTAAGGCAAAAAGGTCAGTCTTTAGACAATTTTCACATTCTATGTTGAGTTTCCAAGTCTGCCATGGAATCTCCAGCAAATCTTAGGAGGCTTGATCTGGATAACTTTGATGTACAACAAAGCAAAGAACTGCATCTTTAAATTTTTACTAAGTCACATTTAAAATCTCAGAATTAGGCTCTTCCTTAAAAACTGTTATACATTGCAAGTGCTTGTGTTTTCTAGTGACATCACGCATGATATCACTGAATCATAGAATGTCTTGGGTTGGAAGGGACCTCTTAAGGTCATCTAGTCCAATCCCCCTAGAAGAAGCAGGGACACCTCACACTAGAACAGATTGCTCAGAGCCCCATCAAGACTGACCTTGACTGTCTCCAAGGATGGGGCCCCCACCACCTCTCTAGGCAACCTGTTCCAGTGATCCACCAACCTCTTATTAAAGAACTCTTTCCTAATATCCAACCTAAATCTATCCTTCTCTAGCTCAAAACCATTGCCCCTTGTCCTATCATTACATGCCCTAGAGAACAGGTCTTCCCCAGCCTCCTTATAGGCTCCTTTCAGGTACTGGAAGGTCACTATAAGGTCCCCCTGGAGTCTTCTCCAGGCTCAACAACTCCCTCAGCCTGTCTTCGTAAGAGAGGTGCTCCAGCCCTCTGATCATTTTTGTTGCCCTCCTCTGGACACACTCCAACAAGTCCACACCCTTCTTCATATTTTTTTCCTGTATTGAAAAATGAAACGAGCTTTCAAATTTTAGTTTAATTTCTTAGAGATGAACTGGATAGATATTTCCGAATGACCCCTTTGGGGCCACTGACTCAATTCTAACAAATTTCAGTAACAACTCATTATAAAACACTGCATAGGATGGGAGGTTCTTCTGGCCACATTATAAATGACCAGACTTTGTTTTTTTCAACCTAGATAACATAGATGGATTTATTCTTAAACACAAGCAAAAGTAATTTGTTTGATGGGATGGTGATAGCAACATCTATTAATTATCTGACTACTTTTCTAGAAACTAGAAGAGTAGAGTTTACCCAAGATGAGATTAAACACAGTTCTGCACATTTTCAGTTTCACTGTCTGTGTTGCCTTTGTGTTAGTCAAGTACCTAATAAAACTCAACACTTCCTTTCATTGTGTTATCATCCAATACCAGGTGACATCATAAGGAAATGAAGTATTTGCAGTTGACTCACAGCAAAACCTAGAAACACACAAAAACACCCATGAAGCCTACTCATGTATGAGGCAATACTGAGGCCAGTCCTGAGGAAAGTGATAGAATTGCTGTGGAAGCCCAGCAGTGGCAACCTCAAGCCTCAAGGCCTTAAAGCCCTGACTAAAATTGCTCTTATTCAACGGCCACATTGAGGGATGGCAGTTGAATACCTGCATAGGAGGCATTTACCCTGGTGGGAGAAGGGAGACAATTTGGACTCTGTCATAATCAGTCAAAAATCTCACTCTTCATAGATCAGCTCTGAGCACAAAAGATGCAGGGATAGTAATGGTTCTACTTAAAATTGCAGTTGTCTGTGAAATTTGACAGGGAATCTGTATCAACTCATCACATACTTTCTATGACATGGTTGTGTATGAAATCAGATAGGCCACCCTGCTTGAAACATGGTTTGCTTACATTTCTAGCATGACCTGAAGATACCAAAAGAAAATCACAAGTTCCTGAACTCTAATTTCTTGCCGGTGGCTGGCTGGTTTAAAATACACATTGGAATTATCTAATATCCAGAATTTAGTTATGCCTCCAAGCTCCCACT
Source organism: Apus apus (assembly GCF_020740795.1). Lineage (NCBI taxonomy): Eukaryota > Metazoa > Chordata > Aves > Apodiformes > Apodidae > Apus > Apus apus. The sequence goes on from NC_067283.1 coordinate 103,471,588, forward strand.
AAGTAGAAGGAAAATTTCTGGTGCAGCTTGAAAATGGCAGGGCATGCGACATCTCTCCTCAAATGTCTCCGGAAATGGGAACCTCTCGTGGGAATTCAGGCACCATTTCACAAAAATAAAAAAGGCTATCCTTCTTCAAAAGCACACCTGTCAGAAGGCAGCCTCAACAACTCCAGGCTCTCCTGCACTACCAGAGACATGGGCTGAGTCATGTTGTCAAGAAATCGCTAAAGCTAAATAACCACTTTCCCAGAGCTTTGAAACCCATAGCTCCCAGACATCCTCACCTCACTGTCACTGATGTGATGCAAAACAGACTTCTTAGATGGAGGCTGGTAGCTGCTTCAGGCCCTGCAGTTTTTTAAACTGTGACTATCACAGAGGGAAGGGTGCAATTTTCTGCCATGGCATGCATCTTTCACTGGTGTGTGATTCGCAGTGAGATGAGGCGGTGTCAGCGGTGTCTGAAAGACATACCTGCTGACAGTGATGAGTTGATGACTCAAGTGTTGTGGATTTTCTAAGGCATCAATTTCCTCCTGGGAAATATAAAATAAAAATCCCTCTATTTTATCTTACAGTGATGGATATTGTGTTATTGTAGAGCCTTTATACTCCCAGCAGCAAGTACTTAAGTGTATATTACATGCTGCGGTTAAATCAGTCAATGCAAATCTGCTTGAATACATTTATTACCACCTCATCCTTACTTCCTTAGTCTTCTCTGGAGCAATTTGCCCTTTTTGTGCAAAACTACCCATCATTCCAAGACATCTTTCAGCCAGACTCAAGCTTTTTGAAAAGCTGAACCATGCAGGCAGGATGGCTATGTGAGTGCACTGGAATGTGTTAGCCAAAGCCCTTTTTGTTCAGGGCTCCAGTTCAGCAACCGGTGTGTTGTGGACTATGTGAATGGGTATCATATTTAATTCAGTGGACTTTAAACTATGTAAATTCAGGCATACTTACAGGTAAAGATATGGTATCATTTTTTTACAGGTGGAGTCTATGCACCTGATGCACTCTCAATCTTGTATTTGTTTATGCTAATTTTTAAGCTCGGGTTCTCAAGTAACAATGGTGTTAATGTGACTGTGCCATTAAATGCATGTATGCACTCCTTGACCATTTATAATTTGATATTCTTTTGCCTGAAATCCAAATTTTGTATTTCAGACATTGTTTTTATTCCTTCCTTCCTTCTCTGTCACCTCAATGGGGTTGTGACCCACCACAAGGAGTATCTTCCAGGGTAGGACATCATCATGTTGTTTGTCCCTTCCTTTCACTTCTAAATATCATTTTGCTGCCTCAGAACTTTGCAATCAACATGACATTGTGGCTTTGTTCTCATTTCCAGAAACATATTTCCTCTCCATAAACATCACCTCCTAAAAAACATTTTTAAATAAATAAATACAAGGCAATGGAGAAAAACTTATTAAAAAAAAAAAAAAAAAGTGTTTGCTTTTCAGGTATCTCTGTCATGAGGAAACAAATTTATCTAAGAGCCCATTCCTAGATCACTATGAGTTCATATTACCAGGGTATCTCAAAAGCCTCCTTTGTATTCAAAGCTGCCAAGAAACTGAGTCACCACTAGAAATATCTGTCAGCCTTTAATAAGACTTCTGTCCCTCCTTACTCTGACTATGGGGAGAACCATTCCAGTGTCAAAGGCTGTGCCGTAAGAGGAGAGCTGGTTAGGTGCCAGCAGGCAGTTCAGGTTGCCACCTTGAAAGCAAATTTTCCCTGAGAATCAAGAATGACCTACAGAGTGTGGTGAAACTCAGAGGACAAATGGTAAGGGAATGGTGCCAGGAAAGCTATTTCATTCTCATTTGGTTTCCTGACTCTCTCAAGAAATAGCACAGAAAATTTAAGTCTTTATTTTGAACACCCTTCTTTCTGAGGGCTCCCGTTAGATTCCTAGTACACGTCCTATACTTTTTTGGTACGTACCTAAAGTGCAAAATAGTCCCACACAATGAGTGATGAGCACAGACAAGAACTTGGATATTTGGTAGTGATTTTAAGTTTGCTGATGACTTGAACTTTTTGCAGAGCTAGGATGTTGAAAAAGGACTTTGAAATGCACTGTATCATCCAGGTTGCACCCATAGCTCTTTCTTGCTAAACCTCTGTGAAAACTCCCAACATATATTTGTTGGCAAAGCAGCCAAATTCTTTGAAGGTGACACGGAGCAGGGATTTCTTTTATAAGGTGCCTAACCTACATTTCAACTCAATTAAATAAGCAAAGAGAAACTTCTACTATTCTCTTATTTATTTTTTTAATTTATTTAAGTCAGTAACAGCAATGCTATCGCTTGCCCCCAAGTCATGTTATATTGACAAAGGGGAAGGAACGTGATGTTCATTTTCCTCAAGGGCATCTCTTAGACATATAAGCTGAGTTTCTTATTGATTGGTACTTGTCAATATGTAATCAGAAACCTAGGGATTGTCTCTCTCTTAGTCTGCAATAGATCATTCCCCCAGAGTATTCTACTTGCTGTAGAGGAACAGGAATTTAGTTGTTAGGTATTTATCCTCTCATTTAAACATGTATTTTATGGTTGTGGAGAGAGCAGGAATGGCAGTGACTAGGTAAAATAAATGTGATTTAAAAGGACTTTGGGGAAATGCATTTTTGTTTTCTAAATTTCCTGGAATGTGGTAATCAGAAGGGTTGAGTGTTTCATCATAAATAAGGTGTGTCTCAAAGAACTTCTGACAGATGATGGGAAAGATAAAGCTTGAGTTCTCAGGCAGGTTTTGAGAAAACAAGGTCAGTTCTTTCCAGAGAAAACTTTTTTTCTTCTTCTTCTTTTTTAATACTTCAGGAAGTCTCAGGGATAAAAATTATTTCTGGCTGGAGTAATTTAACAGTCAGAGAAAAGAAATCCTCCCGTAGCTGATAAATGCTCAGTACCTAACCAGGAGCCTCAAAATTCTCTTCCATGCTCATACTAGACTTTTCTGCACTGAATAATGACCTCTCATTTAAAACTTGTTAATTGGTGTGACACTAAATGCAAGTTAGTACAGATTTCTTACACTTCTACTTCTGCCAACATACTAACTTCATTTTTCACAACAACTGTGTTACAAAACAACTTCAGTGGTACTTCTGCACTGCACCTATTGAAAACACAGTGCTGATGAATGCTAATACCATGAGCTCTTCCTCATATTCTTACAAAACAGCCAGCCATGATAAGCAGTAATGCAAGCTCATCTGCATCAAGACTCACTTGGTAGTGTCAGAAATGCAGGTATCTTGCAATAAAGACTCTTCCTAATGAAAAGAGAAGAAATCTATCTGAAAGAGATTTTGCAGACTTGAAAAGGGCTTTATTATGCTATATTATGCTATTACTTATTCCTTCTCTTCTTAACTTGCTAATCACAGTCAAGCACTGATTTTACTGTTTCTTGTGAAGAGTCCTAGTTTCAGACAGTGAGAGTACATTTATATCAAGCACTGAATTTACCTTTGGTCCAGCTAGTAAAACAGATGTAACCAAAAGCTGATCTTATTGATGGTCAAGAACCCCATTACACATGAATGCATCCTGTCATTGACACGGAGTCCTTAGAGAGTAAGCTCCACCATTTAATGGAGGTATTTGCACAAACGGTTTTAGCCAGTCTATGAGTGTTTTAATGCTTTTAAGAAAATTATTATGTACCCTTGTTTAAACAACACTGAGGGGGGAAAAAAATCCCACGATCGGCTGGTTTCCCTTCAGGGAAGAGAGGCAAAGACAAACCTGATGATAGCCTAAACACTTTTACAGATTAGGTGAGGAGGTGGAGGTATAAAGTAAATATGCAGATTTCATCAGCTTTGCTGTCCTGATTTCAGAACAGCACTCAGGAGGTCACAGCAGGGAGTCCAATGATGTTCTTTGCAGAAAGACCAAAGCTTCAGTCATAAAGATTTTGAAGGCTGAAATGTCAAATACTTTTCCTTAAGTACCCTGAGACACAACCTTCAGTCCTCAAAAGGAAATCAGAGGAGGTTTATTTTACAGCCAATCGTGCAGCTCCCTTCTCATTGCTAAATTCAACTCTAAATTAACCTAAAATTCTACAAGAACTTGCTTCCAAGCAATGTAAAACATCCCATTGACAAAGCAAGGACTGATCCATTGAGGGGCACAACTCTCAAGGAAACAGTGTTCCAAATGTTGAATTTTCCAACACACTGGTAATCATTAAGAGTGGCTTACTTAGGTTTTCCTTGAATTAAGTACATAACCTTTTACAGTTTACAATTATGTACCTGGGTTAATTTTCATTTATGCATAGCTGGAGATAAGGTATGTAATTTCTTCAGTGTGATTGTGTATGTTTTAAAGCAGGGAACAGACCCTGCCAGGTATCTTCTAGCAGTAACTAAACTCACAACCTATGTAATACCCTTTGAAATACTGTTTCTTCTTATATAAATAAATGGTGTTCTGTGGTTACTTGAGTTACTGTGCCTTTTGCATCCTGGTGTGCATCAAATTTATCATGGTAGTTAGGAAAGCCTTGCTCAAAACCCCCACTTTTCCTTAAAAAAAACCCAACCCTTTATTTGTGGTCCTTATAGCTGTGCTAACAGCTTTGAAAATATGAACCAGAGTGCAAAAAACTTCTGGTGAGTTTAAACACTTCTTGAAACAATAGCACTAAGAGGTATGAAATGCTGCATACTTCTTAAGGGAGTGTTAATACTTAACTCCTGAAGACAAAATAAAAACATATACATGAGGAAGCATCTTATGAGCCATAGTCATGGTTGCTATTCAAAGCAAGTGGTAAGCTCACTTTTTACTGACAGCTACTATCCTGAATTTCCAAGCTGATACCGGCCACTGATGTGCCTCCCTTCTCATAAATAAAATAACTTATGAAAGGGATTTTCAGATAATCTTTTCTGGTTTTTGATTGTTCATCTGCACTGCAGAATCCCCCAGGAAGACATTCAGTTTCTGCTAAAAGGCCAGCCACACGTTTCAAGTAGCATTTAAATCCCAGGTAAGCAATCCACAGACTACAGACAGCCCTTTTTCAAGAGCAAATTATGTGAAAAATGGGACATATTTTGTCCTGCTTTATTGAAACCAGACATCTCCAAATCAGAAGTACTTAAAACATTTATTAGCATTAATCATCAAAGGTTAAATAAAACACAAAACCTACATTTTAGGGCAAAAAATATTATTAGGTATGATACAATTAATAAGTAAAACAGAAGGTAAAGTATTAACAGATTGCAGCATCCCATACATGAAGCAAGTGGGTCCAGCCCAGTCAAAGCTCTTATATAAACAAAACAGAGGAAGAGTACTTAGTAGGTGATTTTAAACTGAAAACTTTACACTGACTCGGGTTTAAATAATTAAGGGTAGTAAAATATATCATTGTACTTAAAAGGTCTGATTATTGTCAGAGTGCTCACATGTAATTTATCTAGTCATGGTTATTACCATGTGCCACACAGGATTAGTGAAGACAAGGGATGATAGATAACTTTTCCAGGTATTGACACAAACCCGTGGAATAGTGTAGCACTTGAAACAGACTTGCTGTACCATGAACAAAATTGTGTTTTTTCTTGTTTTTTCTTTTCCTTTTTTTAGTGTAACTTGGATACTTCTGAGTCCCCATTCTTGGATAATCATTACCTTTTTTTAGTTTTCTCAGTCTGCAAGACAATTTCTACAATATGGCATTTTCGTGCATAAGACTGGGAAGTCAACAATTGTACCTATCTGTATCTCCATCTTCTCGCTACCTTCAGGTTGTAGCTTTAAGTTCATAAAGGTGAAATAATCATTAACAAAAAAATGTACTTACAGAATACAATGTGCAGTAAATGAGAACCAGACATAGTGAAAAAACCACTACATGTCAGCATAACAATATAAAATTGTACTTATATACACACACATATGCAGAGCATATATGAAAACTAGTTCCTTCATAATCTTGTTTTTAAACTAGTTCATGACAAGCCAGAAAAGCAAGTTACCCACAACTGGACAGTCACAGTCTTGAGTCATGGTTCAAACAAGCCCCACCAACCTTCCTTGGCACTGCAGCCTGTGCTTCAGTCCTGCTGCCAGCTCCCTTGAGAAAACTAATCTTGGACAAATCCAGCACCAGCTGGCCAACCTAGAACTGCAGTGTTGTTATTATAATTATTATCATCATTATTATTATAGCAGATCAGCTACAGAGTCAGGTGCTCCTGTACAGTAATTTAGCTTCTTACCAGCCATTAACTACTAAGAGGAATTCTGGTTGCTGCTGAAACCTTTGACTCCAAGTTTGCAGGTTTTTTTGTATGTCATTGTTCTTGCTGTTTATGAAGGGTGGTGGTACTTTCAAAGTAACACAGGCAACAACAGAAAGCATAAATAATGAATTTTACATTTGAAAAGTCATAATTTTTCAAATGCACTGTTCCCCCATTTGAAGAGGCAGGTTAAATCTGCACTTCAGCCATGACAAACAGTACAGAGGCAACTTGACCCCCAAAGATGAGTCCTGTCATCAAAGAAAATGTGAGCTGCTCTGCACAGCACAGTGACCTTTATTTTTTCACCTGTGACTTCAGAGTTCCCTACTGAAGCTTAATGTAACATAAGCCTCATGAACTTATACAATCAGAATCCTTATTCATTTAAATATTTTTCTTTACTGAAAGCAGAATAAGGTGATTTAGATTTGACCCACCAAATGCAAAAATATCTTTCAGCTTACTCTGCCTGCACTTGAATTTTAACACCTATCAGAGATCCACTGTAACAACTTTCAATTTTAAACTATTTTAACATGTAACTCATAAACCTGTTATGATTCACATACATCTCAGTGGCAGCTGTGAGACCTGATTGTTCAGGACAACATTTATTCCATACAGATCAGCATAAATTGCCAGTTCTAGCATAAATTGGATTATGCAAGGTACTTAACTAACCCTGGATTATCTTTAAAACAGTTGCTGCAAAGAAGCAGCGACGTGCATCGCAGATCAGCACAGGTGACAACTGAAAGTTTACCCAGAATATCCTTTCATATGGTAGCTGGCTGAGTGTCTGTATTACCCAAGGGCATATTTTCAAGTATGAGTGCTTTCAAAGGAGTCTAAAGTATCTGAATAAAAAACAATTATGTGAAAAAAAACAATGCAGCCTAGATTCTTAGATAAAATCCAGTAGGACATTTCCCACCTATAACTACTTCAAGCCCTCTGAAGACAAAGAAATGTTCCTGTTGATTTCATCTGGCTCTGTTTCAAGCCCTAAGAATTAGTGACATTTTATCAAAGCAATCTCACAACCAAGCAATAAGGTCTGTTTTTTATGTATAAACATGGAAACCCAGTTCTAGCCTGCCTGTCCATGATTTATTGTGAAAAGTTGTTTTTCCTCTTAGTTTGCTTTTCCTAAGTCCCCCACCAAATGTGCAGTGGGGTTAATTTTCCTCGTAAGAGAACAAAATAACATTGTGGAATGCAGGCTGGGCTTTGGTTTTGAAGCCTGCATTTTTACCCTAGTTCTGATTTCCAGTGAAACAGATGAAGATCAATTTGTGTTTTATCATCTCAGTTGCACACTCATAAAAGTTGGAAGTTTTACATTATTTCTAGTTCATAGCCACCTATTGGACTTTTTTTTTCTACACCGTATTTTCAAGTGCATCAAGCTTCAAAGATATCACACAGTGGGTCTTCCAGGCCGCATCACCACATGGGTGAGACTACTCCACAAATTGACAGAATTGTAAAAAAACATTCTGGTTTGTTTTATTACATTCCAGCCTTTAACCCCAAATTATATTATGATCTCTTAAGCTGTTATTGTACAGAAATATAATTCTTCTGACTTGGAAGACTTCTGGAAGCTCTGCAGTGAGACCACAAATGAGTGGGGCTGCATGGAACTCTCTTCTAGAAACCAGGGAAGTGGTATCTTTGAGCAGAGACAGCTTATGGTCTGGGGCACAGAATTACAGGAAACCTGGTAAGTAGTGGAAATGTCATTTATGTTGTTTTTATAATTTCAGTAATGAATTAAGCCTGCACGCTAGAAAGAGAATCAATCCACAGTGGCTGCATCTTCACTTCTTTCCAGAACAGACTGGGAACTGCATGGGGTCCAGCAGTCTCCTTCATGACAACTCCTCCTTTCACATACACAGCACCTCCTGACACAGATTTTGACTTCTAGCCGATAAAAATTGCACTCACTCATCCTTTGTATCCATTTTTTTTTTCTAGTTAGCAAATTTTGTCCATTTCTTGATTATGTTTACTGAAAGTATGAGAGGAAGCTACAAATTTAGAAAAATACAGAAGCAGAGTCCAGCCAGAAAGATGGTAGAGAAACAGTAAGCCAGAAGTCAGGTTCTATGGGCTTTTTTCACCCTGTTATTACAGAGAAAGTCCACTTTGCAATGTAAGAAGAGAAGTTTTTGCAGTAAATCTAGAATTTATATATAAAAGGATGTTTTATTAAAAAAAAAACAACCACCCAAACCAAAACAAAAACACAACAAAAAAACCCCAGTCCTTGGCTTAAAAAGAGAAGCAGAGTACTTTGACACTGTAATTTCGACAGGATATTAAGAGAGGATTTTCCAACTGTTTCGCAAAATCTCTTTGAAGAAAAGCCTTCTGCTTCTGGTCCTTGTATTATTGCTCATGGGAAGTATTGATATTACTGCTTTCAAAATAAGGAGCCACATCACTGAGATCATGTAGTCCTTTCTCAGTGAAAAAGCAAATGGTGCTGTTTTTCAAGTAAATCTAAAAAGATCAAGCCGGGTCAGCAGCACCGCCTACCCGTCTGTGAAGTCTGCTTTCCAAGTTTGATTGCTCCATTGTTACTGTTTTCATGAGGATCTAAGGGTGGAATTTGCCGACCTGAAAGACAGGAGGAGACCGTGAATTCAATCTTCCTGATGTAGTAACAACACATGCAGATAACAGCAAAATTTATCTTGTGTAATAAATACATCTATGAAACTTCACCAGAAACAATTGCCTCCTGGGTACCGTGAATCTTTTTCCTTGCATTCTGCTTACAAAAGATTTTCACATTAAAAAAAAATATATATGAAGTATGGCTATTGAGAATGCATGAAGTACACTGAAATGTAGTACGCTGAAATGGTAGCCTCCTATTTAAAAAAGATAAACATCTTGGTGAGCACCTTACAACTCCTCATTTCACTTCAACACAAACAGTGCTAGTTAAACGAGACCTTACCTGTCCTAAGATCATTTAGTTCTTGTACACGAGTTTTGCAAAACACTGTAACTAAACACATGCTGCCTATACTTGGAAAAAAAAAAAAAAAATCTGTTTTTTTCATTGGTTCCCTCCCTCATTTGTGGGGTACCCATGTTTTTCCAGTTGACAACTTTGATTACTCAACACCATCCTCTCCCCTCCCTCAAGTCTCCTGACTTTTTAATCACTTTAAGAAGTGCTTATTTTAAGTGTTTGAAAGAATTTCAGCAAACACAGGAGAGCTAGAGATGTTTCCCAGGGGCAGAAGGCACTGCTCCAACTCCCTCCCCCATGTGCCCTTTTGGTACTGCTGCCTCTTTTGTCTAGCTGGCTTCCTACTCATGGACAACACACAATGTGCTTAGTAATTAGAATTATAAATGGAAAACCGAGATTGTCCCAGGTGCAATCTATCCTCTGTCTCTGGTGTGATCCTGGCTTTTCCATTAAATCAATTCTGTGATCTCTCCATCAGTATCTTGGGAGTTTACAGTCATGGTAATATACTTTCTCATTACCTTGTGGATTTGATGACATTTTTTCAGAAGTTGCATCTACTTTCTGTGACTTTCTCCTGGTTATACCATTACCCTTTTTAAGTAACAGAAGTTAAAATTGTTATATGCCACTTCCAGAGAGCATAACACTCCTGTGAACAACTCATCATAATCCAGGTGGATTTTAGAGTTCAGATTTCCCCATCCTTTGCTGCATTTATTCACAACTCTCTTTTGCCAAAAATTCTTTGGATTATGTGCAAATGTTGAAGCCTGAGTCTTACAAATTACTTGGGGGGTGTTTGTCGGAGGGTGAGTTAAAACATTCAGGTAAAATCCAATCCCAGTGAAAGCAAACAGCAAAATTTAATGTATAAAACTTGTCCTTAAATTACCTTTGGTCAAGACCATAAAAAATTTCACCTCTCTCATTCAGTCAGTTCTATACAAGTGTGTTACACAACAAAAGTGTGACTTTTGATGGAGTTAATCTTGGGTGTTTGTCCAACTGAATCAGAGGGGGGAAATTCCTCACATTACCAAGCTAAAGATAAAATATCTGGTCCAACAGAGTGAGAAACAGGTATCTCGAAGGCTGAAGCATGTATGAACACTGACATTAAAATGCTGCACTCTTATTTTGGTCACTAAAATATCAACTTCACACCCTGTTTACATTACGTTTGCATTTCATGTTTCCAAGTCTCCCTCCAAAGTAAAAGAAAAAGCAGAATGGCTGATTATAGACACAGTTGTTACATGCATTAGTTATATTGGCTTTGCTTGGAAATAGAGAGAATCCACTAATTCTTGAAACTGAGAATAGAAGAACATAGTATCTGTGAGAGTCTTTCCAAGAAGGTAACGCTGTCACTGTAGAGTCCCAGACTGAACTTGTGCATTAGGCATCCAGTATTTCCAGAGTGCTTTCATCTCACTTCCAGATAAAATAAAACCTTGTCAATCTGACTTACAGCACAATGTAGCTAAAAAAACTGTAATCTACAGACACTGTTTCCATAACTAAGCAAATACTCTCTAAACATTTGATTCTTCTAACAGCAAGTTTGGAAGAGGACAGCTTTCACATGCAAATTAGCTTAACTTTCATTTTAGAAGTCCACAATAGACAACTATGTTACCTCTTTTTGGTTCTCATTCAGCATTTCATATTCAAGTCTTTTCTACACTACTTTTGCTGTGTATGCAAAGAAGCAGGCAAGCTTATCTTTGTAGTAGAACCATTGCAGGCTTCAAGGTCAGTAAGCACTTTGTCCAGTTCAGACCAGGACAAAATACATGTCATTAAGAATCACCTTGATTTATTTCATGTCTCTAAAAAAAATCACACAGATAACAACTGCAAATAATAAAGAGAAAAAAAACTCTACACATAATATTGGCTGATTAGTCATTCTGGCCTTTGAACGTAACTGCTGTTTGTCATTAACTAGACACATTTTCTGCTGTTTGGATGCCCTTCCTTGGATGCAATACAAGGAAATAAGCAAGCTTTAAACAGTTGAAGTTTTTCAAGGATGAGAGGTGTGGGGTTTTTTTCAGTAGGTGAGTTTTATCTCACTTATTATTTTTCACCAAGGGTCAGGGGGAGTAGATAAAAATAATCAGTCAGAAATCTGTTTGACTGATTGTCTCTCCCTGGGCCTCCTTGACAGCTAGTCTCACTGCAGAGGCTGTAATACAGAAAGGTTTAAGCAGCAGCGGAACACTACGGATGAGCAGTGAAATGCTGAGCCTGCATCTGTGCTTCCTGCTTCTAAACCAGCTCAATCATTATTGCTACCTAAAAGCACCATGGTCATCACAACTTGTCATTCAGCTCTTGATGAATATGGCACCCATATTGCTGACACCAACTCAAATATAGCTGGATCAACAGAGGTCATAAACTGAATTAATTTTAGAACGTATATACTAATTTTAAAAGCATATCTCACTGGCATACAAAGTCTCTGACCCAGAAAAATAAGACACCCATGTATTAGATAACCTACAGAATTCTTAATTTACGCTGTTTCTTTCATGCAGTTGATGCTAGAGAGGATCAGTAGTCCCCAGACAGCCAGCCCAGCAATTCTGCTGAAGAAATAGATTGAGACAATTCCTCTTCAAACCACAGACTGCTTTGTTAAGATAGTCAGCTCAAAAGGTCCCTGAGAGATCAAACTCTTCTGTTGCCTAACATAAAGAAGACAAACTAGACCACAAATAGAGTCTTTTCCCCATTTTACAGAGCAGGATACAACTAGCCAGCTTGCCCAAAACCACCACCAGCACATCTTGGGATTCCAGATGAAACGGTCAGTCACACAGAGGAAAACAAATGCACACACATTTATTTAAGAACTCTGCAGCTGAACTGGTAAAATGAGGAACTTATGGATATACTATGACTGAGACAGTGTAGAAGTTCCATATGGTTCCCATTGTTGATACTTCACAGAATCATTGAATCGTCCTGGTTGCAAAAGACCTTTAAGATCATTGAGTCCAACCATTAACTTAACTCTACCAACTCCAGTGCTAAACTGTATTCCTAAACACCACAACTACACATCTTTTAAATACTTCCAGGCACGGTGATTTGACCACTTCCCTGGGCACCCTGTTCCAGTGCTTGATAATCCTTTTAGTGAATCAGTTTCTTCTAATATCTAATCTAAACCTCCCCTGGTGCAACTTAAAACTATTTCTCCTCTTGTCCTAACACTTGTTACTAGGGAGAACAGACCAACCCCCACCTCGTGACAACCTCATTTCATGTAGTTGCAGAGAGTGATAAGGTCTCTCCTGAGCCTCCTTTTCTCCAGATTAAACAACTCCAGTTCCCTCAGATGCTATTCATAAGACTTGCACTTCAGACCCTTCACCAGCATCATTGCCCTTCTCTGGACTTGCTCTAGCACTTCCATCTCTCCTAGTGAGGGGCCCAAAACTGAACACGGTATTTGAGTTGTGGCCTCACCAGTGCCACACTCCATTTCTATGGAGTGAGGCCCACTGACTGCAATTTAAAAATGAGATTTTTAACTTCTATTAATTAAATATCTTACTATACATTTTGGTTTAATTTCAGTAACATTTAGACCATGTTTCATGGATTTTGCGCAACGAAATTGTTTGTAAATGTGCACTTCTACACATTTGTGCAGAAGTCTTGGTGTCCTCCATTATCTCATTCCAGAAAACACACCATGGTGTTTAAAACAGTAAGAGTCACAAGATGCTGCTCAAATGTAGGGTTACAGTAATTATCATGGTTCTGAAGTGAACCACCCAGGTTAACAGGTGGAGAGCACCAAATTAACTGCATCTCCTCCTTTCTGGCATGTTTGAGTTGGGCTGAGGCAGTCCAGGATGAAGGTCAGAGTCTTCTCCAATGCCTGGTGGGGTTCCCACTCCTGCTATTGAATCTGAAACTTACTAATGTAAAGACATTAATCAGCAATCTGAGGATTGTGGTTCTGAGAGTGCCAAAGGCAAAGGGATTGGGAAATGGAAGGGTGGGACAAGAGGTAAACAAAATGGGAAGGGAAACAAACACAAAATGCAGCAGGGAAGCAAGAGAGGCAGCAAGGACAGGGTAGCAGGCAGGCAGATGGGGTTTGTTCTGCTGCAGCTGGAAGCACAATGCAACATTACAGTAATAAAATCTGCTCTCTTTCTTTTTAAATCAATGCTCCAGCTATAAGCTGTGGCATCCATCAGCTCAGAAAAATGAGGCTTGGAGTTGGGATTTTGGGGTTTGTTGTTTTACCATTAAACTAGTTTAATCATTGACCTGTACAAGATTGAAATAGCCTTAAACTTGAGTGTAAGGAAAAAAAACCAAACAACATCTGATTAGCATGCTGACAAAACGATAAATACAACAGTGCACTGAACAGATACTCTTTTAATGTGTAGCAGAAAGGAAAACAGTCATGATCAACCTGAGTTGGCATATCCAGATTATAAGGTCCAAGGCCAAAAGAAGCACAGTCCTACTATCTAACATGATTACAACAATTCTGCATACAACTTAATTTTTTAAAGGGTCAGAGGAAGGGAAGGTTCTCATTAGTGCAAGCTGTGAAATCCATTCCACTCTGTTCAAGAGCAGCAATCTGCGGATGTAACTGCTGTGGCTCACCTGAGAAAAGCTAGACTTCTTTAAGTAGTGGTACAACAGCTATACAATGGCCAGAACCTCCTGAAATAGCTAGCTGTGTGAGAGCAAGATGAGCCCCTTCAAAGCATTGCTTTCTCTAAACCTCACTAGTAAAGCACAGTCAGCTGTGAACGCATGGCAGAATGAAGCAGGCACATCTTATCCAGCAGTTCTTGTATTTGCATACAAGACTCCGCACCTGTAGTCCTGTGACAGTCACACTTCTTATCTCCTTTCAAACCAGTTTCACTGGTCTTTTAGAAGTTTCTCATGTCTCTAACATGGTTTATAAAGCTCAGCCCACTAGTCAGCCTAATACTTGCAGTGAAGCAGCATTTCCTCAACTGTCAGAGATGACTACTGTTTACTTCATGTTGTAAGCTTTTGTGCAAGGTAACACATATTTACAACAAAGGATACTGCATAACTAAACATAGATAAGTTGCAATTATTTTAATACTTCTAATAACATATCTAATAGCATCTCCATGCAAGCAAGAACAGCTTTTATGTTTGGTTTTTAAAGCATCGGATGGTGACACTGAATTATTGCTAGCAACATTAAATTAAAATCTGCAGGAAAAAGTAGATTATGGACATCTTACATGCATCAAAGTAAACAACAGAATGCCTACTACTTTAATTACTAAGAGATTCAACCTTGATTTGAGGTCCTGCTATAATTAACTTCGGGCTATTTTGGTTTATTTACTAATCTATGTTGAAGAGCTTTCCTACAGTTGCAGAGAAATCCAGATTCTCACAAGTTTAAGAGCAGTACAAAGGCCAGTAAGTTTTGTTTCATTCATTTAAATTTGAAAGCAAGAGGAGAACTAATCCTAGAATATAGAGAGCATAAACTGTAAAGAATATAATCACAAACATCTTTAATTTAGGGCAATGTTTCTCCCTCCTTTCACAGGGTGTTCACAAACACCCTCTGCAAAAATTCAGCTAGGACCTTGGGCTGCCTTAAAAATGACATGAGAAACTTTCTCTGTAACATAAATGAACTTGCTTTTCTTAAAATGTCTTCATAGACCTCTTCAGAGTAGTACACAGATCCCAGCAAGTCAGCAGATAAGAGGATGAAAACCACCCTACTCATCACTCATAAAGCTTGAAAACTGTCCACCTGCAATTCTACGCATCCAAGTCCGTCTGAGTCAGTGCAAGCATCGAATGCCCACTGGAAAGGATCCCTCCCTCTTCCACAGACAGACATTTCAAACATTCCTCTCTAGTTTGTTCAGTATACAACTGGCTAAACTGTAAACTCTAGCATTTGGGTAGGTTGTTGTTGTGTTTGTTTTGTTTTGTTTTTAAATTTTCCAGTATTTCTAGGAAACAAGTATTTGGGTTACACTAAGCATTCAGTATATGAGCTGCTGATGCAGCTTTTGAGCTTCTGATGCAAAGCATCAGAAAATCAATAGCTTCAGACATTTATAACTGAGCATTTACCAAATGAAAGGTTGTATCCCGAGACAGAAACTCTCTGCTCTAATTAAGGAGTCGCATCTAGGAAGAACATACTCATCTGGACTTTTCAAACATAAGCCTGTCTCTCATGGTACTCATCAATAAGACTGAGCATGCTAACAACTCTTTACAGTTTCCTTAGAACAATGGTTTTATTCCTTACTTCCCTCTCATCCTCAACACAAGATGCTGAAATGCTTCAATCCTGCCCCCTTTGGTAGCTCATAATTTACCAGACTTCAAAAAGTAACACATGCCTGTTGTTTTTGTTTTCTTTAAGCACAAGGTTATTTCATATTTCACTTGGCTAGGTATTCTTCAGCTGCTTACTCATCCCACTGCCTGTTTACCTTTGGACCTACTGATGCCAACTAGTATTAACCTGGGAGGCAGAGTCTCTCCTCTATCATTTACAGAGGACAGCTTTCATGCAACCTTCTCTTCATATCTGGGGCACCTTCATGCTATGGTAACAGGCAACACACACAGGCTGAAGAGAAACAGCTGGGCGTGCACTAGCTTTGAATTAGGTAACTAAGGCTTATTTGAGCTGTTAAACGAACGGCTGTTGGAAAATTACAAGGGTGTGATTGCTACTAAATGACAGTACACTCGGGGCAGCTTGTTTAGTTACTGAAAACCAGCTGGTTTTAATGGGCAAGCTGCCTTCCCAGGCACAAGCAGTGGGCAGTAGGCTAAAACCCCACAGCCACGAAAGGACAATACAGAACTGGTATAACCCCCCTGCACAAGCACAACTTCATTATGCTGTGATCGGATAATACATTCCTGGCATTTTTGTTTCTGCTGAAGTATAAACCAGCAACAAGGAGCCACTGTGCCTATGATTCTTCTAAGGCTGAGAATAAAAAATTAATAACATTTGATCCTATAGACACTCAGCTATTAAAAAAAACCCACTGGAACACATGAAAAACCCTCTATAATCTTAAGCCCTTTTTATGTCAAAAACCTTCCAAGAAAGACACTGGGAAAAATTTAGCCCAAGTGGGGAATATACAACTGTACGAAAAATATTATTTTCTTGTTTACAGAGAAAGAAAACAGCCACGTGATGTTTCACAACCCCAGCAAGCCTTCAGTCAGGCTAAACATAACCAGGTTAAGTGTAGTGGCTTGCCATCTGAAATCACGTGGGTACAACAGTCAGGAGCTGCATCCCATCACATAGCTCAGTGAAAACTCCAGCACAGAGAACACTCACTTGGCCGACTCCTGTGCTCAGTCTGCCTTATTTGCCTGAGTACACTGACTGCAGAGTCCCCTTCTGCCAGCTTTGCTCCATCTTCAGAAACCAGGAACTTGGTTACTGATTCTAGTCTTTCGCATCTTGTATTTTCTTGAGTACAATTAAGGACAAGAGATTTCTATGGAGCCTGTGTTATTAAGTCATCCTTCAAAGCAATCAAAACTTCAAATCCTGAGATAAACTTATTTTTTAAAGTCTTTCTAAAATAGTGTAATATAATAACCTTAGAAATTAAGTGATCTGCCTATAATCTCTATAATTTTTTCAATATTTATCTGGTTGTCAGCAAAACAGCCCAGTTCCCCTTCTATTTTCTGTCTTCTTTATATCACTATGTTGAGTAATTTTTTCCCATCATACTATTTCATGTTTCCATTCACAACATTTACCCTGGAAAAGAGACGGTTGTTAAGACACCTTAGGAAGCAAAAACAATTATGTTAAAGTACCCCTGAGAAACGAAAAATGTAAGCAAGCAGGAGGTAATTTTTTTAGCTGAATTAAAACGTAGTCTAGCCTCTCTGTTTGGTGTATGAATTTCAAGAAGGTTTTTAATGAAGAAATTCTCCATGCATGTTGGAACGTCCTTCCAAATCCAGGCTGTAAAACAGGCAATACAGAGTCTACCTACAAGATCCAAGGCAAACAGATGTTGCTGTCTCTCTGTTCAGAGGCTGGGGAGCTGCACCATGCCCTTCTACAGCAGCACAAAGTGAAGAGCATGAACTCTCAGGCAGTGTGAAAGCAAAACCAAAGCTGCAGCATGACTTCTAGGGCACCACACAAACAAAATCAGTCAAAAGGGCAGGTGACTTGGCCACAGAAGGACATCATGTACTGACAAGTCAGAAATGCTGCCATGCAACTTGGGCATAGACAGACTTTTTCTGGAAACTGCACAAAGACTGACGTGGTGTAAAACACCAGTAAGTTATCCATATCCTCTGTCCAGTCACAATCATACTAATTAATTCTCCTGCCAATTAAGCATTTTTTCAGTTGATTTCCACTGTATTTCTATAAACATACACCACCAACTCTCCTTTCTCTCCTCTGAGTACTTGATAAGGTCACAAGTACATCCACTGAGAGCAAATATTTCTATTTATAGAAATAATTGCCTGTGGAATTAAGTGCACTTGCCTCGGTATCTAGTTCATACTAAACTTAATTTAGCTGATTTTCCTTGTCTGTTATATCCCTTATTAGGGACAGTGTATGCTGCCAGCTGCAGCATTGCCTATCAACAACAGAAACTAATTATCTAATTATATGGCAAGGATGAGTTCCTCTGCAAGAACATTCACAAGTTACAGATGCAGACAATCAAGTGAATTATCACATGGAAGAACCGTTTTTTCCAGACAGGCATTTTATACACTCCTCCTTTTTTAAAGGAGACAAAAGAAAACTAGTGCATTCTAGGAATATCGGTTCAAGCAAAGACTTCAGGGAAACAAAGTTTAGTTTCTGTAGGCCTCTGTCCTACAAAACAGGATTTGGGGATAGCAGGAATCACCAGCTGTGGAAGAGGATCAAGTCAAGGAGCTCTTCAGAGACCTCGACCCATACAAACCTGCAGATGCAGAAGGGGCAATTCAACATCACTGCAAAGCCATTCTTTATCACCCCTATCATTTTTGAAAGGTTGTGGAAATGAGGGACATCTCCTATGACTAAGAAAGAAAATGCTAAGAAGGATGAATGTTATCTGTCTCCAAAATGGGCAATAACAAGCCATGGATCTACAGGCTGGTTAGCCTCATTCTGCTTCCTGGGGAAACCACAAAGCAAATCCTCTCAGAAGTTGCTTCTGAGCACCTGAAGCCAAAGGAGGTGACCAGGACCAGTCAGCATGGACTTACCAAGGGTAAACCATGTCCAACCAACCTGGTTGCCCTAAATGATAATATGACTGAAATTGATTGAGGAAGAGCACTGGATGTTGTCTACCTTGACTTTAGCAAGATTTTTGATGCTTTATCCTACAGCACCCTTGACATATCCAAGCTGCAATATTATAGGCAGGCACACAGATAGGCCGACTATTATTATAGATAGGCAGATTGTTAGCTGTGTGGAAAATTGGCTGGATCATCTTCTTCCTCAAACTAAGCATTCCCAGCTCCTTCAAGAATTCTTCATAAGATTTATTCTCCATGAAGAATCCTTGAAGGATCTGGGAATGTTTAGTTTGAGGAAGAGGAGGCTGAGGGGAGACCTCATCAGTCTTTACAACTACCTGAAAGGTCATTGTAGAGAGGTTGGTGCTGGTCTCTTTTCACAGGTAATTAGCGACAGAACAAGAGGGAAGGGCTTCAAGCTGCAACAGGGAAGGTTTAGACTGGACATTAGGAAATTTTTTTCACAGAAAGAGTGGTTAGACAGTGGAATAGGCTGCCCAGGGAGGTGGTTGAGTCACCATCCCTGGATGTGTTTAAGGGTCATTTGCATGTGGTGTTGGTGGATATGGTTTAGGGGAGAACTTTGTAGAGTAGGGATGATGGTTGGACTTGGTGATCCCAAGGGTCTTTTCCAACCTGAACAGTTCTATGATTCTATGATCAGACTTAAAGGCCAATGGTAAACAGTATGTGTGTACCTGTAGGACAGTTACAAGTGCAGTACCTTATTTAATTCCTTTTATTAGTGGCCTGAAGGAAGAAAATATATGCACCCACTTCAACCCACAGATGATACCCAACTCAGAGACGCATTCAATACCCTTAAGGGCAAGGCTGCTGTTCAGAGGGCCTTAGGCTGGAGGGAGGAATGGGCCAGCAGGAGCCTTATGTGGTTCAGAAAGGACAAATTCGTGGTCCTGCTTGTGGGTAGAAAGAACCCTTGGCTATAAAACAGGCTGCGGACTGGCTGCCCAGGAAGCAGCTCTGCCAAAAAGGACTCAAGAGCAGCAAGCTGAGCACAAGACAGTGATGTGCTTGGCAGCAATGATGACCAACAGCATCCTGAGTCATACCAACAGGAGCCAAGTTGGTAGGTCAAGTGAAGTGGTTCAGTCTTCTAGATACAGTTTAACACAATTAACGCATCCAGTTTTGGGCCTCACAATACAAGAAACATGTTGACAAACTCAGGGCAAGTTCAGAGGAGGACCACCAAGATGGTTAGGGGGCTGAAGCACTTGTGCTTTGAGCAGACACTGAGGAAGTGGCACTTGTTCAGCCTGGAGATGTGATGGCTTTGGGGGACTGAAAAACCACCTAAGGGGAGGGTTGCTAAGAAGACAGAGCCAGGCTCTTTACTGCGGTGCATCCAGGACAACAAGTGATGGTGACCATGAACTGAATCAGGAGAGGTTCTGACTTGATATACCAGGGGAATGCCACTGTGAGGACAATTAAACACTGGACTTGCTGCCCAGAATGCTTGTGGAACCTCAGGCCTTGGGCCCACACAGACAATGGCCTGAACAACCCGGCATGAATTCACCATTAAGTCTGCTTTGAGCACAAAGTTGAACTGAAGGCCTCCTGATGTCTCTTTAAGCCCACAAGGTCCTTCCCACTTGCAGCTAGAGACCAAAACTGGAAAGCCAAGAAGGCAAACTGAACAAATAGTTTTCTCTTCTCCTCATGAAGAATGTCAGTCTCATCTTGTTTAAAAGACCTGGAGAGAATTTTAAAAAATAAAACAAAACAAACCCAAAACCAGATTTCAGTACAATGACTATTTCCTACTTATCACAGCCCTTCAGGCGCATTTCTCAACATTTAGGTTTTTATTAGCCTGATGATAAGATCAACAGCACTGCCTCTACAGCAGGCTTGGTCTGAAACAGAAGATGTGACCCAGGTCAGGATGCATATACAGATTAAGATGTAACAGGCTTACCCTGTATCTACTATCTGCTGTGTATTTAAAGTCATTCTGAGTTTACATTTGCATAAACAGCAGCCATACTGCTGGCCCAGTGCAATTCTTCATGTCTTTGGGAAAGTTTTTAGACCCAAAACAGACAGCTATTTTCAGAAGACCTCCAAACAATCACAGTTAGCGGAAAAAAAAAAAAAAGGAGGAGGCATTTACTTACTTATTCCTTGAAAAAGTTCTTCAATGTTAACAGCATTCTTTGCACTGGTTTCAACAACAATTGCACCTATAGATTCTGCATACTCTTTGGCATCCTTCATAGGAACCTCCCTATGAAAAAAAAAAAATTTACAAATAAAATAAACCACATTTTAAAAAAATAATTTTATCTGAAACAAATAAACAACCTCAAATACAGCCCAATCAGAAAAGCACTAGTATGCTCTTCTTCCCTGCAAAGTAAGTTATATTTCTTCTTCAGATATTTAAATCATCATATTCAAAATACCAAAATTTCACCAATTATGAATTTGTGGATTTCTTAGACTTGCTGCTGAATCTATGCCTTGAAAAAAGTAAAATAATTTAAATTACAAGCTCATTTGTTTTTTAACTTGACCCTGGATAAGAAAAACATTAAAACACTAGAGAAAAGACAAACAGCTCTGCTGATTCAGTCAGCAAAGCCTACTGTCCATACCAAGTATTTAAACAAGATAGGGTGCAACTGTTGTGGATTAAAATTAGAAGACCATCATATGTCTAAGTGTTTGCAAGCAGCAAGAAAACAAGAGATATTCTGAAACAAATATGAAAGCCAATGAGTCCAAGCACACTGTAAGAGCAATTTGGGAGTGCCAGGTTCACTGGGAAAAGACAACCAAAATGACGCTGTCTTAAAATCGTGGGTAGAACATGCTCATTTTGCAGCCAATGCTTCATATGCCAAAAGCTGGCAAATGCAGTTTACAACATGCAAAACACCTCTGCTTCAGACACAAAGCAAGCCCCAGGCAGATCTTGTTTTTGCCCAAGCTAGGTGGCAAAGCTGAATCTGCTCGTGTCCACTGCTGTCTGTAACATATATTGCTGACCTTTGAGCAACCCCTCAGAATCAGAGACTGAACATGTTAATAGGTACTCAGGGCACAGGGGAGCACGTGTTGAAACACCGGGCTGCCAGCACTGCTTTTCTTCCAGTTGTTCAATACATCAACTGGTGCGTTTTTTGCGGCTTTATAGCTCTCTCTTGCACATGCAGATTTTGTACAAACTCCTCTTCCACAGCTCCAAAGTACCAATCCAGAGACTCTTAGCACAATTTCCTCCTAGTATGAGTGTCCTGGACTTTAACTGGGGGCACCTAGGTGGGAGCACAGCAATGCAATTTCACAATTAGTTTATGGGGGAATATATTTTAAATAAATCAGATCTGCTGCTCAGGAAACATGCAGAGAGGCAGGATAATTACCTGATTTATTACAAGTAGTTTAAAAAAATTAGCCTGCAATTCCAACATCTGGATTCAGAGCTTGTTTCCATTACTTGCTTCCTTGTATTACATGTCTTTTAATTGCAGAAGACACAGAGAAGTCACTATTTCTGAAATGGCACCTTTGCCTTTATTATGAAAGGTACCACCATCTGCAGGTGGCCTTTGAGATAAGAAAAAAGGAACTTAACTATGTAACATAATATTCAAACAACAGTAAAGGAAGAAATGTGAGAGCATGGGCTTATGTAATTACGACCTTCAACTTGCTGTAATTTAGATGAGAAAGCAGGAAAAGGTAAAACAGCAGCAAGTGACAATATTCTGAGGAAGTACCACAAAACTTCCTAGCCTTCTCCAATGACATTTCTAAAGGAAGCCTAGAAATTCCACAGCACAGGGGCAATAAGCCTCCAGTGCTGCCGGCACTGAGAAGGCTTCATGCGTCATGTGGAGTTATTGTAATCTGGATGTCAACTCTGCTAAAATGCTACCTTGTCAAAAAGGAAAAGCACAAACACTTGAACTGTAAAGCAAAGGGATGAAAAAACCCAAGATGGAGTGGAGAGGGAAGAAGGCAAGAACCAACAGTGGAGTGTTGAGACAGTGTTGTTCCAGGGCTACAGGGAAAGTTACAAGAATATGTATTATGAAAGGTGCCAATTATTGCATTTTATTCTTTCCAAATCATTCTATTGACTCAATCTCCCTTGAGATTACCTGAATAATTAATGAATAAAAAATATTCTGAATGAATAGAGAGAAGGTTTCAGTATGGAATTCTGCTGAATTCTTTTAGCCAAGGATCTGGTAATTTGCAGTGAACATGCTTTGTTAAGAAGGTACACCATAATTTTAGGGAAGTAAGCACTTCTCAGTTGCTATTATGGCTATTAACTTCTATAATGCTCAAAATATATTTTGGATAGTTGCAGTATTTTAACTCAGCTCCTATTTTTGAATATACTATTTAATGACCTGTCAGAAGGACAGGATACATCAGAAGGAAGAGGCTATTACTTAAGAATATGCCAAACACTCAACAGTACTAGAGTTGACAGCACTATAACAAAGATTAGGATTCATACTAAATAAAACTGCCTGTCTTCCTGTAAAATTCCTTCAAAATGTAGAAGAAATTTATTTAAACAGAGTGCCAAGAACTGCTGATAGCATATTAACAATACTGAGAAAAGCAGCATGACCCCAGTGTCCCAAGCAGCAATGTCCCAAATCCATCTTGGCAGCTCAAAAGCAAATTTTAGATGCTAAATGAGAAGGGCAACATGGTCAATGTTTATGAGGAATAATGACAGTCTTTTCCCAGAGGAAAATAATCAGCTCTTATTGCTTCTACTCATTGCTCTTTACACTATCTCCTAAAGTCATAGGGATGTCAGATTCACATCAGCTTGGACCTGGATCTATTTGCTTCCATTCACCTTGGTCTTGTAAGCAGCTGTCACTCTAATACCCAGCAAAACATCTGCAAAAAGTTTTACAAAATCAAAGAGATATGCCAAAAATGCATACACACATCAGCTTGCTCATGTGCTCACATCATCTTATTTTTAAATTCTTTGTGCCCAAAGGCATATGTATTTTCTACTCATTTGAAAAAAATCTGATAAATTAGGTGACACATTTCACCTAGAATCATTTCATGGAAATCAATTTGAAGATATAAATCAGCCAGAGAATACACAGAGCTGCACGTATTGCATAATCAATCAGATTGCTGGAAGAACTGTGGAAATATCACATGAGATGTAGTCTGTTCTCTATTTGTCCACCAAAATATCTTTAACTGGACATCACTGGATGACTTAAAAAAGAAAAAAGGTTGGGGGATGCAGAAAGAATAGCAGCATGTAAAAAAAAATATCAAAACTGTTCATAATTATGAAAATTAAGCAACCAAAACTACATTAGCTCACCAAGAAAAATGAGCACCATGCAAACGCCAAAACATTTGTGCATGGAAGAGCTGTACTGGCTGAACAGGAGCAAGAAACAGCTGATGAACAAACAGTGAACAACTGGTAGCATTTGAGAAGAACGTGGTGGGAAGTATTCTCACAACATTTCTACAGTGCAGGTTTTCTTTCATGTCCCCAGGTTAACCCGCCTCTGATGGAACAGCATTTAAAAGCTTGCTGCCATGGAAAATGCTACCAAAAGCAGAGAGAGAGGTGCTTATGGATTCATTTGCTACTAGTGCCGTTTGTCACAATCTCCGAACTTATTACCCTTGATGTAACCAGGAAATTTTATTGCTGGGAACAGTTAAGAAATAAATTAAAAGTGACTCTCAGGGCAACTGAAAACTCCAGCTTGTGCTAACAGGTTTTTATGCTTATTTCTTATAATTGTCCTTTCCTCTGTTTTGTTTTTTGTTTGTTTGGGTTTTTTTATATATACTTCACATTTGGAAAGCTTTAATTTTCTATTATAGGACTCATCTTCATCACATTGACAAGCATATGACAACACTATGTAGGAGATGACAATCTACTATCTTTTTTCCTGATTTTTAACCCAACAGAAACCAGGAGTCTTCTAGCATCAGGATTTGTTCAGGTCTTACAGAAAGCAGTGACTCACAGTTTCATGTTGGCTCATGGCTGACAGTGGCAGGGGAAGGAAAAAAAAACAAACCAAAACCAAACTAAAAGAAAAAACCAAACAAACCAACACAGTTTGGTTTTGGAAGCACTGCACCACTTAAGGTATACATGGGTTTCAGGCCTCTGGTGAACCTGGGCTAAAGTAATGACAATAAAACAACAGGCAGATGTATTTGAACAATCATGAGAGGCTATGAGGTCCTAAGAGAAAAGCATCAAATGAAGCCACTGAGTCTGTAGCCATAGCTGAGGCAAGATATAACAGAGTCAGGGACTGACACAAAGGATCACTACTGTACAGCAGAATGTGCTTCCGTTTCCAGAAAGGATAAATGTGAATCCAAACCAGAGCTAACAAGCAGAAGAGTGACTCTAGCTTCACCCTCATCCCAAATAGAATCATCTTGGCTCTTCTGCAGGAGGGTGGATTCCACCCTCCCCTCTTTTACTGAAGAGGTTCTTTGCTTCACACAGAGGACACAAGTTTTGCTTGAGGCTACGCTCCTAAAAACAACAAAAACACACTTTCTACATCCAGTATTATGGGACAGTTTCAGTTGTTGCAAAGTTCTCTAAGCCACTCTGTGAACAGCATTACTCTGCCTCAGGCCCATCCTTCTAGCTTTATGTTGCTGGTTTTGCTCATCAGGTAATACATTCTGCACCTTTGAACATGAGTGGAAGAAATAAAAAGAGAATTCCCAATGACTCAGCAGCTAAAGGGTGTGGATTATACAAAATTACAGGAAGGGCAGTAAAAGAGAGGTTTGTTGGGGTTTTTTTAAATGTACATAATTTAAGTTCTGCTGCTGCTGCGGAGGTTGTACATTGGCAGAACCACTGGTGTTAGGAAAGACTCAAAACAGTTGACCAAAATTATATACTATTATAACAATGAAACAAATTGGTTACCTGAAGGAAGGAAACATTATAGTTTCTACAATCAAAGAAACAATAAAAATCAATGTATTACCTGATATCAGAAAGATCACATTTGTTTCCAGCAATGGCCATCACAATGTTTTCAGGACCATGTTCTTTTAGTTCTTTCACCCATTTCTTCAAAGTATGAAATGAATCCTAAGTTAGAGAAATAACAAATAAGCAACCAGTCACTTTTCCGTTTATGCATTTGCTTATTTTTTTAAGTTAAAGGAACACAGCTTTGACAGTAGTAATGCAATAGTAATTTTACAGATCACAAGACCATAAGATCACTGTATCTAAGTAATCTGCTTTTCCAACTTTAGGATGTAAGACTTCCTCAAATTAATTCTTCAGCTTGGACACTCTCCCCTTTGCCCCCTCCCCCCCAAGAGCAGCACAGAATGTTTTCCTTACATTTTCAGCGATGAGGAAACTACCACAGCAGCTCTTTTAAGGTTGCCCAGTAGCTAATTTCCTTCACTTTTAGTGTGAACTTCAGTTGTCTAATTTCAGCTTCTGACCAGTGGATTAACATCTCAACCACTGTCATATTTTTGTAACAGCCAATCATCCTACAGCTATCACAGTGATCCCCTCCCTCTCGCATTTCTGAATCTGTGACCTGGCAAACCTCAATTTACCCATTATGAAACCAAAGAGACAGGTGACAATGCACTTGGCTTTTTCCCTCTTTCCTTCCAAGTACAAAATTCAAACACTTTTTGTTGCTACCTACCTCTTAACAGTAAATTTTCTATTTCTTTACACTAATGAACTAATAAAATTTAGATCCCTTTTGTTCCTAGAGATTCTAATTATAACGCATGATTGAAATTATGACTGAAACTCAAAGGGAGCTCCAAAAATAATTTAATTTTTTTTTCCCTGTCGGACATGATCTTAAGAGTTGTGTCTAAACCAGGAATGTCTGTGTCAGTATCACTGAAGGGAGAACACTATCAGTCATTTGGTAAAAAAAAAAAAAAATCCATTCTGCTTTAATGGTCAATGCTGAATATTAAGCCTCAGAAGGTGAAATGCACATTGACCTTCTCTTTATTTTGAGATCCATGTAAGCTTGTAGACAGGCTGGCAAAACAAAGCCTGTATTTAAATTAAAAATAAGTATCAATCCAGCATGATTCACCCTTCCTTGTCTTTTCTTGGCAAATTAGCAAGGGACAACAGCATGACTGTGCAACAGTGACCACCATCATCAGCCACAGATCATTACACTAATGCACTGAAGAATCAACCCAGGCTTCTCAACCTAGTAGTAAATAATTCAATTGGCAGGAAAGGAATGAAATGCTAGTGAACTGTCATGTCCATCCATTAACGCCTCCTCTAACTCAGCTTTATCAGTGGGGGTTTCTTTCCAAAGTGATGGAAGAGGAATTCAGCTAGAACATCCTAGCCTGCTCTGGCTGAGAAATGAGCAAGAGTCATTTAGGATCTGAAAATACAATTTTCATCCCAACTGAATAATGTTGAGAGAAAGGTCAGAGACTTCATATTTCATTACTGGCTTCAAAGTTCAGACATGAGTCCCACAATGCAAACATGAGACTATATGCTTAAATAAAACCAATTAATTTTAAAATCAGTACTATGCAAACAACTGAATTTCAGTTCAATTGATAAAGCGGCCAGCTGCTTTTTGTAGCAAAAATTCAATTCCATACAAAGCACACAGGTGGTGATGGTGGAAGGGGGTATTCCAGGATATTATCTTGTCTACCCAACCTAAGGAAATCCAAAGAAACTTTGACAACATCTCCAACCTTTTGTCTAGATGAAGTTTAAACAACACAGAAGTAGAAATTTATATTTACTTTTTTAAGGCAGTTGGACGCCTCTATCCAAACCAACACCAACAACGAAAGCATATAAACCCCACTGGCATGAACAGGAATTAACAGATAAATATTTCTGCATTTGTGCATTTTAACTCCAACTCTGCCCCAAGCAAAGGAGTTCACACAGGCACAAAGCGTAGAGGAGGTCTTACCTGTTTGGTGATGTCATAGACTATCACAGCTGCTGCTGAACCTCGATAGTACATTGGAGCCAGGGAGTGAAACTGTTAAAACATAACCACACCCCAAAAATTAATAAATCAGAATTACTACATTTTGTCAGGTCAAAAAGACTTGCCATGGCAGGACCACCAACCTTCCTTCATACCACAGGAAACAGATGTCTTTGGTGGTTGCCCACCTCTAATTTTCCTTAAATGTCAAGGAAACAGAACTCCTTTACCTCCTGCCATGCTTCATCCAGCTGGAATTAAACCATCAGCACTTACTGGTTCAATGCATCTTTGCCACTACAGGGCATGGACTCTGAGGACAAATTTTGACATGAATATCACCTACACCTGGTCGCCTAACCTGGCAGCACATAGACACCTTCCCCTCACAAACAGCAATGCTTTGCTTTGCAGTTGTAACAGATTGGATTTAGCTTGTGTTTGGGTTTTATCAAACATTGTGAAATCACTCAGATAAAATTAGCTTGACAGAAAACTTGGAAAACCTGTCATGTTTAGTTATCCTATACTATGACAGGTATTTTGAAAAAAACATGGGTTCTTGCAGTTTAAGTTACTCTTCAGCTTTTTGTTTCAAGGGAAGCATCTTTTAAGGAAAAAAAAACAAAACAAAACAAACAACCAAGCAATAAATATTTTTACAATATCAACAGCTTGCCAATGAACAGCATAATTTTCATCATTTACCATGACTAAGCAGCTGATTTAAAATTTCAGCTTGTAATTACAGAGAGAAAGGAAGTAAAAAAGTCTTTCTGCTGATTCAACTAAACGTAGTCTTAAGCAAACAAAAAATAACCTTTTTCTGGAAAATACATTTAGTGTCTCTGTACTCATGCAGTCATTTTATACATTTTTATTTGTAAAGGTGTCTGCAAAAGCTTCATATAAAGCTGCAGCTAATAACCTAGGCCAACTCATATATCAAATGCATTATAAGGGCAGGGCATGAATCCCACTGCCTGGTGCACGTGCATGGATCCATGTTACATTACAAATCTCTGTGGATTTACAGGACACATCTTTTTCTCAGCACTGTACTAACAGACTGAGTGTCTAGACCTAGCAGCCTCCATATTTCATGCCATCTTACGTGCAATGTACAAAGCAAGTGATTTGTAATATTGGTTTATTTGCCAGTTTGTAAGCTATTTATCACAGACTGTACATCCCAGCTCAAGGTCGATACTTTCTCTTATTACAGTAAGGACACACAACAGCAGTGACAGATGGTCAAGTGTTGAAGTGTTTTGGGGAATGAGGCAGGTGGGAGAACTCATTAATAGCAGAAAACAGCAGGAGGGAGGATGAGAAAATAAAGAGGAATCAGTCAAGACAAGTGGTCTGAAGAAAAAGGACCAGCCAATACCCTGAGGGATTTGGGTAGATGAGTGCCTTCTGGGTTTTTTGTGTGTGGCTTTATTACTTGCATGTTTAATGCAAGAAATGCTTTCCAGAATTTTTAGTCTTCAAAATTACAATAGAAAATTTCCCATGTGTTGCATGAAAGTACCCTGGAAGTCAGGGACCTTAATCATGGAGGGTAGATCTGGCCTTTCATGGTGAATAGAGAGAAGGGCTACAAAAACTATCAGAGGGCTGGAGCACCTCTCCTATGGAGACAGGCTGAGAGAGTTGGGTGTTTCAGCATAGAGAGAAGGCGGCTCCAGGGAGACCTTAGAGCAACCTTTCAGTACCTGAAGGAGCCTACAGGAAGCTGGGGAGGGATGATTGACAAGGCTGTGTAGTGAAAGAACAAGAGGCAATGGTCTTAAACTAGAGCAGGGTAGATTTAGATTAGACATCAGGAAGAAGGTCTTTACAATGAGGATGGTGAAGCACTGGAACAGATTGCCTAGAGAGGTGATGGAGGCCCCATCCCGAGGTCTCTTGACCTTGTCAAGGTCAGGCTTGATGAGGCTTTGAGCAACATGATTTAGTTAAAAAGATCCTTGTGCACTGCAGGGGGACTGCACTATCTGACTTTTAAAGGTCCTTTTCAACCCCACACATTCTGTGATTCTATGCACACTTCTCCCAGTCTGTAAACTTCTGGAAACAAAACCCTACAAATCATACCCTAGACACAAGCTGATTTGGTTTAAATCTAGATTACGAGGTATTAATGAATTTACAAAGAGCTCTCAGATAACAGCAATCACACTTCACAGGAGCCATTCAGTTAAATTCACATGCTTCAAGTTCCTTCAATACCAGCCCAGAAAACACACTGAGAACCTGTGAGACACCTTGGGAATTTCTCCCTTTTCTTTTGACCAGGTGACAAGAACATTTTTCACAATAGCTCTTGCACTGAAGAATACTGCCAGTGTTAGGGTCAGAAGGTACAAATAGAAACAAGTTTTAAAAACCCCAAACAAACAGAAAAGCAGACCTCTTTCACTGGATCCTGGGTAAGTAGTTTTTTATGGAACCAGGATGAAAACGACTGTGTTTTGGGCAGGATTCATTTTTAGCTGGATTCCCAAACCAGGTTGTGCATCAGATATGCCCCAGGCTCAGCCAAAAGGAAGAGATGGGAAAGCATGGCAGAGAAAAAGCAGGAAGGACAGGACTAGTGCCCATCTCTGCTGGTATAGTCTAGTGCCACTGGCACTTTTAATCCTTTTATCCTACAATGAAAGCAATAATCCTTTTCGATCGGTGCAGGTAAAAGACTGAAACCAAAGAAAACATCTTTTGAAACATTTTTTTTAATAAATCACATCAACAGCATGGTGTATTTCAGTAATAGAAGGACCAAACCATGTCAAACTACGTTTGACCTTATCCTTGTTACAAGAACATAAAAAGAGGAGACCAGAGGTGAAAAATACAGGAGGAATGCAGTTCCTCTGCTACTTGAGAAAAAATAATCTACTTAAATATTCCAATTCCTCACAAGCTTGGAAAGAGGGAGGGCAAGACCACAACAAGCTAAGCTAGGAAAGGCAACTGCCTTTGAAAGGTACTCAGGTTCAGTACTTGTTGTGAACACCTAGAGCATGACTGCCCTACTCTACTGTACTGAGAATCTGTTTACTTTCTCATCTCACAGGACATTTATATCCTCTTTCATGATTCTATAGTAATATTTTAGCTATAAGGTTTTTTTAAGGGGAGAAATAATTCCACATGTATTCCAGCATGTAGCTTCAATTTTTATTTTTTATTTTTAAATATCAAGTCATAGATCTTATCTGACATGTCAGTTTGCATTATTCATATTTGGGTAAACCTGATGCTCAAGATTTCATATTTGACATGGAATAAAGTGACCAAAATGGGATTACAATGGATCTTAATGCAATTTCCTACCATCTGGGGGGGGGGACTTTGAAATTGTTTAATAACAACTGAAAGTACACTAGTAACAACTATTATCAGTCATTACTGTACAGAATATCAAACAAACCCAAAACTAAATCCCCTTTGTCATTCTTTCATACAGTCAAACATGATGATATACTATGTCCCAGTCATAAGAAATCACTTTTGTCCACAACAGAACAGGAAAGGACTGCAAAGCTGGATGAATCAAGAGGTGTTGAAAAATTGTAACTCTGAGTAGGTTTCATGATCTAATAATAGATTCTTAACAAATGTCTTTTATGAACATGAATTTTTCAGTATCACAAACGCACTAGTAAAAATAGTATGCAAAGAATTATGTTTATTTAGTGTTTTTTTTATTTTATTTTATTTTAAATCAGTGCCCAAAAACAAAGTCCTCTTGAACCTTTTTCTGGTGTAATTGCCTGGAAAAAGAAAGTCAGGCAAAATTAATTAAAGGGCTACAAAATATTAATGTGCACAATTGTCACCTGCCAAGGACCAAATGTGGGACAGACGCCTAAAACAAGTGACACACAAAAAAAATCAGCTCACAAAATTAAATCTCACAGGACTACCATCTGTATTATAAATTACAATGTCTATAACCTCGATTTTATAGCTCAGTATTTCTGTATCCAGTAATTCCCAAGATGACTAGGAGAAACAGAACCAGTTTGAGATTTGGCATGAGAACAGCTCTGCTTCTCCAGATGGGTCATCTAAAACACTGAGGCAGCCACCCTCAGCTCTGTCGCACGGACACACAGGTCATGACCCAGCTTGCTGGGGACTCAGCCCCCCCCTGCCCCACGGCCTGCAGGCTAAGAGGGAAGCGCAGACCCACAGCAGTCGTCTGTCACCTGCCATCATCACAAATAACCACACTCGTAACCCATTTCAAAAGCTGCCCGAGGTTCAGCCTAAAATCATCCATTGAATTGCCTTTATCTGTGCCCAGTCCAGCTTCCATTCATCTTTCCTGACTGCAGGTGACCAGATTTGTGTGTAGCCCTCTGGACATTAACTGCACTTTCCCTGACATGTGACACATTTCTCATGGCTGCATCCTACACTCATGATCATCTTTTGACTAGTAAATACATTCACAGGTGACTTTCCTTCTCTGGTTCAAAAAAACAACCAAACCACCTACAACTTTATAGCATACATTTTTATTGGGAGTCAAAAAGTACAGGGACTTGCTACTTATACCACTGAGTTTCATCCAGACCTTTTCCCATCATTTTCTGCCACGACGTTTTAGGCACTGGGAATACCTCCCATTTTCTACAATGACTATACCAGCTCACCAGCTCATGAAAATTTTGTGTCTCTCATTCAGTGCCCACAAAAAGTTTGCCTATTTTTTTTTTGCCTTCTGTTCCTCTACCAACACATTCACGTTGCACTTGTGGTTCATCATCTCTGTCACTAAGGAAGAAGTGAGGCCACATGCACATTATGAAATTTCCTCTGAAAGCAGGTCTCCTGTTTCTCTCAAGATCCAGCTAGAAGCTGCCAAACATTTACAGCTGTACAGCCCTGCAGCACAGAGAACAAATTCAGTTCTTAGGTGGTGCAAGTTAAACATAACCAGTTGTTCTTGCTGATTGCAGGAGTGTTTTGAGATTCTGCAACCCCTGATCTGGCCATCTCACTGCAGCCAACAGAAGCTTTGCCCTTGCAAAAGGGTTGGAAAATGGAACCAACCCGCCATTAAGGAATTTACCGTGGATTTAAAAGCTCTCTAACATTTAGCTTTCTGTTTCCTCTGCGTATTTGGATGTAAGCAATGTTTTTCACATTTCCTCTGTGCTAACAAAACAGAATAGGGAAGAAGAAAAACACAGAGTAGCTATATAGCAGTACTTGGAAGAGAAAAAGAAATTCAAGAGAACACAACACAAATCACACCTGAGCTGTGGCAGTGAAAGCCTCTTAGCCATGTCTTATGTAATGCTGGTTTAGAAAGCAAAACAGAGGCTAAATAAACACAAAAATAAAAACCTACCATTCCTGCCCATTTATATGGAGGCTGACAAATGCTGCTGAAGACAGTCTGAATTCAGTCAATATGCCAGGCACACCAGGGAACACTAATTCCTGTCTGCAGCTCCTCCCACCACCCTGTAGCGATACACCCCAGCGCTAGCTTACTGCCACAGCAGGGCTGCCTCCTTCAAACTCCATAGCCAAGAGGAAAAAAAGCAAAACCAAAACCAACAACAACAAAAAAACAACCCACAACCCCTCTGCTGAGTTGCTTTTACCATCCTAGACCTTAAATAACATCACTTGTTCTTGCTGCAAAAGCATAACAAGCAAAAAGGGGTGTGATGCACAGAGCAAGCAGAATGACAGCAGTGCTCAGCAAGCATTTCACACCTCCTCACATCAAGGGCTGAATTCAGCTAAGGTTTTTCCACATGGTGCCTCTTCAAGCACCTGCAGGTGCAGAGCAGCACAAATTCACTTCAAGCCAGTGGTAATAATTTCATTAGATTTTGCTCCTATTCTGTGGAAGCTGCTCTCTGACTACGTGTGTCGCATCTGAGTGGCCAAGATCAAACCATCTGGCTCCTCCTTGCTTTACCAAGGTGACACTAATGGTAAGGACAGCCACAGCTTCTGGCTGCCTGCTAGCCACTTGCATTTGTGGGCAGTGACATAGCTGTCACATCCTTCACCTTCTTATTACACAAACTCACCTTTCTAGACTAGGACCTCCAAGCACCTCAATCTCCTCACTCAACAGTCTGTTTCCAGCCCCTCTGCAGATGATTTTGGGTGTCTAGTTTCTCCTGTCCTTGGCCCATCCTGCCACAACACTGCCACAAACCTGTTCAGTCCTGTCCCCAAACCCACCTGAAGCACGTTTCTCCTCACACTTTGGCCACTGTTCCTACAACCTGATCCACTGAGGTTCCTGTGATGAAGAGGATGGTAGACCAGTGCCAGAAACACATGACCACCAGACTGTTCAGGAGAGCTTACTTAGCTGCTTCCATGGATTAGGTATGCATCTATGTGGGAACAGTCAGAGGGTGCCACCATTGCAACTGCGTTGCAGAAGCTCACTGCATTGGCCCATGCAACATCAACAGTTCCTATTCCTCTATTTGTCCAAATCTAGGCATTTAAACACTCTGTTCCTGTCACCTTCAAGGCAGTGGCTGCTACCAAACAGAACATCCATAGTGTGGAGAGAAGCAAAGGCAAAAACCAGAAGTGTCAAACAGATTATCCTGAAACATAAGCTTCTCGCACAAGAAGCGTCTCAGGGAGGGATACAAAATTCCTGACATTCTCAGCTGGCAAAGGGCAAACGGAAAAATGTTATGCATGAAAGCCACTATCAGATACCATTTAGCATTTTATAGCCTTGAGTGGTTTTCCCTACATG
Organism: Apus apus; assembly: GCF_020740795.1. Classification (NCBI taxonomy): domain Eukaryota; kingdom Metazoa; phylum Chordata; class Aves; order Apodiformes; family Apodidae; genus Apus; species Apus apus. The sequence continues at coordinate 103,505,973 of NC_067283.1, forward strand.
ATTGAAGGCTGAGATTCCAGTTCTCAGGCTTAGCAAGCTGAATAAATCAGGAATGACCCCTCTCAGACCTACAGATATTTTGTGTGTGTGTGTGTGTGTATATAAAAGAATGAGTATTTTTCTCAAATATGTAAAAATTCTTAAAGAGGAAAACAACATTTTAGGATAATCTTTTAAAGTTGTTTTAAATAAGCACAAAACAAACTTCTGCAACATCATGGAAGTGACCTCTGCTCAGCCCTTCTGAAGTTTAGTCATTAAACAAAGGATGCAAAAGGCACTACATCTAAACCACACCTCACAGTCATGCTACACACACTAGAAGACTGTTGAAGCTTACATCCACATGCATCTTTTAAATTATTTAGCAGGCTTTGCTCTAAAAACAGTAAAAATAATATACTCACTTACTAGCTCTAATGCCACCTGTGCTCTCACAAACAGACATATTACCAAATCACCTGCTGACCTTTGCAGCATGCTAGCAGTAGCTCACAGTGATGAGGTCCTTACACCATGTACAGGGAACCACCTCCCCACTGACTGAGCTGTGACCTACTATCAGAGTCACCTATAAAAACTGTAAAGCAAAATACAGGCCACGTCTTGACTGCAGAAGTAATTCAAGTCATTGATAAATGGTGTTGACTTCTCTCAGGACAGTCTGGTTTCAGAGAAAACATCCATAAGCTCAGTTACTAGGTTTCTCAGTTTAGGGGAAAATCCAAGTTAAGACTATGGCAAGGACAAGTCCTCCTCTGAAGGGCATCTTCACTCCCTACTTTGTGACACTACCTCTGAATAATCACAACTGTTGCTCAGAAAAGAGGGAGCCTTAAAGTGCTGTAGAGATCCCATCAGTCAACCTTTTCCTGGAAATGAAGCAGTTAAAAAAAAAAAAAAGCCCCACAACTCAGGGTAGTTCCTATCAAGGTTTAAATTAAGGAACTAATTGAGGTTCCTTCTATTAAACAAAATTAAAAACCCAGAGTCCAATATAGTACATTTTAAAAGGACAGTGATAAATTTTCCTGCCCCAGAAAGGTGGCCCTCAGGCTCCCTAACTATTTGCTGCAATATTCCTCAGCTGGCAAAATGGAAAACTGGCAGCCACCCAAGGTATTCAAACCAAGCATTGTAATTAGAAGCTACTTAGAGCATCATGAACCAAAATATATGCTAATAAAAACATAATTAACTAACTTGTGAAGAGACTCTTCTTAGGGAAGGGGACCTTTGCTAACAATAGCATAATTGTCAGGCATTTAAATCCTGAAGTCCATGGCAACAGTTTAAAGCTGATGGGGGAAAAGTGAGATAGGGAAAAAAAGTTACATTTGGAAATTGGCAGGGCACAGGAAAAGTGCCTGAAAAACAGAATAAAGCGAGCTTGTCTGACAGACAGCACACCAGCAAAACCCAACTGGGTCTGCAGAGACCAGTACTTAGGCACAGAAAAGCAGGGGGGATTTTATTAAGTATGTTGTCAGTCGAAGGTTCTCCCTCCCCAAAAAAGGGAAAAGAAACAACAACAAACAAGATAAAAGGATTGACAAGCTCTCTCCTTTTGTAATCAAGTACAATTTGCATTTTCCAAAATGAGAACTGCTGGAGAGCCAGGCAGCCCTCTCCACGGTCTCTTCCAGAAAGCACACTGAGCTTTCACTCCCACCAAGGCTATGATAGAAGCACTTTTGAGCTCTGTTTTCTGCCACATTGTTATTCTGCAGAAATGATATTTGCTTGTTATTCTGCATAAAAAGGCAATCCTGGTTCCTTCTCTACTCTGCCTACAATTCTGAGTTTCCTGGCACAAAATAAATAGAATACTATATCTAATGTCCATATGAATCTGTTCGCCATGACCAACTTCTGATTGACTGGCCTATATATTAAGGGTCTTCAACAAACCCAAGTACTCCTTCAAGCTTGGAGACCCAGGAATGACCAGCATTTCTGAAGGCTTGCAACATTACAAGTGGCACTTGATCTAATGCCTCAAGGGGGTGCTGAGTCCTTCCAGCTGGCTTCTCTGAGCACACCGGACATGGCTTCTCTTGAGAAGCAGCCACATGAATTTCCAGTTTCTCCCAGCTGACTGAAGGCAGCCAGGAGGCACATTGGTTCTCACAGAGCATTGCATAAATAAGGGCATGCAAATAAGATATTTAAGAGCAGTTTCTCTATGCTCTCCAGGCTGGCAGTGTCCCACTCTGCTGCCTAGAGAAACTGAAGAAAAAGGAGGAGAAAACTCATTAAAAAGGAGAACTCATGAGCGAGGAGCACAGAAATGTTGCTGTTATTGTTACCACCTGCCCATGGTTAAGGTTTGAGCTTAACTTTCAAGTTATAATAAGGCTTCAGTTAAATCTCACTCTAGGCTCTTCTGTTGTGAAGCAAGAGGGGGCAGCAAAAGGGGCAGGCTCCACTTCAGCACACAAGTTCTGTACTTGGCCTTGCATTTAGAAGAACCAAACCAAATGAAGGCCGTGTTGAAAGTCCAGGAAGTCCTAAGCTCTGTTGTCAGCAGTATAGACAATCAGAGCATTGACAAAACTTCCAGCCTTTAACACTGGAACATAAAGCCTCAACAAAAATAACAAAGAACAAGGCAAGGACAATAGCTCTCAAAAAGAAGCACAGCTCAGAAGACATTTCTTAGTATAATGTGAAAAAAGGCAACAGGCCCAGAGGCTGGGGTATCCTGGAAGCTTTGGGTCATCACTGATGTTCACAGGATAACAAGAAAAAAATTAACAGGGGAAGACACTGGTCTTGAATAGCAGATCAGAAGGAACAACACAAAGAAGAAAAGTAACTAGAATCCCAAATACAAATTAAAATTAACATCAATTGTTTAGCTGTAAAATGGGGATGTGCCAGGACAAAGAATTACCCGAAACAGTATAGACCTCACTTTAGGAAACCTGTCTGCCTCAGTAGCTAGCGCTCAACACTCGTCAACTTTATTTACTGTATCAACCCAGTTTCCTGGAGTCATAGTGAAGGTTTTGGAATACATTGTGCACGCACAGAAGAAAAATACAGTCCCTGACCTAAAGAGGTAAGAATTCATGATTGCACATGAAAACCTGTAACATAACTTATCAGCAATAGATTCTGAGTAATTTAACAAGGTTTATGGTGGTCACTGCTCATCATTGTTGGACATTGTTGAAAAAAAAAAAAAAAAAAAAAAAGGAAAGCAGATGTTTGAAAAATGAGCTTAAAAAAGAAATTGAGAGGAAACATAAGGGACTAGATAGGAAGGATGGATTTGGTGTCCAAGAGTCAGAGCTCCGTCACAGATTTCCTGCCACAAATGAGCCATCATTTAGTTCAGTAAATATGACTTTATTCATAATCACCTACTTTAAAAAAAATTTGAGACACTTAAGACTATTGGGGAAAATAGGTTAATACTGATATCTAAATATCAGGAACTGAGTTTTATGTGCTAAAGAACTAAAATTAAAAAAACATAAAACACAACAGAAAGCAGAGAGGGGCAGTGAAGCGAAGAGAGAGAGAGAGAGAGTAAGCAAGGAAACAGAAGCCATGGGAAAGAAAACTGAACCTTTGCTACCTCTTGCAATAATGAGTAAGTTATCAGCTCCAGACTATGCAGAAATGGAACAAACAAGATTCAAGGGAAAAAATGACGCTGTACTTCAAATATGTTTTTCAATATCCGTTTTCCCATCATAAATAACATACTAAATTGCTAAGAGTCAAGAGATTTCATCAAGGCCACTTAACATCATGCTGGGCATTGTAAATAAAAACACAAGCATTTCCTGCACATAACAGTAAAAATCTTCATTGCCTGCAATTCACATACAAGTCATAGACAATACAGTGGGATGTATCAGTATTGACATTACAGCCTGTATAAGCATCTCTTTTTACCTCAACCTAACATAAGTACAGCTACATTTTTCTATGAACAGCAATAATGTGATTCACAAGGAAGTCTGGATGTATTTTAAAATGCTTCCATGGGTCTTTCATACTTTTAAAGATAAATATGGGCATATATTAAGAGAACTCATCAGTTAGCTTATTACTGCCTACTACTGCCACTGAGGCTATTAAAAGAAACAAATGACCAACCAGGCTTACATATGATCAGTATGAATTGATATCCATGCCATTATGGCTTTTCACTTAATGCACCTGAAGAATCAAGATGAAAACCCTAAGTTCAGATTTCCAGTACTCATTTCCAAAATATTAACAACAGTCACAACCCATGCCTGGACTCAATGTTCCAACTCAGGACAACTCTGGAGTCACCACAACCTATGCTCAGACCACGCACCAGCCCATGGGGTGGAAGTCAAGTGCTTTCCAATGTCAATGAAAGCTGACACACGTAAACCTGATGAAATCAGAGGGGAGCTGGTGACCACTTGGTCATTGCCCAGGATGTCTTGAGTAAAGTGGCTGACAATTCACATTAGATGTTTTGGGGTTTTTTTGGTTAGGTAAGTGTTATGGCCAGCCTGCCTCTGCACTTTCCCCACCTGTGGAATAAGAAACTGTATACTTGAAAACTGCTGACCATCTGCTTCGCAGAGCCTTGTGAAGATTCAGTGGGCTTATACTTACAAAGTCTTCTGAAGATGAAAGGTTTATAAGAAGTACATCAACACATTAAAAGATACCAGGATAACACAGACATATTGTAAAACAATACTCACCCGTTCCTGACCAGCTGTGTCCCAGATTAGAAATTTATGAAGCTCATTCCCACACGGCACAGTTTTAGTCATGAAGGATGCTCTGAAAAGAAGGAAGCAGCAGAAATTAATAACAAGACTGAAACTCTGAATACGCAACCTATAGACCATAGCCAGTTCTGCTGGGTTAGACTGCCTATGGGGAAACCCAAAACCATTATAAATTAAGATAATAGAAGCCTACAGAAGTGAAAATCCTCTTTTTCTCAGATAAAATATGATACCTATAGAAGTATTTTAAAAGAAGGGAAAAGCCTCCGAGGTTCAGAATACTCCTGCCACTCACACTTGGCTTCTTCTGCTGCTAACTAGCTTCATCTTCTCAGTGATATGGACCAGACAAAAAGGCATTAGCCAGCATCATACCAGGCAATGAATGTGTAATTTTCAGTTAAACCTAGCAGACTGGATCACCAGGGAACAGACAAATTACCTGCTGGAATGAATATGAACAAATGGAAAAAATTTCTTCTCCCTCTCAACTTAGATGAAGACATCTTTGTGGCTTCTTGTATTTTTTGTAAGGAATGTAATTTTTATATTTTTCTTGTTGGGAATGTGATTTGTCTGTGTTTTACACTGTGATTTTTCTTCTTTTAGGAAAGAGGGTTACAAATATTTAAGCTTTTTCTACACGGCAACACTTCAATTGATAACTGGGTAGGAGTTACTGCCTAATTCCAGTAATTATTTTTTTTTCTTCCCATCCTATCTGGACACTGCTGAGCAACTTCTGCTGTGGTAACTTTTTTTCCTGGCTCATAAAAATGCATTTGATACTATGCATTTTTATTACAAAAGCATCAAATGACATACATGATCAAAACATTCCCTGAGAATGATATAGCAGAGTTCTCTAAAGCCATCTTCAAATTGCACAAATTACCAATGCTGCATTCTTCATAAAAATATTAAGTATGGCAAAAAAACCACAGCATTTTCTTCGGATATTTTCAGAGTGCGTGTTTTCATTTGTCCCATTTTTTTCTCAAAGCATTAAGCAACACTTTATAGCTTCAAAAACAGGAACTTTAGAGACTCGGTAGCTACTATAGATTTCAAGGACTGTATATTTAAAAGATTTAATTTGGAAAAAATAAAACAAAAAACCTTTTCTATATAGACATGTAATACCAACTGCACGCAAGCTAGCCTTCACATTTTAACCTTCAAAGAGAAAAATATTTTCCCTCTGTTATCATAATTATGAAAATTCAAAGGTTTGGTTTTGTGGGTTTTTTTCTCATTTTACCAGAAGACATTTACTTAGCAACAACAACTACTTGGGAAAAAAGGCTGCTGATGGCTTAGAAGTAAAGAACCACTCAAGTTCCAATCAATTCCTTCACTGGAAACAAGTGTCCTTCAGTCAATAATGTTATTCATTACTTGCTTCCTTTTCTCTCTGTCCATTTTTCTCTACTCATTACATTCAGGAGTCCAACATTGTCCTGGAACTTCAATGCGCAATTCCAGCTGAGACTCCTTCATGCATCAAAAGGCAGAGCTTTGGAAGACACCGTCTAGCCCTCTGAATAATACACAACAATCAATACCAATCCTTCACAGACAATTTAAAACAGCTCTAACACACAAGCCAGATCAGCTCTTCCCACCCAAATTACACTTTTGTGAACATTACATAGCAGTTTCCTTTCCCAAAAGAGATCAATAATTTTCAGAATTTTCCAGGTAACATTGGACTTGCCAGGTTCATCCCTAAGATATTAAAAGAAAAATAATTTAAATTAAAATCAGGACTAATAGGCTTCTGATTGTCTAACACACTGAAGCTTAGCAGTTTTTAAAGATAAGCAGGTGTGAATTAATTATATTTAGTTTAAAGGGCATTGTTCCTATTTGAAGAAAGACAGGATAATGTAACATGTCCTAATTTGAGATGAAAGCATGTCCACATCTGGGAACAGACACTGTCCGTGTTCCAGCCCAGCCTGGCAGGGCACAAAACACGGGTAAGCTAAAGAGATCTCCACAGTTCTCCTGACATTACTCAATCATGGAGTGTCCTGGTCATTGTGCAGATCATGGCCTCTTGGGGTTGTATGGTTTTGGTCCTTCAAGCTCCAAAGATCAGATTTGATATTCATTAACCAGTGGAAAGTAAACTGATTTTAATCCTACGGTCCTATGACCAAAACATAATCTGAAGTGGGAAGGTCTTGACAAGACAAAAAGAAACAGAGACCAGACAAGTAAGACATCTAAGAATTTCTTGGTGTAAGGTAGTGAAGAAAACCAAAACAGAACAGCTGGAAGCCATGGCTATGCCAATATATCATGGTTCTGAACAGGTCCACAGAAGAGGCGATTTCAAGAGACAACACTCACAGGAGGGGAATGGCAGAGCACTGTCAGCCTCTCCAGAACAGAATATGCTGCAATACAGTAAGTTGAGGCTACCTCAGCACTCCCAGAACAGGGAGAGAAGAGAAGACCTGGTTTTGAGCAGCCCCAGACTCTCTAAACAGGTAGTAGGAGCCGAAGGCCATTAAAGAAGTCTAAGGGGTTGAGTGAGATTGACAAACTGGAGAAAAAAAGATACACAGTATTCAGAGCCTTGAAAGTAAGGAAAAGAAAGGAGTTCAGCTGAGGGGAGTGAGATTAAAAATATATAGAAGAAAAAAACATACTATTTGTGGTACTTACCCAATAGTAGGACTAATATTGTGATCAAAGTGGTCCTGGACAAATCGACAAACAATGCTCGATTTCCCAACCCCAGTATCCTGAAAATAGAGGAAAGCATGACAGTGAGTTCAGGAGATTCTAGACACCAATACTTCACCAGAAGAATTAGTCCAATATTAATTTGTGAAATTAATCCTCAATAGTAGTAAGTGGGGCAGGTCAAACAGTTCAAAAGAAAAGCAAGCACAAAAAATATCTTTTTCAAATGTCAGCATTGTGGATGGAACACCCTGGTTCTCTTCCCAACACTGCCTTCTCACCAAACCTTGTATTTTTTGGGGGTGGATTTTATATTTTTGTTGCAAGGACTGCAGTATTTCAAGCATGGCCATTTACTTGTACAAAAAAATCTTGCTCTTTCAAACACACAATGCATTACCTAGCAAAGCCAGATAAACTATTTCACTCATGCCTGTTGAAAGGACAGCCCAAGCATGCTTCTAACACAGAGAACAAACACCAATCTTTTAGGACACTGACAGCACTAACTTACTGGAACTAACCTTTTCATGGCAAGACAAACAAGTCTGCCTGGTGGAAACTTCACAGAGGCTTTGGGTGGTTTTGAAAAGGCAGGAATCCAAAGGTTTGGATCCCCAGAGATGAGAAGCTATCCCTGTGCAAGTTGTGTTACTGGATTGCAGTGAAACATTACTTTAAATGTAACACAGCTTGCTCTCTACACTGCCACGTGGTAGGGTGCCTCTATTTGCAGGAATAGTATTTATATATATATACACTCCTTCCCCCCCCCCCCAAGTCAGTAAGGAAAAATAACAGCAGTACAGTATTAGAATAAAATTCAGAATAACCAGGGGGGTGGAGCACAGGGGAAAGCTTCACATTATGCAGAAATAGTATTTTAGGCATTTAAGATATTAACAACTTGCCCAAAATGCACCATTTTTCAGTTTGTTTCAGTTACTCCACAAAGCTTTAGATGGTAGTTAGAAGAACGTAAATTATACAGAGAACTATCAAGGAAGAGGAATAGCAATATTGCTGTGCCTCCCACAGAACTGCAAAAAGCCTCCTTTAGAGACAAAAAAGATGCCAGGAAATCAATCCTGACCTTTCCAAGACATTAACAATGACAGCCCAGGGTCCAATCTAACTCATTAAAAAGTCAATTGAAAGTTTTCTATTAATATCGTTGAAAGTGATTGCAGAACTACCAGATTGCACCTGGTGGTTCCATTTGTATCCACATTTTAGGGCATTTTTTAAATTTACACAAACTTCTCTAAAAGTGCCGAGACAAGAGAACACAGTTTGAGAGTGCACAACACACATAACTACATATTAAAAAAAAAACAAAACAGCTGCCTTTGCTCACACACAACTATATATTAAAAAGCCTTGCTTTTCCTGTAATCAGTTTTGCAATATTTTATATTCCTTTTGAATATGAAATAAAAAGAATGCCTGTATTTAGACTTCATTTCACCACACTCCAATGAAACTGTATTGCCACGGCAAGTGAAGTCTTTATAGACAGCACTTATTAGAAAACTATAATTTAAACTCTCATATGTAATTCAAAGCTGTCCTTAGTCAGCTTAAAAGCTGTAATAAATGCTCATGCTACACAGAAGTTGTTTATCTACTGTGTTCAGTCGATAGGAAAAAAAGATCAAAGAGAGGACCAGTGTTTAAAACCATCCCCACAGCCTTTGATCAATAGCAGCAACACATCCTGTTGCTATTCCCAAATTTTGCCTTCATTAGCAATTCCAGCTGACATCTCTGTATAATTACTAGACCAGGATGGCAGAAAACAAAAAAACCCCAAAAAACAACAACAACCAACTACAACCCACAACTCCTCTGCATTGAAACTGAGGATCTAATTATTTCTCTGGATTTTAAATGTTATGGAGAAAACAGAACTATCAACCACTGGGTACAAGGAATTACATTTCCCTCTTGCAGGGACAGAGTTTCTGCCACCATGTTCATAACTAGATGCTGACTCCCATGACCTAATGGTGCTTTAGTTTCACCTACTTCCTTCATCTTCCCTTGACAGATCACTCAGAAGGGCAACTGCAATTACAGCTCCTGAGCAAGAGGAGCCTGGTCTCTGGCAGGGACGTGACATCCACAAGCCTGGATGAAAGTTTAGCTCATTTTCCTGGAAGCTCCTACCTCTTCATCTTTCAGTTCCTGAGTCTTACTAATGTTTCACATCAACGTTACATGAACTTTAAAGGTTTCTATTGCCCTCACATCCCTCGCAACAAGCACAGCTAAACTTAAGCATGTGCCAGGCATACCAATAGCCCTCAGGAAGCATAACAACATTCTTAGCTCTTGGAGTTGCTTGGACTACAGAAAGGGCTAAATTTACCCCTGGTGTAACTCCAGGGAAATCAATGGATATGGACCACAAATAAACCCATCCTTAGGATTACCACTGCTGCAACCAGTGAGTGGCCAGTGCTTCCCAGGAGCCAAGTGGTTCATTGCATCAAGGGGTTCAGTTGAAACAAGCACTCCTAGCTTCTCTTTGGTTGGTGGAGGATACAAATGGCTGGCTACAAGAGTATAATTAGAGCACAGAGGGGAAAGAAATAAAAAAGAAAAAGCTTCCTACTTAAGGCAGTGATTATGATTCCAACACCAGATTTAAAACCACTTAAGACAATTTTCAGGCCGCGTTATCTTACCCACACCTGTCAAATTAAGACAACCACTTGCCTGAAAGCAAGGCAAATCATGGTGTATGAACATTATACAACAACTTGGAAATTTAGGAATAAAATCTTTTACCACTAAACTGATCTTATCTTTTGCTGACAATAGGGAACTATCTTCCAGGTTGATCTTGCAGAAGTGAAGGAAAGCATGGCCACTTCAAAGAAACAGAAAAGGCATTCACTTCTCAGCAATGTATTTAATTGAACCTCTTTACTAAAGCCATACAAAGCTTTCCTGCTACCATCTGCTTTGTCCTTTGCTATATGGTCGTCCTCTACAAACATACATTTTTCTAACATCTGATGGGGATGATCATCCTTTTTTTGTTCTTTTTTCTTCACAGGATTATAACAGACTTTTCAGGCCACATGCTTTTGTAACGTTCATGAATGCAGATGATTTCTTTTTTAAGTTCTCAAAGTTCTCCTTTTAGCCAGCTTCTAGACCCTGTAATCCTTTTTTTTTTTTTTTTTTTTAACTCCATGATAGTGTACATATAACATCAAATGTACACCAAGGAACAAAATTTCTGCTTATTTAAAAGGTCACAGTGGTATTCAGCTGAGTGGATTGGACAAGTTTCAAAAACCGAAAACATGTCCTCAGGAGCTATGGTGCACTTTAAGGAACAGATTCTGTAATTCTTCAGAAAAATGCTTATCTAGTGTCAGCACTATACTAATTGACTCATCATGATCAACACTATACCACTCCATGAAAGGAGTGGCAAGAAAGGAATAAATATACAATCATTATTCTGAATCAAGATGCTCATGATGCATTTGATGAGTCATTCATGGAACCAACTGCACATTTTGCTTTCTCCTTTCTTCTAAGTCTGGTGGCACACTTAAAAAATACCAGTTATAAACTGCATTGTACCAAGATAAGCAAAAAGGGTGGAGTAGGGTGGGGAGGAAGGAAAGCAGCAGAAATGTAATCCACAGTAAGTGAACTGTGATTAGTTCACCAGAAGTAGCTACAACTTCAAAATCCCCCAGTGGTCAGCAAAACGGATATGGGAATCTAAAGCTGTATCAGATGTCTCTGTTAAATACAAGGAGCCAATGCAAGTATGACCAATTCCTGATTTTTACTCTTTAACCCTGAAAAGATACTCTCTGTTCGTCTAAAATCCTTTACCCACACACAGATTTAGGCATGAGGATTTTAAGAGCACCAGAATGGAGAGCAGCATGCAACAAAAACCAGTGCTTCCACCCACATGCCTGCTCATGGAGAACCACCCTACCTGACTCTTCTCGGCTCATGTTACTGTAAAGGAGACAAGACTGTATTTCAAGCCATCAGAATTACATGATGCTGGCAACTGAGAACTGACCTGCTGATTTTTTTCTGGCTGATTTGCAGCAGCATAGAAAATGATTTTTTCTTCTTTTTTTTTTTTTTAAAGAAGCAGAAATTCAATATATTAAAAAAAAAACAACCATTCTCCCATTACAAATAAACAGCTGGTAGATTCCTCTGTTCACTGTTCCACATGTGTGCATCCTGACAGAAAAAAAAAGTAAATGGCAGGAGAATTTCACTCTTTTAAGTCTGGATGTCTCATTTATACCCTTGCACAACCATGTGGCTCAGTCTTCCAAGCACTTTTCCATACTGAAGGGAACTATACTACCCTGTAAACACATCCCTGATTAGGATGTTAGTCTTTAGTCTTGCTATTATATTAGATTTTAATAGATTCAGATGGGTCAAGCCTTATTATGCTGCACAAACTAAACTTCTCATGTACGTTCTTTTTACACCTGAAATGGAATAAATGTTGAATTCACAAAAAAGTCCACACGTGCCTTGACTGATGACTAAACAGCAGCCCTATAATTATGCACACTGCTGCAACAGCTATTTTATTCTTGACTACGCAGAATCTTTCTGTGATATGTTAGCAGAGGGCTTTTAAAATATATGTAAAATTAGATAAATCATGCAAAAATCCTTTTATGACTCTAGGATTTTGGAAACACAAATAAAACAAGAATACTAGACAGCATTTCATGTGAGTAAACAGCACATTAAGAATGAACATACTGAAGAAACAGCTTTCTGTCCTCCTACTTGCAAAGTAAGAAAAAAAATAACATCTGGTTTGTAACCACCACAGATCTCATGACTAACTTCCCATTTCAGCTTTAAAAGAAGGTTTAGATACCCTGGAGGTGGGTGCTGCAAAAATCTGCAGAGGAGTAAGGGAGAACTGATCTCTATAAACTAGGGATCCAACACATGGCACCTTTAAAGGATGGAAATTTTCCCATCAGCTTGGAAAAAGCCAAGATTCAGTCTACAGTATTTCCATTTGTAGAATTTTTTACACTTTAAAAACATCTATCCCTTCAATTGGTTTCTTGCCATAACCGAGATTCACTGAGACATGATCTACAGGCAGAGGTCTCATTAAAACCAGCTGGGGTGTAACATATTTTCATCTCACATATCAGAAGAAGGATGTTCATACCTTAATAACCTCAAAGGTATTAATACCAAGTGCTCCAGAAAAGGAGGTAAAGCCAATTTCAGCAATAATATAAGAAACACTTGGAAGTGTCAAGCCTTTATCCTTTCCCACAAACAAGAAACTGATCTCATGATTCTTGTGGCTTCCACCAAACTTGGTGGAACTCCCCTGTACTTCACATCTGGAATGCAACTGCTCTCAGAGCCCTTTTTGGGCTCTCCAAAAGCCTCCCTGCTAACCACCCTAACAGCAAAGGCACCACGAGCATTAGGAAGCTCAGCCCTTCCTCTGAGGATCCCTGATCAAGAGAAAAAGAGTACGACCAATGCAGTCCAGGTTGATTTAGTGCAACCTCTAAGCACCTTCTCATGGCATAGCTTCTTAGTCATGCATACTACTGGAATTACAAAGCTGCTCACCCCAAAGAAAACCCAGGTTGCAGGCAGAAGGCAATGCTGGAGCTGATCAACAAGAAGTTTTGAAGTTTTCTCAAGTTATGTTATCATCAAGAAGTGCCGAAAGTGCATGCACCAGAAACAACCAAGGTCAAATTTGGCCCACTAGCGATCTCCTCCATGGACCTTCCAGTGAGATCATGGTGCCAAGTGTCATCTTTCAGACATGGCATGAGGGGAAGGCTCAATCAAAGATCCAGAACAGGAGTACAGTCAAAAGTTGTTCCACTCTCCTGGAAGATCTGCTCAGGGAGGAAGCTGGCTGTTCCTGATTATAGAGAGAAGCAACAATTCCTGTCTCCCTGTCACATATTCATGCCTCTGGACAAACTTCTTGGCTGGTTCATAAGTAACTGAAAAATAACAGAGAAGCCAGTTTATGGTCAAGATTTCCCAAGCTAAATTATCCTGTTTGACTCCTGCCAGTGTTACAGCAGAGAGGAAGGAGGGGTCCCTGCTTGCCCAGTGTAGAACTTTCTCTGTTGGAGTAATTAAGATGTATACATGAAAACATTCAAATTGGTATGAAGGTTGCCAAAAAGGAGAAGACTGTCATAGAATCATAGAAATATTAAGGTTGGAAGGGACCTCAAAGATCATAAAGTTCCAACACCCCTGCCATGAGCAGGGAGCCAACCCTAACGCTAGACCAGGTTGCACAAAACCTCATCCAACCTGGCCTTAAAAACCTCCAGGGATGGGGCATCAACAGCCTCCCTGGGCAACCCATTCCAGTTCCTCACCACCTCCTTTATCATCAGGGCAACTGATATTTCAAATACCAAAAAAACAAACAAACAAAAAAAAAGGTACTCAAAATCTCTGCAACTGTCCAGGCAAAGCTGACCTAGAAAGACACAGTTTAAACTTTGGGGGAAGAAAAATAATCAATGAGTCAGAAAAAATGCAGATGGAAGGAGACCTTTCATTCTAGTAGCTCTGTAAAGCACAGCTGGTTTTGACTTGGCAGTTCAGCTTATGCACATTAAAATAAGCGTTCTTTCCACTGCTGAAATTGGCCACGCTTTAGTTTTTGATTTACAGCTGAATCCCTTTGGCCCATTCCCATTATCCTCAGCAGGACTTTGATGGGACTTGAAAATTCACAGCAGTGTAATCACATCACAGCACTGCTAGATGGTTAGCATTTTATTAGCTATCATCAAACAAATGGCTAGGCATGCACTGTAAAGTATCACTGGGCTTTTGCAGAAATGTGTGCTCAGCTCTGGTCAAGCCTTGTATCTAGGAGGAATGTCACTCCTTGGGCAAGGCCTGGCATGCAGCACTGAGATACCCAACCTGCATCTTCAATGCTTTCGGAGATGCCAGTCCTTAATCCAAAGGCATGTGATGTGGTAAGGCTGAATACAGGATTACAACTGTCTTAGGTTCGATTTGGAGGTAAAAAAACAATGAGCTGAACAGCAAAATAAAGCATTGCAATTTGCAGCCTGGTTTAGTCCTCTATGCTTGCCCTTAACATTTTAATCATTACTCAGATGATCAGATGCAGGCAGCATTGCAATACTTTCCATGTCTTACTAATCCAGTTACAGCTGCTCTGGAAGGCTGTGGCAGGCAGTTTGAAGAGCATCTCAAACTGGCTTTGGATTTTTATCAACCGTATGAACATACAAGGAAGAGTTATGCACAACAAACCCCTGACTGAAGTTTCTGAGGTCAGTATTTTAATCCAATAATCACTCTACCCAATAAACTTTGGGTCATCTTAAACACACTCTTCGTCCTTTCCTGTATTGGAGTATCACTTACTTCTCTGAAGACACTGCTATAAGGAGAAATACGTTTCAGGAGACATAGGTTCAGAGACACCCCTGGGACTGAAACAAATCTGCCAAGCATCAGGCTTGTCCCAGCAAAAATGCAGCCCTGCACTGTGAAGTGGTGTCTAGGAAAAACTGCAAATAACTTCTCACTGTATTCAGCTTTTCCATCTGCAAGATGTATCAAGTGAGCAAATCCCGCCACAGATTAAAATGCAGGAGCAGCCCTTAGGCTGACATATGGGCTCACAGCTGCTTCACCAACACAAAACTGCCTGAGGCTTCAGCCTGGACCAAAGTGACACAGGCCAAGGCGCTCTGAACGCTTGCTTCTGTGGTCAAAAAAACATGCATCTCACTCAGGACCCAAATAATTCTTATAATTTCCAATTTTCACTACAGCCCTGTACAATGAGAAACAGATTATTACCCTGTCAGCAACATGTTTCTCAGAGAAGATAATCTTCCTGTTGATTTGCGGGAATCCTCCTTCCAGAGGGACAGACCTAGCACAGGGGCACGCCTACTTCGCAAAGTAGCAGCACAATTTTTTAATTCCCAGCCAGGCCTTCTACCAAACAAGAGGTCTGTTGTGTTTTTCCACTCTACCCCATGATCACCACCTTTAATTGTTTGATTTATTCACTAACCCCAGTACTCTGAAAAGCTTGCACAAGCCTGGCAACACACTTGTGCAACATGAGCTCTGGACAACATCAGACAGACTTAGGCCACCGTTGATGTACAAGGAGTTTCTGCAAAGGTCTGGCATGTGCTCAGTTGTAAAGCAAATTTTTGAAAGGGAAGAACTGGAACAAGAGCTGACCTCCAGGACTGTCTGTGTGCTATCATGCACTTTCCCAGGTGATGGGTCCTTGCCAGATGAACAGTAGTGCTCCCACTGAATATTGGAACAGAGTTCCCCAAGATCCCAGCACAAACACACTGATCTGAATGCAACTGAGTTTTTAGGGGGAGGATTATTCTGCAGTGTCTTGCTTCTTCAATAGGAACAAACACATTTATTTTGGTAATTTAGCCATGCGTGAACCTTACAATAACAACCTTTTCTGCATTTCTGTTTGTTGAATGCCCTTCTTTAAACTCACAATAGTATTAATACTTTTAAGTCAGTTGGTATATTACTCCCATAAAGTTATGACAAGCTATGTCAATTCTCTCATGGTAAAATACCCTACACATAATTTCTAATTGCTAATGCAATTTCAGGCCAATGCTGGTGTTGTAGATCATGAATAAAGGAAGAGAAGTATGAGTAGAGAAGAGAAGGCTCAAGGGAGAACTTATAGCGGCCCTCTAGTACCTGAAGGGGCCTACAGGAAAGCTGGGGAGGGGCTTTTCATCAGAGAAGATGGTGATAGGACAAGGGGTAATGGTTTTAAACTGAGAGAGGGGAGATTTAGGTTAGATATTAGGAAGAAATTCTTCACTATAAGGGTGGTGAGGAACTGGAATGGGTTGCCCAGGGGGGTTGTTGATGCCCCATCCCTGGAGGTTTTTAAGGCCAGGTTGGGCGAGGTTTTGTGCAACCTGGTCTAGTGGTAGGGTTCCCTGCTCATGGCAGGGGGGTTGGAACTTGATGATCTTTAAGGTCCCTTCCAACCCTAATGATTCTATGATTCTAATTAGCTACAGAATAAGGCTTTTTCCTCTGATGCACATTAAGAATTAGATTAATTCCCTCTACATGTGGGAAGTCCACTGCTTGTTCTCAGAGACATTCTTCTATGCCCAACCAGGTCAGTCCTGTTATATTAGAATACAATCCCTCCACCTACTGTTGCAAGTACTGCATTTGGCTTAGGAATTCTTGGCTCTTACCATTCTCAGCTCACTAACTGTTAAATGAAAACAACAGTGACATGATTTTACCTTGTAACAGCATTATGAGGATTTAAACCAGTGAAAGTTGTAAAGTGTTCAGACAGTACACAACAAAAAAAACATCTACGTGCCTTGGGAGGTAGTGGTGTGGCAAGTTCATTTTTTTGGTATTTATATGTGTCTTCATTACCACCTGCATATTCCTAGTGGCTATTTTAAGATACAAAAATATACGCTGGCCAGGGCTTAATGTTATCTGTCCTGTGAATGTATATAATGTATTATCTGAGCCCTTCTCTCAAGTTGTTTTTCTTTTGCCCACATCAGTTAACAAAACATGCAAAGTGACTGCCCATCTGCTTCGCCCCAGAGCTGGATGTGGCTGTTGTGCTGTCCTCCTCTTCCATTCCCAAACAGCCACCAAAGCCAAACACCTGCTGCCAGGTTTTGGCTCTTCTACCAGCTGTGATTATTCAGCCTGTGGCTTCCTTTCACATGCATCCTGGACACATCCCCCTGTGGCATTAAACTCAGGCATGCATAACCTGTCTGCTATCTGTCATGCTTGGAGCCAGTCCTACTTGTCCTGCCATTTTGTAGGTTTCTCTGGAGTTAATAAGTTTGTCTGTATTTACTGTGACACATCCATTGCTCTCCGCCAGATCCCAGGCCACTAATCTTTTGGAGACAGAAAACCCTAATGCCCAAGTTTCAAATTTCCTTAATACTTTGCTGCATTTTTTCCACTCTCATTGACAGAAAAGTATATTTCTAGCCCTCATCCACCACCGGACTGCAATATTAGTCACAATCTCTCCATCTATCTACTTTTGTCAGAGATATGCCCAGAGACCCAGAGAACCCCCATGGCCTTAGCAAACTAGACAGTACAAATGCAAGAAAAGATGGCCAAAAGCACTTGATCATCCTATCAAAGTGATGGGTCTGGCTAGAGATGAGAGGCTGAAGAGCAGCTAATATCTGTGTAGTAGCTCATTTTAACAAGAAATTCACTTTCCTAGAGACATTAATATCTTTGTATATGTAACACTATATTAAACCAAAGTCTCTTCTAGAGTGTTTCCAAGATACCTGGCATTATCCTGCAAGCATAACTAGGGCTCCAATCCCAAGCTCTTCAGGTGGAGTTGAAGGCATGGACAGTCACAGCTGCAGCCTGAAAACTTCAAGGTGAGTAGACCAGCTGTATCTTTCCTCCTTTTTCTTCCCCAAAGTAGTCTCTCTCATGTGGCACCTAGTAGGCACCCCACTAACTTCAGCTAAAGATTTGTTTTTGAGTGTGAAAAGGTTTCTCCAATGTGGGGACTCAAGAGAAGGAACAGTATCACCCTGAAAGAAGGTAAGACAGTGCTGGTAAGATGACCTAGTCAGAAAGGAAGCTCTCTTTACTTAGTACACAGTCCAGTGACTGATAGGGCATTATATCAGCAGTAAGGAACAAATCCTTGTTTTACACCATACTAGCAGTGGGTGGAAGGATTAGCAGTCAGTTAAAGTATTTGCTACCCAAGAAATCACAAAGTGACCCAAGTGGCTACTGCACACTTACCCAGCGCTTACAAGCTGTCTTGCTCTTCCACATCCTGCCAACTTTCTTTTGTTTGTAAAGTTGGCAGGGGGATCAAAAAGCAATCTTTATGAGATAGGGGGATGCAGAGGGGAAGGAAGAACAAAGAGGCAGCCTTCAGAGCTATTCTTCAAAATAACTCCAATAGATAAAAAATAATATAATAAAACCATATTTGTCACTGTTCATAGCAGGGAGGTTGGAACCTGATGAGCTTTAAGGTCCCTTCCAACCTTAACCATTCTGTGATTCTATAAGGCCAAACAAAAATGCAATTGATGAAGAAAATATAGCCTGTAGGTCAGTATTCCAGCTACCTCAGTTCCTTTCTCTTCAACATGATTCAAGAACACAAACGTTGTACATTAAAAAATAATAACAAATTAACAATGCAGCCAACCTAGCCCTCGAAGGCCCAGGTTAGCCATTTTTAAAGTTCATCTACTTCAGTTAAAAAAAAACACAACCTCCCAAAGTATATTCTAATTCAAATATATATGCTTGATTACTGCATCTTATTGCACAATGTGCAAGCTTGAGTGTGGATGGCAAAGATAACAGCTTTCAATCATTATTGATATTATTTAGAAACAGCTTTCCCACATCAAATTTCCAGCTAATTCTCTGCATCTTTTCTAACACATTTCCTTTCCCTCTCCGCACAAGTTATCAAATTCAGAGCAGTAGCTGAACTGCCGAGAGAACTGAAGGATTTTAAATTGAAATGAAGGAGCAGAAAATCAATCAATTCCTTACGTCCTTGACAGCATGTGGTACAGATGGCTGTGGAGAAAGAAGTGCTTAGCCTGGTGAAAAGGAAGATATGAGCTTGGTGTTTATTCACATTCCTTCATCTCAAATTGTGGTTTTTGGGGCCATTAGCTTTTCGCTTAAGATGCTGAACTCCTTGTTTTGAACAGCATCTACAGTTTCAAGTAAGAGCATGATCTCTATAAAAAGCAGCTGCCGGTAAGGTGGTATCAATCTAGATGAGTAACAGGGTGGAGAAGATGAAAGGAGAAACAAGAGGAGCACCTTTCAGGGAGCAGTCACACATGCATGCACACACACAAATCTTTGGAGTAGCAGCAGATGCCAATAAATCTGCAAAAAAAACCCAAAACCCTCCCACTGGGTGGGGGGACCAAACAGTGCAGTCTGAAGGCATCCTTAGTGAGTCTTGCTCATGCTTTACAGTAAAGCAGATTTTGAGTCCATCAAAACAGTCCAGCATTTTTGGGACCTCACAAGGCACCAGCTGTTTAAGTCTGAAGAACAACTTTGCTCAAAAAAAAAAAAAGTAACCCGACACTGAACACATGGTGAGGAGCAACATCCCTCACTGCCTGACACAGTTGCTCACCAAAGAAAGCTCCATCACAAAAACAAACACCACAAAACCCTTTTACAAAGCTTGGACTGTGCTGCAACGGGAGGGAGGGCATTTGATTGGGGAATAGCACCACCTGGTGACTTTTGCTACTGAGGGAGACGGAAACAGTCCACTTGGCCATACTGGGTCAGGAGGAAAGGAGAAAGGAACACTGGCTAAATTGCTCGTTACTGAGCTGGAAACCAAGAGCCTGGGTAAGGAGGGAAAGAGGACTGCTTGATGGAGTTACAAGAATAAGAGAAGTGGAAAGATAGAGATGGAAAGAAGAAGAGTGTCGGAACACCTTCCCTTGGAAACACAGGCACCTCGTACTGTACTGTTACCACCTTGGGAGCTGTGCATGACAATGCGTGGAGTGAACATAGCAAAGGCAGGGACAAGGGGATGCCCATATCCCACACATACATAATTGTATTAATGTACCATGAAAGGAAAAAACCCACCCAACCTGCAAAGTATCAACAATGTTGTAACCTCAGAGGGACTTAGCTGTTGTTGCTCATTTTGAGGAGATCTATAGCTGTGGGACTTTTAAGAGTCACTGTTGCCCAAACAAGAATCATTCTGCTGATTGTTGAGTCATAGGATTCTCTTGATCATGGCATAACACAGACCAGCAGGTAAACCTACCCTGCCAGATGCCCTGTAAGTGATAAGAAAGCTTATTGTCTCAACATTCCACGGTATGTTCTCCCATCTCTTCACTCCCACCACCCAAGTTCACCTTAATGATCCTCTCCCTGTTATTGGCTTGCTGATTTCCCAGCTGAACACCACCACAGATACATAAGTATGGTCACTTCTGTATCCACTACTTCATTTTCAGTTTTTCAGGTGAGGAGGAGAAACAAGAGCCCCGGTTTACCATGGAAAATTCCCACTGTGGTATGACAGATGCACGGTGGTAACCACTCAGCCCCCACCCAATGAAGAAGGAACCAAGAGCAAACTGAGCAAATCTTAGCAGCATGAGAAACCTCAACATGGAGGAGCTAAATAAAGCCAAAGTAAAACAAAGGAAAAATTGCAAGTCCTGCTTTAATGCCTATGTCATTTTGCTGAGAGCAGTATCTGATTTTGGCAACTGAAATGGTCAGTTTATTTTCTGGACTAATTTGGGAGACTTTAACATCTGCACATTGCCATCCTTTTCCTATTCATTCTGTCTCAACATACGCAGTCACAAAATTCCACTTGACTTACTACTCTTCACATAGATAAAAACCTATTTAAAAAATCTGTGTGAATAACATCTACTTAGGAAGCCTGATAATTAGCACTGAACCTGAAAAATTAAGTAAGAGATAAGTGTTAAGGAAGTAACTTATAAGTTACTGTACCTCACATTGTCAATGATAATGAGTATTGATTGCAGGGGCTGTTATCTCTGTAGGCCATATATACACACACCAGCGTAACAATCTGGTTAAGTATCATTCATCATCATTGTGCAATGTAGTGATCAGAGAAACGAAATTCAGTTTTCAGACTAAATACATAAATAACCTGAGGCCTCCACAGTTCAGTAAACATGTTAGGCAACAGCACCCAGACAAATGTTGCTTTTGAGTACAGTTCAGCAGCAAAAAATGGGATAAAGAATTCTTTGTCATTCTTTCCTAATCAAATTATTTTTCTAAATGAATCTTCCCCACAAATATTTGTAGCAGCTGAAATTTTAAAAATAATGGTATGATGAAGATATAATCTTTGACCTAAATTGTTGCTTGACAGAAGCTTCTGTTCATACTCCAACACTTCTGTTGTCAAATCCTATAATTGGGGGCAATAATTTCAAAATATGGCCTTAATAGTGTCACTTACTAAACAGGAAAAAAAATATAATAATAAATATATATATATACACACATACCTGTCCCCTCACACAGAAGATATTAAAAATCTTCCAGCTAGTATGGAATTGATAATCCAATCTAAACATTATAGTTTAATATGAAGGCAGTGGCTCTTGTGCAATAAACTATATGCACATCAACTAGTTACAGCATTTGAGGAAATGGCTCTTGGTGTTTGGTTTAATATTTCAGTAATATAAAAATTGTCCAGCAGTCACCTGTAAAAGTGGTAAAACGGCTGAATTACCTTCACATTTGCCCATCCAAGCTCAGTAAGCAACTCAATTCAATGTTCAGACATTCCTCTACCAATTTGTAACACCTGCAACTTATTATTGCATTTCATAGCAAAGAGGAAGAAAAAAGCCACATAAATTATGAATGCCAACTGAAACACCAGTTGAAAACCTCAGTCTTGGAGAAAAGAAAGCCTGATCCCTTCCCTATTGCAGCAACAGATGACAGAGCGGAAGGAGGCAGAGTTTCAGTGGGCAGCTATATAAAGACATTTCCTTTAATAAATGGGAACCAGCCTTCTGGCCCTGGATTTTGCTCTGCATTAGCAGAACTGTAGTAGAGGGTATGTCACCTACCAACAACCAGAGGGAAACAACTCTTCTTTGTCTCTCTGGTGGCCAAAGGCACCAGAAGCTAGCAACCTCGAGCAATTCAGGAAATGCCATGAGAGTGGGACAGGGGCTAAGTACTTAGGAAATGATTTTATCACCAAAAACTCAGCCTCTGTTTATCAGTTCCTTTTTAGCTGATACATGTAAAATCAGCAGTCTCTGATTACCATGGAAGGTCTGAGGTAGTCTCCTTTTATCAGCAGTCTAAAGGCTGCTAACAGCATCTTCTTCACACAAGATTAAGATACATATGCCAGCCACACACAGCCTTTGGAAACTTGCATTCATTACCCTCCAAACATGTTACAACACATGTATTCCCTTGGGGCATCAGGGAGAGATGAGTTGAGATTTACTGGAATTAGCCATTAGCTATTATATTAGCCATCTACATGGACATTAAATGGCATCAAGGAGAGGTCTAAAATCCTTGAAATCTGGGATTTTCTTTTCCTGAATCCATGTGCAGGACTGGTGAAAATTTTTCTGACACACATTTAGATTTACACAAACCTTTGTTAATCCATTCCCAAACTATCATGTTTAATTAACTTAGATTAATAGTGATTTCATTTTTATTTCACCTCTTGACTGAATCTGAAGTTCTTCCTAACACAGTAAACATCACCATTTATTTTAAACGGCATTATCTAATGACCCACCTGGTGCTTTCCCCTCTGCCACCCATGCAAGCAAAACAGAAGAGATAACAGCAAGCACAGTATAATAAAACCCAAGGCTGAGTTTTATATCTGTGGATTTACTGTGTGCTGCTGTGAACTTGCTGAGAGTAAAGCTGTCTGCACCAAACACACTCATAAATGGAAGACATTATCAGTGCAAGGCAGTTGACTTCTTTAATGTTTTCACCTCCTGATGATTTCAGCAGGGATGAAACTCAGCAGATCCCAAAGCTGGTACCACTAGGACCAGGAAATTCAACTTTTTAGGGAAAAGCCCTTTAAATTAGCAGGAACAGGTATTGTTGCTGTTATCATTAAGGCACTTTCCTCTCTACATTTAAAAATAACTAGGAAATTAGTATCCAACTTACCATTGACTCACAGAAGAAAGTTTTGATTCACTTGGCCAATTTTTATCATCTTCAGTTAAAAATCAGAAACGGTCCAGAAAATGGTCCAGAAACGGTCCAGAAAAACCAGAAATGGTCAAAAGCATATGGACTTTTCAAATCTCAACTGAAAACATGCTGGGAACATTTCAAATGGCAATGCTAAACCATTAAGTTTAGTACATTTAAAGATATCACATCAAGGAACAATAATAACTGGGCTAGAAGATGAGCTGATTTGATCTTTCTCTCCAAAGCAGGAAGAGACTCAGCTACAGAGAAGGTACTGAGGAGTTCCTCTCAGGACAGCTTGTTCAGGTACTAAACACAATTTCTGTGTCACAGCCTGAGTACTTGGGACTGTGTGAGACTGAAACCAAATCTCTCTCAGACATGGCAGAATGATAAGCACAGGGATTTTGGATAACAGATCAAGTGGCCCATGGGATCCTACCAGACGTCCGCATTCAGTACCATTTTGCAAGAGCGCTCCCGAGCAGTGGAAAGGTACAGCTTAATTCAATGCAACATAAATAACAATTCTGTCGGTTCAGTATTTTGAAACATAAATGAAACAACAGTAACTAGACAAAGTTACAACTTTAAAAGTTAAAGAAAAGAGGAAGCTGAAGGCTATAACCGAGGAAGAGCTGGCAGGGTTTTTTCACCCCAGCTTTTTATTTTGTATGTATTACTCCCTTTGCTCTTCTGTTCTGTGTGCTTTTCTGTTTCCTTTATTACAGCTTCTCTTTCCCTTGCTCCTTCTCTGACTTCACCCCCTTGTGTTCCTCTTTCCCTCCCATCAGTCCCCCACAAGGCTTCGCTAATGCTTTCCTATGGTCTCACAGTTTCATTCCTTCACTTCCTCCTTCTCTTTATCACTGTGTTCCTCCAAATCTCCTCTACACCAACGTTTATATCCCTTTTTCTACTCGTCATCATTTAAACTATTCCTAAAAAGATTTTAGGCTGTAGAGCTACCCCTCTCCTTCAGACAAAGTTTTTTAATTTGGACTTGTTCTACAGGTGCCAAAGGTTCATTCCATCTCTCTCTCCCTTTCTCTTTCATCACACCAGCCTAAAGGAGAAGGCAACGCTGACCAGAAATTCGGAGTCAACTTAATTACCTGTTCAAAAAAAGCAGCATCTCTGAAGAATCTA
The DNA here is from genome assembly GCF_020740795.1 of Apus apus. Taxonomy (NCBI): domain Eukaryota; kingdom Metazoa; phylum Chordata; class Aves; order Apodiformes; family Apodidae; genus Apus; species Apus apus. Next base: position 103,530,392 of record NC_067283.1, read on the forward strand.
CCAGATCCTAAAAAACAAGCAGAGGTAAAACTGAGCTACTTTATTGGCTTTGAATGTTAGATGACAGGAATCATTTGAGAACTGTGTTATCTCAAACACCTAATTTACTTCTTTTTTTTTTTTTTTTTACCTTTGTCCTCTACACAGGACTTCATTCAGCTGAGTATTAAACTACACACTGAGTTTTAAGCTTGGAATTCAATTTAGCCTGCTGAACTATGTACCCTTATGCACTGCTAACCAAGGATTACCTCAATGCTTAGAATTAAGCATGTGCTTAAGGACTAAACTCTACAAATTAGGGCTTCAGAAAGATAATCTTGAATCAGCATTTATTTTATTTTATACAACCGCCATTTTTGTCACATAAAATGTGTCTGTCTAATGCCTTATTCTCTTTGAGCACACTCTGATGGAAAAATGGACAGAAAGATATCAGGGGGGTGGGGAGGGCAGAGAATATCAAATGACAGAACAATTAAATCTGAAGACTATTCACATGAACTACTGCTATTGCAGTTAAGGCATTAAATGTGGGAGACAATGGTTCATTCCTTCACTGACATTCAAGCAAACTAAGACAAAAACAAAGTCCAACTTTTTTTGCATTTTCCACAAGAGATATACTGAGGGAGGGGGGCGAAGCAAGCTGACTTTTAGGATAACGTAAGAAAAAAACCTTGTCTGTAGCACAATCAGGGACTGAATATCCTAAAAGTAAGATTATCTGCATACTACTGCAAAGGTTGAAGTCAGAATGGATTATGCACCATGGAGGACTTCTGGCTTAAATGTGGTTCGAAGCTTCCTGTTCATATCAGCTTTAACAAGATATATTGCAAGTGTTGATTTTATGACTCTTAAAATAGATCTGCTTATAATTAGTATGTTAAGGGAAATAAATAAATAAATGAATTTTTAAAATGGGCTTCCTACCCCACAGAGGGAATGTGTTCTTTCTCATTTCTTAAATCCCTCCAGGAATTAACCAACTGCCAGATTTATCTAGCTACAAAGTGGAAGCATTTACAGACTGGCAGGGGCGTGTGTGAGTTCATGAGAGGTTTGGGATTTTTTTAATTAACAAAGACTGTCTTAAGCAAACATAGTAGTGGCTTCCACAGACAGCAGAAGCTGCTTAAAATTAAAATTGTGAGGATGCATGGACAAACACCTCAAACTTTTCAGTTGGCATATGCATCTAGCTCCTAACCTACTAACCATAGTGGTAATGTACTTTTTCTTCCTTAAATCAAGTATTTTAAAAGGATTTAAAGTCCCAAAAGTCAAGCTGAGCCTTGTTGTGACTCCCCTCCACATTCTAGGTAGTCCTCTCCAAGATGCTTTCCACAGTACTCTCTGGAAAGCCCAGTGATCCCTACTACAGCTTCTCTGCATTGGCACACACCAGATGTTGACCAAAGACCTAAGGATTCATCTTCCACTGCTGAATCCCCTGCATCAGCCTCACAAGCAAGAAATGGGCACATCTGGAGAATACATGCAACAGCAATCCTGGAGATGAGGTACAAGCTACTGATTGCAAGCATTAGAGAGAGAAGGTTAAAGCTACTCCAATGCCCGTTGTATCTCACAGGTCACCAGTGAGCATGGGAGGACATGTAAATTACTTCAGGCATGTCCATCTTGAAGAAAAGAAGGCTCCAGGAAGGCCTTATAGCAGCTTTCCAGTACCTGAAGAGGCCTGCAGAAAAGCTAGGGAAGCACTTCTTAGAAGGGCATGTAGTGATAGGATGAGGGGGAGTGATTTAAAGCTGGAAGAGGTTAGATATTAGGAAGAAATTATTATTGACTGTGAGGGTGGTGAGACACTGGCACAGGTTGCCCAGGGAGGTTGTGGAAGACCCCTCCCTGGAAGCATTCAAGGCTAGGTTGAATGGGGCTTTGAGCAACCTGGTCTAGAAAGCAGTGTCCATGCCCATGAAGGGAGGTTGGAACTAGATGATCTTTAAGGTCCCTTCCAACCTAAACCATTCTATGATTCTATACTTCTATATCCCACCACTCTGGAGCACAACTTTGCTGCAGAACTATTAGATTCTAATAGAACCTATTAAGGTTTTCTGTTGGTGGTTTTTTGGGGGTTTTTGTTGGTTTGTGGTTTTTTTTTGCTGTAGAACTAAATGGGCCAAAAAAAAATTTTTTTTCAAAGTTAAACCCACTTTAGGAACCTGGCTTTAAAGTAGAGGAATGAGAGACTCTGCATGAGAGAATCCCTAGCTGTAGATGAATTCCTGCAAGAGGCTGATACTTATAACTTTATAAGATTGCTCTTACAGCTTTTTATAGTTTCCTGCAGTTGTGCCCAGCAGAGGCTGACTGGTCCAACCAGGACACCCTATGACGTCTGCAGCATCCTGTCACTCTGCTGACAAAGGAGGAAACAGCAACTTGGGGACACAAAGTATTCAGTAGCTGGATTTCATGCAAATGTACTTCCACATGTTGCCCAAAGAAAAACTTACCCTGTCCAAAACAAAAAGTGCAAAACCATAACTGCTCTACCCTTTCCTCCAAGAAATATAAAGAACACACACTACGTAGCATTTATGTTTAAAAATAGCCAGGCAAAAATAAAAAGCCTGTTGTTCCACTGCCTGTTGTTCAGCTTTCACAAGCAGCCTTGCGAGGCTGGAGACCATAAATCAAACCACTGGCATTTGCTTTCACAAGGCTGTGCTCCAAGCTAGCCTTCCATCCACCTCTGCTGGCAGCTTTCTGAAGCTTGGATTTGTCTTCTTGTGGTGATGTCCAAAACTGAAAGCATCCAGGGAAAGGGCCTATAAGATGTTTCAGACAAAAATTGAAATGTCTGCCTTTCCTGGCATATTTCAAGTTAACTTGAGATTGAATTCAAGAAATTTCCATTCACTTTGACTCTTACACCATTACCCAGTCTCTACAATGTAGGCACAGAGAGGAAAAACATTTCAGTGAGAATAAAAACATCTCTTATTCTCATTTACTTCGGAAGTGCGTGCCCCACAGCAGCTCTCACACACCATCTGGCAAGGGGCTGCAGCTACTATATTCACACAAGCTGCACAGAGGCTGTAAATGCAAGTTAGTGGGGGGCATGACAAACCCTGACAAGGAGCATAGCAGTGAAGGCTTCCTCTGCGATGATCTCACCCATCAACATGATTAGCACTGGATGTGGGTAGGATTATTATTATTATTATTATTATTATTATTATTATTATTATTATTATTATTATTATTATTATTATTTAATATTTTACAATGCAGCACATTATCCAAAGAGAGAGTAAGGGAAAAAAAAAAAACCCTTAAATGACCATCTTTAATCTGCTGCAAAGGTTAGTAGGCTAAGCATTTAGACATACTATGCCATGTAAACTAGAAGGAAAAGACCAGACTGGACACCAAAGGGAAAGCCTATTAGAGCAAGAAACTCCAAGAGAAAGCGGCAAACAGTGCTTTTCCTTCTCCCCCAGCAGGCAGAGCTGCCCAGGCTGCCCAAGGATGGGCTGTCCCTACCTGTCTCCTTGTGCCACCAGAAAGCTCCAGGGACACCAGAGTGATCCACAGCTGGGAGCTTTGGCCATGCCCAGGGGCTGTCTGCCATCCTACAGCCTTCCGTGCCAGCTCCTGGGGGTCTGGTTTGCCCACAAGACTATTAGCCTGCATGCCAGCATTCCCAGCAGCAGGTCGGCATTCATGGCATGGGCAAGGAAACCACGGAGGACAAGAGGGAATACATGCTAATTAAACTGACATACGCTGCCAGCTCTGGAGACGACAAATTATCATTGCCCTGAAAATGAGATCCCTGGTTCTCCCGGCTTTACAGATGAGCTCTGCAAAAGAATGAGACCAACCCTGAGAAAGACTGAAATGCCTCATGGGTACATTACCTAATTTACCCAAGGCAAACGTGTTTGTTCCCTTCAATGTCAGGATCCAGTAGTCCAGATGATCCCACCCAGTTTCCCACCATCTTTCCTGACTCTTTTGGAGTATACCTCTGGGTATCTATCCCTGTGCTGGGCATTCAGCTGTCTCAAGAATTGGCTTGAGGAAAACATGAGTGGAGGAAGCCCCAAGCTTTCAGATGGAGGTGGAGACAATGGCAAAATGGTCAAACCACAACTCCAAAATACAGCTCCCCATCAATGGAGGTTGGTGAGCCACTGAAGCTGAGGAGAAACAAGTTGCCCTGCTTTCAACAGCTTGTTGTCTTCCTCCTGAATACCAGGGTGTAGGAAATGAAGAAAACAGTGCCTGCCCTGATGTCATCTGAACAAGGACACAGCTAGGAATACAGGACCAACAAGGGCCTCTAAAGGGTCTAACAGCCCTGAAGACTGGGCAAATAGCATTCGGAAGAATGAGCAGAAGGGAAGCAAAAGAAAAGCTAGGTGTTAGAGAGCAACTGGAGCAGAGCTGTGTCTGCCTGTAAACGCTTCTTTCAACAAGGAGTTAGCTTGAGGAATTTTAGAAAAATTATGTCTAGACAGGCTATAGATTTGCAGTCTGCAGCACCCACAAATAAAACCCAACACTAGCAAACTTCACCAGCATTGTAATTTATAAACACTACCACATACAAAGGGCCTGCAGGTTCAGAGGTCTTTGCCCATGACCAGTTTATCTAATGCCTATTTTGCCACTTCCTTAAGCTGCACTCTTAACAGCAACACATCCCAGCAACAAGGCAAATTATTGCTTTAGAAACAAGTCGTACCATCAACCAGAGTCTCAGAAGACATATGTTAAATCTAAAAAAAAAAATGGCCTTTTAATATGGCTTGAAGTAAGCCAGTGAAAAGGAACCATCGGATGAGAATGAGATGTTTTTTCTTTTCCCCACACAATTCTTGCTTGCAGAGTTTCTGGTTGCTTCATAGCCTGTTCAGCACTACTTCACTAAGTAGGGCTAAAACTGCATTCAACCATGTTACCAGAAAAATGGAACTTATTCCAACTCAACTTCCTTATTTTGGTAGAAAAAGAATATGTTTTTTTACCTCAGAATTACTGTAAAACAAGAAGTTTCCAAATTTTTTAACCAATACTCAGAAATGAAAAAGAGGGACTGAGGTAAGGGCATGGGGAAATCTTAAAAAAAAAACCCGGCTGGTAACACTATACACAAAAGAAATAAATACTGTTTGAGAGTCAGTACAACTACAGCCTGCATATGACTCCTGGATGATAGCCACAGCACGGTCTCATTCAACAGACAAGTTATAAGCAGTGGCTGGGACCTCAGAGGTGGTTATCAGCAGATCAGAGATGATGACTTGCAGCAAGATGCAGCAGCCATGGGTTATTCTTTTGCTGCCCAGTTGATTAGTAGTAACGAGCTTCCACTTCAGAGGCTTTGCAGCTACTGAAAGTAAAACCTCCTGTATGTCCTGCTTTCTGCTTCTTCAGAAATCCAGTTTTGCTGTGGTGCTGGAAATGAAAGCAGAATGTGACCTCTGCCCTCATCTTTTCCTAGAAGGCTGTTCTGGTCATAACCCAGCCTATTCACTTCTCCAGCAATCCCACCCAAAATGTTTGGAAGATATGAGTAAATAAAAAAGTTTTGTAGATATGTGAGGAAAACAGTAAGGCCATAGTCAATATGAAATACTGAATCCTTATTAAATTCTGATAAACTGTTTACCTGCATATTTAATGTTCACATTGCCAAAATATGATTGTAGCTATTTCAATATTTTATAAATTAGTAGGGAAAGGCTAGTTTAGGCTTCTGAATGTATTTGTTTATTAATAGAAACGGCATTTCTCACTCGGTATGTGACTGGATTTCTATACAGTATTTCTTAAAAAAAACCCAACACAAATCACCAGCCCCAGTCTCCTTCAGTATCCTGGTAGACTGTTCTTTTAAATGGCAAAGCAGGGCAACGGAGTATGGAAGTGCTATGTGCACACATTAAGTGCAAACTTCAGAATATTCCTCACCAAGGAAAAATACCAAGAAAACCATTTCCCAAGGAAATGAGGCATATGTAGTCATGCTAACTGTGTGTCTGGCTGTCTGCCTTTCAGTTCCCCCTGGACATAAAATCATTGTCTGGTTTTACACGTGATTTGATGTGTAGCTAGGAGAGAGACACAGATGAGGGCTCCTTTGATGGAAAGGCTGCAATGACAGACACTTCTCAGCAGTGACTCCACAAGACAGAAAGCCATGCAAACTCATGACTCAAAAGTTTCACCCATGGTAGAGATACTTGTTTATATAATAAAACATGAATGAATAACTAGATGATGATGAACTATTAACATGGGGGGGGAACAAACAAAAAAACCCAAACAAAACAACACCACCACTTGTCAGTCTCTGTTCTTCTCTCAGATATTTTGTGGACAAAAATTTAGAAGGCATACATTTACTTAATCAGTACCATTTTCTTTGTGTCTGCACTACTTTGGTCCATTCTGTTCTCTCTCAGGCTACAGCACTGCAGTTCTTACTGTCTTCAGTGGAATGCTCATTTTAACATGTAGACACCCTTGCACATATCTAGTGAGAAGAAAGGTCTTTAACTGGTACAGCTCATCCAGGGATGCATTTTTCTTTTGAAAAGCAGTGTGCCTTTTTGGGTTGGGACAAATGTTTTAAGAGTCAAAGGAGAAATACAATTGTTGTCTTTTATAAACACCAGCACAAATGAAAATATTCTCAGTCATACATGCTCAGTGTAATAGCTACTTAGAAAAGAGTGGGTACATAAGCTTTGCACTGAAAGGTCTGAGGCATGTATGCATGTGCTCTGCTACAATTTGTTTTCTACCCAACAGAATCCAGAGCTTTACATTATCTGGACATGAAGGTAAGAAAACCAGAGAGATCTTCTTAAGAAAACTATTATCACTTTCCAGATTACTTTGAATATCAAACAATTCTGAGCTCAATCCCACAGCTTGCACATGCAGACGCTGCACACTGAGGTGCATGACATCAAAAAAGGTAATAAAACTGTTCTCCATACCTAGCAATTGGGATTCAGTTGTGGAGAAACTCCTCAGGAAACCTCCTTCTCCTCTTCAGAGGAAATGTCCCTTCTTTTACAAATGTAAGCTTACCAACTTCAGACAGTATTTTCAAACTACAGGCTAGCAGAACACATGCCAGCAAGTGACTTCTTACAAGCAAGAAAATGGAAACACAAACGGGGGTGTGAATAAATGATGTCTCAGGCATGGAAGATGCAGGCACTATGTTTGGGAAAACTTTCTACAGTAAGAAAAGCTCTGGGACATAACCCTGGGGAGAAGATAAACGTTCATTGTGAGGTTTTTTTAGGAACAGGTGAGACAAACATACGTCAGGAAAGTTGTAAGAGGCATGACAACTATGCCTTTTCCAGTCCTAGCTCCTTTGGTCCTAGGATAAACAGTCACAACATAAAAATGTAAATCTTTTTTTCTTTCTTTTTTTTTTTTAAAAAAAAGAAGTAAAAGGAGTAATGGAAGTCACTTTAGATGGTGTTAGCAAGCCTCCTCCCAAAACCTCTCTGAAGGACTGTCAAAGTTTCCTCAGGAAGTGACAAAGACAAGAAACTTTGCCTTAGTCTTAAACCTGGCAATCTCTTCTGTGGTTGCCACACACAATTATGTCAGGACTTGGCAGAGAGTTGTAAATCGCTCCTCCAGCCTGCATAAAGAAAACCCTGGGAGCCAAGGCACATGGCACTCAGCAGCCACAGCCGGATTAGGAAACCTGACAGCTGTGTGTCTGCCCAGCCACATTTCAGAGCTGAAGCACAGCTCAGGAACACACCAGCCCCCCTATGCCCTTCCTTCACCCCCTCAAGAAGGTGCCCACTCAGGACAAAAACATCATGCAAGTCAAATGGGAGCTGCACTTCTTTTCACCACATAAACTGAGCTGCAGCTAGAACTTGCTCAGCCCCAGAAGCAGGTGGCCTCTAACACAAGGACAACCGCTGCAAACAAACAGACTGGGCTGAGACACCAGGAAGAGTTTGGGGTGACAAGACAGGAATTGGAGCAGATGCTTACATGTTTGTACTTACAAAGATGAATACCTTCCATATGCAGATACCTCAGGGCCCAGCAGCAACAATCTACTGAGGGAAATTGTTCAGAAGCAGGCTTGCAGCCACTTGCATGGCAACATACTCAAGAGAGCTATTAAAATTGTACCTCTGTAGCTATTACACCTAAGGCTGTAAGGCACTGAACAACTAACTAGGCAGGCATCCTGCTCCTGCCAGCCCACCAGCAAGCTGGAACCACCATCTCTGCTCAAAAAGCACTGTCTTCTCAAATTCATGAATAACAAAGTTACACCACCAACAAAGCCTGCCTTCAAAACTGACTCACACCTTGCCTTAAGCTGCCCTAGATCTCCTCTCTGTCCTTCTCTTGCTGGCATCCTTCAAAATCTACAGATTCCATAAGCATCCACACTACTCCAGGCTGCTCCCAACTGCTGCCATCACAACCGTACAGAGTTTTAAAACCTCCAAGATACTCTGGAGGAGGAGGAAGTGAAACAGATACCCAAATCCCAGTTTTTCTAGATTTATGCTAAGAATTACAGGCCAGGTTCCCTCCTGGCAATGCTGGGTTATATCGAGGAACTGATAACTTACTCCCCAACTCAACTGCAACAGCTCCAGGCCAAACACTGGCCCTGGAGAACTGCTGTAGCTGATCGGGCTGGCAGCATGGAGTACAGTTCTGGTTTCTCTCTTGCCCTCTCTCCTCACACTCCTATCTAGACCCTCTATAGCCAAACAGGGCTTCAGGCCGTGCAGAGAAACTGGCTTTGCCAACATTGCGCCAGCTGCAGTTTTTACTCTTTGGGGAATCCTGAGCTGGCAGAAACAGCCCAAACCCAGGTCCTTTGCACAGCTGAGGATAGACTGTCAGTGATCCTCCTGTCTGATTTAGAGGTGCAGCATAGGGTTTTGCTCAGAAGTGGAGTGGGATCCAGGTTTACAAACCAATTTAATGCCTATTTCTAACAAGGATAGGAACTCATCTTGGAACTTGGACTCATTACCTGGGGATCTACTAGATACAATACAGAATAACCTACCAGGTCCAGGACCTACTGAAAATTCAACAGTCAAGATTCTTTTTGGGAGAGCTGAAAAGTTTCTTTTGAGGGGTCATCTAGCTTTGAAGCAGATCACAATATTAATTACTGCACTTGTTCACATGGACAGGCATGGAGTTTCCCTGTTCTGGCAATCTGTCTGAACTTCCCTTGGGGGTTCATCATATGAAGGATTTCTCTCTTTTGGGAAAAGAGTGTCAACCTCCATGGTAAATGGTATGTCTGTGATCAGAATTATAGTGTTATACCCTATTAAAACTAAGGAAGGAACATCTTACTAACTACCAAGTGTCTACAACTACAGACAATGACATCTTCCTAACCCTATCATTTTAATGAATTACAGAGTAATTGCATACCCCTAGTAACACAGAGCTGTTTTCTTTATATGTTTCTTTTCCTGTCTTAAAAGAAGTAAACAATTGCCTTGCAAAACCTCCAGGCCATTTTAATGTTACAAAACAGCAATAAAAAATGGGCAAGAGGAATGTCATTCCACAAGACACTTCATCTCTATAAAATTACAAGATTTTCTGCTGGGGAAGAAAAAATAAAAACACATCCAAATACTCTTACCACAGACTCCTCACATTTGTATAAACCACATTTATTTTGTCTCTATACAACCTTAAAAGTTGATGGCAGGTCTAACAAAGAAAGGAGGAATGGTCACTGCCAAACACTTTGGGTTGAACTCTCCAGTGTCCTGGCAACAGGCCCTGGCCTCTACTCCAGGGCAAGGTACCCTCTCCTGCTGGGGTGTCAACACAAATCAGAGAAAACTGAAGTGTCTGTCTGGCTTTGTTTATTAAATGTTCAAGTCATTTGTGCTGCATGAAAGATAATTCACTTTTTAGAAGCCTTCATTCATGCAGTTTTTCTGAACTTTTATGGAGATACGGACCTAAAAGCAGCGTAACTCACACCCGGTCATTTGAGATGTCTGATTTTTGTGCAAAACACCACAAGCAGTGATGCTCTGCTGATAACTGTCAGAAGAGATGGCTCTTTTCTCCCAGCGGCGTTTGTAAGAACGCGGTGAGCGGCTTTGGCTGCCAAGTTCCCTGGGTGCAGGGCAGAGAGGGGGCAGGCGGAGCCAAAGTGCAAAGCTAAGCACATTGTTGCTCCAGATGTGAAACGCACACACGGGTCCGCCAAACAGCAAAAGCAGAAAAAGCACTGGCAGAAAGGACATTCCTGTAAGGAGCCGAGGGAAAGAGGCTCTGAACCAACCCAGGCATGTACTTAAACAAAGCAGGGACGCAGCACATGGGGCCGAGGCGCCCGGGGGAAGGAGCCATCCCAAATAATGTCTCAGGGTGCGCAGAGCGCTCCTGCCCTCCTCCTGCTCCTCCTCCGACCAGCACTGTCGTCGGGACAAGACCTTAAAGCCTCCCGCGGGGATGGCGGGCAGTACAACCCTCCCGGATCCCTTTCGGGGCTCCAGCACGGCAGGGAGACCCGCGGCGGGGTCACCCTCGCCTCCCGCGGCCGCGGAGAGCCGGCTTTCCGGCCGCGACGTCCCCCGCTTGGGAGGAGGCGTCCCCCGAAGGAGCCCCCTCACTCTCACGCCCCCCCCCCCCCAACACGCTACACCCTTCTAACTTTTTTAAAAAGTTCGAAAACCAAACCAAACCAACAAAAAAAAAAATACCAAAACAAAACACTAAACTCTCCCCCCCGGGGGCCAGTCCGCGGCTGCCAAGTCTCGGCGTGGAGGAATTCACGGCGGCAGAGCCCCCCCCGCCCGGGACGGGGAGACGCGGCACCCTCCGCCAGGGAGGAGGAGGAGGAGGGAGGCTGGAAGTCTTCTCCTTTTTAGCAAGCACCCCAACTCCCTCAGCCCCCACCTGCGGGGTGGGAAAGAAAGGAGGGAAGTGGCACCCCCCGCCCACCCCCCCCCCCCGATCCCCTCTACTCACTCCAAGCAGACACACTTTCAGCTCGCGTATCGCCATCATCTGCCCGGGAGCCGGCAGCTCCGCATCCCCCGCCGCTCCGCACTGCCCCGCCGCGGCGCACGGCTCCGCCGCCGCCAGCCCCGGGAGCGGGAGCGGGAGCGGGGCCGCCCCCGCCGCCGGTCACATGCGCCCGGCCCCGCCTCGGCCCGCCCGCCCCCCGGCTCCCGGAGGTCGCGGGCCCCGTGTCCTAGAGAGCTGGGGCGGCCAGCAGTCGTTTCTGGAGTGGGGGAGTGAATGTGCTCGGTACGTGAGCTAGACAGCCGAGAGGGGAGAGGAGACTGTGTCAATATTTGCTGTTTTGAGAAAAATAATGGGCGGGAGACTGCATCCTGCCCGGAACTGCACATATGCTTAGCCCTACGCACCATGTGCTGGTCGAGGGACAGGAGTTGGACTGCTTCCGTGGTGAACAACCTGCATCCATCTACTTTTTTGTTTGTTCGTTTAAACTTTGACTTCCTATGTGCAGAAAACATCTAAAAGAGTAGCTCCGTTTTCGCCCAATCCTAGCAATACATACCCATTTTTTATTAAAATGGTCATCCTCGGGTTAGTAGTGGGGCTGCACCCTACACAAAAAGGAGTTGTGTTAAATACTACTTGGCAACTAATTTTAGGACCAGTCAGCCAAAATCAACGAGGGGCATTCATAATCTCTTTTTGCTGCTCTCAGCAGCCAAACTCCTAGGATTTATGGAGAAGAGTCACATGCTGTGATGCCAGAAAAGCAGAAGAGCATCATCTGTCAAGTATTTTCAGTCATAGCCTCTGTTCTATTCACATTTTTATTTTCATTTTTTTCACCAATCTATCAGGTGAAATTGCTAAAGGGAAACTAAGAAAATCTTGATTAGTCATTGTGAGGTTACTGCCATGTCATTAGGAGCTTCCTGGTGATAAACTGTTGTAGCCTTCAGTATGTCACTGATTAGTTTCACGTTGGGTCTGACTCTCCCACTCATAGGCTGGAAGGTGTGTTTGCACTCTTCCAGAGCTCCCAAATCCCAGGCCAAGGAAATGCTTGGAACAGAGCAGCTGTCCCCAAGGAGGAAAAACAAAGCATTTCTAGTGGAGTATCACAGCCTACTATTAATAGAGAATACCAAAAGAGAAAGGTCGAAGGAGAGGCTCATCAGAGAGCCGCTTGTGATTTAATTAAGCTTTCATTTTTTAAGGATAATTTAGCAAAAAGAAACAAAACACACTAGATTTTCATACAATCCGTGCAGAACATGGCTAAGATTGTGTCTGTTTGCTGCCTTTCCACAAGAGTGCATTATACCATGAAGTCCTTCAAAAAGCAAATAGGGTACATTCACTAACAGAGAACAATTCCTGTTTGCACTTACAGCACAACTAATTTAAAGCAGCTCAACCTTTCAGCCAGTAATTAACTCTACAAATCATCAGAGATATGAAATTTTAAGATTTTACATCATCCCATCCCATCTTTTCCTTCAATTTTAAGTGTGAGTTAAATATTGCTCCTCTAACTTTGATTCAGACTTCACTGTTGAGGGACTGAGATTCACAGACAGTGTTATGGTTCAGGATTAGCTTTCCTTTAATTCTTCTCTTCTCTTTTCCACAACTTTAAACATTTCCAAGACTTTCATATATCCCATTAGTCATCTGTCCCTTTGCTTTGGTCCAGATTTTGTAATTCTTGAAGTATGGGAATTTTTGCTTATTGTGCACATGAAACATTACACCAGCTGAATTAATTTGAGCAAGTAACACTTGAATTACATAAGATTCTAACCTAATCTACATTAGGTTGTGGATTACAGGAAGAGATGGATAGGTGGCAAGCTATGTTCAAAGCTGTTCAGCGTCACAAGCACAGCTTGTGAGTGTGCCCATAGGTGTGCTCAGATTAAGCTACAACAGTTTAATGATAATGAGAGCATCCATAGAATAGATTCATGCACTTTACTGGCCATGTATTGACTCTGCAGCTTTAGCTGCAGCACCCTAACCTTCTAAAGCCTCTCAATGCAGGCATGCACTTAAGTACAATTAATGAAGTTCCAGCCTGGGAGAGCACTTGCTTAAGCCTGTCCATTTTTGAGACAGCAATACCTCCAACCAATTTCAAAGGCATGTAAGTGCATGCCTAATTACTGCCTTGACTCAGTACCACTGAAATACAAAACAGTGCCTGGGAAAGCAAGCCAGGGTCCCATCTTCTTGTCTGGGGAAACTTCTCAAATACACAGTGGTGAAACAGGAACCCTCACTTAGAAAGGCAAAAGCCCAAATCTCAAAAGCTTACTTCTGAAGCTAGCAAATCACTAATTGTTAATAACAAATTGTTTATAACAGTAGCACAAAGAGGGCCCAGTGGAAGCTGTTCAGGTTAAAACAGCAGCAGAGAGAATGCTAAGGAAGGGCTGTTGTATTTGCACAAGCAAAAAGTTTAAATAGCTAAACAAAAAAAGAACAACCAGAGGAAAAAATAATCTATTGCACTGGTTCAACCCAAGAGTCTAGGAAACAAAACCAAAACAAAAACACAAAAAAACCCCCAACAACAGAAGGAAAAAACACTCCCCATAATTAGTGAGATAAGAAGAGAGAAAAACAACAATAAAAACAGACATGTGCTCCAGTATTAAAAAAAGCTAATGACGTTTGTTCTTCCAGGAACTGGCATAATCCTTGTGTTTGTCTGTAACAAGACATTGTGGTCAGGAAAACATTTCTGAGGAATTGGTCATGTTGCAGTATTTTCAAATGGCTGGTTAAAAGCAAAGAAAAACATGTCTTTGCATCCTAAATGTTTTCCTTTTTTCCCTTTTGGTGATCTTATTCATGAATAATTATATGTCTTGAAGTGATATACCTCATTTCTTTCTACCCAACTGATTTTGAGAAACACAAAGACAAGCAGCTTTGATTTTCAGCAATCTTTCCTTAGAGTTTCAAGTAATCTGTTCTCAGAAATAATTTCCTCCAGTTTCTAGAAAATGGAGAAGCCAGACCATCCTTTAGTTTATTCTAATTTTATAACAGTGCAACTGCACTGATCCTAAAATAATAACTCCTTAGTGTGAGAGATTTAGGTCCTCAGAGCTGGCCATAAGCCAGTAAGATGTCATCTGGCTCAAGGTGTTTCTGAGTGTGATAACTGGAAAGTCTGTTCAGGCCTGTCTCCATTTTTTTTTTTTTTTCTTACACAGCTAAAGCAGGACTGCCCTGTCACTCATCTTAGTTTTTATCAGTGTAACATCACTGCCTTCATGTAATAGAGGAAGGAAGACAGCCTCCCATGTACAGGCACAAGACCAGGAGTATGGAAGACTGGGTTATTCTCTTGCCTGCAGCACTACCTTGCTGTGAGATCTGGGGCTGTGTATCTAACTGCACTTTGTCCCAGCCTGTGGTCCCCCAGCAGCCTGGGGCAATGGTACCTAGGGCTGCTGCCACCCACCTCTTTGCCCCTACCCACGTGTTCCTGTCCCCTCTGTGGCTTGTGCTGGATTAGTCCTATGTTTAAAAGCTTCCTACAACCTGTTTCTTCTTTTCTATAAGTGGTGTATTTATGTATAAGCTAGTATTTATCTAGCCTGCATTGGTAGGAAACTGGATGCTTGAGAGGTGCTGGCAATGTTCCCAAGCTTATGAAGGCATCTGCCTTCCTCCTCCTGCTTTCTCTTTGTGGTGAGTGACCTACATGGAGAAAGATCCATCTAAGACCTTGATGCATGCCCAACCCCCAAAACAGCTCTGTCCTGAGCATCTGATGAGTTACTTCCTTTCTCCAACTGTTGCTTTTGCCTCTCAATTTCTTGGCAAACATCTTCCTCACAGGAAAATGTTATCCCTCCTCTTCACTGGCGAGTTCAACCAGGCCCTCCTACTATGGGCTGCCATCCCAGCTTTTATTCCCAAGGCACGGAGCAAGAAAGCAAGTTAACTCCATGCTGCTCAGGGAGGAATGCCTCTGCAACCTGTGGATGACACAAATGTGCAGTACAGTAATGACTGCCACCACAGAAAATTTGCAAGTACCTGCCCAAGAAACTGCCAAAATCTCTTAAAAGGAAAGCAGCTGCTGCTGAGCAAGCAGTTCTTTGAGTAGGAGGAACAGCTTCCAGCTCAGCAAAATCCCATGCAAAATCCGGTAGTTATGAAATAGCTAAAATTCTGGAAGATGCCATTTTTTGTTTGTTTGTTTACTTAGCCAACACAGAAGTCAGAAAAGGGCTCCCCTTAAAAGGCATTGTAAGACTCCTGAGACATGAAAACCAGAGAAGTACAGGAATGACCTGGTGGAAATTGAAGATCTGATTCCAATTTCAGTCACACAGGTCTTCAACCACTGCAAATTTTATTTTTCTTTTAACTTGAGTAGGATTATTCCACTTAATTTTACATGCAAAATGTGAATTAGCAATGCCCAGTATAGCCCACTGGTTCCAGTGCTGGTAACAGGAGCATCTGCAGCTACCTGTTACTTCATTTTATTGTAGTGTTGCTTCATGATTTAACATCTCTTGTTTGTGGCATTTATATGGTCCAGCCACTCCCTCCTGAAGAGAAAATCTGCTGGAAAAGGTTAGAGGGGAGTGAACTTCTGCAAGATCCTGCTTGCAGCTTTACTGCCAAGTACTTTGAAAAGCAGCATTATTGCTGTTGAAAAAAACCTGGGGGGTTCATATAAAGCTTATCCTTACACTTCTTGATAGACCTTGTAACAGATGCTGTGTTCCTAAAGTGATTGGGAAAGATTTTTGGCAGTATAGATGTTTGTCGAGAGGGTCAAATATGCTCTACTGGTTCTCTGTTAATCCCCAGGGCAATCTCCCGTCACAGGACAATGGTAGCGAAAAGTAATGCAAGTTTTCTTATTCTTTGCAAGTGATGTGCTATAGCCCCAGGCTGGTGATTGTACTACATTTCTCCACTGTGACTGTTAGATGAGGAAAGATTTAACACAAAGCTTTTTTCTTACACCTGATAAACTGAGGTACAACTTGAGAACACTACAAATACTATAGACAAGTAAGCACCAAGAAAGGACAAGACCTAACTAAAGCAAAATATCAACTCAATTTAAAAAATAGTCGTATATAGGCTTTGTATGGATTTAACCTGGAAGCTAGGAGTAGGAGTTTCCAAGGCTTTGGAAAATTTTCCTAATAGTAGCTGTCAGAGCAACAAATGACAAGCAAACCTATTTAAAGGTAGAACTTTATATATTTCTGAGATTACATGAAATAATAAAAAGTCAAGACCCAGTGCTCCAACAGATTATTTGTCCATATTGCTAAGTAAATTTGCCTGTCAGCACCAACTGTTGAGGTTGGACATCAGCCCTGGTGTGTCACAAATGAATCAAGTTGGAGCTCTTTCTACTGAGATTGAAATCACTCATGTATTTAATTTAGTCCACCAGAAGCAATCCAGCTACTTCAGTCTGTTTATTACTTATACAGGACAAATTCATACGATCAGTTCCTGATGAAAGCTCCATATCTTCTTATAATTTCCTTTTCTATATGAACCTTATGAAAATACAAAAGTAAGTACACAGTGTTGGTTGAGTCCTTTTCTCATCTTACATTCCATACAAAAATATGCCTGAGCATGCAGATGTTTGTAATGTAAATGCCAAGACAAGAAAAAGGTTGTAGCAATTTCATGCACCAAGGTGCAGTTCAAAATAAGGGCTCACTGACTGTGAGCATTTGAGGTTGCAATTTGGGAGTGTCCACAGCTATTGTAACATGTTTTGTTTTGCAGATCCTCTCCTCGGGCTGCCAATTTTGAGCATAGTTTGAAAAGATAGCATGGTTATTACTATGAGTGAGTCCATGGACGTGAGGTCCATGAATTGCCTCAGTTTACTTTTGGTGATGCTGACATAGGTTTACTCCATTCTTTTTGTGTTTCTGGTATAGCTGATGCCTGTTAATTGCTGCTTGGAAAGGGAATGTAAAGATCAGCTTCATCCAACTAGATGTTGTCTGATTGAAGCAACAATCAGAGAGATTCAAAATTTAAAATGCAGGGAGATTTTGCAGCATGACAGCAGTACCTTCCTCCCTTCCAGCTCACTGCAGGAGCAGCCCAGTGAGGCTCACTTAACAATTACAACTGGATTTACTGAATAGCAATGCTGTTTCCTTCCAGCAGTATATTCCACAGCACACTCTTCTCATACTGAATAGCATAGTATCTACTGATTAACTTTGCCCAGTTTACCACCCTTAGCTTTGTATGGGGTGAAGGAGCCTGTGTTTACTACCAAATGAAAGGAAGGCATCCACAATTCTCCTTTTAATTAAGCTCAGCCTTGTAAACTATGAAAAGAGTATTATATTAAGGCCAACATTTTATTGTCAAGCAAGGCTCCTATTGTGCATGTTGCCAAGGAGAGATAACAGGGCTCTTATACTGTCAGAAATTTGTCCTGCCAAGTGGGCATCAGGTTTGTCTAAAACATGCCCAGTGTGTGTGCTGCCAGCCAGAGGGGGTTTGAACTTCACATTGAGTGTTCTCATTAAATCCTCACGCAGTGAACGCATGTTGATAGGTGCTTCCTCTGGTTGCAGAAGACCCAAACAGGAATCTTCCAAACAAGAGTAAAATGAAATTTTTTCAAATGAAAATGCATCTATCCATCCTGGCCTGACAGATTAGGTGGTGAGAAGGGTGTCTGTAGGCAGTTTGTGGTGTCCCTCCTGTCTTTTTGTCTGCATCACTGGAACTGGGTGTTCATCATAAACAATCACGAGGCAATTGAAAAGGAGAAATTAAAATTCAGTTGTAAGCCAGGTGGTGACTGAGGATACTTATCTTATGGTCTAAAGTTGCTTCATTTGTTTTCATTAGCAGGGAGAGGGTTCTTTGCAGTCCAAACAGTAAATAGGAAAACAATCTGAGAAAGAAATCTGAGAGGGAGAAAAATCTGATCAAGAAATTCTCATCAATCAAAAAAATCTCCTACAGCTTGAAAGATAGACTTCTTAACTTTTTTTCCTTTTTGTTTCTTTGGTTTTTGGGTTTTGTTTTGTTCATTTTTTTGTTTTTGTTGTGTTTTTTTTTCCCTCTCCCTGCTATGAATACATTTTTGTGTGTTTGAACAATTTTAGGTCTGAGTTTGGGAGTGTGACCTCACCTCTTCCTCCTGTAGTCTAAACAGTCCTGAAATGCAGAGGATGTTTGATGTAAACTCCAAATCCTCTTTTGGGTCTATATCCTTTATGAGGACAAATTAACCCTTAAAGAAACCTGCAGTTTTACAAATTTTTGACCACAGAAATTATAATTATTGCTAATACATTATCTGCATTTGTCTTTTCAGAACAAGTCCTTGTTTAATATCTATTTCAATTCCCATGTACATCGGTGGTAGTACTGTCTGTCTGCTTGAGGACTTCAGAACTTGCCTCCAACACAGATAATCTGAGTTTGTTCATATCTTAAAATGAAAGTCTGTGTGTTTTGGTTCGTAGGTTTTTTAATATTTAGTAAAAAAATATTTTACAAGGGGAAAAAAATACACTACTTGATCAACATCTTTAGTTTTTCTAATGAAGAGTAATTACATAGTAATCTCTTTGGATAAGCAATAACTTGTTAGGGCCTTGAGTGGATCAACAGATGCTGATTACCCTGACATAACTAATAGCTAAGAGTCTATCCTGAAGAGCAGAAAAATTGAAAATATGCACAATGCAGTGTTTTTTATCAGTCTGATTTTTCTACCCTCTCCTTCAATAATTTTTTGGGGTTTCTTTAAAGATTATTGAATGGTGGTTGGGTGCATCAGGTCCAAAGATTCTGCAATATCCTAGGGGGCTCTAAACGTTATTTTTAGGGCAGTTAAATGCTACATAAAGTTCTATATCAAGCCTGCATTTCAAGGGTATGCAGACACACCTTCACCAAGTGACAAGTAGATCAGATAATGATATCTCTCAATTTCACAGTTAGAAGAGTTTTAAGAACTTGATGACAATAAAAAAAAATAAATAAAGCAATCACTAGAAAGGCCAGTCGTGAAGCTATAATTTGAAGAGAACTGGCACTAGGTATCTGCAGTAATGGAATTGGCAAAGAGAAGACCTATCTGCAGAACAACCATAGAGAGAAACTACCACAGTCATAATCTTTCTAATGATATCAGGAGGATGATAAAATGGATTAGAAAGTAATTAAGCCTGAAACTCTGACAGAGACAAAATATCATTCAGTCAAAATCCAGGAAGAGCCAAAAGGCTTACTTTGGTGTTAGAACATATTAAAAAAATATCTTGGTTGAACTCTTTAACTCTTGGTTGAATTCTGAGTTCCAGATAGTCCAGCTGAAGGCAAATAAATCCTTTCAATCAGTTGGCTGGAACGGAGATGTCCTTACCCCCTGGTTCCAGTGGTCATACAGTTAGTATCAAAGGAGGAGCTTAGCCCCTGAACAATTTGGACTTTGTTCGAGCTGCTGTCATTTCCGGAACGTCTGGACATGTGAGTTGACTGTAAGCCCTCTTTTAAAAAGAACTCATATGAAGTGCACATCGATAGGAACATCCCCTTTGGCTCCTACTCAGAGAGTGGGAGCAGTAGGGCAACTGGCTGACCTAGGTGGTAGCGCTTGCTTGTGGCTGCAGAACAAACAGCAGCCTGGCAAGGAAAGAAATCACACCTCTGGAAATAACAGAGGACCTGGGGAGCTGAGTCCCGAATGGTTTGCATAGAGGATGCAGAAAAACTGAACTCCTGGCTGGCTTTATCCTGCAGGAAGGGGAGGTAAAGCAGCGCTGTGGGAGTTCAAAGGCTTATATCCAAATGCAGAGCTGCCTGAGGGTGTTATCCCATAGCAACAGCAGGTCCATTATGTCTTACTTATCCTGCCACAGGAGTGAGGATATGCACATCTCTTTGAGGGGACATCTATTCTACACCTGCTCTTGGACTGGTCACTCAAAAAAATAAGCTCAAACTGAGGAGTGGTTGTTTTGGTTTTGCTAGAAAAAGTAAAATAGGCAAGGAATCAGGCTCAATGTACATATGCTGCATTAGAGGCATTTAAGGAGCTACAGGTGGAAGAAGAAAGGATGCAGAGATTTTTGAGGATAAGAACAAATAAAGCCTATCTTAAAGCAAGACGTGCTGCTCCCAGCTGTATCTTTATGAGAGCTCTATCTCTGGATGAAAGAAAGTCACTCTAACATCTTGGTTTTTTTCAAGATAAGCCAAATTTTCACTGTCTCTCCTCTAACTTATGCTGGCATGCTGTATGCTACATGCTTTTCTACCTTTGCTTACGAAATGATATCATGAGGTAACTAATGCATATAAACTAGAGCTTTCCAAGAGAAAGAATTTTCCTTTATTTTCAAGTTCCTAGTATCCTGAAATTTTGTTTTCTAACCATTTTGAGAGCTGTACAGATTAACTTCTAATGGGCAGGTGAAGGACACCACAGCAAGCACAGCCTTCTATTTCATCTGTTACTTGCTGAGGCAAGTTACAAACTAAAATCTTCCCTGTACATTTAATCTAATTTAAATCTTGAAGTACATTGAGTGAAAGGATGTAATATATTATTTAAAGCTAATCCATTAACCTATGGGTTAATAGCACTTGTACCTTTAAAAAAATACAGTTGGCAGGAAATTTTGATAACTAATTAGGATCTGTGGAATATTAATTCTTTATGCACAGGTCTTGAAAAACAGCAGACTACCTTTCAATGTCAAAGGTAGAAAGCGCTCTGAAAATAAGATATCTGCAGTGTTTGCTATGCTGAGCCATTTCCAGCACAAGCGCCAGAGTTGGAGTCTTTCTTTTAGCTCCTGTTAGCAGGAGAGTACACTGTGTCCCACCTGTCCCTGTTTTGTGGGAATATGAGTCTTGCAACTCCCTCTCCTCCATACAACTCTTCTCTGTGAAACAGAGTACCCACAGTCTTCCTTTTGCTAGTTTTCTTTTTATTCCAGAAAGCTCTGCTGCCTCATAAATGCATGGATTTCGCCAAAAAGGCAGTTAGAACCACTGTAATAACATCATTTAGCCACTGAACCATACCAAGGCATTAAAATGTGGCACTGGTACCATTAATCGAGGAGAAAGCCTATCTCCTCTGGCCCCCTGATGTGCAGTGCACGTGCACTGCATGGTACAGCACCTGCTGAGCCATCCCCCATGTCTGCCCAAAAGCAGAGGTGTTCTGCTGATCAGACCACAATGCCCCTCAGAGCTGAGAGGCTGGGGGAAAGCACAGCTGAGCTTCAAAGGGGGTTATGCCCTCCAAGTGCATCAAAGTGGAGAAAGCAGGGATAAGGGCAAACTACTCTTTTCCTATTGACTAGGAAGCAGCATAAAAAAGAGATATAATTATTGATCAGGAGCCAAAGCAAAATCAAGTATAATACAATGAAACTGATGGTTTATACATGTAACAGCTTGCTTTTTGATAATTGAACTCAGGACAACATTATCACTCATACCAGTGTGAAACTCTCACGGGACTCAGTTTCTCAGTGTTAGGGCTCCTTGTTCTCTATATGAGTGGCTTCTTAGTCTCAGAAACAAAGTCAACGCCATGGTTTTCAAAATGCTGCCTGGAAAGAGATGTGAACAGGAAGAGTGCAGAGAGTGAGGTATATGCATACAAATGTGCAATCACAACAAACCCAGCTCAGCAGGCTTATGGATGCTCAATTAGTAGCAAAATTGTACTTAAATAAAAATGTTGCAGCCACTCTGTTAGACAACAGATAGAATTTTCTTCTGTATTGGAGCTATAGACAGTGTCACCTTAAATCAATATTCTTTTTATTAATTTTATTAATTTTTCTGCCTTTTACTTCCAACAAGTCTGACTGTAGTCTCACTGCTGATGGCATACCTAAGGGTGAATGATGCAGCTTTCTCAGTTTGCTCTGATATTTTTGCTGGGGTCCACTGGAATAAATGACACTTGGAAATATATTGAGGTTCTTATGGGCTAAATCCACCTTTATTCAGAAAGAAGATTTTCTTTATGCTGTGCTTGACAAACATATTCCACTAAATAATTACCTTGATCCCACTCACATTCCAATAACACTGTGCATACTTTGTCTGACTTCCTTTATGAATCACCCAATAAAACACACCCAGTTTAAGATATTATTGGCAATGCTACAGTCTATGTACATTATATCTCTTTTTAAATAAAATCCTTTGAACCTGAAATGTTGCCAGTGCTTGAATCCAAGAAGTCAAAATGCAGTAATGTAAATCTTCTTAATATACATGACACTTTTGAGCTGTTCCCAAAGCTAAAAAATACTACAGTCTACATGTATACCACAACCAGGCACCCAGTAGTTGGAGCCCTATATGAAAACAAACAAGCAAACAAATAAATAATAAAAAAGGCAATTTATATATCAAGTAAAGAAAACTGGTCTGGAAATTATTGAGACAATGAGCCTAGCCAGAAGTAGCTTTAGGATTCTAATTGCTTTGCCATACCTTAGATAATTTAATTAAACAAAGGAACTATTTTTGGACCAGGCAGCTCTTTATACTTTTGATATTTGCTATAACAAACCATCTGGCCCTATATACTGTCAGATTTAATAACTCATACCATTTTCCTCAGAGACTATACTTGGATTTTTATGTTCATTTGTATTGCCTCTAATTTTGTATACATTTATTTCAGATAAAACACTTAGCTCTTTGGATTCCCTCCCAGCTCAACAGCTGAAAAGCTCTAGGTAGAAACTGCCACATTTCAAGAACCATTGCTCAGTTGTCCTCCTTGGGGATTGTTTTTCTCTGTTATATAATCCTTCCTCATAGTCTGTAGATTCCACACATTTTCTAACACTGTAAATAGCACACACATTGAGTCTTTTAAACATTCTCAGCCTCCACTTTTAGGGGAACAACAATTTTTATTTCAATCATTTCTTCAGTGAATGGACCTCTGCTATATTTTGCATCTATTTGACTGGTTCCAAATGTCATGTCACTGTCTGCCCATAGGTCTGTGGGCTCAATGCTACATGAACTGTAATCACATAGTTGCTGATTGAATTGGACCTTAAGCAGTATGAGTTCACATCTGCCCTCAAAAGACAGTACAAATACAGACATCTAAAGACTGACCTCTCCAAAGGTTTAAAATACACGTGTAACTGACCCTAAAATTCAGTGTGCTTCCCACAAGAGCCAGGGTTATCTAAACAAAGAGTTATTAGGATGCCACCCTTTGACTTTACCCCTCCAATTGTTTGGGACTGACAGGTCCCAGCAATCTCACAGCATGTCCCAAAGCAAATACTCTCCCAAAGTACATCCCACTGGCACCTACTACCCTTCAGATCAGCAAAAAAAAGAGCTTAGCTGCCTGCATAGGCATGTGCCCAGTGCTCCCTTACTAAATGGATTACACTGTTGTCTGATTAAGGTGGCCAAGTAGACTTCCAGCCAACTAGTATTCACATGGGTTGTGAAACAGTGTTACTCTTTAATCTGACCTAAACCCAGTTCAAAGGGTTTGTAGAGACGTTGCCAGACCCCACTTCTGCCAGAGCTTGGGTTTTGTTTATTTTACTTTGGAAATATGCAATGTCAGTATAAGAAAACAGCAAGGAGGTTCAAAAACTGTCAATGAGAACAGAATTAAAAGTGCTGTACACAGCAACTTGCTGAGAGATGTTGGGTATGGAGGAGCAAGAGGGTGGGGAGAGCTGGTGCCATAGTAAGAAGAGAAAGGATCATAGGAAGGGACCAGTTGGAAGGATGTAAAACTGATGTGGGAAGACAATTGCCAAAAGGCAAAGCAGGTTTTAGAGTAGTGGTAATTCTGTCCCATTTGTCCTTCTAATATGTGTTCTGGGATCTGAATAACTCATGTCTGATTCAGAGGAAGAAGAGTGTGGGCTGATTGTACATGTCAATATGTAATCAGACCTAGAGCAATGCAAATTTAAACTCGGTAGACCAGGAAATGAAGTACTGGATAAATGCAGATGTGTTACTCTGAAAATCAGGTCAGGTATTGCCAGGTAGGGACTGGCTGGGTGGGGAAGGGAGACAGTGTGGGCTGAGGAAAAGCTGGGAAGCCTGGCTGGCTCAAGGGCAAGTCTAATAAGGAGGCAGGGTCTGGGCTGGCATAAAACTGAATGTGGGCACATTAGGAACCCAGCATTAGGGTCATTGCTACCTGTCATATATGTAATAGCATTAGATAGCAAAAAATAGCACATAGTTCTTCCTTTGGCTGTGTTTTATTTTATGCTTCTCTTTAACATCTTCATTGATGACTTGGATGAAGGGATAGAGGGCACCCTCAGTAAGTTTGCAGATGACACTAAGCTGGGTGGAAGTGTTGATCTGCTGGAGGGCAGGGAGGCTTTGCAGAGGGATCTAGAGGGGCTCGACCATTGGGCCAAGGCCAATGGCATGAGTTTCAATAAGGCCAAATGTCAGGTCCCGCACTTTGGCCACAACAACCTTCAGCAGCACTACAGGCTTGGGGAGAGTGGCTGGAAAGCTGCCCAGCAGAGAGGGACCTGGGGGTGCTGGTTGACAGGTGTCTGAACATGAGCCAGCAGTGTGCCCAGGTGGACAAGAAGGCCAACAGCATCTTGGCCTGCATCAGGAATAGAGTGGCTAGCAGGAGTAAAGAAGTGATACTGCCCCTGTACTCACCTTGGTGAGGCCTCACCTCAAGCACTGTGTGCAGTTTTGGGCACCACAGTATAGGAAGGACATTGAGTTGCTGGAGAGGGTGCAGAGAAGGGCATCTGGGCTGATTACGGATCTGGAGAACAGATCAGGGGAGGCTGAGGGAGCTGGGGCTGTTCAGCCTGGAGAAGAGGAGGCTGAGGGGAGACTTCATTGCTGCCTACAACTGCCTGAGAGGAGGCTGTGGTGAGGAGGGTTTTGGCCTCTCCTCCCTAGTGACTAGAGATAGGACAAGAGGAATGGGGTCAAGTTGTGACAGGGAAGGTTCAGATTGGATATTAGGAAAAATTTCTACACTGAATGAGTGGTGAGGCATTGGAACAGGCTGCCCAGGGAGGTGATGGAGGCACCGTCCCTGGAGGTGTTAAAAAAATGGGTAGACGTGATGTTTCGGGAGATGGTTTAGTGGTTAGGGGTTGTAGGATGGATGGTTGGACCTGATGATCTTGAAGGTCTTTTCCAACCTTGATGATTCTATGATTCTATTCACTGCTTTCCATCTCAGGCCTCAAGCAGTATCAGGCACATCACTTTGCTTCTTTTGTTCTCTGATTCTTTATCTGTAAGACAAGAATAACAACATTTAGTTCCTTTCAAAATTATTTGGAGATCCAGGATGAAGGGTAGGCAGATATTGGTATCTACTACTATACCATCGCAGCTGGTGGTATATGTGATTGTTGTAATTTCTTAAAATAGCCAAAATTCAGAATTTTTTCTTATCTCTGCTAAAAAAAAATAAATATATATATATATCAACAGGCAATTCAGTGAGGAAAAGATTCAGTTGCTTCTAGTTGCCTAATCTTCTTTCATTCTGGTATGTTGGTGAGACACAAACCTCTGAGAACCAGGAAATCCAGAGTGAAGGTACATTGGTGTAACCTTAACTCTGCCTTGTTTGATCAGTGATTCAGTCTTTCTGCAGCATACATGTGCATGACAAATGACTCCTGAAGCATCTCAGAGCTTTGCACAGATCTTTAGAAGGAAAATCTGTGTCCAGGCAAGTACTATGAAATGAGGAATCCTGTACCTACGCCGCACTTATACACTGAGACCCAACTCCCTGAAACAGCATCTGCTAGATGAATTTTTTGTCCCCTTTCACAGTGAGCTTAATCACCTATTGAATTAGATACATAGACTTTCACATGCCTGCTGTAAAGATCACAAACCACCACCACGCAGTGTCTATAGGCAAAGGAGTTGCGGATGTCACCAGTCGCAGTGGCCTTATTTGCAAAATGAGGGATCAAGACCTGTCTCCTGATTTATATGCCTCTCTGCCTTTTGCCCACTCAGCTACCATCTTCATGCCACTGGCACAATAGATTTCCTTGCAAATTAACACCAAGGGCGATTGCAAGCTCCAGGTGCAGCCATGCTGATGCATTAAGAATGTACCTCAGGTGGATATTTCCTAGTTTTCAGAGGTTCAAGCATAACTTGAACTTGCCACTGAGTTTGTTGCTGTCCTGGAATGACATGAGGAACCCACAAGGCAAATTTAGCTTTGTATTAACCAGGTTATTTGTCAGCAAATTTAGGTGTTAATTGATTCATGGTTGGCATACTAACGTGCTTATCATCCTTCTGTGAGGCCTTCACTGGAAGCAGTGGAAGCTGGACTCTGACGTTAAGGTTGGCAGGTAGCCACCAGCTCAAGCTCTTACTCAGGAAACAGAAAATTAAATAAAACTGAGTGGTGCACAGTCAAAAACTTTCACAACCACAAGGGATGGATCAAAAAAATCCCCCAGTTTTTTTATCAGAGGGGAAAAAACACAAACAGGAATAGGGAGGAGGAAGGGGAGGACAGAAGGAAGGAAAAGGGAAAGGAGAAGAGAGAAGAAAGGAAAGGTTTTATGATGAACATGACTTTTTAGCAGAAATGCTTTACTATATTTTCAGATACAGTATTTCAAATCAATCGTGTCCCAGGCTTCAGCCATCAGGTTTTCATGGTTTTCATATCAGGTACTCATACCACGTATTTCATAGGCACCCCTGTGCTTACTTGTGTACGTGTATCTTAATGCATATATTTAGTCATGGGCCAATTTTGGTTAAGCCCTCTCATAAAGAAGAAAAGGATGGTCTAAAAAGTAGAGTGTACTGTTTAACCATAAAGCACAACATATGCGTGCAGACAGAATCCTGGGGGTGGACAAGAAAACTATGAGTCAGTATTACTCAAGAGATAAGCAGTTGCTTGGTGCACCAGCAGTCTAACCCCAATACATTTTTTGCTAGGCTTTACAGGAAAAGAGATTTTTGCAGAGGAATCCGAAGGAGCATAGTGAGATGGCTGTGCAGATATTTATGGGAAGCTCTTCCCACACACAAAGGGTAGCCTGGGAGAAGTGCAAAGCTAGTTAATACATGAACCTTGAAAGCTGGTATTGTTCCCTAATCAGACTCCTTCACAGCAAATGTGAAAAAATAGGTAACAATATGCTAGATAGTAATGTGATAATATGAGTTCTTTGGGCTGCAGGGTTTTTGAGCCTGAGGTTCTTATAACTGGAACAGTTTTGACTATCAGTAATCCAACTACATAATGACGTGTTGCAAATATGTCTAGATGGATGTTGGAGATCTTGTGTCTAACTTGGTCCCTTGTATAGGTTTGAAAGGATTTTTGTAGTACTTTATGTATATACTCTAATGTCTTGATGATTGCTATGGACTTTTTTGAGATACATGACATAGATAGCAATACAGGTGTCTCTTATCAGATGCAAAGGAGTCTCCATTTGCATACTTCTATTCATGGCATTAGCCTCCACCCTTTTGTAGCATGTTCTACCGGGAGATGCATGCAAATGTGAATGTATCTATTTCTTATTTCACTTCCCAGTGCCCATAGCTGTACTCAAACTGACTATAAGAGCTCCAGCACAAAATCTGCTAGAAAGTTTTGGCAGATACTCTATTGTTTGCTCCTTAACACACCTCATCTAATAAAACAAGTCTGTTGTGAAAACTTTCTTTCATAACCAGGCATGTTATTTTAGATCAGCCGTTCCACATGCTGTCTGAAAGAGTCAGCATCTGTCCTACGCATGCAGGGTCTCTGCCTGCCTTGCTTGTGACCAGTGGCAGGGAATTTTACCATCAACTTGAACTTTGGATCAGGTCTTTAAGGGATTTAATGAGGCTGAGAAGTTCAGAAATACCCAGTTACTTAATCATTGAGTGGGATTTTGCATTGTGTGTTTGCATGAAGGCAAATAAGTTACTTTATTTCTTCTCCACACCCCCCTGCCCCCTCCTACCCCCATCCCTGTGCATGTCATTGTATAAGCAAAGGTTTTGCCACAGAGTTTCTAATCACAGAAAACTTTCCACTAGGGATGCTGCTGGGACCAACTGTGCCTGAGGAATGCAGTTTGATGTTTCAACGGGTAACATGTAGCAAAAAAATTGCAATTCCTGAACAATTACAACTTGTCCTGCAAGGCTAAATCACTCTGCTCCTTATTATCTTGTCTCCTGGTTCCACTGGGACAGATTCATAGGCCAGCGACGGTGGGCAGGCCATTAGCAGTTTCTTGAGTCAGCTGGGAGCTTCAGCCAGGGCTGCTAACCCAAGATGACCAATAGGTGTATCCCATGCCATTAATGTCACACTCACCACAAAGAGGAAGGCTTGCTCCTTCTTCTCCTGCAGGCTGGGCTGACTATAACTGTATACTTAATGTTGGCATTAGTGTTAAGTCTTGCTATTTCATTAAATCCATTTTCATTTAAATGCATGAGTCTCCTCTCCTTTTCCTGATTCCCCTTCTTGGCTGCAGAAGGGTTATTGGGCGATAGAGTAACTGATTTAGTTTAGCCCCAGACATGAACTAAACATAGACACTGTGCTGTTTAAATACAACACAGGTCTGCCTACTGAGAAAGAACTAACTCCACTTAAGATGATCTCATGCACCTAGGAAGATCCAACATTTATTTATATGAATTTATGTTAAGTATGATCGCTTGCAATTATCATTTTACCTCATTTTACTGCAAAAATTGTACTTACCTTTAAACAAATATGCACATAGAAATTAAAAAAAAAAAAAACTAAATACTCGGGAGACCATTACATATGGGGCAATAATTAATTGATGATAATTAACACTACTCATACACTTTTAAAGGCAGTAACTCCGGTGCATTCCAAAATCTAAACCCACTTGTCATAAACATATCTCATGAAGTTCCATTTCTCTGTCCAAACATAAACATGGTGAAGGCAGTTTTCATGCTCAGACCATAGTAATGTATGGTTAGTGTGCATTAGTGCCTCTCCATAAAGAGCTGAAAAATGGAACCAAATCCTTTATTTCCTGCAGTAAAACTAAGCACCATCACAGTTTTGGCTGTTGCTATGTTGAATTCAGAGGAAGTGGTGAGATGAGAGAAAACTTCCTGGAAATAACTTGTGGTAATAGATATAATAAAAATGAGATCTTCAAGTACACTTCATTTTTCTGTTCTAGGTCACCCTGCACTGCCAGCTATTTGTGATGCTGAATGCTTCCCCTGAAATTACACTGGCAGAGAACCGCATGGTTCATAGAACTTTGTCATGATGAATTTACTTGATTTACTCAGATTTTGAGGTTGTGTATCTGAATAAAAGCAAGCACTGGATAATCAGTATCCAGTAGGCCCTAGTAACTTGTATGCAGTTTCAAAGATTACAGATTTTCAGCTACTACGGCAGAGAGAATGAATTACTATAGCGATTTAATCCTTGTCCAACTCGCAAAACAAAAACAAATGTAGGATGTTAGAAAGCCGCTTACAAGACATGCTGCCAAACATTCAGTTAAAAACAGAGCTACTGAAATTGCATCCTGTTTCGGAAAACTGAGCAAAAATAACTTGTTTCGCTTGTCTGCGTATCAATTACTGTATCAAGTTATTACTGAGATAAAAATAAGACTGTGGAAGATGTAGATAAAATTCCCAGGTAGCACGAGTACCATTAATGGTCCTTTCTTTTATCGAGTCCTCTGGGGATTAACTTATTAGAATGTTTTCGCCAACACTTTCCATCTTCCAATGTACAGTGGAAAAATCTACCAGGGCAGTTAAAATGACCACCAGCAGCAGCACTGACCGCAAGGCACAGCCAACAAAAGCAGACAGCGGTGGATACCTTTGCACACACGTACAGCCAAACTGCGTCTTTTTAAAACCGAGTCAGAAGGCGCTGCCGCGGAGAACATCCCCTGCGGTCAAGCCAGGGGTTCCCGGCGGCTGCGCCCCGGCACTCGAGCCCAGCAGGGTGCTCGGGGGGGCTGCGCTGCCCCTCCCAGGGCACCCTTCCCCCCTGGCAGCCCCGCTGCCTCCCCGGGACTCCTCTCCCCTGGAGAGAGGCCCCAAGCAGCACAAGGTGAGAACCTTCGCGGCGCGGCCACCCGGAGGGTCCTTTCTCTCCGGGGGGAAACACCACACCCGAAGCGGGGCCTTCCCGGGCAGGGCGAGGGCGCGGCGCGGCCTCACCTCACCTCAGCCCACTGCCCTCCCCGCCCCTCGGCGGGCGGCGGGAGCGGCCCGAGCCCCGGGCTGGCGGCGGGGGGGCAGCGGCGGGGCCAGGTGAGCGGGCTGGGGCGGCCACGCCGTGACAGCCGCCAGCCCCGCCGCCCGTCGGTGAGGCCGGGCCGGGCCGGGCCGGACGGCTCCGGGCGTGAGTCAGAACGCGGGGCGGGGAGGCGCGGCCGCCCCTGCGAGGCAGCGAGCGCGGCTCCGCCGGGCGGAGGCGGGGGCAGCGTGTCCGGCCCAGACCCCTCCTCCCGCCTTCCTCCGCCCGCCCGCTCGTTCCCTCCTCCCTCCCTCCCTCCCTGCGCGACTGACTCTCCCGGGGACGTGGGGAGACGCCGCCGGGCCCCGGGCCTGGACAGCGCAGGGCCTGCCCCTTCCCGCCGCCCGCCCCGCCGCCCCCGCCGCTGCTCGGCCGCGGGTCCAATGTAGCCCGGCGCCCCGCGGGGGCTGCAGCAAGATGGCGGGTAGGTAGCGCCCCCCTCCCCCTTCCCGCACACGCCGCCTCCCCGCCGAGGCGCCAGCCCTCCTCTTTCTCCCCCTCTCTCTCTCTCGCTCTCTCCCCCGCCCCGGCTTCCGAAGCGCTTCCCTCCGCGGTCCGGCTTGGGGCGCGGGGGGCTGCGGGGTGGGGTCGGCACCGGGACACAGCCCGCGGCGTCCGCCGGTGGCGGGGGGCGGCCCCACGGGAGGTGTGTGTGTGGGGGGGGGGGGTAGGGGCGGGTCCGGCGTGGCGAGGGGCGGTGGCGGCGGCGGCGGGTCGGGGGGGGGGGGAAGGCACAGCCGGCCGGGAATGTTGGTTGGTACATGGCGTGTCTCCCGCAGATCTGTCGCTGCTCCAGGAGGACCTGCAGGAGGAGATCGACGGATGTGAGTGGGGCTGGGGAGGGCGGCGGCGGCGGCGCGGGGCGGCTTTGGGGCGAGGAAGTGGCTGCGGAGGGGGAGCGCCCACGGTGCATTGTGGGAGGCGGCGGGGAGGAGGAGGCGGCGGCGGAGGAGGAGGAGGAGGCCGCGGTCCGCGCTCCTCGGCGTCCATGACCCGCGCCCGGGCGCGCCTGCGGCAGGCCGGGCTCCGCCGGGCTTCCCCGCGGGGCGGCGGCGCGCAGCGGGGTGCGTTGGGCCGCGCGCGGGGGGCGGGGGTTCCGTTAACGGCCGCCCTGCCGGGAGGTGTGGCAGCCCGTGGGCCCCTGATGGCCCGGCCGCGGGGGGACGCCCCTGGGGAGGAGGAGGAGGAACCTGCTGGGTCGGAGGCTGCAGCGTGTGGGTTGCTCTTTCCTTTTCTATGTAATTGTGTGTGTGTATATATGTATATATATGTATGTATATGTATGTGTGTATGTCCTCCCCCTCCCTTCCTCATCCCCTCCCTCCCTCAGGGCCCCCCCTTCCTGACCCTGCCGGAGAGAGGTGTGTGGAACAGAGTCAGTGTCAGGGTGCAAACTGCAGAATTGTGGCTCTGGTGAAAAACTGCTGCTAACTCGGGGGGGTATGAAACCTGGCTGGGCAGACTGTGAAGTGTTGTTAGCTCAGGTGAGAAGGCGTCTGTTGGTAATGTCAGTGCCGAGGGAGCTGCTTGGAAGCAGAGGAGGATACATTTTGGGTGGAAAGTGAAAATGGAGGCAGAGGAGGCTGGGAACGCTGGCGTCTTCCGTGGGTGTGTGGACCCTAGTCGCTTTCTGAAGGTATTTTGTCTGGCATGCAGTCTGCATAGCAATCCACCGAGATTGTAGGAGACAAACTCTTGATTTTATGGCTTACATTTTTAAAGGAGAGTTATTTTAACTTTTCAGAATTTAACCGTTAGCTCTTCTTTCTCAGCTTTGTCACCTGATGTTTTAAAGGCTGTTACCATGTGTTGCCTTGCACAAAGAGGGAGCTTTTCTCAGGCTTTACTTACTTTTTTTCAATTTTCCTTGCTTGACATTCAGATTGATAGCACAGCTGTTTGAAAACTTGGTGTGTTTGCAAAAGGACTTTTTCAGAAGTGTCACACTTTAAGAAAGGAAGTGTGGTCTTAAATTTCCACTTAGTATTATGATTTTTTTTTTCTTGGCTTAAGTTGAAGTAAGGTATGAGAGTAGTCATTTGAGGTGTGATTCTGAACCCCTGGGTTTCTAGTGATTGTTTGAACATTATGGTCTTGTCTTTTAAAACATATGCGTGGAGATATGACTCAGTGCAGATGAGAGCATCCTGAAGGCAGGAGCCATAGAAATCTAAAAATTTGAAACTTCTTTAAAAATTACTGAGGTTTCGATGGAAGTAGATGGAAGTGAACAGCTCAATACTGGTGTTTATTTTTAAAGAGAAAAAACAGGGATCTGTATGAATCAGTGTGTGCTGTCTGGATGTAATTCGGTCATATGATGTCTTTTAGAATTCTAAATTTTATGTGGTTTTGTTCTTGTGGGTTTGAGCTAAAGAAAAATAATACGGACTGGGGAGTCTGTACATATCTAGTCAAAAGCACTGTGTCTTGTGTAGTGGTATTTCTTTGAAATAGCCATATTTTGTACCCACGTACAACTGATCTTACGCTGTTTATGAAAGCATTCCCAATTAATGGGATTACATTTCATGTTTGCACATATGAAACAGACAATGTCAAAATAAAAAAGACCAAAAGCCACAGTTTTTGCCTGGCTGTGCCAAGCCTGAACCCCACCTTACACTGCCTCTCTATTGTAAATTTTTAAAATATTTACAGCTCTTTTGAGCAGTAGAGTTAAATGCTGGTTTAGAGGTGTATTCCTGAAGTAGTAGAATGCAATTCTGAGAAACCTGACAGTGCTGGCAGCTTTTATGCATGAGTGATTCTGCCAGCTGTGATCTTGCTGTTAAATGTACTAAGGTATCACTAAGGACAAACGAGGAAAAAGACATTTAAACATACTTGTAGCACTGGTGATAGAATTTAGGAGTAGAAATTAGCTAAATCTAAAATAATATTAATTAAAAGACTGAGTTGGAATCAACTGTTTGGCTATTTTGAAAAGTGAACTATGTAGTTTTCAGTATTTCTTTGGACTTTTAATTGATCTGGTATCAAGCAATAGCAAAACATCTGTGAGGTACACTGGAGAAACCAGGAGTGATTAAGACTAAGTAGATGCATGTGCACAGATCTGGATTGGACACTGGAAGCTTGGTCTCTACATACGGCTTGAAACATTTTACTAGATAAGGTACTTTTTGGAACTCATCAGTGAGTCTAGGTTTGATTCTGAATCACAAAATGGTTTTCTTTTTTTAATAATGATAATTTACAAAGTGATTCATTGTTTTCTAATACAATGAAAGTACAAAAGAAAATGAAAGAATCATTAGGGTGACTAATAGGTACCCCTTATTGGTCATGTTCTGAAGCAGTAGGAGAAAGTCCTGGAGTCAAGTAAAGAACACACATTTGCTGCTAAAAGTAATGAACCCAGGGGTCTAGTATATCTTTTTAGATGGGCAGAGTTAAGAACAGCTGTTTTTTGATAGCTCTCTCTAAGGTCTCTGGAAAG
The DNA here is from genome assembly GCF_020740795.1 of Apus apus. Lineage (NCBI taxonomy): Eukaryota > Metazoa > Chordata > Aves > Apodiformes > Apodidae > Apus > Apus apus. Next base: position 103,564,189 of record NC_067283.1, read on the forward strand.
TTGGAGTTTAATCAACAATTGGTACAACTGTACAATTGGTGCCTCCCCTCTTTTATTGTGCCAATGCATTGGATGCTAATTAATCTGAAATATAAAACAGTAAATGGTTATCTCTTGGGAGTATTGTTTTAATAGTTGCTTGTAAAATGAAGTATACCTTTTCCCCAAAGAGAACTTGATAAATATTTAGGTTACATGAAACATTCCTAGATTTCAACAGAGAGTAGTTCATCTGCTTTTGGTCTAGTGGGAGACCTTCAAAATATATGCTGTGGAAAGGATCCATTTTAAAATTGCCTTTTGTTTATTTGTTTAAGAGGTCAGAGATTAAACAGGAGTTATTATAAGAAAGGCTTTTAGGGAGGGGTTGATAAAGCAGCTGGATTGACTTTTAAATAATTAATCTTGGCTTTTGTTTGTACTTCTACTTTGAAAGCTTCATATTATTTTCTGCTCTTGGTTGCTTGGTAACCAGTGGAAAGCTCAGATTTATATTTTTTTTCCAGGTGAATGCATACTTTACACCTGATGGCACATTACACAGAAGATTGCTTTAAGAGTTACATAGCTTGGCATGTAGCATTTCAGTACTTTGTTTTTAGCTAATATTTTGTTTGTGTTGAGGTAGTTTCTGATGTCAGAGGCTTTAATAATTAAAGAATTTCTGGTCCTCCCATATTCAGCCAGTGGCTTTTCCTTGTTTGGTAGCTTGAAGGGGGGGAAAAAAATAGTCGGTGACTGAGTCCTGGCTGAGTATACCGAAGGTTATAAAATAAATGTAATTAACAAATGTAAGTTTTTTTTTTTTTTGTGAAAAACAACTTTGTTTTTGATTCTAACCCCCCCAAATAAGTAACATATAATTGCATTTAATTTGTGTGAAGATGAACCTAACAAAAAGCCTTGTATGATACACATCAAGGCAAAAAAAATCCAAACCAACACAAACACCGTAGAGGCAATAGGGTGAAATTTAGAAGACTGAGCCTGCAGAAGACTGCCTATCTGACCTGGCCACTCTAAGGTGACAAAATTAAGGTAGTTGTTCAGTGTCAGCTGAACTGTTACCTGTAATGCTACTTGGACTATGGTTGTCTTTGATCTTTTGTCTAAAATCTTGCACAGTATATGAAAAGAAGTGAGGGGAAAATTTACATTTGTTCAGATCTTGGTTTTGTGCATACAAAACAGAAATGGAATAAGGGAACTGTATAAGCCAAGTATAGAACCGAAAATAAGCAACAAAAATGGTTGAAAAGCAAACAAGGCGAATGGTATAAGTATATATTTCTGATTATATGTAAAATATTCTTTATGACTTTTCCTAGATAGTTTGTGTTCTGCACCCTGTCTTCTTCCCTCTGGATGTTTCTGAAGGTTGAACTGATCAATGCAGATAGATGCAGTCAGAAGTACCATGATTCTGACTTCTTTCCATCTGTCCAGGGCTGTGTGCAGGATGTGTATTCTGAAAAATAGAGCCTGGTAGTCTCCTTCTCCTTTTCTCTTCCGCTTGGAGGAAAAAATCAAAAAGGGGAAGGCATGAATGAGTCGGGAAAGAGATGGGAATTTTCAAAATCATAGGATAGAGTGAAACGTTGTTCATGCAGTTGTTTCTGACTGCTGACCTATTGTGGAGGTTGCAGACAGCAACATTTTGAAGATAAAATGCCTCTTTCCAGCGTGTGTCTTTTGCTGCTGAGACTTTTCTCTTTGTGTGGGCAGGAAGTCTTCACTGTAGGAGTAGTAGCTGCAAGAGATGACTAGTAACAGAAGCATAACTAGATGAAAGGATGGCTCCTGCTTTGAGAGCCTGAGTAACAATTCTCTTTGGAAGAGCGGGGCAGGGACAGCTGCCCCTAAAAGAACTGGGAACATCAGGGCTTCTCTGCCTGCTTTAGAAGGTGTAGCATAAGAAGAATCAATGTAGCTTTTTCTTGGTTTGGGTGGGATGCTGCAGTTCTCTGACAACAGGGTGTTAAAATCCCATCCAATGTGTAAATTGAATTAATCGTCAGAATATATTTCTGAAGGGTATTAATTTGCAAGAGCAGGATAACAGCACTGAAAGTTGAGAATAGTGGTTTAATGGAGGGGTTTTTTTACTATTTTAAAAGTAAAAATGAAAGGCAAATAGTACAATAAATATGCATTATTCTGAGATACAGTTTCTGTAAAAGCTAAATATATTAATGTATAAAAGTGACATTTTATATGAGCACTAATTCAGACTGGTGGAACATTTTCCTCTGATAAACAAGTCTGCTTATGTATTTTTGTGTCTTGTTGCCAAAGTGTACAGTTCCCAAATACTTGAATGGAAGAGACCACCTTTTCCTTCCTCTCTAGGCAGCAAGGAGGAATAGCTTGATTAGTCTGTAGGGATACTTGCATGTGCAAATTTGCTTGTATGTATGTTTTATCAGAGGAAATTCTATTTTAAATAACATTGACAGTAATAACAATGTCTGCTCTTACTTTTTCAAAAAGTGAATCTGCTGCATCTGTACCACTCAGTCTTCTTCCATATACCAGTTTTATGCCTTGTACTGAGCACAGGCAGGAAAAGTGTGGAGAGTTGCAGAAAGAATTTCCGCCTCTGAACGTGCAGGAAACACGAAGGCTTATCCCACCAAGTTTTGAATGCTGTCAATCAGTGTTTCGAGCATGGAGAGAGGAAAAGTACAGTTAGGAATTTCAAAGTGATTTATGCTGCAAAGCCATGTTTTATAGATTATAAAGGTACTAGTCATAGAACTTGCCTTCTCTGCAGCATTTAGCCCAATAAAGTGTATTTCAGTTATTGTGACTGAAGCAGTCAAAGTAACTCCACAGTTACAACAAGCAACACTTGGTTCAACTGGAGCTGTTGGGTTAGTAGCTGATGTGTCACATCAGTATTGCAAAGCTAGCACAAGACATTGGAGCATTTGAGCTTCAACTTCTTCCTTCATAATGCTCTCCCTTCCACTTAGTCCACAGCTAAAGCATACGTACTTTGAACTTGATGGCTTTGTGTTTACCAGATACCCAGTTAGGGGCAGAATTTAAGCACAGACCCAAGCAGAGTGAATGCATGTGTAGGACTAGGGAGACCATGTTGGTTGAAGATGGAAGCAGAATTGTCTTTGCAGCGCTACAAAACTCTCGGTCAGTCATGGAGGTAAACAAAACCCCCACAAGAGTAGCACTCTGCAGAGAGAGGATGGATACCTTTCTTTGTCTGTAAGAGGCCTTGTAGAGGAGAGAAAGTACCTTAAAGAAACTTCCTGCTTGCACTAGCTGACTTTTGCCTCACTCCAGCCTCATTCCATGATTCTTAATTGTATGCAGTTGTTTGGAAGGGGTAGAAGAGAGGGACTTAAATAGCAGGGGACTTGAGTACCATGGTGATGGGCATGACATGCTCCAAACAGGAAATCAGTGGACAGAATATAAACTGTTAACTGTTTTAACTGGTAGCTTGGATGTCCTTCTCGTTTCAATTTCTTCTGGAACAGCTTTTGTTGCAGGTCACATTGTTAACCGGTAGAAGGTACATTCTGCTGTTGTGCAAATACATGGCTAGTGAGCAATTTGAGATAGAACTTTTTCCTTTGTTTCAGAGCAAATCGGAATCTTCAGTGCTGCTTATGTATGCCTTAAAGAGATGGCCTGTCCGTGTCGCTTAAGGAATTTTGTATCACCCCTTGTTTCCTGTGATGCTTGTTGAGAAATGCAACTCATTTGGCATGCTTGATAACTGTATCTTTTTTTGAAGGCCTTTGCTAAATGAAAATATTCTCTTAGCCTGTTATATTTAGTCTAGTGGGACTTCTAAATTTGCTATGCCATACTTGCCTAAATTCTGTATGGAAATAGCTGCTGATTTTGATTTATGCGTCTTTCATTCTTCTAAAACCCCCCTCCTCCTTAAGCCTGTACCAAAGCTTTATTTTAAAGGGTTTGCTCTGTTAGCAAGCTCTGCTATGAAAGTGCTACACAGGAGCTAATGCGGTAAGCCTTGCTGTTAGCACAGTAGCTTTGTGTCAGAGCTGTTTTGCATTTCCTCCTTCATATCTTCTTCCTTGCTCCTACCTCTCTCCCCCTCCATCACCTCGAAGCCCCATCCCACCAAGCTTGTGTTGTGTGCAGACAGCAAAGTCTGTGCAATGAGATGTGGTGACTTCACCCCCTTCATAAGAGGTTCAAGGTGGTTAGTGCTCCATGTTTGAAGGGGAAATTTGGGGGAGAGACGGTGAAAGGAAGCATGACTTTTGTTTCTGCTAATACGGTAGACAGACTGGAATCTAAGATTATTGCATACCCCTTTTTTACTTCTGTTCACCTCTTCTGTAATTTTGCTCAGTAAAATCACACACAGTTGAAACTTTTAAATTTTTTTTTCTGAAAGCATTTGCAATATCAGGGTAATCTTGTGGCATCTCATCTGCATTTTCAGCCTTAGACTACAGCAGGAGAATAGGCTCCTAGGAGACCTTGTAGTGGCCTTCCAGTATTTGAGGGGGGCTTACAGGAAAGCTGGGGATGGACTTTTTACAAGGAAGTGTAGTGATGGGACAAGGGGTAATGGTTTTAAGCTGGAAGAGGGGAGATTTAGGTTAGAGATTAGGAAGAAATTATTTAGTGTAAGGGTGGTGAGACACTGCAACAGGTTGCCCAGGGAGGTTATGGATGCCCCCTTCCCGGATGTGTTAAGGCCAGGTTGGATGAGGCTTTGAGCAACTTGGTCTAATGGGAGGTGTCCCTTCTCATGCAGGAGGGTTGGAACTAGATGAACTTTAAGGTCTCTTCCAGCCCAAATCATTCTATGACTCTGATTTTAAGTGTCTCTTGGAAAAATCAGCTCCTGCTTTCTGACAGTGGGATCTATAATCACCAGTGTGTGATCCCTGGACCAGGCAGCCAAGATGGTGGAGCAAGCGCACTTTGTAATATTTGTGTAACTGTCATTGCAATAGCTCTTGGTTAATACTACTGAAGCAGTGCAGTAAATTTGTGGTAGCAAATGAAGCTGAAGTAGTGTGACTGATGCTTTGGTCTATGATGTCACTGTTGAACTGGAACTGGAATATACTGCATTATGAAAGGGTAAGAGTAATGGGATTCCAACTGTGGACAAATATAAATGTTTAGCTTCCCTGCTCACTCTGAGGTGGATTTCTCTTTGCAGAAACATTGCAAAATGATATCATTACAGAAAATGAGATTGGAAGGCATGTATTTGCAGCATTGGAGGGCTGAGAACACTGCTTGGGTTCTGCAGAAATCTGAGTGTAAGGTGAATGTATTCTTTCATAGCATAGAGTATGGTGACTTAGAACAAAACTTGCTGGTATTTTGTTACGTCAAATGTTTGGACTTGCAGGGCTACTATTTCTGCTTAACAGTTAAACAGAAAAATTTCTTGAACAGCAGAACGGAACAAAGTCCTTTTTGCACACAAGTGCTGTCTTAACCTGAACATGCTTATTGCAACAATTGATGTAGAGCACAGCAAATAGCCTGTACTATAGTTGAAGAAAAATTAGTCCATTTTAATAGATTTATCTGTGGTAGCTGCCATAGAGACTTCTTCAAAGGTTTTGAGAATGCTTTGGGAAAGCAGACGATAAAATGAGGGAACTGTAATATTAGTTGGAAATCTCAAATCCTTAAAATTGTTTATTGCTCATCTTTGAGAAATGAAAATGGCTCATTTTTAGAACACCTGTCAACTTGTTACTGAGTTTCCATGCCAAAATGAGGGTGAATATGTTTCTGTCCTGGAGCCCATAGCTGATACAGAATAACAAAAAGAATACATGTAGATCTTGCTATTGAACAGTGTATGGCAAACAGTTAATGCATTAATTAATAATTAAATAAATAAAATTAAAAAAAGAAAAATACTAATTATCAAGATCTTTGTGAAAGAACCTATGAAGATGAGAGATGTAGTAGAAAAATCAGCTCACTTGGAAGTTGGCCTATAGGCTGTGGTTTTATAGGGGCTGAGTTGTAAATGAATGTCTGTTTGTTGTATGCTCAACCAAGCTTGTCAGTGGTTGACTAAGCACGTCTTAGCATTGTCTCAGCAGGATTGCTGTATGGTTCATGTTAGTTAATAATTGTGGTAAGTTGTGGTTGTATCCTTCCCATAAAACAAAGGAGATCTTAAAGTGGGGGTGTTAATATGTTCTTGGTATGGTGTGGACCAGATGCAAGATAGACAAGCTTGAACAACTTCCACAAAAAATAGTCAAATGATTGGACAGGAAAAAAAAGTAAAGAGAGGGAGAATAATTTGGCTTGTGCAATACAACAGGTCAGTGATACATACTGAAAGAAAATCGGGTGCTTATCTTGTTATGCAATGCTGCCTTGTATTTGGTGGTAGTAGTGTAGAGTTTTGAAGAGAAGTTTGGAAATTACTTAGTCTAGATAAATTAATGCATTTATTAATTTTGCTGTGCTTTGGTGCTTATGTGGACAAAAAATAGTGGCACTGTGGTTGCTTTTCACACTCATGTCCAGTTATTGTTCCTCCTCCTTCACCACCAGTGACTTAAAACTGCTGGGATAGGGCATTTTTATAGAAACTCCTAATTTCTTAGTTGTAATTCTTTTGCATGTTGATGTGAGCATGTAAGACATTAAAGGTACTTAGATTAAAAAGTACTTAGGCTCTGAACTTGGATTGGTTTTCAGTGGCTTCTGAGCATTTGGTCCAGACTTAATGGTACTGGTTTTAAAAAGTGGAGAAAATAAGGAAAGTGACCTATAATTTTTCTGCAGTAGGAGAGTAACATGTAGCCCTGTTGCCTAGTCTATGTTCTGCATTTGAACTAGCCAAGACTTGTTCTGGTTTTGGGTGGGATAGAGTTAAATTTCTTCATATGTGCTATGTTTTGGATTTATGCTGAAACTGGTATTGATAACACAAGGGGTGTTTTAGTTACTGCTGAGCAGTGCTTACACAGTTCAAGGCCTGTTCTACTCTTCACACTGCCCTGCCAATGAGTAGGCTGGTGGTGCACAAAATAGTCTCTTACAAGCTACTGTGAGAAATTTTAACTGTTATCTCAGCCAAAACCAGTACACTTATGTTCAAGGTTGTTTTTTGCATTTGTAAAATTTGCAAAAGGGTCTGTGGTGCTTGAGGAAGTGCTCAAAGTTGGGTGGAAACAGAGGAGGGCTGAAGAGGCAATATTAACAGGTTTTTTATAGTTTTTTTGGAATAACCTTCCAAGTGTAGAGAATATCAAAGTTATTTGATTTATTGAATAATGCAAAGTAGGCTCTTTATGCGTTTTAGGTGAGCAGTTGTTAAATTGTTGGTGAATTGTCTTTGGGGCAAGTTAAAGACAAACACCCACTGAGGATCCCTGTTAGAGTGAGAATTCTACTGAACTAATGTCTGGCTTAATATGGATTGGGGTCTTGATCGTGAAAGTGAAAATGAATATGTAAGGTAACTGTAACAGTAGTTTAAAAAAAACTTTAAACTGTTCAGGTACTGACTGATTTATTTTTATCACCTCTCCCTTCCCTGTTGGTATTAGTGTTGTGTTTATTGGGATGCTGCCATGTGAATGATCTCTTTTGTGACCACAAGCTGAGATATTGGAACTATTTAAATAATCAGTGTTGCTCAGCATCGGAAGCAGAGGCACGTTAAGCCCAGTGTAGTGCTAAACTTCATTTTGTCATGCACAAACACATCAGAGTCAAATCCACACACATCGCTTTCTGTTTGAACTAGCAGGAGACATCAAACAGAAAAACAGTAAGCAGCTGCTTATATATTTATCATTGATATTTGCATCTGATATAGAGTGGATTTAGCAGTTTGCTTGACTTAACTGGTTTCACAAGGCAAAAATTATCAGAACACATTCAGTTCATTAAATCAAGGCGTCAGACACCTATGTCAACTTTGCTGTATGTTTATGTGTTAAGACATACAGTGAGCAGTTGCCATATTCTGCACTATCTAGTATGGCATCTACATAGGACCACTCACTATAGGAGTTTCAGGGGAGAATAAATTAAGAGGGGAAAGGGAGGAATGTGGAACATAAAGTTGAAGTTGAGAGGAGATATACAGAGGAAGTAAAACTAGAACAATAAGAACCTGTAATAGAATTAATATAACTGAATATTAGAGTGATGTTTTCTCCTACAACTTAACTATTAATTTCAGTTCTGTAGTTTAGAAATTGATCTGAGGGCAGAGATTTAGCTCCTTAGTGAAGGGCTCAGTTATAAGAATAGAAAAAAAAATTAATGTAATTAATTAACTTAATGTGTGGATGCTGCAGAATATGTTTGTTGCTTTGAAGTATGTCTTGAGTCAGTCTTCTGACAGCACAAGCTGGCATACAATGAAATGTTCTATGAGGAGCTCCTGTGAGGAGTGGCTGAGGTCTCTGGGTTTGACCAGTTTGGAGAAAAGGAGGTTGAGGGGCAATGTCATTGCTCTCTACAGCTTCTCGAGGTGGGGATGTGGAGAAATAGGTGCTGATCTCTACTCCCTGGGATCCAGTGACAAGACATTTGGAAATGGTTCACAGCTGCACTGAGAGGGTTTAGACTGGACATTAGGAAGCATTTCTTTACCAAGAGGATGGTCAGACCCTGAAAAAGGTTTCCTGGAGAGGTGGTTGGTGTCCCAAGGCTGGCAGTGTTTGAGAGGCATTTGGACAATACTCTTAATAATTTGCTGTAGCTTTTGATCAGCCCTGAACTGGTCAGGCGGTTGGACTACATGCTTGTTGTAGGTCCCTTCCAACTGAAAGATTGTGTTCTAAAAAGATCAGTCTGTATAAGAAGAGTGCATGGCATGACTATAAACACAGGAAAACCTCTGGCTTCTGGTGAATCGATGGGTTGGATTAAAGGCCTGTGAGCCTGTCAAAGCGTGTAGCCTGTCCCTTATTAACTTAACCTGGCATAAAATCCTTTCATTATGAGTGCATTTTTACCTCGCCCCGCTTTTCTTGTGAAAATAAAATTGATTCTTGCAAAAAAAACCAACTCAAACCAAACAAAAATCCCAACTAAACCCACAAACCCAAACCAAACACAGGTTCAAACAGTTGTGTAAACCTGGGGTTGCTAAGTGCTTTTCCTTTCTGCTGCAATAGCTTTCTGCAGCTGACCTTTTTTATTTGAGCCTTCTCTTCCTCCCCCTGCAGTTTGTTACCCTTTACCTTAGGCATGTGCTAGAACACCAGTTCCTCTCCCCAAATTGCTCTTTCATCTACTTTGCTTTGCAGCTTCTAGCACACTATCTCCTTGTCCTTTTATCCCAGATTCTTCTTACACCCTTGCTCTTTTCCCATCATTTCTTCATTTGATTTCTGGCAAGGATTTCATGTCCAATCAGCAAATAAGAATTTGGACCCTCCTCCAGGGGTGGAATTTATTTATGACCAATTAAACAACGCCCATTGAATGGGAGAATAATTTTGTTGGTGAAGGGGTGCCATTAATTCAGTTCAGGCCTAAGAATGTTACTCATATGGAAAGTTTGGTGTTAAGTCTTTTGACATTTGAACTGTGTCAAGGAAGATGTTCAGGAAATGGTAGCTGCTTGCGTGTTCTGAATTTTGAAGATAATGGTACAATGTCTAATTACCAGTTTACATAACATAGTATAATTGGTTGGAAGGTAAGATGACAATCTCTTCTTTCTTCTGTAGAGTTCACTTAAAAAAAATAATCCAAACTTCTAGATCTGTCTTTGTCTTCTATCCATCTCTATTTGCTAGTTTTCAAAAGGCTTTTCAGAGAAACTTGGCTAGACTGAAGAATAGTTGTAGTGTACTGTAATATTGTATTTTCAGGAGTAAAGCAGGTGACCTAGGATAGTTCTTGCAAATGAGTGAATGCATTTGTGATACTAGCAAATAAGGGATTGAAATTACAGAGTAAGATGTTTGTTATGGGATGGAGTTTTTGAGCAGTTTAGAGAGTATGTGGAAGACAGGATTTTAACTACCACCTTTTTCTAATTTTTCAAGCAGCTCAGCAGAGTAGGGAAGGAGCCCTTTTCTATTTCATTGTAGTTCCATGTTGATAAAGATGTCTTTATATTACGTTCCCTATTGATGTGTTTGTCAATAATTATGCAATAGGTGAATTGCGTGAACTTTTAAACACAATTTAGATTTCTCTTTTTTAAAAAACCTTCTTTTTTGTTCTGTTAGATGATGCTATGTTATTTTTTTATCTCTGGTCTAATTGCTGTCATGATTTTTAGTCTGTGTGTCTTTGGAAAGCTGACTTTAGAATTAGCTAATAGTAATTTGCTTAATAGAAAGATAAACTATAAAGATAGGAAACTTTGACATTTAGTGAAACATGATATTTGGGAATTTAGAGAAAATTACTTAAAAATCCATTTAGTCCAATTTATATGTAATCAATCAAATGGAGGCTGGGGAAAGCTAGGGGTAATGGTGCAGTGCAGTTACTAATTACATTGTCAGTGGGAACTTGTCTAGACTTCTGTATTTCAGACCAACAACAGGCATCATTTTAGTGTTAAACTACTGTGATTATAAGGAATATTTCTGATGTCTCTGATAGTTGGTGTGGATGACTACAGCTCAGAGTCTGATGTCATTATTATACCTTCAGCCCTGGACTTTGTCTCACAAGATGAAATGTTGACGCCTTTGGGAAGACTGGACAAGTACGCTGCAAGTGAGAACATATTTAACAGGTATGCTTTTTAAATATCCTGTCTAACACTATGCAAACTATTAATCTTGTTCACATCTGACTGAAGTTAATTTGCATGAAATACAAATAATTTTTAAAAAATTGACAACTGTACAAAATTCTTTAGTTTCCACTCCTAAATCTGTTTGTTGATACTCTTACTTACAGAGAGCAAAAGATTAATGTTAACAGAAAAAAGTTTGCTTACCTTTTAAGCAATTGTAGTTCAGGACTTCTTGAATTTTTTTCTTTAATTGGACCACATCCTCTTGGGCTTTTTGTTGATGTGAACATTCCTGTTGAAACAGGCCTAAATTATAATAGTAAATTTTATCCATAGCTCTGTAACTTTAAGAAAATTTTTCATTGAAGGTCAGGAGAGGATAATGGATAGTACTGTAGATTGCCAGGGGAACCCAGGAAGTGTTCTGCAGGGTCATCCTTGTTTGTGGTTTACAGTTTGAATATTATTGCTTCTGGTTATTGAAAATGAAAAACTGCTGAAAAGGTTTTACCTTACCCAGTTAGTACTGTTCTCTGTATTTTCCCCTTTTTATTTCTGTAATGCCATTGAGCTAGTTGTTCCATTTAAAAGTACAGATACTGTAGCATACTAGAGACAGAGACACCTCTCACCCCATTCCCTGTGCACAGATGCTCTGCAATGGAATGAAGAAATTCAAAGCCATCATTTATTTTAATTGTAACTGCAAACAGTTACAAGATCATGGACATGTATAAAATATGTTGAGGTTTTATGGTGTTTTATTTTAACATAGTTTAGTTTGGGCTTCAAGTAAATCTTTAATAAAGTATGTTTGCTTTGATGTTGAATTCTTAGTTCAGTACTATGTGCAAGACAAGTCTATGATCAACCACACTGTAGGTTAGCCTCTATTTTATTGTTTGTGGCCTGAGTTCTGTAAGGGTTTAGCCCTGTGCTTAACTTCAGTCATGTGAAGTGTACTTAAAATTCCATACTACATGTAGGGACATACCCTGCTTGAAAGGTTTTCATTCTGATGGAACTGAAGCTAACAATTATAGAATGGTTTCACTTATGATAACCTGCATAAATCTTTATGCATTAATTAGTTCTGAAATATCTGATTTTAAAGTTTTGTGTTTTCCTGAAATACAAAGCTTGTGGTATTTTGCAGTTTGAAATGATATCAGCAATTTGCCAACCAGGAGAGAGTTTTTGGTTTACTTCTCATGGGGAGGAAGGGAAGAGGAGCCTTTAGGGCCATAGGTGACAATTCTGTAATAAAAGCCAGTACAGAGGAGAACAAACTCAGAAGCTCAAGTTGTGTGACTTGAATATTAAATAACAGTGTTCCTTATATTTTCCTTACCCATTCAAGAAAAAAATTGTCTTTCTGAGTCTCTCAGTGTGGATTGCATGGGGTATGCATAAGCTTGAAATGTTTTTGATGGTGGTGCCCACCTTTATGCATCCTATGCTTGCCTTCTGCAGGGGAAGATGGATGGAATAAGGATAGTTTTCCTTGGGGTTTTCTTGTGTTTGCTTGTTTAGTGTTTTGGGTTGTTTGTTTCTTTCTTTTTTTCCTCTGGTGTAAACATGTTGTTTAATCCTAGCTCTCTTTGTAGGTTTACTGTGTTATGTAGCATAAGAAATTAGAGGAAAGAGTGATATAACTGCTACTCACTATCATACGGTATAAGTGAGTAGCTAGTGCAGACAGTTTATGGTGATTGAGCATTAGTCAGTCTTGGGAGAAATACGAATGATTTTTGCTACGTGGATGAAGTGGAGCTTTTCATAGGGAAAAGATAAGAATAAATTACTTATCTGTAATGTAATTTATGTCTCTTAGTATGGGACTTATTCTCATAAGCAATTGGTATCGCATCCAATTGCTTATGTGTAGTTTAGCATAATTTTTTATTATGAGTAAGTTAATGATGTTTCAGTTGTTTCTGTGACCTTGAACCTGCATTGGTGTGGAAGCTTCAAATTACAGGTGCCCAAGGCCTTGAAACATAACACTGAACCTAGATAAATTAGGCTATTTTTTTTTTTCTTTGAATGGATAAATTTGCTTTTCGTGTGTGTGTTTTGTTTTGTTTTTTAGGGAAAAAAACCGCAAACCTAACAAAAACCTTTAAGTGTTATTTCTCTTTGCATTTGTTTTTATTATAATTTTCGATTTGGTTAGTCATCTACGTATGTATAATAATTGCAGTGTGTGATTATATTGAATTATTCAAGTGAAGTGATTTTTGACAGTAACTACAAAAGCTTAGTTTCCTTTGAGTGGACTCCTTGAGGTCTTAAGATTTCTCACATGGTGTCTGAAGGCCAAAGCCATTTGCTCTCAAATGGAAATGGATCTATGTCTGCAACCTAAGAAATTTTAGAAGATAGGACTTGGAACTTGCGAATAGGAATTGCTTCTTCATTTAAATGATTTTTGATATGGTGAACTAAAAAAAAAAGTGAGGTAGGAAATCCTTCAACAGCTTCCCAAATGGTGGAAGGAGTTGCAGTGTGACAGTTTTTGACATGTTATAGTGTATGTCCTTACTGTTGCAAGTGTTGCTGGTCAGCACCACAGACCTTGTCATAGTCTCCAAGAATTGAGGGGAACCTGACAAATATGACCTCTCTTGTTTCCGAAAGCCAAGGCAAGTAGAATTCTGGTTATGGTTTTATTACTAAAGAGGCAGCCTCCAGACCAGAGTTGAGAAGCATCTCTAGCATAAACTTTAAAAATCCAAATGTCATGTTGCAGCAAGTACAGATGCTGAACAGAAAGCCAAGACCACCATCCTGAAACACAGCATCCTCTTGTGTCTGGTAGCACTGGTGTGTGCGCATGCACGCATGGATGAGTATTCCATTTTGCTGTTTACTTTAAAAACCAACTGCTGCTGCAGATTGAAGCATAGCTTTTGTCTCTTCTCACTTTAAAAATCCTTTGTGGGTTTTCCCAAGCTTCATTGCCATTGACTTGCTTCCATTCTTCATTAAGAAGGCTCAGAAGTATACAATATTCACCAACAGATCTTTTTGAATAGCGAGGCAGTTCCTGAACAACAGACCTTTCCCTTCTATCAGCCTACTATTTGAGGAATTGTTGTTGCCCTTTCTCTTCAAACTGAAGCAGATCTTGGCAGCAGACTCTCGTTCCCCAGTATGATCTGTCTTGGCTATCAGACCATGTCTACAAATCATTGTAGGTACTTTTCAGCTATCCTCTTGCCATGCTTCTTTGTGTTTTGAAGTACTTCTTTGCTTTTCCCATGGGAGAATCCATCTGATGTCTCTGGAAATATTTTTTCTGAAATAGTTTAACTTAAAAATACTTGCAGAGCTTCACTCATCAGTAGCTGAGGATATACTGGGTCTCAAAGAGGGATTAAGCATAGCTGGGTGTGTGTTTTTGTATGGTCTATCAGTAGCACTTTTGCTGTCTACAGTGTAGGTGAAGATTTGGCCTAAAGCATTCTGGGTAACGTGTCTTTTTTGGCTAAAAGGTATGCTTCTGTAATTTCACAACACAGACATGAGGGTTTCTCATGGTTGGTAGAAGGTAGCCTTCTTGCTTTCTAGGCTCCAAAAGAGCGATTTGGATCAGAAAAGAGGCTGTACCACATGTGGCAATGAATTCTTTTAATGTGGTTTTCTGATTGCTGACTCCAACAGTCACAATATAAACTCTGCTAATTATCCTCCACTTTTGCCCATAACAGCTGAAGTGCCTGTACTGCATGCTACATTCCAGCCTTGGACCTCTGCCCTTTCTTTGGCCTATAAGCTATTTAATGGATAAATAGATACACTGCTGCTTAGGTGTCAGTCATATACCAAAAACATGTAAGGTTAATAAATAATTTTCTTCAGGTGTTCACAGCTGTAGTGTTATTGATTTAAAGCTTCACTTGTCAGAGCAGCTAGCAAAAATCTCTTTGGAGCTGGAGGAACTGGGTATGAGATCTGACCAAATGGGCAAGAAGATGCAATGCTGTTAGTTGTGGCACTGAAGACAACTGTGCTGGCAGAGAATGTGTAAGGTAGAAGTTCTCAGTGGAGTTTGGTATTTCATTAGAGGCAAGCACTGCACAAACCCAAGCAAGTGGCAGGAGAGATATGGCAATAAACCATTAATCCTAGTCCCAGATTTTGCCCTAATAACCAGAAGTAATGCATAGGAACAGATGTATGCCATTGAAATCACTTACATTATCATTGTTAATGTTGGTGGAGTAATTTGACACAAAAGTACTTGAATGAGTCTGATCCCCTATTACAATGCAGTTTATGGGAACATTTTGCAATTATCATTAGAGGAAACCTGTTCCTTCTCTTTTTCCCTGTTACAGGAGGTATCTCCTTGTTTCTTGAGCATGAATCATGTCCACTGATTTTTGTTAGGTTTTTTTGTGTCTAGGCCACACAGGTCATCCTTGGGAGCTCTGTTACAATTCCGCAAATGCTCATGTGGTACTCACCTGTCAAGTTGCTGGGCAAGCTACTTCTTGCCTTATGCTATGCTACTAGGCCTTGATAGTTCATTGCAGTCCTCTGTTGTAGGCTTTTTGTAGCTTGACTGCCAATGTTTGCCTGAGAAGGAAGATCAGACTGCTAGAGAGGGCACTAGGGACCCTTGCTTATTCTCCACTCTCCAGTAAGTGGAGCATGCTGAAGTGTGAGCTTGCAGGGCTGGAGTCATTCCACTTTAGTTGCCTATATGCTAGCTCTCAGGCTATGGCAGATGTGGGGTAGGTTTAGCTCTGTGTCCTAAGTTTGCATCTTGGAGGCACAACAAGAATTTTGGCAGATTGTTGGGGATACTGGCAGAACAAGGCCACAGCAGGTGAAAGCAGAGACTGGGACAACAAAGCACCCCCCACTGTACGACAAGAACAGGTTCATGACCATCTAAAGAACCTGAAGACACACAAGTCTATGGGACATGATGGGGTCCATCCATGGGTCCTGAGGGGGCTGGTGGATGCAGTTGCTAAACATCTGTCCATCATCTTTGAGAGGTCATTGCGGTCTGCTGAGGTTACCGCTGACTGGAAAAAAGGTCACATAGCCCCTGTTTTTTAAAAAGGGGAAAAAGGAAGACCTGGGGAACTGCAGGCTGGTCAGGCTCACCTCTGTGCCTGGCAAGATCATGGAACAGATCCTCCTGGAAAATCTGCTAAGGCACATGGAGAATAAGGAGGTGATTGATGACAGCCAACATGGCTTCACTGAGGGTGAATCATGCCTGACCAATTTGCTGGCCTTCTATGACAAGGCTATAGAGATGGTGGATAGTGGCAGAGCAACTGATGTAATCTACCTAGTTTTGTGCAAGGAATTTGACTCTGTCCCACAAAACATCCAGGTCTCCAAACTGACAAGACATGGATTTAACAGAGGGACCACTTGGTGGATAAGTAATTGGCTGGATGGCCGCACCCAGAGAGTTGTGGTCAATGGTTCAGTGTCCAAATGGTGGAAAGTGACAAGTGGCATTCCTCAGGGGTCAGTACTGGGATCAGTGCTGTTTAACATCTTTGTTGGGGACATGGACAGTGGGATTGAGTGTATCCTCAGCAAGCTTGCTGATGATGCCAAACTCTGTGGAGTAGTTGACACCCTAGAGGGAAGGGATGCTACCCAGAGGGACCTTGACAGGCTGGAGAGGTGGGCCCATGCCAACCTCATGAAGTTCAACAAGGCCAAGTGCAAGGTCCTGCACCTGGGTCGGTGCAACCCCAGGCACAAATACAGGCTGGGGGGAGAATGGCTAGAGAGCAGTCCCAAGGAGAAGGACTTGGGGGCAGTGGTAGATGAAAAACTTGACATGAGCCACCAGTGTGCACTGGAGCCCAGAGAGCAACTGCATCCTGGGCTGCATCAAAAGAAGTGTGGCCAGCAGGGCCAGGGAGGTGCTGCTCTGGTGAGGCTGCACCTGGAGTACTGCATACATGTCTGGAGCCCTCATCACAGGAAAGACATGGAGCTGTTGGAGAGCTTCCAGAGAAGGGCAGTGGAGATGGTAAGACAGGCTGAGAGAGTTGAGGCTATTAAGCCTGGAGAAGAGAAAGCTCTGAGGAAACCTTATGGTGGCCTTCCAGTACCTGAATGGGGCCTACAGGAAAGCTGGGCAGGGGCTTTTCCCCAGAAAGGGTAGTGATAGGATGTGGGTTTTAAACTGAAAGAGGGTAGATTTAGGTTAGACATCAGGAAGAAATTCTTCACTGTGAGGGTAGTGAGGTACGACAGTAGGTTGCTCAGGGGGGTTGTGGAAGCCCACTCCCTGGAGGTGGTTAAGGCCAGGTTGGATAAGGCTTTGTGCAGCCTGGTCTAGGCTGAGGTGTCCCTGCTCTTAGCAGGGAGCTTGGAATCTCATGATATTTAAGGTCCCTTCCAACCTTAACCATTCTGTGATTCTGTGACATGAGTGGACATCATCTCCCGGAACACTGGATGAAGGGAGTTAAGAGACTACCTTGTCGTTACTGGCTGCCGACCCAGTTAGGTTTTCTAGGGTAAGCTTAGCTTTCCCTGTTGCCTTTGTTGTAATGATTTTTACCAGAATCTGCTAATTGTACCACCTGGATGCACTTAGGGGCCATCTTCTAGCTTTAGTCCAGGGAAGAAGTTGAACATTCCTTCTTAGCTTTGAGTGGGTTTAATAAATAAGTGATACCTACTTCAGGTTAGGATTTGTTTTTTCATCTCCTCCTCTTGAGCAGAAGGTTTGTGGCCTTCACCTTACAGGGTGGCTACTTCTGTGTAGCCATCTGTCTAATTCATAGGAACTAGCAAAGACATACTGTGAGATCCAGCCATCACAGTTCAGGAGCTAACAAAGCTGTATGAGATTAGTCTTCTCAAAACTCACAGCATAGTAGGGGGCCATTTCATAGTCCTCAGTAGCCAGATGGGATGTAGTGTTGTTTATTGTGGTTCCTTACTTGCTGAAACCAGCTCAGTCAGTTGACTGGCCTCTTGCATTCCAAGATTATGTTTAGTATGTTGGAGACACATGCATCCAGGCAGACTGGTTTATGAAATATACTTCGTCTGTTCCTCTTATCTTTTCAGAAGTGTCCAGCCCTTTAAAAGACCAAGTCAACTCTGCTTCTAGGTTAGTGTGTCATGTAGTCTGTTTCCCTCCTTTAGAATTTTGATCATTGAACTTTGAACTGCATATCAATATCCCTGCTCAGAGATTTTGGTTTTTTACCAGGTTGAAAAGATTGAGTGAGAGGAAAATGGTTAAAGGAACAGTTTTCTGCAGTTCATTTTTTAGAGGATTTTTTTTCATCTGTACATCAAACCAGTTTAGTTTAAGATAGTTTTGCAAGTGTCCAATGTCAAATATTTAAATTACTGATTTTCAGTTAGAGAAAATGAGAATGTCTGCTTAGCTTTGGGAATTCATGAAAACCTACTGTATTTCTCGAATTGCATGGAATTGTCAAGTTCTCAAGTTTCCCCTCTAAACTAGGAATGTCACCATCTATTTCTTGCCAGTTTGTGACCAGCACCTTCATTCACCATTTTTAGTACACATGATCAAGTTTAGCTATGCTTCTGCTCTTGTCTGCAGTACTGCTGTTTGTCAACAGTCCTTGTATCTAGGCTACCCCCTAACAGTGTTTCCGGCAGTCAGTTCTGGAAGTATCTGGTGCTTGACCCTTGCTGCTTCAGCATTTTGATAAATTGGTCCAGGGCAGTACAAGAGCTAAGGGTGTGTTGACTGCTGTTCCTTGGCCCATTTTGCTGTCAGGAGAATCCTGCTAGCTCTCTGAACTGATATTCAATCCATGTTGTCCAAAAGGGTGAAAAAAAGTAACACCACCATTGCAGGCTGTTGTTGAGGAGAATGGTTCATTGCCACACATTGCCAACTGCGTTGTTTAAAAACTTAGTGTTTAGGGCTGTCTAGGTAACTGGTAGGTATGACTGTGTAACATAACGCTGCAACAGAACCTTAGAGGACAAAACCCCAAATTTGACTGTATCTTGTCATTGCTAAATTTAACCCTTAGGAAAGTTTCTTGTTTATTAAAAGTAACAACTGAGTTGATTCTGATTTGTTTTATATTTTCGTAGTGTTTCATTTCTACTTTTCTTAATGTACATCTCGGGCACATATAGGATATTTTATTTTCACAATATATACCCATTGGTCTGTATAGCATTTGAATGAAGTTTAGCTTCTAAATGTTGGTGCCATTATGAAAACCTTCAGCTTGAACATTCATACTTTTGTTTGTGAGATAAGTTCATTAATTGGTTTAAAACTGTTCTGACAATAGTGGTGGTGTTGTCTTGCTTTGCATGAACAAGTTAGGGAATTCAGAGGTGAGGATGGAAGGCTAACACTGACTTCACAGCATTCAGTTCCTGTTTGCTAACCTAGCAGACGGTTACTATTTTTTATCTTTGTGGCTGTTTTCCTTTATTCTTGTAAACCACAGGGATACTTATCATGTTACATTTAATGTTAACAGTTCTTTAGGATTACTCCAGGTATCAGAATTAAGAATTCCCAAAGCAGGACTAACTAAATTTATTGAGTTAAAAGTGAATCTATGTAAAATTTCACTGTTTGGTTTTAAAAAAGCTTGTATGATTTCGAAACTTTGATTTGGCTGTATTTCTGGACACGAATAATGCTGATTTTCAATCTTTCTTGTAAACTAGGCAAATGGTGGCTCGAAGTTTGCTGGACACTTTGAAGGAAGTGAGTGATGATGAGAGAGATTGTATTGCTGTGTTGGAGAGAATCAGCAGATTAGCTGATGATTCAGGTAGGTAGCATTGAACATTTTATTGGGTTAATGAGGGAAAGTCAGAACTGCTGAACCTGTGTTCAGCACAGACCAGTATGTTCTTTCTTGTCAATATTCAAACTAGGCTTCTGCAACTGCAATAAAATACTGTAGTTTTTCATTTTGCTAAATCATCCCCCCAAAGGTAACTCTGTTCCTTACTTTTGTCCGCAACAAAATCAAGCCCCTTTAGAATGTAGGACAACACTTTCCTTTAGTACATTTTAAAATAACTTTTATTATGTACTTCGGCTACTCAGCAAATCTACATGATTATTTTAAATTTTTTAGATAAAGATTAATTTCTTGCCTTGAAAAGAATCTTTCAAAATATCTGTGCAGAACTCCCATTAGTTTTTATAAAATGTAAATGCTGAAGTTGTTCCCTTGCTCCCTTTTGTGCAATCAGTTGTGAAGAGAACCAGCAGGAACTGGTAAGCAAGGTGCAGATACAAGTAATGATTAGGGGGGCTCTGTAGATAGAGAGGGGCTTTTGCTTGTGAGTATATTGAGACTACTGGCAAAAACAGGAGAATACTGAAAAACAACTGTGAAAGAAAAGCAGTGGGGGAGGGAGATGAAGGGAAAAATAGAGCTGCAGAAAATTCCAGGTTGATGATGCTCTAGAAAGAATTAAGGGCTTGATTTCAACATAGCTGGTACAGTTGAAGTACCAGAAGGAAGAAGGAAGGCTTTAGTGGCAAAATACTAGAGAAGATCTGAAGTTAATTTTTTTTTTGTCATTGTAGGAGTGCTGTGGAGAGAAACTTGTATTAAAACTTGTATGGAAGAAAGTGTTTCTTCTGTTTAATGTCTGTTAGTTTTTCTCCCTTCTTCTGGAATTGTAGGACATAATGCTTTCCGTGGGTAAAAAGGTATTCTGATAATTTCTGTTATTCTGCTCTTTTCTGTTACTCTGTCATTGCTGTCTTCATCTAATATGCACGTTTTTATTTTTCTGAGGGAATATCCTTGTTTAGCTAGGAAAAATAGCCTATTGTAAGCATTATGTAATTGTCTTGAGTACCTCGCCAAGGATTCTTTAAGAGGAAAAAGAAAAGTCACTATTCATTTAGGTTTAAATGTCTTTAATTGAAAATGGTGACATGCTACTGTTTCTAGAGTGCTTTTCTAGCAAAGCTTTGCATCTGGAATCTGCAAATACACTGTTTGTGTGTTCATGTTAACAGATTTGAGCATCAAAAACGTTCTGAAGCTTCATTTCAAGTTTGGAAAACAGGACAGATGTGTTCAGGGGCCTTGTGCAGCAACCTTGCAGTCTTAGGCTTTTAATTGGTGATAAACTAACTGTGTCAAATTGAAGTTTGTTTAGGTATAATGTAATTAAAGCCAAGAGTTGAGCTCAAATGAATTTGTTTCCTTTAACAAGGGTGGAGTACATTTTTAGTCAGTGTTGATATTTTCTCAGCATCAGTAAAAGCAGCATTTCAGGCTTTTCCTGTGTTGTAGAAGTTGTCTCGGATCTGCCAAACTAGTAGCACTGGATTCTGCAGCTGCCCCACAAATTAAATTTCTGCAAACTTAACTGAGTTTTATGCCTCGAGCAGTTGCAATATTGGACTTAACCTGTTTCTGTGAGACAGGTAATTAGAATATCCATGTGTCTTAAAGCATGTGAAAATTCGTTAGGGAAATAGATCTTCTTTGTGTCGTCTTAATATATACATGCTTGACTATTATTCAAACTGCAGCACAGTGGTTTTTGTTGTTTTGTTTTGTTTTGTTTTTTGTTCTTTGCTATTACAAGACTTTTTTCTTTTTCTCTTATCTGATGCTTTTTTTCTGTTCATTATATTTCTTCCAACTTGTTCTGTGAAACAAACAAACAAAAATAATTAATTTGGAATAAGAAGACATTATAAATGCATCTGTGCATTTTGACTTGCTTTGACTATAACCCTAAAGCCAGATGTCTTTAGGGTTATAGCCATCCTGGAGTCAAGCCTTCATGTTTAAATGCATAAATAAATAAAAATAAAACCACACTAGAGCAGTCAAACTAAAGTATATATGGGAGTTCTCATTTCTAATAGGTGATATTTGTTAGTATCATGCCTGGTTTTTAATATTTGGAGGTATTTGTATTCTCCTGTCAAATCAAGTCTCAGAAAGCAAGGTACTTTTTTTGCGGTAGTTGGTGCAGTTTGCTTTGAATTGAAGAATGTACCCTGGTTCCACAAAATCCCTGCTGTCTTTGTGCTACTTTTGCCTTTATCTAAAATACAGGTACAGCAGTGAGCTAGAAATAGCCACTGCCTTAATGTTGCCTAAGCAGTCCTCTGTCCTGTTAATGTCTTGCAACTTCAGAAGTCCTGCAGTCAGGCTAATGTTTTTCAGACACTGTCTTTGCTTGAAAAAGAAACACGTTTAGGGCTGTATTTTTGGTTGGGCCTGGCTTTATTTTTAGTGTTTTTTTTAGGGTGTTTTTGCCTTTTTTTTTTTTTCCTTTTTAAACTGAAGCTACGATGAAACAGCCATTTCTGTGTTTGAAAGTAAGAGACATTAAAAAGAAGAATTATTCTTATTCTTCTTTATTGGTATGACTTCCAACTTCGATGTGTTTATGGTGTCTTTGAACCTATAGAAGCCAAGAAGCAGCTTGGCATAGAAGCTTAGTGTGTGGCAAATGTTTATTTATACCCCATAAACCCTCATTAGTGATGAAGTGCTTATCTTTGTCTTAAAACAGCTGGGCCTTCTTTCGCAAATGTAGAGTAGCTGCAGACTTAGTGAGCTTGAACAAGGTCCTTATGTCTCTCTTTTTCACTTGAGTAAATCTGTATTATTCAAACTTTTTTTTTTTTGGTACCAGCTTGTGAATGACTTATACTACGCACACAAGTAAAACTAACTGGCTTTGACAGTTGGCCTCAGCCAGAATTATTGCATTATTGGCATCTTGCTGAGTATGCTTGCAAAACTGGACATTAGAAACTTTAAATGTTATTTTCTGAGGGTTCTTTTAGATGAGAGTCTGTATCTTTGTTTCTAAAATATGTGTTATTTTAGGGTACTATTTAAGATGCATATATGTATCTTTCTAAAGAAATGATGGGGGGAAAGGGAGTGAGTTCCTGGAGGACTGATGCTAATTTGGTTGAATATAACAAACTAGAATTTTTTTTTCTTCTAAATGAAAAGTAATCTCATTATTGCATAGAATCAGTTGTGAATGCAGTTTGCAAAACAAACTGATTTTAAGAAGACAATTATTATACTATTTGGTCATTAAGTTTTGAAGCTGTATAACCAGGCTTAAGGTCAGTGGCCTCACAACTTTAATTATTTAATAGTGTGCTTAACCTGTGTAAGACCATTTCCACTACTGCCATTGATGTAGTGAGAGATGCCAACATTACCTGTCAAATAATGTGTATCATAGAATTTAATTTAACAAAACCTTCAGATGTAAGCAATATTAATGGGAAGACTAATATTTGTCTTTTCCAGCTGTCAATAGCTCCACCTGTTTTTTTTTCTGCCTCCCCCATCTTCATATTTCTGGAATTTCTATACCTTTTCTCTCATCTCCTGCTACACTAAGAATTTTTTCCTTTGCTTGATGTGATGCATCCATGCATCTGATGGATGACTGAAGGGTGACTTTACCCTCTCTCATTAGTCTGACTTTCACTCATCGTTCTGCCAGTCAGTAATGAAGTCCATTTTTGGGTTAGTAAGAGAAAAGAACTTGACTACCAAAGCAGCACATACGTCAGACACATCAGTCTTTCTGATGGACTCCTAAGCCCTAAGGGACAGGTTCTGATTATGTTCACTTGTCTAGATTTTTTTTTTTCATCTGAAGAAGATAGGTAAGTTGGAAGAACAGATGAAACTGGGGAGAAATTGAAAGGGAAAATATGGATGACACTAGAAGGAACAAAAGAGGGGAAGTTAAAGTTATCTATCCCCTTCTTTCCCAAATATAAGGTCTAGTTGATAAACTATATAATATATTTAAACTTTGTCTTTGATCACACAAATGTTGTTCAGTTTGAGTATAGACATATATACAAATCCAGCACCATTACCATGTCATGGGCAGATTGGCATCTTAGTATGCTGTGTACCTTATACTCAAGCTGAACACAGAAATGGGAATCTATACAGGTGGAAGGGCATGAAGGTGTTTTCTGTGCAGCTAGCTTCTCTCTAGTACATACAAATCAGTATTTTCATTTTCCTTTCACCAAGATATTTTTTTTAAGAATGAAAGTGTAAATGCATAGCTATGCACTTAAGCCTTTAGTTCTTACTCACAACTCTTAATAAGAACAAATCTTCAGGTGTACATAAAATATTCATCAAAATAGTCAGTTAAAGTGGTGTTAACATCACCAGTAGTAGTTGTTCATACACACTGTATATACACATTTACAACACAAAAGTCTTACAGCCCCTTACAAACCTAGGGGAAATTGACTGCTGTTTGTTTTCCAGAATGGTAATTTTTTAATAATGAAGGCTTTGCAGAATTTCTTCTAAATACTGTACATTGTCACAAAATAAGTTATTGTGACATAAATCTAGTTGAGAGCTGGCTCTGGAATTATTACTTCATTTACAAATAACTGTAATGGAGCAATTAGTTGGTATTACACTGTGCAGCTTTGCAATAATCCCTTTTTAATTTCCAGTATACAGCTAACCATTGTACTTTACTTCCTTATACCTGAAGTGGAATACAGAGTGAACTGAAGCCACTGCAGGGATGAAATAAACATTGCAAATTTACAAAGCAAAAGCTAAGTGTGTGTGCTAGAAGTAGCTAGATGAGTATATTGGCACTTTGCTTACATCAGAGATGCTGTCAAATTCTAAGGGAAATGTAAATGTGTTTTCATAGATGGGGAAGAAACAGTTTATTTTTTTAGTCACTTTGGGATATTGATTTAAATTATGATTTGTCAAACAGCTAAAACTAAAGGTTGGTGTGTACAGATCAAAGTGCCCAAATTCTGGAGATGTCGGTTGCAATATATTGCTGGCTTCATGTGGTCTGGAAATTGAGAGAGGTAGAGCTGCGTCATCTTACTCTGGCAACTTTTCAAAGTTATTTCACAAGCAGAAGAAATGGAAGTCCATTTTCACTTTCTTCTGTTGTTCTTTTAGTTTTGCTTCATTCCTAAAACACAATTCAGTATAATTCTGTCCAGAGAATACACAAGACCTCATAGAATGAAATAAAGTGATAATGAATGAGAAAAACAAGTATGAGTTTGTTTCTGAGGTATACTTTTTATATTAATACTTAGTTAATTTATTTTTCATTGTGGTGGTTTTGTTTGTTTGACTATTTGTTTTGACAAGTTGCAGCACTTTTTCTAGTATCCTCCTACTTTCAAGTACAGAGTTGTACCTTCAAGAGATAGTTTGAAAAGAGCAGCTTTTTAAATACCTGGTCTGCCAAACAGAAAAACCGTTTTCCAACCAAATGTTATGGAGAATCTAATTGGACACAGTATTTTCCAAAGTACCTAAAATAGAAACTTTCAGTCTTGATGTGACACAAAATTCTCTGCCCAGTTTTTGTTTATACGTGTGGAAGATCTGGTCCTGACTATATTGTACAGTGCAAAAAATGTGTAATACAGATGTATTCCCCAGCTGGATAAGCTTATGCTTTAAGAAGCTGTGTGTAATGGTTTTAACTGATACTGCCATGCTCTGTTCACTGTGTTAATGACCAAACCATAAATTTGGTTATAAACAACAGAAGAGTTTAAACAGAAATGACAGACACTGTCATGTATTGAAGCCTGCTGGAATGCGTATTTGAAGCTGCCACCCGTCTAAGCTACAGACAAAGCTGAGGAATGGGTAGAGGGAATGAGAAAGTGCTGGATCTTTAGTGGAAATTTTTTGCATTGTTGCTTGGGTCTTTAGGAAGCTTAGTGCAAAAACTTAATGCTCTACTGTAACTGCATCGGCAAGATTAGGCTCAATTCGGTATACACTGGAGCATGCGCTTCAGCATTTAGAAGAATTGAGCTCTTATCTAAATTGGTAAGCTTAAGGTTCAGTCTTGCATAGCAGCAGTAATTCCCCTGGAAAGTACAAAAGCCTTTTTGATGGTGAATTATGGTGTTGCATTACAGAGCCAGTTACACACACAGTACTGGTTTGTTTATTGGTTTGAATTGATCTTACTAAGATCACAGAGCCATGTACTTAAAAGTTAGGGAATGTAAGAACTAAGGTGACTTTACAGTTTGAATTCATTCCTGGGCATGAATTTTTCAAATCTTTAATTGCATCATCTCATCTGTCTGTATCCTCACAAAGCCAGAGCCTACCGAGTAGCTCAGGAAGAAGGGGGCTCACTTTACGTGAGCAGGTCTTCAATATTTTCAGCCAGTGTGGCCACTCTTAAATGTTGCACAATAGATCAGCCTTGTCCTGAAAAGCACCTTATGTTTTTGGTACTCATTGTTGTCTTTCTGTAGTGCTTCATAAATAAATTTATGAACTCAATTTCACAGCAGACCTAGTCAGTCTGGGGAAAGGGATTGTGTTGCCGTTATTTCGCCAGTGGGTGGGCAAATTGTTGAGCTATCAGAATCGCCTATTTTGAGTGCCTAGTGTCCAAAGCTTTATACATAGCTCTTGATATGCTTAATACAGAGCTCTTGTTGGCTTTGATTGCAACGGTGGTATTTCCTCAGCAGTGAAGACACAGAGTTTGTACTGCAATTAAATAAGTAGTGTGCTATTACCCTGTGAGGAGTTTGGCTTGAACGTTTTGCACAGCTTCATGCTAAGAAAAGGAACAAATCAGGTTTCTCAGCGTTTTACTTCTTTCACTCTGTTTGGATGGTAATATCACAGTCAGCAGTTCTGTGCTCTCTTACTATTGCTTGCTTCCATCATTAGATGGTTCTGCTACTGGAAGGAGATGTGTGATTGCACAGGGAGACCAATCTAAGTGCTAGTCCTTGCTGTTTAGTCATGCTGCTGTGATGGGGCAAAAGCTGTGTCAGCCAGATCAGTTCATCGATGCTGGCTGCACAAACAGTTGCATTGGCATAATAGAAAGGCCAGCAGCAAGTTTTGGGTTTGGGAGGGTGGGAACTGCCTGAAGCAAATTTAGTAACAGTTTAAGAAGCACTGCTGCCAAACATGTGGCCTAGCCAAATTTCTCTTCCTCTCTCCCCCTCCTCTCTGCCCTTCCCACACCAGTCATCTTCTGTCTGTTGCAAGGAATGAGGCAGGGGTCTTAAGAAGGGAGAAAGACATCCCAGTGATAATTGTTGTGAGATAAGCCTCTTGTATCCTTAGATCAAGTCCTGGGCATGTTTTGAAATAGCAGCCTTATGGGATAGGAGCGAACAAGTCCCTCCAGGGCTGACATTAGACCCTAGTTCCAGTTTCTTGTCCAGCAAGTTGCAGTCTCCCTTCACTTTAGTCACTAGTTTTATCTCCCTGTTTCTCACCTCTCAACGCTCCTTACCCCACATGGTAGTTTCTCATTCTGCTTTGTTTCCCATCTGCAGCCTTTTCCAATGAGTAGCTCCTGAGAGTGGGGCTGTGTACAGTCTGTCTGCAGTGATGATGGCATTCTCCATCTCAAAAAGTGCTCTTCAATTTGTAGTTGCTGTGCTCTCTGTCAGCTACTGGGCAGGTGCAAATGGAGCGTGTTTTCAAGCTCAGCCACTCAGTTTTTCACACAGGTGGAAAAAACATGTTAAGATATAAAAGGACTCCTTTCTCTGCCATATTTCAAGCTACTCTTCCAGAAGTTAAGAAACTAGGCCTTATCAGACAAAGATAAGGTGACCAGGATTCAACGTGGGAAGAAAATAGATTGTTTTACCAACTTTAATTTTGAAGACAGCTGATTAGATTTGGTTGATTCTTTTTTCATATCTGTGTGTCTGAGAAAACCTCCTCCTAATGAATAATTGCAGCTTATGCTATTGCACATTCTAAGGACTGCTTTGGCAAATTTTCATAAGGAAGTGAAAGATGCGCATATAGTAGTGCAGAGTGTAGTTGTACCTGGTTTTGCAAAAAGACGGTGCTTGTTAAGCTTGATGTAAACATGCTGACACGAACACTTGAGAATGTAGTTTGTGTGTACAGGACTGTAAAAAGCTTATTCTGGCACTATCTGGCAGTATGCTTGTAAACATTTATTTGGCCTTGTTTGGTTTTATTTTAACCCTGACAGAGCCAACAGTGCGGGCAGAACTGATGGAACAGGTGCCTCATATTGCTATGTTCTGTCAAGAAAACAGACCTTCAATCCCATATGCTTTTTCCAAATATTTACTGCCTATTGTGGTACGATACCTTGCAGACCAGAATAACCAGGTAAGTGTGTTTTACGAACAGTTAATTAGCTAGTTGAATATATCTGGTGTTGAGGTTTGCCAGTTTAAATAGTCATACAAGTGTGCAATATTTTTGGGTAAAAATGTTTTGAATGACATGAAATATGTGGCACTATGAACTTTTAATGAAAGAAAATGTCAAAGATTTTTTTGATCTTGTGTCATCTGATTTGGGGCCGTTAGTATTGTATTCTTCTGGACAAAATCAGTCATTTTGATAAGCTTACATAATTCAAATTCTGGCAAAGAGGACCAGTAGTTATGGAAAGCTGACTCTCTGGTATAATTCAATTTTTTAACACCATTGTGTACCTTCAAAACCAGTTATTTATATATTGATCCAATAAAACTTTTGGATTGGATGTATGTGGTTTGTTTCTCTGCATGTATGAGTTAGCTTGTCTAAAGCTTTCTCTAGTCTTCTCCACATCATTTCAGAGTAGACTAATCCTAGGTGAGATATTATTTTAAGCGTTTTAGGCCTTTGAGTTTATCACCTTTTTTCTTAGCCTTCCCAGACTTTACATAATTAAAAATAGGTACGAAAACCTATTTTTCTTAATTGTTAGTTTGCTAATTTGTGTATAATACAACTACCATACTTCCGCTTGATACCCTCTTGCTAGCAGACCAGTGGTTGTATTAATAGTCTTAACTTCTGTTAATATTCCATAGTTCATTTGGTTGGTTTGCTCTGAAACAAAGATCTTGAAGGCGTTTTCAATTGCTGCATTGCAGTATATAGGCTCGTTTTATGTAATGTTTTCTGATGAATACTTTTTGAGAGGCAAGGGTTAGCCACATACAAAATCAGTTATTAATGGTCATCTTATTCTTACGCAGGTTTGTTTTTTTTTTTGTTAGATAGAACTAAGCAAAATTGTCTCTCAGAACTTGAAACACATTTGAAATAAATGCAGTTACTGATTTTCAGCCAAACTTGTTAATCTCAGAAAAAGGATTTGTTTAATAAAATGCATGCTCCTTAGAACTTTGTTACTCGCAGTTACTTGTGCTGCTTTTCTTGCATGAGCTTTGCCATGACTATGCAGGACACACATTTAAACAAAAATAACCAAATAAACCTGTCTTTGAATTCCTTGGTTCAATTTTTGTCTGTTTATGATAGGTCAGAAAAACAAGCCAGGCAGCACTGTTAGTCCTGTTGGAGCAAGAACTCATAGAGAGATATGATGTGGAGACCAAAGTGTGCCCTGTTCTGATAGATCTGACAGCTCCAGACAGCAATGACGATGTGAAGACTGAAGCTGTGGCTGTAAGTAACAGCAATACCAAATCGCACAGTATAAAGTTTGCTTGAATGTTTCGTGTTGCAGTGATGGTAGTATGTTACCAGAATGCACATCCTTGTGGTATTAAAAAGAAAAAAATTACATTGCTTTCCATAACTAATCTGTAACTTTTCACATGCTGTGGTACACTCAAGTCAGGGTTAGATTTAAATTCAGTAGCTTATATATGCTGTAAAGAATAGTCCAGCTGGACAAGACAGAACAGGGGATTCATTTTATTGACTCCTAAAGCATCTGCTGTTTTAGGATTTTTAAATTTTTTTTACATCGGTTTGTGCTATGGAATTTTAAATTGCACAGGTGGAAAATTTCCTTCAGTGAAAAATCTTTAGTGCTTGAGTGCTTTTGGTCTTTGCTGTATGTCTGTTTCTTTATTGATTTTGTTTTGTTTGGTTGGATGAAATAATAAGCATCTGAGTTGATTAACTCTTAGTTTGTTGGTGGGGCTTTCGCATTAATAATTATTATTAATAATAAAATTATTATGTGTTGAACTAAAATAAGAAGGAAATAAGATTTATAAAGGAGAAGTGGCTGAAGAGGTAGGTCCTTATATTTCCCTTGAAGTTTTGCAATGTGTGCTTATGCTTTTTGCTGGGTGTGGGTTTTTTCGTTTTTTTCTTAAATTTTTTTTTGTTGAGACCTCATTATATTTTACTTTTGTAATGTGGCTGGACTTGTAAACAATAAGCAGGCTGGGCATTATTGTATTTGGCATCAAATTTCTAGTACTTCCTTGAAGAAGCTTAGAAATGCACAAGGGAGTGAAATTTAAAACAATTATTTTACGCATCTTTGTTGTTTTGAAGATGTTGAAACTTGAAAAAGGTTTTTGAAGCTCACTTAGCCCCTAGAGATTAGAAAAATATTAATTAGTAATTAGAGGAAAATGAATTAAATTAGTTCTGCTCACACAATTAGGAAAGTTAAACATAAAATTCTTTTAAATTACCTTCTTTTTAAAAAAAATGAAGTAAAAATCAGAATGAAAGAGCAGTTTGAGGGAAGAGCTGTCTCTGTTATAATATGCTTTTTCAGTAAATTTATGTAAAGGAGTTGCATATGTGCTATATGGAGTAGTGTTGTAATTGGTTTTTAAATCACACAGAAGTTGTAGAATTCACCTAGGCATATTGCCAGTAATTTTGTGTTAATTGTAAATATTAGTTATTGGGATAGTGGAAGAATCTTGTACATTTTTTTATTTTTTTTAAGTCTGTTTGGTAAGGTAGAAGAGTAGTTTCTGAGGGTTCAGGTATCTCCATTAGTTAGGAATTTGATTTAGTTTGGTGAAAGACCCGTGTCTTGTATGGCTGTGTTACATCATGATAGGAGAGGGGAATAAGATAAATTAAAAACAAATGCTTTTTGCACAAGTGACCAAACGTTTTCAATTAAAAATATGTATTTTTTCCAATATTTTTCACAATTTACAATAAAATTATGTACATCAGAATGAAAAGTAAATGTAAAAAGCCTGTACTTGACTGACATGGAATTGTGTGTTGTGCAAGCATCTCTGATGAGTGTCTGTCTTGCCATTAGATAATGTGCAAAATGGCCTCCATGGTGGGAAAGGACATCACGGAAAGACTTGTTCTCCCCAGGTTTTGTGAGATGTGCTGTGACTGCAGAATGTTTCATGTTCGTAAGGTATGAATTATCAGCATCTAGTCTGGGTTATCTGTGAAAAGGGTGTCATCAACTTGGAACCTGCATTTGTCTAAGTGACTCTTTCCTGCTAGATCTTATCTGTGACATGTATAAATGAAAGCTATGGAGTTTCTTTTGTAGATTGCATTTCTACAGATTTTATATTTGACACTGAGGTTTTTCCAGAGTCCCTACCTTTATTATCAGAAACAATGAAAGAATCTGCTTGTTCTTATGATTGTGTAGGTATCCACAAACATGTGAACCAGCTGTAACTGATACATCATCAGCCACCTGAGCTCATATCTCTGTGCATAGATGTAATTGAAGATGCTCATTAAGATGAAATAAGCCAGTATGCCATCATGGTATTTAGGTGTTGAGGCTGTGTTTTGGTTTCACCTTTCCATTGCACAGCTCATTTTCCTTGATAACTGCTTGTATTCTTTCACTTGATAGCACTTTGAATGCTTTTTATCCTCCCTCCCTTTCATTTAAATTCTAGGCTGCTTCTTTCCTGATAGAAAAAAATCTGACTGAGCTTGAAATTAAGAGAACCATTTTTAATTTTTTAATTATTGGTTTTTTTAAACCATGAGAACTGATGGGATGGGGAAGTGGCTGATACTGAATTTGTACTGAAACATGTTTTTTATGGTTTTAAAAGCTTTTTACGGTTTTACCTTTGATTTTGTTTGCTGTATTAAAGCTATGGTCTTAGTGGTTATTTCTTCCATTTTGTCTGTAAGGTGTGTGCAGCCAATTTTGGAGATATCTGCAGTGTGGTTGGGCAGCAAGCCACTGAAGAAATGCTGGTAAGCCATTTCTTAAAGGATTTTTCTTTTTAATACAAGTCAATAGTGGAGTTAGACAAGGTACCGAGAAGGGCAACTAAAATTGTTAAGACAACCACTACGTTCGCTTAGTAAGGAGAGAGTAAAAAAGCTCTTCAGTTTTCCTGACATGAGGTTATTATTGACATTACAAAATCTTGAAGACAGTTATTGTGGATACAGAAATCTTACTTGCCAAGTCACACAGTCTAGAGCTAAGGGGTGCTTTCAATTCTGGAGCCAGGACGAGGGTTTAAACAAGACTGAATAAAACACTTGGGGCTGTAGAGACTATTTGCAAGTTCAGAAATACAGTAGGCAAGAAGTAAGCAGGACTATGTCTTCTAATGTCCATAAATGCAATGAAAGATTGCAGATACAGGAGCAGCATGGTGAATATAGGCTGCTAGAAGTGGCTAGGCTTGTGTGGTCTCTTTAACCAGCATCACTTAATGCTGCTGTTCATTGATTTAATCTTTTAAAGTTAGTTTTCCTGACAATACAAAAGCCTCACAACCCTACTGGGAAGGAGTGAAAGAGAAGGAAAGGCAGAGAAAATAAGTGAATCTGGGCAATAAAAAAATGAAGTAAAGGGAAGAGATACAAATGAACTGTGGAAAAAACGTGGAACTGGATGGAGCAGTGAGCAGAGGACAGTGCCCCTCCCTCCCCGCATTCATTTGGCAGGTCCAAATAGCTGGCTTGCAGACATGGGAGGGCAGAAATCAGCTTGACACTCTCTGGGATCCTTTTTCAAACTTTCACCTTTTGGGTATGATGGGCAGTGATCTCACAGGGCCAGAGGAGGTTGATAAGTCGTGTCATGAATTAGCAAGGGATTTATACAGAGCGAGTATAAATGCAGGCATGACTTCAACAAGAAGCTCTGCAGCCTTTTGCAGATTTGATGTTGGAACATACTGGTATGCCTAGTTTGACCCTCAGGGCATTTCTCATGGTCTTACAGCAGTTGCTGCATTTTCCCCTACATTCTGTGTGATTCAACCCATTTGATAATGAAGTATTATTGTGCAGATTTGCATCCCTTATGTTTCTTGATTGGAGGTATAATCAATTTCTCATACAAATGCCCTGTTGTTGATACATGTAATGAATTTGGATTAAGAATTTGTAGAGTTGCAACTAGATTATGAAATTAAAAAGTGGTAGTTATTTTATGTGAAGGCAGTAACATGTGGCTGGGTGGTTGAGGATCTCTTTCCATAACAGAAAATACTGTTTTTTTATCTTTTTGGATTATTAAAGAAAAAAACAATATAGGTGAAAAGCTGAATGGCTGTAGATAAAGCTTTGTTTTGTAACATAAATGCTTTTTAAAATCAGAACCAAAGTCCAGAAAACTTTGGTGCAGAAAGTAGGAGCAGCTGAACATCAATATTTGAGAACAGCAGTAGCAACAGTCATCATATTACTTGCACCTTGCTACTCTGCCTGTTGCAAGCGAAGGCAGCCATATGATAACCTAAATGTCTTTGCCTCACATGCCCTCTCTCCACTATTTCATCCTTAACATTATTGTTTCCAGAAAAACCCAGGCACTGGAGCAACTTCAAAATGCTTCAGTTTTATTAGTAAAACCACTACTCTGTTCAAACCTGTTTTCTCTTGCACCCAAATGCAATCTTTCTCTTATTCCTCTATTCTGCAGCTCAGGACCTAATTGTAGGGTAGGTGGTGACAGAGATTGGTAAATCTAACAATGAGAAGTTTAGGTGGAAAAGAAAGATTTATTTTTTTTCCTTCTTTCTGAAGACGCTTTTCCTTCACGTTTCAATGAGAATCTTACAAAAATCTGAAGTGATCTGTGATAGGTAAAATGTTAATGCACCAGTATTCTTTGGTTCTGTTCCTTTCAGTTCTAAGTGCTTTAAAAGAATGGTATAGAGAGATGAGGTTGTGTCTTATGATGGGTTTTCTGACCTTGGGGCTATTTTTGGAGTTGGGTTTTTTGGGATTTATTATGCGATATAAATCAGGTTAGAAAGTTAGTACTTTCTTGCTATTCTTCAGGCAGGTGAATTTTCCTTTATCCATAAGTAACAGGAGAGCAACTGATCAGAAGGTGGTGCTACTGAATGTGTGTTCTTTGTCTTGCAAATGTTAAACTGATGCGTCTGAGCATGAGGGCAAAGAACAAGATGAAGGAAATTAATGTGAAAAAATAACTTGCTTTGAAACAAGTACTGCCTGTAAAGACTTGCAGACTTACTCACTATGTTTCTAACAGCTGCCGAGGTTTTTCCAGCTCTGCTCTGATAATGTATGGGGAGTTAGGAAAGCCTGTGCTGAATGCTTCATGGCAGTTTCTTGTGCAACATCACAGGAAGTCCGGAGGACAAAATTGTCAACCCTTTTTATTAATTTGATTAGCGATCCTTCACGATGGGTAAGAATTGCTTTTTATTTCTTGAATAGCTGTCATATTTAAAGGATTTTACTGTGATACTCCATGTAGAACTTCTCTCCGTATGTGTGGGTAACATATCTCGTTTCACACACCTCAAACAACATTCTTCTTATAAGGCTTAGTTTGTCAGCGGCTGTAGAGTCCCTTACATTTTCACAGAAAAACTGTGTCTGTAGGATAGCTGTGTTCTTAGCTACAGAGCAGTCTGTGACTTAAAATTGCTGAAAATCATTAACAACACGGGATGTTGTTAATGTGATTAATTTGTGATTGATAATGTGATTAAGATGTGATTAATTTGTATTTCTTCAAGTTCCCTACCACCACCTCCTTTTTGGGTGGGAAGTGGAGTGATTGTTTTTGGCTTGGGGTTTATTTGGTTGTGGTTTGGATGGGGTTTATTGTGGGGTTTCTGTTTGATTGTTTTGGTTTTTGTCTTGCAAATCTACTTTTCAAACCTTGTTAAGTTTGTTACTGAGCAGACTACTTCGGAGAGCCAAAAGCAGTTCTTTTGCACAGGAACATGAACTGTTGGATTCTGGAAAGTGATGCAAGTTGTAGCCCAGTAGAATTAATCAAATAATAAAAATTGAGGTAGATAAATGCTGAGAAGGGGAGAATAAATAGTAGGAGAAAGGAGGAGCAAGTGAACAACATAGATAAATAGGAAAGGGAAAGAAATGCAAAGCTTATAATCAGTCAAATGTACAGTAGTGAAATGTCTATTTACTGCACTAATTTTTATCCTTTGAAGTTGTTAAATTTTCAGCTAAGCTTTCAAATTTACCTGCTTATACTATCTAAATAATTATGACTTTGTTGATTGTGGGGAGGGTATAGGCCTGTTAACTTATTTACCTGTGATTTAACTCTTTTTACCCTGCTTTTTCTTAACTTTTTTTTTTACTTAACACTTTATGTGTACAGCTGACTGACTTTCCAGACAAGAGCCTCTGCTGTTGCTTTCCTCAGTAGGCTTACGACCCTTCCATTTCCTAGTAACAGGCATTTATGGTTTTTAGGACAGCAAGCTTTATACATATAATTTTTTTTTTTTCACCTTGGACACTTTCTACTAGGTCCGCCAAGCTGCTTTTCAGTCTCTGGGGCCTTTCATATCAACTTTTGCTAATCCATCCAGCAGTGGTCAGTACTTTAAAGAAGAAGATTGTAAAAACACAGAAGATTGTAGTTCTGCGCAGGAAGACAGGTAAACAACTTCCTAAATCTACAAATTATTTTTTCCTCATTGTTTTTCTTCTGTATGAGCTATAAGTTAAGAAAATAAACTTCCCTGTATAAGTTGAGTATCTGTCTTGGTAAATTGAAAGATCTGGAACTTCTCCTATTACTTAACAGACTACCAGCATTTTCAGTTATTGCCTAAAAATCGTGAATATTCAGTAACCTAGGATACCTTATGGAGGCCGATAGCTGGTCATATACTTGAGGGATCAATATTGGGTCCAATCCTGTTTAACATCTTCATTAATGATCTGGATGGTGGGGCAGGATGTACCCTCAACAAATTTGCTGGTGACACAGAACTGGGTGGAGTGGCTGATGTGCCAGAAGGTGGTGATGCCATCCAGAGGGGCATCAATAGGCTGGAGAAATGGGCTGGCAGGAACCTCTTGAAGTTCAACAAGAAGTGCAAAGTCCTGCACCCAGGAAGGAGCAGCACCAGGCACCAGTACGTTCTGGTTATCTGATGGCATGGAGTGTGGCTTTGCAGAAAAGGCCCTAACACTTGTGGTGAAGATCAGGTTGATTGTGGGGTAGCAATGTGCCCTTGCAGTAAAGGCAAATGGTATCCTGGGCTGCATGAAGAGGAGTGTTGTCAGCAGGTCAGGGGAGGTTATCTCAGCTGAGTGCTGGTGAGGCCACAGCTGGAGTTCTGGGTCCAGTTCTAGGTTCATTATGAGAGACAGACTGGACATTCTGAAAAATGGGGCACAAAGATGCTGATGGAGTATCTCTTCTACAAGGAGGAAAAGCTGAGAGGGCTGGGGCTGCTCAGCCTGGAGAAGCAAAGGCTTGGCGGGATCTTAACAATGTGTACAACTACTTGAAGGGGAGGATGGAAAGAGGATGGAGTCAAACTTCTTCCGTTGATGCCCAGTGACAGGAGCAGAAGCAGTGGGCACAAACTGAAACACAGGAGGTTCCTTCTGATCATCAGGAAACACTTTTTTCTTTTACTGTGAGGATGACTAAACACTAGCACAGGTTGTCCAGGGAGGCTATGGTGTCTCCATCCTTGGAGATATTAAAAAGCCATCTGGACATGGTCCTGGGTAACTGGTTCTAGGTGACCCTGCTTGAGCAAGGGTGTTGCCCCAGATTACTTCCAGAGGTCCCTTCCAATCTCAGTAATTCTGTGATTATGTATTAATTTATTTATTTATTTTGCTAGGCTGTAATTAAATGTAGTTTGCTAAATAGCAAGCTGATAGCATATGTGTGAATTTTCAAGAGCATCTGTTTGCAACAAGCATATTTTGGTTTTTAAATGTTCATTTGCTTTGGCACTCAACAGTGAACAAGTCAGGACTACAGAAGGTGTAATAACAGAAGATGAGCACAACAGGACAGAGGATCTGTCTTCACATGCTGATAACGAGGATTTTGCAACAAAGCTTGAAAATGCCATGGAAGATCAAAATACAGTGTCAAATAACTCCCAGAGGGAAAGTGATTTCCAGACTGAGTCATCCTTCCATTGCACTTTGTCTTCAGAATCTTGTGGGAAAAGGGTTGATGAGAACGAGCGAAGTTCTCATTGCTGTACAGCAGGTCTACGTAAGACTGGGCTGAATTCACAGGAAACCTCTCTTTCAGAGCAGGAATTGTACAACTCTTTCCATTTCTGGAGGACTCCACTTCCTGAAATAGATATTGACTTCGAGCTTCAGCAGACTTCTGAGATATTACTTGATAGAGAAATTCAGGAACTCACTATGCCAGCGTCTCCAAACATTCCTATGGCAACAAGGAAAGAGTTGGAAGAAATGATAGAAAATTTGGAACCCCATATAGACGATCCCGATGTAAAAGGTAAAGATCCTGAAGTATTTTTAGTGTTTGGAGATTATGCATATGTTGTTTTAGCAGTTTCGGCTTGAACTTTTCAGTGATTTTAAAAGTCAGAAGTACTGCTTTCTCCTAGTCTTCAAAGAGATTGTATCTCTTTTTATTTAATTGTGAAGACTGACGACGAACTGAAAGGGAACTTACATTTGTGTAAAGATGTTTAAAGGTAGTATGATTGCTTCCGTAAACTGAATACACATACAGTTAGGAGCACAAACTTCTGACTGTCTGTTTTTACAGTATAATCAAGGGCATAAGCAGTTGGTCAGGAAATTAATTTTTAATAAGCATACATGCAAAATAAGAAGGCAGATTAGGGTGGGGGTTTTTAAATATTGGAGTTTGATAAGTGGCATTTTTTTATGCATTATCCATTTTATTTTTAACAAATCAGTCTTACCAATTTTTCTGCAAGGTCTTTACTATTGCTGTCTCATGTTGTCTACTTGCGTGAAGTTTGTTGGGTCAAACAGAATTTATCCAAACTGAATTCTTGAAGTGTGAATCCACATCCTCCATTTTAAAAGCTCTTGAAGGGTGGAGAAGTGTTTCATAAGTATGACCAGTTGGTGGAGCAGCACCTCAGAGATACCTCCTGGGCTAAAATGACTTGGCTATTTCAAACATACCTACTGGAGGTACATTTCTCTTTGTATTCACATGCTGAATATATTCTAAGGCACATCAAGCTTGAGCATTACAGGGAGAAAGTTCAGAGCTACCAGTAAGAAGGAGGCCATGCTGTTCTGGGGCTGAAGAATCCCTAGGGCAAAGCATGCCTCTGGACCAGAAAAAAATAGGAAGGAAAAAGATGGGGATTTTGGGAGGGGGAAAAGCATCTTGGAATAAACTGGTACTGCTTTCAACTTATTTTGTTATTAATGGATTTATATGCTAATAAATTTTCTTTAATCCTTTTTGGGCTGCTTCCATTTAGTCTATTATGAAGTCAGCAGATGAAAATTAGTTGCTTTAAGAGTGCTTTGGGAAGACAAAAAATCTCAGCCTTGCTAATGATCTCAGTCTTCACATAACGCATCTCTGAAGCCAACTGTTAAAACTTGCACTGCTGTTTGTTTTATAAAACCTTAAACACTTTCAATGAAGACTTATGTAGGCATGTATTTGTGCATCCAGAATTGTCCTCTGCTATGGAGTTGTTTGTCATGTGTGTTCATGTCTTGTTTTAGATCAGGGTTTTTTTTGTAGCTCTCATGACTGGCTGTCAAGAGGTTTTCTGTGCAGTTGATGAATAGTGCTTGTGCACTACAGTAGAATAAAGCAGTTGCTAGGTTCTCAACACCATGGATTCCTAGTGCCTACAAGCTAAGAAAGATTTGAACCAGGGTTATTGAGGTGTGGGGGGAGTGGGTGGTCTTAATTACTCAGTCACTTCTATGTTCCATTCAGTACCTCTGACATGGTTAAGGCTGTGTAGTGAAGCCCTGTGAAACACACCTTCTAAGCCTTGTACTCCTTTTTCATCTTGCCTATACTCTCGTTATTTGGTCTAAATACTTCAGAATCTGAAATTTGACAACATACCTGTTGATTTGGTAATGTTGTTATTTCAATTTTACACAAAATGCATTGAGGCTTAAGGAAATTGAGACCAAAACTGATGGAATGGTATTAATTTTGCATGCTTGTCTCAAACACTAAAGTGCACATAGAAGTGGTGGGTATCCAAGCTTCAGTCTCTGAGTAGCTGACTTATGCCTATATTTTGGACCTTACACTCCATAAACTGTGACAAGAGGGAGGTAGACTCCCTTTGGAATCCAAAAGATCAGAGCCCTGATGGCCTTGCAGTGGCAATACCAGGAATAATGCTTTCCTCTTTACTGTCTAAAATTGTTGCAAACTGATGCTACAAACATGGGGTAAAAAGGTTGTCTTAATTTGTTATTTCCATAGAAATTTTATGAAACTTCTTAATTTCACAGAAAATTTTGTCTCCAGTAAATGTGGCTTACAAATGTCAAAACAACCCTGGTCTCAAAGTGATGGCTGTGGTCTTTCCTCCTGCCCTGCAAAACTGGCCATTATGTTCTTAAGGGTCTTGTACTGTGAGTGGGCTGGTTCTTGACAGCAAAGACTGAGCAAACTAGGAGTTAGTTTTTTTCCTCTTTCATTTTAAATCCCTGTCATCTTTTCTTGCACTTATTTTCTTCATTGGTTTGCTTTCATCCCAGTCCTGGATTCCTTCTTCCATGCTGTCCTCCTGTCTTTATAGCTGCGTTCTTAATCAAGAGATGGGAGTGGAAGACACTGTTCTCTCCGGTGGGTAAGCAGAGGCCTGCCATACTGGAGCACTCCCATAGGTACACATCTTCTGGTTTCTATAGCAAATGGAGAAAGCATCCTAGAGACATCACAAGATGAAGCAGGGATGAGTTAGCAACATTGTACTTTGGGAATGAGGCTGTAGTGTATGATGTTACACATATGGCAATAAGGTTAGGTTGTTCAGATGATCCTAATTCTGGCTGTGTCTTACCTCTGAGTGCTTGACTGTGCAACTTCAGCATTTTTCTCTTAACGTGTTTTGCTTTGGAGGATATTTCCCAACCTTAAAAAAAAAAGGCAATAAATAAATACATAAATAAAATTAATACCTGTTGTGTGGAACCATATCGGTCATTGGCACAGGGTTTTTTTGAAATTAAGATCACACTTAATTTTTATTATTTGACTCTGCAGAATA
The DNA here is from genome assembly GCF_020740795.1 of Apus apus. Lineage (NCBI taxonomy): Eukaryota > Metazoa > Chordata > Aves > Apodiformes > Apodidae > Apus > Apus apus. Next base: position 103,604,091 of record NC_067283.1, read on the forward strand.
ACAGAATAGTCAGTGGAGGTTTATGATTCCCATTTTGCTAGTTAGTTTCAGCTGTCCCTTACAGATGAGGCAGGTGTGGAGAGCTGGTCCTGGAGTTCAACTGGCAATTATTCTTTCTGAGCTAGAAGAGTTACAGTTGTTCTGTTTGTGGAAGGTTTATTTGTGTCTTTGTGGGTGTTTTTCCCCCCTGTGCTTTCCACTTTATGTGCATGCATAGCAACTACTATACCTTTGTACCCATATCCCTTCCCTCCAGATATATTTCCCGTTATATTTCCTTTATTGATTTCATTTCTCTTCCTTTCTGGATTCTGCATTACTCTACTTTACATGTCTCACCTCACCCTTCTATATTGTGTTCTTCCTTTACCTGCTTGCATCATTACAGCAGAAGTATTGAGAACAGAATAACTTGGCTTTTATCCAAGGGGTACATCAGCATTACTACATAAAGGGGAAGGATCAACTGAAAGGAAAGGCATTGCCAGCTTGTTCAGCCCAGAGTACAGTATGTTAAGTGCATACCCCAATCTTCCTGATGTCTTGGCTGCCAAGCACTAACAGGTTACTGTTCACATACACAGAACTAACTTTTTGTGGTTGTGTGGGTGTTTTGGGTGTTTTTGTTTGTTTTGGAGGATTTTAGGTTGGTAACTTGATTGTGTTTTCTGTGTTTCTGTAGTGGACCTTCCTGTCATCAGAGCAGTTTCCATTTCAAACTTCAAATCCTTGCTTCAAGGCATGGAGGCTGATGAGGTCTCTAGCAAATACAATTTTTTAACAGTGATCAGCAACCACCATAGAACATTTTTTTTTCGTAATCTCATTCTCAGAAAGGGGTAAACTGCTTTAACTGAATCTCACTCCCAAAAGTCTTTACCTTGAGGCTTTCTTTCCAGAATTAGCTTCTTGCCAAAGTGATAAATCTGAGTAATAGGTAGTTGAGCCATCAGCAACTAAGATAAAAACAGCCTGCCTTCTCACAGACAAACTGTACTGGCTAGCAGAGCTACACAAGCTATTAAAAGTTAAGCGGTGGTGTGTAATCCCTGTTAATAGGACCTTTCCAGTCCACTGGCCAGACATCCTGAGGGTCTCAAATTGAGAGATAGAAACATGTACCTTCCTCTTGTAAAATTATCATAGGGTCTTTATTCAGGTCACCTTTTTCCAGCTCCCTGAGGCTGCTGCTGTCTTCAGTCACTTCAGAGATTACTTTTCTTTCTGCAGATGTTTTTATTTATTTATTTTTCTTTCCAGGGACACTTTGTTCAGCTTTATTTATTTCCTTATGTTCTACATAGAAAGTGTTAAGTAACCTAACATCAGCTTTTCTTAATATTATTTGAAGAAGGAGAGAAAGCCAGACTTGCAGGTTACTGGGGGTAACTGTGGCTTATGCCAGTTACAGGCTACTTTGCCAAATGGAAACCTAATAGGGATAAACCAGCCCAAATGTGGGACCAATTGATTTCATTCACTTGTAAAATGTCTAAGGTAGGCTACTTGTGCTGCTTGCAGTAGAAGTCTAAAATATTGTTAATGGAACAGGAGGTGAGGAGGAAGTGGAGAAGAAACTCCTCTTATTTTTAAGTTTTAGTAACTTTCATCTCTGTACCAATTAATGCAGCCCATAGCTTTTGCTTCTGAGTAAGGGTGAGGAAGGCAGGTTCTTCAGAAGAAGGAAGAATTGTGTTCCACTTTATAAATACCAATGTCTTCTAGTGAAACATTAGGAGAAACAGAAAACACCAATAAAGCATTTTGTAAGGACAGAAACTCTTGAGGACCAGGAAATTTAATAAGGCTAGGTAAAATGTGGTTTTGAATTTAAAGGTTGTGCCAGTAGGATGCAGGTAAAGTAGCCAACAGTAAGTAATTCCTTACTGAAAAATACTTCTCACCTGAAGTGAGAAGCAGAAGTCAAAGGAAAAAAGAGTTAATTAGCAGATGGTTTAAGATCCTGTGAACGTTGACTTTATTTTACCAACATGTTATGCACACAACTGAGCTTTACACTCCAATTTTTACTGAAGGTAGTTGTGAAAGCAAACTAGCCAGGAGATTCCCTTTCAGTCTTCCTTCCAAAACCTTGCTTCTCAAGAGCTCTAAGACATTTATTTCTCTGTCATGTGTTAAGGGGAACCTTTTTCTTTGCTTGTACCTGTAATGGTTTTCTGAAAAATGTTGCCTGTCGTATGACTGTAGGAAAGATCTTTGTGGGAGATGGGAAGGAGCGGCAGCCACCTGAGTCAGGAGGGTATCATCACAGATCTTGGGCTGTGTCTGTGTGTGATGGTATTAGGAGGGGATGTACCTTGCACCTGAGCCCTAGGGTGGTGAAGACAGCTCATTAGCATGCTGTCTCAAGTTTCAGTATCTTCAAGGCAGCCACCTAGAGCTGTGCATATGCAGGCGCACACTCACGCATGCACTCTCTTTTTCCTTTACTAAGCACTCCACCATTCTGGAGCCTTCCATAGTGACTATGCTTGACTCTTTTTTAGGCTAGGGCCTTAAGATGACTATGGACTTCAGATCATTCACCTTTCAGTGAGTGACAGTGCTGGAGTTGCTCTTTGTGACAAGACCTACAGAAAAGCACTTGAAGAAGAAAGCAAGCACTTGCCAATCAATTAAATCCTTGGAGTTTGGCCTTTCCTACCCTTCATCCCCAGGTCTTGGGATTGTAGAATTGACAAGAAGCTGAGAAGATGCACATTTGTGCCTTATCTCCTCTGGGGCAGGCAGAGGAAAGGGGGATATGTGTGGTCTCCACCCTGTTAAGCCCCTAATCATGGGTGGTCCAAGTGTGCAGGCTGAGAGTGGGGCATGGTTACAGACTATGTATTGAAATATTTCCAATTAGTACTGTAGATATCTTCACTCTTGTTATTAGAAGTAATCTTTGGAGCTCAGTGTGGGTATTTCAGTAAATTCATATTCAGTGTTAAAGCAGCACTTGTTGCCCAGTCAAGGGTAGGCTTTCTTAACTTCTAAGTGAAAAAGACAGGAGAGCTCATTTTTCATGAAGTTGTCCTTCATGCAAGAAGTCTTAATAAAAATGTCTCCTTGATGTGCGGCAGAATATAATTATTTTTAATTTTCTTGTTTGATTAAATGAGAATAAACTGGAAACCAGGCAGGCATTTCTTGCCCTAGCAGGTGCTCTGAAATGGCCACCTATTTTCCATTATTTTGGATTGATTTGTTTAACTTTAAAGTATTGAAGGAATTTACTAGCCTTGATCTTGTTTATTCTCATGGACCTTAAAGTACAGAGGTTTATTGTCAGTGAGCTAACACTTGAAGAGTGGAGTCTTAACAAGCTTTTGTTAATCTTACAAGTTGTAAAGTTCATAATTTTTATGTATTTATGTATCAATTATATACTATAGATACATATTGAAACTATACTTTCTAACACAGTGTGTTTTATAGTTGGTTTTGGTTTTAAGTTTCTAACTTGCTGTGTTTTTTCCAGTTGAGGTGAATTGCAGGAGTGCATCAAGAATATCTTTCAGTTATTCTACCAGAAATTTAACTCAGTTAGGAAGCTAGAATTGCATATTGTAAACAATTGTCTTTACTCCTGCTCATCAGACTCCACCAGGAGTGAACCAGTGAACCTGTAGTGTGTTTTTCCAATTTTTGCTGGCCAAGATTGAACCGTTATAATTTTGCTTCTTTTAACAGATCTGTTTTTTCTATCTATAAAGTAGTCCAACTTTATTTTTTGAATTCTTGTTGTTAACCCTTTCAAAAAAAGCTATAGGGAGAAATTAAGATTCTGTAACTTAGTATAGCGACGTGGGATTAAAAACAAACGTGGTTTGTCATTTAGTTTGACAATGAACATATAAGAAACCTTAGAAAAGTCACAGTTCATGAGGAACTGAGCTTCTGGATGGCTGGGTAAATTTAATGGGTCAGGAAATTCTTCCCCCTTATGTTCTTGGAAAATGGAAAAGGAGAAAGGTAAGGTAGATCAGTCTTGTTGAATTCTGTGTCGCTTGCAGCTAAGATTGCCTCTGATACCTGATCTGCTTAGGTCAGCCTATATCCAAGGTTTATTGCTCCACAAAGCTCTTTTTAATTATCAGTAAGCAGAGAGGTGGAAAGCAAAGCAGTCTCAGAACTGCTGTTTTTTCAGAAGAGTGGATGGCAGAGTGTGAAGTGCTAATGCTTTCTTTTGATGAGTAACAGGACATCAAATGGTGCAACCTTCATTATTTGTTTGTAGGCTGCAAGGAGGCTACAGTGTCCTGCTCAGAAAAGATTTACTGGTGTCTAGAATCTTCCTATATAGATCTTGCTTCAGAGTTGCAATAAAAACATAAAAATTTAAGGACCATGTATAGAGGAGAGAGCCAGCTTCTCAGAACCAAAATCCTTTCTCTATGAATAAACCTATTCTCAACCTTTATTTGAATTACTTTTCCCTTCTTAGTTCCATCTTCCACTAAAGACCTAGTCAGTAAGTTAGTATTCATGTGGTGTTCTGACTCAAAAGACCGTTTGCACCATTAAATGTACTGAGATTCTTAGAGAACTGATCCTGCCATAACAGCAGGCTCTTACTCCTGGGTGTCTTTGCTAGAAAGGCAAGCTTTACTGAGCTTATAGGGTGGTTAAGCACCCCAGGAAAAGAGTGGAGTGTAAATCTGCCTTACATTTGATAGCAGATTTCCCCAGTTTGGGATTTACTAACAGTCAATAATCTTACATTTGTACCTCCTCCATAGTTCTTCTGCCATCCTTCTAGTAATTAGTCACTGTCTGAAAGCTGATTTATGGACTTGCTAAAAGTTTATTGCAGTTCAGTCTCTTATGCATTTTTCCTTCATATGCTGCAGCACAAGTGGAGGTGTTGTCTGCTGCACTCAGAGCATCCAATTTGGATCCTCAAGAAGAGACAATGGCTAGCATCAGCAAGGGAACAGACTCACCGACTGAACTAACCATCACTGACCAACAAAGTTTTAAACCTATACTGGGTGATATTGTGCCTTTAATTGGTGACACTGTTGAGGTAAGAAGCAAGTTTTGTACTCTCTTTTTTTTAATTTTTTTTTTCTTCTCCTTTCCCATTAGGATTTCTAGGGCTCCATAAATAGAGCTATATTTTCTGTTTTGTAGTAATTGAAGCCAAATGCCTCCTACTTTTGGCTAGCGTGGTGTTCAGTTTTGTTGGCTGATACTGAAGTGCTAGCTACTAAAATAGAGTTATGTTGGGTGCCTTTGTTTTTGCCAGTTCTGTACTTGTCCATGTGAATTCTTGAAATTGTTTCCACTCGAATCTGTTGAGTCTATCACATTTTAAGCTGTTTTAATGCTACTGCAGTTTATTACTGTGAAATTGCCTTCCTTAAAATAGAGCCCCACTGATAATAAATGAATCCACTTCTTCAGTTCCCCCATCCCCCCACCCTCCAATCTGGAGAAAGGGGAGCTTAGTTTCCTGTTCTCCCTAAGTGTTTTATAGTAGTTCACTGGCCTGCATAAGACAAGTTCAGGACCTGCATTCTAGGATGTTGTGTGGACTGCTGAAAGAGGAAGTGGATTCTAGCAGTTACTAAAAAGTTAAAGGTTTTTCGGCTTACTTCTTCAGCACTTGATACTATTTTCTGTTCTGTACTGTGTATTAGGCCAAACCCAGTATATTCACTGCATATAGTGCTACAGGGTCTGGTGGTATTTAAAGCTATAGCTGTATAGAAAAATATGCTCCATAAAACCATAGCAAGTGATTTGTTTCAATCACAGTATGTAAGTAGTATTTTCAGGTGAAATTTTTTCAAAGACATGTAAATGTCTTTGAAAAGTCTAGGAGTTGAGTTGAGTGCAAAGATTTTCAGCCTTCTTTAATTAGAGCAGTGTTTCTAGATGACATTTAATTAACTTTGCACCTAAGCTGCTGGACTATCCTATAGCCTGAAAACATTTGGGGAGAGGAAAAATGTGACACTTACTTGGATGCTGCTGTTTATACGCATTTATAACGTAACAATACAGATCTGCTTGGTTTGCTTCGAAAAAACAACATGCGCCCTATTCATGATGTCAGAATCAATATGTCACTTCTTTCTCATACTAACCTGTAAAATGACAGTGTAAATGTATCCTCTGTCCTAATTTTTGGGGTTGATGAGGGTGGCATTTATTCAGAGGGACCTGTCCTGCATTTTATTTCTTTACAGTGTATTGCTGACAGAGTTTTAAGAACTTGTCACATTGCTGGTGTATGTTGGTTTTGCATGTTTCAATTTTACTCTTTAGAAGGATGCTCTTAAATCTAGCACTTCCTTGTTTGTTACTGGCACTGAATCAAGTCCTCATTTTACAAGTTAAAGGGTATTATAAAGGTGACCTAAAATTTGGCAATCAAGCTGTGATCTGTTGAGCAAGTGGAGTGTTGCCCCTAGCAGTGAAGAATCTCTGATTTTCACAGGTGGTTTTTTGTTGTGTTGGGGTTTTTCATTTGTTTGTTTTGGGTTTGTTGTGTTTTTAAGTCTCAGCATAGCACTCACTGTGTCAGCAGGATACTGGACGCTTCAGAAAAATCAAGCTACAGCATTTTGTATTTGAAAGCAGCTTTCACAGTTCTGCACACACATTGCAAAGCAAAGTAACACTTTGCTTGTTCTGCACCTGTATTAGCTCCTGAAGGAGGTTTTTTTTTTGTTGGAGGTAGAGGTAGAAGGGAAGGAAAAGAGAGAAAGGAAACCAGAGTAAAAACAGCTCATCCCTGCCTGGCACTTCTCTCTAAGAAGAGGATGGATGCCTGGAGGAGACTGGACCCTTGGTACTGCCTCTGCATGTCAGAAAATGCCAGCACCACTTGCCCTGTGCTGTGGGCTTTGTGTGCAAGCCGTGACACAGCGTGGGGGTCTATGGAGCACAACCACAGAGCTCTTGTTACATTGTAGCTAAAGGAAACCTCATGTAAGAGATTTGTAAGGCCATGACAAAGATTTTGCATCTCGGAGACACTGGTTCACTAGTTTGGTACACAAGAAACTTTCAGGCTAAACTCTGGTGATGTGTCCTGGCTCTCTGTAATATTCAGATCAGCGTGTGCATGTTACATGGCAAACATACAGATAGAACTTGATCTGCAGGAATAGAGATACTATATTGACTTTAATACTGACTGCTGCTGTGGTTCTTCTGTACTGCATCTCTTCCTTTATGGAATGCATATTTGACTCTAAAAGTGGCTGGGTAAAAATGTTCCCATCTGTGGCACCCTTCAGTATATTTAGTTGTTCAACTTAGTTCAGTCAATAAAGTATTCATTTTTTTTATATATATATATATATATATATTTTTTTTTTTTTTTAACTTAGCCTTTTAGAGCTGAGGTAGCAGACATTGTGAGGAGGCTTTTTGTTTTTATTCTCAGAAGCCCTGGAGGCTTTATAGTTGGAGTTGTGTGCTGCTGCACACATTTAGTGGTGGGAGTCACTTACAGATTTGTTCTTCCCTTGGTCTTTGACACCTTCATGCTGCTGCTTGATAAGCCTGACTAGTCACTTGGGCTGCTGTGCTGGTGATGTGCAATTGCCTTGCAGCTCTGCCTGTTCTTTATCACCTGTAATTATACCTCAGCAACTAAAATTACAACCCAATGCTTACATGAATGCAAATCATGGAAAAGGAAAAAAGTGATTGTCTGAAGTCAAACCAAGGAAGGCAGATGGTATCCTGGAGGCTTTTTAAAAGAAGTTTATAGTTTTCTTGAAAATTCTCATTGTCAAACTGTCTACTGAGATGGTAGAATAGGCATTTTCTTGGTGCTTCTGTTAACCCTGAGAGCTTACCCTGCAGGGTCTGTGAATAGATAGCTTAGCTCATATCTAGCAAAAACGCCTTTGTCCTGTTCTACCACACAGCAGCCTGATGTACTTTTCGAATATTCATCATCTACCTCTTGATCCATGGTTGATTAATTATGCAAAGTCCATTGTATTTGGGGAACTCCACTGTTATTGAAAATGACAGTGCATCCCCACTGCAGCACAGTTTATCAAACCTCTGCTGCCCAGTAGAGTTCTGAAACAAAGTCTCAGTCCTTGCATTCAAGACCCAGAAATGTAGCCAGGATGGTTGCTAAAAATGATGATGACAGCGTCAGCAGCTGTGGTCCACTAGGGCTCTGTATTACAAGGTGGAGCTCATCTGTAGATAAGATTAGAGAATAATCACCTCTAGAAAAGGAGCAACAACATAAGCATTATCAGTTTGTGTTCTAGGGTGTGAGGGTGGCTTTGTTTTGACCTTTTTCCAGCACAAACTCATAGCAACAGATCCAACTAAATCTGCTCAAGGTGTTTTCTCATTCTCCCTTCAGGGGAGAAGCAGTGTGATCCATGTTAGTTAGGTTTTCCTTAATGCAATCTCAAATGTACTCCTGTCCTGTGATTTTCATTCCATAAGAAACAAAATGGAGCAGAATAAGAGGACCTTGTGTTTGAAATTGAAAGCAGATTTATCTTAAAGAGCTTTTGATTTGCGGCTGTAGCAAAATTGTATTTGATATTAAAACATGTAGTCCTTTAATCTAAGAAAAAGACCCTGAGGTGAAGACAGTATTTCTTCATGTTGATGTTTGTTTTTTGTTTAATCTTGGAGTGTATTTTGTGTGACCTTTTTTCTTTTTTCATAGAGTATGGATTCTACACTTCACTATATTCATAATGATTCAGATTTGAGCACCAACAGTAGTTTCAGCCCTGAAGAAGAAAGAAAATCCAAAGTACAGGTAAATGACATGACTTCTGTTTTTTGTGCATACATCAGATAAGTGAAATTTTTTAATGTATATGAGAATTTCTTTTAAGTGTTTAATTCAGAAATTTCTCGTGTAATGTAGTTTCTATTAAGTATGGCCAACTTCTTAAATAAAGTAGTTTTAAAATATTCCATGTTTGCAGAGATAATGGTTTAATTCAGCAGTTGCTTCTGTTTTAATTGTGTATAGGAGATGACAGTATTTTTTTACATGAGAACAGTTGCCATAGACTTCCAGGCTTGATGTCATTTGGTTTCATTCTCTATGGAAACTATCCTGTAGTGGAAATTAGGTTTTTGAGGAAACACAATTTTTCCTTAAATGTTTTGATTAGAACTGTCCCCACCTCATTACAGCTTTTTGCAGAAAAGTTGTGGAAGTGTTTCATTAAGCTCTGTCTCTTTTTAATTTTTTCTCAAAAGGAATCAAACATTTGTTGTTATATATTTCAGTATTAAGTGTGCTGCCCTGCACCAGCTTGATTCCTTGAGTGGGAGCATCAGGCCCTCTTGTTGCTTACATGAGCCGAGCTATTCAGCAGCTGTGTTAAGGAAGTGCTCTTGTGCACCCGCTTGAGTAGAGTCAGTGCCTGAGATGAACTGACAACAGCTGAAGCAAAGATAGTGTTGAAGTCAACGCAAGGAGATTTTCCCATAGTTTTAGTTTAGATGCTGTCATATCTCAGAGTGAAGGACTGCTCGTCACCAGAGTCTTGGTCACTGGAGAAGCCTTTTCCTTCATGCAAACTGTGGAATTCAGAAGCAACATTGAACACAGTGTACTCTGCCTGCTCCTCTTCCTCACCTCCTCAAGGCATTTTAATTTAGTTTTCTTCTCTTCTTTGAGAGGAATAGGAAAATAATTTTTGAGCAAGTCTTGTCATTTGCTGTTCTGCCTGTTTTTATGGATGAGTTAAAAGGGTTAATTTGCACAGCCTACAAGTCTGAATGCTTGTACAAAAGTAGAATGTAGTCTTTTAAGTTCCTGCTATGCCTAAGCAGACAGTGATCCATCCACTCCTCTGTAATGTTGGTGTGTGTTTTCAAATAACCCCAGTCATGTCATTGTTTCTTTGGAACTTTTTGATGGCACTGAAATGCAAAACCTTTGCATTCGTATAAAGTGATTGTAATTAAATAATATTGTATAGTTGTTGGGGAAAAAATGTTCTTCTGATGGTGTGCCCTGGAGTTTTAGTAAGCCTTAGAGGATTTATTGAAAATAGTGTAAACACTCTACATTTTTCTTGCTGTAGGATGTTGTACCTCAAGCCTTGCTGGATCAGTATTTATCAATGACTGATCCATCCCGCGCACAAACAGTTGATACCGAGATTGCCAAGCACTGTGCCTACAGCCTACCAGGTGTGGCACTTACATTAGGCAGGCAGAATTGGCACTGTTTGAAAGATACCTATGAGACACTGGCATCGGACATGCAGGTAAGCTCAGGAACCTCTGACACCAGGTGATCTGAACCTTCATGATGTGACAATGAATAGTCTGAATTTCTCTGATGGTTTCTCTTGCTTACTGGGTGTTGGGTTGCTCTGCTTTTTCCATGGAGCCTTATGTTGCTGATATTAGTTATTCGTACAATGAATGGAAATGTAATTTTTGTCTCAGAGTGTCTGGTGCTCAGATAAAAGGGAGATGGGGCAATTTGAATGGGAAGTGAATCTCCAGTGGGAATGTGAGTGAGAAAGGGGTCATAAGATCTCGCCTGAGATCTTATGGCAGTGCTTGGATTCTCATAGGTATGAGAATCTGGGCTGTGCTGCTGTGCGTGAGCAGACATGTGCCCCTGCAGGCTATGTCTGGAACTCGGTGAGTCAGTCTCACACCAGGCCTTCTAGTGGCCTTTTGGTCCTGCATCCAGCTACTCATAAAGGAATAACATCACTATTGCCATGCAGCATTGCCATTTTAAAAACAAATACTGGGAATAGCAGCATTTTCCATGTCAGGTGGTAAGGAGATGACTTTTTTTTTGCATTTTACTGTTGGTTTAAAGTTGTCTCCCAGTCCTCCCATGTTTCCTTTTCTGGAGATGCTATTTTTATTTTTTTTAAAACATTCTCAGACTACTTCTCTCTTGCATTTACTGCTTGCTCTGTCAGAGCAGCAGTTCTCAGTGATATGTAGGGAGTAATTTTATACATGGCTATTGCTCATATTTTCCAGACTCTCTTGCATCCATTGAAAACAACCAGCTAATAAATTTAAAACATAAGTAAAAAGAAATTACCCTGTATTCAAAACCTTCTGGAGGTTATTGCCAGTCTAATCTGAATAAAGATGAACCACCAAACCAGGGCAAAAAAACAGTACACATGCTAATTGGAAAGTGCTGGCTAAAGAGCAGATGCCATTTGATCTTTAAAAATACTAATTTGAAATAGTTACTCTGTTAAACAGTGCCCCCTCAATTTAGCGTGAGTAAAAGCTCTACTGGTTCTTGGACTGCTGGGCATTTGATGTGGGTGAAACTTTACCTATTATGGAAGGTAAAATAGGCCAGCTGAAATGTTGTGGGGTATATATCTTACTCTATTTTGTAACTCGAACAAATGAGAGGGTAGTAGTATGGAACTTATTTACCCAAAAGAATTCAAAGGAAAGAGTAATATGTGGAAGAGTACTGATGTCAGGAATACTGTTTTCTTTCCCAAAACTTGGAAGATTATGCCTAGTTCCTTGATATTCAGGTAGAAGAAATGTTACCTTGTCATTTGTCCTCTCCTTTTTTTCCCCAAAAAATTTCCAGTTTTGTTTTCAATTGTTACATGAGACAGCACTGAATGTATTTTGAAGTACTGTAGCTTGACAGGAGTCCAGCTTGGATACCAACCCTCAAGTTAAATAGAGCACTTCAGATGATACATCAACAAAATTAATTTTTAAATTTATTTTTCAGTGGAAGGTTCGACGGACACTAGCATTTTCCATACATGAACTTGCCGTCATCCTTGGAGACCAGCTTACAGCTGGAGATTTAGTTCCTGTCTTCAATGGCTTTTTAAAAGATCTAGATGAAGTCAGGATAGGTGTGCTTAAACACTTGCATGACTTTCTGAAGGTATGTCTGTGTTCAACTCCGGTCAAGTGCAATTGCATATTTTGCACTTGCTTTTTAGCCTAACACTGGTGTGACTCTTTGTGGAAAGTCTTACAGGTGTCTGTTGAATATGAGTATATTTTGCAGGAGATCTGTGTTGCTGATACTTTCTTCTCTCTGAAGAGCCTGGTTTCTGCATATTCATTCAATATATAGGTGCTAGTGGATGATAGTAAGGGTAAGGGGTTTTTTGATGGCTCTAACCTCTCTATGCAGCTTCTCAAATTTCTTTAGATCAGATTTTGCTTTCAGTAGTGCCCCATGTGTGATTTTGCAGACTTAAGCATGATGAAGTTTAGCTCAGGAAAGCTACACTATTCCTAAAGTTTGTTTTATTTTAATAAAAGGAAACATTTCATTAGTTGTATTTTAAAGCTCTTGTTCTATCTGCTGATTGTTTATTTAAGTTTGTTTACTGTTACAGCTTCTTCATCTTGACAAAAGACGAGAGTATCTTTATCAGCTTCAGGAATTCTTAGTGACTGATAACAGCAGGAACTGGCGTTTCCGTGCTGAGCTGGCTGAGTATGTTGTTTTCTGGATGTTTGTTTTTATTGTAATGAATATTATAAAATCACAGAATAGATGATTTACAGTGACATTCTTAATTTCATTTTTAATTACTGGATAGTTCTTATCCTCCTTCACTTGTCTCCCTTGCTTAAAAATCCACAGTAGTTGTATATCATTTATATAATAGTTGGAACTTGAATGTCTTTTTCCATCGCCATATGTTGGAAACAGTACTCTTCCATAAAAAAAAGAAGCTGCCAAAAGAGAAGACTATATCTGGTTGCTCTTGAAGTCTATAGAAGTGTTCTGGCAATTTTACTTCAAGTTGCTGTATTCAATGAGTAGACTGAATTCATGACCATTAAAGAGAGGAGATGAGGGGAGTAGAGTGAGTAGCAGAGTAGTGACTTTGGACTTCATCTGGGCAGACTTAGGCTTTTTAATGGAATTGGTAGGTGGGTTTCTGTAGAAGGCAGCTATGAAGGGTCAAGTTGCTCAGGAAAGCTAGCGGAGGAAGGGGCTTATGAAATTCAACAAGGGACAGATGCCAAGTGGGGAAGGAAGAGCCTCTGACAGTGAGACAGACGGGGGACTGGCTGCCCTGGGGGCAGTTCTGCTGGAAGATCAAACCATCACAGAGGATGGTGATCTGAACAGGAGCAAGCAGCGTGTCCTGGCAGCACAGTCCTGGGCTGTGTCAACAAGTACACAGTCGATACACTGAGGGAAAAGATTAGCCTCCCCCTAGTCAGAACTCGTTAGATCTCATCTGGAGTGATGCACCTATACCAATACAGGAAAGATGCTTGATAAACTGGAACAGGTTCACCAGAGGGCCACCAAGTTGATCAAGGCTGCAGCACTTACCTTATGAGGAGACACTGATATCAGGGCTTCTCTAGCAGGAGTGATGGAAGAACATACAGTATGACTAATTACAATGTATCTTTTGAATTAAATTTTGAGAGACCTACTTTAACAACTGATGATTATGTTTTTGCTACATTTAAGTGTTTTGATTTAGTAACTACAAATCACTTACCTGTGACTGCTGGTAATGAGATGTTCAATGAGCTGTTCCTAACATGTCATGCCACTTCTTTTGACATACTTTGTACATGTCATGTACATATGTCATGACATATATCAGTGTCTGAATCCAGATGAAGTATTAATCAACTAATTAGAAATTGTAGCTGGTGTTAGGATCCCTGCCTTGTAAATACAACTTTGATTTCCTTGCCTCTCCCCTAGTTTTTCCTAGTTGGAGCTTGTGCAGCATTTTGCCATTATTGTGAGTAAGCTGCAATTTAAAATTCCCAAGTGACCCATAATCAAACTGATGGCATTGAAAACCAGACCATTTTACTTTTTAGTAACTGTATTATGGTCACATTGCATATTTGGCAAGTGTTGTCATATAAATGATCATATTCACAGTTAAAGCTACCTTTCTTCTTATTTTAATATACCCTGTTTGGTTCTTGTAGGCAACTGATCTTGCTTCTAGATCTGTACAGTGCCAGAGACATCTATGACTACTTGCGACCTATCGCTTTCAGCCTCTGTGCAGACAAGGTGTCTTCTGTCCGTTGGATTTCTTACAAGCTGGTAAAGCAGTCTTAAGTAAATTTCAGATTTCAAACTTCCAAGGGTTGGTGGTCAGAAGTAATTTTTGTACTTTTTTTTTTTTTCCTCATTTCTTCAAGGTTAGTGAAATGGTAAAGAAGCTGTACATGGCTTCAACATCAACTTTCGTGGTAGACCTCATGAATGAACTTGTTGAAAAGTTCTGTAAATGTCCCAAATGGTCTGGTCGGCAAACTTTTGTCTTTATTTGCCAGGTAAAATATTTTCTTTTACATCTTCTTGGTTTTGGGAGGGTGGTGGAATGAAGAGGGGATGAGCAGCTGGAACTCTTTAGCTGTCTATTGACACTATTTTAATGAATATTTGAGAACGTTGTTTCCAAGGGAATAGGTTTCATGGCTGTTTTCTTCAGTGTTGCTCCACAGATGAACCTGAATGCATCTTTAGCTTAGCTTATTAGCATCAGGTTGTCAAATTGGAAGTTTGATATCAAACAGATGCGTAGTTAAATAGTCCCTAAGCTGGGAAGCTGCTTGGTTACTTAGCACGATGTGAGATTTTTGTAGTATGCTGCAGTAGTCTGCCAATTGGTGTGGTGACCCTTTAGAAACCAAGTGCTAGGAGTTGCCTATACCTCCTCAGCCAGCTAGTGCAGCTTGGTCAAAACCAATGTATTTGCAGCAAAGTAAGCAGAAGAGTTCCAACTAGCTGAGGTGCCAAGAAAATAGTCACATTTGGAGCCTGTAGCAGAGGTGCACACTGGGAGCCAACATGACAGCTGCCCAAGGGAGACAGTTCTTTGCAGTATTTGGAGAAATGTGAGCTTTAAGCTTATATAGAGAAACATGTTTGGGTACAGCTAATGTTGTACCCAATAAACATCTCAATGTTTATCGAGATGGACCATTCTCATCTTAATATAGTACCTAGTTAAAACAAAGACTAAATCAATCTTTAAAAGATTTGGGAATGTCTTTTACTTTTCTTCCCTGTTTTCAAATGATACAGTGATTAATGAAAATAAGGAAGTTGCCAGACTTTATATTAATCAAGTGGGCTTCTAACTGAGCCTGAATTTCCTCAACCCTAACTTGCTTGATTGTTTATGACTTTGTGCTAGAATGCATTGTACCTTATTTTAAAGCTTTGTGGATACTACCTGCTGGATTTGTGCTATGAAGGTAATAAGATCTGTTAGCTCTGATTATGTGTTGGGAATTTATCCTCACTGTGCTGAAATATGATGAAACTGCTTCTGTCTTCTTGCCAGACTATCAGTGAAGATGACTGCCTGCCCATGGACCAGTTCGCTGTGCATCTGTTGCCACACTTATTACACTTGGCATCTGACAGGGTTCCAAATGTTCGAGTCCTGCTTGCAAAAACGTTAAAGCAAACTCTTTTAGAGAAAGGTTAGTGGTCAGAAAGCATTGCAATGGACTGACTGCATATTCCTCTGTCCCTCCACTTTCCTATGGTCAGCTGGGAAAGAAGGAATGACTTCAGATGAGGGTTGCTCTGGCTTTTACATTCTCATTGGTGTGGAATGTTACTTTGGCTGAGATAAAACCAGGAACCTTGTTGTAGTATCAGAGCCACTACTGTTGTGTAATGGGGAAAAAAGAGTTCTTGCTTATATGCCATCCTGTTCTTTTGGTACCATTTTCCCTGAATGAGCTAGTTTCTAGAGGTATCATCAGGTCTTAATAAAGAACTAGCAACTGTGAAGTTGTTGAGCAGTGCCTTTTGTTTGGTTTAAAAAAACCCCACAACTGTTCATCTTCAGTGCAATAAGGATAAAAATGAAAAATCCCTCCATACAAATCCACTATCTGTTTTCTCACTGGGGAAGAAGAGACGGCTGCTGTTTTGTTTTTTATGGTAACAGTGGGAAGAAAGTTTCTCTGGAGTCACTTCAGGGAAATTAGACATGCAACTTTCATATTGCAGACTTTGCTTAGGAAAGCATCCCCAGTGCATAGCAGAGTCAGCAGTGCTGAGATTCCAAAGCACTGTAAAGGAAAACAGCATTAGAAATATTATGGTATTTTATAAACAAGCAGAGTGTCCACACTTGACATATGTCATCAAGTTCTGGTCAGGGTCTTCCTCAAAACTGTACACTGGGTGCTGTTGCTGGCATAGAAAGAGTGAAGAAAACACTGGACAACACCAAGGATGCCAACACAGTGAGAACTGTTTCTAGCTGCCTTGCACTGCTGGAGACACTGAGTAAGCACGTGTGGGCAGTTAAGATGGATTGATCAGCTGATGTGCAGTAATTTATCTTCTGTTAACTGTGCCAGGGGCTGTCACTGTTCTTCCTGTTATCATATAGGTATTGGTATTCACTTTTCTGTTGTCCTTGTTATTTTTGTGTTCCCTGCCAGGATGGTAAACCTCCATTCTGCATTGTCACTATGTAAGCTTATAATACAGGCAGTCTTCACCTCAAAGATGCATATATGATTAGAGATGGTGGATAGATTAGGAAAGGCAGATTTAAAAAATACTTTCAGATGTTTTAAACCTCAGATCTAAATTGCCTTCCTCTGAGCTGTCTGTACACTGTTCCTATGCAACTTGTGTAGTTCATGAAAACTGTTGGAATAGTTCTGATGGATGCTGGAACTTCTTCCACTCTTACTTGATTTTATCTTACTTTTATTGTTTGATAACTAATGGGCAAGCCTGCCAGTGAAATGGAGTGCCATGGCCATCCCTCCATCAGAAATGTAAGACACCCTGGAGTCTCATGCAAGTTTTTTCTTCCTCTTTGGTCATGGAGTCTGTCGTGCTGACTTCAGTACTGAAGGCACATATCAATCCTCTGCTCTTACCAGCACTGTTGGAGAAACTATGCTCTGGAACATGGAATGATTTTATTTTTTTTTTTCAAGGTGAATTCATAAGTATATTCAGAACTGTATTGTGTGCCTGCTCAGATATTCCAGTTTGACTACACGTGTGCACTGTCTCATGGGAGTCTTGAACCTTGTGATAGTATGCTGAGGTTTGCATTGGAGTATCTGCCATATTTTCCTCAAATAAGTCTTGTGCATTTTTGTCTCTACAGAATATTTTCTGAATTCTGCCAACTCTCATCAAGAAGCTGTGGAACAAACAATTATGGCTCTTCAAATGGATGACGACAATGATGTCAAATACTTTGCAAGCATACACCCTGCCAGCACCAGAATTGCAGATGATGCCATGAGCACTGCTTCATCAACTTACTAAGAAGTTCTGAATGTTGCTATAATTAAAAAAAAAAAATTAAACAAACTATCCTCAAATGCTTCTAAAATGGTTGATTTAGGACAGCCTCTTTGGAAGGAGAGATTTCTTGCCAGATTTAATAGGTGGATGTTATCTAAACCAGGGATTTTAAGTCAAGAAAAAGTAAACATACCTGTGTCAGCTTGACTTTAGAAAAACATTGCTCAGAGGATTATTTTTGCCACCGAAGCCTTAAATCTTCTGTCTTCCTGAACAAATGAAACTTGAATTGGCAGATCATTTTCATGGTAAAAAGGATGTGATTTCCAGAGACCTGCATTGTTTCTCCTGAGGAGTTAACTTAGCAAGTATTTTCTGTAGCAACTGATAGATGAAATGGCCAGAAAGGCACATTTATACCGGGATGTAAGACCTCCAGTATTAGCGCTAAAAGTTTTTATCATTCAAGGACTTAATCTGTGTGCAGCTGGGCACACCCTTAAGTGGGAATAGCTTTCATGTTTGTAAATGGGGAAAAGTAGAAATTTGGATTTCTCTTAAGGGCTCAGTGCTAACACTAAACTAGAATTTGATTTTAATCCTTAAATGCAGCATATTGCTGTACTCATTAGTAGAAAACTTTGCTGAGTACCTGTGTCCTAATTATTTTCATGCTGGTCATGACCTAAAGGAAATTTATTAGCACATGTACTTTAAGTCAGGTATTTTTAACTTGATCATGATCAGCTCAGAGGTGCAACTTTTTTCTTCATATACTGTACATATCTGTGAGCCTCCTTGGAGTGCTGCAGTCTTTAATCATGTTGTTTAAAGCTGTTGTGATACAAGTTGTTCTCTACTTGTCCAAATAAAATTTATTAATAAGATTGAAAACAATCTTGTGACCTTTTAAGACATTAAATGAATAAGTTTGAAATTTAAGTGGCTTTTTTTTTTTTTTCTGGTTCTATATGCTTGACAGCTGTTGCAGGTGAAAGGGCTTTGCTTCATGATTGTGAAGAGTTTTGCATTTCGAGGTGTACTTTGGCTGTGTAATTGAGGTTTTGCTAGATTCTCTTTCAAACATCCCTGTTGTGCTTGGGAACCTGTCACTCTGGTGTGAAATGTTATCTTTGCTGAAGAGAGTCTGAATATCCACCTTGGTCCAGCTTTACAGGAAACTGTGAGCTCAGACTGCCCTTTATCTACCTTCAGTCCATTAACTGCTTTCATTTCCTCTCATTTAAAATGGCTGATACATTATCTTCTGTGTCTTCCAGAAGCTTAAATCACCTTTTCTCCAGCCTGCTGAACCTGAAGTATGTGAAGCTTATTTTCCTGACTAGGAAGAAATGGCTATAGGAGCTTATCTTTGATGTATTTTAGCAGAACATTTTAATTTATCAGTCAGGCTCCTGGTACCCTGGCAGGTCAGCCTCATGCAGGCGTCTTTTTTGACTCCATTTTCTTGGGAAAACTGATTTTTCTGCACTTTTTTCTCTATTAATTAGAAAGTTGCTGTTTACTCCCCAAAGGCCTGCTTTTCTACTCCCGAGCATGGCCTTGGAAGGTGATTAAGATAGAGAGCCATCTCTGCCTTGAAGCTTGGTGGGTTTGGGTTTTGGTGGGGCTTTTTGGGGGGTTTTTTTGCTTGTTTGCTGGGAGTTGTTTGGTTGCTTTTTAAATTATTCTGGGGGGGACTTGGTTTGTTTTGGTTTTGGGGTTTTTAAAAAAGATTTTTCCTTGTCCCTTTCCAAAATCAGTTCAAAATTTGAGAAGGCAACTATATGCCCAGGGCAGAAGTTCCTGTTGTATAAGTAATATTCTCATTAAGTTTTTTGTTCCTCATGTTCTCTGATAGTTGTTCAGAAATCACGTGCAAGTTCCTAGAGGACTAGGCAGTGTGACAGCACTGTGTCTGGGTGACAGCAGCTTGTCAGAAAGCAGTGAGCTCTTCAGGCAGAATTTCTGAGCTCTCTCCCTCTCCCAGGCCATATGATTCCTGTTGTATAAATACACATTGAAGTCCAGACAATTTCTGCATTTTGTTCAGGTACATAAATCATTTTGGTTTTAGCCTCAGTGTAACAACAGTTGTGTTTTAGTTGGGTCAAGTGTGTGACCCCTGAGGTGGATGGGATCAGCTTTTTTTCAGATCAGAGGATGCTTCAGGTCATGTTCCAACTGTGAATGGAGTGCAGTATTCACTAGAGGAGTACTGGGTGTTGGAGTCCTAGTGTTTGGAGTCCAGAATGAATGTCCCAACACAATTCCTTCCTGTACTAATGTACTGTTCCATTAGGCCAGTAAAATGAAGCATTATCTCTGATCCCTTTAGGTATTTTCTATTAGTTAAAGGTAAGACACCTGTAAGTTGAAAAATGAGACAGATCTTCTGGTTGCTTTATTTCTTTCTGCTCTGTATTTCTTCAATACTGGGGTACAGGCCTGTGAATTTGAGGGAGAGTTTGAAGCTTTTCCAAAGCAAGACTGAATGGTTACAGTTGCAGAGTGCTGAAATTCCCCTGGCCTGTAACAAATAAAGATCATCTTCAGGGAAGAGGATCCCTTCCTTTTTTTTTTTTTTTTTTTTTCTTCACCCAACACATCGTGGATCTGCCAGCCTCTTTTCTGCTTCATTTGGTGATTCCCAAGAAGTGAAAGGGAAGGAAAGACTTGCTTTATTCTTAGCATTGCCCATGAGCATCTGCAGCCTAAGGGATGTGGTCTCTATTGCTTAACTCTGATAGAGATTTTTCTCATGCTAGCAGTGCTAGCAGTGTCAGTAATTCAAGCTTCAACTTGTCGCTAAGGATATGGGGTTTGGTGAAATGTGCATCTCAGTTCTGAGTGGTGAAAAAAGGAGCTAGTTTTTCTGTGGGGCAGTGTCTGGGAACACTGCCAAAGATCCTGGTGAATTCCCTTGTGTGTGTCTTCCCTGAAGAAAGACTCGAGTTTTGTATCTCAATTAATTTATCTTTTGGTTAGAATTTCTTGAGCAGAAAGTGAGGTGGCTCTTGTATCATCGAATCATCATCTGTTGTTCCATGGTTTCCCAAGACCAATATCAGCTCTACCCCTGCCTTTTTGGTAGAATACCAAATCAGCCCTTCACGAGCTATTTTTGACATTTTCCATTTAATCTCTTGGCTTCCTCATCTTAGAGCTTCTTCATGGGAAATCCCTTTTTTCCTATGTCCTGGTTACAGCACTGCCTGCCTTTCTGGTGCTGTTCTTCACAGCAGTTTCTCTGTCTTTGGTTGTTCCTCCCCAGAGACCTGTCAGGATTTGGTAGGGCTGTTTCCTCACCACGCTTCATGCAGATTTTATGCCAATAAAACTGGCAAATGTCTGGAAACCTCTAGAGGTTGGTTTGCTTTTAAGCAAGACATGATTAATGCTTAGAATTCAGTTTGCTGTTTGACATGTTACAGACAGGTGTCGCACAAATTCCTGGCCCTGTGGACAAGACCCTGTATCTATTAGGCATGCAGAACAGCAGGATAAATTCAGCCCAGCTGAAATGAATGTTTGCATGGGCTTGGCAGCCCTGCTGTGCAGGCTTAGGTCTGGCCATGATGGCTTTCGTGTTGGGTCAATGGATGGTGCCTCCTCTGTTGTTATGTACTTGTTAGTGCTCACCCATTGGGGTTCCGAGATGGCTGATTGGAATTGGTAGCGGATGGGCAGAGAGGGGAGAAAGGTGAAGTCTGTCTGTGGCTCTGGCATGCTGTTGTGCTGTGGCTGGGTTCCTTCCCATTGGCAAGGTCTCCTTTTGTTCCCTTGTTCTTTGGTGTGGAAACTTGGGTGCAGAGCTCGTGTTTTCTGACCTGGTTTCAGCCTGGGGATGTCTGTCTTGTTAGGATGGGAAGAGGAGTCTGAAACAGGCACATGGGCCATTCTTCTCTCATGTCAGTTCTTCTGATACTGATGGGAAAGGCTCATCTTCCTATCTGTGCTGACATTCAGACAGCATTGAAAATACATTTGAAGTAATTAATCTTTATATGCAGAGTTAGAACATACTAATAAACTGCTTTAAAAATGTTGGACTATGACAGGAAACATTTAATATGTCCGTGATCTTTACCTCACAGCTGCACCCTCCCATTCCCTGGTGCTTTCTAACTCCATCTTTTAGTTTTACTTAATTTTTACTTTTTACTTACATCAGAAAAATTAAAGAGCCCAAGGCAATGGGATTGGTTTTGGGATCAGTTGCTATAGAGTATGGACTACATCTAGCAGATTTAAAATGCACTGTGACTTAGCAACAATGTTTAAACTTCTTACAGCCCTCTGATCATGGTCTGCTCGAAATACCGTTTCTGCAGAGGTGTAGCAGTGTTTCTGTATGGGAAATGTTGTAAAAGGATCACCTGCAGGTGGTTTTGAATCCTAACTGTAAAAAGCGAAGGTACTGAGCACACTCTGCATGTTTTTTTAACAAGAGTGCTGAGAGTAGAGAGTCACTGTTGGAACATGAAAATAAATTTCAGTTATTTTTTAGCCAGCCCCAGTGTCCTGTGTAAGAACACAGATAAACTTGTTGAGTAAGGTGGCAACAACCAAAAGCTCAAATGGGGGCTGGGCCATTTCTCTTACTGGTCCTTTATTTCACAGTTGTTTCTTCTGGTCTCTTGACTGAGGGGTTTTATGTTTTGTTTTGTTTTCCATCCCCTTCTGGATTTTTGTGCCTTGTTGTTTCCTCCAAACAGCACTGCCAGCAGAGATGTTCTACCCCTGTCTGCCTCAAGGCCCCACACCATGATGAAACAGCCAGTGGCTCACAGGACTGGGGTGAGTTCTGTGTGAGGGAGGGTGCAGCAACAGGAGCTGATCAGGAATCCCAGGCAGATGTCTTCCTTGTGGGCAAATGGTGTTCTTTGATGCAGAAATCTCAGGTGCAGTATCCCCATCTGTCAAATCAAAATGCTTAGGCTGTTGACATGCCCAGTCTTCTGCTAAGCAAGGCTGTGCTGCCAGCTCCCTTCCCCCTCTGGAGGAGAGCGGTAGGCTGTGGGCAAGGGGGCAGTGCTGTGGTTCCTCTCCTGAACTGGGGAGCCCAGCAGAGAAGAGGGGTTTGGGAAGGGAAAGATCCATGCTGTCAAGTCCCAGCTTGCAGGGGGTTGGTTTCCCTCTAGTGGCCTCACTGCATTCCTCTGGAGGATGCAGCAGCCCTGATGGGGACATGTGGAAGAGCATCTAAGAATATCTAGGGAGGAGTCAGCTGACAAGTCAAAATCATAGAATCACAGAATGGTTTGTGTTGAAAGGGACCTCAAAGATCATCTAGTTCGAAAACCCCTGCCACTAGACCAGATGGCTCGAGGAACAGCATTAAAAGTTTTAGGATGCATCAACCTTTTATCTTGGCCTTTTTCCTGATGTCTGCCCTCCTCCTCCGTTCCCCACAGGTCTCCCTCTCAGAGTTAGCAGACGTTGCAGCAAGGGCTGTGAGCTGCTGTTAGGGCTCTCATTGAGTGGGAGGATAGGGCCAGGGCAGGTCTCGGGGCATGCAAGGGCTGCTCTCACTGCCCTGAGCCATCACTTCTCTCTACTGAGAACTCTGGTGTTTTGCAGTTCAGATGGGGATTAATGGTGCACAGTTTTCAGTGAAGGTAAGTCAGTCTGGCATTTTGTCCAAGGGGTCTGACCCAGAGGTTCAGCTGCTGCACTCAGCACATACAAGGTGTGCATTGTTGGAAAGGGTCTTATTTTGTCCATTTTGCTTTAGGTTATAGGTGATTCAAGATACACGTGGACTTCACAAAGGTGGCTGCTGTGCAGGGGTTGTTGGTACCATGGGTGGCCATCGGCTGCGTGCTTAGATTGCATTGTAGGGCCCTGGGGACGGATAAGGCAGCTTATAAACTGACGCACTCAGATTATTGCATTGTGATTCTTCTCCTCTTTCTTTGAGATTGGTTTTGGCTTTTTATTTGCAACTGGCAAATTATTTGCAGCTGCTGCAGGCAGGCTCTGAAATCACTACAGCTAGTGTGGTTTCTTTCCACCACAAGCACTTCAAGTGCTGCTGTTGGGGGGGCATGGCTGCTACTGGACTTGCGGGGCTGCCAGACCCTTTTGTGGTTATTGGGCCAGGAAACACTGCTGCCTCTGGGCAGTGGCAGGGCGAGAAGCTGAGGCCTCCCCAGCTGCTCTTGCAAGGCATTTTTTTTGCCCAGGGCTGAGGTGGTGGCTGCCTGAGCTGCCTGCCCCTGGGGCCTCCCTGGGACTATCAGGCCTCACTGCACTCCATGTGTGTTTGATTTGGCCAGCATTGACTCAGACTCATGATTCTAACTGCAGGAGTTGTATCAGTAACTGTTTATCATTGGACATATCACTTGAAAGAACATGAAGGAAAATTTCAAAGAAACAGCCTTCAGGTGTTTTGAAACTAAATTTTTGGTTACAGTTGTGTTACTGCAGGAGCAGCAGTTCCACTACCATTTCAGTGACAACACAGTTGAAGTGCGCTGCAGGAGAAAGAACAGTGCTTGTGTGTTGGATGTAATTATGTGAATAAAGAGGATGGATTTTACCTTCGCAGCTGAAATAGCTAGTAGTGATAGAAACAAAGTCTTAACTTAGAATCATAGAATGGTCAAGGTTGGAAGGGATCTTAAAGATCATCAGGTTCCAACCTCCCTGCTATGAGCAGGGACAGCTCACCCTAGACCAGGCTGCACAAGCCTCATCCAGCCTGCCCTTTAACACCTCCAGGGACTGGGCTTCCACAACCTCCCTGGGCAACCTATTCCACTGCCTCACTACCCTCATGGTGAAGAATTTCTTCCTGATGTCTAACGTAAATCTACCCTCTTTCAGTTTAAAACCATTACCCCTTGTCCTACATGTTTCATTTGATTAAATTAAGCTTAATCGTCAGCTGGGTTATGGAAGCTTTCTGTCCTATATGATTGTAGACAATGTTCTTTCAGAAGAGAGCTCTTTAGAGAGCCTGGTTTCATTTTTCATATGCACTTCTCACATGCAGGTGGCTACCACAGAGGATCTACATTATGACGTAAATAAATTAGAAACTATTTTCAAATGGCTGTTGAATTTATTTGCTTGATAAATACAATCCTAACAAAATAAAAGTTAACCGATATTAAGAGATTTGTCTGAAGAACATTAGAAAAATCCATGACAATTCAATAGGAATTAGTGTGAATTAAACAAACAAAAAAGGTTTAAATATTGCCAGCAAATATAAAATGTATGTAACGAAGGCAAGGGAGAATGCTTTAGTTTACATTTGTCATCTGACCACATTTTCTGTTTATAAACTTTTTTCCAAATTTTAAAAAAATACTATGCTGTTTTCTATAACATATCAAAGCATTATTTGTACAAAATCAAATAATGGCCAATGATTCACAACAGTGCAATAGATAAAGAACACAACCAAGTCCAACAGGTGCTGAAAATAAATATCCAGATTAAAAAATAAGCTAGGCTATATGCACGCTGTGGAGTTTGCTGTCAATAAAGGAACTGATGGATGAGGCTTGTGAGTGTATCTGCCTGAAACATTAAATGGCCCTTAAGTGCCAGGGGGGCTGGAGGCTTCTGAGGGGTACAAGCAGTAAAACAGCTAAACCAAAAGCAAGTCGCAGGTAGGGGGTGTTTTGTTGGTTTGGGTTGTTTTTTAAAAAAAAAAACAAGAAAAGAGGCTATTGCTGAACCCCCAGTGCCCCCCCCCCCCGGCCTCTCTCTTCACCTTACTTGGAAAGCATGTGTGACTTGCATTTCTGCAGAGGGGAAATGCGATATTGCTTGGTCAGGCAGAACTGTCTTAAGTGATATAACCCATCCCCATCCCTGCCTAAAGCATTCATCAGTGGCTTTCTCCAAAGGACTGGAACATTTGAAATGGCTGAAGAAAAAGCTCTTGGCTATATGGCAGCAGTGTGAAAGCCTGTCTTAGGTAAGATGAAGGTGAGCTACCAATGAGCAAGTGGGTTACCTAAATCACTAAAGGATATAAACAGCTCTTGATGAACATTTCCATCATACAGGGACATAAATAACATCTCAGGTTTTTACATTTATTCAGTACATCTCAGAACAAAAATGAAGCTTAAGGGCATGTTAGGTCAACATGATACCTGGCAGTCTCCCACCTTCTCAGCCAACCCAGAGTAAATTTAAAGCTCCCTTGTATATAATCTGCATCAGAAAGGTATCAAAGGCACAAGCACAAGTGGCAAGGTTAATAAGCAGAAATAATGGTGAATGAGGATGAACAGATTCACAAGGCAAATCATTAGTAAGTGTGGGTGCGTTTCTTTTTATTTACTGAAAATGAGACCTTCCGATTCTGCTCCAATGAATGTAAATAATGATTTTGGTCTAAAATAAAACTGTTATTGAATTATTTTAAATCACCTGAAGGAAACCAGTCTTGAAATACTCTGATACTAACTGGAAAACTCTTCTGGCCTCTCCAAACTCACCTGAGTCTGATGAGCAGAAGCCACAAGTATTAGAGACAAAAGTCTCCAGGGCTTAAAAGAAAAGTTTCTTTACAGAATGTACACAGCCAGCGATAATTTGTGCAGCTTGACTCAAATTACAGTAATTTGCACAGTTCAGTTGTTTTTCTGCAAATCCAAGGAGCCAGATCAAATTGGAGTTTCTTTCCTGTCTTTACTTGGCGATGGCTTGACTTGCTGCTCCTTGCTTGCTTTTGGCTGCTCTTTGGCTGCTTTTGTCTCCAGGACACTGTCTCTTTGCTGCTGAGAAACATTCCCACGTTTTTCTGGCTCCTCTTCTTCCTGCACCTGCTGCTCTGACTTTGCCCGCTGCAGCAGCCGGAGCTGCACTCGCAGCTCTATGATGGCCTCTCGCTCCTCGTGAATCGCTTGGTTCAGGTGATTGTTCTTTATCTTTTAAGGAAGGAAAATAAACATCAGGGCTCCTTCTGACAAAGCAGCACTGCAGTGAGGGGGGCAGTCAGCACTGCACAGCCAGGCTTTGCTGGTAACCCAGACACAACAGTGATGGCAAACAGAGCACGTGGGTTTCACGCCTGGGCAAAAACTGATGCAAAATACCCCTTTGCACATATGCAAACATCTCTGCACAGACTAAATCAAGTCACCACCAAGGAGCAAAGTACCAACTAATATTAGAACTGAAATCTTACCTCCAGTTCCTCATTCTGCCTCTGCAAATCTTCCAGGATGACCTGCAGTTCCTCCTCATCTTCACTCTCACTTTCACTCTCAGAAGAGTATTCCTCAGTTTCACTTCGGCCATGCTGCTGGCGACTGAAAGAGCAAGGACAAATCAGTTTAAACACCCCAGTCTGCTACAGCTCGAGCAGCATCAACAAGTTACTTACATCCACTGAGCAATCTGAAACTGTTTTAAGAACAAAATCAGTAATTTCCTTTCAAAGTTGAATCTAACAAACATATCCTTTCCTAGGGGGATTTTTTTAGTGCACAGGGTCCTTTAGGCCCTAATTCCATTATCATACAAACAGAAAACATCCTGAAAGGCCCAAAGCTGCTGACATTTCAATAAAAAGAGGCAGATTTCAAATGTGAACTTTTACGTGTAGTTTACAGTATTATTTCAGAAGAGCATGTATGTACTGTGAATCAGAGGGGGCTCGCCTGCCAGGGGCCCTGGTGTAGGCAGTGTCCCTTTTACCTTTGTATTTCAGCTATTTCTGCTCGGAGCCGATCTATTTCTTCCTTCTCTGAGGCAATCTGTCTCCTCAGAAACTGCTCCATGGCCAGCAGCTCTTCTTGTTCTGTTAAAATCTCGTTCTCCTGCAATGATCAGTTAGTTCACTTCAAGCCCTGACTTCATTTTCTATAGGAACATATGAAAAATATAAGATGATGCTGTTCTCTGAAATACATTCATCCAAGTGGTAAGGATGCCTGCTTTGAACTCCGATTCATCAAAGACCTCAAAGCAAATGTAGTTCAAAACCAACAATGTCTGTTTGGAATCCTCAAGACGATTGCTGTACTGAATAATTGTGGAGATGACACCAAATTCTGGCATATTTGGCTGACTATTCCCTTAAATCACAGGGGAAAGATCTGGCTAACCAGTAAAATAACTCCAAAAATGGAATTATAAAATATGTCTTTGAAGGTAAATATAAGGAGGAAAGTGCAGTGGAGAGATCAAGCTACTGAGGGAAGCAAAGGAAAGGAAAAAAGCCAAAATAGTTGCCTTACTTCCTTTGATCAGCAATAAAACAGTTAATGGTATTAAAAACTGTTAGATTTATAAGTGCTTTCTAAGTAACCAGAAAGGCTACCTTTATTTTGCTGCCCAGTGTCTCCTTTCTGCTGTGAACAAGGGTTACTCAGCTTTGGGTTCACTCTTGCAGTCAGCATTCCTTCCCTGTTTTATTTGCCATTAAAGTCTTGGATTTTAATAGAGACCCCTTTAAGCCTTCAATTTCCCCATTGCATTGGAAGCAACAAAAGAGTGTTTAATATTTCTGAAAGATATGGAACAAGAAAGTATCAGCAGACAAACAGGTAAGTGCCTGCCATCTACCTGAGCCAGCAGAATATTTATAACTTCTTCGTTCTCATTCATTTCTTCTTTGGAGACATCCTCCTTTGAAAGGCTAGCAATTTCTTGTGCAATTTTTGTTTCACACTCCTGCCAGAGAAAGAGAACAACTTCTAAAAGGACAGCTTTCCCAGTCACTCTATTTACTGTAAGAGATTTTTTTAAGCCTATTATTTTCAGAATCTAGAATCATGTTTTCAGCAAGAAAATGTTATGTGAGACTCATGACAGTTTAAACAAAACAACAAAAATCTTCTGAAGTTTGTTAACCTTCAGTTTTCCAGTAATTCCTCTTGGTACTCCAGGACACACTGTTTTAAACATAGAATGAGTTACAGGCTACATCAAACACTAAGTTTTTAATAATAATTTCTTTTTTTCTGTAACAGCTGTGAAGGACTGTGAAGCTCTTGCTGTCCCTGGGGCAAGCAAGCTAATCAGAAAATGCAATTGCTTGTCAAGCCATGCACAGCTAAGATGAAAAAAATCTGCAATGAGAAGATGAAGAGTGGTTTGACCTACCTGGGTGCCTCTACATTGTCACTGATTAGAGAGCCATGATTTAGATGTCTGGCCAACAAGTAGAAAAGTTACCCACCTGTCTCTTAGCTTCTCTTAGTTTCCTCTTAAGAGCCGTTAAAATTCTTTGCACCTCCCAGAGTCTTTCTTCTTTGGATAAGTCTTTTATCCCTGCCTGCAAGTCTCTGTGTAAACAGTTCAGTAGGAACTCCTGGAAATATTGGCAAAGAAATTAGAGTCTTTAAGATATCTTAGCGGAACAGACTGAAAAGAAAAATATTTTTGGCTTCATAGCAACAGGCCTAGAGTTCTGCTTTTCAAAGCCTGACATGTTGACCAACAACATGTGTTAACATACACTCCAGGCATGATCTAGAACTAGTTGAAGAACAATATTAAAGGGACCACACTCTTAACATGTTTTCCTAACCTTCCTCACATGATAGGAGTATTGAACTCTTGTCATATACTAAAAGAGTGCGTTACAAGCTTATGAGAATTTACGACCGAATGTATAAAAGCCAGGGCACAGAAAAACAGAAAAACACTAAAGTAATTGCCAACCTGCCGCCTGATTTCTTCTTTGATGCTTTCTTGTGTTTCTGGAAGTGCTGGCATTGTTGCCATATTTGACCAACGAAGAGGTTTTGTCACCTGCTTTAGGGTCACATTCCCAAAGAACTCTTGAACATGTGTAAAAAATACATACAGGACACGGTTGCTGATCTGCAAAAAAACCAGCACAGCCTTTACTATGCCTTTCTGTGAGTCCTAGTTGTGTTTGTCCAAAGAGACTCAATTCTGGATTAAAAACGGCAATTAAACGACCCAGTGCTGACCTCAAGGAACCACTTCGCAGTCTCTCTCACCTGTGTATCCAAGGCATTTTCATGCCAAACTCAAAATTTTCACAGGCCTTAATGCACCACAACTATTTCCATCTCTGGTGGACACAGAAATGTATTATATCTTTCTTTTTACTCATGTAAAGGTAGTGCCAGCAATAGGCAACTACTTTCCCTCTCCTCCCCCAAACTGTAAATATTTTCTACAACTTCTCTGTCACAATTTAATACAGTAGAAACAGTAGTTTGAAAGAAGCTGCTACTGCATTCCTTGTTTCGACATGAGACAGAAGCAAGTATTTGTTTTTATATTTTATCTTCCCTTAAAATTCAAAAGTTTATCCTGAAAGAAAGATTGGAGTTTTGTCACCACCTGCATTTTAATTGCTAAAAATCTACTTCACAAAACATGATTTGGCCTGTATTGTTTTACATTGTTACTTCTTTTGTTAGAATGTGTCTGGAACAGCCAAACAGAAGAGAACACCCAGCCCTTTTGCTACTGGGCCTCCACCAAGACTTCATTATAAAGCCAAGCAGTTCTAAAGTGTGGGTTTTCTTCTAGAAGTCCCACACCCAATGATGCCATGTTTCCATTATGCACAGGACTAATTCTGAGCTGTATTTAAATTACATATTGCCAAAATGTTTATTAAGGCATTAATTAATCCAGAAACCACAAAATCTTACTGGAAAACTAAGTCAGTTGTTTTTGCCCAGCCATTTGACTGCAGACACCAAAGCCATTATCCTCAAGTCATGACTGCACCAGGAACATCTCTTTGCAGGACAGTGTTCACTAGCTTGATATTAAAATTAAGCAACAATACAGCCTTCACTAAAATCACTGAATCACAAGCCCACAAAAATTGTGTATCTGCATGAATTACTAGGTGAATTAAATACTGAATTACCGGGTGAATTAAATTACTTCACAATTAGATCAGTTCAGAATTAAAGCACTGAGAGGGGTCTTTGTAATATTCTCATAATAATAACCCAAATATCAGACCCATAGCATGCAAGCTTACATTTAGAAAATATTTTGTTCTCTCTCTCCCAGCATTTTAGGGTTCCCAAAGTATAAAGAGAAGCTGCACTTGAACTTAACTGTATCAGACAACACACGATTCCTGCCTGCAAGAGAATTCCTACAAAAAAGTCTTTCTTGGGCTGAAGCTCTGCTCCAAGACTTGCTGTGTGGTGCACATACCTGGACAGTAGGACTGAGCACTATAGAAATATTCTGGATGTTCATTTTTGTTTCCAGTTCCTTTGCAATAACATGGTCCATATGCACAATCAGCCAAGAAATTAGGAGATGGTTACACTCTGGCAGCTCTTTCAGCAACCTCTGGCACTCCTGCACTTTCTCAGCTTCTGTGCTCTTTCCACAAGCATCTTCAAAGCGGGGCATGAGCTCTTTGGTAAGCAAATTTTCAGGCAGTTCTCGTAGGTACTGTTTCAGCAAGCTGGCTACTGTATTGGGCTCATATTCTTCCAGGTTGGGAGATTCTTCTCGATCGTAGGCTGCTTTTAGCTCATCAACTTTCGATTTTATTCCTTAAAATATTTAGACCAAGAATTAAAGAGAAATCTTCAACTGTACATCTATAATAGTTAAAACTTTTCTTAGATTAATTTATTTCACCTCTCCTTACAATTTAAGCTAATTTGAGGAACACCTTTCAAAGGATCTCCACATGTAAGAAAGTTAAAATCATGACTCAAAAATTACGTGATCAGTGCTTCTAAGAGCACTGACTACTACTATGAAGCGAAAACACAGCACTGCTGAAGTTCTGAATCAGACCTGGCGCCAGCATTCCCTTTCATCAAGGAACATGAAATAAGGTGAGGAAGGGTAGGGGAACCTAAGATCAATTGTGTATTTGCATTCTGAGCCTTTCAGGCTGTTCAGCCCTAAGCCAAGCAGCAAATATGTTATCAGCTGAAATACTGTGCAACAAGTTCTACCTATAACAGCTTTCCTCTGTCCAAACAAACCCCACATTTTTTAGTTTCCAGATTTCCAGCTGGCCCTCCTCAGTGGAGAAATCTCACACAGGATTCTTGATTTGACACACTGCATGAATAGAAGTGTGTTCATGTAATTAATCAACTCAGCCAAGCTTTTCTGTATGGTGATTTTATAACTCGGTGACGTTCCCATCTTCCCAAACTCAGGGAAATTTCATTCTTCAAGCTCAAACACCTCTCAGTTACACTGACTTAATGCACTGCCATGGCTTGGCTCATGCACAGTAAAGCAACCCTGGGTGCACTCAGCCCATGGTTCATGCCAAGCAAAATATGCTCAGTTTCATGTCCAGGTTAGTCATCACAAAGGCTGGCAGATTGTTAAACCAATGCAATTGTCTCTCTGAGTGCTCTTAACAATCTTAACACACACAAGAGGGTGCTATTGCACTGTAGAACACCTAGAACTTACACCAAGAATAGTTTATGGAAAACATACACCTGCTTTTGTGAAAATTCCCAACACATCATGTCTTGGAAAAAAAAATGCAACCAGAATGTTTCAATAGGCAAGACAAAGAAACTGCTTAAGCTGCTGCAGGATTTACAAATGCCTACCCAATACCATGCAGACTGACAGCATGAAGACAGCTTCAGTGAAGCCTTTGAAACAGTATGATTACTGTTTTATAGTGCTAGGCAACTTGTTTCAGATGCTTTCCCTAAATTCCTCATCTCACTTGTTCTTGCTCCCTTAAACATGCCCACAGAAGTACTTACACAAATTATATTGCAGGTGCAGTTCACAAATAAAGGGGCTACAACTGATGCTTCACTTATGTAAGCTGGTGTTACACAACTACCGTGGTTAATTAACCTGCTGTTGCTAAGCTTAAGTAGCGAAACTTCTGTTTTCTGCTTATTAATGTATTTGCTCAAAGAATACACATTTTAAAGAAAAAAAAAACAAACATGCAATGGAAGTAACTGGAAGAAGCTTAAGTAACAAATACAGCTAGCACTGTATTTCTAATGCAGAAGTAAAAAAATACAGGCTGGCCATACTAACACATTTAATTAATCAGGACCACCCTGTCACAGAAGAGTACCTGAAACTCTGTAGATGCCTTCACATTTCATGCCATACTTCTCTACGTAATCTATACATTCACGGAAAACTGCTGGCAGGCGGATGCCATCATACATCATGGTCCTATCTACTGCATCAGACAAAGGAATACCAAACACGGGTCTATGACTTGGAACATCCACTTGAGGTATCTCTGTCTCCTGAATTGGCTTTTTCTTTTTCTTCTTCTCTTTCCACTGTTTCACAACATCTGCTGCAGTTAAGTCTTTTGACTTCTTCTCCTTATGTTTCTCTTCCTTATGTTTCTCTTCCTTGTGTTTTTCATCTTTGGGTTTCTCTTTTATTTTAAAATCCTTCTCCTTTTTTTTGGAAAAGCTGGGTTTCTTGAAGACATGTATTCCCTTGGACCTCTTCAACTTGGAAGGACTTTCAGCTTCATCACCGGAACTGTCCTCTTGAAACGCAGCGTAACCTTCCGCTGTTGGGCAAAGGAGGAGAAGGCAAGAGGACAGCTGTGAGTCTGTTCAGTTTCTAGATACTACCACAGGGAGAGAGCAATAAGTAATATGTAAGGAGGAGAGAGAAGAACCAACATGAATTAAGACAGAGTGCCTGCTTGACTCTTCAGAAGGTTTTCTTTAGTTGTTACGCAATTAAGTGGACAAGGATTAGATAGATGAAGGTTGCATAATCACATCAAAGATAAGCCACACAGCTCCTGAACAATCTAAACAGTTAATACGTTATATACTTACTCATAATGGCAATGTCCATCTTATGGGCTAGTTTCCCATCTAATAGTCAAGGAAATGAAAATAAAAACAACTGTCTGGCAACTTCTCTATGTTCCTGTAATCAACAGTATAAGAGTTGCTGTTAAGGATCATCTACTACAAACATGTAAGTATTTGTCTTCTATTAAAAACTTCTATTAAGAACAAACTAAACATCAGCCACTTAACTCCCCCATCACTTTCCAGAATATTATGAATGTTAAGATAAGTATAAAATTAATGAAGTTGCAGTCTCAAATAAAATACCAAAAAAGTAAAAAAACCACAAAACAACCAACCCATCTGAAGCACACTTCTTTTCCCACAAGACAAATAAAACTACTCCAATAACAGTAGCACAATACCTCAATACCTTTCAGTGAAGTTGTGTATTTGCCTTAAAAAGTCTATGTGAGAGCTTCAAACAAGTCCCTGGGTGGAGTGCACTGTTTCAGCAGCAAAACACTGAGTGCTGTCTAAAACGTGCACCCGAGCTATTACTACCTACGCCTCTGCAGTCAGCCCTGCCTATCCTTCAGGCAAGATCAAGCAAACCTTTAAAGGTGGATTGCAGAAAAAAACAGCCAACCAACTCAAAAAAAACCCAACCCACAACCAAACCCAAAAACATACAAACCAACACAACTTCCAAGTCAATTAATTGTCATTTTACATGCGCAGTACCCCATACAAGAAAAGGAAGCCTGAAATCTGGCCAAGAAAGACATTTCACATGCCATTTGCACCAGCTGGGTCCCTCCAGGCAGTGGGCAGGAAGCTCCTGCTTCAATGTGAAGCCCCCATTATGCAGATCCTTCGAGGCTCTTCCACTGCCCACAGGCAGTGTCTCTGCCCAAGTGATGAAGCACACAGCCAAGTGCTCTTCCTGAATGAACAGTTTTGGGTGGTGAGAAATTACCCCCTTTAGATTATGAGAGAGCAGCAGAGACAAGATTATAGGCTGTAATTTTTACAGGTGAAGTATCTTGTGCAAAAGAACCAGGAGACATGCAGTCTTCTATTCTTCCAATGCTAAGCTATATCCAACTGCAGAGTTTCTCAGCATTATTTTTCAGCACATGCAAGCGGTTGTCTATATTTTGAAGCCTCCTTGGCTGCTCTGCAGAAGCAGACTCAAATAAATCTAAGAAATGTATTAAAGACATAAAATAATTACAATTGTTTGACCCCTCCTGGAGTCTTCTCTAGGACTACCAAACATGCACTGTCATAAAAGATGGAGCAAGACTGTAGCACTGCTCCTGTCCAAGTGAATTTTAATATAAAAACTCAAGTGTTAACTGGAAGACAACCAGAAAACAGGTCTTGTCCTCCCAGTAGAATGGCTATAGCATCACTCACTCTTTTTGTAAACTGAACCCAGAGAGGGGTAAGGAAACCTTCAGTGCATGAACTAAGGATTCAAATCTCACTCTGATATGGAATGAGCTGCCATGCATCAGCTACGGGGCAAAGGAGCAGAACACCTCACCGTTAACAGGATGGAGCTGGCACCTAAGATGAGGTTCACAGGTGTAACTTCCAAGCAGAAAGCCAAATCTTCACCAGGTCCCAGAACAACCTGCCCTCAACCTTTCCTGCTGGGCAGCTGCAACAGCTCCCAGCCGACTGACATAGGTTTCCCACACTCGGACTAGGAACAGCGTCAGCACGTCCCCTGGGTCAGCACCGGGGACTCAAGCTTGGAGGCTGCCAACGCTGAGAGCACCTGCCTTAATGTTTCAACACCCCATGTTGCAAAACAAACCCTGGTGCTTTTCAACATCTGGGGTAATGTAACACCAGCAACAGCACATTACTGAAACTGGTATTTCTTGACTTCGTGAGAAGACATGAAGGAGCAAGTTAAACGTAAAACCAGCCTATTTTAATTTGTCTCAGTAACATAAGTCAACAAAGTTTTGGAATATATACCAATTACAGATTCACAGAGAATCTCCCACCCATACCAAGAAGGGTTTTCTGTATGTCTCTTAGAGTAGTCAAATTTTCTTTACCATACTTCTGGTAATAAAATCACTGTATTCCTTTCACTAGTGATACAACATATTGAAAACTAAACAACCTAAATTTATAGAGGAAAATTACTGACAGCCCTTGACAAATCATGTAATTTTAAATATGGAGAGAAATATTACCTACTGTTAGTAAAATGCTGTTTCTGTTCCCTGTCTCCTCAATACTTCAAGTATCACTAGTTTGCATTTTCCCATCACTAACACATGCCATTTCCCTGCACCTACAGGAGAACTACTGAAGGAAAAAAAAAAACAACAAACAGTAAAATGAAAAGTGTCTTCATCCTGGCTCAAACCTGGGCAGTACTAATTTAATAAATACCCCAATTCTGCCAGCATAATGACTGCACTACCTGCCAGTTCCTTGCTCAGCAGACCTTCCCCAAGCATGCATTATTGAATGCCTTTGTTGCAGTTACTTTAAATGTAATGTTGCAAATATAGTTCTTATCTTACTGAAAATTATCAGAACTCCTTTCAAAAATCAAAATAAAAATCCAGTGTTACACTGGAAAGAGCTAACTTAGAGGTTTAAAAGCTTTGTCATGCAGTAAGGCCACTGTCTCTATCAGCCCACGTACTTGGGAATACTTCTCATTTTCTTCTCACAAAGAAGCTATAAATTCAAGCTATAGCATTTATTGTTATCCCAACAGGCTGCATTACGTAGAACTGCAAACTTATCAAACCTACCTACCACAACACATTTTGTGAACCAGATCCCTGATGAGTTCTAAGGTCATTTATACCTCTACATCTGATTTTTGCTCCCTGGGGAAATTTGCATGCATCGGTAATCAGTGCACTAAAAGAAAACATGGATCACTTTTATATATGGAACAATCACTAGGTCAAATATTACTATACAGACTGATGTGCAATGCTACCATTAGTTACCTTCAAAATCCCTTAAGATGAGAGAACAAACTGGAATCTTCCACCTGGTAGTACCTAGCAGAAAGTTACAGATCACTAGAACCCTATGCAAGGCAAGTAATTCAGGGAGAGAAGATAACACTCAACTGGGGACCAAAGATTGTTTGGAGTAGGTCCCCAAATTAATACTAGGAATATTTCAGCTCTCATCTACATCCCAAAAAACCGTATGTGAACCACATGCCTGCCAAACACATTACAGATTCAGTCTTTGAAAATATTAACTGAAAAATTACGAAGAATTCATACCAATAATGCTGTCCTTCCACAGGATAGCTTAGTTTACAACTCAATCAATCCTCCATTTTCTCAAGAATTATATGAAGAAAATGAAAATCATTATACACATAAAATGCTACCTATATACTGAACCCATCCTGTCTAATGGTATCAATCTCAGACATAAAACGAATCAGCAGAGCAAAATCTACTACATACAGACTATCTGAAGAGATTCTGATGGGTAGAATAGCTTTTTCTTTGTAACCATTTCTTAAAACCTTTTTCTTTTGCAGGGAACTGTATATTTTATGACTTCATCAACACGTGATTAATGACAGGTGGTTCAACATTCATTTTTAAAAATCAATTACACTGGTCACTGTCTCAGATAAACCATCACTGTTTAAAAAAGATCTATTTTTGCTGCCAAATTCTTGCACGGACAAGGGATGTTCTGAGTAAAGAAACAGATCCAAGTTGAAACTATCCAAGTAGAAAGAAAATTTATTTTAATCCCTAATAAATCCCCTAATCTACCCAGAGCTAACTAACACTTAAGTCTATCACAAAGGAGTGGAGAACAGAAAGCAGTGGCTCAAACATTTTTCCAGCAGCTGACAGTCAACAGAAAAAACATTTAATTTTCTATCATTTCCAAATAATTTGTAGGATTTTTTTCCCCTGGACATTTGCGGTGTATTATTAGATTATTGCCACTAACATGAAAATTAAACCATTGTATTAACTACATAGGAAAAAAGATCCCTTGCTAGGACACAAAAATGCTTTTTTGATATAGGTAATAATACTGAAGCTACGACCACATCACTCCCACAAACAGAATTTACCTGAAAAACAGAGTAACCTTGAGACATTTAAACTTCCCTCTCTAGATACCCTCCTCCAATCTGAGTCCTATCAAAACACCTTGAAATCTTTGTAGGAATTAAGTTACACACAGTTTCAGGAGTTGGGATTACTTTACAATCAATTCACTAATATTCTAAGTTCAACAAACATTCACTCTGTCAGAATTTAATGTCAACACTTGTCTTATTGAAAAGTTCAACCATATTTTTCTGAACCCCAAACTACATGACCATAGCACGCTCTGTTTTATCCAGTATCAGGGCAGGTAGACTGAAGAATGAAAAGAAAAACAATCTGAATATATGCACCAGAATGGAAGAAACTGAAGATTCAAGAGAATGGAAGGAGGAACCTCCAAAAGCATGGAAAGCAGAGCTGGAAGAGGAACTCTTAAAATCAACCATGTTAAGCAACTGTAAAGAAACCCTGCCATTTACTTAAGTAACATGCCTGTTCAGAGTGTATTTACAATAATGACCATTTTTAGACCGTACAAGATGCACTGAAAGCTTTGTATGTAACTTACTCTTACATCTGCCTGGCAATTATATAACTACATTAGGGCTACATTACAGTTGCAAGAGATAATTTGATTCTTCCTACATTTTGCTTTTTCGCATTTTTGAGGATTTTTCATAGCTTTAAAGCTTTTTTTTAAGTAACAAAAAATTGCTTTACATCAGCTCTAAAATGTGTTGTAATGTCTTACAGAAGAAAGCAGTTACGGTACTAATGTGCACAGACCTGCATGTATTTGCTGAAGAAGCAGTTTTCCTCTTCAGTTAAAACTATCATCATGAGACATCCTGAATTACACCACAAAGAAACCCACGCCATCTACTATCCTGACCTCTTAACAATTCCAAATTTAGACATGTCGAATGCAGAGTTATAACTGAAAGCTGATTTGCAAAGAATAAAACACCAACTACTAACAGCCTGAATTTGGACCTGTGCAATCAATACCGAATTTTCATCATCAATCCAATACTCTGTATTAGGTTAATGTTGTTTACATTTGAGAAAACCCTAAGGAATCACTCTTCTTAGAATCTGTAGGAATTTAAGCAGTTGGTTTTACCTTGAGTATCTTATATTTTTGAGTTACAGTATTCTTTAGGCACACAGCCTTTTGTTAAAGTAACAATAGTCCTTCTAAACTGGGGCAGAAATAACTCCTGCATTCAAGGAAACTGGTCTAATTAAAAGCAGTGCAGTGGCAGCAAATTCTTAAAAGAGTAATTATTTAAATGTGTGCATGCATTTGTGCATACAAATAGTCCCCATACTCATTCTAACAAAATACTGGGTGCTGTCTCATTGGTTTTGATCTTCCAAATTTCACTTGTAGGTAGTAGCAAGGTACACTGGCATCCAGAACTTCCAGGCATCAGATCTACTGGCACTGTAGAATAGGAACACTATTTCGAAATTTTGCTAAAACAAATGTCAGTTAAAAAAATACTAGAATTTGGGCTGTGATATTTAGGTTTCAGAGTCCTGGTCAGTAAGGATGTTTCTGGTAATTAGAGTCCTCAGTATCAGCTTAGTATTTCCAAGTGCTTTATTCTTTCAGAATATGTACAAAAACTACTGAATAAGAACTATTTCATGTTTCCAACATCTTCTAAAGGCAGGAACTAAGAATTCTCTTCTGTTGTTCTGGAGAAGGGGTATGATTTTTAAATTAAAACTTCCATTCTGGACACTGATACACTGAGAAGAATAGGTTAAACAGTCAGAACTTTCTTACAACCTTTATTCTGTTAGTTCTAGTAAATTCAGATCTCAGTGCTGGCTTGCACATTTTTGAACTCTGCAATTATACTTTGGCACTGCTGGAGGAAACTGCATGATGAGACTGAACTGTGAAGCTAGAGAAAAATAGGACACAGATTTTATTACTCCTCAAATGATGGTGTAGTGTGCACACAAAAACTTGAGATGGGACACAGCAGCGAGAGAATACCGAAGACAGAAGGGAAAAAGGTTAAAGTTGTTGAAACTGACTCTTCAAATTAAAAAGAATAAAATTCAGGTCAAGCTTAAAAGAGTTTTCTTTTAGCTAGCACTTCAACTACAATTTCAAAAAGCATCTAAAATACACTTGGAAACCTCCACCTAGAATGTGAACAGATATGAAGATTAGAGGAAACCCCATGCCAGGCAATTACCAATGCATTGTTAAAGGTTTTGGATAAATATGTTTATTAGCAATTCTGGGCATGTGCTTGGCACCTGTATCTGTGCAAAAAAACCAACTCAACAACAATCCATTTTCTGGTTAAGGTGTGGGGCTTTTTTGGAAGAGAAAGAACTATTGCAGAAAGCGTGTTTGTACCAGTTAACTTCCTTTGCACCTAAACAAGTAAAAAAAAACACTGGGAATACTAAGCAATTTTGAGAGAGAAAGTAAGAGAGAAAGAGAAATTATAAGCATGAAATAAGAGAAGTTGCCTACTCACTTCTTTTTTCTTTCTTCTTGAATTTTCCTTTCTTCTTCCCGTGCTCCTTTTCATCATCAGATACTATGTCTGGAGGCTCGTGCAAGCTGTCATGAGGCGGTGAAGGCTCACCAGTGCGGTACAATCCAGGGAATTTTGTAGGACTGATTTCTTCAGAGCTGGGAGTACGAGCAAGACCCCCACTGTGTTCTACCCGACGGTGTTCACTGGGGCTGCTAGTGGGAGGCAGGAAGCACTCGGTCATTCTGATTCCCTGATATCAAAGTGAAATCTTCTGCTACCTGTCCATCACACCTGCAGCAGGGAAAAGAAAAAGAAATCCCACACAACCTTAAGCAATGGGTTTCAGAACACCTTGTTTGGAGCTCTCTCCTGAAAACACAAACAGCAATACCTTCTACAATGAATGTTCCAACTTATGTCAAGACACAGTAATATATCAGGTCCTAAGCTCACTGTTTGCAAAATCTGTCCATTAACTCATAAGCCATATTAACATAATGAGAGCTGTTATTTTAGCCATGCCTACTTTCTAATATATGTAACATTATATATTATGTACCTGAATATTTTAACATTTGAAATAATTCTTACAAATTTCATAGGCAGCTTCCATACTGATTTGTAATACTATAAAATAGTTAGCTAACATTAAAGTTTTGACAGAAAATATAGATTTGTCTAGAAGCTCAGAGTATTTGTCAGGACTGTACCTAAGGCAAAGATAATTTTCATCTTTCCCAAGCATATTTTATAGATGTAAATAAGAACTTGCCTAGCCTGTTGAAGTAAGGGGAAAAAAAAACAACCCAGAGCTAAAGCAAATCCAGCTTCTAATTATGCTAATGCAAATTAAAGAAGGTAGAAAGTTTTTCTGGAGTACAACAATAACTTCACATTTGAAGAGGCTATATCAGGTCATCAGCACACAGGTGCTGGTATGTTTTTTGCTTTAGAGCTATAGCCAAGCAAAAGTCAATATAAAAACTGCTGAAGGAAGACAATACATAAATTCTCAGCAGTGGAACTTGTAAGCAGAAACTTCTTCCTAGCACAGATAGATTTCAGAGATAGACTCTCTGGGACATTACACCTCTGGAGTCCACTTTGCTGAATATGGCTCTTTGAGTCTAAATGGTCACCCTCAGATATGAGTCCTTCTTTCAATGGAAGAAAGCAAAAGAGAAATGGAGCAAACCCTAGAAAAATAAAAAACTATTTTCCACACCCACTGGCATACTTGGATGACAGGTCAAGTCATGGTTACACGCTAACTTTAATCCAACTTTAACCTGTGCTGCTGTTGCTGCTGAAAGGAAACTAATCTATTTGAAGACAAACAAAAGAAAGATTTTTTTAAAGCTACATTAGTTCCACAGCCTGGCTCTCTATGCAGGGCAAGCACAAGGAAGGGTGAGAGCTGAGGGAAGGTGCTCTGCACTGCAAACTTTAAGTGATTTAGGTGGCTCTGTAGCAATGGCCTCAAAAAAACAGAATTAAAACATGTTATAAGATTACACAAAAAAAACATATTATAACTTTTTCCATTAATATTTTAGCTATGATGAGAGTATATCCAGATATAATAGCTGTGGCTTCTGCACAATATTTTATAAGATCTCGTTCAGAGAATTAAACTATATATACTTGCTAAGCAGGAACTCCTGATACAGGGATCAGCACTGGGCCCAGTCATATTCAGTGTCTTTACGGACAACCTGGATGAGGGGATCGAGTCTACCCTTAGTAAATTCACAGATGATGCCACGTTCGGGTGGAGTGTCCATCTGCTGGAGGGTAGGAAGATGCTGCAGAGGGATCTGGACAGACTGGATTGACTGACCAAGGCCAATGGTATGAGGTTCAACAAGACAAAGTGCCAGGTCCCACACTTTGGCCACAACAACCCCAGGCAGCGCTACAGGCTGGGGGAAGAGTGGCTGGAGAGTGGCCCAGCAGAGAGACACCTGGGAGTACTGGTTGACAACTGATTGAACACAAGCCAGCAGTGTGCCCAGGTGGCTCGGAAGGCCAATGGCATCCTGGTTTGTATCAGAAATAGTGTGGAGTAGGGATGTGATTCTTCCCCTCTACGTAGCACCGGTGAGGCCTCACCTCGAGTACTGTGTGCAGTTCTGAGCCCCTCAATTCAAGAAGGATATTGAGGTGCCGGAGCAAGTCCAGAGGAGAATAAAAAGGTCAGTGAAAGGACTAGAGGGCAAGTCTTATAGGGATAGGCTGAGGGAGTTGGGGTTGTTTAGCATGGAGGAGACTCAGGGGGGACCTTATCACTCTCTACAACTACCTGAAGGGAGGCTGCAGTCAGGTGGGGGCTGGGCTCTTCTCCCAGGCAACCAGCAACAGGACAACAGGGCACGGCCTGAACCTGGATGTGGTTGTGTTAGGTCATAGGTTGGACTTGATGATTTTTCAGCCTCAATAATTCTGTGATTCTGTGATCATATGAACCAGACTTAACTTCATTTGCAAAAGCAGATAGCCTCTTTTAAAGAGAACAGCACTAACATGAGGCAAAGCCATTTTATTTTTTTTTTGTCATACCTGTTGTGTTTTGTTATATTTTTTACATTTATACCAAACACTCCACTGCTATGCTAATTTGATACTGTGTTTAAACAAGTAAATGGCATGCTCAAGCAAGACATTTTAGGAGAAATGTACAGGTATCTAAAGCTTCAGACTTGTGATACCAAAAAAGGTCAAAGTTTTCAATTAGACAGATATTCTCAATATTTAATGACACAGACTGGCAATACTATTGCATCTCATGCAAGTATTAGAATGATCTGCAAAATTCCTGCAGAGCATGTTTGTATTTCATTCAGCAAACACTCCCCTCCACCCAAAACCAGAACCTGAAACACTCCACCAAAAGCTACTCAACAATAGATAGTATTTCAACAGTAAGTCTTGGGATGAAATTAGAAATATTATATATATATATTTCTTTTAAACAGACAGGACAGGCCACATCTACAAAGCAGTCCATGTCTAGAGTGGGAAAGGTGGACATGTGCACAGAGGGAAAGAACAATGTCATTGCAAAGGCACACGAACACCACTCTTGAAAATGAGGATGCACGTGCTTTGCCTCTGGAATCCAGCAAAGCTCCCAGGATGAAGCCAGACTTTGCCCATACATTCCCAGTGTTACTCAGCTCCTGGGGTCCTACTTACAGATTGGCAAAATACAGAAAAAACATAATATGGAATTGTTTTTTTGCCAGGTTAGTAATTATAAACCTGTCCAGCTAAGTGGATTTTGGGGAGGGTTAGAATTTTTTATTTTTTTTTTTTAACTCAAGCTTCAGTTGTCTATGTGCAGAACACAGAGAAAACTTAATGTATATATGAAACAAAGCATCTCACTACAGGAGATCACTCACAAGAGTGCTTATGTAAATTAACAGCTACTCACATCAGAATTTGAATATTGCACAGTAAGACAGAACTATGAGGAGAAACAAAATGTTAATGAGTTCTTTTAATACTGTTCATTCTTTATTCTGGCTAAAGCAGAGAGACTGACTGAAAATAAAGACAATGGTGCATATTTGTAGCTCAAACAAATTGAGACTGCACTTGTACTTCATATTTTCTGTTTTACAGCTTTGAGAAAGCATTACCTTCCTATATAATCAATTTCTTAGACCTTTAAAGAAGGGAGAAATGCCTCTGTCCTCAAATTATATTGAGACTTATCAGCAGAATTAGAGCCTTTAGGCTCTACCACAAAAAGCTCTTCCACTTTTACTAATGGATGCTGATGTATTATTGCCATATAAACCTGCACCTTTCCTCTGGCTTTTACAAACTTTTGCTGACAACAATAAATGGTGAGACTGAAAAAAATAATGAATCCTCTCAGTGTTTTGAGAAGAAACGTTTCTAACAGACCAATTCTTCTGCCAACCTTTCCCTCTCAAACTGGACCCCTTCTTCCCAATCTGTTGCTGCTTCAGTTCTGCCTCTCCTCTGCAGCAGGCTCCTTGCTTCAAAATCCTCTTCACCTATGCAGTTCTCAGGAGATTTAACAGCTCTCTGCTGACATGCAGGGAAGGTCATACTACTCTCTCCACTAACACACACCCCCAATTCCAGTAGTTTGCTCACCCAAGACCCCTTTGTGACATGATTCCATTTGCTCCAACCGGCTTCTGATGCTGAGCTGGCTGGTGGAAGAGCTCAACAAGCACTAGAGATGGAAAAGCAGAGGAGTGACAGAACCATGATGAAAGGAGTGCAACCTGCCTCACTGTTTTGTGATACTGCATGCACAGCTTCATCTCCCCAGATTTCACTTCACTCTTAGTATTTTCCCCGTAACTTCAAGCTTTGATTTCTTTACCACCCAGTGCCGGTACTCCCACAGTTTAGTCCTGACTGACTGCTCTCTTTCACCCTCAGTGTATCACACAAACATGTTTTTCATCTGCTTTGGTCTCTGTGAGCCAAGCTCATTCTCCTACTTTTCTCTCCCTTGGTGCTTTATTCAGCTGGTTCAGATCCTCCTGCTGCACACCACTTCTTTGCAGATAAAGTTCTCCCTCTTCTTCCTCTGTCTGGTTAGTTATCAGTTCCCATTTCTACCTGGCTGATCTTCTCTATTACTGTCTTTTGTTTACTCATTATTATCTACCTTATCTTCTCAGCTTGTCCACATTTCTCCCACTGGCTCTCAGTTTCTCATTAGTATCACAAGTAGTAATTTTCTTCCTTACTTCCCTCCCTACCACAGGCTCTCTGACTCCCACCAGTTCTCATTCAACATTTGATTCTTCTTCCACAGGATCCACAAACGCTACTGCATGAGAGCACTGGAGAGCTTCTCACAGTTCAAACTCCTCCACAGACCTAGATACTCTTTTCAGTACTCCCAAAATCCAGTTTCCTGAACATAG
The DNA here is from genome assembly GCF_020740795.1 of Apus apus. NCBI lineage: Eukaryota > Metazoa > Chordata > Aves > Apodiformes > Apodidae > Apus > Apus apus. The sequence continues at coordinate 103,648,545 of NC_067283.1, forward strand.
TCAAACATGGAGTCAAACCTTCAGAATAACTGAGTGTCACAACCAAACAGACTTCACTCAATATGTGTGGAATTGTGACCTTTGCTCTATTCTCCAAGGAATAACTACATTAAAAGAGACTTTAAGCATGGAAAGCAGAAGGTTGTCCTTAACACAAAAACTCCTAGCCATCACATCAGTACCGTCTTTCAAGACCATCATACACCAAGCACAGGAATGTGGGCTGGGGAGAGGAAGCAAGATGCCTGCATAGTTAAATTATGTGTTTTTCCTAGCTTCATTTTTGAAAAAAACTGAACTCTTCCCTAAAAAATTCAACCTGAGCTATGTATCTAGTAAATAAAAATTAATATTAAACAGCTGAGGTTTGAAAAAAAAAACATACCAAAACCAACAAAACAGAAGACTGAAGACAGAGAGACATGACAGCCAACTTTAATAGATTTCACTTATTACAGTGTGTCATCTAAGTCAGGATGAACACATTAAAGAGAGGCACAGTCTGGAAGACCAAACTCACAGCTCTTTCATTCAGTACAGAAGGCTCCATTATTTCTGTTTTGCACTGAGTCTGTATTATGACTTTGTGCTTTGTAACCAATTGCAACAGCAGAAGCAAAGCAGAGCAGATGATTGCGTGCACAGCTGTTGTTTTGTAAAGCCGTTGGGTGGAATGAAGGACACAGGGAATTTTTCTGCAACCAGTGTTATGCAAGACCACATCTGAAGCATGGTGGGTGTCCCCAGCTCATACCATTTTGCCACAAACAGACACACTCTGAAAATCTGGGTGTTACACTGGAAACAGTCCCAAGAAGTTAGCAATCAAAGGACGGAGGCAGAGTGGGAACACTCACTCAGGTACGAGAGCCTGCTCTATCATAACACAAAAGCAAGACGTGGAACACAACAGTGCTTCATCATTGTAGGCCTTCAGTCCAAAAGATCTGGACATTTGTGAAGAAATTGATGTTACTTAAATAAATGAGGCACACCACTTTTGGACAAAAATTATCCTATTAACAAGCACACCTCCATTTTGGACAGTAATAAACCACAAAAGGAAAGAATAAAAACTATCACTTGGGGGCCTAACATATCAAAGCACTTCAGAAACTGAGCGGGACTCAAATGCGTAACTGGTAAGGTGGCTGAAAGGGATGACTGCGAGATGAGGAGATGGAGTAAGAAATAAGTTATTTACCAAGACTATACAATGTTTGAGACACAACTAAGTTCTCTATCTTGCTTAGACTACCACAAAGTGTGGGAGGCCATTAAAACCATGGGCCTTCCAAGAGTGGAAAATATTGTTAAGTATGCCTTAAATCAATCATCTTGTAACTACTGATGGTTGTCAGCTACAACAACGGCAAAGAACGAAGTTTTTACTAGCTTAAAGCTAATAAATAATTTATGTCTCACTCAAATTGTTCTGAGGTTTTATTACTGCAATAAAACGTAATAGCTTCAGCTGTGTTTTGAAATAAAAAGATGCATCTTTTACAATGTACTGAAAAGCTTAATACAAAACACTGCTTTCACTCACTTAGACTGAAACGTTGCCATGCAGTCAAATCAACAAAATGACATCAGAGGCCATCTATTTTATTTAACAAGCAGTACCCAGGTATATAAACAGTGCCCTTTCCTTTCTTGACTAAGGCAATGTGGCCATGAAAGAAAAAAGAAAAGTGAAGTGCTTAATGTAGACAGGTAAAGCGAGTTTAAAATTTCACAAGTCACAAGTAATCACATAAACACAGCATTAACTCACTCCCTTATGAGTCATGTACTCTTCATAACTGGCAAGAATTAAAGCCTCAAGAAAGGCCTCCACAATTATTATTTTTTTTTTAATAAAGAGAATAAAATACTAATTGCTTATCAGCATTCAGCTCCTAAAACTAAGATTACTTTACAGAATCACAGAATATCAGGGGTTGGAAGGGACCTCCGAAGATCACAAAGTCCAACTCCCCTGTCAGAGCAGGACCAAAAAAAACTAGGACAGATCACTCAGAAAGGCATCCAGATAGGTCTTGAAAGTCTCCAGAGAAGGAGACTCCACAACCTCTCTGGGGAGCCTCTTCCAGTGCTCAAGATATGTGGATATGATACAGGATATGTGATGCTATAAGAATGCTAGAAAATTTACTTTGAAGGAGACTGTGCAATCATACAACTCAAGTCTCATAGGAGCAAGCTATACATTTTTAAAAAGCACCAGAAACAGATCAGCTCTAAAAGTAACATAAACAGGTTTCTGTGTTCTCTCTTTACCTGGAAGCAGATAAAGTCTGCTGCAATTACAGTAGCATCCAAAGTATTTCAAGTTCTGCTCTGAGAGCCCATGCCAGCACAGAAGTACTGATATACAAATACACAAAACTACTTAGCTCTCAGCAATCAGCGAGCTATAGACCACACTCATATTTAAGTGGACTGTTCAGAGGAGCCAGCTCACATTCAAAATATGTAGCAGTATCCAGGTTATTCCCTAATTATTTAGTGTATTCCAGCTTTTCATTAATCCATTCAGTAGATAGTCAACCTTAAAATAATTAATACCCTAGACTCTTTAGAAATACCAGAAACAAGGTTTCTGATCACATTATAATCAAGTCTCATAATCACATAAAGCAAGAATCTCCAGATGTGTGGTAGCATACGCTTTTCAGTTTAGTTCACTTCAGGGAAAACAGTATCACAGCCTCTAGTCTACAAGTTTTGTAGAACTTCATCAGGATACAATTCACAGGTGTCCAATAGATGTCTTAGGGAAAACAAAACTCAGATTCCCTGGGGAGAGTTAAGTGCTTTGCTCCAGAGACAGCACACCTGAAAAGAGACCAACCATAACTGAAAAGGAAAAGCCCCTGTCCTACCACTCTGCCTCCTGCACCGGTTATGCTGCCACGCTGCCTGTACTGCCCTTACATCATACTTCCCCGGTGGGGGACACGCTGTGTCAGTTTACATCTCCATCTGTTCCAGAGCAAGCTAAAGCAGGTAGTGTAACAGAAAAGCCTAGGCATGACTCTTTGTTACAGGGTACCAACCAAAGCTGTACATAGAGGTTATGCAAACTGTGCCACATGTGGCTCCTATGCTTGTTCCCATCCTTCAGGGCTATCTCGGCAAACCTTTCCACGTCTTTCCCCAGGTGAATCAACTGCCACAGATGCAGTTTCAAGGTAGTGCATTACATTGTGGTCACAACCAGATATGTAAGAGGCATTCCTGGAAATAACTGGCCATCTAACAACTGGAAAGACTGCTGTTTAATTGTTTTAATCGTTTCTGAAGTAATAAGCACAAGCTCTGGGACTCAGCATCATGAGGCAGACGGGCACTGTTACCAGGCTCGACTTCTGGCAGGTGTATCTTGACTAATCAGCAACCTGTATCGCAACTCCTGCTGCCCACTCTGAGAGTTATTTCCCATTCTTCAAAATTCTTGGGAAAGTGCTGACCCACTGTTTGGCATTCTCTAGCCTGACTGCCTGTGAATCCTACTCCTGGTTCACAAGGTCTTGTCGCCACAAAGTAACACAAATCCTCCCCTAATCATATTGCAGCCCAGGAGACTCATTTCCCATTCTTTGGCCTAGTCCCACTGCTTCTGAGACTCAAGTCTCTCTCCATTATTTCTTTTATTCCCCTCTCCTGCAGTCCAGTTCCTCCATTGTCAGGACTGTAACTCTTCTGTCACAACCTCCTTCTCACCATGCAAGTGCTCAGCACCTAGACATGTATAACTTCAGTTTCATCATTCCTCTTCTCCACACCCACTGCCTTATCTAATCTCTTCTTTTGGCTGCTGTTTCCCAGGTTTTCCCTTGCCATGCTTCATTTCTCTCACATTCAATTCTAATTAAGGCTTATGAAAAATACAGTCCACTCATAAGCAAAGAAAGTTGGGAGGTCATCTGCAGCTAAATTTAGGTTCCCCTGTAAAATACAAATAGCATTAAAGAGGTTTGCCTGATTAACAAAATACTTTTAATTACAGTAAAGTGATTATTTTTATTTGTTTTGTTATAGAATGGTTTGGGCTGGAAGGGACCTTAAAGACAATCTATTTTCTTTCCTGCTAGTTTAATTATCAGAAATAGTTTAAAAGAATTTGGTTGTTGGGTTTTGTTTAAATCATTAAATTCCAGCCTAAGAAAACCAACCAAGCAATTTTCAGCCCAAATAAAAGTGTGGAAACTTCTGACAGGGCTTAACTGTTGAAAGCGGAACTGAACAATACAAACTGTTGTGCAAATGTATCAAACCCTCCTAAACCTCTGAAAAACAAAACATTGTACAACATATACAATACCTATTATTGCTTATATTTGCCTTAGAATTACTCCTGGTGTAATAACCTCAGTCTCTTTTCTCCCATTCACCTCTCCAAATTCCCACTTGTGCCAGCACTAATGCTTATAAAACAGAACTCAAAGTTTGACCTTTTAGCACTTCACAGAGGAAGGGAGGAAAATGCAATAAAAGGTGTGCAGTTTACTTTTTTAATAATTGCTATAAACATAGCATCACCTCAAGTTTTGTTTGCCCTCAGGACAGTACCCAAGTTTTATACAATTCATGTTTTCTGCAGCAAGTCATACAGCAACTGATGACCTAGTGAAGTAAGGCCAATTTTTATAGTTTTGGCTGGGTTTACTTAGTGACAAATTTCCCTTATCAGAGATTTCAACTACAGCATCGTTCAGTCACCCTCCAGTACCTGAACTCAGCCAACTTGCGACCAACTGTCTCAGCTGTCTACTTAGTGAAGTCAGTTAAAAAAAAACACAAGCCACCCCAAAATCTTGACCAGTTTGGCTGAATACACTACAAATGCTTTTAAAAAAGAAGTGCTTATCATGAGAGTTAAAAAAAAAAAAACAACACAAAAATTAAGCAGAAAATAAAGCTGATGGATTTAATATGGAGATTTAAGTGTTTCTGCTATTCGTTCAAGAGCATCTAGAGACTAATCATGATAGATCACACAACACAGAAAGGCACTGAGTTTTTCAGAGAGACCAGAGCTCTGCACACTCAGTTCCATTACCCAATGAAAAATATCCGAAGCTATATATAGTCTAGCTTTGTGTTTGTTTTGTCTTTTGTTTTTAAGACTGCATTAGCCAGCACATGCTAAAATACTAGACAAGAGTTAACAGCAAGTATTAAAGACACTTTGCTTTGGATCAGACACTGATAACAAAGTTGGGACATGCCTACACACTAGAAACGCTGGCATTTCTGTAACACAAATGATTCACCCGGTAAAAGCAACAGCAGCAGTAGAGATGCAGTAACCCATCATGAGGCTCCTGCAGGGAGGTAGAGTTCAAACTCTATGGAAACCTTGGGAACGTACTCAGTTGACATGTACAGGCAGACAACAATGCTGCTGCCTTATAATTCTTATTCATGCCAGTTACAATAAAACCACAACCGGTATGTTCCCCTTCAGACTTAACTTGCTGCTTTGTCCTTTAAAAGCCACTTGCTATCACCTACTAGCACACCGACTTCAGTCCAGATGAAGCCTAGCTATGCTGTGTCAACTCCATATGCCTGCTTAATATGTAGAAGGAACAATGACAAGCATATGCTGCACAAAGTACTGCATGCCGAATCTTGACATTGAGATACTGTCTTTTAAACTGGATGTAGAAAAATCAATTAGAAGTACAGTGCTTCTTCACTGAATTGGATGAACTGTGATCACTGTTTTATTCATAGAATTTTCAAACAGTATTAATTTCTTCTTAGAGAAGTTACTTCACAACCTTTCAACTGGGAGGTCAGAATAGAGAGTCTAGTTTACCTCAACAAAGGCAAAGAATATTCACTTCTAAGGCTTTAACATTCCCAGAAATGAGCACTTTCTGAAAATATATTAATGACATACAAGTTTTTTAAGTTAAAATTGTGACAATTAAGTTTCTTGTGCTTTACCTTGAATTTTTGCCAAAATGTATTGAACAGATGAAGAGATCTACACATTACAGACTGTCACTTGAACTGACAACTCTCTAAGGGGAAACTAAGAACAGCTTTGCTTGGATCTCTTCATAATGTGATTCATGACCTAGATGATCTGTTTCCATGTATAATTTTTTTTCATGTTTAAAACTTTGCATGTTCCAATGTAACACAGGCAAATAGCATGTTAAAACAGAACTGCAATGTTTGAGATAAAACCTATTCCACTGTAACAACAAAAAGGAAAAGACTTTTATATAGAAAAAAAATCTTTATATAACAGCTTTTCTGATTATTTTTTAGCAATTATTTAATAAGTATGTCTATCTGCTGATTATTCTGCCTTATTATTTGATACCTCTGTCTATCTGCACCTTTGGTTTTGGTTTAACATGTTCTATATATTATCAAGCTAAAATGAGTGAAAGTTAGCCAAAGTAAACACAAAGTCTCCCCTTCTGCCTTCACTGGTTGTTTTATTAGGCTCATATTGGGTAAAATCAACAGGAGATTGGGTTACATGTAAATGTTTTCCCACCTTAACTCTTATGCAAAGGAGTATAATATTTCAGTGCTCCCAGCACAGCAGTTTTTAGCAAAGTTGTACTGTAGATACAGTTTTACCCACCAAAAGATTTTTTTCTGATGTAACTTACTTGATTTGGAGAACTGTTTTGACCCATACCAACAAAATAATAGTTTTACTGATCTATGTTACATCTACAGCTGTGCAGCTTGATAGAACAGATGCCGATGTCTGTCAAGCTCATGTTGTATCTGAAAGAAAATGATCTTCTGTTTTTTTCATTGTTTTATTATTACCATGGTAAGTTTCCACACAAGAACAAGGACTAAATAATCTTATTTTTGTAGACATATCCTCATCAATGCAACTGACAACTCTTCATCAAGACCACATGAAGTATTTAGTCTCACTGCAAATTTCTAAATTTTTAGGTGGTTTTTTTTTCAGCACCATATGTAGAGTTGGGATTAACAAGTTCTGTTTTCACCCCTGCCCCAGATTCACTCAATACCCAAGGGGAAAGTAAATTTAAATATTTATAAGCTCAGTAGATTATTAATTATGATTAACATCACCACCTCCAGGGCTGAGATGTTGCAAAACATCACGCATGCGAACACTGAAAATGTTCACAAACACATTCACGGCAAGGTGTGGCACCATCCAGCTTGGGGCAGCAGCTGGTGCCCATGGCTTCTCCTTGCAGGACTCTGCCTCCACAGCCAGCAGAGACTTCTCCAGAGGCAGCTACAGGGAAGACTGATCAGTTAAGTTACTGATTACTGAAACAGCAGTAGGACCCACAAATTCACAATATTTGTCTTCTAGCCAATTTACATAGCCAAACAGCCTTACAAGAAAACTTCCATGAAACACCAGCTTTCTAGAAAAATGTATTAACATCCTTACATTTTAAAATTAAAATCACATATATTTTCTAAAACCAACTCCAGTTTAGTCCCTAGCAGTTAATACAGAAATTTTTGGCAATCCTATGGCTTCAGAGTATCGTAAAAATACCTTATGAAATACACACTGAATACTCTTTTAAATTAACTTGCCAAACATAATAAAATATGTACCAAATGATAATACAAATAGACACTAAAAATCCGTATGCTTCACAGCTGGTGAAAAAGCTCAGTATCTGATAGCACAGGAGCAAACAAGTTCTCACTGCCATTCCCAGATTTATTGTGTAGCTTAGTCTACACCAGAAAAATCAAGCTGCTTTAAAAGTGTCATTGTCCTCCCCTTGTCCCCAAAAAGGTAATAAAATGTCTCTGTTGATATAAGACATTTTTGAGAGTGGTGAAATCCTTACTCCTAAGTACTAAAAAATACCAAATGTAATTTACCTGTCAAAAATATGCATCTGTTAACTGACTGTTCTAATGATACACACTACCTGCCAAATTCTGCTACATACATTTGAGTACCTTTTACATGTCTTCAAAGTCTGACTGAAAGAGCAAATTAAAAACTTATTTACAAAAGGATTTAAAAAAACTAGCAACCAAAAGAAACCAATGACAATAGAAAAACTGTAAGCCAGTTTTATTCTAAAATAAATAAAACATCCTACAATTTTAGCACACAAAAGGAGTGCTGCAGATAACAACCAATGCAACTTCTTCATTGTTTTCTGGCAGGGTATACAGATTTTGCATATTCCAAGATATGTTTGTGAGAGTCATCACTAGAAAACTAATTCTTCTTCATTATCTTTGCCACAAAACTTGGATTTGAATCTACATCTTAGTATGACAGTCAACCACCCAGACAACAAAGCAAGAACTCCACATATTCATCACTTCCTCTTTCAGCTGGGAAATTGCATTTTGTTTCCTTCAACAATTTCTGAAATCCTTTTCAGAAGATGACTGATGAAAACCCATGATCACCACTGGTTCAAGTCATGTACATTTTGCAAAACTGCAACCCCAAATTTCAGGATTAAAACTTCAGAAGCAAAACCTATGAAAGATTTCTGCACCGACAAGTATGTTGCAAGTGGCCAGCACAAAGAAAACTTACAGAATTTGCAGACATTAAAACATCTAAAGAATAAGAAAAGCTAAAACCACTAGACTAAAATAATCCAAGGAGTTTCTGGGTAAATCTAATAATCAGTTGTTTTTTTGTTTTTCTTCCCAAACTCTTGTATTTTTAGTTCATCCAATCAATTAAAAAAAAATCCCATCAAATATTGAAAAGCTCTTTAGGTAATCTTAAAAGAACAGCATCTCCTTTGAAGTAATCACAATTGAAAATTAAAAGTCAAGGGTGTCAGATGGTACTTTTCTTCAAATCCAATTAAAAAAAAAAAGGTATTTCACGTTTTGTACAGATGAGCACTATGCTTTTATATAGCATTTCATTCACAGTATTAATACGTACGGGAGTTAGATTATTGCAAATATAGTACAATATCTGCCAATTAAATCATCTTACACAAAGTGATATTAAATTAACACACTCAATATTAAGCATGTGGAGGCTGTGTGTTGGACAGAAGAAAACAATAACCAAGAATTAGGGACTTCCATATTAACACAATAGAAAAACACCACTAATACCCTGAAATGAGATAGTTTCATTACTGGTATGTTTAACTTTAAAATTTACACTTAGTATTCAATAAAATTCATGCTAATAAAAATAAGTGAAAAATTATTTTCATTGCAACCTCTGAAAAAAACTCTGCACCTCAACTGGTGATGCTCATACTTAAAAAACACACCTGGACAGACTAGAAATGTTAAAGTAGCAATAAGCCTAATTGCCAGGGTAATTTAAATGTCAATTTTGAAAAAGTTTTTATAGAAAAAAAAATTACAGCTTCTAACTCAGCTGTAATTTCTATTTTCAAAAGCCAGATATGGTTTTAAAGAGAAGCAAAGTTCTTGCAGAATTCTTACTACATTTTTGGTGAAAAAGAGAAGCTGCAGCTTTCATCACTGTGATGGCTCTTTTGCCACAAGGGTCAAGTATTACCATCATACATTGTGTTTTTAAAACCCACGTATCCAGCTCAAGCTCTGGTAATACCAGAGATCTATGTTCACTCCCAACAGTTTGTTTCTGCCAGATGTCTGTGTTCTAGCATAAAAGCTCAGCTACTTGTGATACAAAAGCCCAGTAACTAAAACTATAAAACAGGAAGTAAACCTCATGTGCTGACAGGCTAGACTACAGAAACATGTGACGTGTTCATAATACAGAGGACAAAAATGAAACAAAAATACATTTAATCTATACATATCTATATGAACTGATGTGAGTGAAAAGTTACTCACTGCTGGCAAATGTACAAAACAACCAACGTGAAACTAAATTTATTTTCCTTAAAATAATCTTAACTTTGGTCCAAACTTACATTCTGATTTGGAATGTCAAACCTTATCACCAAGCACTCCTCACTCTTCCTCTACAGCAGCCATTGGTCCCCTTCCCACCTGATGCAAGCAGTCATTACCTGTCCCTTTTCTTCCTCGTGTGCCTGCACAGACCAAAATAGCCAGCCTAAAAAAACTCAGTTCTCTGTGAGCAAGAAGGCAGTGTGGAAAAAATAAATCAGCTCCTACTAGTTGCAAAGCTGCTCCTTCCATTGCACTGAAGAAGAGGGCAGCACCTACTCCCATGAAAAAGTTTATCGTTCAGAAGTTGAAACCTCTGCACAATTAGGCAAGGCCTTCTCCAGCGCTGTGCTTCGTGTTGGGCTGTAGCTGGCCCCAGTCATTAAGCCATTCCTTCCTTTCCTGCAGGAAAGACAGTAGCCCAGATAGAAGCAAGCCAGAGATTGCCTACAAGGTCATAAGGATCGCAGATCCTCTTTTAAATAAATTTTATGGTTGCACTGATTGCTCAAGGTTTATATTTCTACATATCTTCCCAGCACTGGAAACAAATGGACATATGATAAAGTAGTAACAATTAAGGGCACAACAATGAAGTGACTTACATTATGCTCTTCAGTTATATCAGAACTACTGCATTATTTAATTCTGCACATAGAAAACAATACTATATTTAATTTTTTGAAAACTAAACATAACCCCTTCTCTCCTAATCTTTTTTAAACTGGGCTACATACCACATTAATTCACACTATCAAACCACTCGCTATACTTACACATATTCATGCAGTTACTGTTTTAGTAACTGCTGAGCATCATCACCATCATCATTATTATTATCATTATTATTAAATTCCATGTTCAGTAAATAACTAGTTGCTGTTTTTTAGTCAGGATGTTATGCCAAGCTGCTTCTGGAGGAAACTGGGACATGTTCATTATCTGTACTTTTGTTTACTTAGTATTAAAGAAGCTACACTAGAAAAATACCAAACCATGTTCTCTATTTAAATACATCTTATTTACTTAACAAAGGAAATACAATTTGTAGGCGGTGAACTGATAGCTCCTAAACGTTGTGATCTCATGTTTTCAAATTGCTAAATTTCAATCTCCCACACACACACTTGGAATTCATCGATTAGACAAGAAAAAAACCACCTTCTGCTTTTTCAGTGCACAACTAAGAAAAAACAGCACTAAGGATCCCCATTATATTTTCCAAATGTTTTTGTTTAGATATATTTTGCTTAACTTTGGTTTTTTGCCTTCTTAACAAACTACTCCATCCACTGAAGCCACCGTACTTCGTATTTACGTTTTTCACAAATTCTTTCACAAAATTGTCACTGCATCTTACTGATGAAACCTAAATAAAATATTTGTTTCTAGTGCATTATCTTCTAGTAACAGGGCAGAATTAAACTATTATCTCTCTGGATATACTCGAGCTGAGTGTTGCTTGAGCCAGCTTACAGGATCACAACTCTCTGCTTGGGCAACTACATATCCCTACCCATCCCAGGTCCCAGCAGCTGCCCCAGGTAAGCATTCACTTTCTACTGCAGCCTAAAGAAAAACTGGAAGCAGGGAGGACAGGATCCCTGCTGTTACCTCCAGAGATGAAGGGTTGTTGTTGCTGCTGCCAACATCAAAGGATCTTTCACTCTACTACACCTCCACAGCTTCAACCCTGTTTGTATTCCCTGATGTCAAGCCCAAAAGGTGAGGGATGGCAAGGACGGAAAGCATAAGTATGGTCAGGAAAGGAGTCACACCGTTCCTTATTCTAAAATCAACATGCATCCTTACCTTTCTGGTTTTGGCCACGGCAGGCAGAAAACGTAACTGTTATTCGGACAGCAATCACCTCTCAACACCACTGTGTCTGGGGACGCTGCCTAAGTGCAAGCCTCCCACAGGCTACTTCCAGCCCAACTATGCACTCATCAGAGAGATTTTATCTTTCTGAGCAACCGGTTGAAAACTATGGTCCAAGAGGCTCAGGTAGACAGCAGAAAGAGTTTATGAATTCTTTAGGTGAAAGTCTGAAGCAGGCACCTGCCAAACCATGATTAGTTTTAAGGGTAGTGAATCATTCACAGACTGAAAAGAAACAGATGCCTTAACTCAGAGAAAAGCTTAGCAGATTATACTAGACATACAAAGATAAAAGTAATACTATATTTTGGCATTTTGAGGCCAGCTGCATGACACCAAGCTTTAAAGAAGCAAAGGAGGTTTGCATTTGTTAGTATTCATTGCCAAAGAGCAGCATCTTCCATATTAGTACAAAAAATAGCTCCTAAGAAAAAGCAGTGTTTACACAGAAAATATTCAAATCCTTTCTGTAAGAAAATACAGATAAAACATGTTAGGGTCATGCCTAAAGGGTACAACTGAAATCAGAACCCCAAAGTGTTCGATATAGTGCATATCCACATCCATTTTGCTTTAAGTACATCTGCAGAATTAAACCATGTAGCTCTGAAGCAAAAACGCAGTTATTGCAAAACCAAGACAGCAATTCTGGTATAGATGTGCACATACAGAAATTTAAACAAGCTACCCCACAAAAAACCCCAAAATTTTCTTGCCTGTATAACTACAATCACACCAGGGGTTTAACAGTGAAATCCTTACTTTTGGGAAAAAAAACCCAAATCAAATCAAAACACACCCTCCCACCCCTGAACACACCTTAGCTGAGACAGAATAATGCCAGAGTTGCACCTGAAGTAAAAACATTTTCAGGCAGCTATTCCTATCTTCTCTTTCAGATACGGGAAGATGAAAGAACACAACTTGTTTTCTAAAACTTAGAAATGAGACCCCTAGAACAGGAAACGTCAAGTTCCCCGCTTTTCCGTAATAAACACCAAATTTTTGTCCTAGCTCCCTAGAACATGACAGCAGTGGGTTTAGTAAATTTCAAACACTTAGAAATAGTAAACACTCAAAAGCACAACAGTTTGGAAGGTTGTGGTTTTTTCATTCCTATTTTACTTAATCAGTAGAAAAGAGCCCCTCAAGAATATGAGTCACACTGACTGTACAATAACTACACTATAATTATACTTTATACAGACTGCAGAAACTGTATGGTACCATTAATTAGAAGCTGTATGCAACACCTCAAATGACGAGGAAAACCGGCTTTAACCTGGCTCAAACCAGGACAACCCCGAACCCCAAATCTAAGGGATCTCTCTCCCGACCTTCAGCTAACAAATCCACATCCTTTACAGTCTTGCATCACATCCAACAGAGCTTTAGCATCGCCCTTGAACGGGTGCATTTGCATGGTAAGTGCTTCAAGCACTTTCCAGATAAGAAATAGGTATAAGAATGCAATTATGGGTGTTGTGCCAGTGCTGGAACAACAGACTTACACAAATCCATCTGGTTTATGCAACTGTTAAAAAGGGCTTAAGCCTATTATTTTTTATCATTATTCCTCATTAAGGATGACCATTTACTTCAGGGGCGCCGGGGGGTGAGGGGGAAATCCAAACCACACCATTATCATGAGAATTAACAGTGTTGGCTGCTGGCATTTTCCCTGTCATTTGTTTAAACATACATCAGCACTTAAAAGCGAGATCTGCTGATTTACTCGTGCATCATACCTTGACATACGATCACAAACACTTTCTAATCCACAGCATAAGATAGAAAACAGCGTCCTTAGAACCTGTCACACTTACTAGATGAAGAAAAACGACAATAGAGGCAAGACTTTTCTGGTTTTTGAGGTGTGATCTCTAGGAGAAAGCAAATGCATGAAGACCCCCTCGATCTCTCGCCCCCTCAAAAGCCGACCCCAGAGCACCCTCAGTGCGGACCAGCCCCCAGCCCGGCAGACCTGCCCTCGGAGTCGGGAGGGGCCGGCGGTAGCGGGGGCTCCGAGGGCACCGAACGCTGACGGAACACGGGAGCGCAGGGGACCCGGCGACCCCGCGCTGGGGACGGGAGGGACGCGCAGGCCAGGCAGCGGGCAGCCAAGCACCGGGGCCAGGCCCCCCCCGTCCCGAGCGCCCCGGCGAGGAAGTCACAGCGGGGCCGCGAGGCGCGGCCTGTAGCCCGGCCGGGCCGCCCCGAGGGGCAGCGGGCCCGGGCGCGGGGCAAGGAGGCGGAGAAGCCCGGCGGCCCCTCCCCCCCCCCCGCCCGCGGGCAGCCGGGGCCGGCCCCTCCCCCCCCCCCAGCAGCGGGGGCTCCAGGCGCCCGTTACCCCCCGCCCCGCCCCGCCCCCCCCCGCGCCCCCTCACGCACCCGCCGCCGGGTCCCGCCGCCGCCTCACGCGCGCGGCCCCGCCTCGCGCCCCATGGCGCCTCCGCCGCCCGCCTCGCGAGGACGGCCGGGCCGCGGCGCGAGCTCGCCACCGCGCAGGCGCCGCCCCCCCCCCCTCCTCGCGCCGCGGCTCGTGGCGGCCGGGGGCGGGGGGGCGCGTGCGCCGACGGCTCCCCCCCCAGCCGCGACCCCCTCCCGGAGGAGAGGCACTCTGCGCATGCGCGGCGCCGCGGCGGGGGGGGGGCCGGGGAGCGGCCCCGTGCGCAAGGCATGACGGGCAGTGTAGTTCCCCCGGTGGCGCCGGCCCGCAGCGCTGGGCAGCCAGCTGCCGGCCTCCGGACTACAACTCCCAGCGCCGGGACGGCCGGAGGCGCCTCTGGCTTGTGCCCTCGCCCCGTTCACGGGGAAGGCGCAGGGTGAGGGCGGCGGGCTCCCGGAGCCGGCAGGAGGCGGGAAGAGGCCTGGCGCCAGGAGAGCCGGCGGGAGCTGGGCCCGGCGAGGGGCTGCCCGAGGGGGGCCCGGCTTGGGGCGCCCCGGCCCCTCCTGCTTCAGGGAGAGGCCTCTCGGCAGGGACAGAACCGGCCCCAAAGCAGCGTCAGGCTTCCTGACGCCGCGAGGGCCGGCGGGCAGCGCCCCGGCTGCTCTGCTGGGCGGATTTGCAAGGAGGCGTGAGCGCCAGCCGTGGCTGCAGCAGCGAGCGGGGCGCTGAGCCCGCCCTGAGGTAGAACCCGTCGCGGCGGGAGGGCCGGAGACGCCACGGGCCCCGAGCGGCAGCGCCGGGAGCTGGCACAGCCCCAGGGGAGCCGGCGTCGGGGCTGCCTTCCGGCCACCTCGCTCCCGAGCCCGGCTTCGGCTTCGTCCTGTGCGAGGAGTCGGACCTTGAAGCGTGACCCGCTCGTCTCTGCCACTCTCTGGAGTAGGAGAAACGCTCTGGATGCGATTCCAGGCGACCTGCGCCAAGAAACACATCTCCATCTCAACGTGCTTCCTGTTTACGGTGATGTTAAAAGGAATTTTGTATTCCTTGTCTCTTACAGAGCAAGTTTCTGTTATGTCAAGCACCTGCATAATTTGAATCCTTTTCAGGATTCCTCATCAAGAAGGGAATTTGTTTCAGTAAGCGGCAGACTGATTCATTCCCACAGCCTCAAACATAATCCCTGGGCTATTGGACACATGAATAGTGTGGCAGCGTGCCACCTGCTTCATTTATTCACTTGAGATTCAAGGCTGCTTAGTCCCTGTCAAATGGGCTCTTTGTGCAGCCTCCTGCGGTAATGTGAAAGGTCCCCCACAGGAATTCGTGCTATTCAGTAGAAAATACAAAAGGGAGGGTTGTAAACACTCTGATTAGCGTTGGAGCACAGAGCTAGTGTCTCCACAGCCTATTACATAACCACACAACTTCCAATTTACCTCCTCCCCTCCAGAAGAAACAGCTGAACAGCAAGGGCTCACTGGTTTATTTAACTTAACATGGCAGCTCATGTTTTTTTTGTTACACAAAGGCTGTGTTACTTCTGGCAAAAGAAGAGAGAGAGGTTACTTCAGTAACATCCCATAGTCATTTGAGATTATTGCCTGTGAGGATCTCCACTTGAAGTGACAGTCACCAGACCCTCTCAACTCTGAAGAGTAAGTATTATCAGAGGCTGTTGCCAACACAAGTTCACACACAATGGGCCCATCAGCTAATGAACCCAGAATGAATCTTAACCCATTTTTTGAAGACTAACAAGTGATTGTGTGCAGTGCTATTACCAATTTACTGCCATGTGAAATACATTTGGATGACTTCTGACTTAAAACTCATTGTGGCCTGAGGCCTACTTAGATGGAGGCACTTTCTTACTATTCCCTCTGTCAATTCTTACTCCTTTAAGAACCAAGTCAAGCAAGGATTCTGAGTTCGAGAGCTCTGCTTTGAAATTTAGTCCTGCTGATGCACCTGAGCCTCATAAATGTAACAAAATAATAATAGAGAGAAGCTTTAGAAAACATTTTGTAAGAAAAAAATAATAATAAAAAGCAGAGCTGTGTTAATGACCAATTCTAGATGGGCTGTAATACTCTGGGATAGCTGCAAACACACTGTCATTCTCATTAGCAATAAAGGAATTCACACAAAGAGGTGTAGCTTATGGAAGAAACTGGTTGGCCACATATGGAAACCCAAGCATGACACAATGTACAAAGAAAAGTCAAGTTAATGCCTTCAGGGGGGAAAAGTATGTTATTTTTTAAGACAGTCCCAGACAGCAGAAGAGAGCCCCATGAGCTTTATGACACTCTACTCTGCCGATACAACTCTCAAGAGCACTACTATGGAGTCACCCTTCCAGGATCTTTGCAGTAAGAAGAAAATTTCAAAAGACTCCAGCAATGAAGAGGATATAAGAAAACTTAGGGTTTGTCAGCCTTACGTCTTAGATAGATTGGTCTGAAAGGGATTTGCTTTGTTCCTTGCAACATTTTGTCTCTAAGAACATTTTGCTGTGTCAGTAGCACAGAGTTTAATGATGTACCACTTGGTGAAAGACCTCATGCCAAGAGCACATGGCAAATCTTGATGCAGGTGTTTCATTTGCAAAACCCAACAGACATGATCAGCAAAACGTTGGTTTTGTGATCAGTGCTCCTCCCTGTGAGCACAGAGGAGCACAGCGGCACAACGGCAGGTGCGGGAACCCCAGTACAGTACCCAGAGAAATGAGCCCCTCCAAGGGACCTGTCCCATGACAGGCATCACTTTGAGTTAGGAGGGTTACTGCCTATAGGAGTGTGGGGACTCCTGGGACACAGGGGAGGAGCATTTCAGGATGGCACAAGGCCTGTTACACAATTTGTAGCAGAAGAACCAAGGGCAGGAAAGGGAAGGATTGAGTTTATTTGGGGAGGAAGAAAGGGGTGAAAAAGAGGGATAAGAAGATAAAAAGGGCTGGTCAGCTGCAAAGAGGTACACTTGTCCTGCAGGTACCTCATCACCACAGTCTGTCCTGTTTTCTCCTGGGTGAGAGGTCTCCATGCTGTGTATATAGAGGTGTAAGTGCCAGCCACTGGAGAGGGGACTGTGAGTCACAGGGGCCTTCATGTCTTAGGTGCCCCTGGCTGTGGAGACTGGAGCATGTGAATGCTGTGTGGGTCTGTGTGTGTCAGTGTATGACCACCTGCAAATGTCCAAGCTAGCCCAGCAGCCAGCAGGATGTCACACTTGGGAGCCAGGGATGGATATGGCAGAGACCATAGCTATGTTATTAGGGATACAAGCAGCTGTTCTTATATTCATTTTAGAAGCATTAGGTGTGAAATGCATTAAATGTGCTAAAAGCATGCCAGGGACCCTAAGAAATTAATGGAAAGCAACGTCATGTTAAGGCGATTGTACTCACTCTCTTTGCACAGTGGCAATGCTTCTGAAATTTAGGACCAACACATACCTGTGGGGAGAAGTAAGCAAAAAACCTCCCAAAACAAAAATCAAAGCATCTGAACAAAAACTTTATCTGCTTTTAGAGAAAGAATAACAAAAAGCCTTCAACCCCTTCTCAGTCAGAACCCCAACAGACTAGGGAGTTGTATAATTATTTATTATATTAATTGCCTTTTTTGCTTCCTTTTAAATTCAGTGTTTTACAATTTTATGCTGAAGGACAGTGATAAAACTGGCTGATGCTTTACCTGGAGAAGATTCCTAGCCAGGTAAGTTTTTAAAACATGTTCTTCAGTATTCCATAGCACTTATGTAGGTGATGGTTTGCTGCTATGCAGATGTAGGTGAACTATGAGCCACCAAAATAAATTACAATTTTTCTTGCAAAATGACTAAACAAACAACTTTCCAAAATGGTTAGATTTGTCAGAAATAACATTCTGAGTATTAATGAAATTCTATTGTATTCATTTATGTAAAGAAAAAAACACTCAAAACTACAATTTTAGATTTGGAAAGAAACTGCTGAAGAGATAATCCTCTGTATTATTCTGTCCATCTAGATCAGTAGTATTTCCCTGAACAAATCTTTAGAAAGAAAACACAAGAACCAGTAATGTCTTTTTATTAAAATACCTCTTAAAACACTCACTGTAATAAAATACACTGGCTGTTGCTGTAGGACATCTGCATACACACGATGCTTACAGCAAACTCTAGACAGCATCAGGAATTACAAAAAGGCAAGCCCCAGAAAGTGTGCACCCTCACTGCCCGCTCTCTGGCCATTACACAGATAACTGTGTTTACATTTTTATTTTCTCCCCAGTGTTTGCTGGTTACTTGTTAGGCCAGTCCCCATCCCTCCTGCTCCCTGCCCTCGACCTCACAGTGAAATTCTGATGATGTAAATGGAGATGGTGTCACTGATCATGGGTCAGCAGGTGCGTAACCAAAAACATTAGTCCTTTTTTTTTTACCCCAAGAAGATTCTGAACTACCATAATGTTTCCAGTAATTTAACACTGCAAGAATCCAAAGCATGCTAATGGCCTGTAGCAATGCTTACTGTACGTCTCCTACCAAGAACGATGATGCATCATCCTCCAGCTAAAAACAGACACAGCTACTCTAACATACTCTTTCTTTCCATTCATTTTAAGAAACTCAAGAAGAAAAGATAATGAATTGTCAAATACAGGACAAACGATTCCTTCATGATAAGCTAAGTTTTTCTATTCACATCTATGATTTTCAATCACTTAATTGCAAGTTTAAAGTATGAAAGTATTCCATTACCCACTAGTTCACAACAATAAACATTCATCTTTCAAGTACTTCTTTATAGCTGAGACTGAAAAAGTAACATTATTTCACAAGAGTAGATTTTTAAATTATTATTCTTTCATCTTACTGAAATAACTGTATCCTAAGCAAACAATGAAAAAACACTCAGGCAAACTTTTCAACAGAAGAAATTTAAAATTACCGCTTTCATTTGTACATGGTACAGATAGACAGGTGTGACTAGAAAACAGTTTCATACCTCTAGACTGAAGTTAGTGAGAGAAACATGAATAATCAAAACCTTTTCTGTGTGTGCATATGCATATATGCGCAGTAAAAGAAAAAATTCAAGGAGTTAAAGCCCACATCATTATAAATACCAAAAGCTGACCATTAACTACTCATACACTTTATTTTTGTACTTAGTACCATTACCAGTGGAGACCTAACTGGGTCATAGTAACTGATATGTTACTGGCAACATATTAAAATTCATACTTAGAAAAAAGGATAGAATGTTCTAAAGTCACAACATCCTGATTTTGCCTTTGTGGACACGTCTTCCCTTCTTCAGTGACAATTCATGGGAAAAAAATACACGTTTTTGAATAAATATTCACAGCAAACTAGTAAATGGGAACATGCCTGTTGCCAGCTGCTCAGCTGGTAACCCTGTGCAACTTGCTGGTTCATGTCGTTTTATTCCTCTTTATTCATTTAGCCATTAAATCCATAATAACTTTTCATGTTCCTTTACTGGACTGAATATTCAGGGAGTAAGCAACTCTAGAAAACTGTGCAAAAGGAGGGAGATGCAACTGCACTTAACAGCTTTGATATCTAAGAGAAGACTGAAAAAAAAAAATATATTTTAATGTATAAATTATGCAATACTAGCCCCAATGTACTTATGAAAGCAGGGCAAATGGAATTTGGAATGTAAGTGTTTTGTTGGGCAGCCCTTCTATGAAGTTTGGATTTTATCCATAACAGCCCATGCGTTGAACTTGAAGAGAAAGCATGAATGTTTCTACTTCCTCAAAGCCCATTTTCACAATAGAAGGCTAAGCTCAAATACTGAAAGGTAATGAAGTAAAAAAGGCAAAACCGGAAACTAAACCCCACAAAAAACAGCCCCTAAAGACCAACCGCCCCCACCCTCCAACCTAGCAGTTATTCAACTATTTGTTGAACTGAGATTATGGAAATCTCATTACCATATTCTTAAGGTTTCCATACTCTAAACTACTAGATATAGTACTACATTCTGAAAACCAGTATACTCAACAATTTCAAATCAGAGGAAACAGTCAGAAGGGAAAGGATAAGCACAGCTGTACCATTTGATCAGAAATAAAGAAAAATAAACTTATAACATAATGTTGAAACTATTTAGCCTTGCTTACATGAACAACAGCAAGAACAAAAAAAAAAAACAACCCAAAAAACTTTTCAGATTTTATACATCTTTTTTTCAACCAGGTACATTTAATTGCAACCAGTAGGCACTCCACCGAAACCCGGTATTTGCAATCCTCATCTCTTTAACTGAGAGAGACTACTTTGGCCTCAGTATTGCTGTATTACAAATTTCCTGCTTCAAAACATGCAGTTCATACATTTGACAGTTTTACTGCCATAGTCGATGCATTCTGGCCCGATGCACTCACAGCAGGCGTTGTGGAACCATCGGTACTTGGATGCTCCCATGGACTCGCACGAGATCTTGCACTGATGTATCGACATGCAGTCATCAAAATACACCACCGTACACATGTGCTCTAAACCAAGAGGGGGGAGGAGGGGAACTGGTTTAAAACATCGTAATCTGGTTTTAAAGGTTGGTTAAATATTAATTAAATGTGCAGGTTTTGAAGTAGGATTGCAAATCATCACGACAATGAGGAGTAAAGAAAAAACAGGTGATAGTGAAAGCAGACAGAAGAGACAGAAACACAAGGTGCAATCTATCAACTTTCAGTTTTCAGTGTCTATAACTCAACATGTTGTCTGCTCTGCCTCTGGATTAATTTATTTCTATTATAACAGGCAAGAATGTTTTTGTTGGGGTTTTTTTTGGTCCCACAGTTATGAGGGATACTTTTTAAAGTGTAAGGATAGGCTACACCAAAATAAGAAGGTAATACCTTTATCTCCCTTTACCTTTTCCTTATCTTTCTTTATACCTTTACCTTCCTCTGAAGGTAATACCTTTATCACCAAGATACCACTTTCACAGTTGCCAGCATTTACTTTATGCTATCATTTAAAAGTTCCATTTTAGAGGAGTTTTTTAAAAAACACCAAAACCCACTTATTTAAGTATAAACATTTCCTCCCCCCTAACTCAACTATATTCTTAAACTACATTACATCACAGAGTTAGAGAATCCCATTTTCCTCAACTTGGAAACTGCACACTTTTTTCTTCTTTTTATAGCAACAACGCCAGCTTTACTACCAAGGTTAAGAAACCCTCTCTGCCTAAGTGTTGACTTAGTTCTTCTAACATCCATGCAATTACTAGAAATGTCATGAAGTTTGGTATTGCAACCTCATACTGGAACAGAGGCATTCACCACAACCATAAAACAAAAACATCTGTCCCCAGTCTACTTCCAGTTCTCCGAGCTGACAGATTCTATCAACTTTCTTCTGTGCTGACCAGGTTATTCTTTGTACATCCTCCAAAGGATCTGGGTTGCATCACATTTACCTTCAGCATAACTTGGCACATTTTGGGGAAAAGGACAACAAAAAGCTGTCTGCAAACATGTATGTCTCACCTGCACACACCAAACAGATTTGTGAGTGGGAGATGCCAGGGACTTTCTAGTTTATTACTGCTTATGGTGTGTGGATCCAGGAGAAACATACTGACCTACATTCCAATGTGGATTAGAAAAATAATCCAAATGTAAATGGTTAATCAAGACAGTGGGGTTGTTTTTTTTTTATGATTATGGAGATATTGAGAAGGGGGAGTAACCGAAGGACTCTCGGAGCAGTGTAGTTGTTAACCATAGCGTTTATTTAGTCTCTTTATCCGTGAGCAAGCCTTGGAAGGCTGAAGTGCTCCAGAATCTTCCCTTCAAAATATTGGTGCCCCATGGATTAGCAGCCTCAGCAGTGTATCTCATGGCAAGCGCCTAAAGTGAGGTCCAAAGGTTAGTTGAGTCCAGTAAGAGTCTCCATCACCCTGCAAGCCATCAGATCTATGCAGTTTTCCCCAAACCAACACTAGATTATTTCTGTGGGCATGTGGCAAGGGACAGCACAATGTAGAGGAGAGCACAATGTACCTGCCAGCTCTTCTGTGGACACGTCCTCCTCCTTGACATCTGGAAACCTACCTACCCTTTTAAGAATTATCACCTGTGAAAACACATGTGAAGGAACCCTGATGCCTGTCAAACTATTTTACTACTACTTCAACAGCTCAAAAACGTCACAGGACATGTTGCCAGCCCACTGAAAGCAACTATTAACCACCTTGTTTGGGCTGTGAACTGATGTACAAGTCTTGCAGACACCATTTAGAGTGCCACAGGCCATAAGGACCTTGGGGAAGAAATGCAGACCCACAACTGAAGCACTTTTCTGTTCCGAGGAAAGCTGTGCTGTAAGTAAAGCCATAGTTGTTTAAGAAATCTTGGAGTACCTGAAGTAGTGCTGGGAATGTCAACAAAACACACTGTGGCTGTGCAAGTCCTGTTCCATTTTTAGCACTTTTATTTCTGTGACCCTTTATAATAAAGCCTGAGGCACAGTAGCCAGAGGGAGAGTTCTCAGAGAGTAAAACCTCTGTTTAAGACCAACCAACATATCTAAGGCTTCGTTAATGATACTTCATTCACAGAAGAGGAAATAGAGCAAAAAGTGTGTGCTATGTCAGCACAAGCAAAGAGTGACCAGCCAGGTTTACACCTGCCTGAGAGTTGTCAGCTGGAGGCAAAGAGCCTCTGCCCCAAAACAGGCAATCCTGGCTAATCCAGAAAGCCTTCTTGCTGCAATATTTGCTTGTGAGATGCCATGTCCACCTGACTGACCTAGTCTCTGGATCAGCTTGAGAAGGCAAAATGACTCATGGCTGTCTCTAGATAGTACTGGAACAGCTCGTTAAAGAAACCAGAGTCCTCTCCAAAGGTAGCCAAAGTACTCACAGCTGTCATGTTGATCACTGCACTCCTACTTGCAACATGCAAAGTCAGGAAAGCTTCTTGGGAAAGTTGTGCACACTCTGAGGAGCATTAGCCACTCTCAGCACTTGCAAGCTCTCTTCACACCAGAGAATGACCAGTCCTCTCTGTTAGAAAACATCTGCGTTTAACTCATCTGTGTCAGTAGCAGTTCAGAAATCCTGGAGAAACTCAGTCCACGAGCTAATGCCTGCTGAAACTTGAAATAAACCTCTTCTGGAAGAAAAGCTAGTGATTTCTAGGATGTAAGGATCAATGATGCTGAACTGAGAGACTGAAGACATCTCTTGGGGGGGAGGAGACCAGAGTATGAGCAGCAACAGGCCCGTAACCTTAGCAAAACCAGATTACGGCTGTCAGGGCCTGTGAGACTGGTCTCCTCAACCTCTTTCCCATGACGAAAATGGGAAGCCGATCCAGACCTCAACCTTATTAAGGTGGCAGCAACAACCAAGGATGTTAATCTTGACTGACTGGAGAATGAAGATGAAATTTTATTTTCACCTGCACACAAGCCAAGAGGATTAGGTCGTAGAGGACCAGTCCAAAAATGCTATGAAGTGGAGAGGACAGACCATACATGGCAGGTCAGAGCCAGGAACAGATCTGGCTGGTTACCAGCAGCAATCATAAGCAGCTGGAGGACGTGCTCCATGTGTGTGCTACCAAACTGTTTCTGAAGTCTAGCTCACTCAGAGACTTGCCAGGTCTGAACAAGTTAGATTGGCCAGGGTGCACTTTGTTCATCACGGAACACTCTTGATCTCCTCCTCAGCAGCATCCATGTGCCCGTGTAGAGGCTGAAATACTGAAAGCAGGGAAGTTCCTCGCCTCAAACATTAAATCCTTCTTTGTAAGCTGCAGAAACAGAATTACACTGGGGAAAAAAAAATACATACCTACAGGCTCAGCTGGGATTCGAAAGAGTATTTAAATTATTTCACAAACCTAATTACATAGTCATCATGTGGCTCCCTCAGTATAGATAAAAAGAATGTTACTGAGTGCAGTAAAAGCTCTTCCAGTTGTATTTTACCAATTTTCACATAATAAGGACTACGAACATGAGCCTACAATGCGCACTTGCAGCCCAGAGAGCCAACTGTGTCCTGGGCTGCATCTAAAGAAGCGTGACCAAGCAGGGCAAGAGAGGGTGATCCTGCCCCTATGCTCGGCTCTCGTGAAACCCCAGCTGGAGTACTGTGTTCAGTTTGGAGCCTCCAACATAAGAAAGACATGGAGCTCCTAAAGTGAGTCCAGAGGAGGGCCCAAACATGATCAGAGGGCTGGAGCACCTCTGCTATGAAGACAGGCTGCGACAGTTGGGGCTGTTCAGCCTGGAGAACAGAAGGCTCTGGGGAGACCTTATAGTGGCCTTCCAGTACCTGAAGGGGGCCTATAGGAAAGCTCGGGAGGAACTTTTTAGAAGGGCTTGTAGTGAGAGGACAAGGGCTAATGGATCAAAACTTAAAGAAGGGAAATTAAGACTAGACATTAGGAGGAAATTATTCACTATGTGTGGTGAGACACTTAAAAAAAGTACTTTAGAAAGGTAGTTGCCTATCCAGTAGCGATGCCATTTTATGCCAATCAGAACTTAAAAAAAAACATGAATAAATTAAAATCTTCCTAGAGTACCTACAGAGGTAGATGCCACTTTACTGGGTTTCTAGCTCTCCTCCACTTAGATGGTATTGGAGAGGAGCGGAAGTGCAGAGCAGACGCCATCCCCTGTGTTACCACGCAGCTTAAGTCAGAAACCCTTAACTACAACATAGATTTTGTTTCATCAGTTGCCAAAAGATTATCTAGTTTCCCTCCCTCTCTGGCCAACATCCTGTCATCATCTGAAACAATTAAGCTCACTTGATCATCTGAGCTTGCAGTTCAGAGCTCTGAGGGTATCAGCTAAACGTAAAGCAAAAAGTATAAATGTAGCTCTAGATTAATAATCATTGCAAACTTCTCTGAAGAAGTGGCTCCAATGCCAGAAACTGCTGATACGAAGAACTACAGCAGTGCCAGTAGTGCACTCTTACTTTGGCAGCTGAAACGTTAAAAGTCAATTCACAGGAGGAAAGGGAAGACACTCATTAAGATAATAATGGGGAAGTTCAAGGTCTGGCAGCTGGGCTCACAGTAGGCTGGGGTGAGAAAGGAATGCTTTATATCCCACCACACCCCACCTCCTCCCGGATCTGCAGCCGCCCTCCCAGGGCCAGTGGCTCAAGCTCGCCGGATCCCGCGGCTGGTGCTGCTTTTCCTGGCACTCACCCAGAACTGCATCAAGCAAGTCCGGCACCCTGGACTCGGTGGTGATCCCTGCATGAACACACGTTGAAATTAAAATCAGAACTGTGCTACGTGAAGTGACAAGGGGTATTTGTAGGCAGAGCCCTAGCAAATTCGGGGATTGATTCCAGAAGACAGCACAGAGACTACTGCTGCCTTACCAAAATCTACCTCTCCTTAGCCTCTCTCCCTTTACAGGCAACGCAACAGGCTGCTGCCAGCACACCATGTTGGAGTGAGCATGCAAGGAGCCACAGGAGAACCACAAAATGGAGGAGGCACAGCACTGTAAAGAAAACACAAAGCATCTGTTCCAGCTCACAGGAATATTATTTCGAATCCTTGAATGTCACAGCCTTGAAGACAACTGCTTAGTGAGTCACATTAAGGACACCTCCATTTACAAGATCTACCCTTAAGCCTAACAGCATGTCTGGAGAGAAGGAAAGGGTATAGTGATGGTCTTTGGTTTCCTCTACTGCAGGCTAAGCTTGTATTTACTGCAACTGAGCATGCACACATACACACACTCACCCTCTTTCAGTGGTTCTTCTAACATATCCTAGCTTGTAAAACCACAGCGGGACTGAACTTTTCATGGTCAGAACCTGTCAGACTCTAGCGACTTCCTAGGCTCCTTCTCCGTGTCCATGCTCACAATGCTCTTCAGCCCTTGACCTTCGAAGCCCTCCTCCTTTTGGTTACTGCTTCACCAATTAACTAACTCATCAAGAATGTATTAGAAACAATGCCATCCCATGCCTCACACGACATCCAGCACAACAGGTACAATTCCCCAGTTGTCTTTGCTTCCATCATAATGAACACCAACTGACTGAGGCCAACTAACAACTGTTCTTTCCAGCTTCTCCTGTTATCAATGCTCAAATCATCCATGTTTTTATAGACAATTTTTAATATGACCTCTGAAAAAGCAGAGCACTACAAAGTCATCTACATTGTGACCAAGAAGAGGGACTCCTAAACAGGCTTACGTATTTAGATACTTAAAAGTATGGGATGTTGAAAGCCATTTTCTACCTTTTCCAGTTCTTCACTGATCACTAAGATGAAGGAGGCATAGCCAATGATTACAAGAACAGCTCTGACCTTTACTTCTTTTCTGCCTACTGAAGTCTGAAAACCAGTGGCATTTGGTAACTACTTCCAAATATAACTGTTGTTTTTGGACTGTCATAATTCCAGTGAAAGCTCTCTCAACCTAATCTCTAATACATTCATAGTAAATGAAATGAAGGAGACTTTTGACTAAGAAAGAATTGCAACGTTATATATTTGTCTGCGTTGTTAAACTAAAAACTCCTCCACACCCTTGAGATGCAATTCAAATTCCAAGTTTAATCCAAAACTATCATTAGCCCATCCTGTTGGTATGGTAGTAAAGGACTGTCAGGGAACAGCCATCTGGGCTGCAGTACCAAAGTACAGTGGGATATATTCAAGCTTGTTCTAAGCATAACTTTTTTTTCCCCCAGTATAATTTACATCTTTAAATACTGTAGCATTTGCACACAGGGCCTTTTGTGGCTTGCCATTTAAAACGGCTTTCAGCATCACTCTCATGATGCCGAGCAAGCGTTTTAATAATGTCAAAGACTTATGAATGAGATGCCTTCTGACCATCTGGTTTCCCAGTTCTGGAATTCATTTATTTTTCTAACGTGCCTTAACCAAAGGAAATTAGAAAAGTTGCCATTACAGTCCCATTTAATCAACAGCAGTCCTACTCAGAAACTAGGTCAAAGGTTCACAGTGGCATAGTATGGGCCATCAATTAGAGTATCTTTCACTTGTAAGATAAAAGAGCCATCACAACAGCAATGTATGAGGCACAAGTACTTAAAAGTGTGTGTTGGGAAGGAAGCACTTACTAATTACACTAATAAAACAAATCAGATGCTCTTTTTTCCCCGTTCAGCAGTAATTTCACTATGAACTCTTTATGAGATTCTTTTAAGACTGATGTAATGATTTGTAGGGAAAAGTACTCCAGGTTTAGTATGGAAACCAAGAAGCAGAGAGTGTTTTCCTATGACACTGTTGTTAGTACCTCAAATGTCTCTTCTGTCTCCTCAACAGCAAACAATATCCTGAAGTCTGTTCCTTAAACTGATGGTGAGAATACAAAAAATTTGATTTAAAATAAGAGCAATGAGTCCATACATTGAACCCTAGCCCCCAAATTGCTTATTTTTAAGATTGTCTGTCATATATTCCATCTTCAACATATAGAGTTATCTTGCTAATCTTACTCAGGTTTACTGTTAATCCTGGGTTTCCTACAAACCATCCTTCTAAAGAGCTCAAATTATGCCAGCTCAGACCAAGGAAATAAACACCTACTCCAGACACAATGGCTTATGGCACGTGGCTTTCTCATACCTTTGAAGCCATGTGTTTCAGTTGCCTACTTCTGCACTGATACAATTTGGATGCAGTTTTTGGTCTGTCTGGACTGCTAAGCTACAGGTAACTGCTTCAAAGTCTGGTGCACACAAAATAATATGAACAAACTGCCTCATGCTACAGAAGGAATTATAGAGATGTCAAAGTCATGTGGTTTAGTGTCTCCTAAGATCATCAGACAGTTTTATACTCTTCTATACTCCTTAACACTTTTGTTTCACTCCTTTAGTTACATCAGGTTCAAAATTAGACTGAATGTTTCATGGTTTTACAGGAAAAGAAGAAGCAAGCACAGAAAAGCACAAAAGATGCATTGAGAAGGCTCCTGGAAAAGACAAGAAGAAACAGAAGGAATTTAGACATTATGCTCGTTACCTTTGTCGCTAGAGTAAGGTGCGTGGACATTGTTGCTTGGAACAGAGACATTCTGATGCTGTGGCTGGTTCACTGTTTCTAAAAAGGAAACGAGGTTCTCGTGGTGCGACAGTTCTTCTGCCACAGGGAAGGAAACGATATTCCAGTTCAGCTGAGTATCCCCTTCTGTCAGTGCCCGGAAAAGGGAAGGAATTGGTTCATGCAACTCCTCGACAGTACTCTTGGATGTTGGAGGTGTGTCGCTGTAATTGCGAGGATTGCACATACCTGCAGAGGAATGAAACAATAAGTTACACTACACTCCCTAAACTACTCTTCTTGAAACAAGCAGGACTATCTAGAAAATTAAAACGGTGTTGTTGTTTTTTTTTCCTTTTTTAAATATTTTTTTTTGTGCTAAGCACAACAGAGCCCTCATGTACCTATCCCACTCTTCACTCAAGGGCAAAAGCACCAGGGACAAGCTTTCCATAATGGTAAGTTTCTGATCTCTATGCTGACTTCAACAAAAGGCACCTGCAACTTTTGAGATCCAAATCAAAAGAAAAAAAAAATCTACTTGGCACTTTCCTTCCCTTTTTATGCTATCATTAGAGTTTAGAATATGAAGAGTTCAACAAAAGGTTTGTTTCCCCTGGGCAAAGAGACAAAGCACAGTATAATCCATACTAGCATTCACCTGGATTGGAAGTTTACCACCGAAGGCAGATAGTATCTTGACAAGTCCTGAGGTTCATGAAACTTTTGCTCACAATTCAAGTATCTGATCTCATCCACTGCAGCAGTGCACTAGAGCTTATCAGCTGTCTGCCGGACGTGCAAAGATAAGTATCAGGAGGGAGCAAGAGTCTGAATTACTTTACCTACTCAGAGACAGTTGAGATGAACGTTTGTTACTTAGTTGGAGGGGTCACTACAGGCAAAATGCTTATTTCCAGGTTACCTCTTCTTTGTTTTTCCCCCTCTTTTATGCTATGTGTTTTGAAACCTTATAAATCTCTTTGCCACTTCCTACAAAATGCTCTTCTGATGTGCAATGCAGGCGCAGATTTTTCATTAGCCATTTAAACACTCCCATTTATTACCAGCCATGAAACTGCAAGGTACTTTGATTTAATCCAAATATTGAAACAACCAAGATAAAAGAAAAGTTGTACCTGCATAGGTATTTAAACTCAGAAGCCCTAAAATACTATTAGAAGTCACCTGGCCAGAGACAGACAGATCCCTTTTCCTCATGTACATCTGGATATCCCTTTGGGTATTTTCACAGATGGTGTTTCAGACAGCTACAGCTGCAAAGCACACCAATCCTTAAAGTCCCTTCTATCAAAGTGGTATGGGACACAAATGTCCAAAGTGCATCTGCCCCACTTAACCAGGAAAGCATTTCCTGCCCTGCAGATACATCAGGACTCCTGCTTTAGAAAACGTGTTTAACTAGAGCCTTAAACAAACCCACAATCTTTTCAATCTAAGTAGATGGGTTTCCATAATGAACAAAACAGAGTGAAGTTCATCCACGATGATTAACATGCAATCTGGCAAGTCTTAAGCAAGCAGTTAGCATTACCAGTATTTAATAAAAGGAGTAACACGAGACAGTATACTCCTATTAAAAAGGTAACCCAAATATCGGGTAGAAAAAAATAAGCCTCTCCTCCAAACAAGATCAGGTCACACTAAAAAATAATTCCACTTACACAAACTTCCTACCATAAACTATTATTTTCCAAGTCCTCTCAGCTATGTTTGTTCTTTACAGACAGTCCTGGGCTCAGTGCTTTAATAAAAAATGTCTGTCTTTGCATTATCTTTTAGTAAGCACTTTGAATATTCACCCTACCACCGTAATAAAGGATGTGCACTTAAAATTCAATTAGGAAGATATCAGACCAGGTTAAGAATTTTGTACAGAGACACTGAGAGATGTATACTTCAATTATTGTATTGATGTTGTGAAATTAAAACCAGTAAGCCTTTTTAGAGCCTCTCTGCAAGGCTGCATTCACAAAACAGATTTCCCTGGAGAATATATATAAAAAAAAATACCATCAACATTGTTTATAAAATGATTCCAAAATATGCAGAGTTTGTGTGCATATAAATCTAATATGAAAATATTGTCTTAAGATGGTACTAAGAAATCATTGCTCATAGTTTAATGGGTAACTGCTCATTCCAAAGATCCTTCCCTCTTACTATTTTTAAAGTATTTTAACTACAAAATTTATATATAATAGTAATAATTAAAATACAGTAGCTTTGGTTAAAATAAAAACATTTAACTTATGAGCAACTGGTAAGGAAGAAATACATATACATTACTGCTTTGGAATAGATGAGAAGATGCAGAAATTGGCTATTGAAAGGACAGAACTGGAAAAGCCTTTACATGAGGGTCTACAAGAGCCTAACCCACAAAGTGTAGAAAAGTAGAGGGAATAGGGACCTGTTTTTGTTCTCCCTCCTCCAGTGTCTCTGTCCTACTAAGGAAGGGAGAGAACATCCACGCAAAACACAGGGCATCAACTGACTAGAGGTCAACCTAATGGTGGAGGGTAAGAAGGTAATTCCTGGCCTCCAAGTAGAAGTGCCCTGAAAGACATGACAACCTATCTGCTTTTACATTACTTGATCCATTTACAAAGAGACTTAAATATCAGCTCAAGTATTAGCAAAGAACCATCTCTGGGAAGCTGGGTATGACATACACTCCTGTTTGCTCATTTAAATAAGGCTACAGCAAGATGATGGGAATGAAGAAGAACTACTTCTGAACAGGACCAGACCATAGAACCAACAAGGTCTAAGGCTCCCACAGAACCACCAGGAGATGGTTTAGTTTGCTCAGTACTGGAAAACTGATCCAAAGACATTTTTTACTTCTCTCCTGGATAACACCATGGGAAACAGCAGCAGAACAGTGGATAATCTACAGATTTAGGAAAAAATGTGTGTGGACTTAGCTTTATTTTTTTCCCCCCCTCACAATCCCAAGAGGCAGGTTCTTTGTTTCCCTAGAGGATATAAGCACAGTACACTTTGCTTTCTACAGCAGATAATGGTTCTGAACTAGGGAAAAAACCTACTATCCTGTTCCCCATCCTTATGACTGAAAATGACAACAGTGCATTTTAGCACATTACAAAAATCAAGGGCAAAGGAGTAGGGAAAAAATAACATACATACATACATATATATATATATAAAAATTTTCAAGGACTGCACTAAAAGATTTCAGATCAAGCAGTGGAAAAAAAAATAGATCAAGCTCTAAGGCCTATTTCTAAATGTATATCTTACACAGGGGCTGAAAACACTTTCTGCCTTTGGGAAGAATAACACACATGCTGGACCATGCCACTTCACTGCTTACTGAAAGACAGTAAAGCAAAGGTAAGCTAGCCAGAACACACACACACAAAAAGCAGGATATAAGCATTTTGCCTGTAGTGACCCCTCCAACTAATAAAGCATATTCACATCATGATGGAACAGGAGGAGCAACGGACTGCACTGAAAAGGAGCATTTTGAAGCTATATAATCTTCATTAATTCAGAGAAGCCCCAGTCAGCCAGAGAAGCTGCAAGCAGGTACACCACTCAAGACACATCCCTTTCATGGAAGCCAGGTGGATTTTCAATGGCAGCAGCAGGAGGCTTCCAGCAACCACAGGAGGATGAAACTTTCAATACATTTTAAACTAGAAATGGAACTAGGATATGTCCTCTGTAAACAGGGGCAGCATTCACATGCAGAGATCTGGAATCTCTGAGCACTACCTGTTAGTAGTAATGCTGCTCTTGTTAAGACTGTCATCTAATCCTACAGTAAGAGCTTGTATGCCTCTTTCTTAACCCTTCACAGAGAGCTCTTTGTTCAAGTAAAAGAACGAGGAAAATGCTGGGCCATGCACTTTACTACTAGTGCCAAGGATTCAAAGGGAACTCAGAATTGTCCCTGTGCTCTATCTGTCCATCACTTTCCAGTTAGAAACCTCCATACAGCATCCAACCCTATGAAGCAGGTGCTGCATAGTTTCCTCAAGATGACAATTCGAAAAGGAGTTTTTTGTTTTAGAGACAAAATTAAGTCAGTTATGATGACATTAACCAAGTAAAATCTGGACTACAGCCACTCCCCACTCCATAGAGCAGATACAACTTCCAAATATTTGTTTCCCCACAGTAGTTTATTCAATGCCCACAGAACGAGCCGTAAGATGTTTCCAGCACAGATTATGTCCAGCATTTTACTTCTATAATAAGACCATGAGCTCAGCATGTGGCAGGAGGAAGCAATTTAAAAAAAGAAGAAAAACCCAAAGAATACAAACTTACCAACACAGTCACAGCACTCATCCCAAAGTGTGCCCAGGCAGAGCATGCACTCCTTACAGCAGGAGCAGTTCCCTTCCCCGGGGCGGCACTGACACAGCTCCTGAAAACAACATAAACTCATTACACCTCAGCAACCCCAGATGTAAAATGCTACCAGGGCAGAGCAGTTCTGCCTCAAGCCACAACTCAAACTGCAGCATTAAAAAAAGCTTGGTACACTAATACAGTGAGTAAGTGATAAAACAGTTCCAGCCAAAGAACCAAACTTAAGTTTGCAAAAGGATCTTTTGCAAGCTTTTTTTTTAAAGGTAAAACTCTAAAGACAAATCTGAAGTCAAGAAGCATTTAAAAGAGAGAAAGTGTTATTCATGGGAAAGGTGTGTGCACTTCTATGTATACCTGAATATAAAAGTTCTTTGAAGGTCTTTCCCATCACAACAGGAAGTTCAAATAAGGATGTTTCTTTATATATAAATAGTGTGCGTATGTTATAATTTAGCTAAAAAAGGAAGTTACTATAAGCAGCATGTGCATACTCAAGAAGATACACATAGACCATCACACCTATTCAAGGATTTTAAAAGGAACTTACTCCATTAAGTCACCTGACCACAGGATGTTGTACATCTCTGAATTGTTACACATCGCTTTCTCCATTTGCAATATTAGTGACCAGATCATTCCCCCTGCTGCCCCACCCCTGCCCCCAGTCCAGGCGATTCATTTTTGCTATAATAAAAACAACCCTCCGCCTCCTCCCTGCCCCCCACTCAACACCTTGGAATACTTCCAAGACTTCTGGAGCCTCTATAAAGTGAAGTGATATGCACACACATTTTTCTTTAACCAGTATGAAACAAAAAAGATGGAAAAGACATGGAAGCAAGAAGACAATCCTTTCTCTTCATGTTACCTAAACCTGAAGGCATTGGTTTAGCAGTCCTGGTAGAGATGTACACTTGTGGACCTCAAAGTATGCCAAAGCCTACATGGATGAAGGAAATCTAAAAAACAGGCAGCCTCCTTCCCTCTAGCTCAAATCCATACTAGTAATTCCAGTTTGGCCAAAAGACTGTGGCTCCTTGACAATAACATATGGGCTTGAATTACACCACAGTGCAAAATGCTGACAGCCAAGAAGTCACATTTGGTTGTCCTGTCTAAGAATTGAGTTTTGATGACGTCTGTCTAACTATCATGTTATGCACAACTGATGAGAAACCAAAATCCCATTACTGGAAACACTGACAACGGGATCCTTCCCACCCCTGGCTTTACTGGAAGAGCCATTGGCAAATCTCTGCTACACACCAGGCTGCAAAGAAGATGACGCCCATCCCGGCTCTTTGATCCCACTCTCCAGAGGCAGGGGAGGGACACTCCATGGTGTGGTTGGGAGACGCACTGGGACAGGAGGGAAGGGCAGGAAGATGGTTTGGTGTGAAATTCTCCTAACCTGGAGTCACTACCCAAGGTCCTACCACCCTTAGGTAACCACAGCTATGTCAGGGACACCACTCCTTACAGGCAGACACAAACATCACCTGCAAAGTCTTGCTGTAACATATTGGGAAGAAGCCGAGGGGCGAAAATTCCACTTTTTAACTTATTTGCTTGCTATTATTACGAAGCATCAGGCAGGGGAGAAAGGAGGTATTTTTATACCCAGTGTCAGGAGCACATTTGCTAGGCAAGCCAAGGCACAGAGATGCACCTGATGGTGTAGGACCTCTGTTCTCTATTCTGCAACACTGGCAACTGCAAATACCTGCAGCCAGTGGAGTTGCACGGGGATCATCCCGCTCTTGTGGGCTCACAGAAGAGCAAAGGGTGCACTTCAGAGGGCAAGATCTGGCTGGGGATGGGGCTTAAGAACCCAGTGGATGTAGCTTCAGGGCTTCCCATTCTGGACTATAACTGAACAAACTCTCAAACCTGGTGCAGATGTGCTAAAATTTGATAACGCAGTAAAAATTAATTGATCTCTTATTTTTCCATTCACTTGATCCCAGATCACAAATCTCCTTGAAGCCAGCAAAGAAACCAGGTTAACAAATTATTGTGTGTTCTACTTAATGCTGAGAAATGCAGCTGCTTGCACAGTTTATCGTGAACTGTTTGCCCTGCTGCGTGGTTGAGCACGAACTCCTCTTCTACATGCATTTCTGCAATAAGCAGTCTTAGTAAGTCTTAAATTTTCATTTACAGAGTGGAAAACTATCAAGATTTTTTTACTTTTCCTTCCTCAAAGTGTATTCATGTCACCTATTACTACGCTGTTTCCAAGTGAAAATGAAAAACAGGCTCATTAATAAAATATACAATTTTTTCCACAAGAGGAGACACCACAAACTTAGTAAGATGACTTATGTGAATAAATGACTCATTTCTAAAATATTTATCTTACTGTTTGATAAACAGATTGTGTCAGCCTTGAGAATAAAAAGTCTGAATAAAACAGCTTTAAAAACAACCATAAGCTAAGTACCGTTGCCTTGGCCAGAGAATAGTATTAATACATATTAGCATTAAACATAGCCTATATATTTGTTCTTCAACAGTAAAACTGGGCAAACAACTTCATACTTACTAAAGATATTTCAACACTAACAAACCAGTATGTGGGAGGAGGTGACTCTCCATAAACCATTAAATGTAATGTATGAATCAAAGCCAGAAAATTCAATAAGTTGTTTCAGTTTTGTAGATTGCACTGTGTGAATGTAAGAGAAGAGGATTCTCACTGAACTAAACATAACCTTCAATTATAACATTTGCAACTTAAAAAAAAATTCCTGCTTAGCTTTGGTATGTGTAAGCACTAGCCTCATTGTACCTACCAGTATTTTAACAACTTTATTTTTATAGGAGGGGCCTATGAGCAATACAATTTTTTACTTTATTTTCTATTTTAATGTTTTAATTTATTTTTTTTCTTTTAATAACTTGGAGGGTGAGGAAGGAAGAAAGAGCAACCTAATTAGTCCTCTGCACAGTTCTCCTACTCCCTCCTTCTCACAGTTTGACTGTCACTTCAGTGAAATAACTATGTTTTTCCATGTATGTGTTTGCACATACATGGTTTCCTTAACCACTCTTGAGTCCTTCTGCCTGACTAATCCACATTGGATACTTTTACGGGATACATCTTTTAAAAAGAATGCTTACATGAGATGTGGGTGAAGCAAGGCAGAATGAGAAACGTTCCTTGTTGATAGCTGGGGGTGGTAAGGCGTCAGTGGAAGAAAATATTACTCATAAGTCAACCTGGCAACTTCCCAAGCCCAACTACTAAAGGTGCATCAGCGAATATATTTTGCTAAGCAAGAAATAAGCCTCTTGGTCTAAAAATACAACATTGAATAGGAAGTAGGCATGTTCGTACAATAAAGATACTTCTGCTCCAGAGAGCAAATAAAGATTTTTTACAAGGTATTTAACATTTGCATGTTTTCAAAGCTTTCTTGAAATGACAGTGAGGAACAGGACCTGAAGGCATTGGCAACATCTCTGCAAACTGGAAGGGGGAGTAAAAGAACTAATGTTTCTTCCTAGAACAGTTTAATAACAGAAAATCTCCTGGAAGCAAACCAGCCAGAAAGCTTTGTTAACCCAACTGTGTTACATCCTACAGCTACAATATAGACACTAAAAGTCATTTTTAGATGCCTAAGCCCTGAAGTTAAGGAGTGGTGTTTATTTCATACCAGAGGAATAAAAAGTCTTGTAAATCCTTTCAGGCTGACAAGTTTGTACGTAAGATCAGCAGGAGGTAAAGACAAGGAGAAAGAGAGATTTTAACCAGAATGATACTGCACCAGCCAAGGTGACCGAAGGCATGTGGTATTTGGGAAAGAAAACTGTATTCTCAGCAAAAAAACGCCACTTTTAGAAACATGTGAGATCCATGCCTGAATTATAGCACTGTTTGCCTCCTACATAGAGCAGCAGTTTAATGAGCTGTTGCAGAGGAGCCAGCCAAGCTTGGCTTCCAGCACAACACGGACATACTGCCCAAGCCTGACTACTGCAGGTAGCTCTGCACTGCAAGAGCCAGCCTGGGACCTCCCTCAAACCTGCTTGCTACGAACAATGGTGGGAACATCCCATTCTAGAGGTTTCTGCCTTCAAGGATTTCCTCCATGTTGCAAGGACACAATACACGCCCACACTCCACCCAGAGAGCGTAACTGGCCTTCTCATCTCCTCCACATGTGGAAACATCAAAACAACCCATGCATCCAAGTCAACAACAGATGTGCTACGATAAATACTGCAACATGCACATTGCGTGCCACCAGGGCTTGGTAGCCTACCTGGAAAGCAAGGTAACAGTCAGTTCCTGACTTCAGTGCCCCAATCCCAGAGTATGTCCAAAGCCTCAAGGGAACTAATGTTGTAGTCCCATTTTGCCTGCACTCGTAAGTCTTACCTACACTCCAAAGTCTTACCTACAACTTCTTCAGCAACTACAGAAGTCACAAAGGGTTGTTTTGCTTTTTTTTGTGAAGGCTGAGCTTATGCAGAGAGATGCCTCAAGCTATTTTCTTAAAGGTCTTGGCTTACAGAAAAAGAAGTAGACTATGAGAGCACCAATGAAGCCAGAGCCTCAAGACGTAAAAGGAAAGCTGAATGCATTTGAGTTGTTGATCTCATGTGCTATTCTGGATCTAGCAAAATAAATATTTATGCAGGGACCACCCTTAAGCAGAGCAGCTCCTAAGGAGTGGCAGTAATGACTGTACTGACTTCTAGCAGTGCTGGCAAAAATATTTATGTTAGCCATATGCTTTTCGAGAGAGCAGGTCTTTTGTCTCATTATATCTGTAAATCAACCAGCCTAATTTTCTGCACACAGATGCAGATGACAAACATTCACATTCTGTTTGCTCCCCCAGTTGTCTCTGAGTGACATTATCTTGGTTTCAAGCCACGGATTTTGTCAAACTGGAACAGTTATAAAAATAGGTTAGGGAAAAATGTCATATGATAACCAAGCAAACTCACTCAACACAGTATTTTACTTTTAAGCATAGATTTAGAATAGTTTAGAGGTGAAGAAAAAAATCCACAAGTATACTCTACTTGTATACCTACCCAAGAAGTAAGATACGCTTCACACACCAGTGCAGCACTTCTGCCACAACAGTGCATGAGATTTTAAAAAACAAAACAAAAGCCAAGAAGAAAGATGACAACTGCTTTAAGTCAAAGCTTTAGGAGTCTTCATATCCACAATCAGACTAGTCTGACCTGATCTGTTCTCCTATAAAGAATGAATGCTGACTGGTATGTCAGGCCTGTTTGCAGGAAGAGGGCAGCCAGATGGTGAAATGAAGAGCGGCGTTCCCCCTCAATTGTCCACAACTCACATGGCCTGGGTTACTTTAGGGTCTTTGAAAATTTTGATTTTAGGAAAACGCAGTAAAAAGAGATTCCACATGACCTGCACAACTTAAGAAAGAATGCACAAGTAAAGCAGTTACATGGGTCTCTCTGTATGTACAGGGCTGTGTCACTACAGAGATGCCAACATACTCCAAGACAAGCACAGTCGTGTGAGCCAACTCCATGCAGCGCTGAACCGCAGCTCTTACTCTCAGCTGAGGAAGGACTCCAAGTAGCATTAGCTCCACTTCTCCTGGGCTGTACTCTGTTCAGGCTCATAAAAATAAAGTTTAAATGGTAGGTGACTCAAGCTTGACACGATAAAAGGTAAGTAATTCCTTGGGAAAGAGATGTTTGCCCTTTCATGGATGGTGGACTCCATCAGTGGCATGGGAAAAGGAGACAATATATCTTCCCTGTTTTCCCCTTCATCTGGACCAACACCTTTCCCCTGTACTGCTGCATTTGCTATTTAAATGCCTCAACTAGCACCTTACTTTTTAAAGGTTCCAAGCCTAGAGACTATTTGAAAAAATGCAACATAAGGAACTTCTGTTTGTCACAATGCGCAACATATCAGCAAAAAACGCTGCATTGTCTTTGAAAAGGCAAAAGTTAAAACCCTCTTTCTTGCTCTCATATTTAACAACTCCACAAAGCATACTGGGGCCAGAAGAAGCAGCAATTTCTTTTCCTCATTTTTCTTTTTATTATTATTTTTTAAAAGCAATGGCAGGGCAGAAGCCAGAAAGAAGTCAGTTCAGCCTACAGTCAGTCTTCATTCCACAGAACAGATCTGTGAATCTGCCAAGTGTTTTTATTTGTATACCAGACAAATTTTATATGGAAGTCAATGAAATGAAGTAAATACGGAAATGCTTCATGCCACTTCTGCATCACTTTCCAGACTGTGATCATACACTTAAGAGTAAGCACACTAGCACATTCCTGGCATATGACAATTGTGCTCTCTGCTATTCCATTTCCAACCTACAAAGAGGCAGTAAGAAACCACTTCTTTTAAAGAAAATGCAACAGACCACATGAAGGCTCTTTTTTTCAATACAGAGTCAAGAAGCATGCTCAGCACACATTAGTAAACACATACTTGGTAGTTACTGGAAATGCTTGCAATTTTGCTAAACAAGACACTTTTGTTCTGCTGCACACCATACCTCTCAACTACTGGAAGAACAACCAC
The DNA here is from genome assembly GCF_020740795.1 of Apus apus. Lineage (NCBI taxonomy): Eukaryota > Metazoa > Chordata > Aves > Apodiformes > Apodidae > Apus > Apus apus. Next base: position 103,687,654 of record NC_067283.1, read on the forward strand.
CTGATCCCAGACTGTTCCTTTCACTGCAGACAGATGTACAGTGAGTCAAAAGCAGTGTCTGGATTTGAGTTTAAGATCCATTACCTAACAGTTCAGATAGAAAGTATTTGGTTTGATGATTTTTTTTTTCAGGTAGGCCCTGCATGCTTTCAGAGCTTGCTCACTACCACTAGCAGCCACAGGTCCTTCCTGATCAAAAAGCTTTTCCAAACACACCTCAAGACTAAGATAAGTTAGGTCCCTACTGATGTTAGCTCTCTTATGGGAGTTTTTAGGCATTTTTCAAATCTACTGTACAAACCTGGTGCTATGAAGAATGTAAGGCATCAACTATTGACCCTCTGCCTCGGCTGGCAGGTTTAAGAAAGTGGACTTATTACAAGTGGGTAAGGGGAACATCTCAGACAGATATGCAAACATCGTAAGCACATTTTAACTTCTGGTATTGCAGATATCTTAAAAAAAAAACCTACCATTGTTGCCCACATAAATCTTTCTGTGTCTGTTAAAATATCTGTTTCAAATTGCTGCTTATTCATAACATCACTAATAAAAAGACTGAAAACCAACAGCGTGACTGGTACAGTCTTCTAACAGTAACCCGTGACCATAATCCTCGACTTGAAAATGTTGCTATTAAAAAAAGAAACACGTCCATATACACATCCACTTCATGTTATCTATAAAACTATTGTTAATCTGAATTTATATGTGCAGAAGAACAAACCAGCTTTTTTTAAAAAAGACACTATTTAACATAAAGCAACATTTATTTGTATCACCGGATGTTTTCAAGACACAGATTCAGGCTTGTTTCTTAAATGCTTGAAAGCAAATCAAAGAGACAGACTCGTACCTGTATCAGGCATTTACTGACATCACTAGCACAGAGAGCCTTGTTGCAGCCTGTTGAAGACTGGATCCACAGCAGGAACAGAAGGAGAGTGACTGTGGGCACTGTGACGTACTGCGACTTCATGTTTCCTGCAGGCGAGCAATTTTCACAAGTACTGCAACACGCACTGAAACAAAAACCAACCGAAAAGGCTATTGGGAAACAAGGTAAATCCTATTTCCCTTCCCCCTACATTTGAAAAAAATGTAAAATAAAATCAACTTGGGGTGTTTAACAACAAACCCAACCCTCTCCTCCCAGCTAACTTGTTTATTTGAAGGTTTCTGCTATTGTGCCTTTGGATTAAAACTGCAATAAACTTCAGGTGACCAATGTTGAGTTTGTGAAATCAAATACAATACCCTATAAGCAGTGACAACCAACAAAATGCCTCAGAAGAGAAAACCCACCAATGAAGACCCAATTCTGTAAATGCATAAAGCAGACATAGTTTTCATGCAGTATCTCCTCAGGCTAAAGCTACACACAGGTGTCCAGGTCTAAAGCTATACAGCAACCTTTCAGGACACGTAAGGTAAGTTGCCATGTCATCTTTGATGCAGACAGGCAGTTGTTTTCATACCAACAGTTAGATGTTACATTCAATCACAACGTTGTTAAGCTCTTTTTGGAAAAAACACAGACTCCAACATTGTAAAAAAACCCCAAACTACTTAAGACTTTGAACAACAGAACTTTCAGGAGCCACCTAAGTGACTGAAGTCAACCTGAGACAAGCATCTGCTACTTCAAACAGGGGAACTGGGTTTGTTCAAAGCATTCCACCCTTCTCCCTTTCTGAAAGCCTAGCTTCTCGGCAGGTGGTATTTGTTCCAAACATAGCATGATTAGCGATTTGCCAGTGAGTTCTTGTACTTAGCCTACCAACCCAGTGAAAAGAGGACCCTGCTGCACTAGGCACCGTACCAATACATAATGAAAGGCAGCCCATGTTTGGGCAAGCTTACAGTGAGCCTGTATTGTTCTCATAAGAGGGAAAAAATGCTAATGGGGCACTGTTGGTTTGTGTGGTTTTTTTTTTTTCTTTCTGTATCTAGAAATGTTTTTCTGCTTTATGAACTCAAAAAACCCCAACCCTCAATCAGCAATATCCGATCGTAAAAAAGGAGAAAAACAAGCCAACATGTAAATACGGCACGATCTCGACATTTCAAGCCTGTGTCAGATCAGCCCTTCTCTTACAGTGGTTATTAAAGGCTCCTGAGCCTCGCTGTGCTGGGCACCCCGCCCTCTGCACCCATGCGGGACTGGGAGAGGGGCCCCCCTGGAAGACCCGGGGGCACGCACGGAGAACATGGGATCCCTCTCCTCAGGAGGGGGGTGGGGGGTCACCGCTTGCTTTCCCTCCCACCCAGCGGGAATAAAGTTCCCCTTCGCCAAGAGACGGTCCCAACCCGCGGGCGCTGCGTCCCGGCGGGCCCGGCGCCGAGGCCCGCACGATGCTCGCTGGGCTGGACGGGCCATCCCGGCGCGCTCGGGCACCGCATCGTGCCCGCAGCGGCTCCAGCTCGGCTCGCCCGTGCTGGAAGAGGCTCCCGAGGAGCGGACCCGGGAGCGACGCCGTTTCCAAGAGCACCCTGGTGGGATGACCGCCCCCCCCCCCCCACCCATTTCCCTTCACCGACCGCTGAGACTTTTACCCCACATCTCCCCCAGCCCCAAGCCCACCCCGCCGGCACCAGCTGCCCCCCCCCCCCCGGCTCAGCATCGCTCCCCCTCACCGGCCGGCTCTCCCCAGCGGCGGAAAAGTCCTCCAACAAACCCCCCGGCCGATCAACCCGCGCTCGGCGCCCCCTCCTCGCCCAGCTCCCCCCGCCGCCTCCCGAGAGGCCCGGGCCCCACGGAAGGCGCTGCCAGGGGCCCGGAGGCCGGTGACAGGGAGCGCACCCCTTTCCGAAACGGCCCGGGGCAGGCGGGGCCCCGCGCGGGGAGCGGCTCCGGGCTGGGGGCCTCCTCCTCCTCCTCCTCCTCCTCCAGGCAGCGGGGCGGCTGCGCCGAGCCGCGACCAAAACTTTCTTTCCACAAAGAAGCAGCCGCGGCCACGGCCCCGCCGCCTCCTCCTCCTCCCCGGCCACCAGCTCCATCCCGCTGGCACCCCCACCCGCACCTCTCCCTCCGCACCTTCCCCCCCGCACCTTCCCCCCCGCTCCGCCGGCGGCTGGGCTCACCGGACGGCGCCGCGGGCCGGGCACCCTCCGTTCCGCCGGCTCCTCTCGCTGCTCCGGAGGCGGCGGCGGCAGCAGCACCCGCACGCCTCGGCCCGCTGCTCCCCCCTCGGCCGCAGGCAGCGCGGGGGCGGCGGCGCGGCCTCGCATCGCCCCGCCTCGGGGCACCGTCAGCGCCAGGACCCTCCCCCCGCCCCGCCAGCAGCAGCGCCCCGGGACCCCGGGGCGAAGGGCTGCAGCGAGCCGAGTGCCAGCAGGGGGAACGCGGGGCTGTTGCGGGGAGCGAGGTCGGCCCAGGGGAGCTGGGGAGGGAGGTGAAGGGCTTTCGCCGAGCGGCTGCTGCGGGGTGGGCGCCGGCGGGAGCACCCCCGCCCCCGGGGGCTGCGGGCGGGGCGTGAGGAGGAGGAGGAGGAGGAGGGGGCGCCGGGGGCAAGCGGCGGTAGGAGCCCGCGGGCTCTGCAGCCAGGGGCAGCCGGCCGAAGGCCTGGAGGGGAACGCAGCCTTGTTTTGTCCTGAGACAGAATCGGCGACGGAGGGGTGCGGAACTCGCCGAGCAGGTGGTGCGGAAAGCGGGCAGGGGCAGCCGTCGATGAGGAAGGGACCAGGGGCATTCAAGACAGCCTCGCCCAGGATCTTCAAACCATGGATGTTGGGATGGTTTGTCCTCCTACGTGCCAAGCTCCAAGGGACCAAGGTAACAAGTTTGGTCCCTAGAAGAAAAGCCCAGGAGGAACCTGACTAGGAACGTAAGGAGACGGCCAGACCCTCAGGGGGCAAATACGGCCATCTCCCCAACCAGTCATTGCTTTATCTACTGTCCTCCCACCTTCTCCCCTCCCAGTCCACAACCCGTTGTTGAAGGAAATCCATAGCAGGGTTTCCTTCAACGACACGCTAGGGATCATCCCACAGAGTATACCTGAAAAAAAAAATACATGACTGGAGCAGACCCTGGATTCAAATCAGAGAAGCCAGGAATCAGGCTTCAGGAAGATCAGCCAGGAAGATCATTGTCTAATGAACTGAAACATTTGGGTCGTCTCCTTTCTTTGAGTAACCAAGTCTTCGCTAAGTAGTTGCAACTGAAAGAGCAAAAATCTGTTTCACAGACTCCGGTAAGAGGGAATCATCTCTCCTTGTAAAGAAAACACAGGCTTAGAAACATCTGTCTTCAGATCTCCTTACAAGATAGGATACTGCCAAAATATTTTCAGATTATCACAAAAATGTTTCTGCAGATACGTCCAGAGGATGAATTTTGTTTGTTTTACAGTTAACACACTTGAACCCCCACCATCCTCCCAGCGCTGCAAGACCCACGAGGCTGTTCCTGCTGCCATGCAGTGGCCAGAACTGCCGAGGCCCCCAGCACTGTCTATACATCTGCTCGGTTTTGTCACCAGCTTCCTGCCTAACACAGCCAACATTCCTGCAGCCCAGTTTATCTTTCCCACTCTTTACAAAATATTCTTAATTATTCATATCCCATACTTTAAAAAGTCCATTTTAGGTTCTCCTATTTCCAGATATGTTAGCTTCTATTACTCTTAAGTACCTTACGGAAGTAAACTCATACCCCCTTGCTGGTCATTAACACCTTGCAGCTTTAACCATTTTTACCTTGTCTTTTTCAGCAGATAATACAGATTTCTGTATTATTTTAAAATTTTACAGCTACTTTCAGAAGAATATCACATTTGCATTTCCCTCAGTACATAATCTATTTTGAATTACATCAAGAAGATATGCCTATATAGAAAGAAGCAGGAACAACTTCTTCCACAGGTGCCTAACAAAAGTGGGGAAAAAAAAAGTTACAGGGCCGGAACTATGTATTAATTGGTTTTACTATGCTTGAGTTGCTATTGCTTTACTCTTGATTGGAACTTGATGTGCACATAGGAAGGAGCTTACTGTCCATGCAGTCTCTTGTTCAATGCCAGCTTGCTCTCCATCACATTACCCTGGGCATTCATACCAGTAACTACTCTGTAGCAGCCCCCCTAGTAATTAAAAATCAGTTCGAACCAAGTACTTTAAATCTCTCTTCCAGGTAATGTGGTCTCTTCCTAAGCCCCATTTTTTCAGAAGTAATTTCACAGTCATCAGATCCCAAGCATTCTTGAATAATTCATGGACTAGAGGGTAACAAATCTTTTTCATGAATATCTGTAACCTCCTACTAATAAATAATTAACTGTCTGCTCATTAACAGCACTAAAAATAAAAAAGCGTTGCAATTGGCAGCGTGAGATTTTTGTTAGTTTTTCACTGAGCCTCCTTGCAATACTTCAGGAATGCCAAGATTTGATACAACAAGTGTCACAATATTAAGAAAGACGAACTAATAACATGACCAATAAAATTTATTAAACATTATATTTACAACTATTTACATATCCTTCCATAGATTAATATTAAAATAGACAATATACAATTTAAGAAGTTTCATTCAAAGGCATTTTGTTGCAAAAAAATAGGCTCTATTACGAGACCACCATATAAGAGCAAAAGGTTTTGTTTTACACAAAAATATTTTCAGTATAGTAAGTCATAGGTATGGCATTACAACAGCAGACTAATATGAAATATGATTTTGCATATATCACAATTGTATCAGATATTGACATAAAGGAGTTAAGGGTTCTGTGAAGCATGCAATACAGTTCAGTTTCAATTCTTTTACAGTTAATGGTGATGAAACAAGCAGCTAAATCAAACACATGCCATACAAAAGAGACCTGCCAACCAGGAACACACTACACTTAATAAAAACTACAACTTTGGTCCAATAGAACATTAGACAAAAACAGTTTTACAGTTAAAATATCTATTTTTTTACAGTTTTGAACATTAATTACAAGTTTATTTACATTTGCACAATATGTATAAAATAAATTATTTAAAAATGAAGACAATATTACATCTTTTTCCAAAAAGAAAACTGTACAGTAATTTACAAAATATAATAAGAACAATAGACTATTTTCCTCCAAGTCTTATATTTTCTTCCACAGGCTTTCAAATAATTTTTCTGTGGGAGTTCAACTGTTACTGAAGTTTCATAATACAAAGCTTTATAGCATATTTTAAGTATTTGGTGGCTGTTTTAGTTATTAACAGCTTCCAGCGCTGTTAACTCACCATGTGTCGGCATCTTTTTCAGCAATAAGCTCTAAAGCTACAGACAATTTTAAAATACAGATAATGGCATTTATTAGGAAACTGACTTCAAAATTAGGATCCATCTTCTGTGTTTGAACAAGAGCCCATGCCACACTTTCTCTGAAGAACACCTGAATTATTGAGAAACATAGTATTCCACAGAATTAAGTGCTCTGTCTTCAAATAAAAATACCTTTGTGTATCACTGCAGCTCAGTCTCTACTTGTCTAAGAGAAAGGGTGAGCCAGAAGATGCTAATTGTCATATTGGTGTCAATTCAAAGTCATCATTAACATCAACAAGAGGAACATAAAACTCCTGAATGTCATAAATGCTGATTGATTTATAGGTAGCAGGATCAAGTTCTTGTAGTTTCAGCTGCCACTCCAGTCTCTGTACCGCATTTAAAGCCGCTGCTTCATGCTGCTGCCTCATCAAAAGGCACGTCTATTTTAGAATTGAAAAAGAAGTTATTTCAATATTGGAAAAATATCCCAGGGGCCTCTCTGGTGGAAATTAATTTCCCCACTATGCATTTAGAAATTTGCGGATTATTCCATTAAACTATGTAGCAACAAAGGTTAGTTTTTTCATACTGCTAGGCCCACCTTTGGTTGCCCTTAAAACCTCTACAATAGCCTATGATATTGCATAAAATCTTCATAGCGACATGAGAGGTTTGGGAATTTTTGAGTGGAAAGAGCAAGAAGTGTACCTTTAATTTGTCAAACTTATCATCAACGTCCTGTAACCATGACATAAACTGTCGCGCGTTGAATCGATCCCTCACTGATGTTTTGCTGTCATCAGCCTGCAAAAAAAATTTTATCCAAACTCTTCAGTTATTCGATGATTCAGTTTTAAACACACTTTAAAACATAAACCCTGCTTTGTGGGACTTTCCTAAACAATGCTTTAGATGGAAACAGAAACTCTTGAGTCAAAGCATCAAGGTGTATATGAGCATGTATGTTGACCACCACTTCCACTGTGAGCCAGCTGCTCACCGGAAATAAGTATTTTCAGATTCCCTCAAGCTCTTTACTGTACTCTATTTTTGAAATTTAGAGTAGGAGGCTTAAAGATTTATGCCTTAAAGTCTTAATCAGTACAAGGTAGATCCTTCCACAAAAATTGCTATCTCTTTAAACTTCAGAAACAAATTAAATTAGTATTCCCTTTGGAAAAGCAAAAACATCAATAAAGAAAAACCTAAGCAGCTTGACTTAACTGGCTACACAAGTACTCAAAAAGCAATAATAAAAAGATATTTTTACCATCGAAATCCCCAGAAGGAGATTAAAAAAAAAAAAGGGGAACAGACGTGATTTAATGTTCTGTTCAACAAAATAATTATTTTTTAAAAACCAAAAACTTTTTAATAAGAATCTGGACTGACACATCTGCCCATCATGAAAAACTAGATACTCTATAGATAGTTCTAAAGCCAGACTATTCCAATTTGACATTTAAATACATAAATACCACTACATAGAACAAGCTGCTCTTTTTTTTTTTTTAAAAAAAAAAAAACAAACAGACACTGTAGGAATTTGTATACTGTAGCAAGGGGCAAGAACAGGAAAAATCCTGCAATGACTGAAATCTCTAGAAAACAGCTAAGATTTCAAATATTAAGCACAACTGAACAAGATGGTTCTAGAAAGAGCTCTCAACAACACTGATCTTGTTTCCCTGAACTGTAGGCATTTAGGTGAGCTGTGAGCAGCTAACAGTCTGTTCATCAGAAACTTGTGCCTTTTTCCTCTCCCATCTTTAGTTTGGCCTGTTCGGACTGCAAAGAACAGTTCTCAAGGTCTGGCCAACATGTGCAGCCGTAAAGGCAAGCCTCCCAAGACCCAGACCTCCCATGAAAACAGTTCTAAGGTGGTCACTTTCCTGCAAAATAAACCCGATTTTTGCTTACAAAATCTTTCCCAGGTATTTTGCTCAAATACAAGAAAAATTTCATCAGAAATGCTTCTTCACTGTAGAACAGAATTAAAGAGTTGTGAGCAGGGTAACAGGGAAGTGGCAGAATGCATTACAAGAGAACGATTTCTTAAGCATCTACATTCTTCCCACAAAGCAAATTTAAATCAAAGTTTCAAGTTGGTAGTTTAAAACATCGATTTAAATAACAATACAAACTATATTTAATACTTTGCTGAACATTATGTGCAGTGTTACAATTTTCTAAAGAAAAATTACCACAGACTGAAACCAAACCTGCTGAGGTAGTGAGGGGGAAGGAGAGGCATTTTACTACTGCTATTGTTATTATACAGACGGTTAAGAAAGCTACAATACTTGAGAGGGGGAACCACAAAAACTTCTCCCCCCATAAAGATTCCTATTGTTTCACAGAATGCAAACAGAGGAAAAGCTTATTTAAAATACATTGTAAAATGTTAACTATAAAAATGCAGCTACATGCATAACTCAGATGTATCTCAAATTTCTAAATTTGGGCACAAAAAAAGCAAAGGACATTTTGAACTTCAGAACTAACAATGATGATACTTGGTCTGTTCACAGAGGAGAAAAATCTCATTTTCGCCCTATCAGTTAAATTTGCTAAGGAAATTATTATTTAAAAAATTGTTGGTACAAAGCTTAAAATGGGAGAATGATAACGGTCTCCATAAAGCCACTATCTCCTGCTGAATCACCTCATTATGCATAGCTCTAGTTCTTTAAAGATGGGGAAAAATGTATTAACAGACTGAGGACTAACACTGGAAGCTGTAATAATTCTAAAAGGGGCTCCAGGGCTAAAGTAGAATTCCACATATGTCTGAAATGTAGGTGTTTCATTTTAAAATGCCCAGTATCCAATGCATCAACACTTTTATTACATCTGTAACATCAAATCTCTTGCTTGCATTATGTGCTCCTCACAGTCACTAGAACAGGTTCTGAACACAGTTTCTATTGTTGTTGGTTAGCAGACCTGTTCACAAATTACTGATGCTGTGAAATTATAGAGATAGAGCTGCAGCAAACCTCTGAGCAGTTGTCTATGGAAGGCATGCAGGTTATAAAGCATACTGCTTATTTTATGTTTTACTCAGGAACTAAAGACCAACACTGAACTTGTGAATAACACAATGCACGTAAATAATTTGGAGCTTCTGGTGATTTTTTTAAAAAGTACAATTTAATGTGGCAGCACTCAACACTTCATTGTTGGTCACGTTTTTTATGGAAAGATTCTGATGACTGCCCTATATAGAGCGGAAAAATGTTATGTATCTCCACAAAACATTTCCAAATGAATCAGAATTCCAACCTATCTCATCACTTCACACACTACTGCATTCTGATTCCCCAGATTAATGGCAAAAATTATCTTCTATTCTGATAACTGATGTTGTTTGAGCTACTCTGAAAACATTCTGTTTATGAATGAAATTTGATTTAATAAAAACCAGCACACTAATGTTTTTTATTCTTCTCATAATTTCTGGAAGTGAAAGGAAACCAGACATGGCACAAACCAGAAAACCAGCACACGTACCCATATCCTCTTGTTATTGGTACACCCGAATGAAGCCTAATCAAATTAACAATCTATAATACGCAAAATCTTAATTCCACACAAATCAATGGCAATTTCAGCATGGAAATACAATTTTATTCAAACACTTCTTCTGAGTCAGGCTAGAAAGACCTTTTTATCTGAAATTCCACAATACTTTTATTTACCTGAGCATCCAGAGGCACATTATAAACCTCAGCATCCAGCAAAACAGTGCAGGCACTAAAGGGTAGTGTTTGATTAGCTAGTGTTCTTGCTGCTCGATAGTGAACACGTAGAACTTCTTGCTCGTTAGAAACAATAAGCTTTTCCTAATTGAATAAGATATTGACATATAAATACACATTGGGTAAGTTAAGTATTTCAGTTTGATTAATAAATCTGCATTAGTTTAAACATTTTTTTTTAGGGCTTAGACTTTTGAATAGCCTGAAATACGGGCTGGTGGAGGGGAGGGGTGGTTGGTTGTTCATCTAATCAAATGCAAAACTTCAATTTAAGGATGCAAAGATTGTTCCCTAAATGTCAGAACTGAAAACATCTCTCACCCCTCCTTCCCACTATTGGCTCAATGCCTTTCCCAGATTTTCCACTTAGTGCTGAGAGGAGCACAAAAGGTTTAGGCAACCTAAAAATAAAGAATATTCTTAAACCAGGGATATTTGCTTAATGTCTGTGAGAAACTGAGAAGTCAAGACTAACAGATGTAGCTCTAACATACTTTTAGACAGTTTTTGCAAGCAGAATGTTGTAAATATTATTGTAAATTTTAGTCTTAAAAGTCTTGTACCAATAGAGAGTTTACCCTTGCTTCAATTCTTTTAACTCAGTAACTTATGTCCTCAAGTCTATAACCACCACTAGATTTCAAAACTAGTCTGTGGAATTTCTTCCCACTCGCCAGTGCCCCTGGGAAAATTCTGGGCCACATCTTAGGGCAATTAACAGGAAAAAGCTGCTATCTTACTGACTTAAGTATCCTGCTAACTGTTGTCCAAACCGTTTGTTTGTAATTACAAGTTTCTGCAATTCATAAATTTGAATAGAAGGCGCATTGCTTCTAAAGCATTGTTAAATCAGGAAAATATATAGTCTATCCATTGAAAAAAAACAACACAAAACCCCTAAAGCTTAAAGTTGAGAAATAAAGAAATAAATTACTTTAGTCTTACCCTTTCAATACTGTGCTGTAAACGTAGTTTCATCCTTACAACCTCCTGTTGTTTAAATAGTTCCTTAAGTGGGTCTGACAGTGAGGGAGGTGGTGTAATCTGTGGAAAAAGTTTTAAGTACTCTAGTGAATACTCTAGTGAATATGTATTTAGCATATTTTAACATTGCCTGATGATTTGAGCATTTATTAAAAAGAAAAAACAAACAACAAAAAAACAACAACAAAAAAGCCCCAAACAACAAAAAACCCAAACAACAACAACCCCAACAACATCCCTCCCCGAAAAAAAAAAAATCATGTAACTTTAATCCATTTGCAACAAAAGGTTTTAAGATTCTTTACCAAAAAAGTAATACACCTGACTGAAATGGCATTTCAAACTGTTTAGTGCATTTAGCGTCAGTCACTGTGAGCATGTTACAGCTGTTCTTTAAAAGGGTTATATATTAGAAGATAGTAAAAATACAACTTGCTTTAAATTTTAAAGGCTCTTTAAAGCACAACTGTTCATTCTGAGAAGTTAAAAAATGCCAAGGCAAACAGAAGAGGAAAGTAAGAAAAAATTGAAAAAAAAAATAAATTACACAATATATCTCTACAGTGTCACTGGCATTTTATATGGCACAAAATGTAACCAACCATATTCCTAATCTTACAATGATGCAGAACACAGGCAAGCACAAAAAGTACACTAAAACCCCAGGCAGGGGCTTGGAAAAGTGTTTCCTCCTGTCAGTTATTGAATTAAGTTCTTTTAAAAGGTCACACCTATAACAAAACCAAACAAACAAAACCAACCAACCAACCAAATCAAATAGACTTGAGTGAGCTAACAACACTGTTATTAAATTTGCTGTACTCTAAACATTTTGTGGTTTTTAGTAAATTATAGCAAGCATCCAGTATTACTATCTTGAGTGATCTGTATGATAAACACTGAAAAGGCACCTGGAGCCCTCATGGCAACTACAGAAATCAGTTGTTTCTTGAGAACTAACTCATTTTAAACATCTTGGACTTTTAAGGCTCTATCCAAAGTTCACTTTTCTCTATGCAAGTTCTGTCTGACTGTTCTGTCTGACAGTTCAGCACAGTTTTTAACAGCTGCTAGATGTAAGAGCATTGATACTGCTTTGGAAAGAGACATCAAAACTAAATGAAATACTGCTTGCTACCACTGATACTTAGAAACCAGAGCTGAAATACATACCTACAGGTATTATAGTCTACCTTGTGCCTAACACAAATACACTGACATAAATAATCTATTCAATAATATGGATCTTGCCAACTGTCAAGAAATAACAAATACCTTATAAAAAGATGAACACATTGCGTTACTAGTGCCAATCTTGCATCTATACACTCCAGTAACAAAGTGATTTATCTACCAAAAATGATTCAGTCATTGTTATTTTGGAAAATTATTTCAGGACAATTTTTTCCCCAACTGGAAGCTAGCCAATGTCTTTGGAATTAAAGAACATACAACTAAATGCAGTGCATTCCTTACGTTATCGTTTGGTATAAAATTACATTCAACACCTTCACATTTCAAACTACTAAGCAAGACCTCTCAATGAAAACAGTTTGGGTCTCAAGCCAGCAAGTAACGTTTACGGCATATGCCTTTTTTGAATATATAAGTAATCAGCATTAAAAACAAACACACAACAAAAAGCAAAACCACAAAACACCTAATGGAATAATGTGTCTTAATCACAACGGATTTCAGCATGTTTAAGACGGAAACTTTGCAGTCAGGACACAGTACCATGGTGCTGTCAGTCTTTCAGTAAAATGTGGTAACACCAAGCTTTTAATTACTTTTACTAAGGCCGAAAAGATCTCTCAAAAATCTCAGTGCTTTTGCTAACAGAGAAGCACACAGCATAAGAAACAAGGCAAACACCCTGACTGTCAATACTCTGAGTTCATGCAGCTGAGTTATCCAGGAAGAAGGATTTAAGAGCAGGCGAGCATCCGTACCACCTGCTCCATCTCAGAGGTCACCGTCCCCCCGGAGCGCGCCCGTCGCGCCCCCGGGCGGCAGGGGGAGCCCTAGTGCCGCGGCCGCCGCCCGCGCCGCTCGGGACAGCCCCGCCGGGACCGGCGCTCCCGGCGGCAGCACCCGCGGCCTCCCAGGCACGGCGGGGCCCCGCTTATCCCTGCAGGAAATGCAGCGTGTTGTGAATCGTTTTGGGTGGAAAAGACCTTTAGGATTACCGAGTCCAGCCGTTACCCTGGCACTGCCAAGGCCACAACTAAACCATGCTCCTAAGCGCCACATCCACACGTCTTTGAATCCTTCCAGGGACGGTGACTCTATCGCTTCCCTGGGCAGCCTGTTACAGGGCCTGACAGCCCTTTCAGGTTAATACATTTTTCCTAATATCCAATCTAACTCCCTCAGCACATCTCCTCTTGTCCTGTAATTTGTTACTCGGCTGAAGAGACTGAGGCCCACCTCACTACATCCTCCCTTCAGGTGGTCGCAGGCAGCTGATAAGGTCTCTCCCCTCACCCACGTTTTCTCCAGACTGAACAATCCCCGTTCCCTCAGATGCTCCTTGTGAGACTTCTTCTCCAGACCCTTCACCTTCTTGTAAGTGGGGGCTCAAAACTGAGCACAGTGTTCAAGGTGCAGCCTCACGGGTGCCAAGTACAGGGAGGGAGACAATCACCTCCCTACTCCTGGCCACACTGCTTCTGATACTAGCCAGGATGTTGTTTGCCTTCTCAGCCACCTAAGCATGCTGCTCACTAGATCCTCTGTAATTTACGAAATTAGCAATTTTTTTCCTCGGGAAGAGTGAGTCTTAGATCCTTAAAGCCTGCAAACAGGATTTGAGCAGCTTCACTCCACCTGCTGGAAAACCCTGCCTCTGAACCAGTGATGGATTTGGACTATGGAAGGAAGCCACCTGGTCTCAAAGGAAACAAGTTAAAGGCTTCAAGGCAACAAGAAGAGGAGCATTTCAAGGAGTGGGTTAGTAAAGGGACCACAAATCATAGGGAAAATATGAATACAGATGCTGGACCTGCAAGGACAGAGCATGAAACCGAATGCCACAAGGAAAAGGTGACCTCAGTTTCTTGTATAAACAAAGTAAGTTTGGTAAATACTTAGGGGCCCAGATTCCATACAGAAGAGAGGGAAACAAAGGTGTCCTGCCTTCCCAAGTGTTCTCCAATCCATCTGAGAAACTACCCAAAAGCTAGACAAAGCTCATTAACCGTTCACCTCTTTGCTCTGCTTCACTGCAAGGCAGCCATCTGAGCAGGTTTGTCGGGTAACAGCTAAGGTTCAAGACATACCCTCACTATCTCCAACACATGCAGATCAATTAAGAAAGTTTCTTGCATCCTTCATAACAACTACAAGAACACCAACTCTTCACTCTATAAACATTAAAACTTCATTTGTGCCTGTTACAAAAACTGTTACACATACACCTACACAAAATTTCCACAATTTTCACAAATCCCTATCTATCTTGCCTCACCCATGCCATCCAAATCCATTGGGCTACACAATTGCTGTAATATTTAATGCATTTACAAAGCAAGTTTCTGGTAACACCACTAAAATAACCTTTTACCACTTAAGTTTCTACAGCAGTGCCAGAGTGACTGGATATGATCCCTTTTTCTAGAAACACATCTGCTAGACAGCCAGTGGAAGCTGGAAATGCATATTCCTGATATCTCTTCTCAGGAGGCAGTACAGATAAAGATGACTGAACCTCAAAGAATTTTCTGATGTAGCAATCTGAAAGGCAACATAGCTAAGCACAATAGAAATTTACTCCAAAGATTCATATTTGTTTCCTTCTGGTTTGAAATGACCTGATATCTCTTATGCTTTGTGTTTGCATTGGTGAGAGGGAAGCCACAATTCATATGTGACTATCCTTACAGCCTTAGATGACATGGGTCATAAATGACAGCATATAAACAAGGCTGTGGAAATCAAACTTCAGTACACCATCTCCTGCTTCCCACCTACAGGATGTTTGAAGTTCATCAGATAAACTATAGTGCATCTTAAAATTCCAGTGCAGAGAACAGCATGTTACACAAACTATTCCGAGCCTCAGTGTCAGAGCTAAATATATTGTCTTCATGTAGACCATCACAGTGATAGCCTAAAATACAGGAACAATTTAAGAAAAAGTATCTACTTTCCCATAGCCTGTGTAGATTAATGAGGCAAAAATCAAGTTATCAGAAACTCATTAAAGAACCATCAAAGGAAAAGTTTCAAAATAAATTCCAATAAAAAGGTAATTTTACAGTTGCATATTAAATTACACATTGTATGCATAACAACACATACATGTTATTAATATTCTACAACTTGCACAGCCCTTATTTTCACATTATTTGACCACGTGTACAATAACCTAACACTAATTTCTGAGCATGAAATGATCTCTAGTTTAGCAATACTCATTTTGATGGTATTTAATGGGAATTATGATGATTATGATTTTTAATCATGAAAACCTAAAATTATTACACTGTATACACGAGCAAGCTTGGCAGAGAAGCTAAATCTAAACCACTAGTAATTTTTAATAGTAACTTTTTTTCTGGAAAGAACCATGAGAAATTCTATCAGAATTGTGTATTTACACAAACGATGGGAATTAAAGCATTTAGCTGCACTGTAGATGATTTTTCAGACAAAACTAAAAAGCTTAAAATATCTCCCTCTTTAGATTAAAACTCACGCTGCTTTTTTACACTTTAGTCCTAATGGAATTAAACACCAATTTCCAATAATTAATTTTGGCTTCTCAACATTTTTTTTTCTGCCCTTTTCCTCCTAACAGCCTGGAATAAAAAACTCCACCTGTTCTTTCTACAGCTGTTGAAGATTAACAATGCCATGAAAGCACATACAAAACAATTACGTTTAAACATCAGTATCACCAGAACATGTATATGCAAGGAAGTGACCCAGAAATCTAAAAGAGATAAAAATCAATAACTGTAATACTTCAACTACATATTAACATTTCAATCAACTTTTTAAAGAGGTTAGAAGCCATGAGAACAGGGAGCTCGCATTAATCTCTGATATTTTCTGAACTGAATTTAGTCAGAACTTGCACTACCTCTCTCCCTAAATTTCTTTTCATGAACTGCAGAGTCCCTGTTACACACAG
Organism: Apus apus; assembly: GCF_020740795.1. Classification (NCBI taxonomy): domain Eukaryota; kingdom Metazoa; phylum Chordata; class Aves; order Apodiformes; family Apodidae; genus Apus; species Apus apus. Next base: position 103,703,789 of record NC_067283.1, read on the forward strand.
CAAGAGAGACAGAAAGGAAGTTATGAGGCAATGCTTCAATACCAAGGTCAAGAGCCCTCCCTTTATTACACTGCCTACACACACTGCCATTTATGACAGGGTAACAAATTATACTGCCCAGGTAGAAGATGAACCATGGAAAAATATATGCCATACTTTTCCACTTTCTGCTTACCCCAAACTAAACTCTGAAGTGTGATTCCAAAGCAGTAAGTTGTAGCTTGGAAACAGTATATACTTGACTAGGAGCTGCTATAAAATAAGTAATTCTCTGCTTCTGGTGATAAAGATACATCACAGAAGCTGCAACAGTGACTAAGGAGGATTTCTAGACTGGGGAAGGCTGACAGCAAAGATCACCATACATTCTAGTTCATTTACAGACCAAGTGAAAGGGTTCTCTTATCCACATCTTTACTCAGACTATAACAGAACTACTAATTTCACAGAACTCTGGTCACCATCAAAAAAGAGATAATTTACTTAACATGAGAGGATACAGGTATTAATTCTCTTGGGCAGACATAGCAGGCATAGTGGAAAAATGAGACAAAACACTTGATACAGGGTTTATCACCACCTCTGGAATGAAGCAAACATTTTTAAATTTACTTTTTATACATTGAATCTGTGTTCATTGCCCAAGACTCATCAACTCTAGTGAAAAAAGCTAAGGGAACATCACAAGCAGGGCCAAGTTATTTCAAATGAGCTGACATAATAACTAGTCCATTCAGAAATACAGAGGTCAGCAGTGACCCATGTTACCATGACACCTCGAGGGGCACCTCCACAGCAAACAGTACTACTGACTGAACTGCAGCCAATTATGTTCTGCATTGCACAGACCTCTTTCACTGCTGTCATCAGGAATATGCCTGTGGCTGAACTATGGAAAGCTTAGAGCCGAACAACTGTCCCTGAACTATGGGATGTTCTTCAGTGAAACGGATAATAACTTCAAGTTATTAAATAAAATTTGTAACACTTTAACTTGATGGATTACAAAAGCCAGGACACAGCATATTACATCTGCTGCTCTTGAGAGTACTAAGGACAAACTGAGATAGCTAGCAGACACTCTCCTGCTTAAAACCTTTGGTGAGGGACTTACTATTTTGAAGCACTGCACATCCACCTTCTCTCTAAAGGAGACAGCCTTGAATAGTTAGTTTTAATCAAATTATTGCCAACAGAAATTCAGACAAGCTGTCAAAAGCTGACTTCACTTTTGAAAGGGTAGATTTTACAGTAGTAAATACTTTGAAATACAGTAATTGTGTGTGTGCCTTTTACTGGTGTCATACATGATGGTTTATCTTGTAATGACTGTGAAGCCAGTGTTTATACTTCCACCGAATGGGGATTTTAAATGTGACATTACTAGGCAACAGCAATTTGTTGTGTTTTCAGCATACGTAAGAGAGAATCAAGTTAGGAAGAATATTAAAGTCACAAAAATAAAACAGAACATGTCTTTCATTGTACTGCATATTTAAAGACCATGTTACTTACAGTTGGGATGCATATCTTGCTCAAGGGATTGCCATCCAGAAGGTATGAGCCATTGAAGGTCACATACTCATCATAATATTGAGGTGCCTGAGGAATAACACTGCACAGTAATTTACGCTTCTCTTCTATTTTTTTTCTTATGTGCAAGTATTCAAAATATGGGTTTGCTCTCTCTGAACTGTATGGCTGAATCTCTTCAAGTTTCAGAGAATCAACAATGGCTGCCAGTGACTGCTGGGTTTTCTCCTTCGCTTGCAGTAAAGAAGGGTTCACTTGCACAGGCTGAGGCACACGCGACACCTTTCTTTTACGTGGATGATGTATCTGAGCATCATCCTCTTCAGTTAACCTAATCTTGGCTTTCATAGATGCTGATGATTCAGACTCCTTTTCTGCTGTCTGCGTGCAGCCAACAGGATTCAGCTTACCCTGGTTAGCAAGTATATTTGCTCTGTTCCTCGTAATTCTTTGAGGTACTTCTTGCTGTTCCACTTTCTGATCCTCAGCAATTTCTTCTTCTAGTTTAAATATCTGGCTGTATTTATGCACCTCTTCCTGCGTAATCTGTTGTGAACTGCTTTCCAAATTAGATAAAGAGGAGTATTGTGGTGGATCATCTGTCAACATGTTTTCTCTGTCTGCAGCAGAGGGGTTTTTATTAGCTGATTCATTCATAATTCCCTTTGACATTCCTGAACTTAGTTCACAGAGATCAACGTTGGCTTTACTATCAACATGTATTGAAACCAACTTTTCTTGTTGGGCTCTTTCATTTCTAACGTCTGAAGCATCTGCTGTGTTACTATCCACTTCACTCTGACCATTCTTACAAAGAAGTTTATTGAATGTGTATAAATTTAGATTTAATTGTGAACTGCTATCACTTTCAGGAGTATCTTTTTCTAATGGTACTATAGGTAAATCATTCACCCTTTCATAGTTCTGTGAAATGTCCTTTGTAGAGGTCTCAGAATATGCAGCAATGGGTGCATCAGCCTTCTTCATATTTGAAGAGAAAACAGCATTTTCCAGCTCTCTGGTACTAGTAGCATCTGTATCCAAAGTAGAAGTTGTAGTTTGAATTAGATTTTGTTGTTGTACAAATGATGAATCTTGACTGCTAATGCCTAGTAAAGAAATGTGTTTAGACATATCTGGGAGTGGCTGGACAGGTAAAGAAGAAGGCGACTGTGAAGGCAAAACCAATGCAGATTCTTGAGAACTGGAACTTCCCTTAATTTCAGCATACTGAGGCAAAAATTCAGATACTTGTTGCTCTTTTAATGTCCTGTTTTCAGAATTATGCATTGCTATAACACTGTTAGTATCTTGCTCTGACACACCATAACCTGAGCTGTTAAACTCATTGTTTAATGATTTAAGTCTGTCAAAAGGCACATTCCACGGTTTGGTTTGCTGAGTCACACCACTTTGACCACATGGCTCTAAATGTATGTTATAGTCTTCTGAAGGGCTCATCTGAGCAGTATTTTTAACAGCACTTGTACCCATTGTTGCCTGTTTGTCGCTAGCAGCTCCAGTCAGAGTAGGTGTGAAGTTTGACTGTAAACCAGGCATACTACTTTGAAAATCTCTTTCAAGCACGCTACACGGTAGTTCTGGTTTAGGAGAAGTGCTAGTGTAAGTCTGAACCGACAGCAAAGCATTCTGCTTACTTTCTTCCGCTACTTGAGGCAGTTTGCTGTGTTCAGAAACAGCAGCAGACATGCTGCATCTTCGAACTTCCACAACAGGTCTACACTCATTTAAAACCAGTTTAACATCTTCAACAGATGCTGATCTGATGTATGCTGATGGAGGCCTGTTTGCAAAAGGTGGCTTCATGCGATCTGGCAACTTGGAAAGACTATCAGTTTCTTTTTCAAGAAGGGCTGGTGATTTGGTACTTGCCAAAAACAATGATTGTGAAAGAGACATCTGGGAGTCAGAGCCTTCTAGCATAAAGTCTGAGTCATATTCAACTGCAGGCCTTGGAGTAGTTACTGCCGTATGGCAAGAATCCTCGGAGCTTGCAACTGAAACCATGGACACTGATCTGGAGCTCAGACCTGTCTTCTCACTTTCGGGTTTGGGGGATCTATTTAAATTATCTAAAACCAAAGAAGGCTTTGTAACATTGACACTTCTTGTATCTACTGATTGTGATCTATTACTTGTAGCATCTTTCTGCTGTTTTTCCTTCATGCAAACATCGGGCAAGTCGGAGCTCTTTGAACGAATCAGTTCTTTGCTTTTTACTTCAGATAATGAGTGTTGAGGTTTTTCTTTCATCTTGTTAAGTTCTAAACAAGTGCGGTTTCTTAAACGTTCTTTCTCTTTCTGTTTTATTTTTTCTTTATGTTTTCTGTGCCACTGCTCTATTTCCAGATCTTTAAGGCTGAGCATTCTTTCAAAACTAGTTTGCATTAAATCATCGTTGACTAATCTTTTTTCTTTAGGCCGAGCATCCTTCGGTGCAGGAGCTGGTTTAGGTTTCAGTTTCTCATGTTCAAGCTTCAGTTTAAGTAAACTACTTTGATGCAGTTTATCTTTATGCTTGTCTCTCTCTTTGTATCGGTCTATATCTTTATCTTTTTTATCTTTCTCTCTACCATCTGGAGTTCTCAACAAATCATCTTTTGTTTTTTCTTTCAAAGATGACAGTTTGTCATGCACCGTTTTATTACTTTCTGTAATACTGAATTTCCTTTCCTCCTGCATGTGCTTTGAGTTTGCTATTGTTGAGGTGTCCTTGTCTTTGGATTTGTCTTTTTTTTCAAGTTCCTTTTCTTTAGTTCTGCTTTTTTCTGATTTCGTATATTCAGATTCTTTTTCAGACTGTTTGGCTTTTCTTTCAGTACTGTGCTTTTCTTTGCCTTCAGCCCAGTGTCTGTCTTTATCAGCCTTTTCTTTATCGTGCTTCTTATCAGTTCTTTCTTTATTTCTTTCTTTGTCATCAAGTTTTTTAAGCGCACCTGTGCTTTTTATTTTATCATTTTCCTTATGGCATTTTTCTGCTTGCTGGAAATTTGGCTTGTCCTTTACTTTCTCTGTATTTTCAATTACTTCTGCTTTTTCTTTCTCTTTCTCTGTCTTGTATTCATGTTTTACCTTTTTCTCTTTTTCTCCACTTTTTTTTTCTATCTTGTCAACATCTTTTTCTTTGGCTGAGGTTCGCCTTTCAGCCTTTTCTTTATTTTCCCTTAAATTCTTTTCTTGCTTTTCATTATCTGTTTCTTTTTCTATTAAATGCATGCTGGCTGCCTCATCTTTAACACCAAAGAACAACTCAATTTCTTTATCTGCTAGAATAATTTCTTTTTCTTCTTTCGGATCTTTTGTTTTTTCATCCTTGAGAAACTTCTCATTTTCTTTTTTGTTCTTCTCTTTCTCTCTCTCCTCTTTAGCATTTCTCTCTTTCTGGAACTGTCTCTCCTTAACTAACTTATCTTCTTTTGCTATAGCTTTTTCTAGTTTTGATTTTCTGTCTGAAGAAAGAGATTCATGTTCTGTGTTTAACAATGTATCTTCATTTTCATCACTTTTGAAAAAGTTCTCTTTCCAAAATTCTCTGTCAAACTCAATACTTCTTTGAACCTCTTTAACATGTTTATGCTTTTCCTTTTCCCCATCCTGTTCCTTTTTGTGCCTGTCTTTTTCTCTTTCTTTGTGCCTTACTTTATGCTTTTTAAGTGTTTTACCTTCCTTGTCAATCTTTCTCAGAGTATACTCTGAATTCTCAAACACTGAGCTGTTCTCTTCCTCTTTAATTTTAGGACTAGATTTTTCACCAAATTCTAAGTGAAAATCTTTCTGATGGTGCTTGCTTTTTTCTTTGTGCTTGCAAGATTTACCACTGGAACTTTCTACTAGATACTCAGAATCAGTGTTGTGATCATACCGAGCTACTTCAGATTGCACTGTTATTTCAGAACCTCCTGGTGATAAGCAAGTTTTGGTGTTTTCTTGCTTTAATGGTGTTGACTGCTTTTCACTTAATCCACAGGAATGCTTTGGAGATTTGCCAGCAGTGATATGAAACAGATGTAAAGAAGAATCTTCTTTTGGAGTGAAAGACTTCTTAAAGGTTTCTTCCTCTCTAGTTTTATCTAAAGAATCTAACCCAGAAGTAGCTATATTTGTTACTCTAGCATTTTCTTTCTCTTGCTTTAGTTCCTGATTCTCTTTATTTTTGCTCTGATTTTTTACTTTTTTTTTAACTTTGCCTTTTTGCTTGTGCTCATTTGTAACCATATATTCTCTTTTCACTCTTACATCAGAATTTGATGTCTCTGAAATAGAGCAAGGAGAGACTATCTTCTTGTCCTGAAGTTTTTCTTCATCTGAACTTTCAGAACTTGAATACAGCACCCTAGATGGCTTCTGCTTTTTGCTTTTAAATGGTTTTGAGAATACAACTTTCTCTTGTTTCACAAATAAGCTGTTCTTTTCAACTTCAGTCTCATCCTCTTTCCTTAGGTCTTTTCTAAGAATATGTCTGTCATCAATCATCTTTTTCATTTCATCTTCATCATCATCTTTAAACTCATACTCATCAAGAGCAGATGGAAGTGGTGCCTTACTAGGGACCATTTGTTTGCTGTCCTTTTCTGCTTCTGAATCAACATTCCCCTCTACACTGGAAGGATTTACGGATTGAGGTTCTTCAGATTCTAGAGTAAGAAAACAAAATATTAGTTAAACACTGAAGGGACATTCATCACACATTAGCTCAGGAGAAAATAGTTCCGTTCAGTAGTCATCCTGCTTTACAAATGAAAGAAAAAAACCACTCAAGACAATAAACCTCGTCACTAGAATTAAGCTTTTTAAGAGAAAACAAAAGGTTGTGAAGACAAAGTGCTACCCACACTTTATAGCTGTCACTCAGGTATGTAAAAAATAGTAATTAGCATTTATATCCCAATCTAATAAAAGCAATGCATTTTTAATTTTGTAAACCTCATCTACTGCGCATAATTCCTGCATAACCTGACTCTCAAGGACATCTTATTGTGACAACTAATTCCTCTAGGAATTCATCAGCTCTCATGCTCTCTAACAACTAAGCTACATCCCTCCCTGTGAACTATTTTGTCATGTAGAACTGATCGTGTAAGAAATTCCCTCATGAATCTTCATGCACCTGACATGGACAGCCTAAAGTAGACTATGCTGTAATTCACTGCAATTGGTCTCTTCCCACAAGAAGACATCTCAGAGGCCACTCATAATAAATATGGTATTTTTCTCTGTATCTTTCTTTGGGAAAACCACCATTCGAGGGCAGGGTTGAAAAGGGGAAAGATCTTATTAAAGAGGGGGAGAGAGGGGGAGGGAGTCAGAATTAACACTTCAAATAATTCAAATATTTGAAAACTCTCTCTACAAGTAAAAAATTACTTTAGCAATATCAATTGCTACTTCCAGCAACTCTTAATAGCTAACATTATGCATTAGATTAAACCCACCTAACTTCAGGTGAATTGATGCGCTTTAAGTATGCAATTAAATGGCTGCTTTACCTGAGCAACTGTCCTCATCATCAGAGATGGGTACCTCCCTTTTCAGTAGCATTTCCAACTCTTCAGTTTCAGCAACATCAACAGGTCTCTCCCCATGCTTATTTGCTTGAAATGGATTTCCACCATGTCGAAGCAACAGCTTCACAATCTGCAGCATTAAATAAATGAACTTTTATCTTCTCCACAACATGTTACTTGACCAGCATAAAAATCTTCCATTGCACACAAAATGTGGATAACATGATACACAATTCTACACTCCTACCTGTGAAACTGAGACCCCAAAGCAAGGCTTCAGCAACTAGAATGCCAAGTCCAGGTATACGTAATCTGCTTGTTAAAAAAGGTCATGGGGAAGACTAAAGAAAGTTGTCCTCTGTTACATAGACATAGTATCATCACCACAAAGAAAAGCAAGAGTGACCTTTTTCTTGCTGTTCTAACATTTCCTCACACAATCCCTCTGGTTCCTCACCTACCAAGCTCGCTACTCGTCTGCACTCAATTCACCTCCTTGCTCCAAATATTAGAGCACCTAAATCTAAGGGACAGGAAAAGTTTTTCAAGTAACAGTACTATTGGCTTCCAAAGCATTTCAGAAAAGCCCTGACAGAGATTCTATTGGAGGAAAAGCTACACTCGTTCCCAATTTACAGGAAAATCATCAGTTTCTCTAACATCAAGGAGAACAAACTGTTAAAAGTTACAGTGCTATCAAGGCCACTTCATTTTCAGCACAGTATCCAGTACAAGTTTCTTTTATTTGGGTCCTACAAGCTAAGAAAGGGGAAATTCAGCAAATAAATTTCCAATACATGTCAGTGAAATGGTCACAGATAACTGTACTCAGACCAGACAAGCAACAGGTCCTGTTCTCCAAAGCTCTACTGGAATCTTATGCAAGTTCAATCTAAAGACTCACTTTTGTTTAGATACCCATAAGAAACAGTTACTAAACAGTTCATAAAAATTTCACGGACTATCATAACTCAATTCTTTAGCCTTTTCAGAATATCCTTCCAAACTGATTACGACTGTTTTATATTTTTTGCTTTATACAACAGAATCACACACATACTAATGAAATAAAAGAGATACAAAGAGAGAGCAGAGGTATTTCTGCATCTAGTTTGCAGAAAACAAGAAGAAATTAAGAAATTAATGTAAAATACCTACAGTGCTCCATTTATCTTCCCCACTAAGTCATTACTGATAATTAAAACAAATATATTAAATATATACATATACACACATCAGTGCTCTATTTCCATATCCATAAACAAACACATAAAATAAATGTGGGATATATACCTTTAAATATTTTTAGATATATCTACAAACCCACAGTATACTGTTTGAAAACATTTTTCTTTTGAGAACTCTACACAGTAAAAGTCTCTCAATAAAAAAGGCTATTGAAGAAGTAAAAGTGAAATTTAAAAATATTTAAGAAAACAGTTACTGGTAGAAAATATCTGGCAACAGAAGTAGGATGAAAAGCAAGAAGAAACAAAGAAAACCAAAACAATTTTAGGATCCCCCAGAACAGCGTAAGCGGAATTATAAAACCGTGTGACAACATCCAGGACAGTTAGGATTTGTTCTAAAGACCAAACATTTCAAGCCACTTATTATTCCCCTCCCACTCTCCCAGTACACTTACATTTCTATGCCCACTACTAGCAGAATCATGAAGTGGTGTATCATCATCCAAGCCCTGTGTGTTCACATCAGCTCCAGCTGCTATCAGGACTTTCGCAACATCATAGTAACCAACATTACAAGCTTCATGCAGTGGTGTCCAACCTATAGTGGAGTGGTGCCAGTTTGAAAGGTCAAAGATTTAAGTTTGTTGGGTTTTTTTTCTCCTATGTTATATATCTCCATTGCCTTGAAACATTTCAAAATACACTCACACACAATAGTGTGTGGCAGACAGGTAATGCCATTCATCTTATAAACAGCACACGCTTTATCAACTGTAAATCTCATGCCAAATTTCAAATTTTACTGAGATTAAATCAAACACAGAAATAACTAACCAAATAGTGAAAGACAAAATCTGTTACAAAATCCCCAGGCTAAACATGTTAGAAATTCTTTGACTAGGGAGAGTTTGAACACAGTGCTAGGTGTATATATAAATCACATTATTCTATATGGAAACAGTTTGAAAATCACACTATTGAAAAGAGTAAGTATTGCGAATTATTATAACCAGTGCTCCTTTAGAGTCACTAACACGTACCAGGAATCTCTAATAACATTCAGCAGTTATTGGTCTAGATAACAAGCCATTAATAAATATTGGCAGAGAATTTATTACTGATATTTCCAAGAACATTGGTAATTTTTAGAAATGCTGATTTCCACGCTGACAATATGAAGTTCAATGCTCGTTTTTTTTGTAGCAGAGCCTCAACTGAAGATGATGATCTACTCACACATGCTATATTCCTTACCTCAATTTCCTCTCGCCAACTTGATGCCTTCCACTTCCTAGCTGCCCTGAACTTCTACCCCACTGCTGCTGCCTTCTCAAAGCCCAGTTCTAGGAAGGCATTCAACTTTTGTTTCCAACATAACCAATGCAAATCTGGAAGAGTTTACTCACTTGAACTCTGCATGTTACCAGTAATGGTATATTACATCCATGAAGAGGAGGTATAAGAAACCCCCAACTTATCTAATCCCTCAGAAAGATAATTTCTCACTTTACCTCTGACTCAACTTCTCACCTGATACTTATGTAAATTAAAAAAAAAAAAAAGGTAAAAAAAGAAAAAAATTTCTATCTTATTCTGCAGCAAAATACTTCTTCTGGATCTTTGTACACTAAATTTGCTCTCAAAATTTTGGGTAACTCACTTCCAACACTGCCCAGCTATCATCTCCTTTCCATTTCCTTGTGATTTGCCCTTTTCCCACTCACCCACAATGATGGCACTTCTCTACTCTCAGCCCTCTCATGCCTGTCTTCTTTTCCTTATTAATTCTCTCCGTAATTTGTTCTTCTCCATGTTTTACTGCCTTGTCTCTCTACCCTATCATAACGTCTTGACTGCTAACTCTTGCCCTGGCTTGCTCTCAACATCTGTTTCCTTTACTCTTTTTCTCACACTGCAGTATCATTCTGGCAGATATCCCATGAGCAGGGTTACTTCCTCCATTACTAATTCATTTTCTGCTTCTTTAGTTCTGCCAAATTCTTAGCTAAAAAACTCAAATTCTCTAAACTTCACTGCATCCTAAATTCTTATTTTTCTCCACTCATGACTTATTGCTCAAATCCTCCCCCTCTTCTTGACTTCTTCGTCTGCACAGGATTTTGATGCTCAGCCACCTCTGCTTCTCACTTTGCATTACCAATGGAAAAGCACCTCACTTGATCCCAAACACCTCCTCCAGAGTTCTGAATGAAGTCTCAAACAACTTGCTCCAAATTGATTCTCAGAACCAGCTCTCAGCCATTCTCCTCACCCTTTCATCTGCCTTTAGAATTAACTAAATATCTGTACTAGGTCAGGCTGGGATGAGGCTATGAAGTTAACTTCCTTCATAGCAGCCCATACAGTGCTAGGGCTGAAACTGTTCATAACACACCCATTTTTTGGCTACTGCTGAACAGTGCTTCTATGGTGTTGAGGCTTTCTCTTTCCCTCCCCCCAGGGAAGAGCTTGGGAGGGGACCCAGCCAAGACAGCTGACCCAAACTGACCAAAAGCATATTCTATACCATATGATGTCATGGTCAGCAGTAAAAGCTCAGGGAAAGAAGAAGGAAGGAGGTATGTTCATAGTTACAGCCTTTGTCTTCCAAAACAACCATTACACCTATTGAGGCTCCACTTCTGGGAAGTGCCTGGACATTTGCCTGCTGATTAGAAGTAGTGAACAAATTCCCCTTTTTCTTTTGCTTGCATGGACAGCTTTTGCTTTTCTTATTTAACAGTCTTTACCTCAACCCATGAGGACTTTTTTCCATCTTATTTTCTCCTTCTGCCATGTTGAGAAGGGGAAATAGGAGAGAAGCTGGGTAGGCATTTGGCAGCCAGCCAAGGCTACCCCACCACAGTATCTCTTTCTTGAAGTGTTTCTGTTCTCCCTGTGATTTCTACGGGTCTGTCTTCTCCTGAACCTCTCCCCATTTTTCTAAAATTTCTCTTGTGTTGCTCTTGATCTCACAGGCTTCTACTGCCTCCTTTTTCTTCTCCCTCTACATGCCAGTCCAAGGCAGCCTCGCCTTCAAATACAAATCCATCTGCCCTCTGTAAACCAAGAAATTACTGATCTGTTTCTTATCTAAAATATTGGTCCATCTCATTAATACCTTCTCTTGATGTCAAGTGTGAGATGACAATTAATCGTACCATATAGTTCTTCATTTCTCCCACTTGAGCCTGCTACCTCAGCTCATCTCACATATTTCTTTTGAGAATATAAATCTCATTCAGACCCATAAACAGAGTATCTTTGGTAGGCTTTGCTGTAGTTAAAATTCTCATTCAGACCTTCATTATATTTTTGCTTCTATTCTATGATGTTTCTAAAAACTTTAAACTGCTTGTGCTGCCACTTAATTATGCTACAGAGAATTCTCAATAATATCTTTATTCCCTTGGGATGCTAGCAGCTCCCCACAAATTCTGTCATCTTTTCTTCAGCATTACCCTTCACAATGGGAGCACAGTCTTTTTGAACAAAACAAAGAGTAACACAGGCCTTTCTTATATTTATCACTTTCCCATGATCCACTTCTTCTGTGGATGCAAAAAAGCCAGTGTTTAGAACCAATGTTGAGAGGCAGAGCATTAGGAGCAGTTAGTTATGCTGTTCATATAATGTGCACTTGTATTATTTTTTAGATTTGTCCTTGCTTAAGAGAGGAACATCTACTGAATATTATCTTTTTTATAGATGTCTCTTAGACACCAACCCCACAACAACCTCTGCATATCACCCAACACTCTAACCTCTGATTTAGCCTTCCTTTCACTCTGTTCCATTCCTCTTCGTTACCCCAACCTCCTTCTATGTCCTAAATCTCTGCTGGACATTTTTCACTAAAATATGCAAAAATATAACTAGAGTTAGAGTATCAAAAGGAAAACAGGCAAAAGTTTGCCAGCAGGTTAAAAAAAAATATTTAGGAGGTCTTGCAGACAAACAGACTGTATAGAAAGATGCCAAATAAAGGATACTAAAAATTTAGGTTACAAGTTGAAATTTACCTTAAAGTTCATCAATCAGTCAGTGCTGAAATCACAGCAAATACTGACATCTCAAAACTATCATTAACCTCACAGGACTAGATGACAAGTGCAAGCTACACTACACTCATCTGCTTTGATGCATATTAGCTGGCCCAGTAGGAACTCAATGTACAGTACATTACCATTTTCACTGTTACTGAACTCTGCATCTCCTCAACATAGCCTATAACCCCATTGTAAATTACTGACTTCATCTAGTATAATTATACAAAGTTCAGCAAGCATGAACACATTTTTGTAGATGCCAAGTATGAAGAGGCCCTGGTCACAACTGAAACCTCCAAGTACTCATATACTGTCTTAAAATATACTATGTACTATAGGGACCCAGTACTACTATTGCCATCAGAAACGAAAAAACATTATTTGAGAATTTCTTTTTTTTTTTTTTTTTTACTTGCATATAGCATGAACTGAAATTAAACCTCTGCTAACAAGAATTTGTACATTTAAGAGAACATGTATCAACTTACCTGCAAAATCTTTTACATTCACATTTGCACCTAAACTGATTAGCTCCTTAACCTGTTTAACATCCCCTCGAATTGCTGCCATATGTAGAGGAGTTTCTCCTCGTTCATTTCTCTTGTTAACTTTGTCTTTTTGTCTTGAAGAAGAGGTTGGAGTTTTCTTCTGTGCTGGTGTTGTTTGTAAAGAATGATTTAAGGTGGAATCTACAAAATAATTTTTGAAATGATCAATGTAAGTTCTTTAACCCTGTATTTACTTCACCTCATTTTAACACTTGCATTCAAAGATTATGATAATCAGTGAATAGTTATATTTAAAGAAAGGATGTTTTGACACTTCCCATGTATCAACACAATACCTATTTGCAATGGCTAAAAGGGTGTTTTGCAAAATCTCTCAATTTTTAAAGTAGGTTTCCAGGACAGATTAACTACAAGGTTCACATAATCTGGTGTAAATTCTGCTGAAACAAGACAAACCATGACCATGCAGATCAGTAGCTCTCCTGCTTCCCCTTCCTCCAGCACAATTCCACTATGTTTTTACAGAGTGGGATGCCAGTTTAAGAATGACTGTTTGGGTATTGTACTCCATGAACTTCCTCAGCTGTGCCAACACAGATGTTTATGGGTTGGCTGGGTAGTTTCTTAAGGAAAAGCAGTTATTCACTTTTAAATGCCAATTTTCTAAATACATTACACCTGAAGAACATTATATAATTTTTTTTTTTATACAACTGGACCAAGGATAGTTTGAAGTTCTGAAATAAAAACAAGATGCCTCCCCTCTCCCATTAAATCCTAAGGAATCAATCCAGTTTCCTTCTAAATTAAAATCCTGCTCCAAATTGGACAATAATACAGTAGTTAAACTTCATTAAAAAACAGGTAACATTTTTCAATAATGCATATGGAACAGTGAGAGGCAAAAATAATCAATGGAAGAAAAGAGATCTTCAGATTTTACAGCTATCATAATGCAAAGCTTTGCACATAAATACAAAAGGTCAAGAATCTTTTGATGATATTACTTGTCAGTGCAAAATAGAGTTTTAACAGAATAATGAATATTTTTTAAATTTTTTAAAAAAAACAATAAAAATCACAGATTGTTGAAAAACGTCAGGGCTGAGAATATCCTGATTGGGACAAATAAACAGGCAGGAGGAAGAAAACTGTTAACTTTTTAAGATCACCTGGACTGTTGTCTCTTGCTGTCATCTGCATGAGAAGTGCCATCTGTTTGCGCTCTGACAGAGGATAACCAAAAAGAATGCTAACTGGTGTTGATTTCTTATTTGCAGCATCCTTCTTCATTTTCTTTTTCTCCGGACCTTCCTTCTCTGGAAACATTAACAGTTAAAAATTCAAACTGCTGTTTTATTAGAACATTTTTCTAGAAAAAAAACCCACAACTTTTTAAGGTATGTCAAGTGGCAACTGGTGATAGGAAACGAAAAACAGAAAATTGCATCTCTAATTTGCTAGATTTGCATTAGTTTTGGTTACCTGTTCTAATCATATGGGAATGTTAAGCACTACAAGTTGTAAGGAGGATTAAAAAAAAATTCTAAAATATTAATAATATGTTTCACATCAGGAAGACTGCATATGTCACAACTTAAATTTTTAGAGAATCAAGTCAGGCACTTAAATTCCGTAAGATCAGCCAGCCAATTTTCAGACCTGAATATAGATCTGAGACTGTGCTCTATTCTACTTCTCTCAAGAGATCATGTTAAAAATTAAGTAAAGACTTCTTAATACTGATATTTGTTAGATAATTGGATAAATTATTGTTTTTCTCAAAGTTATCCTGTTACTTCACCTTAGAGCAATTTCTTCTCCAAAATTCATATCCTTCAAAAACATACAGCTATTTTATATATATATCTTCTTTCCTTTTTGCAATATTTATGGAAGTTGTTGTATGTCGAAGTTTTAAACCAGTAGCTAAAGTTACACATCTGAATAAACAGGTAATTTCTAAAGCTATGCAGTACCTACAAATTCTCAAGATCTTCACACTGGTTAACTGTGCACCAAAATCAGACTACTTTTTAATACCTAGTGAATTTCAAAGCTAGAATTTTATTTGTGCAATTTGGTAACTTTGGTGTATGCCTTCCACCCTGTTCAGAAGTTCTTCCTTCATTTTTCTGCATAACAGTCTTGTAAACCAAACACACAGGCCTTTAGATTAAAGTATGATAGAAAACTACTGATTTGTGATACTGATTTGACTAAATCACTTTTAACTGGAGCAGTATTTAATGATCTTAACATCAAACAAGAACAAGCTCTAAATGCATCAAATTTTTTCATTACAAATATTTTCCACAGATCTGTCTACCTGGTTTCATTTATATTTTCTAGAGACCTGTGTTTGCTTTTATGCGTAGTGAAGATAATTAATTTTCTCTAGTTATCTTTTCAGGCAACTGCTCTTTTTCTGTTTTAACAATTTTGTATAAAACCCAGTATTTTATATTTATTTATATTGTAAGTGGGTTATACTACAGGTTAGGTCTATAACGTCTACCTTTTTCTTCAGAGCCCCCAGGATTACTACCTGAATATAAATGCACTGCATGTAAAAGATAGCTCAAGGAACCTCAGTCACAAATTCAGTGAATTTAAATCAAATTTTTTGAGACTTAAAAAACTTTTTTCTAACTACCATGGTCAAGAAAGAATGGTCTGAAGAATATTCTAAGAGACTCGAACAAAAGAAACAACACCTCCAAATGCTGAGCAAATAATTTCCTTGGTTTCCTTCCCTCAAAGCCTGGCTTCAGTATAAGCTTATCCAGAGATCCTGCTCGCTCTACTGCACCTTCTCCTTTTGGAAGCCTCCCTACCGACCACCTTTCCACTGGGCCTATAACAGCCAGACAGGATTCTGCATCTTGCAGTCAAGGGTTATTCCAGTTCATCCTCCAGGCTACACTACTGACCATAAAGACAGGAACAGAATTCACTAAGGATGTTGACTGTCTGCTTTTTCTCCTCTGTGGTTGGCTGATGTACTAATTCCCATAAACCAAGCAAGAACATGAAAAGAAGCTGGAATATAAAAATTACAATGGGGAATATGTAATAAATGAAAGGAGAGCAGGGGAGAAAGATGTTGGACTGACTTACTGGACTTGGCCACACTAAAATGCTAGAACTTGGCTGGGAAGTGGTTGAGGCTTGGTTGGGGATTGCTAGTATTAGCTAAAAAAGCCTGGTTGCCACACTGATCTTTGTAGCTCTTTGTGTAATAAGTTCTTTCTTTCTTACTGTGACTGATTACAATCTAATGAGACACTGCTAATCCAGTGAATCTTAGTATTTTGGGCCATACTAAAAAAACTGTAGAAATGCAATTAAGCTAAGTCAAAGTAGGGGGCAGGGATTTTGTTTTTATTACTTTCCTCATGATTACATTGGTATCCCAGTTTCCTTTCCTAAATGCTCTGGCAGTGGGGTTGGACTCGATCTTCAGAGGTCCCTTCCAACCCCTAATATTCTGCGATGTCAACTCAAACACCTGTATGATAAAAACTTCACTAAAAAAACCCCAATAAAACAACAAACCTCATCTGCAAAAGCAGAAAATCTTAAAACTCCACTGATCTTCTGTAGAGATACAAAAATTAATAGAAATTGCAAATTAGAAGCTTAAGTTCCTTCAAGGTTCCTAACCATGCCATTCCATGTTTCATTAACTCCAAACTGCCTCTTTTTTAATCTTTTTATTTTCTCCACTTGTGCATTAGGCCCTCTCTGTGGTCCTCCTTGTTTCATTCAGTTTCCTCTCAACTCATTTTCTGCCTTCTCTAAAATCTCATCTTCCAGGCTTGATTACAGAGACAAACTCTAGTAATGCAATGCTCCTGAGGCGGAGGAAGGCACGCAAACAGTGCACATCTTGGATTCCATAGTAACCAAACAAGATATATATTATTTTTACGGACTAAACAATTATGATCAAGACTATTTTAAGACTGGAGAGCTACAGAACCATGTATAATACCAAAAAACCCTACAAAAGTATCGATCATGTTTAAAAATCAAACAATATCCCTTTTTACAGAAGTAATTGGTGAGATTTTTCTAAACTGCATGCATTTCATACTCCTGAATATCTAAAAATTCATCCTATATCCAAATCAACACTGTTGTCCTATTCGTAGAATGTCTGCATGGGAAAATGTAAAGAAAACTTACAAAGGAATTGTGCTTTCAACTCTTCATTGCAAACATGCCATTCTCTCTCCAAGGATAATGTACAGCATACCTTTCACTGAGTAATTTAGTATTTCAATTAAAAAAAACAAATTGAGTTTGCCTGGAATAATATCCTGTTTCTTAGCTTACGTTATTTACTGCTCATGAATCTTTTCTTGAAAAACAGATTTATTTTCATTCTGAATTATTCCTTACAATTTTATAGCTATACTCAGTTTGAGAAAATAATACATCAAAGTAAATGAAATAAATATTTTAATTATCCAGCTTTTACTTTTTTATTATACACTGTGCTTTTCCGAGTATTTTTATCTGATGGTATTTGGGGTTTTAAAAATTATTTTGTTAGAAAAGCCTACGGAGTAAATGAGTGTAATTTACTTATGTCTCACGTTTAGTGTTGTCAAGCACACATGAAGATTCCCCCCTACATATTCCACTGCATTTCAACGGTGGAGCAAATTATCCTTCTCTTACTCCTGGCTAACACAGTGTGTGAAAACCATTTCTAAAGCGTGCCAATTAAAATTACTGAATGAGAATATAATTTCTCTCACCAAGTTAATGCTGTAATTATATCCTTAGCCCTCAAGAAAATGATACAATTTTATTTAAGCTTATGTGAGACTTTATATGAGTTTTCAGTAAATCTAAACAGTTCAATACAAAAAATTAATATATTCAAAAACAAACCTAAAAAAAGTGTCAGCAGGTGAACTTGATCATACATCTACTGGAGTATCTTCTTTAAGAGGCAATTGCTTTTTCCCCCCCAGTATCTCATGCATATGCCCTGCTTCTTATGCATGTACAAGATTGAACAAGATGGGACCAAAGGGGCAGAAGAAAGCAAAATGAAGGGAGTAGGACATAGAAAAATAAATTTTTACACCAACAAATACATAAAATAGTAATGAACTACCTTTAAAAAAAAAACACAAACAAACAAAAAAACCAAACCAACAAACAAACACAAAGGAAAACAACAATGCAACTGTTAATAAGCTACAGAAATCCAGAGATTTTTTTGATAATAAATTATTGGGAACTCCATTATGCTTATTGCATAATTATAGTAATTGTTTTCACTGCTCCAAGAATATCATTATGAAGTAAACTATACTTTATTTAGCAGAAGACCAACTTAATACTCAGGAACTTTGACTTTTTAGATATTTTTTATCTTGTGTTAACGGAAAGAGTTTCACAGCTGTGTACTTCATGTTTATGGAATTTCAACAGTAGTAACTTCCCTAATAGAAGAATAATATCAGTTCAAGAAATAAGGTAACAGTAGAATTTAATGTACAAAATTGACTGTTAAAGTCAATTACAGAATCACAGAATCTTAGGGGTTGGAAGGGACCTCGAAAGATCATCTAGTCCAACCCCCCTGCCAGAGCAGGATCACCTAGAGCACATCACACAGGAACATGTCCAGGCGGGTTTTGAATGTCTCCAGTGAAGGAGACTCCACAACCTCTCTGGGCAGCCTGTTCCAGGGCTCTGTCACTCTTACAGTAAAGAAGTTCTTCCTGATATTCACATGGAACCTCCTACACTTCAGTTTGCACCCACTGCCCCTTGTCCTATCACTGGTCACCACTGAAAAAAGCCTGGCTCCATCGTCCTGACACTCACCCTTAACATATTTGTAAACTTTGATGAGGTCACCCCTCAGTCTCCTCCAAGCTAAAGAGACCCAGCTCCCTCAGCCTTTCCTCATAAGGGAGATGTTCCACTCCCTTAATCATCTTTGTGGCTCTGCGCTGGACTCTTTCAAGCAGTTCCCTGTCCTTCTTGAACTGTGAGGCCCAGAACTGGACACAATATTCCAGATGTGGCCTCACCAAGGCAGAATAGAGGGGGAGGAGAACCTCTCTTGACCTACTAACCACACCTTTTCTAATGCACCCCAATATGCCCTTGGCCTTCTTGGCCACAAGGGCACATTGCTGGCTCATAGCCATCCTCCTGTCTACCAGGACCCACAGGTCCCTTTCCCCTACCCTGCTCTCCAGCAGGTCAGCCCCCAACCTGTACTGGTACTGTTGGGGCTGTTCTTCCCCAGATGCAAGACTCTACCCTTGTTGAATTTCATCAAGTTTCTCCCTGCCCAACTCTCCAGCCTGTCCAGGTCTCACTGAATGGCAACACAGCCTTCCCATGTGTCAGCCACTCCTCCCAGTTTAGTGTCATCAGCAAACTTGCTGAGGGTACATTCTGTACCCGCATCCAGGTCGTTGATGAAGATATTGAACAACACCGGTCCCAGTATGGACCCCTAAGGGACTCCACTAATCACAGACCTCCAACTAGATTCTGTCCCATTGGCTACAGCTCTCTGACTTCTTCCCTTCAAACCATTTATGATCCACCTCACTACCTGATCTCCAAGCCCATACTTTATCAGCTTATCTACGAGGATGCTGTTGGAGTGTCAAATGCTTTACTGAAATCAAGATAAACCACATCTACTGCATTACCATCATCTATCCACCTAGTTGTTTCCTCATAAAAGGCTATAAGGTTGGTCAAACATAACTTACCCTTGGTAAAACCATGTTGACTGCTCTTAATGACCTCCTGATCCTTGATATGCCTAGAAATAATGCCAAGAACAAGTTGTTCCATCACCTTTTCCAGGGATGGAGGTGAGGCTGACCAGTCTGTAGTTACCTGGGTCCTCCTTCTTGCCCTTCTTGTAGACTGAAGTGACATTTGCTGTCCTCCAGTCCTCAGGCATCTCTCCTGTTGCCCACGACTTACCAAAGGTGATGGAGAGTGGCCTAGCGATGACCTCTGCAGACTGTCTGAGGAGGTCATTTATTTGCTCACACCGCACACACACGGTGTCACTGGCTCCCTCCAGTACCGGTGCCAGGCTCAGTTAGGTTTGGGTTTTTTTTTTTGTCTTCTTTTGAGCATTTTTTTTTTAAGTCTATGGAATACAATTATCTTTTATATTCACTTCCTTGTTACTTTTTGGTTCTTCAGCAATTAGAAACAGAACATCAGGTAATTTATTACTTGTTATTAAAAAAATAAAAACTCTTCAGGTGGCTTCAATTATTCAATTATTGTTATTATCCAACCTTCATATTATGCAGACAAATCTATCTGGACAACACTCCTTTTAAGATTTTCCTTTTGCAACATAAGCTTTTTACCTAACACCTCAAAAAAAAGGATTTAAAAGTAGCCAAGTTATGTGAAACAGTGATTTAGGTGCATTTGAGCACTTGTAGAAGACCTTCATGAAATTCATACACAGTATTTAAATGTACTGGCAAAGAAACATCAGAATCAACAGCTATTACTTTAGAAGGACTTACACATGACAGATTATGTCCCAAGGCAACCAGTAATGCATCTGGGTTTGTTTGGTTTTTGTTGTTGGTTTTGGTTTTTTTTGGTGTGTTTTATTTTCTTTGCTTGCTTTTTTTTTAAAAAAAAATTACAGATCTCCAATCAAATAGCTTCTAAATGTTTTAGGAAAATAAACTACTAAATAAAGCAACATGTGGATTTCTCAAAATAGATAATGCCAAACTAATCAAATACTCCACTTGGTAAAATAACCACCTTAGTGGAAAAAGGAAATAAAGCAAAAAGACCAAATTCAAACTTCAGGGCTTGTGATAGTCTGGTTTCATGTTTCAATTCCCATCATAGTATAAATTGTAAGGAGTAACAGGATTAAGAATTAGGACCATGCAAAGTTACAATATGAACCACTTTAAATAAATGCTTCCTGAGGAAGTTACAAGATTGAGTGATACACATCAAAAGACTAATACGCTTATTGCTAACGACTGTAGAAGACAGGTCAAGATGATGAATTCTGCAGATGACGAAGTTAAGGGAGACAGAGTTACTGAGATATGTGTGATTGTGGTAACTGAAGTTGTTTTAAAGATAAAACACAATGATTGACTGCTGCTTCCTATCGTCAGTGAAAGAGAATGATTAGAATGTGGTGACCTCACTGTACACTGTACAGGTATCAAGATACAATTGTGATACCTAATTAATCATGTTTATAGCGTACTTATTTAACCAACCCAACACACACAGACACACAAAACCAAACACCTCCACTTTCCTGTCTCTAGCCCAAGCAACAGTTAAAGAAACCGTTTATCAACAAGATGTGAATGTGATTAACAAATCAGCACATTCATTCGTAACTCTTGTTCTTCCTGAATAATCAACTATGTAAAAAGACTGTCAAAGTAAAAACCAATCTACGTGTATCCTCACAATGAAAAGATTTTTCTGATCTGCAGTTATATTTAATTACTATGAAAAATTCAAATTTCTCTACTCATACTAATAAGGTAGAGAAAGCAAGCAAACTTGCCTGCTGTTCTTGCTTTGAAAACCACATCAGTGGTTATTTAAAAATAACCAGATCAATTAAATAAGTTAATAAAATTTAAATAATGCTATTTAAGTAGTCTAAATAAGTGATAGCTTTTCAAAAAAGTTATGGTTTTGGATTGGGAGACTTTAAAATCAGAGACCTTACTTTAAAGAAGTACTTACTTTTTAAAAGTAAGATCTCTGATTTTAAAGTATGAAAAATGCTTCTTCCACTATCAATCCTACCAGTCTTAAGGAAAGCTTGCATGTAGAATCCTTCGTAAGATTAACTCAAGGGTTGAAGTTATACTGCAACATTTTTAGTATAAATAAATTTGACAGTAGTATGTATACATCATGCTAGCTTTTTGTGGTTGCTTTGATCAAAGAATGGGGATGTGACAACAGATCTCTCAGCTGGATTGTCATCCAAACCAGGACAGTATACCCAAAAAACCTAATGGGACACCGCAGCTTAAACAGAAGTAAGCTGTGCAATCTCAGCTGCTATCATTGTCCCAACGGCCTCTTCAGAAGGTCTGTTGTGACTCACATTATCCTTCAGACCTGTGCAAACTTCTCAGCTAGGGCAGACATCTCAACTGGCATGGCATGATCGCACCTAGGCAAATGGACTCAGTTCTAACCAGTACAAAAATATTTTAAAAGTCCTGTAAAGGCTAAATCTGAAAATACTTAATACTAATTAAACAGTTGGGTTATCAACCAACAGAACAGGCTGCCCAGGGAAGTGGTGGAATCACCATCCCTGGAGGTATTTAGAAGTTATGTATATGTGGCACCTGGGGACAGT
Organism: Apus apus; assembly: GCF_020740795.1. Taxonomy (NCBI): domain Eukaryota; kingdom Metazoa; phylum Chordata; class Aves; order Apodiformes; family Apodidae; genus Apus; species Apus apus. The sequence continues at coordinate 103,725,986 of NC_067283.1, forward strand.
TTAATGGTGGACTTAGCAGTGTTAGTTTTATGGATGGACTCAATGGTCTTAAGGGATTTTTCCAACCTAAATGATTCTATTCTGCTCTGATTTATGGCAGCAGTTTCTTCGGCAAAAGCACTTACTTAATTCTAAGCTTAGAAATACATGAGGCCTAGAATTGTTCTAGACTCTTATGGAACGCTTTATATGCTGTTTCAGTCTTGCCAAAACTGATGGGGTGTAAAATTTACTTTACATATAGTTTTGTAGGAATCAAATTAGAAAAAAATATTTACAAATTAAGTTAATGGATACAAACAGCAAAACTGAATGTTATCGCTTATAGTTTCTAGACAACACCTGAACCCAAAGAATTTCAGCACAAAAAGGAACAAGAGGTGGAATTGTAGGGGGCAGTTTTTATAGAAATAAATCAAAAAGAAAATCTTACTTCATGAATGAATACTCTGGAGAAAGAAACAAGACATCTCTAATGATGCCAAAATTGGCACCAGTCTAAGTGGTTAATTCCCACTCATCTAATCTAACTGGTTACACACAGAATCAATATTGTAAGGACAGTTTTTTCATCCTAGCAATGCTTCTGCCTCTAAAGTTTGTGGAAAGCTTAGCAACCAGGTTCCTCGTCATCTTTGAGACAGGGTAATTGCTCTTACTTACCTCAGCAGTAATGGACAGGACAACAAGCTGTGTTTGCTATGCAGTAGTTACAAGCTAAGTGACTTCTATTGTTACATTAAGTATTTCTTGACATTGCTTGAACTGTTTACTTCATCTCCCTGCTACAACTTGTAAAAACAAAGATTTTGTAGTGTGTGCATTGTTTTTTGGTGCTTGTCTACATGCCTACAGTTATCCATCTTGCTTGTGGCACCTGTGACAACAGATGCTATAGCAAGAGAAAAAATTACCTTACAAGATGCTGTGACAATGAATTATTTAAAGTTGATAGGGGTGGGAAGAGATGACAAAAGATTTACAACACAGAAAATACTAGATAACTGCTAAATATTACTCTTAAATATATTTATTTCCATTATGAAAAACAGAATCTAATACCAAGCACTAAATTTAATAAAGCAGATGCTGGGAGCATACTTCTAATTTATACATGGTCTTTTCAGAATCAAGTGGTAGAGTATTGTTTTATAATGTGACTATTTCAAATTTCATGTTCATACTATAATATTTTTACAGTAACAAAAATACGTCTGTAATACGCAGGAGCCAAATCTTCTGCACTATATCAATCTTAGAAAAAAAATTAAACATGTATGGAGGTATATACTTCTATCTTGCATTTAGAACTAAGGATATTAAAGGAATTACATGTTTATTAATATATTCAAATGTACAGTGAGCACTGTGTAAGAAACTGTAGTACTGAGCCTCATAGAAATTTGAGGAACATGCCTTCTGGTATCCTTCCAGAGTGCATGGATACTGCCTTGCTACCAACAGAACGATTACTGAACTACGACACAGATAACTAATTGCCTAAACTCAGAGTTAACTCTACTCTTGGAATACATCCAGATCCCTCCATCTTGATTTGAAAAGAGCCATGTTAAGAATAGGATTTTAAAGTCTTTTTAAACTGATTTTAAAATCAGTTCTAACAGAACATGCTTAAGTTACAAAGAACTACCAGCCAGTGCAGAAAATGTCTCCTGAATATGGGAGCTTAGCCTGAAGGAGAAGTTCTCCCTCCATGGCTACTTTGGTTAGTTCCATAACCTCAGGAATTTCTTCTCTTATATGGAGGACAGTACATCTACAAATCTTTCCCACTCTCCCTGCCCAAAAGTCTGTGAAAGGCTGACAGCTGAGTCTCACATCAAGGCGTGTATTTTTCTTTTAATCAGTTTACTTGATTTAGCAAATGGATCTCTAGAAATGACAATGACAAGGAAGATTTATTACTAAAACAGAAGCAAAAGAATGAGGTTAGGAAACAACTGGAAACGTAAACTATGCTGGCAAGCTATCTCTTGCTAATGATAGGATGAAAGCCTATCAGACTGAGAAGAAACATCAGAAGCAAGCAAGCAACTTTAATACTTAGTATCTTTTTTACAGGGAAAAATAATCAATATAAAGAACATAATATACAATTAATTAAGTTAGGATGTATTTTATCAACAAATCGTTAGTTAAGGAAATAAAAAGGTTCTACCTGTGTCTGAATTGCGATCTTCATTTCTGGATGGACTAATAGTAAAAGGAAGTTTACGTTTCATGGAAGACTTTTCTTTCATCTCCTTCCCCACATCACTCCTATCCACTTTTGGAGTTTTGCTGTAGGATGCAATCTTGTCCTTGCTCTAATATAAATAAAAAGTATACTAAGTAATTTTTGCATAAAGCAGAATAGTCTTATAACGTATACAGACTGAAAAGACTGCTATGCAACAATGTGTGTCTATGTATGTATGTGTATTACACAGCTTATTAAAAACTTTAAAAGTAATCTTACTAAAAATAATCAATGGCATTTCTCTCTTTACAAAATTAGTAGCTTTTGTATTATTTGTACCTCCACATAGATCACTGTGGAACTGCTGTTCACTATTAGAGGCTTAATTAATATGCAAAGGAACAAAAACTGGACAAGAATTTGCTAAGTCTTAACGACATCCCAATTTTCTTCCCTCAGCATAACACAATAACCACATTAGAAACCCACACAGCAATTCAGACTCTGGATAGTAATACAGTAACAACAAATCAACCACTAACAACCCTCCCCTGTCTCCACCCCCATCCCATAATGCATCCAGACAATACACCCTCTCTATTTCAACAAGAATAATAGTGTTTCATTTTCTAAAGCAAAATTTAATAAGAACTAAGAAAATCTATGAAGATACTTTTCAACCGGTATCAAATTTATATAAAAAAATAAGTATAAGCTATTTGGAATTTTTAGTTGTGTAAATCTCGGCTTTTTGGCTTATAAAGTGTGTTTCAGGATAAACAGAGAAAAACCTGGATGGGCACACTATTAACTTCTGTTTGATTACTTTGATAATAAAGGAGGTCAAAGCATATAAGATAGCAGGTTAGTGAGAAGACTGATTAAGAGAACCCCTGGCAACCCCCAACATTTTGGCCTACTGATCAAGATGCCATGTAGAGACATAACATCTTCTCGTTCGTTACATACTGCAAAAACACCTACTCCAGCTATGTCAGTTATCACAACTCCACAGTTTTGTATCATTCTTAACAATCAGATGAAACCACTAACATTCATTTTACCTAAAGCTAAAAGAGGCATATACACCTACTTGCCAATCAGTGAAAAACAAAAGACTGGTACTTTTGAAGCACAAAGTTAAAATATTTATTCTGATTACAGTACCTTTCCTTTAATTAAACACAAACATGCGTAAGAAGAGTAGTTTGATTATACCATCTGACACTCTTTGAGTTTAAATTGTCGCCAATAGGGTTGTCAGAAGTGATTACAAGAAGAATCTGCCAACAAACTCTACAATCTTCACATGATAAAGGTCTGTATCAAGAAAGTAACATAGAAGGATTAAGTCTGTGTCTGGGGAATTCCTAAAGTAAAAAGTTGATGCCCCTAGAGAAAACTTCTGAGTTTGGAAATCTGAAAAAAAAAATAATAAAAGCCACAAAAAACCCAAAAAAACCAGAACTTCAAACAAGCCAACATAATAAAACCCACACACCAAAACCATCCCTCTTCCAAAACCCCAAAAGAGAAACAAACACCCCCTGCAGCCTTTCTCTTACATACTAGAACAAGAAAATCTAAACCCCATTAAGACTCCTAAAGACTCTAAGAGATGGCACCTGTAGCTATTACTTTTGAAAAAAATCAATCACAAGTGATAATTTGCAAATGCATCTGTAAGTTGACAAGAGCAGATCCAAACTCCACTAAGCCCATTCTGATCTGTTCCATTATACATACAAGTTTCCCATCTGAGCCCAATCTCACTAAGAGCCCTCTCATCCCTTGTTGCAAACAATCCAATTACTTATCATATGTACATATGTACATATTGTACATATACATGTACAATAAGATAAAGCAGAATTAAAATTTTACTTCTTTATCTAGACTACTATCTTATGTTAGGTACTATGGAATAGAAAAGATCAACTAAAAATAATTCAAAATTCGAAAGCAGAAAAAAAATCATTTTAACTTGTTCAGCAGTTGGTAACATTGAATCACTTTTTTGGTACTAATCAGGAACATACATTGGTAGTTGCTTACAAAGAAACACAAGCTGCTCAAATAATCGGATAGCTTTAAGCTTTTTCTTAAACTGCATATATGAATTATGTTAAATACTATGACTGATGTACTATTTTTAAAACTATCACTGAATATTAATTTTGTGATGATCTCATTAGAGGATTCAAAATGCATACATTCAGATAAACAAACGTATATTGAAAATGAAAGAACAGGCTATACACAGAATCCATAGAAGAGTGTTTTGTTTCTGAGCTGTTGTGGAAATAAACATTTAGCCACCACCAACTTTCCAACCCAAATGATGCAACGAAGAGGATGTTGTCTCTACAAAGTCAATGCTGTTTAGTATTTTCAGTGACAATGCTGAAATAGAGGTGCAATTAGGTATCCAGTCACTATCGCTACCTGGAGAGAGGAGAAGCAAAGAGCATTGGCAAAGACAAAATAAAATGACTGACATATTTGAAAAACAGTCTAAATAAAAAATAAAAACAACAAACAAACAAAAACCCCACAAAAAAAAAAACAAAACCAAAAACATAAAAGCCAGGATGAAACCAAGGTTCTACAAAATTATAAAAATAATTAACTGTACAATCACAAGACCCCATATCAAGAGCCACAAAGCTCTCAACAGCCTCCTGGATTCAACTTCACATAAAGGAAGACAAGAGGAGGTAGCAAGCCCTGCAGGTTAGAACAGGTATTTAGATTTAAAGAGTGAGCATTCCCTGTTCCAACTACTCCTGGTCACTGCACCAGCATGAATATCTCTTTTTTAGGGTCCAAAGCAAGGTTAAAAAATTGAGCATTAATAGGTCTATGTATTATTTTAATGTGATCCCTGGAAGCAATCCAAAATGAAGTTGACATCTTTTATAGAGCAACCTGTAACTTACAATATCTGTGGACTTTCTAAAAAGGTTCACTAACCTGAAGTGAAAACTGCTAATCAAATAAAACACTGAGGACATTATAATGTTCAGATACATAAACTACTGCTGCAAAGATAAAGGCATTACATACCCTCCATGTCCACCACAGTTAGAAAATGCTTAACGGCTTTATATTGGAACAGCAGACAAGCAAAAGTTATTTGTCCGTCTGCTAAGTATCTAACTCTATGCCAGTCAGTGTAATTAAGATCTGAATAAATTGCCCAAAGAGACTGGAATTTCCATCAGTCAAGGCTTTAAAGAAAAGGTCTGGAAAATATCTGTCATGAACTGAGTACAGCTTATTCTACTCTGGGGCAAATGGATGAACTGGATCTGCACGTCTCAACACTTAATGCATGCCTCACTGGAGGATGTAGTAACAAGGAAGAATTTCCTGTGTCAACAAAACCATACCAGTGTGTTATGATGAGGAACACATTTTTAATCTGTTCTATAGAAACTGTCTCAAAAGGCTCACAAACAGCAGCCTGGACAATCTCTTGGTATCCCATTCCAGCTCTATTGTCTGATAGCACTACAATCAATGAGAACACACAAAAGGAGACAACAGAGTGCAACATAATCTAGCAACCCTGGGAGAATAAGCGTTCTTTTTCTGACTATCAAAGATAATGACATATCAAAGTGTGTTCTGCATGGTACTAAAATGGGTTTGGGCACTCCTGATGGACTCATCTAAGAGTTAATTCTTGCAAACCCCAAATGTGTTTCTCCTTTGGACCACGTATCTATCATTTACTTCCTGAGTTTTGGCCATGTAAGTTCTAAAATTAAAATTTGGAGAAATTAAAATTTCATTATGTTCTTACCATTATAAAATGTCTCATGTGAGTATTAAATGGTCTATCCACCCTACAGACTGTTACAATTTTTTATTTATTTTATGCTCCCAAGATGAGTAACTGAAATAAAAATATACATAACGTACAGCAAATATGATATAAACTCAGTTTATTAACAGGAATATTATTCCTAATGATTTTTAAGCTCTCGGAAGACTGGAACACACAGCTGATTCACATAGCTATTTACTGGTTGGTAGAAAAGCATAATAGGCATTAACTTCCACTGGACAAATATGAAAGATTAAGCCTCATAACAACGGTAACTTTACTATATTCCTCAGTCAACAGCTAACAGTGCACAATAAGTAAGTGCTAAATATTGCCTCAACTATGAAAAGAAAAACAAATCCTATGAGCATTTTTTCTTAATATATTAGCCATTGAAAGAGTCTTACACCATATATTTAGACCATCACAAAAGAAGAATGAGGACTTTTTTTATAGAATGGGGTCCTTTAACTTTACTCTTCATTTGTAAGGTGCACTGTTTTGTATTAACATTATTTCACATTAGGCCTCCTCTGCTTGCAATGATCTATGAACCTACAAAGGAACATCAAGAATTAAACTACCCATCTTCTGTTCATTTACAGAGTAGTTCAAAAACATTTCTGCTTCAATCTTGCAAGTAAAAACAAGTTTACACAGTAAAGTGCAGAAGTTGTTGGTATTTTTTTTTACACAAAAAATAAAAAGCCAAACCTATACGAAAAACACAGAGTGCATGTTTCATACTAAGGACCACTGCCATTATGCAAATGTTGAACACCTCAGGACAGAGGCATCTCTGATGGCACAGCTAATAGTCACTCACTGGTCACAAAACACTGAGAAAACTGTGGACAAAAAGTATTCTCCAGATTAATCAAGACACTTCTATATCAAAATGCCACTAAAGCAAAAATTTTACTTCAGTATGCCTTTCACCTGCACATCAGTACTTCCCTACATCAATTGCATTAAGTTAACAAGCACTAACTTTTTCACAGAAAAGTTCTAATGCTTCAAAGGCTATTGGATTTAAATTCATTGTTCCAAAAGTATATGTATCAAGAAAAACACCCTATTTGCTTTACAAAAATTTTCACTCTTTCCTGAAGATATTAAACTTAGCACTGTTGATTTGGCCTGGTCAGTCTTTTTACTTCAGAGTATTAGTTCTGTGTATGCAATATAGATCTGCCTTCATGGTTTATGTTGTTCAGATTTTATTCTTACCATGTTGTCTGTTGTATTTTAAATAATTTTTCAGGCTGAATTAAAATTATTGTATTTTGGCAAGATTTTGTCTATTTTTCTTTTAATACAGGGGAAAAGACTGCAGATTACTCAAGGGCCAGATAAACACTGCTGACAATTAAGTGTTCCTGTGTTAGAGAACAGTTTGTGTGACTGTTTAAGTGGGTATTTAACATCTTAACCATGCATTTAATTTTCACAAAATACAACAAAAGTAACCAAATTGTATTATGCTAAAACCCTGAATATAGGAATATTAATTGCAGCCCTTAAATAATTCAATAATTTTATTTAGAATCTCACATTTCAATGTTACATATATCAATTTATATCATACAATCCACAAACCAAGCCTTAATCTCACATTATACATTATGCTAAGGTGGCTAACAAGCAAGACTGAATGTTAAGAGTGGAACTAGTTTATCAGTTTACTGTTTGGTGTCAATACTCCACTATTGTGTCTCCATACATATGTCCCTGATGAAACTTCCATCTGTCCCTGGATTTTAATTTTCTAAGTAATCCCGTTTTCACTGGCATCTTAATCTCAAATACCAGACAAGGTAGAATCTGAATCTAGCACATTTGTCCATGTTCCTAATTCCTGTACTGGTGATCAGTCTCAACAAGCGTTTCCTTGTTAGAGCAGCTAGCAAAGGACAAACCTTCCCCCAAACTGATCTGACAAAGAAAGGGTTTATATGCAACCATTAAAAATAGAATGTTAATTTACTCCTTTCTAAATTAAATAAAAATCTGTTGTGTTTCCTGCTGGTTAAGTAAATGACATCATGTTCACTGCTCATAAAGTTATTCATACTTTCATATGGATTCATATCTTCTCTTGGTGAAAGAGAGCTGCACATACCTGCTTCAGAAGATTGCTTAACTTTGCAGATATTGCAGTGTTTGGGGGTTACGTGGCTCAGCAGACATAACTGCTACTTTTATTAGCAGAAAGGGAACATTTTATGGGAACCAGAGGCAGGAGACTACTGGAGATGAAGGTGTCAAAACAACTAAATACTGAACTGGGCACAAGGATCCCTGCTAAGGCAGTTCCTTCGTCAATGTTTGCAGATTCAACAGCCACTCTAGAAACTAGCACCATTTTTCTGCTATGGCAGCAAGAAAAAGGGAGATGAGGTGAGAGAGTCAAGGGGCCTAAGAAGAAATATATTTTTATTTATTTATTTTAAACTCAGATTGCAAAGTAATTTGTATGTAAAATTCAAAGCCTACAAAAGAAGAAAATAATCTGCACCATAAAAACATTATAAACTATTTCTATTTGTTCAAACCTACAACCAAATGCATTCCAAGCAATTCAAGCCACACCTTTAACAGCAAAACAAAGAAAGCTTAAGAATTGACACATTTCAGCAAATCCACTATTTTTGCTGTGATGAAGGTGAACAAAAAATGCCAGTGCATTTTAACCTCCGAGTTGGATTCTTGTAAGTTAAAAACAATAATAAACCTTGAAAAAAAAAAAAATTACATAAGACAGCTTTCCTAGCATGAGCAGCTGTTGCCTTCAAGATTTTCCTGTGTCAAAGGACTTTTTTCAAAAATAGTGACATTCAAGATAACAAGGCTCTATAAAGCCATAAAATATCTTTAGTTAAAGAAATAACCTAAAGTCTTAAAAAAATGTAACTTATTTCCAAGTGTGTAAATGAAAAGGCAGTACTCAATACCACTAAACTTCATTGCAATAGCCTTCCTGTTCCTGCTGCTTGTAGACTCCAGAGTTTCTCTCCCTTGTTCCCAGTGCTAAAGGACACTTCAGGTAACTTGACCATATTCAAAACAAGGACCAGAACAAAGTAACAAAAAACCTCACCCCAACATTTGTTCACCCCTTTACTAGTAAGCCAGTTTCCTTTCTCCATTCTACTCTGTTATCTTCCTATCCTACTACCTTTGCATCCCTTTACAGGGACCCATAAAACAAACTGGGAAGAGACTAGAACTCTAAAATGTTCTATGAATGTTTTCAGAAGAGAAACAGTTTGAAGTATGATCACACAGACAAACTCCTTTTCCAGAGAAAACAGTTTAAACAGATTTGGGAGATAAAGCAATTCTCTCTCCTTAGGGCAACATATAACTCATCATCCACAAAACAGAATATTATTCTATATTTTGTTATTGACTAGTACTACAGATAAATTTGACTGTGGTACAGTTGTATTAGGCAGACAAAACAGAGAACTGGGTTATTTGCAACTTGGCTCCAGAAATTTGAAAATTATGGGATACTTCACATTTATAAACAACAAACCACCCTTCAGAATTACTGAATCTTGCATACTCCTTCACTCTCCATCATAAAAAAAAAATGCATTGTACAGATTTTTGAAGTGGACTCCCTTGTACAGAAGTACCTCTTAACCCTTCTGCAGCACTTGGCTTTCAAGTCCTCCTGACAGAGGGAACAAGTCCCTGTGTTACAAAGGAACCTAAGAAACTTTGGTTTGTTCATTGGTCTGTGCTCTGGTCACAGGCCTTCAGAAATACTTCATGTGTTTGTTACAGAGAGTGAGACACTGTAAAATTAAATATTAATCATTATTCTTGTGAGTGTATAAAGACTTCACACAAGAAGATATGGAAACCATGCACTAACTTCCATTAAATAAACACAACACATCCAGCTTCCTTTTGAATTAAGTTGCTAGTTACAATAAAAGGCATAAATTCTGTTCCCTGACTTAATTTGCTGTTGAAGCCATGTAAAAACTTACTTCCCTTTTTCTGCACTCAAGACATCAGAATAAAGATTCATATTAATTTCTCCCCACTGAAGTAACAAAAGCTATATAACGCATGTTCTTTGTTTCAGTGAAATTAAATGGACACGAGTATGATTTCTTTTACCTTTCTTGCAGTTGTTTTCTCCACCATGGTGCTATCACTGTCAGAATTTTCAACTTGAACTGTTTTTGTAGACCCAAATTTGGGCATTTTATAACTGTTTAGCTAGCTGTATCTTGTATCAGTGGGTTCATCGTGTGTCTGAAAAACAAACAACATTGTATAAATATACACACTGCAGTGTAATTTCAGGACAAATTTGCAGATTGTAGCAAAGCTGAACAGTATCCCCGGAAAGATGACTAACAATGACACTTGACTTCAAGTATCACACTCATCTGCAGCTCAGACTTTGGGGTGAAAACCCAAAAGGTCTGACACAGCTACTTCTGGGGAGAGTGTCATCAGAAAACCACCAAGTCAGCTGTTGAACTGCCTCATCCCTCTAATTTACCCCTTTGGTAGACTTAACACTTTCAGGTGTTTGATGGCTTATTGGTTCAATATATCACTTAATTTTACAGGTAATAAGGCTGGGAGAATGCATTTCTAGCAATGATCTTCTAGTGCGAAGACAAATTAAGATTTCTAGCCTGGGAAACAAAATTAGTCTACCCAAAATATTATTCAAAGAAGGTCTAATCTCACACAGAATCACACAGAATCTTAGGGGTTGGAAGGGACCTCGAAAGATCATCTAGTCCAACCCCCAGAGCAGGATCACCTACAGTACATCACACAGGAACATGTCCAGGCGGGTTTTGAATGTCTCCAGTGAAGGAGACTCCACAACCTCCCTGGGCAGCCTGTTCCAGGGCTCTGTCACTCTCACAGTAAAGAAGTTCTTCCTGATATTCACATGGAACCTCCTACACTTCAGTTTGCACCCATTGCCCCTTGTCCTATCACTGGTCACCACTGAAAAAAGCCTGGCTCCATCGTCCTGACACTCACCCTTAACATATTTGTAAACTTTGATGAGGTCGCCCCTCAGTCTCATCTTCTCCAAGCTAAAGAGACCCAGCTCCCTCAGCCTTTCCTCATAAGGGAGATGTTCCACTCCCTTAATCATCTTTGTGGCTCTGCACCAGACTCTTTCAAGCAGTTCTCTGTCCTCCTTGAACTGTGGGTCCCAGAAATGGACACAATATTCCAGATGTGGCCTCACCAAGGCAGAATAGAGGGGGAGGAGAACCTCTCTTGACCTACTAACCACACCCTTTCTAATGCACCCCAGAATGCCATTGGCCTTCTTGGCCACAAGGGCACATTGCTGGCTCATGGCCAACCTCCTGTCTACCAGGACCCACAGGTCCCTTTCTCCTACACTGCTCTCCAGCAGGTCAGCCCGCAACCTGTACTGGTCCATGGGGTTGTTATTCCTCAGATGCAAGACTCTACACTTGCCCTTGTTGAATTTCATCAAGTTTCTCCCTGCCCAACTCTCCAGCCTGTCCAGGTCTCGCTGAATGGCAGCACAGCCTTCTGGTGTGTTTAGTGTCATCAGCAAACTTGCTGAGGCACACTGTTCCCTCATCCAGGTCACTGATGAAAATACTGAACAGTACCGGTCCCAGTACCAACCCCTGAGGGAGTCCAGACCCTCCAACTAGATTCTGTCCTACTGACCACAACTTTCTGACTTCTTCCTTTCAACCAGTTCACAATCCATCTCACTACCTGATCATCAAGACCACACTTCCTTAGCGTATCTACGAGGATGCTGTGGGAGACAGTGTCAAATGCTTTACTGAAATTAAGATAAACCACAGCTACCGCTCTACCATCATCTATCCACCTAGTTATTTCCTCATAGAAGGATCTCAGTGATTTGTTATCCTATTTGCTGGAACAAGAGCTGTATGTGAGAAGAAAAATCTTCTAAAGCTTAGAGATGGAACTAGAAACCTTATTTGCACTGTCTAACAAATTAATTACATAAGCAATTGGTGTGTGTATACATATATATATAAAGCTCTAAGAGGTTCAAAGTGTTTCATCTCCAGAGTACACACCAAGTAAGTATCATTCCAAAGTTACATAATGGAATTTAGGTTCTGTCATGTTACTTTTGATTCTGAAGCAACATATTTTTAATACAAAGAATCACTGAGGTTGGGAAAGACCTTGAAGATCATTGAGTCCAGCTGCAATACCTACCAACTTGAGAACATCAGGTTGTTCTAAAAACTTACATCAGGAGCACGGCAGAAGACCATTCCACACTTTCAACGCTGCCAGCAGCACAGCCTAGTGCTTTTTAGCATTATTTATTTAGCATCTTGTTAAGAACTACAAAGTTCCTACTACAAAGAAAAAAAGATGAACAGGCCAAGATATCTTGCCAGGACACTGTAATTTTTGCTACACAAACCATTAAGTACTATGGTAAGTGAGTTTAGTAACAAAAGACTACAAACAGTAACAATTCTGAATAACAAACAAGGAACAGAGAACTAACACTTCTCTCCATATTCTATGGTTTAGGCAACTGCCAAGACAGGAGCTATAATGAGATGGGAATCACCAGTGCAAACTCAGCTTGCTGCAGTGTTTAAGTAAAAGACCATAGAAGAAAACATGGCAAATAATATACGAGAGCTAACTTAAAGAAATTTGTACTAAGAGCTCTCATTTGACTTGGAGACATCACTGGCACACCTCCAAAGGTGCACTGGAGATTCTCATTCACTCTGCTCAGGCTTGTTAACAGACAAATGTATTGTTAGGCCACTACAGACCATGCCTCATATATACTAAAGTGTATTAAGAGATTTGTGGTTTAGCCAAGACTCAGAGGCCAATTCCAGCTGTGGGTAAAAACCAAGAAAAGTAACACAAAAACAGGGCTTACAGCAGGAATAGTGTCATGACCACAAATTCCAAAAAAGAAATGTGCTGAATTCACTCATTCACCTCACTTGCCACCTCCACAGAATGAAGAGCAGCTCTCCCTGCAAGAGTGCCCAAGAGGAGAGGTCATGTGAAAAGTAAAATTGCATTTGGCATTACTTGGAAGCTGGTGACATTTTATCGATCTTTCTGAACAGATGTGATCAGTGTCTTATTCAGTCTTGTAGTAATTTTATGCCTCAGCTAGACACTGTTTCAGGTGTGACATTTCTATTGTTCCTTTAAAGTTAAGATTTTGAGGCCTCCACGTAGCATATCTATTGCTGTTATAGGACCAGGGTTTGACACAGGTAACTGGCAACAGAGACTGGCACTTTCTCTTCGGTTGATGACTGAGAAAACTGTTTTTTGCACATTAGACCTAACTCACAAAACTGCCATATTACAGATAAATTTCTACACCTCACCCCCAAGACCTATAATATGCAAAATTCCCTTACAGAATACTTGGCTGAGATTAATCATAGAATCACAGGGGTTGGAAGGGAGCTCTGAAGATCATCAAGTCCAACCCCCCCTGCTGCAGCAGGAACACGTAGGGCAGATCACACAGGAACGTGCCCAGATGGGTCTTGAGAGTCTCCAGAGAAGGAGACTCCACAACCTCTCTGGGCAGCCTGTTTCAGTGCTTGGTCATCCTCACAGCAAATAATTTTTTCCTAATGTTGAGGTGGAACTTCCTATGTTGTAACTTTGTGTATCATTATATGCAACACAGTAAGAACTAACTTTCTTACTCTTCTAGAACAGGAGGGAAAGAACAAGAGAGGAATAAAAGTTCAAAACGCTTAATCCTAAAGTCAGAAAATTACATAATGCTGCACTGAGATCTGCTCTTTTCCTTCCTCCCCACACCACTTGAATTTATGTGTTTTGTTTTTTTTTAACATTAACCACAGGCAGATGAAAAACAGGAAAAGCTTAATTACAAACTGTCTGATGTACAATAACCTGAATCTGTCTCCACTATGATACAATATTGGGAAATTCCTCCTGTTCTACTCTTACCCAAGACAAAAGAAACATTAGTGTATTCCCTTCACTGATGTACTATCAATAGGATTTATGCAGCCATACTGATAGGGAAAGCAAACTTTAATTTTAATGGACATCAAAGCACTTGATTGTTTTTGGTTTTGAACAGTTGCATAAAGAAAAAAGGTTATTGATGCAATGGAGAGTAATCAAGAATGAGTTTCTTGTGGTTTACAAAAACATTTCTTAATCCTAAAAGAAGCAACGAGTTAGTATCTTCACAGACAATGACTACTGTGCTGATTACACCATACACAGAGTATTACCATAGCAGCAAATAACTGTTTTCATGGGTTTAAAAAGACACAAGTCATAAATCTGCTTTTGCTCAGTTAGCCTCTCAACTCCCCTCTTTTAAGTTTTATTTGCAACAATTCCCATTGTATATAACATCATGATTACAACTATTTTAAAACATATCAACATCTGGAAGTTAACTTTATTATTTTAATAAAACTGTTTCTCATTGCATATGCTGCTGTTTTCTTGCCTTCCGATTTTTTGTTCGTTTTTTTTTTTTCCCTGCCACTTGATTCCCTGAAATTATCACCACTCCTTCTTTGCTTCTCTTCTTTTCCTGGTTTGATACGCCATTCTCTATAACCATCTGGTGCTGACAGTAAGGAGTTCAGCTTCGTGAACTTAGTAAAATTTATTAGCTTAGGCTTGGCTCCATTCCTTTTATTTGCCTCACCAGTAGGGGCTAAACCGTATTAACTGAAGAAGAGTTCCTCCACAAAAGGCACAGCTTCACTGCATGTCCTCTCAAGTCTTCCTAAACAGAAAGAATTTCTTTTAACCAATTGCAGACTAAACCAAATTCAACCTGTACGTATCATAAGGGTGCAAGAGAATGATAAAAACGGTTTCAAAATAAAGGTATTTTTTAAAAAAACCAAACACTGTTAGCACAAATAACACACAAATCTAAGTAAATAAAAATGGAAAGCATAGTGTTTCAATTTTCTTCATTGCATGATAAAAATTAAATGCGAATTCAGACAATTCTTGTTTTCAAGAGAAAACTGCTTTGGAAGATGATTAAAACTGATCATCACATACTGGATTACTCAAGCAAAACATCTCAACTATCACACTGACATCATGGCAGTATTTCCATTAAATGTTTTATGTACATGGTTGCTATCTCACAATCTCTTTG
The DNA here is from genome assembly GCF_020740795.1 of Apus apus. Classification (NCBI taxonomy): domain Eukaryota; kingdom Metazoa; phylum Chordata; class Aves; order Apodiformes; family Apodidae; genus Apus; species Apus apus. Next base: position 103,741,202 of record NC_067283.1, read on the forward strand.
TGAAATGCTTTTGAAACACAAATGCTTCAACGACTTGAGAAAAAATACTTTTCATAAAAGGTAGATTTTTATTTCATGGGATATCACTATGGTTCAGAAATGTAAGCAAACTATTCAACCAATTATCACCTAACGTATATTACAATAAAATTCTGACCTGAAGAAGCGATTTTAGTGACATTTTAACTTTATTTCCATTTGCCTGCAGTTCAGTGCCATTTCAACTCACGTTGTGAACACAGGTAACTAACATTTACATTCATTCTGAAAATGTGGAACATTAGCAGGTTCTTCCAGGGAAATCTAGATCTGTCTGCTTCGAGTTTCCTTCACAGCTGTTTCTTAATGCAATTGTTGGTTTATCACGCAGTCTTGATGGCATATTTCATATCACCAGAACTCTAAATTAAAAATTAAGCTTTTTCCATTCAAATTATTCTCCTCTGTCACAACAAGCAGAGCTATCGCTTTTGATCTGACAAACAGGCACAACTGTGCTTTTCCTGTAACAAACTAACCTATTTCATGCTTTTCAATAAAACATGGAATCTGCTTTCTACTAAGGAAACTTCTTCACATGTAACAAAATCAGATATTCTGATTCTGTGCTTGGACATCTTTCCTGTATGTTTATTATCAGTTATCAATACCCTATTATTTGAAATACGGTTGAACTTTTGCTTCAATTGTTTTCCACCTAAAGGAACTGAAAAATTCTATTTTCTCCTTAAAGTTCTCCAGATCTACAGGCTATGATATTAAGAACAAGGATTATTTAATGAAAAAAAAAAACAACACCAAAAGAAAAACCCCAACACCTCAAAAACCAAAAACTCCTCACCAACCACTAGAATTTTAGATATAACTAGCTACAGAAAATTAAACATATAATAAATCTCTAATACCACAAATATTAATTTATATGAGCCTATATCTAGCACTAATGAGAGGGCAGGCCTTCACCCATGCTAAAAAAAAACAGCGAATTCATGCAGTTCTCCAACAACACTGCTATCACTCTTGTTCAGTCACTTTATGTGAGTTTTTGCTTTCAGCCCAGTCTCCTGAGAAACTGAGAAGCGTGTTTGTGTTACACGCATATGCATGATTCCCTGATGCCTTTCAAGCCTATAGATGGATTTTCTTAAAAATCTGACAGCAGAGAAAAGCCTTCAAATAATTAAGCACTCACAAATTGCATGGAAGAAGGTGGTGGCTAGTAGATAATAATATTAATAATTAGATACCTTTTTCCTGTGGGAAAATTTCAATATGAAATTCATGCCATATTGCATGTAAGAAAACTCCACATAAGATGGCCTTCATAAACTGCTTTCCTTCTTTTACCCTAGTGACAGAGGAAGTTTCCACCGAGACCTGCATGTTACCAGAATCAATCAACCATAAGACATAAATCTGAAAGAAATTAAGCATCACTAGTTCTGGTGGTTCCTGAACTACTTGTTTCCTTTATGATTTACAATGCATGCTTACATTCTCAGCCCCGCATGTCTTCCTCACAACACATACAGCAAAAAGTTACATGATGCTTAAGGGAGGTTTTCTTTGGTAGCTCTGTTGTACAGTTACCTTGAAAGATACCTGACTGCTATTACAACAAACAAGTGGGGCACAGGACCGAAGTTCTATGAGAATATTAATAGCAGATAGGCTAATTTCCAAGATACTGCATTTATCCTTGAGCTCTAGAATACATTTGCATTTAAAAAGCAGATCTAGCAGAAGACCACTTTCTCAACTACCTTCATTCTTCTATATTTCTCATATCTTGTTTCAACTTCAGAGGAAAAAAAATAATAAAAATAAATCAATCAATCCCTCTCTTCTGAGGGATTTACTCCAGACTGGGAAAGTCAATCAACTCTACTAAATTTCTGCTACAAATATTTGACAGGAGTGCTTCAGAATGTTTTGCTAAAACTAAATTTATGAAAATGACAGCTACGACTACATCTACATCAGCAAGAAATACAAAATTATGAAGAGTGGATCTCTAGGATAAAACAGCTCGTAACAAAAATGCAGAATTTATACTAGTCACATTTAGCAGTTTTGTTCTGGACTACTTCTAGCACAGACCCATGTAGTAAACACACAAAACGTAGGAGCACACTCCTGAACACACCCCTTGGCTTAAAACAGGAGGAAGACAAGCTCTGAAGTCACTCTATACAGCAAACTAAATGACAACAAGGTGAGATGAAAGACAAGGATAGTCACTGTAAAGGTGTATTCCTAATTCAAACATAGACACTGTAGTTTTTCTCTTAAAAATCTCCTCCCTCCCACCTCCACAACTTTATCTCTTTCAAGTTTATTTAGAAAAGACTGGTATGATCTAGATCTCAGAGCTATTAAGAGTCTATTATGGGTGAGTATAAGAGACAGACATTTAAGAACAGCTGAACTGAGAGAAAGGCAGGCAAAAGCCAACATTACATATTCTGTTCAGAGAAAGCCAGCTGGCCAACCCGTATGTACATATAGGCTAATTAAGAAGCATGTAGGTAGCTCCTGCCTAGCCACACCAAGTGTTATCTGTATTCTGGTGGGAGTGTCACAGGCAGCTGATGTGAATGCACTGGGAGAAAGGGAACAGATATAGTACAAAGGACTAAAATCCACAGAAAAATGGGGTTTTTTAATACTGTAAGTAGCGGAGTTTAAGCAAAAAGATATTAGCAAAAAAGATGTTAATTGAACTAAGTTAAACAATCTTTGGGTTCTTTTTGATTCTTATCAGGAAAATGCAAATTATTTTATTTCACAATTCAAAGCATCCTTCAGCAAACAAGGTAGAGAACTGACTTCTTTCCAAAAGTGAGGTTAACAAACTCTAGCATTACTAGCGATACATGAAGCATAATTTTCCCTGCTCATGGCAGGGGGGTTGGAACTTGACGATCTTTAAGGTCCCTTCCAACCTTAATGATTTTGAGATGGGGTATGTAGCAGCACTGTCATTTTTTTTGCTTCTTGCAGAAGTCAGTGCCTCTATACAGATAGTTACTCAACCATAACCTACTGCTATGCAATGAAACAGCTCCTGGTCAGACTACAATGCTATCAGATCAGCATCTACCTTTTCACCTACAGTTCAGTAAGAAAAAAGGGCTTAAGATGGAACAAGGGATTATTTGGGTTATTTTGGTTAGGGGCTGGGGACATGCTAAGAGGCACAAGAATTAAGGAAAAGGTGACCATTCAGATCCAAGTATGCAAAGGTAAAACATGCAGTAGAAGGGTAAGAAAGTCCAGCAGTACAGGCTTGGGCTTTTCTGACTTAGGAAGTTAAATGCCACATGAAAAAAACATGCTGTATTTTTACCTACTATTTCCTACACAACAGTATGCCCAATGAGGTCTAATGCTTCAGATTAGCTACATGAGAGAATATGACACTGATGAGAAAACAGCAGAGTGAGAAAATTGAGAAGGCAGGTAAGAAGGGATCGTGCTTGGGAGGAAAGCACAGGAGCCTCCATGATAAACACACAATTTTTTTTCTCAGAACATGAAACACATATCAAAATCCTTGAGTCTTCCTATTTCTATGGCCTGAAAAAAAACCACAAGCACCTTTTAGTTTTAATGGAGAACAACAAGCTTACTGCTGTGGTCATTTTTCCACCAACTTCTTGGACAGACATATTTGTAGGAATGAAGTCTTAAATACTGCTGTCTCATGAGAATGTCAAAATGAAGGTAAAGGGTAGGACATTGCCCGGGGCATGTAACATATCTGCCATGAAGAGAAGAGCTGGACTATGGAATCCTACATCCTTGGAGCTTAAGGAGAGAAGGGAGGTATGGTTCAGTGTTTCAACCCTAGTAAGCTCAATCAGGTTTATTATAACCAGACTTCACATCAGAATCAATAAATACAGCTAGCAAGAGGCAAATGCTGTAAGAAACATTATTTGAGCAAGCGCTGTCAGGAGACAGCAACAGTATCAAAAATAAAGCCAGGAAGAATGTCAAGAGGAGAGAAAAGGTACAAAAAATGATGATGGACGTCAGATCCACTTCAAAGAAGTGCCAGAAGGGTAGCTTTAGACCCAGACACAGTGCTCTGCTGGTTCCACTTAACCTTTTCTGTCTCTTCCCCCTCCATCCCTCTGTCCATTTTCTTCACATTGCAACTTACACCTCCCACTCCTACCCTACCCTGTTTATTTCTTTGACTTAATAGAGAAGGCTCAGATACCAAAACAAGGTACATAAAAGAACATCGTCCAGATAAAAGTTATAATTTCACATAAAGGCATACTGTGACATTCCCAAAATTTATGTATTCTCTGATCACCTAAAAGTTAGCAAGTTTTGGGGAGGGAGGGTAGAAATCAAGATCCATGTGTCAAGAAATATTTCCTTAAACTATGCTTTAATATAGAGCTCACTTCAGTAATGTGAAAGAAGATTCCTCCAAAAGATGGTCAAGCATTTTTTTTCCCTCAATAGAAAAAGATGCAAGCCTGTCAGTAAAAACCAGCGCTCTGAATAGTAAGCAGAGCCTGGTTACAAAAATCTCATTAGAACTTTATACAAAATACTATTGTGAAATGTCAAAATTTCAGAGTGACTGTAGCCACAAAAATATTAAAATACTAGTCTTTGTGCCAAGGTCTTCATTGCAGAGGACTATATAAAAAACAGCTATTCTAGAATGATCGCAGCAGCTTATTTTTTTCTCTGCAATGCAGACAATGAAAGGGCTATTAAAGGCTTGATTTCAGCAAAAACAGTCTTAGGTTTTGGATGTGAAGTCCTGTGAAAACAAAGTCACGTGGATCACGAAAAAAAACCCACAAAACAATGAAGAAAAAAAAACCAAACAACAAAAAAACCCCAACAACTTCCTCCAGAACTTGTAGCAAGCTAGGGTGCTGCTAGAGTCCAGCACCCCAGAAAGTATCCTGTGTGCTACTGCTAAGTAGGATTACTGAACAATTTAACTCCCAAGGTGCTAAGGTCAAAACTGAGCAGGTATGCAATTTATACAGTAAGACCTTTTTTCCAAAAGCTGATAATACATTAGACATATGCAGCTATAATGGACTAAACATACATTGAAGTACATCCCTACTGGCAAGCCTGCCTCCTGCTGCAGACTAGAAGCATACCAGCCTTTTTACAAGCTTGAAGGAAAACACATTTTGGATAAGAAACGACTGAATAAAAGGCTATTGGATATATTATAATATTTAAGAGTAAATTTTTTTACCATCACTTCTTCCTGTATGTGGTATGAACTAAAATACCATTATATACAACTAACAGAACAACTTACCAGGCACTTTTTGCCCTGCTCTCCATGATGTCTCATGGTACCTGCAATTCATTTCTCTAGCAGTAATCAGCAAGCAAAGTACTAAACACTATGGGCTTTAGGCAGCACACCAATTTAGTATGTTGAATAGAACAGTGGCTGAATGATCCATGCAGTGGCTTTTACAGATGAAAGGTGACAAGAACATTTTTATTTGGAAAATATTCACAAGCTCTTTTCACACATGATTGCAACAGTTCAGTCCACACAGATTCCAGTGTCAGAGTTACAATGAAAAAACTCAGCTCTAACACAGTCTCAAACTAACGGTGCCTAAGGCAACAGTCTGTTGTGGTATTAAATACAAATGTAGTACCCAGCATGGACATGAGTCACAAATTTGGCAGATTCTACAGCATTTGACAATAAAATATGACAAAAGTGGACTTTTGCTCCAGAAGTGAGGAATTCTTTACTACAATTTTCCTTTAAGATTTGTACAATACTTGAGATGACTCTGTGACCAGAACATTTAATGCTGCGATCAGCTCTACTCCTTTCTTTGCTATACCTGTTGCACAACCTCAGGAAATGCACCTTACCCCTTCCCTGCAGAAATTCTCCCTACCAGATTTTAGATGATGCACAAAGAATCAGGGAAAACAACACATCAGCCCAACATAAACACACCTTTCAGAAATATCTGTCATGAGGTGACTTGGATATGTGTATTTCAGAGACTCCTCAGATCCTAGCTAATATATGGAATGGACTACTAGACTCACTGCCCTATCAGATGGTATTTCTACATTTTCATTTGAAATGTTTAGATAACTGAGATCCAAACATATAAGGATTACACAAATCTTTCTGCAATAAAAATAAAATATTTGAACCTCATTGTATAAAGGTGTCTTTGAACAGTAAAACAGGAATGGGCAGTGACTACTCAATCTCCAGAACATCTTTTAATGTACTCTGAAGTACCTACTCATTGCATGCCAGACTACACTACACAGGGCTAGCACGAAGTCCCTAAAAAACAGCCAACACTCAGGCGTCAAGACAGATTTTCCAATACTTCAGCTGGAACTCACCACTACTTCCTACCAAAATAAAGAATGTATCTCATAGTCTAGGAATTTCTACTAGGAAGAGCAAAAAATGAGGACATACAACTCTTTTCCTATGCAGAAAACAAATGAGACTCTTTGCAGGGGTTTTGTTGCACTTGCTTATATAGGACCTTGAGCTCCTACCCAGAACGCCTTTGAATCCTATTTTGAGTCTGAGTTTACCTGTGCTTGGTTTCAAGTGTGAAGTTCCACAGATTTCACAAGACTCTTCAATTTATTTTCCATGCTGACAGCAACACCTAGACTCATCAACCTCTTTCTAACAAATACACTCTATTACAGAGCATGACTGAATCTGTAGTTTTCTGATTCAGTTTTATAAGGCTTTTTTTTTTTTTTAACTGAACACATGCTTACCAAGGAGCACAAGAATTTAATTGCTCATAGAGTCAAAGAATAGTTGAGGTTAAGGGAAATCTGGAGGTCATCTAAGTCCCTCAGTTATCTACACAGTCAGACATATTTAGCTGTCTTTGTACCTTAGATAAATCAGGTCAAGTTTGTCACTTCAGCAGGAAGTAGATGGTAAAAGAAACCATGGAAAATACAAGCATTAGTATTCTTGACTAACTGTAAGCATCTACAAATCATGCAGCAGAGTTTTACAAGCAACACATCATGGAACTAGAAGAAACTTTGGCCCAAAATGTAATGTACAGAATCTTGTTCAGTGATTGAGAATACCACACCCCTATATGCCTTTGATATTTGTTGCATAGATTGACTTGAATTTTAAAGGTACCATGGGTTTACAAACTACAGATAGATTGTGCTTCAGTAACAGCTGTATTTGAGCAGTAGATTGCTCCTTTCTCACATCACAGCTCATTGTTAGAAATACATCTGCACTTCTTTCTGCAGTTTTGTCTTGCAGCTACGCTAATTATAAATGCCAACCAAGTAAGGAGTGAAATTCCTACTGAAACAGCTATAGACATATCTCATCTCACACACTTAACTAAAACTCAACTATCTACCTGTCAAAATGAAACCAACACACTGGCACTGCTCTGATTCTGAAAGTAAAAGAAGACCCAAAAACCCATATATTTTTAGTTACCTTGCAACTCTGACTTTATATATACTTCCTTGGACACGATCAAGCAATATACTAATTTGCTGAACATTCCTTTAAAACTAGTTTAGCCCTTAATGCTCCTGCTTAAACACTGAAGTAGCACTAAAAGATAAGAAGTGGACTTGAATTTTCTGTGATCATTCTTACTACACGCAAAGGCAAATTCTCTTAGCAATTGAAGAAACTTGCTTGTTGCTGTGTGAAATTTTTTTGACAACCTGGTGAAGTTCTGAGGAACCACTGACCAGAAACACTTGTATCAAGTGGTTTCACTTGATTCCAGAAAATCTATTTGTTACTCAGACCACTACTCCCAGTATTTCAGCTTCCCTTCATTTCTACCTTCTTAAAGAGAAGCAATTATCTACAATACTACTTTTTTTTTTTTTTTTTTAAACATCCTAATTAAAAAGGAGGACCTACGCTGGACGATAACACAGAACTTACTATCCATAAATCAAAACTGGGAATAATAAGGGTTAGGCTCCTCCTCCCTTCACAGACACCAACTTGTTTCCATGATATTGCTGGAAGATGATAATGCATTATTTCCTTCACTTTACAGATGACAACTTAAGTTCACAGAAATAGTGAAGTCAAGAGTTAGACCATAAGACATTAAAGACACTATTTTTCAGATTATTTTACTTTGCTGGTATCAAACTTCTAAACTCATTTGGAAATTATTCACTGTTAGTGTCTTGCCAAGGCACTAAAAAAATCATTAAAACTAATATTTTGTTAAAATATCCTTGCAGGTACTATGCCAATCTAGTCTTGCTTGGCATATAAAAGCCAAAACTTATTAATAAAACATGACAGAGAAAAAGAAACAAAAGTATCCCACCTATCTACAAATTATGTCTAATGTTCTTCCATGTAGATAACTGAACATGGAAGAAGAAAATGAGTGTGCCAGGATCTACTTCTACTGTAACATCTCAGAGCAGTATATTAGTATTAAAGTCCAAGTACCCAAAAAATGTCATTTTCAAAGGCTGGGACAGAATCAGTTAGATTCACGGTCCCAAAACCTGTGTAAACTCATCTGCATCAAGCTGCATCCAAAAGACAACACCAAGTAAATGCTTCCAAAGACCCTGTAAGGTGCTGAGAAAAGGTATGAAACAGAAGAAGCAGAGAGAGGATTAATTTTTTCCCAGTTGTCTCTTGTCCTAGTACACTGAACTCATTCCTGACAGTAAAGAAAAAAGAAAAGAAAAAAAAAAAAAGATGCTATAGGAATTTTTTTACATAACGTCATTTAGGGTGAAAAATGACGTTGACAAACATGGCCTAAACTGACAGGGTGGCACAACCCAGAAAACAGACAAGTGGAGAAGATGCTGCTTTGCAACAGGGATCCAAAAATAAATGTTCATATAAACAGATAACTGAAACAGGGAAGCAATGAATAAGAAGGAACAAAAAAGTAAAATAAAATACTACTTTTTTTACCATAAGTACTCTTGGATTTACACCTCAATTGTACAGATATTTATATCCAGGATAAACTTTCAGAACAGACGTCCTACTGACTTAAGATTAAAAACCTATGCATTATCTCAGAGAAGCCTGTGAAGGGCTGTAGGTTTGCTTAATAGAGAAGCATGTGGGCTGGCTACATGTTACAAAGGAACTTGCAAAACCATGGTCTAAATTTTCACAGCAGGGTTGGAAAAATGCTAGTTTTCCTAGAAAACCATAAAACAGTAAGACATTTTATATCATAATGGCATTCCAGGTTGTTCAAGAACAGCAGAATCTTCATCAATAAGTCAGTATTATCTTGCAAAAAAAGGCAGATCATTCTATCACCACTATTTCTTGATTTTCTCATATAATTTCCTCTTAATGCTGAAGAGGAGAGCTGCATTCAAAGCATTTAAACTAGTATTTTATGACAAAACTCTTTTTAAACTAAACAGTTTAAATTACCAGAGCTTGTGGAACTTCCATAATGTAAACCAGACAACACTTTTATCATGGAACAGTTAGGAACCATTTAAAAGCAGAAAATCCTTCCGGATTTTGAGACACTTGTGTTGAAGCTTCTTTTTATGCATATAGATACACATCCCCTGCCCCAAACTGGTAGGGACCAGATGTAAAAAACATATGTTTAAGAATAAGGTTATCTCCTGGCATTATCAATAAATAAAAATGAACAAAAAAAGGTTTCCCTCCTGCCTCTTCCCAAAGAGACTATAAACCTGCCTTCCAGAAGTCAGACACTGACTCCCAGTTCAGTTGGGCAGGACACAGTGACAGAAGGCATCAGTCCTTCTGAACCTCATACACTATTTCTACAGCATTCCTCCATGTGGCCAGTAAGGAACCACAACCAGTGCCAGAATTCAACATGCATCTGAAGGACATTTGTCAGCATTGTCTTATTCTCAAGTGTATGTCTCTACCCTCAGATTAACCTTTTGTCTTTTCACTGAAAATACTAGCAGTATTGTTTTTACATGCAGCTGGCTGTTCTGCAAGGAAGCACTGGAAACAAACAGAAGGACAAGGGCACAAACACAATTGGTTGAATAAATAATTGTTTTTCTCCTTGAAAGGAATTCTGCAAGATCAAAAATACCCTACGTTTCTTTTCAGATGTTACCAACACTTAAATGATAATTTCTGAAAAAAATGTTCATATTAATATTTATGCTTTAGCTACTTTTCGTATTTCTTCTTCGGCAGTAGAAAAGAAGGTAGTTTCACTTTCATTTTCTCACTCACGAGCTTACTCTGAGTTGCAAGCACTGAAAGAGACTCTTGAAGTTAGTTCTAGCACAAACAAGGTAGAGAAGACATACATGTATTTGCCTTTTCTTAAAAAAAAAACACCAAATATGAGAAACTGCACTTGTAGTAAGATAAAGTGCAAATAAGTTTTATATATGCAACCAGTTAATTAGTCTGTCTAGCAGAACTTAGCAGAATGCACCACAGCTTTACAAGACTACCACACACAGGCAGTACAGGAAGAATGCATCCTTTGACTATTAAAAATCAAATTAATCAAGAAAAAACATTATCTAAACAGCTGAAAAAAAATCATGTTCCACATTTGAAAGAAAAAAAAAAAAGTTTGACAGTTTTACAGTTTTTCAAGCCTTCAGTAACAGGTTCAGCAAGGAATCCCAAAAGACTACCTAAAAATATAACTTAGTAATATTTTACTCACACTATTGGGGTGAATTCCAGGCTCAACTGGTCCTATCTATAAGCAGTCTGCTCCAGTTGACCTTGCTCTGAGCAGGGGGGTGGACTAGATAAGGTGCCTTCTGATTTCAACTAGTCTATGATTTTGTTCCATGAATTAGAAATGCAGATGTTCTTTACCTCAGCGCCAGCATGTCTACTGGCTGCTTGCTCCTCCAGCTGATACATTCAGTATATGAAAAGGTTTAAGTCCTCTATATGCTCCAGCAATTTATGCTATGTAGTCAGGACAGCATTTATTCCAACAAAGACTTACACAGGTGGCTAGATGAATCTGTGTAGCTTGTGAGTACTGATGTCATACTTAAGTTGAATTGTAACATTAAGACAGCTGCATAGAATACAACAACATCATATGCCTACTGAGGGACATACCTAGCTGTTGAAATAAACATTTACATGGAAAAACAATCTCACCTCTTTATTCTGAGAATCACACATGCCAAGCTTCCAGAGTGCCTGAAGGGATTCCCTTTTATTATAGATAGACTCTCCCAAATAAAGGAGGTTCTTGATCCTATGAAGAAAAAGCCTATTCTGAGAATGAAAAGAAAGAGTCATGCTTGCCCAAGACCTTTGGCTCTCAGGAGTCAGACACTTACTGCAAAATCCATTAGTCTTCCCTTTTAATCTACAAGTCTAAAATATTTGTATGGTCACAGGTGCTTCCTCTTGAGTCTTTTTTAGGATGAGCTATGGGTTCAAAGGAAGCACCTGCACAGATGTTTAGCATAATATGATAGTCCCATTAAGCTAAATGGAGAAGCGGAGTTGTAAGGTTCAGTTTTGATGTAACTAATCTTTGTCAACTAAGAAAGTCTATTCCATTAACACAATGTCTACCAAAGAAAAACTTAAAAGCTTTTCTATCAGTACTTTGCCAAACTTAAGATAAGCAAGCCTATTGCCCATTATGTTTAAATTTCCTGTACAGGAATCTACATCTCACCCGGAAATCTTCTAAAGATCTGCAAAACAAGAGATTTCAAATTACTCTTATATCATTACTAGAACTTCAGTGATTTCTATTTAAATCTTAACGTTAAGTTAATGATAACTTGCCGAGCTAAAAACAAGAAAACCCACACCTTACCTACAGCATTGCCAAACTGAACGTAACCTATAAGCATGCAAAGGCCCTAAACTGGCTAAAAGCAGATGGAACTGCAAATACCTACTTCAGTCTTTCAATTTCAGCAGGATTCACCATGGGTAGAAAACAGTGTGACTTGAGTGTTACTGTTCATGAGTAAGACCTAAACAGTAGATGCAGGGAGAAAAAAGCAAGCTTCTGACTCTGATTAGGCTTACAGGTTACCAACTAGGTTACTGGGAGTTTTTTTCTGGCTAAATTGTGAAAACATGCAAAATATCCAACAGTCTTTATTGCCACCTCTTGGCCATCACCACATACCAACGAAGTAACAGAACAAAATCATGTGCCAGTTCCTTTATAGAAATACTTTTACTCTGAGGGAAAGAGATAGTAAGGGAACAGTTAGAGCAGAAACAGAGAATAACCTGAATAATGTTTGATTACAAGTATAATTATTCAGAGGTGTAAACTACAGTGAGTACTGCATTTAATCCTCATTAATGTTTTACTTTGTCATCTGGAGAATCAAAAGGACTGGAAAGCAAAGAATCAGTTATTTCCAAGACAAAAGGCAGTATTTTAAAACGTATTTAAAAAGTTAACACATTACAATACACCTGTCCTTTTATGCCAGAAGATGAATGGATTAGATTAGATAAAAGAACTTTCCATTTTCCCTTTATCAGTAAACTAGTAGTAAGAATGCAGATTAATGGATTGCTGAACAGCGTAGAGCACCATAGAAAGCTGATTTCTCTCAACATGCTTTGTTGCACACAATCTTGAAATGAAAACGAACAAGAGGAAGCTTTTTCCAAGAATCAGCTAAGGAAGCTATCTGTCAGAGCTTAAAAGGTTTTAAAAGCTGGACACCTATTATACAAAAGGTTTTGAATGACAAAGGAAACTATAGGAAAAGTCTTAACTTAGTAAGCTCATTTCTGCCATCATCAAACAATGGAACTTTTTAAGGTTTCTACCACAACAATACTGGAAATATAAACTCTTATTTGGTGTCTGTTGTATTTAATACATTTTGAAGCTCAGAGGAAGGGGGAAAGTACTTTGTGTCTTTGTTGTTTTCCAGCCTCTTGAATGCAAGACATCAGGCAAGAAAAAAGTTGTTCTGATACTCTCTATCTCCACCAGACTACCAGCAAGTGGAAAGCAGATGACAGGGGCAGGGAAGTATGTCAAGTCATCTTCCTCCTCAGCTCGCATTTTTACTTTCACCTCTAATATAGCTCATAATTGTGTATCTAACATTGCTAAAGGTGTTTCTTCACATGAGGCAGTGTCAAACCAATTGTCTTATAACATTATCACAACCTAGAACACTCCAAGCAGCATCCATGAAACTGGGGAGATTTTATTCATTTGTTGCATGCTAAAGATAAAAGCAGCTGCAGCAGATGTAAGCACACTTCCTCAGATCCAGGGAGATAACTCAAAATAAACCAAGGCAAAGGCATACTCTCAAAGGCGCAGTCCCTCTCTCCAGGAACGTTTACATTTTATGCAAGGTGGTGATAAAAGTCCTCAGCTGCATTGATAAGCTACAAAGTATGGCTCCATAAGCTCATGGAGGAAATTTCTGCAATAATAATGAACTAATAAGGAAAAAACTAAGATGTTTGCAGGGCTCTGACTACTGTTATTCTGCTAATAAAATTATTCAGCATCATAACACATAATGCAAGATAGAGTTTGTGTTAGTATTTATTCCACACCATCTGCCACTAACATCTAAGTAGAGTCTAATGATGTAGTTAAAAAAATACAGTCTGATCTGGAGACTAAATGACCAATCAACATCTATCCTACTCCAACTGCAATAGAATACAGAAAAGAAGAAATACCAAATATTCATGCCCAGCCCACTTCTTCATAAGATCAAATTTGTCAAAAGTAAGTTGTTCTGATTGTGTATATTAACAGTGTGGTAGCAGGTTAATCATTACACAATTTGTGATCAATAGTTTTCTCCAGTTTTAAAGAGGACCAACTAAGTGTACTAGTCTTCCAACAATTTCATCAGCCTAAGATTGTCTAACATGGCAAATCAGTTCAACAAACAGAATTTATTTTCGTAAGTCTGTATGACCAATATAAAGGAAAAAATTCTAGCTCAGCCACTTCTAGGTGCCTATATTTTGACAAAAAGGATATGCAGCAGTTCTCCACCTAATTGAGGCACAGTTCAACAGTTTATGGGTTTTGCAGCAATTTAAACAGACACCTAATGCTGCAAAGAAGCTGCTGCTTGAGACTATGATTGATGACCTCCAATTTAATAAACACAGGTATTCAATTTACAGTTTCTGCTTTTAATCCAAAAGTAAGTGCTAATGTCATTGTATCTGCTGCAACTAATGCTAAATAAACATTAAAGCTTCAAACACGCACTCACTCAGCCTGCTTATAAAAAGACTTTTCCTCAAAGAAGGTACTGCTTGCTTTCTTACACAACATCTGTCCTAAGCTTTGCTGTCTGTAGTATTCAGAGTTCACAAATTATTTTGATTAATTCTCTGGGTGGGAAAAGAACACAAAAAGAGACAGCAATGGAAAGGCAGAAATTCTTATAGCTGAAAGACTGAGCTGTGATCTTTGTGAAAGAACCAAAGGCTCCCTGATCAATCGTCTACGCTCAGCCAGGAAATCAGAAGAGGGACTCACAGACCACGTGCAAAAAAACCTGACAACACCACAAGAACGCCACCATAGTCCTCTACGTGCAAAGAAAAACATTGGCACTTCTTGACGCTGTAGCTTAAAAGACAAGTAAAGGAAAAGTATTAGAGGGGAAAAAGAAAAAAAAAAAAAAAGACACAGTCAATGGGTTTACCGCTACCTTCCCAATGAAGTACTCTGCTATACCTCAAACCCTGCAATTTTCTTTCAACAGTTTCTTGAGCTTGCACAGAAACCTACTGAACTCACACAAGGTGAGATTAAAGTTCCCAGCTGATCAAGCCACAAGGTTAGATGAGTCTGAGTTTCCATCTAAAGAACTAAAAAAAGTGAGTGATACTCAACGTCTGCTCAAGCCTCTGATAATGAGAACAAGTGAAATGCCCTGACGTGTCTCATCATTCTTAAGATCTATTACTCTGAGGATTCTTACCCACTGAACTACAGCAGAAGATTACAGGGGAAGAAAATAAAGGATGGGATATTTAGCTCTTTGCAGCTGCACAGGACCTGTGAATAGCTCACCATGGCTGTAGAGTAACCTAGATGTGAGGTTCTAGAGCTACTAAGACGTAAGGACAACCAAGCTGCCATCAACTTGCACACTGAGAAACACTTAAACCCTTGCTTTTTCAAAACTAGAGAGCAGGAGTGTCCCCCACCTCCAAATCATGACATGTCAATAACACTGAATTATTTTAATAGAAGTTAATGATTTCTTATAGACATGATGATCTCACCCTTCCCTAGTGTTCCAAGACTAATCATTTCTTTCCTGGAATATAAGTACTTTTGGGCTGTTCCACATCTGTCCAATAGCTTTTTGGTTCTATAAGCATCACAACTTACTTGTCTTCAGTAAAGCACTGTTTAATCCCTTAAACTATCTTGTAATTCAGAGCTATAAAATTCAGGTTTTTCTCTGCATCATATGGCCCATAGAGGAAAGACACAGAACATAGCAACAGTGTCCAGGCAATTTCCACAAGACCTCTAGCTGATACTACTGATATGAAACTACTCATTTTATTTCTGAGCTGGAATATAAAAAAAAAAAATTACTCCTTTCATTCCTTATCAGCCACACAGTCGTTAAAAAACGTAACAAAAAAGGAGACTGGATATTAGCAATGGTACCTAGAGCCAGGCTAGAACTAGCAAGAACTGTGCAAGTAAGCCTGGCATTTTCTCAGTTCTTGCCCTTCCTTTGTTGCCGAGTGTCACCTGTGCCGTGCGAGGGACCGCGCTCCACCTCAGCAGCGGCTGCGGTGCGCGGCCAGACCCGCCAGCCCGACGCGTTATTCCGCCCAACAACCGGGCACCCTTCGGCATTCCACGGAAGACGCCAGAAACACCTGACGCTCTCGCTCCGGGTCTCGATTTGACGAGGGCAGATTATCCCTGCGGGGCGGCACGGCTGAAATCGGATGAGCAACTCCCGAGGCTGCAGGGAGCTACCGAAATTCCCGAAACGGGAGGCGGGGCGGCGGGGCGTGCGTGTGTGTGTGTGTGTGTGTGTGTGTCTGTGTACACCGCCATGCAGCGCTTGGCACCCGCGCCCCAGCCGCCTAGGCAACCCCCTCCCCGCCGCCTCCGTCCCCCGGCCGCCAGCGGGGACCCCCGCCGGGCAGCGGGGCAGGGGCTGGGCTTGGCGGGCGAAAGGCGCGGCCGCCATACGGTGACAGCGGCGGCCATGGCTCCCGCCGCGGCGCTGACAGGCTGACAGCGGAGCCGCCGCTCGCCGCCGCCGCGCTGCCCCGCGCTGGGACGGGCCCCGCGCCCCGCCGGGCCGGGCGGGCGAGGCCAAGGTGCCCAGAGCCCGGGAGGGCAGGGCAGCGGTGACACCCCCTGAGGCGGGCAGCGGGTGCGGGGTCCCCGGACGCCCCGCTGCCCGCCGCTGGGAGACAGGGCGACGGCACCCCGCGGCCGCGAGCACCGGGCGGGCGGGGGGGATCGGGGGTCCCCGCCGCGCACCGTTAAGGGGCGGGGAGGTGCGCTCCGCTTCTTACCTTCTCCCGGGAGCCGGCGGCGGGACGCGTCCTCCTCCTGCTCCTCCCGCCGCTTCCCTCTGCCTCTCTCCCTGTGGCGGCGCGGCCGCGGGGATCTGTCAGAGGAGCGGGTGCCGCCCGTCGCCACCGGCGGTGCACGGGGGCTCGGGAGCAGCCCCGGCTCCGACCGCGGTGCCAGTCGGGTTTGAAAACACCCCTCCCCCGCCCGCCCGCCCGCCCGCTCCCTCCCTGCGCAGCCTGCGCTGCCGTTGCCGCTCCCCTCCCCCTTCCGACACCCCCCTTCGCCCCCCCCCCCCCTCCCCGCCGCCTTCCTAACGTCGCTACTGGAGCAGAGCTCCGCGGAGCTCCCATTGGCCGCGCCCCGCCCACGTGACCCTCACCCGGGGCACGGGGTGCCGCGAACGTTACACCGGTCGGGGAGCGGGGGGGGGGTGTTCGGGAGGGGTTCGGCGAGGGCAGCGGCAGCGCGCGGGTCCTCTCCCTGTCCCCGGGGAGACGGGCGCGGCCCGCGCCCCCGCGCTCACGAGCGGAGAGGGATAACGGGCTCGCCGTGTGCCGGGAGGGAGGGCGGCAACGGGGGGACGCGAGCAGTGCGCACGCGCCGGGGGCGGCCACGCTCCTGGCCGCGGCCGCTGGAACTTTCTGGAAATGGCGGCGGCCCGGCTGCGCGGCGCCTGGTGGCGGGGCAGGGGCGGGAGCGGGCAGGTGAGAGCTCTCCAGCTCCCGCACGGCTGGAACGGGACTGAAGCCCCGGGCGCGATGCCCCCTTCCCTAGTCGCGCCGGCGGCCGCCCCCTCCCCGGGGAGGGGTTTTCCGGCGGCGATGGCGCAGTGAGTTTTAAGAGCCAGCGCACTGCGCTTGCGCGGTAGGCGCAGCCCGGTGGCGGCTGCGCACCCAGGTGAGGCGGGTGCGGCGGGGACCGGGCAGAGGCGGTCACGGAGGGGCGGTCACGGAGGGGCGGCTGGCCGCGCTGCGGTGGCTGCCGCCTCTGTTGCCCGGGCACGTACGCCGGGGCTGAGTGTTGCGTGCCGGCAGTCAGAGGGTCCGTAGCTTTTGGGAGACGCCGCTGGACGCAGGTGCGTGTGGCGCGGTGCCGGAGAGCCCGGTGGACGTTCGGGGCACCCGCGTAGAGAGGCTGGGGGAGGAGGAGTCCGGCGCGTCTGGTGGCCCGGTCAGCGAGCTCTGCCTCCCGCGCTTCGCTGCGGCCGGAGGCAGAGTCGCCGTCGGCGCCCTCCCGCCGCTCTCCCGGAGGTTCCCGTCCCGGCGGGCGCCGCCAATGCAGGCGGAGAGCGGCAGGGCACGGCCCGCCCTTTGAATCTTGGGGCTGCTTATAGTTACTAAAGAAACAACCACAAAACCTATACGTTTTAAGGGTGTCTTACCTGTACCAGTAAGCCAGGTGCCATATATATGCATCAAACGGGGTTACAGAAGCAGACTGATGTTAGTGCTAGTTGCAGTGCTAAACACTAGTCATTTGTGAAAGGCTGTGCATCTATTTATTAAAATGGTATGTGGTAAGACTTTTAAGAATCTGTGTGGTTTTGTACTCGTGGGTTCTCAAGTAATACAGATTGCCTCAGTAAGGTGTTGGGGATAGTAGTATTGTGGCTATCGCATGTAGCATTTTGAGAGGGCAGCAAAACAAAAACCTGCTGTTTGAGGTAGTATGATTGCCAGCCACGCTAAGTCTGTTTTTGGATGAGTTTCATCTGCTATTATGTAGAAAGCAAGAACTCCTAATATTTACTATGCAAGTCAGAAATGTGAATTTTTCAGAACTAAAAAATTAGTTTGATTAAGGCCATCTAATTGTGTGGATTTCCCCAGTATTCTGATCTCCACGCACCACGTTTCAGCATGTGTAGAGGATAGCATGGCAAATCTCAAATATTCCCATGCTGCACAGCAGCTTATTGTTTAGGCAGAGTTCTCTCACTTGCTTTCAAAATCTTACTGTACAAATGCTGGTACAGATAATTCATGCTGTAAAGCAACTGCCCTTGTTCTTACTTGGTTCTGTTAGGATACCTTGAGTACTGTCAGCTGCCCAGGAGCAGGTATGGTGGCACCCATCACTACATAACAAAGGGAGTTGTATTCACTTAATGTTCTTTCAGGTCAGGTTGATTACAGAGGACATCACTTGACATGGCAAGCAGACTGAAGAGTAGACAGGCTATAGACTGCCAGCATAAGTGGAGTAAGAACTATTTCCCAAGGCAGTGTTAATTTTTTTCTCACAATTTCATATAGGGACATTAGGGATTATTTGAAAGGTTGCAGGTGCAGTGCAGCAGTGTAATACTACATTCTGATCCTAGTGCATCAGCACCAGCAGCATGCAGTTCCAGGATTTCAGTGTGTGCTGGCAGACACTCTAAACCAGCAGCTGAGATAATGGAAGGAAGCTCATGAGCAACACACCTTCTGCAGCAGATGTTAAGATTTGATGATAATTATTTGTTGGGAACAAAAAAATAGGGTTCCTTAAGCCTTTTTTAAGAACTGCTGTTTGGACTAGTAAAAAACATCAGTCAGTTGATCGCTAATTGCTACCCCTACATTAGTTTCTTCCTCTTGTCTCCAGATGCCGCTCTCTTTTACATAGCACAGCTGCAGAAAGCCTTTGTGCTGCATTGGTGTCCATAGTATTTTCCTTGATCTGCCTTCCCTAGTGAAACACTGTGTGTTACCAGCTGTGTGAACTGCTGATCTTGCTGGAGACAAACATGGACAGCATCTGGTTGAACTGTGTCACTGCTGAATTTAGTCTAGTGATTGAATGACAAAAAATCTGCAAAATGTCACGCTGGTGAAAGCACAAGTGTCCTCAGGTAATCAGCAGGTCAGCCTATGAATGCAGCCAACGTACTGCACAGGTGGAGTTGAATTTCATTGTTTTTCCCTTTTTAATGACACAACACAGGTCCAGATAACATTTTTCTAGTGGTGTGAAGGTAATGGAAATCCTTGCTGTTATCCAACATTATCCAAATGCGTAATTCTATCTAGGAGAGTTTCCTATTACTCCAAGCTTTCTCCATCTTTACCAAAGGAAAGAACAACCACCACCACTCCCAGTCCAGTGGATTCTTTGTGTGTCCCCTGCTTGTGTGTTCTAAATGGTATTTCTTTTCCCAAGATTGTGTCTATTTTTCTTAAAACCTCTACTAGGTTGTTTGTTTTTCCCCAGTTAAAGGGCATTTTTTTTTCTTTTTTCCACTTGGTAACCCTTTGCTATTGAGGATTGAGAATAATGGAAATTATATCCTGTTAATACTTGCTACTTGAAGCTATTAAAGAATACAAGAGAGGACTTGGATATATTAATAAGTCTTTTAACACTATTCTAGAACTCTTCCATAGTGATCACTTTGTTAATCCTAACAGTCCCACATAAACTAGCATTGTGAAAATAATTCTGTATTTTGTAAACAACTACACGTAATAATTACTGCAGAATATGTATTTCTAGTTGAGGTGTTTGGTTTGAAATATTCAACTTTAAACCCTAAAACAACACAAGATGTGATTTTTTCTTTAATAATTTATCTTAATACAGCAATTGCCAATTTTTTTAATGTAGAAACTGGGATCATAAAGCCTAGTGTAATTGATTAATAAAACAGGGAAGATGATAGAGTAATGGTTATTTGCTAATTTCTCTTCAAATATTTGTCCTATAGCTGCCCTACAATACGCAATTTAATTGTAAACAGTGGTGTGTTGCAATAAGGATAATGTAAATTACCCTTTTCTAGTGAAGTGATTGGTAAGACTGTTACATCAGAATGACTGACATACTTGTCTGTGGAACATCACTAACATGATCGCCAACTGTTGAGCTCCATCTTCTGCTCAAAAGACAGACATCAGGAACTACCTGAAAGAACATTGGAAAGAGGCAGGTGCTGGTCTCTTCTCAACAAACAACTGGGAGTAGAATGAGGGAATGACCTCAAGCTGCACCAGGGGAGGTTTAGATGAGACATTAGGAAGCACTTCACTGCCAAGGGTTGTCAGATACTGGAATATGCTGCCCAGGGAGGTGGTTGAGTTACCATCCCTGGATATGTTTAAAGGTTGTCTAGATGTGGTGCTTTGGGATATGGCTCAGTGCTGGACTTGGCAGAGTAGGGTTAATGTTTGAACTTGATCTTAAAGGTCTTTTCCAACCTAACTGATTCCTAACTGGTCCCATCCAACCTGGCCTTGGAACACTTCTAGGGAGGGGGCTTCCACAACTTCTCTGCGTGCTCTGTGCCAGTGTTTCACCACCCTCACACTGAAGAATTTCTTCCTAATGTCTAACCTAAACCTCCCCTCTACCAGTTTGAATCCATTACCCCTTGTCCTCTTGCTACATCCCTAGTAAAAAGTCCCTCCCCCAGGAATAAAATTGGCCTAAAATGGGAGGGACATAAGAAGCACAGCAGCACAAATACTGGGACAAGCAGGTTGGTACTGGCAGTAGAGTGAGGAAACATGGACAAGGCAAAGAGCAAAGCAGGAGGAAGAAATTGATACAACGAAGCTGGGAATGAGATAATACCAGTAAGTGAAACAGGGACAAGATGAATCTGGGAAGAAAGCGGGGGGAGGAGGGGGTGGGGAAAGAAGCTACTGAAAAATCAGCTGGGAATGTAGGAGCAGATGGGGAGCTAGTAAACACAAACCAAGCCATGTTTGGACAGGAAAAGGAAAACAAAATGGGAAATGGATGGATAAAGAAATAGGAACTCAAATGAGCCTCAGAAGGCTTGGATGGTCTAGGTCTGGTGAACAGAAGAACTAAACTGAGATAAAGGGAGCTTCCCAGTGACCAGGAAAACCACAACTGTTGCACTTCTATTTAAGGCATATAGAGACAAAAAGGCAAGGAAATAAAGGCTGCTCAACCTCACCTAGCCTCAGTTCCTGGAAAGACAGTAAGAGTGCATCCTCTTGGAATCTATAACCAAATATACAGGCAGTCAAAGGAATCAGGAAGAGTCAGTGTGGGTTTTGCAACAGACAAATCATTCTCTAGTGTTCAGAATGCACTCTGATGAAACAGCTGCCTTTTTGGGTGAGGACAGAATGATGAATGCAGCATACGTTGAAATTATCACAGCTTCTGACACCATCCCTTACTCAGTAACAAGCAGAGTACAGTGGGACCAGTTTTTTCAATCTTCAGTTGACCAATCTTCATCATTAACCTGGATGATGAGGCAGAAAACTTGTCGTTGACATCAAATCTGTAGCAATGCCCAACATACCAAACACTGGCACTTCTATCCAGAGGACACTGATAAACTTGAGCACCAGGCTAAGCAGAAGATCATGAAGCTCAAGTTTCAAGCTTTATAGGTCTAAAACTTTTTCCCTTCAACACAATTATGGAGTCCCATAACTTTCACAGTTGCCTACAAAACCATAAATAATTTTGGCACAATAGTTCCATAATGCATACAAAATCCTCATTTATATTCAATGTATACTTCAAAAAAAGTTGCCTGATGTCATCCTAGGTTAGAATGAGGTAATCCTATATGGACTACAATACAACTTTGTTGTTACAGTAGATCAAACAGCTCAGTTACAGACTGGTGTATTAAAATGAATCAAAATGTAATGTGCTCATTTTATGTCTCTAGGTAAGTGCCACATAGTGCCAGATGTCTGGCCTGCTACAAGGTGTGTGACTATGACAAACAGTGGAGTGACCTTTCAGAAGAGCATTCAGCAACTTGAAATGACAACTAATACTTCAATCCATGTACTGTTTTCTCATTAGCAGTGTTCTGTGCCACTTATATACAATGTATTTTTTTTTTTAATGGGTGACTGCTTCACTCATGACTTGTATGTATTTATCAAATTTACTTTTCCATATGTAAGCAATGCACTGATTTGGTTTTATAAATTTAGTAATGTAGAAGGGATAGCAAGTTTTACATACAAATGACAGCCATATCTTTTGCTTTCAGAAATACCAACATCAACATCACTTATTCAGCTTATTCATCACTTATTCATCAAGGAACTTCACAGACCCTACTGAAATAAAGGTGGGGCACAAACAGACTATATGAAATAATCATGATGCAGGGAGATCTGTAGATACAAGATTTGACTCAGAAGAGGGAGAATATTTTAGGGAAGAACTGTAAACCAGAATATAAAAACTAAATATAAAAAAATAATATTAATCTCCATCTACCACATTAATTGTAGTAAGAATGGCAGATTTTATAAGAGGTAGACACAATATGGTCTCAGGTGACCAACATTCCCTTTTGCTAATTTATGTTCAAATATATGTGTACATATATAAAGCATTTGCCAGACTGTATAAGCGTGTTAGTGTCAATATGCATTAAAACTTTTTAAAAGTTGTGAGAACTTTTTTATATCAGGAGAAACACCTCAATTTCACACAGTTCTTAAAAGTAGTTGATACGCAGCAGTGAGGTCAAAAAAGCATCTGTAAATCAAGTAACTAGTTTCATATATTACACTTGGCCATATATTAAACTGTTCTGGTATATTCTGTCTTACTCTTGTCTTCCCCCAACTGAATAAATTTGTATAGGAAGTGGTTTCTTGTTGCTGTTCATTCTTTTAGTAGAGTGCTGCTGCTGGGGGGGGGAGAGTTGTAACATTAATTTTTACATTCTTTGTGGTCATTGAAGAATAGCAAGAAGAATCAGGCTCAAGAAGAATCTTCTGATTGATTCTATCATATTTTTAAATTTTATTTTATTTATTTTACACAAAAATACTTGGATCACCTTTCCTGTTTGGTTTGTTGGGTTTTTTTATTGCAATTAAAAGTAATATGGAATGAAGTTTTGTTAGATAATCTCAGTTTGTTTACTTGTGCATTTGCCAGTTCAGTCAGCTTTTTTCCTATTTCAAAGAATCTTAGAAAAAACTGAAAAGAGTTTTCAATGAAAAATCAAAAGATGCAGCTTCAACTTTCAGTAATTTTAAGTGGACTCTTTCAGTGAGTCACTTTACAGAACCACTTATAATCTAGAATTGATTTGCAGTAGGTAAAACCACGGTAAATTAGGTATTCTAATTGCTGCTACTTTCTTAATTAAAAAAATATTACAGTGTACATCATTTTACTGAGATTAAAGTTACTTTATTATATTCAGACAGTTCATCTTATATTACAAAAATCCTTAGAGGTCAGGGCGAACTCCAAAACCTGGTCCTTTGGGTGGTTCAGTCAGAGAAGTAAGGCCACCAGCTGGCTCACAAGAAAAACGTCCACTCCTGAAAAATGAAAACAGTTTTATTCATTGCTGGTTCTGTTATAACCTCAGATACTGTTTAATCAGTGCATAAAACAGTTACAACCTGACCTAAGGCTGCAGCCAGTTACTTTTCTTTCATTCTTCCTATTCATCCTTCAGAAATGTGTGATGCTACTCTTAAAAGGATTCCAAATTCCAGTAGTGACAAATAGTTTCATAACTGAAATGCAAGATAGGACCACTAATTTTCTTTCTTATTTATTTATAGGTTGGCCAGACAAAAGTGATGTTGATCCCAGTCATACCAAAGGCAGTATCCAATTTTATCAGTCACATTTTTGTTAAAGATACTTCCTTGTGTTTAGAAACTGTTTTAAGATTTTAGAAACAGTATTTAAGAAACAATAAGAACAGGTAACACCCAAGTCAAACAAATTCTTCCATTCACACAAACATAGCTGTAGTTGAGATAACAAAGAACAGTGGGAAATCACAAACAGGAACAGTTCAGAAATAACAACCCTTTCACAAACTCACAACCTTTCTGTTTTTTACCAGAAATTGAAAAAATCCAAAAAGCCAATGGGCACTTTTTGATTGACATGATCTAGACACTAATCTTAACAGGGGGTATCATTCCCCTATTAGGTACTAAGCCAAATCAGAAGAGATGTTTCATGTTTCATGCTCCTCCCTAGTCAATCATCAAGAACATGAAAGTTCTTCCCAGCCCCTTTTGTCTTTGAATATATAGAAAGGCATTGAATATATGCCATTCTGTTAAGAAAATTAATGTTTTTAGCTGTAGGTTGGGAACTCAAATAATGGGAACAGGAATTTAGTTGGCCATTGTTATGCAAATATAGCATACCGTGGGCCAGGTTTGGGAACTTTTCCAGCCTTTAGCTCATCAATTATGTCTTCAATATCTTTGGGTGTCAAATCTTCCTGTAAAAAAACCCAAAACAACAAATCATCAACAAAACAGAAAAAGTCAGCAATAATGCTATTAGCAACATGTAAAATTCATCAGATAAAGGCTCTCTTAGGTGTGATTTTAGCATACGTAGTAGTTTGATCCTGTCCATTAACACATATACTGGTCCAAAGAATTAGAAAAAAAGCATCCTGTCATTTTAATGTTAAAATTGGTTTTACATACAGTTGCAGAAATTATGATAAAAATAACAATGCTGATGCAGGTCAACTGTAATACGGGGTTGTGTTTCCAGCTTCCTTGGTGTATTAGTGAGCTGGATTACTGCCTACTTGCTATATGTGTGTCAGTGCACATACTGCAAAATGGTGTCAGCTGTTACAAAAAAAAAATGTGGGTACAATTCAGGAGAACAGCTCTGGAAAAAAATTAATTAGGTGGTGATAACAAAATAAAATATTTAAAACCACATTTTTTAAAAAACCTGGACTTGGTCAATAAATTAATTCCCTTGGTCTTCATGGCATCCAAGTGAGCCATCATTCAAAAGGCTAAAAGTTCAAAAAGTGTCAAACCTGCCTGTGCTTTCCAACAGGCTATTTAAAGTGTTTTGAGAAGCTCATCAAATACCTATTTAAAAATGCCAGATTTATGGGTAGACCACTAACAAAAACACATCACCCCCCTTGTGTAAATCTAGACAGTAACTGAAAAGAAAAATATACAGACACACTGTGATACAGATGAAGCATTCTAGGAATAGGCAAAGAAACCAAGATGCTCTAGGTTATACGTTGTCCCTGCCAATATGGAGGCAGAAGTAACTGACCAAAACTTCCAAATCTGAAACAAGTGAAAATACAGGTAACCCAGCAAAGAAGTTTAGTATTTTGAAAGGGAATGTAATACTTACATAGTAGTTGTCATTTATTTGTACCATCGGTGCATTTACACAAGCACCTAAGCATTCCACTTCTATCAGCGTGAAGAGTTTATCAGGTGTTGTCTCCCCAACTTTTATACCTAAACCAATAAAGAATATTAGTTTCAGTAGTGGTTAAACAGGATCAAGGAAGCCTAAGTACTCCATAGCCTTCTCAATTATTTGTATTTTGTCTTTAAGAAACATTTGCACAGTTAAATTCACTTAAATGAGTCCAAAATGTTTCCATTAAACACAAGATTCTAATAAATTGTGTAGTCAGTTTTCACATACATTTTTGAGACCTCATTTTCAGTTTTACAGGTGTGCTTTACTGAAAAAGAACAATGAAATGACAATTCTAAGAACAGCTCTACGCAGGAACATTTTTTAGTAAGCAATACATAGTGTCTAATATAAAATTCCGAAATTAACCAAGATCCAAGCATTAGCACTGTTAGCCACAAGTACATAAACAACTTTCAAGTTTACACACGAAGATATATTTCCTCAACATCTCTGCACACATACTTAGCTTCAATGGCACATTATTGTTCTAGTGATATAAATACAGACCTTCCCCAGAGGGCAGGTTAGCCAAAAATAACATCTCGGAGTCTGATCTCAACAAAAGACTCTATGGGAAGAGAATGCTGAAAAGCAGTTTTCCTCCATAGTTATTAAAAGTGAGGGAGAACTCATAAAAAGTCTAATTAAGGCCTGTGTCTCAGTAAGAGCTACACAATCATCCTTAATGCTTTCATTTATCAAGCTAAGTGTTTCATTTAAAATTAAGCTATTTTGCATTAACAAAATAATTGAATGTAAATATGCCTTTCCCAGACAACAGAATATATTAAATGCAAGACAATAAGCAGCTGTTCTGCAGCTCTTATCACAGTGGTTCTTAGGAAATTTTAGCACAGCTTGTGGCTTCATAGAAGGGGAAGAGCTGTTGGTTGCTGATCTCTCTTCTCCCCATAACCAGCCAACAAGGAGGGAAAAACCAAAACCAGTGCACACACAAAATCCGTGAGTTCTCCCTTACATCTCATATGATGCAGCTCTCTTGATTGACTTTTTTCATGGAAAATTCCATAAAAATGTTAATAAATTTGCCATCTAGAGGGACCCCAACAGGCAAGAAAGGTAGGACCATGCAAACCTCATGAAATTCAACAAGGCCAAGTACAAAGCCTTGCACCTGGGTAAGGACAGTAAGTGGACTGAGAGCAGCCCTGAGGAGAAGGGCTTGTGGGCACTGGTTGATGAAAAACTGAGTATGAGCTGTAAAAGTGCACCTGCAGCCCAGAAAGCCAGTTGCATCCTGGACTGCATCAAAAGAAGCATGACCAGCAGGTTGAGGGATGAGATTCTACCCCTCTGCTCTATTCTCATGAAACCCAACCTGGAGTACTGTGTCCAGTTCTGGGGTACCCAACATAAAAAAAGACATGGACCTCCTCAAGTGGGCCCAGAGGAGGACCACAAAGATGATCAGAGGGCCACAGCACCTATGTTCAGCCTGGAGAAGAGAAGGCTCCAGGGAGACCTTACAGCCTCCCAGTACCTGAAAGTGTTCTACAGAAAAGCTGGGGGGGACACAGACTTTTTACAACGGCTAGTAATGACAGGACAAGGGGGAACAATTTCAAACTGAGAGTACATTTAGATTAGATATTAGGAAGAAATTACTTCCTGTGAGGATGGTGAGACACTGGAACATGTTGCCCAGGGAAGTTGTGGATGCCCCATCCCTGGAAGTGTTCAAGGCCAGGCTGGATGACGCTTTGAGCAACCTGGTCTAGTGGGAGGTGTCCCTGCCCAAGCAGGGGGTTGGAACAAGATGATCTTTAAGGTCCCTTCCAACCCAAACCGTTCTATCACCTTCCTTAAGTAAAAAAAAACACAACCAACCAACAAACCCTCACAAACAACTTTCATATAGTATACACCTTAAAAATGTGATTTTGCATATTAAAAAGGGCCACAGCCTTCAGAGTCCTCTCCTGTATATGGGATTGGGCCTACTTTCTCAGTCCAAGGGTCATATTAGAATGTTGAATTTCCTGCCAAATTGCCTTCAAAAACACTTTAAGTCCACTAAATGGCACTCTGGACAATGACTTTTTCTGCTCTACTGAAATCTTTAAAGAATAAATGCCAAATCTGAAATTTGAAGTGGTTAGTGGCTATTCTCCACAGATTATATTTTCAATACTATTGCTTTGTCCCCACTACATGAAAAACTTTACTTCAGTATCACTGAACAACAGTAAAAAAATTACAAGAAGTGTATTACAAATTTGTGTCATACCAAGTTTCTTCTTAATGGCTTCTAAAATACTATCAGAGTCTCGCAGCATGCAAGGCGTGGTAGTGCAGACCTGAATATGGTATTTCCCAACAGGTTTGCGATTATACATTGTATAGAAGGTTGCTACTTCATACACTCTCATGGGAGGCATTTCTAAAATTTCAGCAACCTGTAATACAGGGAAAAAAGACACTATATTGAATCCTCACAGGGCATCCATAAAGCCATTTAACAAACCATTTAAATGAAGTTACCTGTCCTCTGTCTACAGTAAAGGGTAAGAAAGAAGGAGGGGATCGGCATCAAAGCACAACTGCATTAAAGTGCCAAGAAAAGACACCCGAATTACTCCGATTGAAGTTACCCTGTTTGAGCATGAACTGCACGAAGCCATGGGGTGATTAGCACAGCAAGGAGCTCCAGTCCATTCCCTCCAGCATCTAGCATCACACACAAGCAGATGGGAGGAGTCAGCTGGGTTCCAACTTTCATTGTCAGCTGCAGCTCATACTGCACTTGTGCTCGTTTGCTGTATGAATGCACAAACTTGAACGCCTGCCCACACCCATGTAAGCTTTTGGTAAGGGAATCCTTATAGGCTGGTACTATGCTTGTTTAATTCAGATACAGCAGGTCTGTCTCAGGTTCTGTGACACACCAGGGCTGGCCTTAGAAACACCACCTATACATCTGCAGATTGACATCACAGCTAAGAAATAGAGAGTGATACAGGTTCTCCATGGAGCCAGTTCTGGTGCAAGTATCCCTGACCTCATTAATCTGGAACCCTGGCAAACTGCTCAGATTGAATACTGGCTCCATTTTCAAAAGCGTAACTGTTTCATGCTCCAGTCTCTATAGCAGGCAAATAACAAACCACAGAAAATGTCTGTTCACTTAAAAATCTTAAGATAATTTAAAATATAAATCCAAAACTCAGGAGTAGATAAACAAAAATTCTTTTCCCATTCAGTATTAATGAAAGTTTAAGGCTTTATGCTACACTGTAGAAACAGTCAGATAAAATTTGCCCTTCTCTAAATACGTGCTTAACTCCTTCAGTAATTTCCGTAATGCTCACCATCCTCACTTAACATATCTTGATTTAATTTAAAACTATTCACTTTAAAGCTGATGATGTCAGATTCTAATTAAAAATATGATAGATTTACTCATATTAATATAAACCACAATTTTTTATTTCTTGGTATTTGATTACTGTTATGCAGCCTATCACTTTGAAGCAGTGTAGTTGCTTGCTTCCTTATTTTGAAACTATTTTAAGAAATAATTTGGTAAGTTTTCCAGGTACTTGCTGTGAGGCATTATAAAATGCTAATAACACATACTCACTAACGCTGCTTTGCAGAAGGCTTTACAGGCCTAGAGATTCAGTACAATCTTGGCAAGGTGTTTAATGCCACTAATCTGAGAGGAGGAAAAAACCCACCAACTCTGTAGCACAATTCTGTGCTACATGCAAATTTCCATGTTAGTAAGCCTTGATATATAACTGCTAATATTCTAGTGAGATATTTAAAGAAAACAGTAAAATCATGCCTGAAAGAGAATTAAGTACTAAATACCTTGTTCATAGCTGAGATGGGCAACCATCCATGCTGTCTTTGAGCCAAATCTAGTACTGCCATGACAGCTGCAGACTTGTGTCCCCCTGGGTAGTTGTTTATGATCGCTTCTATTCGCTTTTTAAAGGGAAAGAGGATACAAAATATCAGTACTGATCTAAAGACAATGTCTTAAAGTGTATTTAACATTTTTTGCCTGCATACCTTCTGGTTTTCAGGTGTGAACTCAAATGGAGTATTTGGATTATTTTCTGGACTATCTCTGTGCTTCAGGAAAAGAAAAAGATAACATGTAAAAATAGGGTTGTCAGAAAATAATTGAGGACAGATTTACTGTAATAAAGTTTCTTCTCATTAGACAGTGACAGTTGAGTTGCTTGAATAAAACATATATTCTAGATAAAAATGTCATAGTACTCAATAATACATTATTAAATATCTCTGGAAAAGTTATAAAAATATTGATAATTAATCACTCCTAAAAATAATGACTTGTTCCTGTTATTTCCTAATAAAAATTATTTCTTGATGACTATGCTGTTGTTATAAAATATACTTTTTAACACTGTTAATACATTTTGGCAATTATGTTCAAACTCATCACAGGCATATTAATAATCTTCTGGTTAACACCTTAATAACCAACAAGGGACTAAAACAGCCACCCTTTTTTTTTTTCTTCTTTTTCCCATGAGACATTAACTATAAAAACTTTAAAATTCAGCAAGAAGGTTGCTACATAAACTAAAATGTTTACACATTCAAACACAGATTAACCTGTCTTAATGTATTCTTTTGATTTGTAATGGATTTCAACATTTTAATTGTAGATACAAATCTGAATCAGAATCAAAGAACCAAAATTCTTAACATTTCCAAAGTAAGTTTTTCTATAGTATTTTTAAGGTAGTCTTCTAGAGAAACATCACATTTAAATTAGTACTTCTGTTTTCAGAAAATATAAATTTGGAAGTCTTGAAGAAAGTGACATTTTCCTGTAATAAAATCTTAGTTCTAACAAAAATCGCTATCCACCAGAAAAACTTCCTGCACAAAATTTTCAGTTACCTCTGAGCAGTTCAGTACGGTATCCTCGAAATACTCGATAGCTAGATTTCATTCCAAACTTCATACAGTTATCAAATTGAGAAAGTTTCAAATTAAATTGAGAGTTCAAGGGAAAATGCAAGTTATCCCTCGAGGCTTGATATTAAACGTAATCCACAACCAGTTAATAATAAAAGCTTTTAAAGTATATTTAGGAGAAAGAACCCCATTCCACTGACTTTCACCTTGATAATTTTCTCAAGTAACCTAGGGTGATTTTGCAGTTTCCACTCTGCATTCTTCTTAAGCACTAAAGGATTTAATGAAAAATCTTAATACTGCAGGACACTTACATACTAAAAGACTGTAATCAGTGCAGACCTTAAAATATGTATGGTCCATAGCTATTTCTGGATGTAGACATTTTTATACAGAAATATCAAAAGGTCAAATACTTAAATTCAATTACACCTATTGGTTTAGTGAGAGATTCCCCTTCGTTATCATATCCATAACCTGGAGCAGACAGTACTAGTGCCATCAATTTGAAAGCATGTAGCCCTACCATTCCATTTCAAATACAAAACTAGTCAATATATACTTCACCACCATGGATGACTTTGCCCTAATAACAGGAATTACAGAAAAAGAAGCAATTCCCTTTGAACACACTAATATTTTATAAAGTATGAATTTATTCATACTGTGTGGGCTACAAGATAACATAAAACAGCTTTTAGGAACACAACTGCTACAATTTCAGGCTGACCATTCCACATATAGGATTTGACTCTTCATATGTAGTGCTGGTGAGGGTTTTGTACCAGTTTAATGGGAGTTCTCAGAGGCTGATGGAGGAAAAACTGATTGGAAATACTGAGAAACTTTTTTTTCCCTTACAGACTTCTATGTCTTAGCTGCACAGATCAAATCCATGAATCATGAAAAATATTTCCAAACCTTAACTTTTCCTTCCCAGATGTGACTGCCTGTTTTATTTCAGGCTGCTATTTTGGCTTCCACAGCTATTTTATACAGTTAAAATCATACTTGATCTCAATTTCTTTTGCAAATAAGTATATTTATTAAAATCTCTCTATCTAAAACAGCTGTCTTTTTCAGTGTACCATCTCTATGCTGTTATCCTTAAATACCCTACATGTGAAGAGGAATAATAAAGACTTTCTATCTGAAATTACAGTTTGCCCCACCATCAATTCTGTGCAGCAAGGCTCCAAGATACGATGTAGAAGCTACTGCACAGGTGAACACTAAATAAGATAATGTCACCTTTTTCAAGTTTTCCATTTTCCTAATGGAAAACTTTATCTAAGCTTTATCTAATTCTGTTCTGTGGAGACTTTGATGGTTTTCATCGCAACCTTACAGAGTTCTAGGCCTACTGAGCTGTTAGGAATTTGTCCATCACATGTTTCCTAATCTTCCATTTATCTGATCATGCACCATTTATCTGAATCTTAATGATCTCATTTGCTCCTATATTATATGGGTACATTTCTGCCTTTTTTGTAGGATACAGATTCTGCAGAGCACGATCAGAATTAAAGACACAGTACTGTTAAAATGCATAGTGGCAAAGGTTGGAAGGGTCCTTTGAAGGGAGGTCATCTGGGCTGAACCCCTCTCAAGCAGAGCCACACAAATGGCTGCCTAAGACCATGTCCAGATGGCATTTTCTGAGTATCTGCAGGGTGGGAGACTCCACAACCTCTCCGGGCAACTTATGCTAGTCTTTGGTCACCCACACAGTCAGGAAATGTTTCCTGATGTTCTCTGAGGCCATTCCCTCTGCTCCTGTCACCACACACAACTAAAAAGACACACAACTCCATCCTCTTTGCACCCTCCCTTCAGGTATTTATAGACATTGGCAAGATCCCTCCCTCCCCAGCCTTCTCTTCTCAACAGTCCCAGCTCTCTCAGCCTTTCTTCATAAAAAGCAACCAGTATACTAAGGCTTCCTCCATACGCAAACCAAGTACAATTATGTCTATACTAACTATCCCAATTTGTTGAAAGGCAAGGTCAAAAACTTCAGCCATGCTTTTTCTTCCCCAATCCCCTTCTCATGCTTCCCAGTTTCCCGAAGTTTTACACAATATGTTTTCATTCCATGCATAGCCTGACTGTACCATGTTTTCTATTGCAGCACTCAGCATTCAGCTTAACCTACTTGCAGTGTGAAGGCCTACCCAAGCCCCACTATCTCCACAGATTATGGTACTCTCCCATGGAAGGTTTCTACTGCAAAAAAGTTGTATCTAGGATACAAGGGCATGCAATTGGCACTGCCTTTTAATACCACACGTAAGACAACCAGATCCCCTGCCAGCATGTCCCCTGCTATTACAAAACAAATGTGATGTTTGCATTTCTCATCCTCACATACAGATTTCCTATATGGAAAGTGCAACAAGAAGTGGCAATATGCTTTGCAAAACAAAACCCAGACACTTGAATGTAAACTGACACATGAAGAGGATGACCACAACAGGTTAACCCCAGATAAGCCTACTATTCCTCCACAGTTTTTAGTAAACCTTGACACTTCATCTGCTTGTAATATTCCAGAAATACTTCAGAAAACTTGTGTCTTGTTTTTTTTTTTTAAATGTTGGGGGTTTTTTCTGCTACAGATATCTGGTGGAGAAAGTCTCATTTTCTGATTGTAAACAAACACTTAGTGTTGTTTAAAATGCCTTCAGCTCAATTCAGTGCAAGAGTTTCCCTTGAAATCTGCTGTGTTCAATATCTGAAATTTGCTCTGAATGTTTTTAGTTGTAGTTAAGAGCAATCACACGCACAATGACATCCAACTACCTTCTTCCTGTTGCATTTTACTTCATAAAAGAACAAATATTACCCTATTAAAAAAAACAAACAAAACCTCCCCAAAAAAACAACCCCATAAAACAAACTCCCATGCAAACAGTGTCCTATGCTCTGCTAGCAAAAAATTGTGCTTTGGAATAAAAATAAAAGGAACGAATTACACTATTAAATAAAACAGCTGGATACCTTGAGTAGTTAACTAAAACACGAAATTTATTTTCTGCTTCCCTCTATTTTCAGGCTTCTCCCTCCAGCATATAATTTAAGCAGTTACATAAAAACACCTACAGATTTTACAAAGCTATCTAACTTTCATGCCAGATACCAACATCCACTAGAGTGCCAAAGGCACCTTTTGCCTGTCTTCACCAACCTCAAACTACGCTTGAAGTTTCCTAAGCTTTCTGCCTACACCACTTCCTCTATTCCTTGAACACCAGCTCTCACTTCATAAACCATCAATGACTGCTCAGGTTTCTGGAATAGCATACTAAGCATGTACTGAAACCCCATTAACTTCACCTTATGAGAAAAGCTATAGAGACAACTGCAGAAAGACAACAACAACAAAAAATCAGTCAAAAAATGCTGAGCACTTGATTTCAACAAAGTGGTCAATTCTCTAGTGAACCATTATGCAATGTGCTATATGACATATAATATGAACAACTGCATTTTCAGCTCCTACTGAACAGGATTTGACCTGGATCTGAGGGTAATTCTGTGGCAAATTTTAGAAATCAAGAAATTGTGCCTGCAGAAAGTTTCATGAGCTTCAATTACAAATTCAATTAACTTTAATTAAAAAAACGATAAATGTTTTATAATGAAGTTTGAAGAAAGTCTCATCTGCAGTCACACACAAATGGTGCTAGCATCACCATTACTATTAATAAACAAGAGTTTTCATTATATAAGAAACACCAAGCCAAAAATCAAAATAAAACCTTTTGATACTCCATTACCATTTTAATATAAAGTTCTACTGAAAAAACACTTTTTACATTCAAGCAAGCTTCTATACCAAGTACTGCCCATACGAATCTTTTAGGGAGACTAAAAGAAGTCTATGCCAAACTCTTCCTACACATCCCCCTTCCAGTAAGGTAGAAAATTACTTACCACAAATAAGGCTCCTCCACTGGCATTGCGCACTGCTGTTCTATGTAAGTATTGGATTTGCCTTATCTACAAACAAAATTAAGTAGATAGCATTAATAGTTAATAATCTATGTAACTGCTAGAGACTGCTTTCAGAATCAGCTCTATTTCTACTCTAATTGTAAGCCATTAATTCTAATGTCATCACTAACAGTTTTAATTAAGTCAAAAGACTATAAAGGGCTCTCCTGTACTATTGAGAGAGCACATATCTTAACTCTTCTTGACCATTTCAGACAATATAGAAGTTAACGGATTTAACTTCAAACTTGTAATACTCTCCCTCAGCTTAATCTGTCTTGAATACAAATTTAATAAAATTTTTAATGAAGAATATTGCTTTGTTGCACATCCTTTAAACTTTGCAGAAACTACCATTTCTGCAAGAAAGAACAGAGATTCTTCTCTAGTGAGCATTTACATGCTGCTTCAGTTTTTACCTAACTTAACACTGAGATCAGACATAAGACAACAAAGTTAAGAGCCTGAAATATCAACTTGACATAAAATCTGTATTCAAGTTGTGTTCATATGTTCTCTGTAATCTCTGTCAGGATCCATCATGCCAAGACAGATCAAGATTGCTAGATTCCAGCCAGTATTACTAAAATCATTATACTGTCATAAGCATTTATTTAAAATTATTTTTCTATCAATTTAATATTATTTTTTAAATTGAAATCTACACCTATTTTAAAACTTCTTAAAGTATAGTATATTTAAAAAACAAAATCCCTCCCTTAACTACTTGTTACTGTATAAAATTTGTGATATTTGAAGTGGATTGGCATCAAACTAGCAAAAATACAGGCATGAGGTCAGATCTAAAAATCCAATATTAATTAGCAAGAAACTACAGTCCCTGCTCTTCTGTAAGAACAACGCTCAATCTTTTCAGGAGCAGATCATGTAGTTTCACCTGCAATGTAGTTTGACACTCTGGCTGCAGTCTTTCCCTGTCATGTTATCAGTCCTTACAGGAAGCACTGGATTTACTATGCAGTTGTGTGTATTATGTATTATGCACCCATTTCCTCTTTGCTCTCCACTTCTGGCTCATCTGAAAGCAGCAGCCAGGAAAGGAAGTACCTCCTGCTGTTCTGTGTCAGAGGCCAAAATGAAGATCACTCTGTGGACTGCAGATCATTCCCGAGTGCCACCTTTTCCATGTCAGTCTTTATCAACTGACCCGAAGCAAATCAAACGAAATGCACTTTGAGTACCCTCTGGGAACCAGACATGTAAAATTCAGAAAAAAGACTAAAAAGTCTAAGTAGAGCAATCAAATACAACTTGAATTCTGCACACAATGCTGAAAGGAGTGTAGAAATAAGGATCTGATACTCTGGTGTAAACGCTACGTAAATACAGCAGGTACGCAGTCTGGGCTCGGAAAGAACCACCACCACGCTGCAAGCCTCAGGCAGGTTTCAGACTGCAAGAGGCAGTCTCCTACAAAACCAAGCACTTCACACACGGAAACCCTGTATTCTATCCAAAGATACTGTACCGTTTCCAAGAACCAAACCCTGTAAATTTCAAACTTTAAGATGAAATAGGATGCGAACCCATTTTTTTTGCACTGTCCTGTAAGATTTCAGTTAGTGCAAAGAGTTGACTCAGGACTGAAAAACTAAGGGGCGTCCTTTCAGAGGTTAGCGTAGCATCCACGGGCAAGTCAGAAACAGTCTTTCCCCTTGAGCTTTCCAATAACCTACGATAACCACCAAGCAGTTACCACGGGAGCCTTTTTCACTCGACGCAGGCAATACAGCTCCAGAGCCGGTCAGGCAACCGCGGCAGGCCCCGAGGGCGAGACACCCGGGAGAGACGCCCTTCCCCCGGCTGTACCAGCCCGTTCTTCCCCGAGGCCCGGCCCTGCCCCGCCGCGGGCACCCGCCGCCTGCCCCCTGCGCCGGCAGCACCGACCTCCCACCCCCGCTCCTCGCCGCAGCGGCGGCCCTCGGCCTCCTCTCCCGCGGCCTCCTGCAGCCGAGCGGGCGGCGGGGAACAGACGTGTCGCCGCAGCCTCCCCCTTACCGAGCGTGCGGCGGCGGCCCGCAGGGGAGCGCACAGCAACATGGCGGCGGCGGCAGAAGCGGCGACCCCCGCCCCTCCTTCCTTCCCTCCCTTCCCTTCTCCTTCAGGCCGACGCTCGCCCTCCGCGCAGCGCCAAGGAGACCCGCCCCGCGCATGCGCCAGCGTGGGGGCCCGGGCGGGGGCGCGGCGGCCGTTGGGCGCGCGGCCGCCGGGCCGTTGGGCCGTTGGGCCGGCCGCCCGGCCGGAGTGGGTGGCTGCTGGCTCGGCTCGGCTCGGCTCGGCTCTGCAAGGGGGGGCGTGAGGCCCGCCCGCCCTGCAAGGGGAAGGTATCCGGGCCGCCCCTCCTGCCGGTGTGGAATTCCTGCCCTGTCAGACGTGGAAGGTTTGTGTCGAATAAGGGAAGCGAGCCGGTAGATTTGTGGGGGAGCATTCAGTGACCCGCATCAGTGTGGAGAAGCAAATTCGTTTAGAAGCAAGGATGTGTAACAAACTGAAGGAAATTACAGAAACGGGTGAGGGTTTTGCTGGTCCTCTGTTTTCCTCCTTTCCGCCCAGTTTTGTTGATAGGGGCATTTAATACCTGAACTGCTTACACCTATTATTTTGACCTCCATTGGTTAGAAAAAGCAAGACTTGTCTTGGCTTTTGATAAACATTCTTGTTTTACAGTGTAATTCAATCAATACAGTACAAATATTGGAACTGAAGAAAATCTAAGTAATGGGCTCTTCCTTGGATGCAACAGGTAGTTAGAAACAGGTCCTCCTTGGGCATTCCCCTTATCATTCAGGTTCTGTGAGGAATGCAAATGTATCCTTTTCACTAGAATAAATCCACATTTTTCAGATGACAACTAAGAAGGAAATATTTTATAACACCGAGTACTCAGCATTGCTTTTGCATCATCTCATCAGCTTTGCAAAGCATCAGCTGATGTTCAAGTGATGAGTGGTGTCCCCCAGCGGTCAGTATTTGGACCAGTGCTGTTCAACATCTTTGTTGGAGACATGGACAGTGGGATTGAGTGTATCCTCATCAAGTTTGCTGACAATACCAAGCTATGTGTAGCAGTTGACACCTTAGAGGAAGGGGATGCCAGCCAGAGAGACCTTGACAGGCGGAAGAGGTGGGCCCATGCAAATTTCATGAAGTTCAACAAGGCCAAGTGCAAGGTCCTGCACCTGGGTTGGCGCAACCCCAGGCACAAATACAGGCTGGGGGGAGAATGGCTAGAGAGCAGTCCCAAGGAGAAGGACTCGGGGGTGGTAGTAGATGAGAAGCTGTCAGAGCAGACCTGTCAGGACAGGCAAGTCAGACACAACCACAGTGGCTGCACAGGTGTAGTTTAGGGGTCCTGTAAGGACACCTGCATGTATGGTGAGACAACAGCCCCAGTACATCTCAACAGATAGCTCTAGACAAAGCCCAAAACACTAAGTAATGCACATTTAAAACAATTCAAGTTACTCACTGCTCTTTCAGATAATTGCATATATACATACACATATATCTATATGTGCATCCTTATATTTGGCAATGGTTACTGTAATTAATGTCCTTTTAACGGAATACTTTTCATTTGCACAGGTCAACTAGAATGTGGTGCTAGCTCTCTGGTTAGATAATTGCCTTTTACAAATGAGTTTACTGCAGTCACTGGTTGTCTTCCTCCTCCTTATTCTTTATTTCCTCGGTGCTGGGAGCTGCTATTGGCATTTGTAATTTAAGTGCTGCTACCACTATTTTATAGTTTCATTGATTTGTTTTCACTAATTATTTGGTCACTTACAAATCTCATTGCTGTACTCATATGCTACCTTGAGAAGAGTTCTTGAAACACTTAAAAAACTACCTACAGCAGAGCAAGTATAATGGTGCAGTGATATTCAAGCACAGATTACAGATTCCATTGCTAAACCAGATTTTTTATCCTGTTGAGTATCTGCCCAAGGCATACAGTCTAAGAATAGCAAAGGCCATGTATAATTAGATTTAGGGGCCATTGCTGTGCAGATAAATTAATAAACATTCATTTGAATGTTGTAAAATACATAATAATGGTAATTTATTAATTAGCTAATTTAACCCAATACGCTTTTTTCAGTTGGACTTTATAAATGTTCTACCAGACAAGGGGAAAAAGAACATTTGGGAGCATTTGTAATTTAAATTCAGTCTGTGTATCAAATGACAATACTGAAAAAATAAATTGGAAACAGTGTAGCCCTGAACAGGAGTCCAGTATCAGCAGAGATCCACAGACCTGCCTATTGCTTTGTGCTTTCTGTTTTCTGCACACACTAAACTGAAGTGCCAAAGCCCTGCCCATGCAGGGCCTGGTGTTGCACCGCAAAGAGAGGGTGTACACCTGCTCCAACACCCAGTGATACCTAAAAAGGGTTCTTATGGACCACAGTGATTTCAGACAATTCCTTTTCCAGTGTAACCCATCATTAAAGGAAGCTGCATTAAGGACAGTAAGATTCCCTGTGTTTACTCTTTTGATGGAGCAGGTGATTTGTCTTAATGATCCTTTCCAATCATGACGATTCTGGGATTTTGTGTGATCCTGTGATATGTCCTCATGCCTATGTCTCCCATAGGGCAGGTGTGCAAGGACAGGAGAGGAGTGGCCAGACCACCTCTTTCTGTAACTTTGCACCCTGTCCCCATCAGCCTCACAAGCTCTAATGGTATGGGCTAGTAAGGGAGAGCTGGAGAATATTACTGTTTTCTGCAAATGTAGGCTAGAGAATTGTTCTTGCAATCAAATAATTATTTACTGTGTCATTGGATTTCTTTATTAGTATGCATTATGCCAAATAATTGCTTTCAGGCTTTTCTTTTAAATGGAAGCATGCTAAGAATATTTAATGACTGTTACATTACTCTCCACCTTGAATACAAAAGTAAACAAATGAGCTTTCATTAATCTTCAATCTCTTATTCATGTATATTAATTCACTGTGTGTTTTCTGACATTCAAAAGTAGTACTTCCAGTCATAGCAGTATGAGGACTATTAACCAATCATACTTGAAAATGTTCAATTTTAATTGTCTTATGATACATGCTCTAACATTAAGTAATATAAATGGTAATTTGCAATGCAGGAGCTGTGAATATTGGAAAGCCACTCAAAGAGATTCTTCTCAAAACAGGTGATCTGGAGAGAACTTAAATACTATCTACTGGTATTGAAGGCTTCTTATCACATTAGAACACCTTTAGTCAGTTCTGCTGTCCACAATTTTTAAAAAAGAGAAAAAGAAAAAGCTATTAAGATCTTTTTGAAACCTCAGCATTATACATTATTATGTTCATATTCAACCAGTACAGTGATCTATTTTAGGAAGTGTGAAGGGGGCAAAGAGAGGAGATCATATTCAATAATTAAGACCTGAAAACATTCTCAGTTGCAATCTTCATATTGCAACACCATGCAAAAAAAAACAAAACACTTTTATACCAGGAGTGTTTCAGATGAAAAAATGTTGCTATCCTTGTGATAGATTTTATTTAATTCATCAACAATTTAATGTGCTATAAACCAGAATTAGTGAGAAGTATGATCTGAGACTCATTTCTGTAAGCAAAGCAGAGACAAAACAGGCAATGAACTGTCTATTCATTCTATTAGAATGGCTATTTATTAGCATTATAGAAGGTATTCTTCCAAGAAAAGATGATTGCATGAGTAGTGTGGAGGTTGTATATGGAGCCACTTCTGAATAATATTTTTCTTCAAAGAAATAATTGCAGGATAGAGACTGGAAAGAAAATTAAAAAGAATATGGAACATGGAAAAAAATCCTGCCACAAATGCTTAGCCACAGTGCTGAATAACAATTAAAATGCAAACCGGAAGTGAATACCAGGGAATACAGCTCCAGGAGGA
Organism: Apus apus; assembly: GCF_020740795.1. Lineage (NCBI taxonomy): Eukaryota > Metazoa > Chordata > Aves > Apodiformes > Apodidae > Apus > Apus apus. The sequence continues at coordinate 103,781,743 of NC_067283.1, forward strand.
GGCTGACAGGGATAACAATAAACCTTACTATTCCAGAGAGCCCTGGAAGGTGTAGTCGGCACTATAGCATCTGGAAAGATATTGCTAAAGAAGGAGCCACCAGGACACTGCCACAGGCTACTGGCCAGATCTTCTGGGCTGGTGGATAGCTCCACCAAAGGAGAGAGAACTGAACTGATTTTCCTCATTAGAGGACCAGGCTTACTGGTTTGTGAGATAGGAGCTTTCACAGCCCATAGTATACAACAGATATATTTCAATTCTTTTATTGATGATCACTTTGCCTTCATAGCTTGAGTGCTACAGACAATAAATTTGCATCTCTCTTCTACAGTTTGCATGAAGTAAATTACAGCAGTACCAGTAAATGATGGAGAAAGACAATGAAAATCAGCTCAGGCAGTATTTGTGTTATGCACCTAATGCAGATGAAAGGCATGCAACCTCTGCATCCTTTATACAACACCCACTGCATAAGAAGAAATTTTTCATTAGCTATGGAGACATGAACTCAGTAAAATATTGATACATGCTTTAGCCAGTTATTTAATCTTATATCGTGAAGTATGATAAATATTTAAATATAAAGTAATCTGTGCTTAAATTCAACGATAACTAGTTGGCATCCCTTCATGATACAGTCTGTTCTGTTTACAGATGGTGTTACAGATTAGCAACACATTATGTTTTTTCTATACAATGTTCTTCTTTTATGAAACACTGCATTTCATTCAACATGCCCTCACATTGCTCGTGTTCCTACATGTTGCTTGAGTGTTGCTGAGGTCTAACAAGGAAACCTACACAGTAATATGAAACATTCTTCCACTGATAGAATAAGGGATAATGAAAAACACCTTAATGATGTTTAAAATTTGCACAAAGGCATTGTACAATTTTGTAAGTAGCTTGATTAGATTTGTACTCTCTACAAATGCAGTTGTTTCAATATGCTATAGCAACTTAAATTTCATCTCTTGGTGAAAGTATATTTCATATTAGATATGAAAATGGAAATGCACTTAAAGTTTCAAAATAATCTTAATTTAAACTGTCCTATTTTTTCTAGTACTCACATTATTTAGAAATATGTAACAATAACTTTAATCTTCCCCTATGGATGGATATTTGGGCTGGGAATGAAATAATGGTAGTTGTTATATAATTAAGACTTGGTTATCCAAAATGAAGATGTATTTTAGAACGTGATTATAAATTATTATATTTATTTTACAGATAGAAAAAGTGAGGCAAGTGTGTACTGAGCACCAGTCATATACAACAAATCACCAAGAGGGAAAAGAACACACCACCACTGACTTATATTCCATGGACCATGTTTTTCCCCTAGTCTGAGAGAAATTCCTTTCCCAGTGATCAGGCATTCATAATCCCTGGTTTGTGGCATGGAAGGGGCACAAGGAACAACTTCTTGTCAATTAAACTATTAATAGAGAGGGATGAGGAGGTAAATACATTCACACACTTAACATTAGTCACTTAAATGCCCAGGTTAGGAACTTGCACTTCTTCTGTAGTTAACTGACTGTCTCATGACTACGTACAGAGCCTGAAGAGCTACTTTCCTTAGTCAGTCTTCCAAGTCAGGAGGGAATCTATAAGGAAGAACAGATTTCAAATAGTCTACACAATTTAATTTTACTTCCTACATTACTTCTGCATTCAAGCTAAATGTTAATTTAGGCTTACATATATTTTGATGTGTAAATAAAGTGTTGTAAGATACACTGTTTCTCAATAAGGCTATGAAAGGCTGATGTGACTTCCATTGGCGTTGCCAGACTTTCCTAAGATAATAATCTGTGAAGTTATAACACCATTCAAAAAAGGGATCAGCATCTTTTTGCAGCAGCTTTGAACTTTCTTTATTCAAAAGGGCAGCTAGAACTATAATTAGGTACAGCTAGGCTTCATTATTTAGCTCATTTACTGTTTATGTCTTCCTTCCCCAGTGCCTGTGAACCTTACATCTTGTGCTGGCAGGGGTGGAAGTCTGAATGTTGCTCTGCTTGCTTTCACAAACTCCAAAGTAACACAACAGTCCCTGTGGCTTGACGCTTGATTCATAAGCTGGATCTCAGGGTGCTGACCAAATGCAACTAGTGATGTTACAGCCCTTAGCATCCTAAGCGAAAAAAAAATTACCAATGCATTCCCTCTACCTTTCAGGCAAACAATCAGAGATTAACCTCCCCATACACAGTTACCGCCTGGAATGTACTCTAATTCCCTCCGTCACTGTACAGTATCTCTGCACTTCATGCTGGGGAAATTATTATGTTTTTACATTTATGGCTTATTGTATTTTGAAGGTCTGCAAGTCTTCTGTGGGGGTGGAAGGAGAGGCAACTGTAATTTTCAATGGAGAGAAATGCAGGAAGGACATCACAGAATGGCACTTTAGACTGTTTTAAGCTTTTGGTGGTCAGCATGTTACTGTTTTTTTTACAAAGATCATGCATGATCAGAATGGTTGGCAGCTCTAGTAACAAGCTGCATTGCTTTGTCATGCTCTTTCAGAACAAACTTTCTCTTTTATGCAGTATGCAGCTTTCATCTTTCTGGAATACCTTCCTCCCTGAATCCTTATCTATGAAGGACTAGCAGATGGAAAGGCAAGAACTTGAGAACAGCCTGGTGGGTATTGAGTGGGTGAGGTTAAAGTGGAATACAGTAGAATTGCTAAAGCAGACTTGAAATTTCTGCAGAGCTTTTTTTGTTCTAGTCTAAAGAGAATAAATAAAGGTTTAGGCTACTAGCTGCAGTGCAGAAAAGGAAAACCATTGACCTACTTAAAAAGAAATTAAAATGCATTAAACCTCTTGGGTTTGAGCTTACAAAAAATAGTAACAAAAAAAACGCAACACAATGAATGTGTGCATGAAAGGAGACAACATCTTCATTTCTTCCTAGAGGCAACAAAATTCTACTGGGAATGAATTTGACTCCTGGTCAAATTACTGTTATGCAGTTGTTATTATGTAGTTGCAATTGTCAGGGATATTTTTACTTTGCCTAGTAAGACTTCTGGGGTGCTGACTTTCTGGTGTGTTGGTATCTTGTCTAAAAACAAATGCTTCTCACCCTGTCTGGTATCATAGGGCACAAATACATTTCTGTAATCCTTGTCTCTTGTCCTGTTTATTATAGCAGTTATACTATATTTCAGTAACTTTTATTTTTCTCCTTTTTTCTCCTCCCTCACCTCCCCCACCTATTACATAGACATGATCCTGGAAGACCAGAAGCTGTTTTTTTATTTTTCTGTTAACCTTTGATCTGTTCACCTTGGATGGTGTTTCCAGGACGCAATGTTTCTGTTAGCATGGCTCTTGCTATCACTAGGTCATGTCAGCCTTTCCATTGCTTCAAAGTGAGTCCCCAGGGAAGGAATTTATTTTACCTTGGGTATATCACAACATGCTGACCTAGTCAGAGCTACCTTCACAGCTCCGTGGATAATAATTACAATCACAGGAAATACACTTGCCTTATATCCAAAGTTTTGTGAGTAATTTAGACTATTTGGAACAGACAGGCTAATTTGATACCTTTGTGGATTACTAGGATCCAGCTGTTTCCACAGTTTGATGCCCATGGTGAAACAAATCGCTGCCAAGTTGACAGGAGTATCATGTTGACAGGTTGACAGGTCTTGGTTACAACACAAGAGCTTCCTACAGCTGTGTCCCCTGCACACCCATACCTTTCCAGGACCCAGAGCCAAGCCTGTGTGCCAACAGCATGACTGTGCCAGAGCCTGGGCCAATCTTGTACCACCAAAGCTGACACAATGATTTATGATTGCCACACTGGAACAGGAGACAGAGGAATCATGCACCATATCCAAAAAACATAAAAGCCCTTACTCATCTGCATCTTGCTATTCCTGCCATGATGGATGCTGAGGTTTCAAATTTTCATTTGTTCTTTTCTGACCATGTTCCTAAGGAGACATAATCTTATCCAGTCTTTGTCTTTCTGTTTCCCACTCTTTAGTCATCTTCAGTCTTCACCCTCACTTTTCCTTGGTTTATCCTCTTCACAGGCATGATTTAACCTGTCCCGTCTTAAAATAGTGCCCTTGAATTCACCTGCCTTTCCTCTTTATTGCCTCATCATCCTTTCTCTTTCCGGCTCTCATCTTAACAGGCAGTTTACAATTGCTATCTGGGGTTTCATCAAAAATACCATTTTAATGCAGATTCTGCCCTTGTACTTTGCTGACACCAAGGTCTATTATTTATTTCAGTAACTGTCACATTTTTTTCTCTGAGTAAACATTCTAGTGATTTTAATCTTTGCCCACTCACTGCAATTCAGAATATTGCTGAAAATACTGTTTCTCTAAATTTGGCCACAAAATAAGGGAAAGTTCTGTCTTTCTTTTATTCTCCAAAGGTTTACTTTCAGTTTCAAGGTCTCTCTCCCCCTTCTAAAGATGCATTCATAACCTTTTTTATTTCTTCCCATAATTATTTTGATTCAATTATACAACAGCTATTTCTATGTCAGAAACTGCATGACAACAGGGACTATGGGAACAACAAACACACTAGGTAGCATACTGTGGCATAGACCCTGCCTGACAAAATCCATGGTCTGTTCTGCACTGCATTGCTGTAACTCCTTAGAGGTAAACAAGGACCTACCTTGACACAAACTCAATAACAGAAATGCCTGACTCCACTGCAGGTGCTGTTGTGCACAACAGCGCTCTCTATCCTGGACGTTGTCCTCATACAGAGTGATGAGAGATTGCCTGGCTTGGAATTGCCAGCTCATCTTTGGCATTAATTCAGCCATCTGGGCTGCAGGATGGTGAGCTATGCACCAAAACCAAACACATGGAAGCTCCTGGGCAGGCCCATGTGTAGGTATGTTGCCTTCAAGGTGGTAGTTTTGTGGAAAATCTTCTATTTTATGCTGGTTAGCTGGCCTGCATTGCACATTTTTTTCTTGCTCTCCCTGTGCTGCCCTCTGGGGAGAAACTTCCTGTATGTACAAATATCTAAAATAACCTTTCAACTTCTTGTTAAAGTTCTCCTTTGCTCTGATATAAAAACAACCAATGACAACAGTTAAGACTGCTGGCTCTGATACCAGTCACACTGACAGGTACTGTTGTGTTGTTTCCTTGCACTTCTCCATCTGTCCCATAAGTACTTCTGTCTTCTCCTGTTTAATGCTTTGATTTAAGCTCCTGGAGACAAGGATAGGTTGTAAGAGGGCTGTACTCAGAGGACTTATTCCAGTGACAAAACTAGTTCTAACATGGGGCCCTGCAGAAAAAGTTGTATTGGAAATTACTGTAAAGGCTTGAGTGGAAGACTGATGTAAACGAAAGGGGAACCAAATCCCAGTCCTATTTCAGATTCATTCAGTTTTTCATCCGTTTGTGCTGTGGATGACTCTAAACTGCCAAATGTAATATTTATAATCTCAAAATCTGCTCAAATCTGTAGATGTTCAGTGCTTAGATTGCTGTCTTTCCTATTTTGCATGATCTAACTGCAATTGGTGTTAAGTTATTCTGGACATACAAAATGTGTTACTTTGCTCTTAATCTGCATAGACTGAAACCATCTGCTGTAGTTCACAGTTGAAGAACAAGAGATAATAAATTCCATCCTATATTTATATCCAGCCCTCGTTAAACAAGTAATCACTGCAGCTACCAAGTTGTAAGTCAGAGAAGCGTACAATCATAATCTGAACATTTAAGCACATGAATGACCCATTCCCATTTTAAAAAACCCTGACATTTAAATGCACATTTATCTTTTGCTTCTATCTGATGGTGAGAAGGCAGCTTTTAAGTGGCTCAGGTAGAGGAGGAATGGAGGCTGTTCTTAGGTGGCTTGGTGACTCTAACTTCATGCTGAGTAAAAGGTGATTTGACAAAAGGTGAAAAATCATTCTGTACTCAGTTGCAGGATCAGCTTGTTTGTCTCCAGAATGGCAGGAAGCAAGAGCCAACAGGGATGCCTTTACAGTGAGAAGACGTATCTGAGAAATAGATTTTGTTTGCATTTTACCCTGATAGACTACAAGCCTGCTTGACTTAACGCAGAAACATGAGGCATCCAGTTTGCCCTGCACCCGGATGTACCACAAGACTATTTAGGATAGGAAGTGAAATATTGTGTAATATCTGTTTGCTTGGCATAGTTGAACAAAATTGTAGAGCTAAAATAACTTTATCCAGTCTGCAAAAACATGAAGGAATTAGATGGCCAGCATGAAATCTACAAACAAGTAGCAACCACCTGAAGAGGCTGGGCTGGAACTGCATGCAGAAGAATGTAAAATCTAACAATCCAGAACAGACTCTGAGTTCTGATCTAGGAAAAGAGGAGGTAAAACTTTGGACCGGACTAGTCTTGATCCATGGGTAAGCTGTATGTAAACACAGGTGACAGACAGTGGAGTTTGGGAAAGGGAGGATATGCCCCTTTGGTTCTAGCCTCCCCTGCCCCTCTCAAACAGCCACCTCAACCTTGGAGGCTAAGAACTGTCAAGTGATGTAGCCATCAGAAACCACAATGCAGCATCAGTCTCACAGTACTGCAGACTTAAGGCTTCATGATTAGGTTTTTATGCTTAATTGATGGATCGCCTAAAAGCTGAGCATAACTAGATGCCTGCTTGACTGGCTTATCCTCTCAGAACTCTCCCATTACAGTGGTCCCCAGGTCCCAGCTGCAACAGTTGGTAAAAAGCAGTTTCTGCTACACACATCAGTTTATGAGGCTTTGCAGGGCCTGAGAAGAAACTCCTGCTGGATCAATTCAATCTTAGTCTTAGATGCAGCTAAATTACACCAGAGGAGAATTTGGTCCTGATTGGTAAGTGGATTTTGCTTCTGTCCTAAATAAACTAGAAAAAGAAGTAAGAGCAGGAAGGTTAAATGTATTAGAGCAGATTTTTTTCCTTATTTAGCTTTTTTTCCATGGTGCAAGTCTTCAGCTCACCATCTACCCTTGTGTCTCCTAGAACATATTTTGACTGATGACGATGCACTCTTTCTGGAACTGTTTACTCAAATAATTTGTTATATTTGCATATTTTACAAACAAGATAGGTCAAATTTTTTCCTGTTGACATAATTCAACAGGCTTCACTTAGGCTTGGCTAGAAGGAATTTGGTCCACTTGCTCTTTGTTTACAGATCTGTTCAAAATTAGGAAATGCTTTTAAACTCTATGCCCGCACCTAGCTTTCTGGCTCACCTTAGGACTGGAAAATGCCAAGGCTGATTTTTGCTTGTGAAAAATGCCACTTATGAATAAATGTAGGAAACTTCCAGCTCCTTATCTTGACATTTTTACCGTATTTTCTGGATCAAATCTTTCAATCACCCATCTTCAGGCTGTTTTCCAGGGAAAAGTTCTTTTTCGCATCCTTTTAAGAGAACAGATTTCCCCATAATTACCCTGGTTTGACTTCTGGGGAAGTAATACACTAAGATGTAAACTGTTGAAAGGAGGAACCAAAGAGCTTATTGATGGACTTCATCTATAGCTGGTTTAAAGAGACTGAAACTTTTCCTGTCTTTTTAAATATACAGCATGTATTTCATGTCATATAAAAGATTTTAGCAGAAGGGGATGATGCAAAGCAGTGCCCCTCTGAGTCCCCCGAAGAAATTTAAAGGTTGTAAGTTATAGGGAGAGCTCCTCATTCACAGACATCCTCAGAAATAGGCAGGTGTAAAGCTATCTTAACATCTAAAGATCTTGTAGGATGATTCAAGCACAGTACAGAATGTCCCCTTGGTGCTTTTTATCACTGTACTTCCCATATGTTGTTATGAATATAACACTTCTCCCTCAATCTGGAAAGGCATGAAATAACGAGCTTTATCCTCATAGCCTCTTTATGCCTGGATAAACATTATGCTAGTTTGGTTCTAAAGGTCTTAGCTTTTATAGATGAGCCTTATAGCTGCTGTAATTGCCTGATTTTGGAGAGGATATAAAAAATTTCAGCTCCTTTTACCATATATGATGGAAATAACATACGTAAGTCTGTCTGCTTAGGGAGCCCTCCTATAGTATTTTAAAGTGTAAAACTTCTCCACTTGTGTGTAATACTGCAACATCATACTTGCATCCAGCAGTACTCTTTTGCTTCAAAACAAACAAAAAGAGATACCTTTTCAAGCAATGCCTACTACAATGTGGAATTAACTGCCATGCAGGGTCATCAATGCCAAACCACACGCATGTTGAGAAAATGGAAATAAGACGAATTCATTAATAAAACAAAAACACACACACACAAAAAAATCACCAAGGGCTACTAAGCACAAATATCACCTCTGGGCTGGCAAATGCTTGAGCTTCAGGCTGTTAGGAGCTGGAAGAAATTGCCATCAATATTTGCCCTGTCACCATGTGTCCCATGCTCTAATATTGGCCACTGCTGGACTGGATGGATCAACAGTATAACCTTCTGCAGCCATTTACATGTTCAAATATTATGTTTTTAACATAAAGGTGCTAAACAGAGGCCTGTGCTGATACCATGTTTTAGCAGGCAAAATCATAAACACCAAGTCCCTGTGAAGATTTTTTTCAGGTGTTCTGTTCACTTCAAACAACACAAGAGAGAAACTTTTTAAAGCTCTAAGGTTAGTGTTTGTTAAAAGACTAGGTTTAAGTCCTAGTCCTGAGAAGTGTACATATGCTTGAGAGGTTGCTATTTGTGAGACTGCACTATTGGCCTGCTAATGGATATTTCCTCTTACAAACCTTGCCTTTTTTTTTTTTTTCTTTATGGGGAACACTATTTAAAACAAGGTTTAATCAACAACTACGTTAGAGCTTCTTTGCAAAGCTTTGGCAGATCGATTTAGTCTCACTTGTTACCATGAAACAAAAGGCTGAAGGGCAGGCTTTAATGTAGGAGATGGATAGTCACTGAGGAAACTGCTCATCTCTTAGAGGCAATCCCGTGTTTTGCCACAGCTTCTGTCCCCATCCTCTAATTCTTTTGCATTGCAACGAAAGAAGTACAGCGCTGCATTTGTGAGTTTTAAAGGCCAACTTGATAGAAAACCTGCTAAAATTCAGAATATTTGAGGAATATGCGCAGCTGTGCCGGCAGCATCCTGTGACCTTTTAGGCGAAGGCAGCTAGTTCCATCGCCGATAGAGGATACACGGCAATACCCCTGCCCAGGCTTGTTATTTAGTGCCACCCAGTGGGCGTTTGTGCCCATTGCTCAGGCCTCTGGTTAGCGGGACAAGACGCGACATCTGAGCAGACCAGACAGGATCCGAGCTGGTGCCTTAGCTGAAACCCATCTTCAGTGTGCACTGTGGAGGAACTGGCACTGGTTTTATTTAGTTGTGGGGTAATAACTTCTCCAGCTACTGCTGTTTCCTAAGTAAACGTGAGCCTTTACACTTTAAAGTTGTAGAGAAAGAACAGGCCCAATATAAATACCTATAGAGTAAAAATATACTGGGTAGATAGAGTTGACTTCAGTGAATTTTTGATAGCTTCATTTTTCATGTGTGGTCTGTCTACTGCGGGAAGAAAACTAAGGACTACTTAATTTAATCTCAAATACATTAAATAGAGTGTGTGGTAGCTGGTACCATGCAAAAATTCTGTTCATATTCACCTATGATTTTCATAGAATCATAGAACCATTCAGGTTGGAAAAGACCCTTGGGATCACTGAGTCCAACCATCATCCCTGCTCTACAAAGTTCTCCCCTAAATCATATCCACCAACACCACATGCAAATGACCCTTAAACACATCCAGGGATGGTGACTCAACCACCTCCCTGGGCAGCCTATTCCACTGTCTAACCACTCTTTCTGTGAAAAAAAAATTTCCTAATGTCCAGTCTAAACCTCCCCTGTTGCAGCTTGAAGCCCTTCCCTCTTGTTCTGCCGCTAATTACCTGTGAAAAGAGACCAGCACCAACCTCTCTACAATGACCTTTCAGGTAGTTGTAGAGACTGATGAGTCCTCTCAGCCTCCTCTTCCTCAAACTAAACATTCCCAGCTCCTTCAAGCATTCTTCCTAAGATTTATTCTCTAGGCCCTTCACCAGCTTTGTTGCCCTCCTCTGTACTCGCTCCAGCACCTCGATATCTCTCTTGAATTGAGGTGCCCAAAACTGGACGCAATACTCCAGGTGTGGTCTCACCAGTGCTGAGTACAGGGGCACAATCACCTCTCTACTTCTGCTGGTCACACTATTTCTAATACAAGCCAGGATGTCATTGGCTTTCTTGGCCACCTGGGCACACTGCTGGCTCATATTCAGCTTCTTGTCAATTAGAACCCCCAGGTCCTTTTGTGCCAGACACTTTCCAGCCACACTTCCCCAAGCCTGTAGCATTGCATGGGGTTGTTGTGGCCCAAGTGCAGGACCTGGTACTTGGCCTTGTTGAAGCCCAGACCATTAACATTAGCCCAAGGATCCAGTCTATCCAAGTCTCTCTGTAGAGCCTCCCTATTTTCTTCATCTCTTTCTACTTTTGGGTTCATCATGTATACACCCATTTACACCCTTATATACACCCATTTTAAACTATTGGTAATAAAGTATTTCCACTTTAACCACAGTAGCATAAAGTCTCCAAACATGTATAAGAGGTATTGTTTGTATATTATTAATAAAGACAATGTGGTGGAGCAGATAAATTGTGTGTGTGTGGTATGCTATTTATTATAGACATCTACGTTTTCATTAGATAGCTACGAAGTTAAATACTAGAGAGAACCTCAGTCAAATATTAGGAAGAAAACAATGCACAGCCTTTTATTGTTAACTGTGCCATGTTCTAGATTGCAAAGCTTAATAGCTAAAAGAATCACACTTTTGGGCTGTGGGGGTTAGGGCTTTTCCTTCTCAAGAATATATCTCAGAAGCATGACACTTTTGACAACAAAAAACTTGTGAATCATGCTGGTCTTTTGAAGGCACTTAAACTCCCAAACCTATGTGAATGTCAGAAGGGAGACATTATTGTACCACCCAATCCATAGATGACCCTGCTCTCTCCTGCTGTGAAGGGTGCTCTAAGAAGGGCCTCCTTTCAGCTGGGTAAGAGTGGCTCCTCTGCCTCTAGGAAAGCCTTGTAAAAGGTGAGAAGACATACTGAAGTAGACAATGTGGAGTATTCCCAAGCTACAGAACATAAGACAAAAGGAGGCTGGAGACTAGGGAGATAATGTGTTTATAAAATCATCCTATGATGACAATCTGCAAGATAAAATGGAGCAGGCACCAGATGGTTTTCACCTGATGCTGTGGTTCCCTTCTTTGTCAGAATAATTTTACTTTGAATGGTTCCCTTAAGGAAAAATGTTAGAAAAAACTACTGTATGAATTAAGGGCTACTCACACAGATTAAATTTAACCAGAGAAATTAACCTCCTTTTGCTTATCTTATAGCCAATGTGATAACTTTTTCTACAATCCAGAACAGCTGAATACTGTGTAAAAGAACTATTAAAAGAATCTTGGAAATCAGTGCCCTGGGAAGGAGATGACTGTTGTGACCAAATTTCATAACTTTCAAGAAAAAAGTGTGCACATTGCTCTGACCCTGCAGAGCTCTGGCAAGAGATTTTATGCTTAGGAAAAATTTTGAGCAAAAAGTAAACCGGGGTACACAAACTTTTCTACTTAAAGGAGTGCTGTGCTTCAAATGCATGCCTATTTGCAAAGCATGTTCTTTCCTTATTGACAATTTATGACCAGGAAGATAATTTATAGCAGTTCTTCGAGAAGAGCATGCACTTCTTTGCACTACTTTGACAACAAAACAGTTTTCTGAGATTTTATGGGACAATTCCACTCTAGTTGGAGTGTCCCTGCAACAAAGCTGCCTGAAACAACCCAACATGCCTTTGGTGATTCAGAGAGTGCAATAGCACCAGAATGTTTTGAGCCAGCATATGATATTTGGGTGTCTTACCATTCAAATAATAAGTAGTTTCCTAAATATGGAGCTGATTTCTCCCACTTGAATGAGCCCAAAAGGAGATGACATGTCAGTTGATATATTATTCATATTTATATGTATTCATATGCTCAAGTCTTTCCAGGAAGTTGAGGCCTATAATTTGATACAAAACATATTTTTACCCTTTTTTGATAATATTTTTCGTGCAAATAACAGATATTAAAACATTCAGCTGCAAGCACATCTTTGGGATTTGCACATGTAAGCACAGATGTGTGCATATGGAGCTCCACTTACTGAAAATATAGCCCAGTTAATGCTCTGGTTCATATGGGAGGAAGAATTAAGAGGCACCAACTTGCATGTAAAATTCCAGGAATGTGCAGATCCACATAATAAAATGTTGAAGCCAACTAAATAATAGGAACATACTGGCATCATTTTTAATCTATGTTTCAAAAGAACAAATCCTAGGCATTTTCTTTATTGTTGTAACATATTAACGACTCCCCTAATATCTGAATGGATCCGTAAGACTACAGATCACTTAATAATTTATAAATGTTCTTCTCTATATCATTTTTATGTCTTGAAAAGGAAAGTGCTGTCAGAAAACTGTAAAACCTGGTTGAGTGATAACCTCAATGTTAGGTTTTCTCAGCTTGCTTTTCCTCCTTCTATTCTGTAGGTAATGAAATAGATGCCTTATGTCAGAGGTTGAGTACTGAGCTCCAGCATCGCTTTTACTTGCCAGGCTCATGAAACTCTCTTTCCCTGCTATCACAATCCTTTGTCATGCTTACTCCTAGGAAGAACAGTCACTGACAGGCCAAGCTTTTTACATAGATCTTGGGTACCTGATTTTTCCAAAATTTTTGTCAAGCAAGACTGGCACTTAACTTACTTCTTCGATGCTGTGTCCTGACTACCCTTGGAATATGCCTCTGATGAAAGTACTGGCTCTGTATTCCACTGCTCACTGAAAAGTGACTTTCCTTATGACAAATTTAAGTATTTTAGTATCTTTTTGTATCTTCAAAGTCTTTAGAGTTTCCTAAAAATCTCCAAGCAAAGCTAAGTGATTTATTTTCAGAGCTCACCAGTTCCTCTTATTTCTATATGTGTGAGGACACTCCTGGGTGTGTAAGAAATCTTAATATAACCAAATCTTCATCCCCAAAATGGCAATGAAGAGTACTGCCTAAGTCAGCAGACATTTTTATAAGTTAAGCTTCAGAAGGCAGTAGCTTGTGAATAGCGATTTCTCATCTCCCTTGCTATGCTGCAATTTATTCCTCTGGAAAGACATTCTAGGCAAATTTACCGAAGGCAAATGTAATGATGATGATACATTAAAATCTACCAAGCTGATTAACCTTTAGATGCTATGGAGCATTTATTGAGAGCAATGAAACAGCCTGTGCTAGCCTTCAGTCACAAGATGTAAATGTATTTATTTTTGAAAACCTGAGTGAGGGTTGAGCTTCACAATCTGTTTTCCGCATTGTTGCACTGAGGTCAAGGAACCTGTGGTGCTAGACAGGGAAAACACAGCAGCCTAGATACCCTGTGCTCCCCAGATGCCAACAGGGTCTCAGAACTGAAATGCGAATCTCCAGTAAGGTAAGCTAGGGGGTAACTGTTCCTCTGAGATGCCTTTATTCAGAACTGTCATGACAACATATGTAAATGCAACACCCCCTCTCTAGCCATCTCATTCTGTGGGGCATCATGAAATGTAACAGCTTATGTGACAGTGAGTTTGTGTTTTACACCCTTTTTTATTATTGGGGATGAAAGAACCTCTAATGCAGAACTGATCAGCTTCAAGGATGCCTTTCTCTGGGGAAGTCAGTAATCTCTGTTGGTTTTAATTACATTATTGAGAGTATGTTAATTTCAGTCCCCTTGTGAAGCTTGTTTTCATTTTGGCTTAAAGTGCTTTTGAAGGGACATATATTACATTGAAAAAACACATTGCAAATCCTGAGAAAAACTACCTACAGAAGTTGTTGCACTGCCTTGGTAAGAGCAGGGTAACTATATTCCTGTAGCTGTATGGATAATTTCCCTTCACAGGCAAGTTACTGCTTTGTTCCAGACACTCCATATTCAAAAATATTCCCATTTTATTTCTCTGGGGTAGCAGTGGTCAGAAGCTCTGCTATGACTTGTGAGCCAGTTATGAGGTGGGGAGGGAGAGGAATGTTGATCCAGCACTTAGCAGATAGGTATGTTGGCTATATAAATAATTTCACTAATGGAAATTTCACTGATGGAACATTAATTTTCACTAATGGATTCTCACCAGAAATATTTTAATAGGCAGCAGCTCTTTCATAATACATCATTTTGACTGTAATCAATTGCAAATTACAGAGGGGTGCAAAACATATCCAGAACACCTGATTCTCTTTAACTTGAAGATACACAGCCACAGTTACTGTCCATTGAAAGACCTGAAAATAGATGAAAATATAGCTTTAGATAGAGCCTTTACTCCACTGGAGTGGAGTGGCCTGAGAGCAGGAAGTTTAGAGTAGCAACAGCTGTAGATAGAGAAAATATGGTATTACTTGAGAAAATGCTAACAGTTGAGAAATTAAAAGATTTAAAGCAGGATCTGTAGCCAATACATTAAAATTATTCAAACTGATATCTGTTCTTCATATTGTTGCAATAGTATTTGTTCACAAAATCAGTAACTGCAGTTGCTGTAAAAACTGAGCGTATGAAAAAGATCAGTGTTTGAAAAGATAATTAGTGCCTTAAGAAGTGTAAGAACAAATGAGCTTATGAAGCATGATATTGCAAAAAATAGTTTAATGCCAGAAAAGGCAGAAATTTAAAATATCTCATCTGTAAGTTTTCAAGCATTATGATGTCCAAGCAGAGAGGCAACCTCCTAAACCAGACCTCTGCTAAGCCCAGGAAGCAAAGAAGCATGTATCTGGCAGTAGTTTATTTTACTGCCTGTGGTTTGGGATTGAGTGTGCAATATATACATCTAAATATATAAAATCAGCTGCAAAAAATGTGTCTATGTTTATTTGTAAGTCCAGTGACTATACTTTACAATGAAATAATAGCAACACCAAGACAACGTTACTATTGAAATATCTAATTTCAGTTACAGCTTTGGTGTGGATGTATGTCAATGCAGACAGATTCATGGAGCTCTATCTTCTGAAAATTTGATATTGACAAAATTCTTGGTCAGGTGGGTGGAAAGACTATGGACGAATCAGTCTGCATGTAAAAATCCTAGAGAAATACAGCCCCTAATAACAGAAATATGGAACATACTGCAGACAAATGTAGTTGCAAAAATGGCAGTGACTGGAGGCTAGTGATACAGCTGTATTCTATCACAACAGGGAGTTTAACTGCAGTGGTTTCAAAATTAAACAATCCAGAGATTTTGTTGCTATGGCAGCATTAGCCCTCCACTGCAGAAGTCCACACACATGCGATACCATTCAGGTCCTTCCACATGTGCCATTTAATTTAATAACAAAACCTTGGAGAGCTAGCATTTAACCATGCTAACACAACCACCGTTATGAGTAAATTTAAGCGCATTGCTTCTAGGAAATACATTTCATGGCATTTAGCTTGATGACAAGAACCATGACTCATAACACTGAAGAATGTTTTCATGGCTAATAATAGACTGCAATTAATATTTTTCTTGAAAAACAGTTTCTACTGTTACATAAGTCTGCAGCTAATGATCTCAGGGACTACATGATATTTTTATTTCAGTCAGTCAGATGGTAGAATATTCTGTAAAAATTGAACTGGGTTTTATTTATACATATGTGAGTCCTGCTATTAGCAGAGCACCTTGCAGCTTCAGTGTATTCATCCTCTCACTGTCCCTGTCAGGCAGGATGATCTTAATTAAAAGCTTTTCTAAATCTGTGGATCTTGCTTGCCAACATTTCAAATATTTCTGCAAAGCGTGGCATTGATAGGTGTGACACACTTATGTAAGTTGGCTTAGCCAAGAAAAATAGCCCTTCTCTTTTTTTCAACTCACCACACTATTAACCTGTTTTCTGCAACAAGGAATTCACAGATGGAGACTGAAAGAGATTTTTGCATGGTCACAGTGGTCTGTGAGCAGGAAGATTGTTCTGTGGTTTCTCAGCTTCCCGCTTTGTGCCCTAACACAAGGCTGGTCTGTTCAAAAAGTGCAGCTGGGTCCTGCTGCACTGTCTTTCCACTTTACAAGGAAACCAGCAGAGCTACACCACTTTTTTGTCATGTTGAATTCCATGCAACTTCAGGAAGCCATTTGCACCAGCTGATTTGTTTTGCTTGGTGGACTGAATGAGTTACTACTGTGAGCTGTAACCTTTCCTCTGCCTACCCTGAATACAAAAATCAAAGGGTTTCTGCATGCAAAAATCTTACTTCTGACAAATTTCTCAAGATATTGAATGAGATGCAACAGCTTGAGCTGGAGGCAAAGCATTGCATAATGTGGGTGAAGAGATTTTCAAAATAATGTAAATAAAATAATAAATAATAATAAATAATTAAAAAAATAATGTGATGACCAGTGATAGGACAAGGAGTAATGGATACAAATTGGAGCATAGGAGGTTTCAGGTGAATATCAGAAATTTTTTTTTTACTGGGAGAGTGACAGAGCACTGGAACAGGCTGCCCAGAGAGGTTGTGGAGTCTTCTTCACTGGAGACATTCAAGACCCATCTGGACGCATTCCTGTGTGATGTACTCTAGGTGACCCTGCTCTGGCAGGGGGGTTGGACTAGATGATCTTTCGAGGTCCCTTCCAACCCCTAGAATTCTATGATTCTATGAATATATGGAAATTCTGTACAATATCTCAAGCTTAGAGACTCCTGTGTATGTTTTCCTCTGAATAAGGACTGCAGGGTAACAATAAATAATTTGTGCATATGTATGAGTAGCCTGGAAGCATCTCTGAATTCCTCAATAAGTCACCAGATCATTTACTTTTAGAATGAGTTTCTAGTGTATGTTTGGCTTTTTTTCCTTTTCATGGCGAATTTTATTGTCAGGACTTGGCAGGTTTTTGTAAATGCAGCAATGAAGACATGGGCACCTTGGTATATTCATGTTAAGATGACACCACATTTATTCCTGTCCATTTCCATAAGAGAAAAATGACATTTACCTTCAGGTTCTGGTGGAAAGGATGACTTGCAACCCTCCCTCCAAGACTAGAATTACTCAAGCTAAAAGGAAAAAAAGTCTCCATATGCAGCCATAATTGAATGGAGATAGTATTTTTGTATCAAGTATAAGGTCTGAGATCTTAGTCAAAGGCAAGTAAGTGAAAAGGGAAGAATCGATAGATGACTAAAAGTCATTACTTGAGAAGTGTCAATCACCCTTTTTTCCAGAAATAAAGTACATAGTACTTTACTTGTTAAGTAATTATTTATATCCTTACATCTAGACATTTATTTAAATGAATATCAATTTTGAGGCAGTTGCAACCAGAATACTGAAGGTCTTCTTATACATTAAAAAGAAAAGCATATTCTGCACCATTCTTCAAAAGAGCTACAGATGTTGTTACGAGGATCTGACTTTCATACCCCACAAATCTGTAACTGAGGAAAAAAAAAAAGTCAGTGCGTGAAGTGTAAATACAACATAAAGGGAAAAATCACCACAGATTCTTTTTAATTGCAAGTTCTTTACAGTCTTTAGAAGGTGTCACTGAGCAGGTGATTACAGTTGTTCATACAGATGGATTTTCAAAAATCTTTCAAAAAGATTCCTTACCAAAGATGTGTTAAACTGTCATGGCCTAAGACAGAAGATCTCTTAGGGATTAATATTGTGTTGAGCAATGGGAAACGAACAGTAAGAATTAATGCTCTGTTTTCACAAATAAATTTCACATTTCATTACATTCTTGCCATTCATCTCAAAAGGATTGTACTCGAGCTGGGAAGGATGCAGAGGACAATGGCAACACTGATTATTTGCAAAACAACAACTTCCACAGAAAAAGAGTAAGTAATCTAGAGCCGATCAATTTAGGAAACAAACTGTGGGAGGGAAGGGGGGAATGTGATAAATTTTATAATACCATGAGTGGTACAGAAAAGGTGATTGAAGAGTGGCTGTTCATGATTTCTCAAAGTATGAAAGCTACTGAATACTCAGTGAAATGATGTGGTATCAGGTCTTAAGAGCAAACAAAAGCAAGTTCTTTTTCCATAGGGTGCATGATTAAATGACTAAACTCAATACCATTGAGTCCAAAGCGTAAGGGTGTTCAAAAAGGATTTGGAGACCCTCTAGGTCATGACATCTATAATCAGGTAGTTGCAAAATGAAGCAGGTAATGAATGACTTGGAAAACATTGAGGATTTTACTTCTGACATTTATATCCTGGTAGTCCGTAACTGAGATCTAAACGTAACATATTAATTCTGTAATAGTTTCCCAAGGAGATCTCTTAAGTGTTGTAAGTGAAAAACAACTGCAGTAAGACACTATCACCTTAGTGAACTACTAGAAGCAAGCACACTCCAGAGAACTGCATGGCTTGAGAAATGTGAATGCTCTTATGGACATGATGAATCATCATTTGCATTTTACTGCTGTCAAGAAATAAATACATGCCTCTTGTTCAGCTCAATTCTGCAATGCCATCTTTCCACACAACTACCTATGAGACATGGGATTGATTCCTGCTTTTGTTTGGTTGTGTGCATGAAACACTACATACCATCCTAATCTTCTTGGAAAAGAAGACTGGCTCATTCACCACTTCTTCAGTTAACTAAGAAAAAACATCAGGAAGTTTTAAAGTACAGTGTCTTTTTAGGCACATTAGCAACAGTCCCCTTTTAGAGACTCATAGCAGACGTTTTTATACTGCTGGAGAGCAAAACGGAGCACAAAATACCACTCTGAAAGGCTGAAGCTAGATAGGGGGGTTAAAAGAAATACAGGCTTCTTTCTTCCACTGTGGCTCTGCACTCTTTCCTAATCCAGTCCACAAAGATACTTTTGCAGTTTATGCATTTGCAAGAACTATTAGTTCCTAATGTGGAAAAAAGCTGCTAGTTTGAAGGCATTTAGATTCCTGATGCATCCAGCTGAGCCGCTAATGTGATGAATAACCTGCAGTACATGGTGCTGAGCTCAGCATTGCTTTGCATGCAGCCTCATCAGCTTGCTGAAGTTTGGTCCCTCATACAAGCCCATGGGGTACAGGTATCTTCTTATATGGGCAACATTCCCTCCTGTGAAGTGGGTCATGTCTAAATAAATCCAAACACACCATCTGGCATTTGAGTTAGCAGCAGGTATTGGCTTCCTCTGAAGAGTAAGAATTCAGCTTAAAAACAGCAAGCACTTTCCTGCTTTTGAGGCAAAACTCAGGGAAGTCCACAGATTCATTAACTACTTAAGGACCAAACTAGCTTTGAAGAATGAAAGAAGAGATCAATGCTAAGAGTAAGATTACTTTATCATGTGCCGTACATACACTAGGACTTTAGGACAATCTTTACACAGAGTATTTTCTTTGTATGTGTGTGAAAAACAGATAGCTCACTGTTTTTGACTCTTTCATCTGAACTCAGGCTTTCTTACTTGTCTCCCTACTTTTATGGTTCAGTCTGAATTTCCTCCCTTGCAGCAGAATCCTGGTTTACTCTTTCCCATCTCAAACATCTATTCTTGACCTTATTTGTTTCTCTAACTCCTTCACCATCCTATTTCACCTCACTAAAAGTTATTCCACATCCCTGATCTTATTCATTATTTTCACTTTCATTTGCAAGTCCTGGCTCACAGAGGTTTTGTCCAACCCACTGCCTTCCTTCTTCCAAGTCACATCTCACAATCAGCACTCCTTCATTTTCCTCAGCCTGATCTAGGGAGGTAGGCTAAATTTCTTAATGGTTGGGATGTACATGTGTACATCCACCTTCAGATCATAGCCCCTGCTCCAGAACCAGGCAGCATGATGTTGCTTGCAGCCACAACCTCCTGAAGTACTAGCATCCTGCAGTGAGTCAGGATGAAAAGCCCTAACACTTCAGGGTCCTAGCATGGTGTGATTTGCTGGAGGTCAGAGATGGAGTTTATGGTGCGGAACTGCAGGCTACTCAGGTAAGAGTTTTAATCACTGGGACAATTTTCATCTTGCTGTCACACTCTACAATTGCTTAGCATAGAAAATGTAAGAAATCCACAGTGAGAGGCTGATGGCTTGGAGAGGAGGATTGGTAACCCTTTAAATTTTTGCTCTGCTCAGGTAACTGCGAGTGGTATCAGTAAATGAGGAAGCTTTTGTGAAGGCTGCTACCCCATCTCTGAAACGTTCAGATGAATAACTGACACCTGGGGAAAGGGAGGGTCTGTAATCTTATTTTGCTTTGCAAATCAGAGTACATGCAGAACTAATTATAGAATCATAAAATCACTTAGTCTGGAAAAGACCTTCAAGATCAAGTCCAAACACTAGCCCTGCTCTGCCAAGTTCAGCACTGAACCATATTCCCATGTGCCACATCTAGACAACTTTTAAACACATCCAGGGATGGTGACTCCACCACCTCCCTGGGCAGCCTGTTCAAATGTCTGACAACCCTTTCAGTGAAAAAAGCTCTTCCTAATATCTACTTTTAACCCCCCCTGGTGCAGATTGAGACCATTTCCTCTTGTTCTACCACCAGTTACTTGTCAGAAGAGACTAGCGCCTGCCTCTTTACAAGGTCCTTTCAGGTAGTTGTAGAGAGCAATGACATCTCCCCTCAGCCTCCTTTTCTTCAGACCAAACAGCCCCAGTTCCCTCAGCTGCTCCTCATAAGACTTGTTCTCAAGGCCCTTCACCAGCTTTGTTGCCCTTCTTTGGACACGCTCCAGCACCTCAATTTCCTTCTTGTATTGAGGTGCCCCAAACTGGACGCAGTATTTGAGGTGTGGCCTCACCAAGGCTGAGTACAGAGGGACAATCACCTCCCTGGTCCTGCTTTCCAAACTATTTTTAATACAGGCCAGGATGCCATTGGCTTTGGCCTCCTGGGCACACTGCTGGCTCATATATGGCCCCTTGTAAATCAGAACCCCTAGGTCCCTTTCTGTCAGGCAGCTTTACAGCCACTCTTCCCCGAGCCTGTAGCATTCCATGGGGTTGCTGTGGCCCAAGTGCAGGACCCTTACTGAACTTATTGAAGAATTTCTGCTGGAAGCTTATTGAAGATGGTGTAGAACATCAATCTGTTGTTTTCAGTCACTGCTGAGGTTGTCATTGACATTTTGAAGCCCCTAAATACCACTGGTGGTTACAACAACAACTAATTAAATCTGTTTTAAATTTCAGAGAGTCATCAGTATTTTTTTAAAATGCATTCAAGAGCTCAGCACTCCATAGATGCTTTATTCTTCCTGCAGAGCAAGAGCAGATGTGGACACAAGCAGAAATATTCTGAGCTCCCTGGAGAAGAGGTGGTCATACTTGTTTATCACCTGCAACCCAGAAAGAGAGAAGCCTGCCTTCTGCACAGTTTGAAGCAAGGACAGAACTGGTCCCTGAGTGACTAGCAAATGCAGCTGTAATGTGCTACTGCAATGCAGAGTTTATGGTTCTGCAGCTTGAATAACCAACATGACAACTTGAGACAGGATTGGGAATGAGAGACCTGGCAGAGGATGAAGAGGGCAGGTGTTGTCCTTGCTTAGGGGATTTCCATCTCCCCCTGCTCCCCCATTCTCCCCCACCCCCATCACTTCTAACTCTTTCACCGCTTTTCTTCTCAAGGGGTTCTCAATGTGGAATTTTATGTAGCTATTAAGGCTGAGAAATTAGCAAAAGTGGTTGAACAAGCATTCTGTCCTGTTAGGTATTAGCTTAATTTGCCCAGAAGATTTTAAAGCAAAATTCCTTAGATTTTCTTCTTGAATAAAGGTGACTCAGATGAGATCTTTACCTTTGGGCTGCAGGTTACAACTCAGGCTGACAGCATGCAGGGAACATAAGAATTGATTATTCCCTCTGCCTGCACAATAAAGACTGATGTGCAAGGGAAGAGCTGAAGTGCCAGTCTAAAAGCAAGGCTAGAAGCTCCTTCCCCTTGAGTTATTAACCCACAAGTCAGATGCCCAGCTAATCCTTTGGGTATGGCAATCTCAGACACAGATGTCTGATTAGCCACCTATTTCTTCTGCTATGACAGTAAAAGACTACCAAATAACACAGGTGTAAAATACATATGTCTGAGAAGAAAATTAGGATATAAGCCCAGAAAACAAAAAGGAAGTGTTCTGGCTCCCCTTGGAAATAGGTACATAGATAAAAATGTGACCAAGGGGCTGAATTAATGAGTTGCTCCCATAGCTCTCACAACTTATTTCCCTAATTCATTTCAAAATAATTCTCCTTGACCTGTGGTGCACAAATCTTACAGGACTGCCACAGAACTCAGTGGGGCTTCCAGATCCCTCTGCCTCCTTTTGCTTCCTTTCACTGCTGTATTCAGAAATTCGTTTGGAAATTATCTGAGCAGGAATCTTGGACTGAGAGATATCTAGCATTCTTTCTGAGCCCCTTGAAGCCTAAGTAAAATACCTGACATCCTAGACTTGCCTTGAACCTGCTATTTTCAAAAAAACTAAACCACTTATGGTAATATAAAGGTGAAAAGATGAACTGAGCATAATGGATGAAATCTTGCTCTCAGTTTCATCTGTATAACTTCATTTGCTTCACTAAAAAAGCGTAAATGTACCTTTGGTCATACTTGTTTCACAGTGAGGAAAGAAGAGGAGCAGGAATGTTAAAGGTCATTGGGAGTTAATGAAGTCCTGGAAAGAAGGGAGATGGATGGGTGTTCACTCTGTAACTTTCAGGCTACAGTCAGTTTTTTAAGCTAGTCTACACCTCCTCCTTCAAATTGAAATATGGCCATCAAAATATATTATGCCTTTAAAAAACAATTAAGAGGCTCATCACTTAGCAGAAGGGAGAAAAATTAAAACCAGATTAGGTCACTTGAGAGAGGGCAGAAAATGTGACCTGCTGTGTCTTTTTTTTGCTCTTCTTTCATTAAAAGGTTATGGCTGTAATCTAAGCCAACAAAAGCAGAAAAGAAAAAGTAACTGCTGAACATAATTTTTTCATGTTAAAACCCAGCTTCATTGGAGGAAACACCTAAAAACTTGAATATTGTTTTCAGAGTCTATACCCAGGGATGAATAGGCCAGACAGGAAAGCTATGGTGACCTTTTGTCTGCTAGCACAAGATGTTGCCTGTGGTGTGCCCGAAGTGCACTGATTTCACTTTGAGCGCCTCACGCAATGGGCTTTCACCAGGAAACTGAACACTTGAATTAAGTGTATGGTTGGTTTATAACTCTTGTGCGATAAAAATGGGTATTTTTACCATTTAAGTTTTTCTTCCTCAGTGCATTTTTAAGTACTTTCCAAACAGCTCTTCTTTCCTTGGTATTTTTATCCTTTCTAGCTGAGACTGTAAAAAACTCTCAAACTTGTCTTATTGCTGTTCTTACCAGAGTCAATAGCTAAAGCACTTGGTGTTGCAGCTTTTCATCTGTTGAAGTCAGTGGATGTAACTACCTGCCTCACAGGTGCAATGGAAAATCTGCACTGTCCTTTTTGGATTGAACTTTGTGTGGAAATTTACAATTGCTTGCACTTCTGGCAACCGCTGCAGCAAAAAAAAAAAAAGAAACTCTCACTTGGATGCAGAAAATTTGCTGTGACATTATTTTGGAATTTAAAACAGAATGACACAAGATTGGCCAAAAAAACCCCCCCAAACACCCTGCATTTGCATTCCTTCCATACAGTTTCACAAACAGCAAATGCAGTCTTTCCCACTGTGAGCACAAGGCAAATATATAAAAAGTTATCATTATTTTCCAGCAGGAATGCCAGTGTTGCTATTCAGTCAGCACAACCTGTCCCAACATCATGCATAATTCAGCCATTTCAAAGGTACTGAGCTCTAATTAGATTCACTTCCACATAAGTAGTTGGATTACCTCTCTACATTCTGAACTCAGCCCTCTCTGAACTCTGCCTGTGAGTAAAGTTACTAAGAATTAAGTGACAAAAATAATGATTTAGACTTCCAAGGAAAACCCCCTCTGAGACAGGGACAGTTTGCTTTCAAATGCCTTTTCACATTAGCTTCAAGGGGCTTGTTTAGCCCATTAAAAAGGAATTGTGTCTAAAATGGGGAGAATGTAGAAACTTAATACAAAATATGTAATCCAAGGGTCTCGTCCCACAGAAAAAAAAGCACAGGTTTAACCTTATTCCCAGTTTGCTATTTCGCTCAATCAATAGTTTACTTATATGAATAATACTCTGCACCTTATTCTGTATGCAACCTCAGAGCCTTCTGTTTAGAGAATCATACTAATTGAATCGATCCTTGATAACACAGGATGAAAATTCTTTGGTTCTTGTAGTTTGTATATTATTTCATTTATTGCCAAATGAAATAATACAGAATTTTATTGCTATGACTGTTACAATGGATGTCTGCCTTAGATTATTTCCTAAAATGACCAGTTTACAATCATTCAAAGAGGAACACAGATGTTGTCCAGAGACCGAGAATCCCTTTTTATACTAAGTTTTCAGGAGGGAATGAGAAATCCATTATAATTGTACAGTGGCTAAAAATCTGTATCAGTTCCTCACAGGAGTCCAGTAGGGTTCAGTATCTACGCTCTCCCAGGAACTTGATAGTACTCATTCCAGTGCTAACTTGATGACCCTCCTAAGCACTTCCATCTTCCATTAGGAATTTTATATTCAAGTTCCACTTCTGGAATGCAGGTGATCTTGAGCCTCATTTGGAAGAAAAGCATGAAGATGTAAATATCAGGGTCCTGACTTCACTAAGAGTCTTTTACAGCCTCTTACCTTGCTGCCCCAGGGATTTAGTGGCCTATGTGTTGAAGTCCAGCCCTGATACAATGCAGCTGTGTATCCTGGGACCAAGCTTCTGTGAAAAGAGCTGTGTGGAAAAGCTGTGAGAAGTCTTGTCAAGGGCCTTCCCTTCCTTGGCTTGGGAGCTTCATTAAAGTTCACACACTCACCACCTGAGTGTCATGGTGTAGGTCTAGCTGGCAAAAAAGCAGCACAGGGCTGCTTGCTCACTCCTTCCTCTATGGTGGGATGTGGAGGAGAAAATACAATGAAAAGCTCATGGGTCAGTACAAGGACAGGGATGGTTCACTCACCAATTATGGTTATGAGCAAAACAGACTCAGCTTGGGAAAAAAAATCAACTAAATTTGTCAGAAATAAAATCAGAGCAGAACAATGAGCAAAAAAAACACAGATCTTAAATGCTTTCCTCATCTCTTCCTTTTTCCCCTGCCCAAATGTCTTTACCCCCGACTTCACTATCTCCTCCCATCAGTGGCACAAGGGGGTCAGGGAATGGGGGTTATTGTCAGTTTATCACACATTGTCTCTGATGCTCTTTCCTCTTCACAAGGAGGGTTCCTCACAGTCTTTCCCTGCTGCAGTGTGAGGTCCCTCCCACAGAAGACAGTCCTCCATGGACTCCTCCAATATGAGTCCTTTCCATCAGGTGCAGTCCTCAGGAAAAGACTGCTCCAGTCTGCTTCCCCTATGTGGGGTCCTCCATGGCTCTAGGTCCATATCTGCTCCACCATGGTCCTTCATGGGCTGCTCCGCTGTGCTCTTCCATGGGCTGTCATCTCACCATGGGCTGCAGGGGAATCTCTGCTTGGGCACATCCTCCCCTGATTTCCTCACAGGACCTTGCTGTCTCTGCTCTGGCTGTCTCACGTCCTCCTCTCCTCTGCCTTGCAGGACTTTTAGCAGTTTCCTTTTTCCTTTCTTAAATACGTTATTCTCAGATGTGTTACCACAATCACTTCTGGGCTTGGCCTTGGC
The DNA here is from genome assembly GCF_020740795.1 of Apus apus. Classification (NCBI taxonomy): domain Eukaryota; kingdom Metazoa; phylum Chordata; class Aves; order Apodiformes; family Apodidae; genus Apus; species Apus apus. The sequence continues at coordinate 103,807,630 of NC_067283.1, forward strand.
CAGGGGTGGGTCTGGCTTTAGAGCCAGGGATGCTCCTTGTAGCTTCTCACAGGAGCCACCCCTGTGCCCCTCTGCTGCTACCAAAGCCCTGCCACACAGACCCAACACACTGAGCTGTGTTGTAGGTACATCTGTGCCTGGGCTGGTACCTTGCTGATTCTGACCCTGCCTTCCTCACTTAGCTTTCCAGTTTGACCTTAAACCTGCCTTGTCACTACAGACCTCCCTGCCAGTCTGCACTCTGAACTGACTTGGACTAAAGTCACTGAACTTGTTCTGCTCTTTGTGTTTGAGTGCTGTGGGACTGCTCTCCTGTTGGCGAGGTCCCTGCTCCTGCCTGCCTTGCTCTCACTCTTGCCTTCCAGCTTCCCTCCCCATGTGGAGCAAGCTACTGCTGCTCCCTGACACTGAGGGCTGTAATACAGCAGCTTCATTCTCACACCATTGTTCTGAGCAGCATTGCTGCATGAAGGGACCCTTCAATAAATGAAGATGACCAAGGCAGCTGAACAGGATCCCACGGTGCAAGCAGGAACTGAACAAGACCCTTTCAAGACAGCAGTCTTCACAGGGACCCCATTCCAGTCCCTAAAGCTGTGGTCATGGCCAAAGTCTGGCAATGAAATTTGTGGCAGCTGAAGTCTTGGCTTGGCTGGAAAGAAACCTGTATTTTATACATCCATGCTAGGAAGCTGAGTCAAAGCCAACATTATTATATACAGTTGTGTCTGGAGAATGAGAGAAAGACAGATGTGCACATAAGAAGCAGGAGCCATGAGCCGAGAAAGAAGCTCCAGAATGAGTTCCAACTAGATTAAATTAAGGAATGCAGACTAATGCTTTGGAGAAAAAGGATCCTACCTATTCTTTTTCTCCAAAGCATTAGTTCACAATACTACCTATACTTAAGCAATGATGGGTTTTTAATTGCCTATTATCACTGAGGAAAGAGATCCTGCAGTCTCTGCATTTAGCTCTTTGAAAATATCAGTGGAAAGCAAAAGGGAAATCAAATTACAGGAATTATTAAGGAAGGGAGAACTAAAAAAACAGGAAGCAACATCGTGCTCTGGCATAAATCCAGGAATAGGTTGTGTGGTTTTGGTTCCCTGATCTCTAACAAGGTAAAGTAGAACTAAAAAAATATAAAATGGAAAAAGGATGTTCTTTTTTTCTTGTGTTAGCCTTGATATGGTAGCAAACAGCTCACATGCTTTTTTTTGTCAATGGCCCAGATATGCTTTTTAGCAGTTTTAATCCCTTTGAAGCTGCCTGTTAAAGCTATGAGTAGCACTTTGTGTTGAGTTTCCAGCACTTGGACTCTTTCTCTCCAGGCCATTAGATAGCAATTCTTACAGTACTCTTGAGGCAATTCTCACTAGACTGAGTTCTGATTAGTGCTAATTTTGGAGAAAGCAAGTCAAGCATATAGCTGGGAAATGGTTATAGCCATCTGTGATGTGTCAGCCACATAAATAAACTTTCCATTTTTTTATATTTTTTTTTTCACTCATGAAACACCATTGGGACACAAACCCATCCTGTTTCATGGCAAAATTTCCAAGCCCTGCTAGATAGTTGAAATTTCTCAGAGACTCTCCCAAACCAAGAAGGAAGTCAGTCTGCAAAACTCACAAATATAGAGTTGCAGCAGCTGCAAAGTTCTTGCATCAGTACAGTCTAATATTTGAAACATGAAGCAGCAGGGCTGGTTGCACACCTGGCTGCAAGCTATTGGCTCACTTGCTCCCACCTATCTGAAAACTCAGCAAAAATACAGCACCTATCTCACCAGAGATGTATCTTACAAGAAACAGTGTGACACACGGCTGGAAAGTAAGATTAGCAGGTAAAGCCGAAACTGGAATGAGGATTTCCTCTCATATGATCCCTCAGATACTCCTGATTTGACAGCATTTGGGCTATCCAAAATGCTCAGTGTTACCTACACATGCCTTTAAGTCCTACATGAACCATTTTCACGAAAAAGAGAAAAGGGAGCTGCTGAAGTTGTGGGGATGTGGAACACAACTGAAATGACAATCCTTACTCTTGTATGGATTTTCTGATTTTATTGCAAGAAAAATGTACTCAAGCTAACATAGTCACTCGCTTTATAACTATTTTAAGTAAATACAGACTAATAATAATTGTTTCTTTTTTTACTAGATGTTTTATATCCATTCAGATTAGGAAACGTGGTCTGATCTCTCCAGTTTCTAATAGGGTATGCTCTTTCTTGTAAAATTTAAGTTAATCCTGATTTATACAAGAACAAGAGACATAAGAACCAAGCCCCACATTTCCAGCGGCAGGCCTTTCTTATTAAAGTTATAATATATACTTTTCTCATTGCATTCTCATGCAACTTACCTGCAGCAGTTGTGATATTGTGATATAAGTGTTTGCACAGCATTGAGGAAGCTTCTAACAGTGAGCTACCAAGAAAAAAAGGTTGTCCTCTTTTCTGATGTGCTGCTCTCAACCTCTCCCTTAAGCAGGTCAGAGTTTTCATCAGCTGCTATGCTCCACTGTACAGCAATTCTCCAAAGAAATCTAGCAGTTAAAAATGGATATTTCGGACAGTCAAAAATCAAGTATATTTTAAAATGTTATAGGGAAAATATTTTGTGCAGCCATCCGTCTGGTATGTATGATAGCACTGCAGGTTGCAGATGGCTCTGTTACGTATCACTCTGTGAAGTGTCTGCCTACGTGGCCCTGGTGTTACAACAACCTTGCAGCAGTAATTGAAACCAGAATAACTCTGCTTGCACCAGAGATACCTGTGAGTTGGAAAGTAAAAAAGACCTTTGTTTTTGGCTTTGTCAAGTCAGTTTCGCATGGTGTATTAATATATTCCGTTATTTGCTGGTACACTTAATATATACTACAGAGAACACCCCCTTCCTTTGGGAATGTCATCACTGAGCAAGATGCTAAAAATGGCTTGAGAGAGGATCTAGCATCACTGCTGCACTATTTTTTCCTCTCTGTGTATGCGTGTGTGACACTGTTGGCAGTGGCCTTGGAAAATCTACTGTATCTTTCCTCCCTGATTATCTTCCGACTACCCTCCCCCCGATATAATATTTTTTTAAAAACATGGGCTTCAGACAAAATTATCTCCACATGGGACAATAATCTGTGAGGGTTCAGGCAACATCATATTGAGAAAGTAGGGGTTTTTCCTGCTTATTGCTGCTGGTACTGAAGGTGCCAAATTCTACTCTGCTACTCTGAGCTCACCAAGTGGCCCCAGCCATTTTCAGACATTGAAGGGGTCATTGAATTTGCCTTTGTGAATTAAAGAGATGCAAGTCTGGAAGCACACATATAAATAGCAAAGACAGAGGAGCAGAGCCCTCAGAAAGACTGATACTGCTGAACTGCTGATATTCAGATGTCAGAAACTGGTATTACTGGATATGTGGAAAAAAAATCCCAATACAAATGGTTTAGATGGGAATTCAATGGGAATTCAGCCCTCATCCTGAGGGATACTTCACACCATGAAAACAAGGTACAAATTTAGGTCCAAAATAATTATACCACAGTTTTAGAAAAATCAAAGCAGAAGGAATTTAATTGAAAATTCTTTTTATAAGCACTAAGAATATACCCCAAAATTTGAGTGAAAACCATTGCTCGTCTAAAATACTTTTTTTTTTTTTTCTCCTCCTGAAAATGGAGTTTAAATAGGAAAGATCTGAACTGAGAGAAGTACAGGAAAACTGTCTAAGAATAGCCAGTCAGTACTAGCAGTTGCCAAACATACTTTGGAACTATAATGTAATTCAGCCTGGCCTTGAACAGATCTCTTCCTGCAAATCACAGTCCCCAGGTGCCCAGGTAATAATGAGATACGTTAAAAATGGTACAAAAATAAAAAATCAGATGATAGCACAGGCACACTGAGCAGATGCAGAATTAATGACATTGGAGGACTCCTTCTGAGGATACTTACTCTCTCTACACAGCCGAGAACAACACTCTGAAACCTGTACCAGGTGAATCAGGTATTCACCACCTTTTTCCATTTTCAGGCAGATTTGCTTGAATCAGTAAGGCGGGAAAAAGTTGGGAGTTCAGGAGCTGGAGAGGCTTAAATGGGTTCTTGAATAGATCTGGAAGTCATTAAAGATATGGGAGCGGGAAAAAAAATTAAGGTTTCCTTTTCCTATGGCACTGTGATCCCGGGTGTCGTGGAGAACTTGAACTAGCAAATGGTAATTTGTTCATTGGCATTTTCTCTGAAGGAATGCTTAGCATCAAGGAGGTAGGTTTGTTATTCTTGCAATAGTGATGTGTGTTTTAGTCACTACTTTTGACTACAGTAATTGTAACTTGTAATTCTGCACCTGGGAGGGTATTCTGCACCTGGGATGGTGTAATCCTGAATGTACATGTGGTCTGGGAGACAAGAGGCTGGAGTGCTCCCTTCAGAAAGGGATCTGGGGGATTTTATTGATGGTAAGCTTGATGTGAGTCAACAGTGTGCCCTGGCAGTCAAGAGGTCCAAATATGTTCTGAGGTGCATGAGACACAGTATAGCTAACTGGTAAAAATAAGTTATTGTCCCACTATACCCAGCATTGGTGCAGCCTCTCCTCTAGTACTGTGTGCAGTTTGGGGCTCTATAATAAAAGAATAATATAAAAATATTAGAGAGTGTCCAAAAGAGAGCAACAAAGTTGGTGAACGGAATAGAGAGCATGAGGAGTGGCTGAGGATAGAAAGTTTGTTTAGCTTAAAGAAGAGAAGATTGAGGGGTGACCTCTTCCTCATCAGAGGGAGCCAAGAGGGAGGTGCTGATCTCTTCTCTCTGGTGTCTTGTGATAGGAATAATGGGAATGGCTTAAAGCTGCACCAGGAAAGTTCAGATTGGATATTCAGGAAAAGTTCTTCACTGAGAGGGTGGTCAAGCACTGGAGAAGCACTGCAAGGAAGTGGTCATGTTATTGGTATTTCAGAAGCATTTGGACAGCACTCTTAGAAATATGGTTTAAATTCTAGTTTGCCCTTTGTGGAGTCAGGAGTTGGACTCAATGATCTCGGTGGATCTTTTAACTCAGAATATTCTGTGATTTGATTCTGTGATTGAATTAATGTATTTCAGCATACCTGGGGAAGGAGCTGAAATCAGGGGCCCACGGTGTTAGTCACAAAGTAAGGGAACGGTCTGTAGTCTGAAATGTTACAGCATGGCAGTCTCTGAGCAGAGCTAGAGATGAAGATCTCAGTTTGGGCTTGTACAATAACATGTCTACATTGTGAGTGTCTATGTATGAGTTGGGTGGTAAGAGTGCCATTATAAACAATCATGAGCTACTGTAGGATTCAGTTGCCTAAAAATAAGCTCCTGGCCCTGACTGAGATGCCTTCTTGCCTCTGGGACATGTATGCAAGATTGTGTGTATGACACAGGACCCACAGGGGAAATTTACACTTCATCAACTGGACACTGAGGAAGATAAGATACTTCTAGTGCAGACACTAGAGTCAGTGTCTATGAATCCTCCCCATGTCTCCTGGGGAACCTGCCTTTGCAGTGGATGAGTCTACAGGATTATTGAACTGATGTCAGCATCTTCATTCCCAACTGTATTGACTAGAGACATGATTCAGTTGCCTAGACAAGGACATCTGCATCACTATACGGTCATGCTCTTGTATTTACCTACTGCCAGTTGAGTTGGCCAAGTTGTCTTGCCTGGACAAGCATATTTATCTGCCATTTCAGAAGGACACATATCTCACAGAGGTACTGTGCCATGTCTTCCAGACTTTTACACACCTTGAATTTCCTAGGGCATCTCAAATGGTAATAGATGCCCATGAGTGTAAGCAGAGTCTCTAGCCCAAGGACATCCTGCCTGGTTGCTAGCATGATTTTTGCCCTGCAGCAGGACACAAATTGCCTGTGAGCTCTGTGTAATAGCTGCCCTTGGGGGTTTCAAATAACACAGGACACCTATCATTTAGGAAACCAAACTGACCCTTCAATCTCCTTTATGATAATGGTGCCATACAGTGCTGCCTCATCATAGACACAGTATATGCACCTAAATTTAGGTGTCTGAATCTCATCTTATAAATGGATTCTAACCTGAGCACTAATGCTGCCTTCTTTAATTAGAGCACTTCACTGCTCCACCTTAGTTTTAGTATCTGTACAGCATCAGTTTCCAACCTAAATGACTCTATGATTCTATAAAACGTGGAGATCCAGTTTGTCTCCGTAGTCCAGCAGGCTGCGTGGGGTCTGTACATAGGCACACACTGGGTAAAAGAGAGAGTTTGGAAGCAAATCCAAGAGCCAGTCTTTAAGTGTGTGACTGGAAAGCTAGCTGCAATCAAAGAAATTCAGGAAATTCTTCTCTTGGTTAAAAAAATGCAGCCTTTTCCTGGTATTATCCCACAAAGTTCACAAAACAAATGAATAGGAAGAGCTGTATAAAACAAACTTGCAATGCAATAATGTGTTGAGATATGAGCTGTTGCATAATTTCTTCTAACTTTCAGGAAGTGTTTTGAAGGTACTTGTTATTACCTGGGTGTGAGAGAAGGATTTACCCAACCTGGCATGCTATGCTCCTTTCCCTGGAGATCTGTTGGACAGTCACATGTTGCATCTCCCAGCTGCTCTCATCAATGGGTGATTTGTGGCTGTGATGCCATATTTCAGCTTAAAGTTGTAGGTGGTGCTTTCTGGAAATTTTATTTCTGCAGCTGGATGGGAAGGGCACTTTGTCGAGGCACCAACAACTCACCTGCCACCGCTTGAGGGGAAAGTCCCCTAAACACTTTTCTGCAGTACAGGGAGCTTTAGCTGTCATAGCAGACTCCAACTAGCAGAAACACAACCTGGTGGAGAAAGGAACGACTAAATACTGCCATCACCTCCACACTACATGATCAAGTGTAGCTGCACGTAGGACTGCCCAAGTATGCAAGAATGACTCAGACACAGGCCCTGTGCTATAGGGATGTCTAGGCCCTCCTAATTCAGCAAGATGGGTCTTACTAACCCAACTGCTTCTCAGAGCAGAAGAAAAAAGTTAGTCAATCTCATTAACTTTGTCAGTGCCCAGGAGGACTCAGTCCAGCAAAGTGTCTCATTTGAGCTGCTCCTCTTCCTTTGTGTCACTCTTCAGTACTGGGTCACCAGCACTGCACCAACACAGATGCAGCTTCTGGCAACTGGTCTGACACTCCCACATGCTATTCTGACACCCAGGAATGGCTTTGGTGGTGGGTAACTGGTATCATGGTCCCTGTCTCCAGATAGTAGTGGAGAAAGCAGGAACTGTCTCCAGTCCAAAGTTGTAAGATGAGCTCTGCTATGGTGAGTTAAGGTGACCAGTGAAGTCCTTGCGGCAGCTTTGTGCTGTTGAGGAGAGCAGAGCAAAGCCTAGCTGCGGGACAGGATCTAGCCCTTTCTGTTGACTTGTCCAGATGTAAAAATAATGCTTCCCCAGTGAATGGATAGCACATTTATTCTGTCCTTAACCTGTATCACCTGTATCTCTACCCCCCTTCAGCATTCTGAAGTATTCCTCAAAGCTGAAAGACCACAAATATACAACAATAAGATATGTGAAATTCATCATATAAACCCTGAATTTGTTCCAACTGAAATTTCTGGAGTGAGTTCTGGATAAGGCAGGCTGATTTTGTTCCTCTGTTGTTCAGTGTTGAATGCAGGCAGGTCTCTGCTACAACAGTCTAAAGTAATGTAAATTTATTGAAATTCTTAGAATTATTAGAAAATGACAGGAGAAAAAAAACAACGTAAAGGAACATATTCTAGAAAATTTCTGTCACCCTGCTATGGACATCCCAGTGGGTTTAGAGAAACATAAAAGCTTTCTAGCTTAGTGAACCTCAGAAATTTTGCACATTTGTTCAGTAATTATTTCTGCTTATTAAAGGCCTTATATTGCTTTAAGACTCTAACTGCAAGTGGGGCCCTTTTTATTATAAAAGCATATAGAAAGAAAATGTCTATTCTCTTAACATCTTGAAGTTTACATTGGTGAAGAAGACAAGTGTTGTATATTTTCTGTCTATTTTATATAAATAGATGATCTGTTGCACATTTAGAATGACTCAGTAGATGGGGCTGGAATTATTTCCAGTTAAACTAAAAGCCCAGTCAGACTCCATATACTCAGTCAGCAATATGTTTTTAAAAGGATTTCCCAAGAGATATTTGGAACTCCTTACTGTGTTGTGCAGATGACTGTGTTACAGAATACTGTTGGACATGTTTTGAACACAGATTTTGAAAGATTTTTGTCAGTGCTTGGGCTCTGAGTGATTTCTGAACAACAACTGAGCTTATCTGAATAGTATGAAGAAATTACAACCTGCAGCTCTCTTGTTAATAATTACATCACAGCTCCTTCTGCTGTGCTGATTTGTCACAGGAAGTCAAATGACTTATGTGAAAGTGTAATCCTGAAAGTTTCATTGTCAAGTAAGTTTTTCAAAACTTAAAAAAACCCTTTATGAAGTAATTAACATTGTAAAAAATATTTCTAAGCAAACTGAGCTAGCCGGAGCTGGGGTTTGGAGGTGCAGTTTAATATGAAAAAATTAACAGTTTTCCCCTTTAGGAAAACAAACAAACAAACAAAAAACCAAAAAAAAAAAACCCACCAAAAAACCAAAACCTTTAAATTCCACAGTACGTTACCTGCTATATCTGTGCTAGAACCATTTAACTGTTTCTCAAACTTTAAATATCTTTGCAATTTCCCTCTGCCTCCTGTGTTTCTCAGCTGTTCCTGTGATGCAGTGTTATAGAAGGAGAGCTATGTTCTTCACACTGTAGCCAACACACCTACAGTTATTCTCATCCTTTCTCAGCTTTCTACACAGATTTTTTTGTTGGCTTGGGCTTTATTTTGAGCAGAATTGCTCGTTGTTATGCAAATATAAAAATAAGTAGGTTAATATGGTGGGTCAGATTCAGAGCTGAAGATAAAAGCCGGATACATTTCCTGACATGACATGCTGGTAAATGGTAAACCCTCAGTAAATTCCCAGGGTCTTTGGACAACTGGCTGGAGTGTGGCAGCAGTGCAGCATGGAGGGCAATGGGCACAGGAATAAAGAGAGCAGTGACAAGGTCCAGGCACTGCTGCCTCCCCAGGGAGCAGCTTTGGGCTCCCTGTGCACAAGCAGGGCCACTTTAGTCCGATAGCACAGAGCTGGGGTACAGGTTGGAGGCACAGGGGTTAGGCTGGGTCTGCTGAGCTGAGGAGACCAAAAATGAGGTGAAGGGAGGACATGACCCCTGTCTACATGAAGGTTTATGCAGCTTGTGGCATCAGGAAGCCTGAGGTGGGAGAAGACATGCTTACATTTTCTCTGTGCAGTTTGTCTATAAAACCTCAAGAAACTCACTGCAGGTTTTTAATCAGACTGCTAAAAAGTATCACACAGCAAACAAACAAAAGGCAAGTAGATTTCCCCCTCTTTGTGCATTTTCATTTATGCTGAAGTAGAAGAAATAATGGAGATCAGCTTTGACAACAATTTAGGACTTTGATTTCAGGCTCCAAAAATTTCAGCACAAACAAATTATTTGAGTCAGTATTTCAAGCCTTTCCCTCTCAGATGCACTCCTGATTTGTGAGAAAGATAGACAGACAGATGAGGCTGGGATTTACTTATTATTGCTAATGAACATTTTTAAAATTTGAATAATTTTAAAGAGGAATTTATTAGGCTTTTGGTAATAGAACTAATTTCCCTGTGTTACAATGGAGCCTATTTATCGCTCCATGAAACTTTATAAAGAAATTTAATTTTCTATATATTTCTATACTCTTCACTTTATCACAGGAATTAGCTTCCATTTTTTCTTCCAAGTTCTGTGAAGGCTTAGCCACTTTGATATTGTGAGAGTAGCCCGATTGTGTTTTTGCAGGTATTATTTACAAGTCCCATTTAAACGACAGTGTACTCAGACCTCAAATAATAAAATTATTTTAATTGGGCTGCAGCTGTTTTGAAAAGTCATGTTAAGTTTCAAAAGCCAGCAAGGCCACTGAAATTCTTTCTTTATCTCATTCAGCCCAAATTTTGGAAATTATTTTCTATGAATATATGTAAGGAACAGAGCTGGACCTGTCTCCACTAAGAAATTCCCTTCTAGGGCTCATTCTGTGTTTGCATCCCGTGACCCTGCAACCAAACACGCTCTCAAAATATGTTACAGTGTAAGTTTTAATGTGACTAATTATGAGACATGTGTAGTTAAAGCTTATATTTGCTTGTAAGTGTTTGCTTGCCAAAATCAGCAACAGTTATAAAATGCGTATACGAGTGCCAGAAATCCAAGTAGGCATGCTCATATGTACATTGAGATAAACATTGAGATAGTTATTAAAATGTGGTTTTGTCAGTTATGGTTCTAAACCACATCTTTCAATTATTACTCAAGTAAAAAACATAACAAAACAATGGTGTACCATAAATAGGACATTTGGATAAACTTCTGGCATCCAGGATTACATGATTTATGCTCTAATTTCCAACATCTGTTTTAGATTGATTAGCAGAGATAGTAAATGCTAATTATTTTGAGTTTTAGCAGCTATGTAAAACATAACTATGAATCTTGGTAATTTCATGGCTCTCAGCCTTCAGTTTCTGAGCTGTTAGCAATCACAAGGCCTTTAGGTGACACTTGGTGATTTATTAAGTTTAAAGCATATGCAAACTTCTGATTTTCCTCCTGATTTCCTCCAATTGGATTTTCATACAGTTTGTGTTACTTCAGCCACCCGCGGGTGAGATTTTTTATGTTAGTGACTTGAATGAAAACCAGCTGCAGAGAACTCTGTATGAAGTTGACATTGGTAAAAACAGCTGCACAACAACAACAACAAAAAAGGAGCAGGAGCTACTAAGTGCCTTACTCAGAAGTTTTACACCTCTTCCAAAGTTCAACACCCTTTACTTCTAGCAAGCAGGACTCCTCATTGTGGTCTGCCTACTGCTTCTCTCCACTTCAAAATTCTGAGTTCGATCCACCAGATCGCTTTGCTGTCAGGGCCCCTGCAGCTCATCAGCCCTGCTGGCAAAAGTGACAATGGGATGTACCAGGGCACAGTGGCCTTGGTGTCAACAGTGGTGTTCACCAAAGACTGGAAGCACGGTAAAACAGTAAGTTTTATGGCTTTTTGCCAGTTGGCAAATGTAGGCTTTTGTAGGACTTAACCCATATAGATGAATGTGGGCCTAAACAAAGCAAAACAACGCTCTTCCCAGGCCTCAGCTAGAGGAGAGTCAATATGTGATCAGTGATCAGTGCTAGAAGCTGAGATTGGAGGCAGAGGTAATGAAGTTCATGGGGATGTTGGAACTCTCTCTTTTAGCAAGTACTTGTCGAAGCAGAAAGAAGTGTTGCTCTGTGTGGGTCACCTCCTGGTGAGGTATGAACTGTGTGGAGCAGATCCTGCCTTTCACACCCAAGTTCAGCAACACGCCTTGTGTCTACAGACAATCTTCACACAGAAACTGCAGATCCAAACTTGTAAATCATGTTCCTCAGAGGTAGCCCTTGAATATGTAAGGGTTCTCACAACAAAATCATACTCGTGAACAAGGAGTCACATCCCTGTCCCTAGTATAGCTGGTGATGAAAGAAGCTATTTAGGACTTTCCCTGCTGCTGTTGAAAGTGCTATGAAATACAGATTCAGATTCTGCTCTCCATCTGTCCACAGAAACTGTGCTTTGGAAACTCTCTTTACCACCACTACCTTGAAAATCATCAGAGATGGGTATGACAGAGGTTGACTCCAGGTCAACAATCCCAAGAACTGAAAGAGCTCAAAGCTCCCAAGGGTAGAAAGATGCAAACCACACTCCAGGGGTATGCAGGGGAAAGCAGGTGTATGGAGCGAACCCTTATCTAGGTGAGGTAATCTATCTGTGGTGCTCTGATACAAGCATCACTACATGTGGAGAAACTGCAGCTAGAGAAAGGAATAACAGGCAGTAAAAAAATTATATTTGTAAAATATTTATATTATGTCAGAACTCCGATGTTCAGTAGAACATTAGAATTCCTTGAAGAAAAACATGTATTTTCAGCATGGTTAGAAAAAAACAAACAAACAAACAAAAAAATCAAATGAAAGCCCTCAAATGAATTTAAAACATTTTTATATGCGCCATTGCTGATTAAGATCTTGTTTTTCTCTAAAACATAGCAAAAAGGGAATGAAAGTATAATTAGTTGTCATGGAGCTGTGATTGTTCCTAATTCATTAGAAAGATTAGCTGTCAGTAAGATAAATGAATAATCCATAGATAACTCATATTGCTATATTTATGTGAGTGAGACTGAAAAAAGAAAAGCAATCAATAAAAATTAAATTGAAACTGAAAATATTGTTGTGAGACAGTTTTCCAAATGCATGCAACAAGTGAAAATAAGATGTGATAAAAAAGGGAAATGTGAAGTCTTTTTCCTATTGTTCATGTGTTATATTGTTTTATTGTTTTCTTGCCAAGCATCAGCTCAGCATGCTGGCTCATGAATTTTATCTGTTTTTTATTTAAACATGGCATGGGTACAAAATGGATACATTTTCCCAAAGAACTTTAACTAGTGCTAGAAGCAATGGAGAAACAAATTTGTTAAGTTGAAGCAAGACACATAGTCTTGGGCATTTATACCAGAAATTTTGGGGAAAAAGAAATTCCCGTCTCCTCAACAGAGGGTACATTATGTTTAACAAGTGGGAAGGTGAATAGATGATCAAAATATCTAACAAGACTAACTGAGGGATTCTGGGGAGAGAAGCGATGAGCCAACCTGGTCAGAAGGGAATAAAGTTCCCAATAGGAAGCATCCCAACTTCCCTTTCTTTCTCCTTTCACAATGATGGGAAGGAAACATAAGCAAACCTCGTGCAGCACCATACTGGGTGTACTGCATGTGTCAACTCTCTTTGACTGGATTTTATTTTTCTATTCTTAGCAATTTTGTTTTCTAGCACCAAAGCTGAAGTCTAATCTGAGAGGACTGACACGTTACACCCATAAGATAAACATTAACCAGAAATCAGAAGTTAGGGAAGAACATCTCCTGTACATGCACTGCTGAATAGATATTTGTGTTGAAGATTCAATAGGTAAGAAGTCTGGTGTGTGGGAGGGCTGTGGTGACCCACAGGGTCAGAGAAGGTGTTACATTACTTTACAGCACATGAGCTCTGGAAGAGAGGGTGTTGGATGTTAGAACACAGAACCCATCAGTCAATAGACGCTGAGACCAACATCCCTCTGTATGGATGAATCAGACAATAATAGCATTTCTAGGGGGTATTTCTAGTTGGTAGCCTTAAAAATCATCAACAGAATGCTGAATTACCTTTCTTCAAAACCATATAGCTTTTATATAAAGAGTGCTGCTTGTTCTAAACATCCGAGGCTCAAGTCTGATCCCATTCACAGCCCAGTGAATCAAGAACACTCCTGGCAAGATCCAGTTTCTTTAATGAAGAACGAGTGAGTGACAGATTGCATCCTGGGCTCATCCTGGGAGTATAACATGTGACCCATAGTTGATTTTTATTCTTTAATGGTAAAAACCTTTTTGAAATCCATTTAAGTCTATTAGTGCTCCCAGAAAATTGTGCACTCAGTCATTTTCTCAAAATAAATATCCTGGACTTAATGGAGCGTAGTGTCCTTTCACTACTAGTACCCAAGAACTCCAATTACCCATTATTAAGCTATTAAGCTGAATTGAACAAAAAGAACTGGCACTTACTGGCAAGATCACTGCTCTAAAATGCTCAGTAATAAGCTATGGAAAAATTAGCAAGTGGTTTTAAAACTGCCATTTCCTACAGGCTGCTATAATTTTGTTTTCTTTAGCAGTTAGAATATATTTATGAGCACATCTTATGCATGCACACGTATACACAGAGGAAGGCACACACACAGGACTACCTGAGCTGTCACAGCCTGAGTTGGCAAGGGATTTCAGCAAGCCAGCTCACACTTGAGCATACCATAAGCTGGTTCCTGCAGCATTTCCCTCATAAAGACAGTGTGCCCTCTGGAAACCTCTAAAATACCTTCAGAAATCAGATAGCATATAAGGCTCCACAGACTTTAAGATGTAAAGCAAAACCTTCCCTGAGAATCCAAATAGCTGACAGTGTATTTTGATTAAAAGCGAATCAACACTGGAGCTTTTTTCTATTTATTGTTCCACTTGGTGGGCTGGAAAGGTGGAAAGATGAAAAGTCAGACATTGTAAACTTTTTTGCTCTCATAAGGTGATGTGATCCAAAAACTTGGGATTTCCAAATAAAATGCTGGTGGCAACATTATAAACGGCTTCAGGGATGTCCAGACATAACAAATAATAATCTAACTCTTCACTTCCTTGAAATATCAAAGAATAATTAAGTTATTGTTGACTTCAATGCTAACCTATTTAGCCACTTGCTAGTGCCTCTTAGGGTGCTGTTCAAAATCCACAGCCAACCTTCATGATCTTTTGCTTCACAACGTAGATCTATGGTAAATCAGTGCCTTCATTGTGCTGTCTGCAATGCTGACATCCATTATTATATATTTAATTTATTTTATTACTCTTTCTATTTTTATTTTCTTTTATAGGTGACAAACATTCCCTAGAGTTATGCCCGAGTTGCCTCCTCACTCTTTCCCTAATGCATGCATTAAAAGCACATGTTTGGATCTACTTGGTGAAAATTGCCACAGCACTGAGTGAAAAGAGCAAATAAAAATGTTAATTAATTATGCAGAGCTGATGATGGAACTAAGTCAGAGCTACTACCCCTCTCTACGTTTAGCAGCACAATGCAGTTCATCCCCATGGAGTTTTATAGTCAATGGGCCCAAGAAGAAAATACAGTCTCCAGAAAGGTTACAATAAAACAGAATTTTATATCACACCATATAAAGCTGTAGGAGTTCACAACGGCTGTGCTGATTGCACCAATAAGTAGTTCCAGATTTATGACTGCAAGTACTTTTTTCTCACTCACGGATGAGCTTGGCACCCATTTAATGCAATGCTGCTATGAGCCATTGCAGCCTAGTACAACGTACCAAGGCATAATCCATTCATCTGCCTGATGGTAGGAAAACCACTGAACCCTTTCATGAACCTTCAGGCAAGGAACTGGCTGGAGCTACAATTTCCAAAACAGCATCCCTAAGATTCGATACCCGAATCCCTGTTTACAAGCTTTAAATATAAGCAACATGATCACAGATCTGCTGGGCACTTACAGTCTCTTTGCCACTCTTGAAATGGAACTGCCTTCATCAACATTTCTTTACCTACCTGGTCAGCATGTCTGGGTGCATGACTGGGGCTTCAGGGATTTATTTGGCTGGTGCCATTCTTGAATAGGGTAGGGATGCTGACTTGTGAGGGAAGCATCAGATAAAAGATCAAGCTGGACTTGACAACTTGTTCCAGCAGTTTTTCTTCTTTCCAAAACAGAACCAACAAAATACATTTGATACCTTTTTAAGTAGGAACTCATTATAAGCATAACCTGAGTATCACATAATAATGGAAATTACATGTGGCTGTTTCAAACCGGGACAACGCTAAATGCACATTCACTTATTGAGGAATGTGGATTTATTGTTCCATAAACTCAGCCATTAACATCATGAAAAGAGAAACTCTCTCCTACAGTAAAAAACATTCAGCTATTCAAGTGACCTTTGTATTTAATAGGCATTAGTTCAGCTGGGGATCAGCAGGCATTGACTTTCTACATTGGAAACTGGCAACTTCCTCATAAAAAGGCTTACGTTTTTGTTATATACTTCAGACAAGTAAGTATTGGGTATTATTTATTAAAGTCATAAATTTCCTAAATTGTCTCTCAAAGTTGTTATTAATTGGTGTTTAACAAGGTGTCCTAGATGTTTAAAAATAACATTAAGAAAAAGCTGTATGTCATGAACTGTCCTGAAAAGCTTTTAAATGCATAGGAATTAGATGCTCAGAATAATTGTATTAATGCTTTTTCCATTTCTGTTTATTTTTGTTCCTTTCCCAAGCCTTCTTTGGTCCTCCCTTGGAGGAATGTAGGAGACAAACCTATCCAAAGGTTAGTGACAGCAGACAAGTGTTTTTTGAGACAACCTGTAAAACAGAGAGATTGATACCACAACTATATTGCATTTCCAGTTGCCAGCCACGTGGCATTTGATTAGGAAGGGAAGAAACTAATAAAAAACCTCCAGATGCTAAAATAAACCTTCACCTCTTCTGCAGGGTTTCCATTTGCGCCATCCTTTTTAACTGTTTCCTTTTATAGCTATTTCTGAGCTCTTCAGTTTCTCATTTCCTCTGGTTCATTTTTCCCTGTACAGTGTTTCTCCAATTTACTGGACATACTAAGATTTTCATTTCACTTGTCTCTGAGGGTTTTTTTCTCTGTTCTTTTGGACCAGAAGTCTACATGGATCGATTAACAATGTATTTCTTGCGTCTTTGTGCCTTCCCCCCACCAAGCACTCTTCAGACTACCAAGGAGAAATGGTAAGGAGTATGAATTGGAGGACAGCTAGTTTCCTAGCTGTGTAGCTTTTGCCTCTGCTATTCCACTTCTTCCTTTCTTGCTGTCTTCATTGTACTGGCAGTAAGGAGCTCAGTTAACTGCTACCTTGAATCCTGTGCAGATGCTTAATGCTCTGGCAAAAAAATGTTTCACTCACAACAAACGAAATCTGCCACGCTAGGTGCAAGCAGTAGAAACTTGTGAAAGTGTCTCTCTTTATACTTGGTTTCTGGTATTGTTGCACTTTAGAGCTTGCCGCAGATCCTGGATTCCGCAGAGATGCCATGGAGCATTCCTGCAGGAGCATCCTAACGCTTGCTAGAGACCACAGGGAGCACGGGGAACAGCAGCCTGTGCCCTCCATGGGGTACCCACACCCGTGCCCATCTCTTGGGCCACGGGACTGGCTGCAGAGCACCAGCGAGGGCTCAGGAGGCCCAGATGACTTAGGGCTGCGTGGTGAAAAAAATGGAACAGTTTTCACAAATGCACTCACTCCTCATGGCCAAGGTGCCCTCTCCATCGCTCCTTCCCCCGGCTGCATCTTCAGCCGAGTGTTTTAGTCAGACCCCTCTCTTCGGCCAGGCCTTGGGAAGGGCAAACGTTTATTATCTGAGCCTAGCAAAACCCCCCACACCCAAGACATCTTGCTGGCGGGGGCTGCCCGCTGCTGGAGGCCGCCCAGCCCGGGCTGTCCCGCCTGCTGGGAGGCGGCTGCGTGGAGCTGGGCGGGCTGCCGACCCGGGGACGCCGGGGGGGCTTCCCTGGGCTCCGCAGGCAGCGAGCCTGTTGCTGCGCAGCCGGGCAGCTCCCTCCCCGCCCGGGCCCCTGCTCCGGGCCGCCCGCCGCTCGGTCGCGGGTCGCCGCGGCCGCATCCCCGGGTCCCCGCCCCGGCGCCGACACGAGGTGGCGCCGCAGCCGAGCCCGGGTCGCGGGGCTCCGAGGCAAGTTTTTCACAGAGGCCTGGGCTGGGAGAAGCTGTTGGAGAAACTTTGTGCCATGAGTATTATTCAGTTGGTTACCCACCTGTCCTCTTGGGACTCACCTGAGGAGTGGGAGAAAACAGAAGAGGTGGGGTAAAGCCATTTTAGCTGAAAAGCACTCCCTGGACTGATGCAGATCAAGGAGCAGTCCAGTGTTATGCATGTGCAGTATGCATATATATATGTAAGGTACTCTTAAGGACACGACTGAGATTTAAATGCAGTGGAAAAAAAAAGAAAAAAGAAAAAAAGACTGTGCTTATTTTAAATGAGCCTTTACCTTCCTATGCTGCTGTGTAGCGACACAGGCAAAGTAAGGGCTAGCAAAACCTTTTTGCTGAGAGCAAAAAACAAGAAGCACTCAGAATAAACCTCTGAGCTTCCCTGCTGCGTTTGCTTCTCTTAGCTGGGTCAGGGAAAAACTTGGTGTAGTTTGTTGTAGCGTCTGTGCTTCCAACATCTGTCACGTCTGTGGAGAGAGGGGAGAAGTGCTATAGAATGATTTGCCCGGGAGGGAGGCAGCGTGGGCAAGGTGGGGGTGAAGTTGGAAGGGAGGAAGGGGACTGTGTCTTTATGAAAAGGTGTTTGCGGTGCCCCGGTGACTGTTAGGGAGCAGGGAGCGGTGATGCCCTGGCTGTGAGCTGAGGAGGATCGACACCAGGTTTCCTGCTGCTGAGTCACTGCCCAGCCGCGCCTGGCACTGGGAGCTGGGCGCCCAGGCAGGATGTGTATAAATAAACTCACCGATGACTCCACGGATGTGCACTCCTCTGATAACAGCATGGCTGAAGCTGCTGTACCTCTGCCAGCAAAATCAGAGAATGGGAATTTGGATGTAGTCTGGAGATACAAAGAAATGTGATATTTTGGTGGGGAAAGGCCAGCATTAGCTGAAATCAGCAATAAGCAATTTATTGACATTTCCAGAAAGAGCCTGGCTGATAATAACCTTTTCTTCCCTGCCCTTCCCTGAGTACAAAAATATCTTCTTCAGCTGTGCAGATCTCCAAACTGGAGCCAAACCTGGAAGAGCTGTAGTAGTTGCAGTGATGTTCCCATTTGGCAAGGGTGGAGCGATGGCCAGAGCTGAATTATGTCAGTCAGACAGACAAAGCAGAACAAAGCTTCACCACAACAAAAAGCTCTGCCTGTCTTGGGTAAAATGTTGTTTGTTCATGACTGCTAGGCTTCTGGTGAGGAGAAAACCCCAAGTGAAGCTTAGTACTCCTTTAAGAGAGCTCTTAAGAGTTGTGGGTTTTTTCAGCCCTGCAAGTTATTTTCATTAACAGACTACTTGTAAATGTTGGAACTTGCCTAACAGTAATTTGTATGTTGTTGTTATGCTTTGCTGGAAAAGGAATATGTAGAGACCCATACCTTTAAAGGTCTGCGAAAAGGCAGCTGGATCTAGTTAAGTGGCGCAGAATTATGCTAAAAAATGTGATCAACGAGACTATGAACAGCAAATGAGGCAGGATTTCCTATGGACCCTTGTCTCTCATCTGTCACTGCACAGCCCTCTTTCAGCTCTCTCCCCCAAGAGCTTTTGTTTTAGTCACAGGCAAGAACAGGGAAGAAAATCTTGGTGTATACTTTCAATGCATCATCCAAGACTTCCACTACATTTGTCAAAGGAGGGCAGTCTCAAGCAAAGCAAAGGACTTAAAAAAAACAAACCCCTACAAACCTGAGTGTTTATGAAACATCCTGATAAAGATGCTCTGTCTGGTTGTGAAAAGTGCTTCTTGCTACCAGGCACAGTTATATTTTCCATAGATACAGGAATGAATGGGCTCTCCACCCTCTTGAGTGCTTTTTCAAGAAGAGGGTGAAAGAACAATGCAAAATCTTAATGGTTAAAGCTCGATACATAGCAAAGAACAGAGAATGAGCAGATATTCTAGTGAAAGGAACAGTAAATAATAAACAAGATTATTAAGAAACATGAAAAACTTAGACTGTTTTGTAGCTGATAGATAACAATGACAGTACCCTGAGGATAAGGTAGGAGAAAGCAACGAGTCTTTTCATAGCAGTATATCTTTTTGTAGTGTAAGAAGCAACAAAATACGGTTTAAAACCCTCAGAAGACGAGTTGCCTGTATGTGTTATTAATGCAGGAGGAAGAATTGAATATGTTTTTGGCCCCAGAGAGATATCTGTGTGCATCACCAGTCTCCTAAGAATAAGGGCAAGAAAGGGAAACTGCTGAACAGTGCAAAGAATAATGGATGAATAAAAACCTAGACATAAATCTGTTGGTAGGATGAAGTACGAGACAGTAGTTGCAACTTGCTAAAATTAAACCAGTGAATCTGAACTTTAAATGTATC
Source organism: Apus apus (assembly GCF_020740795.1). Lineage (NCBI taxonomy): Eukaryota > Metazoa > Chordata > Aves > Apodiformes > Apodidae > Apus > Apus apus. Next base: position 103,827,537 of record NC_067283.1, read on the forward strand.
TCTGGTGCCCCTTACTTGACTCACTGAGAATGTGCTTTGGATGTAGTTGACAAATGGTGTTTATTAGTGGGCTAATAGACTGGATTTTAACAGAGAGAAGGAAATAAAGCAAATCATGGACAGCACTTTGTGTTTTCTCATGGTAGTTTCTGTAGAACGTGGTGACTTAGTTTGTGCATTCCTCACATGCAGGTTGCCCACATCACTGAATGCCTCAGCGCCTCTGTGCCTGCCCTGGGGAGCTGCTGCTAGACCTGTGTCTGATTTTTGGTGCATGCTGCACTGTGCCACTCTGACTACATCAGTTTGTAGTGCAGTGACCTCTAGGACTTGAAGACCTCAAGTCATTTGGCCAGCCCCAAATAAACATAATGTTTTAGGCAAGATTTATTTTTTTGGGATAAGGCATTTGTTGAAATATATGAATTTATTTAAAATGTTTTATTTAGACTAAACGACAACACTAATTAAAAAAACCAACAACGACCAACACAAAAAACAGAGCATGGGTGAAACAGCAAGAGAGCCTGGAGAGTAGGCCAAATGCAAGATGTTAAACTCCATCACAGTAATTTAGATCTTATCTCAAATAAATTGAAGTAGTGAAAGCCTGCTGTAGGTGTATACAGATGTCATATTGCTCTGTGAGGTGCCGTGCTTCTTCTATTGTTTCTGCTAAAGCCAGCTCTCAGAGACAAGACACCAAACAAAACCAGATGTTTTAGGATGACCACAATCTTAACAACCATACCAGGTGCCTGCTTGCAGAGGCAGGCACAGTGGAACTGGCGCGGGTTGAATACAGACCCCTCACCTCCCCCCCCCTTTTTTTTTTTTTAATTTTCTTCCTAGTTTTTCTGGAAGCCTCAAGCTTTCACAGGTGGTTTATAGAGTGGGAAACCAGCTCAGCCTGGCTAGGATGCAACAGGTTTCTCCCTACAGCTGCAGCAGAGCACGAGAGAAGTGCCATAGCTGGGTGCACTTTCTGAGTAGCTGACTTCCTTGCACAACTCCCGAGTCTGTCTCTGCTCTGTACTCATGCTCAGGCACTTCCAAGGGGTTGTCAGAGCTTTCATACCTCTGGCCTGATCACTTCTAGTTTTTGACTCTGCCTTCTGGGCATCCACAACTGTTCAGGTGGGCCTAACATAAGCAGCTATTTTATCTGCAGCCTCTGCACTACTCCTTGTGTGTGATCTGATATTTGCAAGCATTTGAAAGATCAAGGAGCTTAGTGTTTCTATGATGAAAGAGAAGTGCTGAATAAAATGGGTGAAAATGTGAATCTGCCGAACACATGTATAACTTGTGTAAATTCTGTTGATAAACTTACTTTTCCTCAACAGCATAGCTTCTGAGCTCTCTCTGAATCCTTGTACATTTGTCCTCCCAAAATGCCTCTCCGTGTACTGCTACTGACCTTGTTCTATGTGGTGTTCACGAACAGAGAGATAAAGTGAATTGCTTGATGGCAACTGTGTCTTCAGAGTTCCACTCTAGTGCACTCGTTCTCTATGCCAGATAATAACAATTTTAATAAAGAGACCATGGGGTAAAATTTCAGATGTCTTGAAGCTCAATCATGAGAATGAGATTGGATAAATTTCCCTGGCCGCCTTTCCCGTTGATGGTATGCCATGGACTTTCTCCAGCTCTCAAGCTACTTCTCATTTCATCTGAAATTCCTTCTCCCACATCAAGTGTCTGAAACAGTGTTTTAATATGCTGATGAAGTTGAATCCTGAGATAAACCAAGATTTGGTTCTGCAGTTTGTGACTATTCATGTAATTGGCTATAATCTCTATTATTATGTTTTGCCCAAACTTAGATCAAATTAAACTCACTGGGGAACACACTATGAAAAATGAGTAAATGTATCTCGGGGACAACCTCTCAGGTGTTAAGATAATAAAAGCACAACAAAATACTCTTTTTAAGATTTTTTAATGATTTCTTAAAATGGTGGGCGAGAGAAGGTATGGTGCCAAACAGTAAATTTTTGAATGGTGTTGTGATACTCCCATTTCTGTGTTGTAGTGAAGTAGGAGTGGACATGTCCCTTTCCCTGTCTCAGATTAGTAGGGGACTCAGCGAACCCTCCTGCAAGTCTTTTTGTATAAGTAGCCCATGTCACTAATTTTAAAAATTTTCTTAGAGAAGATATTTCATTCTCCTTCAGGTGTGTGCAGATCTTTCTCTGCTGCTGTCTACATTGCCATTGCTTGTTTCCTTGGCAACTGGGGGAGAAATGGTGATTATTTCTGGGAAAGCTCTGTGAAATGCTCTTTTTCTGAGAACTTTCCTTTAAAGGAGAGTAGTTCCACAAAGTCCATCTTCTTGGAAGTGAGCTAACTGGAGCTGGTGAGAGAAAACTTCGGTGGAAGATGTTGGAAGTTGCCACCTGTGGATTTTCTTCTGAGGAAAGCCAACAGTGCAATTTGCAGTGCAGGACCTGTCCCCATGGTGAGAGGGAGGGGGGAATGTCTGCCTCTCCCTTTGCAAATATGGGGGTGGAATTGCTGTAGCTTATGGAGCCCTTTGAGTTGAGCAGATTCTGAGCAAGGGGAAGGAAGCTGGCTGTCAGGATACCCAAGGAACACAAGCACCTCAGTTAGGCCCGTGTAAATTGAGATCTGATCTCTGCAAGTTCAGAAGAATGTACATGTACTGAGTAGGGTCACAACAAAGAAATCTGATGGGGAAAACATTATGTTACCTTATGACAGTTACCTATTAATTAAAAAGCACCTTGCCTCCTTACCCATTCCTTGTATAAGATCTATTGATTTCCAAACAGACCTTTGTAAGAGTAATTTATGAGACTGGAAGGAAGAATTATCTAGTGGCTCCTGACAATTTATATCAGTGGATTTCAACAGGAGGGAAGACATTAAATTGTTGTGATTAGGTACAGTGCTGCAAGCAGATGGAAATTGCCAGCCCACCAATACTTCAGAGCTATTAAGTGCCAACACTTATTGATTAGTATGCGCTTCCTCCTGCTAATAGCACCAGTTTGTGAACAGCGAGGGTGTCATTCTGACATTCATTAGCCTTTCAGTGACTTGAAGGGGACTCAGCTAAATTTGCCCTTGACTTCTACAGAAATCCTTCCTGGTGTCTCCAGTGCTCCATAGACCTGAGTTACATTACAGTGACTAGAAGCTAAGATAATGGCTGGTACCAACCACCTCACTGACAACACAAAGAGCAGCTGTGTGTAATAAGCATGTTTGTGTGTAGTTAAGAGAGTTTGGTCAACAAGAAGAAAAAAGAAAGAGGAATAAAGGCTGACAAAGCTTCTTACTTCCCTTTCCACTCCCAAACCCACACAAACTTAAGTCATTTTACACTCACTTTTGTGTCTTGAAATAAGTCTTTTAGCTATTACCCTATATATTTTCTGCAAAATCCTCAAAGAAGACAGACTTCATGTTTGTGTTCCCTGAAAAAGGACAGAGTTGATCCCTTATCATTAATGATTATCAGGAGAGTGAAGACACTGAAATAGCGCCCACCCTCCAAAAAATATGTGGGCTGAGATCAGTCTTTCTGTGTCCCATCAGAAATAATTTTTTGTCCTGGGGTCAGCAACATCTCTTTGCCTGGCAGAGGATGGGCTTGCAGAAGCATGTGCTGAGAGAAAAAAAGTCCCAAAAGAAGTTTTGGCTCAGCATTCAGGTCTATTTATGCCAAGAGCTTCAGCTGGAGGGCAAGAGTCAAATAAAACAGATAAAAAACAGATTAAAAGTCAGATCAAACATTCTATGATTCTATGAAACCAACTGGGCAGAGCTGCCTCTGCAGGATGGGAGAGTGATTGAAGGGCAAGAGGTTGGTGAAGTGCAGAGAAGCTGAGCAGTTCCTCCTGACTGGTCTAATAGGATTCACCTGGGGTGCTACATACAGGAGAAAGGGATTTCTTCAGGCCATACCTGGCCATTTATGTCCAGTTGTGAAGCTGTACAAGCCTGAAATTGTTATCTGGAGAAAAAGGAATATCTGTGTTAGGAATGGAGGAGGCATACAGCACACTTGCTAAAAACAACCAATAACAGCCACAAAGTGCTAGACTGTGTGAGAAGCTGGTATCAAGACAAAACAGAAGGCAAGTGGATAACAGCTCATCTTTTAACACTCTTAACATTCTTTTATAACCATTACTTTATTTTGTGACATTAAATGGTCAAAGAGATCTTATTTTATCATTTACTTAGTGCCACCATCTCATCAAAAAGCCTTTTTTTTTTTTTTTTTTTTTTTTCACCAGAGGAAAGGATTTCCTTCTCTCTTTACAGAAGTTTAAGCAAAACTAGACGAAAAGAAAAATATTTGTTCTCACTTGTCATCACTCAAGACTTGCAAAAGCCTGAATATTTGCTGCACTCCTCACCCTCACAAATGTATAAACAGAAAGTTTTTTTGTGTTGAAAGCAAATAGACTGGAAAGAGTAGGGAAGAAAAGATTGCTTTTGGCTTTGTGGTTAAAGTGGTCACCCCTTCCCAGAAATTTGTTCCTTTAAAATATGTGGAAAGGATAAGGCTATAGAGAGAGGTCAGGGACAGCTGAACAGCAAAAGGGTGAGACAAATATCCAGAAATCCCATTTTGTCACAATATGCAGTTTCACAGGCACATCCTGCCATGTACCTAGCTGTTCTAATGGAGAGAAAATAATACAGATTTTTTTTTTTTTAATTCAGTGTCTCTGCCATAAACTTGGTAGAATGAAAACAGGAAAAAAAGGAGGAAGAGTGCAGTTACATGAGCAGATGTTACCCTTAGAGCTTATCAACTAATGGCTGATGTCAACTCACAAAGTAGCTAAGTCTCCCACAGGTGTTTGGAACTCAGCTGCATCTGCCACAAAGTACTTGGGAAGAATATTCTGTGATTTTTGAATGCACAAGGACATATCCTTAGGGAAACAATGGCCTTAATGATGAAGCTTTGAGGGAGTGAGAAAAATTCATTAGTCATACAAGAATCCTGGTGATACACCCAGTCACTAAGGAATTTGAGATCGTTTTTGTTCCCAGTAAGAACACATAAGAATTTAAAAAACATGTAAGAAGAGCAAAGTGTTGCAAGAACTGGTTATGAAGGAGGGAGTAAACAAAGGGAATTAATATTTGGATTTTTAAAGTAAATTAAATCCTCCACTGAACTAGAAATCTGACACCTGAATGGTGTGACAAATCAATGTGTCTGCCTTTCAAAGGCAGTTCTCTCATCTTCTTTTGGTTAGTCCCAAAGAAGTTGCAAACCAGCCTGTGCAAGCTACAAGGCGTAGTGTGGCCACAAGACCTGCTTGTCATGTTATGTCTGCAGGATAACACAGTCACGATGCTGTGCCTTCTCCCATGTACACATTTTGTTCACCTCTTCATTCATCTCTTCGTTCAGGGAACTTGAATTGCTCCGCACATGTATTTGGGATTGATTCCTTATTGGAATATAAATTATGGCAGTACAGTATGAGGACATTCATTTTTAGTTCACCTTAAGCAGAGCTGGCCAAACCCAGGGAAATATGCTTTAGAGAAACATGCCATGATTTTGACATTTGGGTTGTTCCAGTTTGAAATTAAATCCAATTTATCAAAATTTCTAGATTAAATTCTCTAAGAAGAATAAAAAATTACACAGCAAATACCAACAACATGGTATTTTTGCAGTGGAATATGCCCCCTTCAGACATAGGCATGCAAAGCCATTTACCAAATGTGGAGACAGTGGTGCTGCAGACCTGGTGCAGTCTCAGAAGGTGGTCTTCCATGGATCCAGAAGTTCATCTCAGCTTGAACTGGTGCTCTGAAGGATTTTGGGATTCCCAGGTTGCTGCCTTCAGGACAGAAAAATCTGGAACTGCTGGTGGTGCCGTTCTGCCCTAGGGTACCATGTGCTGCAGGGGGCTGGGCTAGCGTGCTGCTGCTGGCTCACAAGGCAGCTTCCTGATAGAAACTTGAAATCTATTGATTCAGCTAAAGTCTTAATGGAAAACATCTCCACAACGTGTTATGAGTTTTATGAAACAGGATTTTGTAGTTAAATTTTGTCCTGTGTGCTTACACAGAGAGAGCCCCTTCACTCTGAACAGAGATAGCGAATGGGTGTGTTGATTCTCCCTTCAGAGCTGAGCCAAAATTTGCATCTCTTAGTAGTTCCCTACTGTTGTGGCATTCAGTTAGTTTCCTCAACCCATGCTGATTCCATCTGCTCTGTCTAAAAGCTATCTGGGTCTGAAACACACCTCTCCATTGCACATGGCGTCCTCTCCCTGAGCCTGAGTGTCAATAGGCAGCCCTGAGCACTGGCTCTTCTGGCCTTTTGAAGGCAGGGTGGGTGCATAGCAGAGAGAAGGCTCTTGCACACTTCCTAAGACAAATAAAACAAAAATAAAAGGAAGGGAATTGAGGTAAAATTGTTGCAGGGCCAAGCAGTTCCATGAGTTTTTTGGTGTTTTTTTGTTTGTTTGTTTTGTTTTTGGCAATGACTCAAACTAAATTCTGCAGTCAGGAGGCTGCAGAAGAAGAGTGAAAAGAGCTCAGCAATGCTCTTTGCCCTGTTGGGATAATTTGTCAAACTACTGGTGGCTTGGTAGGACAGAATTAGATTAATGTAGTGTACTTTTGAAAATAATTTCATTGCTCTTTCTAGAATGTATATGTCTAGACATTTATGGAACATACAGTTATGTCTTGGCAAGTATGTTTTAGTAAGTGCTGCTGTGTTAATTCAGGAATGGGCAGACTTTTCCTGAAGTGATCTTTTACTCTGGCTTAGTAAGAAAATGTAACTTAGGAGGGTGTATTTGTGTATGTGCTGTAATTTTTGAATCCATACATAGTTTAAGTCAAAGCTTATGTAAGGTAGCCTTAAGTTCAGGATTTTTTTCTTTAGGATGGGGAGGTCTGCAGGGATAAAGATCCTTTCAGGATCCACAATCAAGAACAGAGCAGTGCCAATCCAAACCTCAGCTGGGGAAAGAGACGAAGGGAAGGAGGAAGAAAGAGTGAGGGAAAAGGTGATTTTCGGCATCCTGATTTGCACAAGGCTACAAATGGAACCTGTGCTTCATTAGTGTTGTGAGCCGATGCCAGGGGGGCTACCGGCTGTCAGGTGCTTCTGCGACTTCCCCCCCACCCAGTGTGGAGACGTTCGTGAATGCAACCGAGGGCTCACACGTGGCGTTCGCCTTTCACGGAGGAACAGCCGCTGCGGGACCGTATCTTAAGAGTATTTTAGAATACCCCTCCTCACCACGCTCACAAATTGTTACGGAGACCAATGTTTAGTTTACGAATCAACCAGTTTATTAAGGGTTAATACAAACCGAGGGACCAAGGTTCAGGAGAGGTAGACTAGGTATGTATCAGGAAAATAATTCAAGGGTACTATGGTCTTAATAAATGTACACTCCGAGGGAGAGGTGTGGAATCGACGGAGTAAAAGGGTAGGGGTTGAGCCCGGCAGGAAAGTTAGAGGGGGTGTGTGGGTGTGTTTACCCTCCCGTAGCTTGTGGTTCCTGGGATGCAGCTGGCAGGGCTCGGCAGCAGGTCCATAGGGGACCAGCTTCCCGGTGCCAGGGGCGACCCCCAGCACCAGGCAGGCAGGGGGACGCGGCTCCAATCCCGGGGCAGAGCGACAGACGGACCGGGCAGGCAGGTGCGGGCTCCGGTCCGGTGTGGCTCCGGTGTCAGGCTCGGGCAGTTCCAGCCGGGCAGGCTCCGGCGAGCAGCAATCCCTCGGGAGCGGGCTGGCTCCCCGCGGAGCGGGTCCAGGTGCCCCCTTCGGCTCCTCCGGGCAGCGGTCGCGGGGCAGCCCCCCTGCCCTCTCGGCTTCTCCGGGCAGCGGTGCCGGCGTTCCAGGCGGCTTCTGGTGCTGCTGCAGGGTCTCCTCCCAGACAGGCAGAGAGCCCCACGCCTGCAGAACTTGCCCTCTTTTATAGAGCAGAAATCACTGCTCCAGTAAAGTACCACTGTTAAAATTAGCCAATTAGCACTGGCCAGGTGCATACTCTGTCAGAGGCAGGCTTTAAACTATTGTCCATTTTTTCTGCCAGTTATCATAATCCTTATGTTCTTGTTGTGGACTTACCTGGTAGAGCAGGGGGCCTGTTCCAGTCCATCCTTGGCTAAATCATCACTCTTGCTTTGCCGGCTTGAAAGGCATTTTGTTTAGTCTAATGTGGGGGGAGAGAAGATGGACTGTTCCCCATAATTAGACATTAATGAATCCAACCAAACCTTGGTCATGTTTAAATGGCTTTCAATTTTGGAGAAAGACATGAAGGCAAAGTTGAGATTGCTATAAATATATTTGATGTTACTTTAGGTAATGGATGAAGTGAAGTGGCTGTAATGAGTCTTTCTGGTCACACTTTAAATATAGTATGATCCACAGAATGACGATCCTCTTAACCTGCATCTACATTTATGTTGTTACAAAATGTAAACATTATTATCCTACATGTATGGGAAATTGCATTGAGGGCAATCAAAGCTGGAATATTATCTACTCCATTTACCAACATTGTCAGTGTTGATGTATGTCAGTTATGCATAATATGCGATGCCTTACAAAGAGTAAAGACCACGCAGCAAGTGTTACTCAGTCCATTAGATACTTGAGTAATGAGATTTCAAAAGCTTTTCAAAAGTCTCCTATCCACTCTTTGTCTGCTAGAGACAGCACATTTCTTTTAATTCACAAAATGATTTAATGCACTGGGGCTTTCAAAGAGACAGACTAGACATCAGTAATGCCAGAGAGAACTGCAAACTGCAGATAGCAGGAACCATTGAAAGCATTTATGTTACACAACTTGCCAGGCATTTTTTTTTTCTCATTAGTGAAATATACCATGACAAATAATTTTGTACATTGACAATTTTAAGCAGCCACATGTAGAGAAGCATTCACATTTTTCGAAAGGCAAAAAGAACAAGAGTATATTGTTATGATTCTATGAAACTTGCCAGTGGCATAAGCACCAGATCATGAGGATAATGTGGTACCTCTCCATCCGTTGCTGGTAGATCACCAAAACATGCAGAAGACACTTAACTCTCTTTGCTTTGACAAATGAGCTCTGGGACCTTTCTGCAGTGTCTTAGGAGATTCAGGCACACAGCCTTGCTCTGCCTGTCCCTCCACAGCTGTCAGATAACTGAAAGCAAAATACTGCTGAGTGATACCTTCCCAGTGAGCCCAAATGGGAGCTCCAAGATCCCATGTGTTAAATTAGTGGTGTGTTGATGCATCAGTGGTTCTCGTGCTCAGAGGTGTTGTGAAGAAGTGAGAGGGCTGTGAGATGTGAAGGTCTCATTAGTCCATCATTGTTCCCAAGATAAACTGCAGTCACCTGGAGCCCTACATTATGCTCTGGATTTGGATATAGTGCTGTGGTTATTTCAAGGGGAATTGGTATATGACTTCAGAGTGGAACAGGGTCATAGGTGCACACTAAGTTACACTTCAGTCCATTTCTCTCAGGGTGATCATTCTGATGTTTCCTGTCAACAAAGCTCTAGGGTCTGTTTATCTTGGCTTATTGATCGCAATGAGATTTAAAAATGCACTTCAGTATTTTACTGGCTAAGAATTAATCTGTGCATTATTAGAACCAGAACAATGTGTTAAATCAGTCCTTGAATATTAATTCAGTGCAAATTTGGCAAATGTACTACTGCATTACAGTGAAGACCTGAGAGAGAGATGCCTTCCTCAGAACTTGGTCTGTGTACAACAGGTAACAGCCCCGACTGAAGTCCAGGGGGCAGGGACACTTCTGCAGGGGCTTCTTCTGGAGCCATGCCTTGGGTCTGCCATGCCTTACATGAGTATCCTAATTGGTGACCTGCAAGGGAAGATGATTAGCAAAGCCTGCAAATTAATTGGAGCCATTTGGGTTGTTTGTGTCTAGAGAGACTAGTAAGCAGCAATATAAGTAGTTTATGATGCAATAGACAGGGAAAACAGTGGAAATAAGGAAATCTGGTTTTCTGTATGTCTGTGTCTGATTTCCAGCCTTGACCTCACTGCAATAATCACAGCCTCCCTGGCATGTCTTTTATGAGAGCCCTGTCATTCCTGCAGTTCCTTCTCCACTTAAGCTTCTTCTCAGGATCTCCAGGTCCTTCCAGACCCACACCTACCAGTTTGAAAGGGCATGTGTGCCATCAACTGGCACTTTAAGATGATGGGTAAATGTTAAGCTTTTGGCTGTGGCCATTAACTTAGAAGGCAATGGAGTTTCACAGAACTTATAGGAATTTAGGGCAGGATTCAGATGCCTAGACATTTATGTCATTGCCTAAAGCTGGCATGTTGCCCTGGAGACTTCCATTTGGGGCTGGAGCTCAGATACAAAATATATATAAGACCTACACCTCCCTGAAACAGCAGATGGAGAATGCATGTGGACATCTGAAATAGTTCTAGTTACTTGTCTGAGCAATTGAATTTTCTCCTATTAAGAGTCTAAGTGTTAGATTTGATGGAAGTCAGCCAAGTATTACTGGGATGCACAAATAGGTAGGCATCCAAATGCTACAGAATAGGCTTAATTTCCTCAGTAAATGTAGCTAAAAATAATACTGAAAGGGAAAATTTTAGCTACCCCAATGCATCATTGCTTGGCAATTAGTGAAGAAAAGTATCTGGCTGCACAAGTCACTCTGAGCTGCTTAAAAAATGTAGTCGATTTGCCATGACATACTTGAAAAGGGTCCCTCTGTTATTCTAAATTTTTTCCACACTCCAAGTGAACTGCTTTTGTCCCTCAAATTTCCAAAAAAATACAGGTTTGTCAGTAGTGTATTCAAAAGGGATCTGTCTCCAAAAGGGATGTGCCTCCAGACAACTAGATGGGGACATTAATGTTCAAGGTGAAACTGAGCCAAGATAACAATTTTTAGTCTTAAGTTTAATAGGACAAGGTGATCCAAAGTAGGGTCTCTTTGCTTCTAGATTCATGAGTCAGTCTTCCCATAAGCACATATGTATAATTTTATAATTTAGTGTGCAATAACTGTTACTTTGAACTGTCCCCAAAAGCTTGCTCAGTTAGAATGATCTAACTTCATCTAGGTCCGTGGAGAAGTTTTAGCCTCTGCCTGTTTCAGCTTCTCTTTTTCTCTCTGTCTTAGCCTCCAGCCCAGGTGGAGACACCCCTGTTCCAGCACCTTGAGCTAAACTGAAGACATGGCAGCTGGTTCCTTTTGCTTACTGAGTATATGCCAATGGCTGAGCTGGATCCGTATCTTCATCTGACAAAATTATGGAATTTTGTTAGTGCCTTGGACAGGATTCTTAAAATGCAGAAGTTATTGCTCTGGGGCTACATATAAATGGCTGGCCAGAACACAGAGATAAGATTTATTAGTATGCAGTGTACAAGCAGTAGCAATCAATACTTCAGTCTTGGCACAGTTTAACTCTGCAGAACAGTCTGAAGATAGAGTTCATGCCAAATAGCAGCATAGGATCTCGTACAGTACAGATGTATCTGGAATATTTTAATAAAAAGAAGGGTTATGGAAAACATTTGGCAGTTTCTGGAGCATGCAGCAAATATTACATGATATACCATCTGTAACAATATAGCTGAGCATGTACAATGTACTGAAAAGAGGCTTCATCCACGTCCTATAAGAAGTTCCACCTTCTGTAAAAATGTGCTGATTTTCTAGGTTTCTGAATAGGCCAGATTTATTTGGTTTGGAAATAAAATCACATCCATACTAAGCTCAACTTATTAAATATCCTTGAGATAAGATTCAAAACTTTCTAAACTTTTGGTAACAAGTTCTATAATCTTCAATTAAAAATATACTTCCTAGGACAGAAGAAAACTGAATTCTGGACTCTGTATCCCAAAGGTTTTTGCTGTTGTCAACTGTGACAGCAGAAAAAAACAACGACCCGTTTGTATTCCAATTAACTGGTTTTCAGATGAGGCAACGTATCAAGGACTTGCCACTATCATAATGAAATCACCCCTTGAGGTCAGCCATTAAATTAATGCAGCACATGAAACATGCAAGTTAGAGCTGAAATTTAGCTTGTCCCTTAGTGTAGCACTTAGAAGTGCTGCTCTATTAAAGAGTCACTGTACTGCTCCCCAAGAAGCTCTTTGGGTCCCTTAATGGTATATACATTTGTGAAGAGAACCACATCTGGGAGAAAAAAGTGCTTTTCCCTGAGCATTTAGGGATGGAAGACTCTGCTGATCATCACTTCCTTCATTCAAACTTGAAATACTGTTGGTTTCCTTCCTTGCTTCAAGGTTGTGAGCAATAGTAGAGTAAGTAACATTACAAAATCCCAAATAAATGTGCAACTAGAAACTTGAGTAGAGGAAATATCTTATTTATCAAATTCTGTTACACCCAGTCAGACTTGTCTAAATAAAGGCAATCCTTTCCACACCAGACCTTTGCTGAATGCCAGCAACTGAATCCCTGTGAAACTGTAGTAGTATCTATGTGTTCCCTTCTCCTTTGGCATACTGCAGGCCTAAATGTGTTGCTCTCACCCTTACATCACTGCATACACATGAACAGGAAGGCTACAGGATCTCTAGTCCTTTCCAGGCCCACCATGACAGTCATCAAAGCATTGTCAAAATATTGATGCCTGGAGAGAAGCGAGACAGGTGACACACCTACTGTGGAAAGGCACTGAAAAGTAGCAGATCACTGCCAAAATGATGCACTCTATGGTGTGTTCTGGATGCACTAAAATCTTAGAAGTAGGCTTCTATTTCTGTGGTATGATATGAAAGTGATTATGGCACAAGGGTGGTATATTGAATCTTTCACTGCCTGTTCTCATTCATTGCAAAATTGTTGTGTCAAAAGGACGTTTGGGCAGTATCTGCTCAGTAGGAAGCAGAGAGGTGCTGCTGCTGTAATCAGCGTGCTGCTCTTTTAAGTAAAATTGTACCTTGGTATGCCATGGGTCTTTTTCTTGATCTTGTGTTCTTTGCAGTTTTTAATGTCAAATCATCTCCAATGTCCAGGCAGTTTGGGGTTCCTACATGTGTGAGGACTGCCAGGAATATATCATGGCTTTATAGCTGTATAAAAACCATTGAAGGGCATATAACAAGAAGCTGGGAATTCACACTCCAAATCACTCATTAATGCAGACGACTGAATTTTTAGTAAATATTAATATATGATATAAATATATTGCAAGTCAACAGTACAGATGAGTGGCTTCTTCATGAAAACCTAGAAAATTGCTAATTTTTGACCAGCAGCCAGTAATTTCATTTGTTAAATTTCAGTGGGCAGAGTTGGCTTTGCTTTCCAGAGTGTTTTCAGAAATATTTTCTCTTTGAGGCCCTGTGATAAATGCAGTGAATTTTACATGTGTTTTAACTTTCAACGTTTAGATGAGATATTATTGACAGTAATGTTCTGAAATACTTTGCTGTGGTAGTGGTATCTTATCTAATGGTGAGAGAAAATTTCACTACTCTTACTGGAGAAATAGCCACATTATTTGGACATGTTGCATTTCCCCATGTTATCTTGTGAAAAGCCATTACTACAGACAGTTTTAAAACAAAATGTCTGTGATGATGTGTAATCTAAGAGCCCCTCTGGAACTTGAGTAACACTAAGACATGCTGGTTTTGATTTCAAAAGAAAGAAGTGTTGCAGTTTGTAGAAATGGAGTGCAAAATGCAATAGGTGGAAAAAGGAAAAGACAGTAGTAAGAATGTACATTTATATATATGCATATAGACATACAAACACACATACATACATGTGCATTCTGTATTTCCAAGCATTTATCAGCAAGAAATTGATAGCACTCTCTCATTTTCATATAAACAACCTTCCAAGCCTTAGCAGTCTCTTAGTTCTTACCCTGGTATGCATTAGTTGAGGGCTTTTCTGGTGGAAGTACAAGAACTGGCTCTACACAGTAGTTGTGGAAGAACTTGGCCAAGTATTAGTGGGAAAGGCACGGAAATTTTTCCCTTTAGTGATCAGTGATAAGACTGGTGCAAGTGTTAAGGTGAAGGAAGCAGGAAGGATGATTCAGTAAATGTAAAGGAATATCTCTCAAGCAGGGCAGAAGTGGGGTGAGTAGGAATTCTGAGGAAGAGAGACTTGAATTTGATGGAAAAGAACGAGAGAGAGCTGAAATGGCAGAACCCAGGGACATGACATTCAAAGGTGGAATGAATTGAAGGAAGAGGATGAAATATTCAAGAAGTGAGCTGAAACTGCCAGCTGGGACCTTCCTACCTGAGCAAACATAGAAAGAAGGTTGGGCTCTTCTAGAGGTAGAAGTTATTACGGAGGAAGAAGACAGCTTAGTATACTGACTATGTGGTACAAGAGCTGAGCCAGACTTAAAGAATGCCAGTTCACAATCTCAGTGGCTTTGGGTAACAAGGGCAATCAGGAGTATCACACTGGTAAAAAACCAATGTTAACTGAATGCCACAAAATCTGCTTTGAAAAAGGCCTGTATTGGAAGCTGTGTTCCTTCAGACCTTGAAAAACACCCTTGAGAGAAATGTCAGCCAAACACTTCAAGTAACATAAATGAAAGCAAGGCTGGGAATGCCAGTTTATGTCCTGAGTATGAAGCAGGCTTTTATAATCCTGTTGTCTCTATGCTTTTGTTCATTATTCTCCTGCATTATTTTTTTCTGAAATGTCACCATAAACACAACCATAACAGCTCTTCTGGCTGCCGAAGTCTGTTTGGCATGCTTGACTCTGGAGTATCTATAGTTACTCAGAGGGAGCTACTTAGCAGTTGAATCTTTCTGAGAGAAGAAAACTGCGTGAGAAGTATATTAATGGTATGGAAACATGAAGACAGTATTTCTGTGTAACAGGAGCTGAACTGTCTTCCCCTGCTCTGTGTACTGTAGGTCTTCAGACAGACACTTTTGCTGTTCTGGGCTCACTAGCAATTAAATAACAGTAAATTAAACTGTGCCAGAGAACACTTACTGGCAATGACGTTTGTTCTTTTATGTTTTTACACATGGAAAGCAGTCCCCATCATGGCTGTGGTTCAGGTCAGCTAACATTTCCTCCTCAGATTATCAGGTACCTTTGGCAAGAACATTCCCAACAGGACTATCCTGCTTTGAGGGCTTTCACTTTTCACCTGTGAAGGTGCAGCCATTCTAATTGCATTGCCAGGGAATGGTCCCAGGAACATGTCACTATTACTGCAGATGCAGCCTGCCTGGAGTAATCTAATCAGTTCTAGTACTCATTTATTTTGGTGCACTGGCACTCCTTTTAAGTTAAGAGCAGCTTAAATGTATGGATGATATTACCAGTGATAATTCTAGGCCATTTGTTCATCCAAGCAGGTGTTTGATTCATTAAGCCCTCAGTGCACGTATTCACTATAATGCACACAGATGGACTTGGTAGGTACCCAGCAATTAGGCTAACACAAAATTAAATGAAGATGCACTTGACTGTTGTGTGCATCCAGAGACAAGAGATAGTCCAAAGTAGGTCTTTAGTATCCTATTTTTAATTTTTTATTTCCATAAGGTGCCTAGAAGTATGTTATTTAGGAGACATGGTACCTTTTCTTAGGCAAAGCAAAATCCAGCAGTTTAATAATAAAGCTGAGTATAAAAATGCTCTGCATGTGTCAACTTACTAAGCCCTACTAAGCTGCTGTGAGGAAGGGTGGTATTTCTGAGAAGGATTTCTAGATGGAGGCATCAAAGCTGATAAGTCTGAAAGGATTTAAAGTAGGAGTAAAGTTAGAGCCATTAGTCCTGGTGCTGAACCCACCAGAAAACTAACCTCCTTTCACTTGGCAGTCCCAGCCCAGAACTTCTTCCCCGGATACCTGGGTTTGTAGGCTAGAGGGTGATAATTTTTATGCAAAGAGTTCTAATAAAGGTGGCTTGAGATAGTGTGAGTGCAGGAGCAGGTGTATCTTTCTGGGTCACAGCTTCATTGCAGAATTTTGCTTGTGTTGTTAGTTTTTTTTTTTCTTCTCCCTATCACATGTATGATCCATTTTTAGGAGCTGGTAAATGAAACAGCATGTTCTCTAGTATCCATCACTCCTGATGCAATAAAGCTTATTACTGATTATTAAGACTATACATCACATTGCAAGCTGTACAGTTTTGAAATAGTGTGTGCTCATATAAATCTTAGTGAAGTAATCTCTGAAAACATTAAACAAAAGCTATACAACTTGAATGTTTATCTTGAAAGTAGCTTTTATTTGAGAGTCTTCACAGGTTTTTGTCCTGTTATAAATTTTGATCTTTGATCTTGCCAAAAAAGACTTATAATCTCTTATTTCATGTCCAATGGGATGAGATCCTCAACAGTATGCAGTTAATATTAAGGAAGGTTTGACACAGAGATAGATGGAGAAGCATTTTTTTAAAGCTACATAGGACTTTTCCTATGGATTTTTTTTTATATTGGGCAATCCTGATAGCACTGGGAAGAGGTAATTCTCTCCAGAGCACCTGCACGTTATGCAGCTGCTTCACTGATTTCAGGGTGCTGCTTACTCATCCAAAGGCCATGTGCACTCAGAGAGAGACTGAGGACTATGGATATTTCATCCAGGGTATGTGCCAATTGTTGCAAGCAATAATGGCAGGCAAATTTCTATTGCTAACCAAGTCCATTGATGTTTTCTACCCTGGCAATGAACAGAAAGTCACCAGTTGCAGATGTGTCCATCCACTAATCCTCAGATGGAGAAGGAGAGTATTTGAAACAGAAATACCAGAGGTTAAAAAAGGAAGAAGAAAAATTTAAAGGGTTGTAAACATATCCAAGTCTGTCTGGGATAAACCTGTTCCTTGGAAGCACCTGGACCTTTGTGCTGCAGGCAGGGAAATGGAAGTGGGCCAGTGAAAATGGAGTGTGTCCTCTGTGATTAAGATGACCAAACATTTTCCTCTTGTGCTTCTGTCCTGGCAGGCTACTGGAGGCCCATCTGGGAGCCCTGAAGTTGCCTTCCAGAGCTTCTGATACTTGTTCAGGAAAGGTTCTGACATACTGAAAGATCTTCCATTTTTTAGGCTTTGGGCATCTTACGGGCACTGAGAAGGGAGAAAAGTTTTGCAATCATTTGTGCCTAGGCATGTGTGCGTGTTCTCTTGGAACTGCATGGTTATGGAGATTATGTATGCATCTTAAAAAGGTGGAACCTGAACTTCTTTCTTACAAAACCAGCAGACACTCATGTGAGAACTAATTTTATGGCAAGTGTTTTCCTTTTTAGTTCCCTCTGCAAAGTGGGAATTTCTCTGACACTTAGAGATTCACAACATTTTCAGTCCTAAACCTCATTCTTTTTAAGGTTTTTGATATGTTCTTTAGATATACTGTGTTTTGTTGATTTACAAGTGAAAAACACAGTGGGATTTACCATGGCATTGACTTCCATAAAGTACAACATGGCTTAAAGTCATAGGTAAGATTTTAAGGATTAAATGTCATAATTTACAGGCTTTTTATTACTTTTTAATTACTTTTTTTTTTTTTTCAGGTTTGGTGCTTTCCTTTAGGATCATAGGCTGTAGAAGAGGAAGGACCCTTCTGTTTATTAACCCCACTTTAATGTGCAATGGTGTCACATAATGCCACAGCCAAAATTTAATCAAATAGTGTCTTGATGTTGCTTCTCATGCAAATAGCATTGAATGCAGTTGGAACACACAGGAATATGGGACAGATCTAAGCCTTAATTTTCTATGAGTGTTTAACATAACAAAAGCTAACTGGTTGAGTAAACTGATGGAGAACCATGTGTTTAGTAAGAGGAGGGAGACAAAGAGCAAAGTCTTCCAGCATGCATCATGGTTCTGTACCGTTCAGCTCCAGTTTGTTGAAAACAGATACCTCCTACTTTACTAAGTCTAAAACTGCTTTTTAAAGGGACTGCTTGTAATAAATGCTTGTATTATATTAAGAATGAGTCTTCCTCTGGAAGAGGCATAAGGGAATATAAACTTTCACAGTGAAAGTTTATATTCCTCAGGGGAATGGGGCAAACTTTTTCTGACAGACATTACACTGAAAAGCGTGAAATAGGAGTTTCTGATGCAGATAGATAAGTCTTTGAAGAAATCCCTGAATGTACACAGCAAGGAAATTGAACTCTGGGGAGCTTAGATAGGGGCATTTTTTAGTTAGATCACATTACTTTCACATGTTATTTTTCTTTCAATAATACACATTAAGGTATAGGAACCCATTCCAGCTGAATGATACCAATAAAGTAAAAAAAAGCAGAGACATTTTAAAGTTCCTTATCTGTTCATATTAGCAAAATTAAGTATTTGCTGAGCTTGTATTGTTAAATATTAACTATTATATGATTTAATGAGTCATTATTGTATGTAATGACATTGAACTTGAGAGGTTTTTCGGCCCACTGGCTTAGCTGTGTACTTGTGTGCCACTTGAAACTTCAAACCAGATTCTCCTTTGTAATAAGGTCACTGACTTTTGCTAGGTTTTTGTGCTAGGGCATTTTGGGAGTAGCACAAATATCTCTGGAGGACACTGCACTGTGCCATTTCTGAACAAGGTTGGTGCTTATTAGCCTGGCCAAAGGGTTTTGCTTCCAGCTCTAAGCTTAACTTCACTGCAATAGCTGAGACAGATCTGCATTGCACTGCCTTGTGCTACGTAAACACAAGTCAACCATATTTGCACTGAGCTAAAACAATGTTTTAAAATTCCTTTCCATGCTAAGACGTATGTAGGCTTATTTACTTCAGTCTAAGATGTCTTCTATCACTTTAGGATATGTCTCTTGCTGGGGCAAGCTAAGGCAATATAAAATTATTTAAAGCTACACACACACACACACACACACACACACACGTATGCATTAAGCTTTGTGGCCACTTGCCTAAAGTGTTTTTTAAACCAATTTAGTTAAATGGGTACAATCTTTGTGTTTTGACAGGCAGAGAGATCCTGGTGCTTTGAAGTCAGCTGGACCTTTGCCAGCATAGTCAGGATTATTTGTAAAATCTTTAAACTGTGCCAGTGCTGGGAATTGTCATATAGAGAAAAGAAGTTACAGTCTCAAGAGCTTATCTGTAAACTGAAAGAAGGATCTGAATGAACATTATCAATGAGCAACTTGTGTCTTTACAGTAATTAAAATCTGTAATAATTTGGTGGACTCATTTCAAAATTCACTAAGTCAGTGAACTCCTCCAAGCATTGCTTTCTTATGAGTGTCTGATAAAACCAATCCAAATTCCTAGAACAGAGAAAAAAATAAATCTAAATCCCCAACCTCAAGAAAATAAAACTAATCAAACTTTATGGAAAAAACCCAACAAAACAAAATAAGCCATCTGCCAGTAAATCACTGATCTGGATGTAGATAAACCACAGAGCAAGAATAAAATATTCATAGCAATTAGTGGTATAGACAGAATAGAAACCTCCTCTTTGCACTCGCCGTTGTTATGGTGATTCTTCCTCCAAACACTCTCTCCTCCCCCCAGATGACATTGGCTTTCTCTGTAGCTTTCCATCTGGCTCTTGCTTTCTTGTTTATCCCAATGAAATTAGCTTGACTGCTCATTTGTCACCTTGGAGGTGTAGTCACTGTGAACATGTGCGGTGCGAGAGAGCAGGACAAGCAGATGGTACTTGAGAACAGATAAACAGACAGATGCATTAAAGAGACAGCAAAATTGTTGGTATGAAATAGCATCTGGAAGATGATGAATTGGGTTTGTTTGGTGAGGCATGGCCAACTCCTGCATGCTAAGAAGTGTCTCTCCCTCCTCCTTGTTTTCTTTTAGGCTGCTGGCACAACACGGGGGGCTCTCCAGATTGCCGAGGTTCATAGATAACAAAAATCAGGGGTACCATGTTTCATCAGTACAGTGAGGTTTCATGTAAATTGCTGGAAAATGTGACACATTTTCCTGGCTTCTTCTCCTTAACGAGACGAAAAACACAGCTCCACAAATCTGCACAGATCACTTCTGTAATTAATGTCTGCTTTTTGTCCTAGAAGTAGCTCAACTCACTTTGCCATTTATGATTTCTATGGTATCTTCTTTACCTGTAATAAGTATGTGCATAGGAAAAATTATAATTTAATTATAGATTCATGTAACTGCCTTAAATGCAGAGTTAGTCTAGATTTATGCCAGCGATCAAAATCTCTTGTCCAGAAACAATGAGAGTTATCCTAGAAAAACTGTGAGGAATTAAAAACACAAGCAGAGGGACAGCATAGATGCAGACAGAGCAAGAGAAATAAGAATCATCATCTATAAATATGTGACCTAGTTGGCCCTATCCACTAGACCAAAAACAATCTTTCGGCCAAATGAGATTTTTTAAGATGATGAATATGGCATGTTTATGTGTAAGGCACAGGAAAAGTACCTATTGAAAAGGATAAAAAGATATTGAGACAAAAGCAGGGTAATATTTACTTTCAGAAATCAGAACTATGTTTGTATTAGTTGCTGAGGTCAAATTTCTGTTTATGAAACATGAGTGGAGTGGGGTTGGATACTAAGGTCCAACACCTAACAAACTTTACTCCATGGAGATTTTTACAGCAGGATTGTCAAGTTGCAGCTGTCTAGACTTATACACAAACTGTCACACACACATACACATAACCTGGATTAATGAAAAGACAATTGTTTAAAAAGGCTGATGGTGGCAAAGGAGCCCACTTCCACTCCCTGTGCACTGCCAAGAGGAAGGGGTGGGATGGAGCTAGGTGGAAGAGCAGGTGGAGGGTCAGCACACATTTCAGAGCAGTGTTTCATGTGCTCAGAACAGAAGTGGAATTGCAAAGGGAATATTCTCATTTAATCTTAATTTGTCATCTCAGGGATAAGTATATGCTGCTTCTCTGACCTCAACATGACACACAAAGTGCAGACTAAAGATTGTTGAAGTGCAGCTTTTATCCCTTTGACTGATTAGTTTCTTGTCTTTGTTTCAGATTTCAGGGAACTAAAGTGGATTTGTCTACATTTGAGCCAGACTGGTTCCTGTTTCCCTGGCATGAAATAGATTCCTTGTCCATTTTTTACTGGAAAGAAAAGATTTTGCTGCATGAGAAATGCTTGTTTTCTTGTTGCAAAATGTATCTCTGATATAATAACTGATGTATGCAGCAATTAGATATACTCGATTTGAGGCTATTCTGTTGGTTCAGAGACAGCACCTTGGCACCCTGGACACCTTGAGTGCCAGATGGATTATTTTTGGCCTCACATCAGTGTTGCATAGTGTGTCATTCCACCAAGTCTCGTTCACATTGTCAGGTACAAGCATATTCAAAACACTGACATATCTCAGTCACTCACACCATAAGATGTGGCATTACTCTCTGTGTTACAGCAGGAACTACAGATGAAAGGTAGAATCGAGCCTCCCATCATGCCCACTCAGAAGCTGAGTTACGTACTGTCCTTGTTACCCTCACTCTGTGCTTGGAAAATGAAGCAGAGCAACTCCTGTCTCCCTGAGATGCTGGTTTAGATCAGACCTGGTGTTCTCACAATGCTCCTGACACAATCCGTGCTGAGGGGAGGAACTGAAGAGAACCCTTCCATTTCTCTTTATTTTGCAGAGAAATTTTGTGGCAAACATTTGTGAGCTAAGTTAAGAGTTGTTAAGAGCCTCGGTTTGCAGATGTATTAGGAGAATCCTACCTCTGAGTAACCATGTTTATGTTATGTATGTTTAAAATTCGTATACCAGAAATGAACTGTTTGGTGAAAGTGTTGTAACTGAATGATGGGAGGCCAGTATGCTTCAGATGTCTGGTACACAAATGAAAAAAGGAAACTAAGGAAGTTAAATCCAAAGTTTGTTTTAAAATGCAAATGTAGTCAAGTTATCTTGAAATTCCAGTTTGTTTCTTTCTAGAAAGGGAGTGGCATATAGAGATGTTTTTCATACACAGCACACACTTATTTCCTTTGTAAAACAGAGATTTAAAAAGTTAAAAAAATAATGTTGCATTAAAGGGATTTGCATATATCACAGTTGCCTAAGTAGGTTTACTGGTTTGCAAATAGCAAATAAGATCACCTAGCACTCAGGCAATGAGAAGCACTGGACACTGGCACCACAGTAGAATCATTATGTTGATGCATTTCATTTTATAAATGAAATGATGGGCTTTTAGTTTTAGGGCCTTTTTTTTCCCCAAGGAATTACAAGGACAGATTAAATGGGGTGGAAAGAAGCAAGGAAATGTTCAGGAAGAATACTCCTTCAATCACAGTTTGCTGCAGGGTTTAAAATTATATCCAGGATTTCCAATATTCTGTCAGACCTTCTAGGAGAAATGGACTTCATCTTCTAGAATGAATATCTATATTCATATAGAAATATCTAATTAATACAAATACTCTTATCTTTGTAATGTGCACAAAAGCTATTTCAGTATGAATTTAGAATTTTAATCCCCAATAAAGCAACAATTTTTATTTCTTGAATTGGTGGGATATTAACTGAAGTTAACTTTTAGGTAGGGCACATGTTGGAAGTGTTAAATACTTTGTACAAAGACGTAAAGCTTAGTTAAGCAAATGCAGGTGAGATGCTTCCTCTTACCCTACTGAGAATCCTCAAGGGCAGTATCACATCCTTACATGGTCTGATGCCCCCATCTCTTCATACCAAACAGAACAAGAAGTACTTTCAGTGAAATTCAGATTAATCTTAATATATTTTACCCTAGGTAGTACAAAATAGAGAACCAACATAGTTGTAAGAATGAGAAATGAAGCCATTCTTTAGCCATCACATTTTTCAGGGAAATTGTATATTCCCAGTTGTCTATCTTGAGGAGAATCAGCATTCAAATAGTTTAGATTAATAAATCTAATTATTCAGTTTTCAAATCAACAACTGTCATTGCAACAGGAAGAATTCCAGAAAACTCGTGGCTTGTTCTTCTGCTGCCATATATCATGCTTGATCCCATGCGTGGACATAAAATAAATTTATAGAGTTGATTGTGCACATGCAAATGCTGTAGGGGCAGAGAAATGTCTTTCAGTCAAGACTTATTCAGTTTTTTTGTGTTCAC
This sequence comes from Apus apus, assembly GCF_020740795.1. Lineage (NCBI taxonomy): Eukaryota > Metazoa > Chordata > Aves > Apodiformes > Apodidae > Apus > Apus apus. The sequence goes on from NC_067283.1 coordinate 103,850,626, forward strand.
TGTCTCACATAAGGGGAATGATTTGTTTCTATGCCTTAAGCTTGGCTGAGTAAATGATGAAACCTGTGATGGGAGGCCATGCCCTGTTAGTATTTTACTCCCCCTCAAGTTCAACAGATCAGTCCATACTCCTAACTGCTGCAAAACTCAATGGCATCTGAAAGAAACAGATTTGATTTAAAATCCCAGTGTTCTTCAGGTGCAAGCTCAGTCTTGTACTACTACGTTACCTCTTAGTAAATTGCATGCCAAATTGAATTTGCTATGTGAGCGTGAAAACTAAGAGGATGTGTCATTAGGCCCTGTGGAGAGCAATGTACTGGGGATAGCAGAGGCATAGGAGCAGCCTAATATCAACTGTCAGGCCCAAGGGTCATAGTCATATCCTCTTATCATCTGCAATTTGCATGTCTTCCTAGCCATTTCATGTTCTGAAGAGAGAACTGGCAGCATCTGGCAATTGCTGCAGAGTACTTCAGAACACAGACTTTGTCCCATGGGATGAGATGATTTAGCTACAACCAGCCACTCTCTCTGCAGCACATACGTCAGCTCTCTAACAGCATCCCAGACCTCACGCACCAGGAGCTGGAAGTCTTCTGTAAGGCAGTGGTCTCCATGGGACCTGATGAAATTGTGAGCTCTTTACTGGCGTTGCTGAGCAGTGACTGCCTCGCATGAATCATCCCAGTGATTTCAGCTGTTGAGTTGCTGTTCACAGTTGTGAGCAAAGGCTTCCCAGCTTCACATTTTTTCCTAGTTGCTGCTTGTCTGCTGTGCGGTACATTGAATCTGCCAGGTGAGTTGGGTACAGTGGTGGACAGCGCTCCATGGAACAAACCACGGGGCACAAAATTAACAATACTGGGGCCTATCAGTATTTTTAGAGTATTTGATCAAGCACTTACAGCAGCACTTCCTTATAGCACTGCCAAGTCACTCAAAAGATGGGAATGCTAAACTAAATGAGAGATTATTTAGTCACAGTCTTTACATCTGAAGAAGATGATTTTAAGATGACTGCTTCTTTTAATGAGTAGGTGTGATGCTGGACCCTGAAAGTACAGCAAGAATTTGAACCCACAACAGCAAGCCCAAGAGAAGAGAAAAATCAAATTGGGAGAATGGAACAGAAGGCTTCATTTCTACTATGCTGAGGGCTTCTACACAGAAAATTAGAAGCTAGAACAAGACCAAGAACTGCCTTGTCTTAATATCTGTACATGGAATATCCTAACCTTTAGCCTTTTCACAGTTTCTGTTCTGTGAACCCACAGTTGATGAGCTACTGAGGCAGCATTTACCTTTTGGTCTTCTTTTCATCCAGTCAGCAGAGTAGGAGTGAACTCAGGGCCAACTGAGACAAGGGTTAATATTAAAGTAAGATTCAGCTAAGAGCAGGATGCAAGGAAGTAAAGAAATTTTCTTAGCTGCTTTCGCTAAATAAACTTGCTCACTGTCTAGCAGTTTAGAAGTTTGGTTTGAAGAGCAAAGTAGGTCAATTTGAGAGTGGTTTGGAAAAAAGAGTGTGTAACAATAGCATGAGAATATGATATGTGGGCCCTTCAGCGAGACAAAAGATTTTTAAAGCACTCAAAACAGACAAGTCTGAAAACTTGAAAACACTCCAGAAGTGTGCAGCTGCAGTCTGATAACTCAATATTAGCAAATAATTCATTATTTAATAAAATTAAGTCACTTTGGTTTTCTACTGAATAAATTTTCTGTTCCACTCTATTTACATTGAAGATTTCTTGGATTATCTGTATAATCTACCTACTTAATGCTTAAATGGGATCATTCACATAATTAACTCTCAAACTGAAAATATGTACTGTGTTTGTTCAGGTCTATTGCTTACATGTTATTGTGGCTTCATCTTCACTAGGTGAATCACTGACATCTGTACATTTTTATGTCAAGATTCTTGTACAAAACAATCAGAAAAGCCCCAAATTATGTCAATTTTCCCCTCACACTTTTTAACCTAAATGCACTAAATAAAAAGAAAATAAATCCTGACCTTGAAAAGTGTGTGTTTTAGAAGAGCCTGAGAAAAATGGGAAATTGAATTGGAACTATCCCAGATACTTTCTCCTGAAAATAAATCTTTACAGGACAGTATGTCTTCAAAGTAAGTTTGCTTGTCCTTCTGAAAGACTGTATGAATTAAATGACCACATTTCCCAACTGCCTTTGCCCAAGAGATCATAAGAGTGAAATAACTTCTGGGAATTGTAGGCAAAAGTACCCATTAGTTGGGTGTAGCTTGTTTCTAAATAGTTAATGGAGAAGCTTATGCTGTTCTGCAGACCAGTCCAGAGTGTGGTAAACACATCATTTGAAATGAAAGGAGAAGAAATAGCACAACTTACCTTGAGTCATCCAGGCTGCAAACCACATAGTAAAAGGGAAAGAGAAAAATCCTCCCCTGTTTCTCACAGGGGAGAAGAACACTGAAAAATCAGTGATGATTAATAAACATTATTCAGACATGAGGTATGAAGACAAGCAGATTTCCAAGTAACTCCCTTTACTACAGTAGCCAACTGGAAAGCAAGCCAACTCCTTTAATTAGGACATGATTATCTTGCTTACTTGTTACCTCATCAGCCAGCTGCAACTTATCATAACCTAGCTGATGAGCTCCCAAGGATGGAGAGCATGTTATGCAGGAGGCTGATGCAGGACTTACTGCTACAGAACCTGCTCTATTGGAAATGCTTGCTACCACAAAAGCCAACAGAACAGTAATATAGTTTGGAGATTGTATTACCCGCAGGAAAACCAATGTAGAAAGAGAGCTAAAAAATTAACTTGGTTATATATGAATTTAATAATAAATCCTAGTAAAAACAGGATCAAGAAGAAATTTTATTTTCTTTCTGCCTGTGTAGTAAATGGGAGAGTGGTCACATGATGTGTGGAAAAAAACTGAGGCTTATACAAGGTCAGGCTTACCCACAGAACTAATATTGAGGAAAAAAAATAACCCAAACAAAAATAAAAATGTCTTCTGGAATCACAGAATCACAGAATGTTAGTGATTGGAAGGGACCTCTGGAGATCATCAAGTCCAACCCCCGTGCCAGAGCAGGACCACCACAGAATCTAGGGCAGATCACTCAGAAACACATCCAGCTGGGTTTTGAAAGTCTCCAGAGAAGAAGACTTCACAACCTCTCTGGACATCTTGTTCCAGTGTTTGTAACCCTTACAGTAAATAAGTTCTTCCTCATGTTGAGGTGGAACTTCCTGTACTCTAACTTGCATCCATTGCCCCTCATCCTATCACAAGGCACAACTGAAAAGAGATTGGCCCCTCCTTCTTGACACCCACCCTTCAGGGAGCCCAGAACTGGATGCAATACTCTAGGTGAGGTTTCACTAGGGCAGAGGAGAGGGGGAGGAGAATCTCCCTTGATCTGCTGGACACACCCTTCGTAATGCATCCCAGGATACCACTGGCCTTCTTGACCACAAGGGCACATTGCTGCCCCATGGATAACTTGTCCACCAGGACTGCAAGGTCCTTCTCCACAGAGCTGCTTTCTAGCAGGTTGGCTTCTAACCTGTACTGGTGCATTTGTGTGCATTGCAGAGAGGTGCAATTCCTTGTGTCTTGAAGACACATTATACATCATTTATCGCTATAAGCTCTCCTAACCCCATTCTGAGCGATGAATAATTTCTTACTCCCCTTGCAGCTTCAGAAGATCAGAGCTTCCTAACCTGTATCGAAAATAGAAACAGCTTCACAACTGTTTCCATGACTAGAAAATGAATGGCTTACCCATCAGAGGATGGATTTTATCACTGCAACTATTTTAGAGCTATTTTTATCACGCAGTCTTTGAGAGAGCTTATAGGATCCATCCATTTTTCAACTAGGTCAGATATTCAGCTCAGATCTGAAAAGCAGCTAATGATGGAGGTGGTGAGATGAGATCATTTCTAGAATACCAATTTGTCCTTTGTGACTGTCATTGGGTCTCAACAGCTCTGCAAATATCATTGGATCTGACCATCTGAACATTATTTTGGGGTTTGACAGTGATGACTGATGTGGTAAAACAAGTGACCCAACATGTGACCTGACACAGCGCCTTTTGGAGACAAAACTTCTGCTTACTGCACAGGGCTAAACCTTGAAAAACACATGCCTTGAAGTCCATCCATGCTGCAGCTTCATAAGTATAACTGCTGATTCTCAGATTTCTGCCCCAGATTTTGATGTTTCTTTTTGCTAAATGAGATTTTGATGTTTCTTTTTGCTAAATGAGCCTTCACTCTGGAGAATTTGTTTTCTTAGTTGTTTTCACAGGGCACTTTGATATTCATGCAACTCTTGTATTTTTATAAATAAAAAGAAATAGCATCTCAGATGACCAGTAAGTATTTATTATATCAGAGCCTTCCACAGTTGCACCATCTTACTCTTTGTTATGAGTCTTGAGAAGAGAATCAGAAGCAAGAGATGTGAAGTGAAAATCAGGCAGTGACAGATTTTCTCATGCAGATTCCTAGGCTTGCAGAGAGCATGGCAGAGGAAACAGAATAGACATCTTTAGAAGGAGGATTTAGAAATATACTATATATATCTACCTTCTACATATATACCACATGCTCATGTCTTCTGTAAGTATAGCATCATTTTCTTTGGTTCTAGCTGCTGGTCTGTTGAAAAAAGGACCTTAGGAAGGTCCTACTAAACACCATAAAAAGCACCAGTTTATTCTATTCTAGCTGCAAGGAGGAAGCCATTAAAAATACATTGCAGGAAAGACTTTGCAGGAAAATCTCATTGGGCAGTGCAGGTATAATCAAGTAATCAAAACAAAAATGCTCTCAAGCAACTCTAAAATCTTGAACTGCAAGGCAAGGGTCGAGACATGGTTAATTAACAGCTGCACAGACTTAATATCTGCCTGGTGAGCTGGGACCTCTTTTCCTCTAATTCTTCAAAAGCTTTGAATTATGTAATTTGAAATGGAATATAGGCCATATGGATATAGCTGTTTTCACGGTAGGTCTTTGTTTGTAAGTCTTTGGTAAGTTATAAATTCCCTACGTGATATAGACACCAATGAAGAGATCTTAGTACTATTGAGAAAATTTGCCCTAGAAAAAGGCAGAAATAATGCTAGGTTTAAGTTGTCCCAAGGCAACTAATGTCATCTGTACATGTTATCCTGCAATTCAAGATGTTGGCTTTTGGTTTTGGTTTCTTTGTTTTGTTTTGTTTTGTTTGTTTGTTTGTTTTTTTGTTTTTTTTTTTTAAACTATTATAAAGATGTAAGCTCTGGAGGGCTACTTTCTTTGGAGGTTACTCAGTAAAACACCAGATTAACAATATGTCAAAGCTCGTAAATGGATCATATCCATGCAAAACAAGAATCACTATTATCTTTTATGTCAGAGAAAGAACAAAACTATATTCAAGGTGGGTACTATAACAACATTTATTCTTCAATCAAACACCAAAAAATAGTTCTGATTCTTTTTGAGAGTTGGAAGAAGGAACTTCACCCTCATTTCTTGCAAGCTATGTAGCCTCAGGACTCACTTGGAGTTTATATGACAAATACATTATGGGCAGAAGGAAGAGTGTGAGTCCTGGTGAAGTTGTGTGCATTTATCCTGATAATCTAAAAATACAATACAGGAAAGAACAAATGGGAATTTTTCATGCCCTGAAACTCTTGAGCTCTGCTAAAGAAAGCATTAGAAATGTAGGCAAGTATTTGATTCTTGAGATAATGTTCCAAACAAGCCATCATTTTTAATGACCCTCATATTGTTTCTCTGGGAATTTTCTCAGTGATGTTGTGAACATCACATGTTGGTCTTGGAGGAGAAACACATCCCAAGAACAGTGCCTGAAGTCAGTACAGGAAGACCAGCATCACAACAGCAAAAACTGCCAAGCTCGAGATACAATGTATGGCTACCAGGTGTTTGATTTGAGAAGTAAACTTGACTGAAAGGTTATCTACAAATCTTATAAACAAAAGATTCCCCACAAAGTATGGAAGCATCTCTACACTGAGCTCATACAGAGGGACTTGTGAGGTCTTATTCTGTGTTACACTTTAAGCAGGAGGTGGCAGGGAAGGAACAGTGATTCTTTGCCCCAGCCGTGGCTCTTGCCCATGCTTTATTTAAGACGTATCTTAAAACCTGCCAGAAGCCATCCTGGCGGTCCAGTGAAGGCTGTCTTCAGAGTGCCAAGCCACTTTGCATTAAGGCCTCAAGATCAAGGAGGTCATATCCAAAAGTCTGGCAACAGAAATGGACAAATTTACTTCCATTTTCACTGAAACAAATACTTGTAATTCTCTGTCCGACCGGTCTTTATAGATGCCTTTTAACAGGCTTCAGAAGGGAAAGCTTTGTCATTCTGGGATACACTACCAGCTGTATCTTGCAAGAATGGCTGTGGTACCTGCTTTTTCACATGAATACTTCTTACCTGGCAGCACAACCCACCCCCCCCCAGCTCCTATGCTGTCCAGTCTCTGTCATCCTTGTACATGTCCTAGGGTGCCAGTTCCTCGCTTCTGTCTGCACATCCTGCAGCTTTCTGGGTGGATGCTTTGGGAAGGCAGTGCACTGTAAGTCCATAGAGTTTCTCATTCATCTCTTCCTTCACACCAGACTTCCTGTGCAAACAAAGCAAAACTTCATTTAACAAGACCTGGAGATCAGGTTACAAGTCAGATCAGGTTACAATCCAAGTCTATACACAGTAGAAATTCTTCCTACCTGCTTTGATATCTCACACCCAGAAACCCTATGGCATCTTTTAACTTTGTATAGCCAAGGTGTCAAGGTCTTTAGAGTTGTCTTGTGTTGCTAATCAGTCCAGCTGGAGCTACTAAAACACTCATGTGATATTACTAGATAACAGTTGTACATATATTCCGTACAGCTCTAATTTGCATCAGTTTGTGTTTGGGGTTTTTTTGTTGTTGTTGTTTTTTGTTTTTTTGTTTTTTTCCCCCAGCTTTCTATAGACCACACAAGATGTTATTAACTAGAGACTGGGTAGTGTTAAATTTCTGTGTTATGAGTTTATTAAAGATGACTGTACTGAGATCCCCTCTGGGATGGTATCTACCTTTTCCACAATAGCTGAGACAGCACGAATTGTTTTAGGATAGAAAGAGATAAGCTGAAAGTGCTGAGGGACTGGAGCATGATCGTAATTACATAAAGCAGAGCATCGATGTGTAACAAACATTCAGGCTGTCAAGGCTTCCTTTCTAAAAATTTGGAATAAATTCACATCTCCTATATGAGTCAAATGTTTACGGATCTCATGTTGTGTACTAGGGATTTGAAGCAAAGCCTAAAGAAAAAAGCTACACAATAAACAGTTCATTTTATAGATAGGGTTGGCACTTACTTTTATGAGAGCATATGGTGAATGTTTAGAAGATAAATCCATGCAATTCAGTATCACCTCCAATATGTATTATTTCCAGTGAGAGGCCTAAGGCCAAACAGGATAATATCCCTTGTGGAATCCCCCACACTACTCTCAATTGATTCAAGACAACAAATTTAATGTGGGCTGTCAGTCGCTTGTGGATTCTGTAAGTTGAATCCTTTCCCAGATGTTAACCTCCATGGAACTAAGCATTCTCCTTTCTGTGGCTCACAGGGGAAAGCTCCTATAATAGCTAGATGTATTATTTTTTATATGATGCCAATTTATGGGTTTGATATTCTCAGCACATAGAGCCTCTGTGACATCTTCATATTTAAGAAATCCCTTCTGTTTTCAGCAGATAGTGTGTTGACTCTTAGCAAGTGTTAACAAAAATAAAAGCACTGTTGTTTTTAATAGTATTTCCCTCTGTAATTCTGCCCTATTTCTCTTGCTTTAAAACCACAGTGCGGTAGCAGAATCAGTATGAGTGGGTGCCCATTGAAATCCCTTACTTGGAAAAGCTGATTGCAAAACCAGGATTGCTCTTTACCACTGTTTAAGAGGTTTAGAACCTATATTGCTCTTCAAAGCACTTCCTTGACTTTCCTCAGCTGCAAAGAACAGTTTGAGCCATTTTTTTGTTTTGTTGCAGTGGAAGTTCAAATTCATTACCCATTTTTCTGTACAAATAAGAAAACTGTATCCCTGACAGAATACTTTCCATCCCTGAGGCACCAAATATTTATTGGAATAATGGCCCCACCGTAGAAAAACTGTGGTTGTCACACTGTAGTATCTTTTATATATATATATATAAAAATATATATATATAAAATATGTAATGTATATAATATATATAATATATATTATATATATTATATATATACATATATAATTTTTTTAAATCTTTATCTTTAGTAGAACATGGCTGAAATAATGCAAGGCTGCTAGACAGTGAATAGCCTAGGAGACAGTCCCTGGAACATAAAGCCTTCCAAGTCAGATGAAGTTTGTGTCTAAATCTAAGCCACTTCTCACTATGTCACAGTGTAACTCAGGATCGGCAATTAAACAGATGACAATAACACTCTCTGTCCCCTCTCCCTTCCACCCAGCTAGGGAAAGAAGAGAGAGAATAAGAAGAGAGGTTTCTAGATTGAAAACTAAACTAGACAGCTCTAATCAAATACCAATGATAAATGAAAATATGTACAAATATATACAAGTATGTGCAGGAATGTGCAAAACCCCTGTTGCCCCCCCCGGCAACTACCAGCGTACTTCCCTGAGCCACGGACAATCTTGAGAAGGTCCTGGATCACTTCCAGAGATAGTGGCAAAGCAGACAGGAACTGAGGGTAGAGATACAGGGGTCAGGAATGCACGGGCCTGGGGATCAAAGGAGATGGATAGATATAGATGCTGGCCATGGATGGAGGAGAAGGGAAGAAGAAGGGCTTGACTGCCAATATCCCTGAATTTACACTGAGAGTGACATATATGAGGATGGAATAATCTGTTTGGCCAATTTTGCCATCTGTCTATCTAGTCCACTCCTGCCTACAGGAGGGTTGTAGATATGGCTCTTCTTCTCCTTTAGTGTCCAAAGCAGCAGATTCAACAAGCAGAGCAAAGTGTCCTTGGTCTGCTGGCAGTAACTATAAATATTCAGGCTTTATCAGTCCACTAGCTGGAAAACTTGCTGCTACTTTCAGTAAATGTGCTGCTTGACAGAGCAGTTCACTGAAGAAAAAAAAAAAATCAGTAAAAAGAAAACTGGCTTCATCCTGGCTCAAATTAGGTTACACTAAAATCTAAAGTTTTAAATATGAAGAAAATAAGGGGGAAAATTGTACTTCTGGATACTTTTTGAAGTGGAGTGGAAGGGAAGAGACCCTTGGACAACTCCTGCTCTCTGTCTGTAAAGGGGATCCTGCAGATGTGGCTGGCAGGGTCCCTGGTCTCTGTGGCTTCATTTCCCCTATGTCCAGGGAGCACAGAAATGGTACCAAGTGGGATTATCTGGGCTGGACTCTCTGCCTGAGTCACTTCAATGATTCTCAGTGGAACTGGCAGATTAATTTTTGCAAAGAATTTTGCCCACAGGCTTTTAAGGATCAAGCCTTACAATATATTTGTTTGCCAAAGTTTTAAAATCACTACAAAAATCTGGTGTGAGCCAGCATCTTGATCTGGATCTGAAAAGTTTGTGTTCTGCTAGAAAATGGGGTTTGGATGAGCATTTGATTTTGACTAGGCATAAGCCTGAGTTTCTGGCCTGGGTTTACTGCAGAATTAAGATTAAGTTTAAAAGTAGTCCTAGTGCTTTGTGTTACTGGTGTACAGGTATGATGGCAGTCAATAGTGGGTACCTCCTTTTCACAGTTTAGCATAAACTGTAGGACACAGGATTTAGGACTCTGGTGTTGGTTCTGCTAAAGCTACAGCTGAAACTCTGTCTGGACATAAGAAACTGTTTAGGATGAAAGCAATGGATTTTTTGCTAGCATGTCAGAGATGGATACACCCATGGGTGGACAGAAGACGGCATCTGAGAAAGAATGAATGCAGGTAAAAGCATCTGCTATAGGCTCTTATCTTCAGCAGCTGTCTGCACAGCCCCTGAAGGCAAAGTTAATCTTCCAGCACTATATTCCCTATGCTTCTCATGCTTGCCATGTAATGCCAGTTAAGCTACAGTCTTCAGATGCACCCACACATAAGATGGCTAAGTTTCTTTTTCATCTGGATACTCAGCAGAGCTTTAATAATAGTCTTTTTTCTTTTCAAATGTAATGCAAAATGGAGTACAACACCTTTGATGAGTAGTCTGGATACAATTCTCCAAGGCACCTTGAAGTGCTGTCCTTCATGACTGACCAGCTTTGTTTTCTTGTCCTTGCTCTGCGGCTCGTCGGGAGCAGAGTGGGTTTTGTTTCAGGGCTCTGGTACAGTGATCGATTTGCTGCAGGCACCAGAGAGCTGCCCTCAATGCTGCCAGCAGTGTGTTTTTCTCCCCTGCAAACTGCCAGTGCCTGATCCTGTGTTCTTTCCTTCCTAAATCCTTCAGGTGCTCTAGGTACACATGGGATGGAGAATCAAGGCCCAAGACCAGGGAAGAAAGGGAAACTGACTGGTGTGAAGAAATTACAGAATTACCAGTACTTCTAGAGCTCGGGCAGTTACTTAGCAGTTACAGTCAATTGCCCAAAGTTACTGAATCATGCAAGGAGAGGAAGAGGCAATCAGTAACACTGCGTGACTGCCTCTGTTGTTATCTCTAAATTCAATGTTTAAAACTTCAGTGAAGAATTGTGAAGAAACATGAGAGTGACATTTGAGAGGATTGGGCAAAAATACATTATTAATAAACCTAGCAAAATTGGATATAATAATGAACAGCTCTCTGAAACCATGACCTTTCTGCCCTCCTCATCCTTCAAGGCGGAATGTAAGCTCATGTTGTTGATGCTGAAGGAGACTATGGTTGCTATGGCATAGCTCCTCAGTCCTGACTGTATGAAGGTTACTTTAAAAACTTCATCTTTTAAAATTGAAGTTGTGCCCTGACTTTGAAACCTGACCTTACTGAGAATACGTGAAGGAATCGTTTGATGAAGAAAGTCACCCTCTGGTACTGCTACAGCAAACTTTCCTTATTTCCTGGAATAGCAGGAGATTCCCAAGCACAGGTTTGCCACCATTTTGCTCTAGAGGAATCCAGTGCCCAGACAGTTAATGCTGGAGTGATTTCACAGTGTTTAGCAGACAACAGGCACTATATTAATCCTCCTTTTCCATGTCAGGCCCTGGTGAGCTGAGTAAGGATGGGACTGAGGAGAAAGAGTGCTCTGCAGGTGCTGAAGACTCTTTCAGCACCACAATAAAACCCTGTCCCAGCTGCTTTGCTATACTTGTTCTTCTTGCAATATATATATGCACAGATTCTGAGCACAGACAAGTGGGCACAGGCCAAAAGTTGGTGTCATCCACAGAGCTAAATGTGACATTAAACACAAGTGACCTTTTTCTTTTCTGCCTCCTTTTTGTTTTAAATCCAGGCCTAGTTCCACCCTCAGTGCAGGAAGCATAAGGAAACAGACTGAGGTGGTACTAGATTGGATTTTCCCAATCTGCAGCACCATATTTGCTGTACAAACAGCTCCACACAATGCCCCTGATGCTTGCCAAGCTGGGTGATGGCAGGGGGCCAGGACTAGCTTCCAGACTGATGTCACCACCACTCTGTGACATGCCTGCAAGCAACATATTTTCATAAGGATCTGTGCTCCTCATTCACCACTGAGACCAGTTCTTATTTGTGTTTAAATCCCTTTATTTGTGTTTAAATCCCTATACATGGCAGAGTGCCACCTGCAACTCCCAGAAAATCCTCAAAGATGCTGGTTTGAACTGAAAGTTGTTTTCTATGATAGCAGTTAAGGTACATGCACGTGTCACACTTCCAGGTTGGAAAACAGCTGAAATGCAGCATTTTTGATGCTGTTGTTTTGTGCTGTCATTCTTGGAAAAAGCAGGAAACATAAATGCAGGCAGATCTGTAAATATTCCTGTTCCAGCTGCCCTGCTCATCCTGCTCCACTCTCAGTGCAGCAACCTGGTGTGAAGCAGGTCCTCCTCTAGGTTCCAGGGAGCTACAAGCAAAGCAGCAGCAGAAAGCCCATGGCTAAGATCCTTGCAGCCAGAGCTGCTCTCTTTGTGGAGGGTGCCCAACAGCACTCAGAGCTGGACTCTGGGCAGTTTTGCCTAGACTGGGACAGTGCAGCCCAGAAGAATCCAGTCCAGGGCTATGGTCCCCTTGCAGTGGCTGGAGATCATGCCTGTGGCCAAAATGCCTTGTCTATTCTTGCTGGTGAAGCTTTAGGCAGTATAAATGTGGTTTAGTACCTCTCTTAAGGCACTTATCAGCTGAAAAGCTTTACAATACTAATAGACCTGCTCCCTAACACCAGAGGGATGCTCTCCTCCTGCAGGCTCACCTTCTGTAACCTGATGGCCACTTCTTGTTTCATGGAAAAATGAATAGGATCTGGAAGCTTCTATTAAACCTTGCCATTGATCGGCTGTAAGTGCAAAAGCAGCCTAATGAACTCCACATAGCCTAGAAAGAAGCAGAAATGGGGTGTTTTCCAAGCCCTGCTGCACCTCTTTAAATAAATCATTTAACTTCTGAATGCCTCAGTTTCCCAGCTGGCAAAATAGCAGCCACCACAGGAGAGAAAGCAAACTGCCATATGTTCCCAAGAAGCAAATGGCTGTGGATGCCTTGTCTGGACTCATATAAGATCTGAACAGGGAAAATAGTATAAAAATTCAGACAGGTACTTAGAAAAGAGGCTGAAAGTCAGACATAGTCCTGCTGGGTGCTGGCAGTTTCCATCCTTCATGTTGGCTCTTGGAAACGGGGTGGACAATTGTAGTTTTTTATGTTGGCTGTCACTTACTCTTGCTGTGATGCTGCCTGACCCCTCCTGCTCAAACCTGCTGAGCTTTCTGAATTAGTAAATTTCTGTTGTTGGATTTCCCATCTAAGTTAAAAAAAAAAACCCAAACAAATACATCTTCACAGAGAGCACACAATTCTAGAAAAATGGGCAGGAGCATTCCTATCCTCAGTCACTGGACACAGGCAAATAAAGGTCATCTCACCTGCATTATGAAGACAACTAGAAGTGGAACTTTTCTTGCATAGCACCACTACTGCATTAATGTATTTCCTGAATGGTTGTGGATTTTCCCTATTCAAAGAGGCCAAGTTCCAAAAAACTGCTTGTAAACCTGTTTCTCTCACTACCAGAAACAGAAAGACAAATTTCTTTCTCCTGCCTCTACTTGCTCAAATTTAATTAGTATCACAATTTCTTCCTGTACTAAGGAAACCTGCTTCTTCTGCAGGACATTTCAGCACAACAGTATTGCACTGTCAGTAATACAAAACCAAGTTCCTGGTAAAATACAGTGCTGTAACAGAGAAGACTTCTCAAAACTCTCCAAAGAAATCCTGTTATATTATTACTGGTTAAGCTTTTTGGCTCTACGTTACCAGGCACTGCGTGTAGCAGCGACAGCTAAAACCCATGTAAGAGACTCCAACATTTCTATAACCACTTGGTCACTTGGGTCACCAGCAGTGTCTGGTCATTTATACTGTTAGAGACAATGGTGCTGCAGCAGTGCTACGGCGAGGGCAAACATCTTCCCAGCATAACTGTCCTTTATCCAGGAGAAGGGTGAGAGGTGCCTGGGCAGCACCTTCTGGGGGCCCTTCTAGCTCCAGCCCCCTGTTCCCACAGCACAAACCTCAGCATTCCCTGCTTTAGCTATGAGGCACCTTTGCTTTCATCTTGCTCTCTCTGACAAACATATATGGACGTGTGTGTGCTTGTGTAATTAGGTGTTTTTTTGTCTGTGTACATAATAGAAACAGTCTCCACTGCACACAAGTCTTTCTTGAGGGAGAGGATGAGCAAATAGATTATGAGACAGACGTTAGTCATGCTGCTTATTAAACCATGGGGTAGTAGTGTTCAAACACTGAAGTGGTAAATGTGGCAGGACTGAATAGAAGCGACATAATTATTTTTAGGTGTCTGTTTCTTATAGCCACATTTTCAGAGAGAGGGAGCACACAAAGCTTCTTTGATTTCATTTGGAACATAATGTTTAATTTCCATTTCTCATTTGGAAAATACTGGATTAACTAAGGGCAGCATTACCCAAAGTGATACCTCCCTGTACAATGAAGTTGTTCCAATCAGGTTGCCCTTGGGCTTTGCAAAATCTCCCAGGGAATGCTAGTGCCTTTTTAATATTATTGTTATCTTGCTGCTAAAACAAATTGCTGGCAAATCTTGTCAATAAACTAAACTCCCGTTAACTTGGTTTAAAGTGAGATCTGTGCCCATTTCCTTTGCTTTCTAATCCAGTGCAAAGCATCAGGAGGACTAATTATTTCTTAAGGCTTTTGAATATACTGCTGAGGGTATAGGTGTCTCAGAGAAGGTTTTGCAAAACATATGCTCTGTTAATACCATGTGAGGCTGTTTTTAACAGCCATTGTGCTGTAGCTGTACAGTATTTGACAGATGTTTTACATTTTTACAATCCGATGGCACGCTATAAACCACGTCTTCAGTGGGGGAGGATTTGCATCCTGTTTGATGTATGTGCCAGCCCATGGCCTCCTGCTCCCTAAAGCAAAGTCTTATTTGCATAAAACATACATCAAAAGGGGTTTTACGTCCATGGTAGCACACTTAGATGCCTGCTGGAAAAAGGAATCTCTCTGTGATGGAGGTTGAAAGCCAATGTATGCATCTTTTGATAGTGTCTGTATGCTGCTTCTGATCACACCAATATGGAAAAGAAATCATACGTGAATGGTTTAGTAAGAAAAGTGATGACAACAACAAAACCAGCCCTTGCTTATATGCTATTCACCAGAGAGTTCTCCAGTCACCATCTTGCCTAGTCCTTCATTAGCACAGAAAAAAATACTAGACTTTAATCACAAAACCTTCCGAAGTAGATTAAAGGCAAATTTTCACTGTCCATTTAACTTATCTTTAAAGCTCTATATTGTATTTATCTTCTTAATCTGAGATGACCTTTGATACAAAAATACTGTTTAAAAACAGCAGAGCAAATACTATGTGGTGACTCAGCTCTTTTATTTCCAAAGACCAACTTTGCAGCAGCCTGTGGTTAAAAGTTGAGTGATGCTGTTATGGAATAGAAAGTGATACTGAGATGTGTAGAAAAGTTGGCTGGCCAGCTTCAGTGCTGGTCTGGAGAACTTTGCTGTTGCCATTTGGGAAAATGCTATAGACCATGTATAGACAACAAAAATGTTATAGACCATGTGAAGAATCCGTTGTTAGGGGTCTGGTTTTACTTCTGTGTATATATATACAATAACTAGATGTAAAATGATAGAAAAGACTTTCTGATTTAAAAAATAGATAGATAGATAGACAGACAGACATACATCTGACCTGTCTTTCTTTGGGAGACTGTTTTCAATATATACGTATAATTCTGTTATCTTCTGTGACTGTATCAGCTGTTTATAAGTAGTTGCTCTTTAGCTGATGTACTTTTGGAAATATTTAATGCACAGTATGTTGCCTGATGTGTTTTATTTCTGAGTAGTAGCCATAGAGGTGCTGCCTCTAGGCAGCTGGCAATGAACTTTCTGCACGTAACACATTATTTTCTGTTTAAATGATAGTTTCCAGGCTGTAATTACTGTGTCTGCACTGCAATCTGCACCAAGCCTAATCAGTTAATCTGTCAGCATTGTCTGCTACCCTGACAAGAGACTAAAATCATTGCAGGTCTAGCCTAATAGATGTCAAGGTTAAAAATACCTCACTGCTTCTTCAGATTGGCCGTTCTCTGCTGTAAGACCGATGGGGGCTTCAGAAAATTGTGTGTGGATATTTAAACTAGATTTTACTGAGTGACCTGACTTCCACAGAAATAATTCTTTCCACTTATCCTATGTTTTCTGGTATGTAGGTCACAGTACATTTAGTCAACTTGCTAAGTAGCTCAAGTGATAATTTAATTTTGGTATAGGGTGGTGTTTTTTATTTTTTCAGTTCAGGTCAGGAGAGGCCTCAGGTAACAGTGGGCTAGTTCCATACCCTGTTCCCCATTGTGGCTCCATTTGGGTTTTGGAGTTGCCTCTGCCTAACCTGAAGAACCAGTACCAGAGAGATGTGTTGGTGTTGGGGTGACTTGAGGGTAATTCACTCCAGTAGGAGAAACAAGAAACCCTGGTAGTGGAACTGGCTGAATAAACCAGTTCTGGATCTTGGAGCTAGAGGTGGCTGAGCAGTGCCTGTGGGTCAGCAGCAAATGGATGTTCTCCAGCTTCTTCATGAAGGTTTGATGTGACTCTGGAGGGCTCCTGGCCACCAAATCCAGACCTGCTGACCAGGAGCTCAGATAGATTCTTCTAAGCAGGGAAATGTTTCTACTAAATGATTAAGCTCTGTGCTAGGAAGATGCGCCAATTATTTGCTGAGTAAAAGTAACCCACAAACATGACGAGGTGTGATACCATAATGCTGCAGTTTCTGAATAAATGATTTTTCTTCTTGATGTGAAAAGGGTTGTATAACTGGGGGAACAGTGTCCCACCATTTCTCCTCCATTGGGTGTCACTGTGTTCTTCAGGAGTCACTGCTTGGTAGGTCAGTCTATCCTGCTGAAAACTCAAGGACTTGTTGGACACATGCAGCACAGAACAGCTCCGTCAGCTTGGGGATTCCCTGTCAGTTAAATGCAGACTGATTTTGTGAAACACTGTCAGTGTTACTGACGGGCAAAGTGCATAACCTTGTGTGGCCTCCCAAGAAGCAGCACAGCTCAGGGATTGCTACAGCCAAGCCACAGGCTCAGGGCTCCTCCCATTATTTCCCGAACACAAGGTGCTGGTTTGCTGGTTTCCAGGGGCTAATTCTGTCTTTTCAGACTTCTTATTGATGTTTTCCTCCCAACTCTCATGGTCTTGCTCCTTTATTAAAAAAAAATATGTAATATGCCTTTAAAAATATGACTACACACCAATTCCTATTTGTAAAAAAAAAAAAAACCCTGTACAATGTATTTAACTTGCATTTTATGTGCATGTAAGTGAAGCTGTGGTGTTGTCAGAGGCACCACAGACTGAGGGGAACAGAGATAATTTGTGAAGCCAGGGCTTTGATTTTTATCTACGATATGATTTCCATGACAAACCACAGTGACATTGTACTAACAAAATACTCTCTCAAAAGTCTTTGGTTTTATCATGGAAATGGCTGTGACAAAATCATGGCCTTTATTGTTCTTGCTCTCATTCATATATGCAAAGTGGAATTTTTTTCTGTCCTAGCAATGCAACACGCAGAAAATTGAGCGAGGAACAACACAATACCTGTCTTGTCTCAGACAACATCAGGAATCAAGGCCATATTTAAAGACAAACATGCTGAAGCTGTAGTCAGAGGCTTGGGATAAAAGTTCTCAAAGTGGCTAAGTTGTGTGAGTTTCTTCTCTGGGCAGGAAAGTCAATGAGATTTATGTTCTTTATTGTCTAAGCACTTAACATTGCAATTCTTCGTTGCTAAAATATACGGATTGGTCCCCTCCTCTGTGAAGTGGGAACTTTTTCAAAATTGTGCCCCATTGCCTGTTCTGGAGGGCTTAGTATTTTGCAACCCATTTGGTACCAATCAATGAAGTGAGACAGAAGTGCCTGCTGAGCCATGCCTTTGGGATGAACCTGTCCACTTGTGCTCAGCTCTCTCCTCTGCAGGCTACTCCAGAGGGATTACAGCAGGGGAGAGATGCAGAAGGAGGATGAGGAGAGTACCTGGGTCTATGACAATTTTCTGTGTAAACCTATTCTAAAGTCTTGCTGCAGGGATTAAAAAATCCAGTAAAGTTGTATATATATATATATATATATATATATATATATATAAAACAACATAGGGATTAAGCAGGACCAAAAAAAATGTTTATTGTTGGCATTTAATAGGATTCAGATTGCATAGCCTAGCAGGACTCTTCCCTTTTAGCACGGTATCTGCTTATATTGCTCAGCCAGGCTTGCTGCCATCAAGAGACATAAAACTCAATATCCAAAGTACCTTCTTTCTTCTTCTCGTTCAGATATCCATCTACTTGCAGCTGCTAAGGACATTGGTTTTAATTATTTTTTTTTTAATCTATAACCTTCTCTCCTCAGATCTCAGTCCATCACCCCAGGCAAGACAAACCCAGGCATGTGGGTGCCCTGTCCGCAGCAGGGGAGAGCTTCTGCCACCCGCCTCTCAACCTCCTGCATCTCCAACCTGCAACTGATGGCTGCCAAACCAGGGACTTCTGAGGAGCTGCACTGGGTCTGTGCAGTCCCAGCCCCACCTTTGCCTCCAATCAGTTACTCCACAGGGAACACTGCCTTTCTTCGAACCAGCTCCAGGACAAGCAGCTGCACCAGCTTTGCTGAGCAGCCTCTTGAGCACTCCCTCACCTGAAAAATTCTGCCCAGATCACCAAATGCTCTCAGGATTTCTCTCACTTTTTTTTTCAGAGAATGCCAGGATTGCCCTCCAAAAGGTGTCTGTACACCAGCAAAGAATGAATAATCAAAGAAAAGGTCCTAAATGTGTTCAGTTAGGGGAAAAAAAAAAATGTTTTTGAGCAACAGATGAGTTTATTTTTTTAGATATATCAATAGCAGTTCAGTAATCTCTCTCACCCAGACCTGAAGGCAGAATGTCTCATACTCCTGCAAGATGGATAAGATGATGATAAACAAGGATGGGAAGCAGACTTTGCTTAAAGCCATTAAGCCTCTCCAGGAAGCAGGCTGGCCTATGAGGATACTGAAGACATTAGCTGTCATTTCATATGAAAATTATATGTACTCAGCAGCTTAATAATACTCTAGCAGGTTGCAGTGATTTACATAAAAGGAAGCCAAAACAGGGGAACAAAGAGCGAGACATGGTGCTCGCAGAGAGCATGAGGGAACTTGATGGCTCCAGATATTCAAGGAAGGATGGGAAGGAAGATGCAAGCCTCAGGGTACCCTATGTGTATGGAGATTTCCTCTGTGCAGAGGGTGACATGAGGAGAAGGGGGTGGTGAGAAGGGATGGTCCGAGCGTGGTCCTTGCCCTGGCACGGACCTTGTTGAGGCACAACACAGATGTGATGTTGCCATGAATTCAGATGCTGGGTTCTATTTTGGGTCCTTCCTTGTAGACCTGGGTAGGTGATTGAAGAGGCCATACACCAGTACCAGTGATATCCAAGTCTGCCTGGTGTGGAAAGGGAAGAGAAGGATGTTGGGGGCTGCTGACTGCAGAGACATATGAAGGAAAGTGGGAGAAAGGGTTGACTTTTCCCTCTCATGGTGTCCACATGGACACTGCAGTGCTGTGGCAGAAGAGACACCCCAACACCCTGGGGTGCTACAGGCCTGCCCCCAAAAGCTGTGAGGGTTGCCACAGGTTGTGGTCCTGCTCGATTCCTGCTGTGCTGCAGACCGGGCAATATCCCAGGGCTGTTGTCTCAGGAACTACAAACCCCTGGGTGAAATCCAGCTATCCATTTCAGCCTTGTCAGGCAAAGCTGTGACAGATGTATTCACATCCCCTTACACTCATTTGTGTGGCAATCTGCAAGGCTTCTCCTGCCCTGATTATTCATGAGGCAATAATTCAGATACACAAACACTGAGTGAGCAGCAGACCTAAAAAGGCTTTTACTTTTATAGTAGAAACTTTAAAAATAACCTTAGGTGGAATACAGACCTGTAATTTATTTTATGATTTATTTAAGTAATTCTGGAACCTGCTAGAATAATGGGGAGGTGATGAAGGGGAAAAATCCCCTAACCCCACCAGCAGGAATATTGGAAGATAAAAGCCCTGGTGTTTCCAAAGGGCCAGTAGAAATGTGCTATTTCTTGATGTCACTGTATTTGCAAAGAAAGCAGCTATTTTTAATTAATGTCATCATTTTTAGGATCCTCCACTGAATTTCTATTTGCACTTAACCTTCTCCTTCTTGCTGTTGCTTGCTGTCTCACTTCTGTTTCAACAATTCCTGCTCTTTCATGAACACTCTACCTGATAAGCCACAGGCAGCTGCTTATCCTCACAGACCTTCCTATTTCAGGGTGGCCAGCAGCTAATTCCGCAGGCTGGTGTATCCTCGATTTGAAAGGCAAATACCATTTCCGGGTGTCAAAGCTACCAAATCAGCCACCTGAATTTTCTTCTGCATAATTGAAAAAAATTACAGCTCTCACAAGAAGCAGAAAAGTATTTTCACTTGCTGGTACTCAACACTGCTGGTTCATTTGCAACTTTAATTTACTTCATCTAGGAGAAAGAGCATTTAAAGGAGCAGCAACCCCTCCCTCTCCCTGCAAAACTGCTCCTGGTAATTGAGATTTTGAAAACAAACAAGGATCTTTCAGTTGTGGCTGAAGTCTTCTTCCATAACCACTGTGACTCTTCTGTGACCTCCTAAACACTTTGTGCACATGCTTCTCCTTGGAGGTTGAAATTATTGCAACCATTCAGCAAAGTACTGCAGCAAGATTTTCAAGCAAGTAAGGTGGCCACCATGGACAATTTTAAGCATTCAGACTTCGGAGTTGGGTCAACTTAACACTCACAAAAAGTGCTAGCAGTGAGGCTTTGAGACAGCTGGGAAGGGAATGATCACTAATATGGCTATTGCTGCTCAGGACTGGCATTGGACGCCCCTAGTTTTGGCTGGGGCACCGGGAAGCCATTAGACAACAGTACTTTTCAGTCATTGCCGATCTTGGTGTGTGGCAATTTTCATAATGGTGAGCCACAGGTGGACAATTTGACACCAGGTTAATAGAAACAGTTTCAACTGATATGGGAGGAATCAGACCTCAACTGATTTTTATTTGGGAGCTAGAAAGTTTGTTCTCATCCAACAGCTGAATTAAACTTCCTAGAAAGCTGGCCATGACGCAGGAGGACAGGATGTGAGGAGCTTTATTGCTTGACAGAGCTAACCAGGAAGGCTTCTATGGATCCCAGATGGTGCTCTTTAACTAACGAGCCTCAGAAAGCCTCGACAAAGGAAATCGAACAGGAATGAGCCAGTTCAGCAATGGGATAGCTAGTCAGAACAGTTCTGGGGCTCCCAGAGAAATCATGTGGCCAGATGGTCCCAGGCACAGTAGCTCAAGAGGCTTTTTCACCTCTTGGAAGCATGCAAATTCTCAGCTTCATTTACTTTGCAGTGTTAGCCACTGTTTTTACAAAAGCCCTGATTTTACAGGTCTCTATACGTAATGTAAATGAGACATAAGCTTGGATTAACACTGGATATGTAATATTTTGGTATGTTTATCTGGCTGGTTTTCACTCCCATGAACAACTGAAAGAAAGAAGCCATACAGCCTCGGAGGAATGGAGAAGATGGGTCCCACTCTCTGCATGAGCTGCTGTTTTGCAGAGTTCAATGAGGGACTTAAAAAACCTTCCCATGGCCTGATCCAGCACTCAGAGGAGGCTGTGGAGCACAGCAGAATACTTGGTTTTGCCATGGTTTATTGCATATAAAGAAGCATTCTTCTTCCCTTATGAATAAAGGAGGAGTTTGAGGGCTTCCCCCCAGTAACTGAACCTGGGATGCACCATCATAAAACACCATCACGAAGCACTCAAGCAACTTGTAAATACTGAGGGTTTTATTTCCACTTCACATGGTCTCCAACAGAGTTTTAAACAAGACCAGTTACAATTTAGTATGCCCAAAGTTCTCCACGGTTTTCCCAAAACGAAGGAAGGTCTCAGTAAACGCTGTACATAGCCAGTTGAACTGCTAACAATAATTTAAAAACTGTTTTTGTATAGTCAATGCAAGAATACCAACAATAAAAGTACAGTACAGGTAAATTCACAACAATATTACAGTGAAACAGATTGACTCACGTTGATGCGATGGTACACTAGCAGTATGTACATGCACTAAAGTGCGAGGACCCAGAGGCATGCAAGTCAAGTATTGTAGGTGTATTTTACAGCTAACTCCATAAGTCTTTCTGAGGCATTCTTTTTTTTTTACACTTTTTTTCTTGTGTTTACCTGTATTCCCCTCCATCTCAATTAATACAAGTCTAGTGAACTAGCTTCATGGCTTTCTTCACTACTCAAAAGGTATTGCTTCAGACAGCTGAAGCATCTTTAAGAACCTTACTTTTAAAAACCAGTAACACTGACATTAAAATAGAATAATATTAACTTAAGACCCTCGTTTTACATGAAATAATAAAAAAAACAATCCAACCCAAAAAACCCGAAACCAAAATTAAAAACATAACAGTGCAAATATAACCAAAAGGCAGTCAGTATTTGGAGAGAGCGCGAGCACATACTCAAATTCCCGTAAAACTTAATTTACATTTTATTTTAAATCTTACTTTATATATTTTTTACCCTTTTTATTGTTTTTTTTTGTTGCCTTTTTTACCATTATTTTTTGTTAATATACTGTATGTAGAAAAGATGGAGACAAAAATAGTTTTCTCAGCTATGAAAAAAAATTATTACAGGCACATTAACTGTTTCATTCCAGAAACACCTCGGTTTCCCAGGTCAGACATTCAGCAGCTGCATCTGAGAACATTCTGTGACCTCTCCATGCAGACCTTCTCTCCTTCATGGCAGAGACGGGTGGGCGACCTGGCGGAGGCAAGTGGCAGCCCCCCCTATTCCCATGTGGAGTCAGGCCAGCTCGCCTCCCTGGCTGGGGGTCTCTGCCAGCAGCTCCTTGCTTCCGTTCTCCTCCGAGGAAGTCAGGTCTCCGGTGGACTGCGACTGTGAGGCCGTA
This sequence comes from Apus apus, assembly GCF_020740795.1. Taxonomy (NCBI): domain Eukaryota; kingdom Metazoa; phylum Chordata; class Aves; order Apodiformes; family Apodidae; genus Apus; species Apus apus. The sequence goes on from NC_067283.1 coordinate 103,873,465, forward strand.
GGGGAATGTGAAGCCCATCGCGAGGGTGGGCGCCGGTTCGCTGGTCTCTCTGGCCGGGAGAAGCAGGGTTGGAGGGACGGGGCTAGTGCAGAACAAGGTAGTTCCTTGGCAGCCAAGAGAGCAGAACAGCGGTTAGTGACTTGCATTAGAGGCTGTTTGGATGCGCACAGAATTAAGAAACACAAAATTCAAACTAAAGCTAAGCATCTGTCACGTCGCGGGACAAAAGCAAGCAGCGACCATCTGGGCGTGTGTGGGCTTCAGGTATCTGCATGTATGTCCATGATTTATGGAACAGGTAGGGAGAGAATGAAAGAAAGAGGTCTGGGATGTGCTGGAGCAGATGACAAACTTCCATTTGCTAATTCTCCTTGTGATAGAAAGAGAATAGCTGAAAAATACATTTACATGATAATTCAGGAAAATCCACTATTCATCACGTTGCTAAGTGCTGACCTAGCATAAAAGAGCCCGGTTCAGCATTTGCAAATGGGGTGAAAATCAACCACTGACTCTTCTTGTCTGCTTCAGAGTTCAGACTGACATGCAGGAAAGACTTCTTAGCAGCAGAACAATGGCTGCAGGACTAGTTATGATCTCCAGCTGAATTAAAGATCAGGCTTACCTACAGATTTCTTCTTCTGCAACATCACTCGTTGCTGCCAGCTGCTGAAGCCTGAATTACAGGATTCACTGGTGCTGGGCATGACAGTCAACATTCACAGAAATGGAAAAAAAATGGAAATTTTGTTCCTTCATCAACCTTCCACTGTTCAGGCTTGGTTAGCCTGCCTTTGTGATGAGAAACAATCTGCAGTTATGATTTTTCACGCTGGCACTAGGTTGGTAATTGCCTCTAATATTTATGGACTTTGCTCATAGCACAGCTAGGCTTCCTGCCTCCCTGTGAACGCTCCTTACATCAAGACTAGTGATTGCAGGAGCGTCTGTCTCGTAGTGCCAAAGCCAAACTTCTGAATTTCATTGCATAGTCTGTAGTTTATAAAAGCCAATCAGATGAGTTTGTCACCCTGTAGAAATGTGCACATTGAGGAGCAGTCACTGGAGCGGACAGGAGAGTTCAATAAAAAACAGTCTCAAAATCAGAATGTAAACTGGTGTTAAGTGAAGAGAGAGACCAGAAACAATACAATGCAAAGGAAAAGCTCTGGCACAAGGCAGTAAGGCACAAGGAAGAACAATACAGTAGGAAGGAAAAGATTCAGCCCACCCTTTCACATGGAGAAGGAGAAACATGACTAGGGATGGGGAACACTGGAGGAGGTAACATGATGTGATTGGCAGTGAACAAACAAGGTGCTATGCTGTTGAACCTCTCCATTGCAGAGAAGACCAAACATAAATGTTACATGACAGAAAGATCAATTTTGAAGACGCAAAGCTGAGGTATGTGAAATGGAGCTTGAGCAGGCATGTGTTTTGGGGAGAATGCATCACCAGACTTGGGGAAGCCTCTGTGAAGGCTGAACCTCAGTGCCTTTGTCAAGACACAGCCAACAGGGAGACACATCTCCAGTCGCACAGCTGTAGATTGGTGCTAACAAGAATATTGACTCTGTCCTTATTTCACCTTATCTCAGTGTGCCTGGGGCAACATATGGCCTGTGAAAGCTGCCACTAGAGTCAGATTTGTTAAGAAAAATCCACGCGCTCAGCAGCACTCACAGGCAGCACAACATTATGTACTGAGGCTATGAGATTTGCAGGTTTTGTCTCAGCCTCTCTCTAAACAGCAGCTTAAAATGCTATCTGTGTAGTGCTGCTTGCTTCTGGCTGCTTTATCCTACCTTCATAGCAGCAAATCAGCGTCAGCATGGGGATAAGGAAATGTATGTCCACTGCTGTCTCCCAGTTCAAAAGCCTGCAGATGTTGGTCAGCTTTTACTGAATGGCAGGGCTAAGATCATCTTGTCAGTCATGCACACATGCCCAGCACCACGCAAGGCTGTGCTGGTCATGGGTGTTGCTCCAGGGTCAACAAGTGACTGGCAGTGTAATCTTATGATGTGCTGGCTGCTGAGTCAGTCTCCCCCACCTGCAGCTTCCTCAGCATAGGCTAAGGAATTCCAGCCATGACAAGGAAACCATCTGGAACGGTTTGTGAAATCCTCTGCTTACCTACCACATATAACTGGCATAGCTAGAAATGTTTTAAAAAAAATTAATAGCCTGTGGGCAATTTAGTTTGATAGTTGCTTGGGGGCATGGCTGGAGAGGGAGCACTTCTAAGCCTGGACATTGAAAATGGGAAAGATCATTTCAGCTTTATTTTCTAGCTATTTCCTAAGCCAGGCTGTCAGCTACTGTGGCTATTCCTGTATTAATAAATCAACAAGAAACCCCAAAACACACAAAAAAGTTCTCTGGCTCTGAGGTGGAGCGGATGCTCACAGCCTCTTTTCTCCCTCTGCTGCAGCAACCCCAGCCAGTAGCCAAAACAGGGCTGGGAACAGCCTAATGATCAAAGGTGATGCTCAGCCACAGGCTGGTGCTGGAGCCCCCTCCCCAGCCTTCTTCCCCTCCTGCTGTAGCTATGGCCAAAGGACACACACCCTGGGGCAGCCAGAAGCCCTACACAACCCTGAGGATTTGCCAAAAAAAAAAAAAGGAAAAGGTGCCTTTTATAAATCTGAATCCCTCCCTGACATTTTTGCACCCCTTTATGTTGGTCCTAAGTTTTGCCAGTTTTTAACAGTTGAATAAAAAAGCCCAACAGCACAAGTTTTGGCTGAAGCCCGTGCTGCCGTGGGAGGCAGCAGGTGGGCTCCTATCCTGAGCACTTCCTGATGATTCCATGTGAAGGGCACCGCAGGGGTGTTGGGTGCATGCCAGTACCTCTGGAACTGTGGTTGTTTATTTCCCTCTGTTAACCCACACGTTCAAAACGACTGCTTTCTGAAAGCTCTGGAAACAAGGTAGAAAGGACTTACAGCAGTGAGGCAGGCAGGGTTAGAGTCCCCAGGGGGCAGTTAATAAGACAGTTTGGTTCTGGACAGAACAGACAGAAAAGAAAAAGAAAGCAAGTAGGTTGGAAAGAACTGTTTTAATAAATTACTTTTTTTTTGTAAAGTGATGATTTCAGGTCAGCAAGGAAGAAGTCTCCAGATGTTACTACCCGTTCAGATCATGTTACCAACTGTTATAACAGGGAAACTAATAATAAGGAATAAAAGATAAGCCACTAGCAGAAAAAGATTTAGAAAGGAAAGATGCAAACAAACCAACCTTTTACAATCCTAGCACAGTCCCAGAAGTGGACATAGCATTAAACAAACCAAACATTTCTACTCAGCAGAGAAAGCCATCTGTTATCCTTTGCCAACCTTGACTAGGGCTAGGGAAAAACCACATTATCATGAAAGAAGAATAAAGCTGTATATTTTTTCCTTTGTCTGATTTCAAGAGAGGATTTCTGCTTAGGAAACCTTTAACAAGCAAAAAAGCAACTACTGTTTTGTGTTGCTCATGTTTCTCATGTCGCTTATGCTTACGTTGCTCAGATTTCAGGAAAGTCCTTTGTCTCACCTTTCTCCCTTGTTACTATTTAACAGTGGTGCTGGATGGGAGTCTCAAACTATAGCAAAAGCCCTTTCATTCTGACAGCACCTTCCCGTCTTTTAAACATTCCCCCTCCCATGCTGAATGGTTCAGCTGCAAGTGTGCAGCAATTGCCCTGGCCCTGAGAGCAGAGGACACAGCAGCTGCCCTCTCCTGCACGGGGCTGTGTGGATGGTCATTTCACAGTGCTATTCCCAAAAATGAGTCTGAACCCCAGTCCAGAACTGTTGTGTAACCTCTATGTTTTACACACTCACTAGTCATGGAAGAACAATGTTCATATAGCTCTTAGTTGTTAGTTAGGTAATGTTAATCTGCATTTTTAAATACTAATATTTATAAATCCCATTATATGCAAGTAAGATAGTGGTTTAATGAATTAGCAGGATAAGACACTAGTAGGCTGCACTTGGTGGATATGAATTTGCTTGTAGGCAGCTTGAGGCAAGTTAGAAAATACAAAGTTATTACTACTCTGTATGCATATACGTTCATGCACACATACATATGTACGTGTGTGTGTATACATATGTATGTATGAACTAGATTTCATATTTGCAGCAGGACTATAAAAGGAAAGTAGGTGGTTAAACCACTCAGAAGCTCAGATTAAAGGACAACCACCAACAGATGATCTGTGCAAGTCTAAAAGTCATTAATATACCATGCCATGACTGCAGAAACAAGAAGGCTTTTAGTGATAAGAAGGTCACTTGTCTTGGCCAGAGACCCATGGATGAGGGAAGCAGAGCAGGGGTTTACAGGAGGGTGGCAGGGGCAGTGCTGACATGATGCTGCCCTGAGCACATCCTGCCTCCTCCAAGATCATCATTCACTGAATTGCTGTGTCTAGCTTTGTACAAAATTGTGCTAAGTGGAATTTGCACAAAGCATAATTTGTGTGGTCAATGTAATCCATAAATAACCCAAGGCATCTGCAAAGTCTAAACTTATTTGCAGTTTTGTTCTCAGCAGCAATCCCATGCTCCATTAAGTATATTGTGTCGAGCATCACCTCACCTAGAAGAAGCTAAGTTCATTGTGTGAACGCCCACCACCTTCCTTTTCGATGCACATTCCTGAGAAATGACAGAAGCACCCTAAAGATCATAACCTATGCATCTAGACCACAGTCGTAACAACTGAGTAAGAGCTGCAAGGAAAAAGAAGTCTTAGCTCTGAGGCTCAGAACTCAAAAAATTAGACAAAAGATACTGAGAACTCACAAAGAGGAGCAATTTTCTGCCAGCTTGATGGTCAATGAGTTTTAACTAAACAGGATTGACCCAAATCTCTCCATGCATCAAACTCAGGTACCGCCGGCAGTTGTATTTTGCCAGCAGCAATTTGTGATGATGTGGAATGACATCCATTTACTTATACTTGAATTCTGCTGAGACATTTTAAAGATGCAGGAGGAAACAGTTTCCCAGCATGCCTTGAAGGAAAAGCTGAGTACAACACACTTCCTAATAAGGATCAGTAGTGCATTCCCAGAGTTTCAGACTGAGGAGAGGATGAATACAGAGCTGCTTTCCACTTTTATTCCCACTGAGGTTTGTGCACAGAGCTCGCTTTAATTCACTGGTACTTCTAATGTGCATCTGGTTTCTTTTTTATATGTACAAATGTCCCTATTTATATGCTTCTACTGCATATGCGGAATATATCATCAGCTTTGGATCCTCTGTTAGGCAAGAAAGATTGTGTCATCTGAGCTGAACCTACAGAATAGGAACTGATTGTCCATTGAGAACCACCTCCTAGTGCAAGGCAAAACTGCAGAGCAAAAGTCTCAATGCTCAGGTTCCACAAATCCTTCAAGCCAAATGTTGAGTTGAAAATCGGGTTTGAAGCTTCCCCTGAGGCTCTCTGAGGCAGAAGTGGTAGAAGTCAGCCCAGTGATGCCAATGTGGGATGTCTGGGGTGTGCAGGGCTCAAGGAGGAGCTGATGCTGCAATGCTTGGGCCCACCAAAACATTGGGATGCTAAGGAGGCAGCATGGGTCAGAGAGGATGCTGGGCTCTTACCCCTGCTCCGGGAAGTATCACCAGCCAGCAGGGCATAAGCCATTTCACTGCTGCACCAGAAAGACAACATGGGCTGCTAAGAGCTGGGCATAATTCAGCTTCTCCAGGCCTCCTCAGGGCAACACTTACACATGCATAAAGGTTCAACAGAACCAAGAGGCTTAGACACTGATAACTGAAAGCTTTTTGTCCATCTAGCACCTTACTGTACCTGAATCTCTGACCCCAAATACCTCAACTCACTTGTAATGTAAGATGATAACTATTGTGCTGCTGACAGCAAAATATTGGGAGTTCTTAAACACTAAGTAGGAATGTGCTTAGACTAGTTGATGATCTTTTCATCAACAGTCAGTACCAAACATCATGCCATTTAATCACATTCACAGACCCAAGTCAAACTTACTTAGATACATCCAGAAAAGTTAGCTGAAGGCCCTGAAGTTTTAGCTCAGGGTGTTGTAGAGACTATTTTTCACACTAACCTGCTAACACTCACTCTTGCGTGGGAGAAAGAGTCTACTTTTCTTTCCAGCATAAAAGGGAAATTCACTCAAACCTAGACTCCCTAAAGCTTCTGTAACATGTGGTGTGTTTTGTGACAGAAAACCCTTATTCCAGTCATTCAGAGGAGAAGAATTCTTATCCTGTAAAGGCATCTTTATCCTGTAAAGTATAAAGCTCTTTTGACAGTGTCAAGCCAGATGAGCTGTCAGGATAGAAACTAAAATCTTTAATGAGTTCTTCAGTGACTAATACAATAGTTTCATGACTGAGACTTGCTGGTGGTACCATGGCAGGACTAGGATATTAATTAGAAATACTCACTAGGACTGCAAGAGATCTCGTAACGCATTTGTTCACAGAAGAGTGCATTTAGCTATAGGAGGAAAAACAAACAAACTCATTACCTCTATGGACCCTGGATCTACTTTGACAATTTCTCCTGTGCTGTTGTCATTGCTAAGATTTGGTGGGCTGTGTGAAGGTAGCCTTCTCTCTTCCTTTAAGGCATGCTCCAAAAGTTTCTTATTCAAGATCCTGGCAGCATTTTCAGCAAGTGTGTACCCTGGAGGAGCAGACAAGTCCTGCCTGATGCTTGTCACCTCAGTCCCTTCTTCCTTTTGTGTCTCTGTCCCCAATCGGAGAGGACTAGGTGATCTGCCACGGGCATTTGGACATGGCTCCTGCACTGGGACCAGTTCTGGTCTGGGTTCTGCTGACCTGGACCGGCTGCTAGACCTGGGACATTTTTGGAAGGTCTCGTGAAAGATGGGGCTATGGTCAATAATGTTGAACAAACTGGAGAGGCCATCATTGATGGTGGTGTGGACAGGACTCTCCCTTGTAGTAGTTGATCTAGCCCAAGCAGACTCACTGAATCCTTTCTGAGGTGTGCCAGGCAAAGTCCGGTTACTTGGCTGGTCTGATTTGGGAAGGATTTTTCTCTGCAGCTTTGGAGAGCCATATTTGGGGGAGCAGCATGTGCGTTCAAACTTAGCCTGGACCTTTTCAATGACGGGGGTCACTTGCCTGCTTCTTAGGCTTCTGGATGGTGAGGAGACAGGCGTGGACCCTCCCTTTGGTGTCAGACACTTGTGCGGACTGCTGGTGATATTGCGCAGGGTCTCCGTCTGCAACCCAACACTGATGGTCTGGGTGGTCTGTGTCCCTGTCGTTCTCATACCATTGGTTTGACACGCAGTGTCCTTGAACTGAGGCTCTGCTGAACTGGAGTTAGAGCGTATGGCATTTCGGACCGAGAAAGCGACCTCCTTCATATCATCACTCATGTTTTTGGACATCTCCAGGCTGTGCAAGGGTGAGGCAAAGCCCACGGTAGTGCAAATAGGACGTTCAATGGGATGAAGACCACTGTCCAGAAAATCCTTATGATGTCTCGCCAGGTCACAAGACCATCTTCCAAACATATCTGAGGAAGCACCTTTTGTCTCAGCAGCATTACCCATAGCTTTGGTCACAGAAAAGAGGAAGTCTGGCTCAACCTGGTTTTTACCTTCATTGCTGGCTATCACTGAGTTATCAAACCTACGGACAACTGGTGGGCTGTGAAAGACCCGAACTCCGATTTTTTCAGTTACACTGTGATTCCTCGTTGGCTGCTTCTGGCAGTGCTCTGGGCTGGTCATGGTGTTAGTTGTCATAGTGACACTGGTGGTGAGGTACCATGATGATGCCTGGAAGGGATCTGAAGCAGGATCACTCACAGCTTTCCCAATTTCTGTCCTTTCTGCCCAGCCTTCTGCAGGCCTTTCGGTGGCACCACCATGGTTCCTAGTGTTACTGTAGTCCCAATTTTTGTTGAACTCCTCGATGTATTTCAGATCATCAGGAGACAGGGGAGGGGTTATGTCATCTTTGCTGCTGGATGAAGGCAAGTTTTTTTCTGGTAGAAATGGAGAAATATCCATCAGACGCTGAAATTCTGACATGGAAGAAACGGACATGGCCCTGGAAAGGTCAACACAAGAATCATTCATAAGCTTGGAAAAAAAACACAGAGCAACTTATTTTCCACAGCAAACTAAGTCAGGAAACCCAACTTTCACTGTCTGCTTATATATAGAATAATTTTAGTCCTCTCTTTCATCAGAGTTCCCTTTTATGATCTTTAAAATAGCTGTGAAACACAAGCGTTCCTGCTGTGTCTTTATAAATACAAAAAGTTTTATTAATGGCTCTTAATTTATTGCTTTGTCATGGAATACTGCTTGGCAAATGTCTAAAATACAGAGCAGTAGAATGCATTTCAGAAATATACCATTCCCAGAAAATGAGCGTTCGTGACAATGTGAGGCACACTGTTCAAAGCAAGTGTGCAGTATTTCGGACTTGCTGGGAAATCAGCAAGTCCACCCCCGCCTCTGAGACTGCCCAGGCTGCACAGCTGATGTGTAGCGACATCAGGGACATCCAGGCTAGGTGCTCTGACATTGAACTGGCTTGGAGAGTTGAGTTTGTGCTAAAATTCAACTGGAGGGAATTGCTATGTGATAATGCTGGATTCTTGGGTTTCCCACATTTTGCTAGTTTGTACAAATCACAAGCATTCAGCTGAGTTGTCCTACTGATAAGTTTTAAGAAAAAAAAATCGAACAAAACCAGGAGCTTTCTGAATGGAACTACTTAAAAATGCAAATGAACATAGTTATCAGAGTTGTCTCAATAGGTAACTCAAGTTGGGAGAGGACTCAGCAAGCAGTGAGTTTTATACATCAGTGATCTAGAGGATATGTTGAAATCACACTGTGAGTTTTTAATCAAGAGCACCAGCTGCAATTAAGGTGGATCTATGTTAGGGAGTTGGGTGAGATCAGGGGGTGCACTTTCAAAGTGGATCTCCTATTCAGATGCTCTGGTTTGCACCAGGGGGCAATTTCAGAGAACATGGGCTGGGTTCCTTTGGGATGAGAGTGAGCTGGAAGATGGTCTCCAGAAGCACAACTAATGCACTCTAGGGTTAGATGGGTATTCAACACATGGACAGAACTAGTCCAAAGCAAAATATCCCTGACCTGCATGGGCATGTCAGGTCCTCAGCACCAACTGTTTTTATCTAAATATTGGTGTCTACAGGTCTGCACTACTTGCTAAAGTAGCTGTATCCTTCAGTGTAAGCTGCAGCTTTGTGCAATTTCATACCATCTGATCTTTGTACACCACGGCTGAATGTGGCCCAAGTTAATCCGAGTAGAAAAGAAGCATATTGAGACAAATTAACCACTGAATATATTAATCCAGCTTGCAGGCTGCTTAGGAGGTGGCATGGCTATGCCCTGGGTTTGTGGTTTGGGTGCCAGAAAGCTGTACTTGTGGCAGATGAATATTTGCTGGGTTTTCCCTTTAAGTTTTACTCACCTTTGAAGATTACCTTTGTGTGTTTCTTCCTCCTGAAGAAAAACAGAAACAAACAGGGTAAGTTATTTCTGAACCTGTTGGTGGCATTAGCTTGTGGGTATTTTGTAATTCGCTTCCCATTGGTTCCACCAGGTATGTTTATCTCTTAAAAGGTGGCTGATTTTCCCTCTGATAAGGAACTTAAATTGCCAGAGGGAATATTCTTCCCTTTGTACATAAGCAGCAGAATGGGCAATCGCAACAGACTGCACAGGGAATGCCAAATCTACAACAGTCTTGAACTTCGATAGCCCTCTGCAATCACGAATGGAAGTAAGCTGCAAATGGCTTTTTTCCACATGTGCAATATATTGTTTTGGACCATACAGTTGTGTGTGAATTTGTTCAGTGGAGATAATTGCTTTACACCAGAAATCAAGCTGTGCTGAAACAACAGATAAACTGGGGTCCTTTGCCATAAGATTTCATTATATGTTCTCTAGGAACCAACAAATGGCACCAGCTGAAAATCACTAAGCTAGTTATATTACATGTGTGGGAAGACTATTACTTGTTTCATAGGGGGAATACCTACAGCTTGCTAACAGCACTGAGTTGTTTTTATGGCAATTATTTCCCTGTGACAATTCCCATAAGGAGCTGGGTTTTTCATAGATACTTTTGAAGCAATTGCTCTTCAGTTATTATTGTAACTGCTTGCTTATATTTTTAATAAATAAAGGGAAGAAAAAATATGATCAAGAAAAAAGAGTATTAGTACCTATTACTTTTATTTGACCTCATGAAATGAAGAACATTACTAACACAGAAGTGCATTTCAAACTGTGACTATTCAGAAGGAGCACTGCTTAACTCAGCAAATACCTTTCTGGTATTCATCCAGAGTCAGGGGAAAAAAAAAAAAAAAGGAGCAAACTGATCCTCCTTGCATTCACTCTGGTATAAGTATGGAACAGTGGTGGTGGTTCCACTGGAGTTACTGCAGAGTAAATCTGCTCTAACTGAATGGAGAATTGGGCTGAAGGCTGGATTGACTTCTACTGCAGTTAGTGCCACAAAGAAAATACAGTGGAGAGGAAGAGTCAGCAGGCTTCAGTTGCCTCTGTGCATCCTCAGTTAAGGTATTCATTAAACTCCAATCAGTCTTGCTTGAGCAAACCCTCTGAGGGGAAATTACTTTGCCCAGGTTTCACTAAAGCATGCTTTGAAGGAAAGGAGCCATGCAAATAACACTACGGACCAAATTTTGCTGCCAACACTTTTCCTAATGGTGGTAATGTCTGAAAAACAGAAAACGGAAGAGAGATCTCCCTTCTTAAATATCAGACTGAATTTGAAGGAAAGGAAACAGCAATAAAAATTAAATACAAAACATAGATCCCTGACACCAGTACCAGCACTTGAACATGTATGAAATAAAAACTAAGAAATAATAAATATGGGATCCCACACTGCCAGCCGTACCTTCATGGCACTGAGGGAGGAAAATCTAACTGGAACACACAGGTACCTACAGCTACTTAAAATGTAAGAAGGGTGGTCACATTTCTTGCCTCTTTTAACCTTTTTTTTCTTCTCTTCCTCTCAGATAACTTGCTTTTCCAAACCTGTAGCTGAGTAACAATGTTGTAAATCTCACAGAAATCCTTGGATCAAACTTTTTACCTGTGCACATGTTCAAGCCAAGGCACATCAGTGAATCCTGGTCCTGCAGGGAGCTTGAGAACTGGCCTGTTGGCAAACTCTTTTCCAGAGTGGTCAAGTTTTCAAGCCCGAGTACACAGATCTTTGGGAAGATTCTATTTCTCTGTTTGCTACAATGCACACACTCCAGTGCTCAGAGCACAAGCTGAATGTCTAACCCATGTGCACAAACCTGAATTGTCAGGCAAGAAGAAAGTGTGCAAAACTTGCATCAAGCAAAATGCTGCCTGCTTGTTAATTTTAAGTTCCAGCAGTCTCTGCTTCTTGTTCTGTAACTGCCACTAACATTCAAATAATGACAGAAAATAAAGGAGATACTAGCTTTTTTAAATTGTTGTGTGTTTTTTATTTCACAGGGACCATTAAAATGTATAGCTGTGATCAGCACGAACATTTTCAGTGCTATTACCATATGCAAGTTCACAAGCTACTTTGTACCAGCATATGGGGACAGGGACCCTGATTTCATTTGGCATGAAAATAAACAGAACTAGGAAGATATGAAACTGGTGAAAGTAAACCTGCACTGGTGCAGATTTTAGCAGGACAGACTACATTCACTATAGCCCAATGGCATCTCTTAGCAGTGTGTTATACATCGTTATGGTGTCATCTCAGGGTAGCTACTTTGCTGATGAAGAGTAACTTTACTTATATTTTAACATCCCATCTCATTTACCTCATGCTAATCTACTTAGATGGCAACCACAATGGAACAACCAGAAGTGCCTCTCTATAGTACTTACTTTTACCAACAAAATATAGGCCATGTTTTTTCATATGTATTTTTTTTTATATATATATATAAATGTATATATAAAAATATACCTACAATGGGAGGAGATTAAAGACCTTCTAAACCAATATGTTGTGTCAAATATAGTTACCATCCATGACATGAATGACCACAAGGTGAGGTAATCTTTGGAACCTATGGCTGGCTCCCAGTTTCTCAGGTGACTGACACAGGTCTAACCGGCTCATAACAATGAACAAAATCTTGTCCATGCCAGATTCATTACGGGGTAACTGTAAGCAGTCCCTGTGACAAAATATCTCACTTCCTACAGGAGGGATGCTGTACCAAATCTGACATAAGAGATAACATGACAGCTTGATAAAAGGTAGAAGAGCGCCTACTTCTGCTAATCCGGTCAAGAACTTGTCCCGCTCCAGCTGCCGAGACCGGTGCTCATCAGAATCATCAGGGGAATCAAGAGACAGTGACTCCAGGAAGAGGTTTTCCTTGGCACTGCACCGATCGCTCTCCCTCAGCTTAGAGAGTGACCGGTCATCAAACTGAATGGCATCTGAATCAGAGAAGGATCTCGACCCCATTGGACGAGGCACGTGAAGGTTCCCCTGGGTCATAAATGGACGAGGGTTACTCTCCTTCTGGTCACACAGAAAACCACCTCTTCTTCGTGGGCTCACTTCTTTCTGCAGCTGGAGACAAGGCAAATTAAAGGAAACAGCAGTTACTTATGTAGGGTATGGCATTCTGCAGAACTCATCCTTGTCCAGGAGCGAGGCACCCATGCTCTGGGGAGGCACCATGAGGTCACCACCTGGCTCCAGGGGTGCCAGCTTTGCTGTACTGGTCCCTACACAAAGGAAGATGTCTCTAGGACTTTGATGCTATTACTCATGGCATTTTGAGTGATTAAATCTGTATGTGTATAGTTTTGCTTGTTTACACTATATGGATACATACATACACACTGTGTATATACATATACACAAAACAGTGCATCTGTCTGTAATGCGATTTTTAAGGAAACAAATCAACACTGACTGTTATTTAAAAGCAATCTTGATATGAAATCTTAAAGCAAAGCAAGTAGAAGCTCAAGGAAGGATTAATGACTTGGAATCTTATCAAAACAAATGCATTTTTCTTCTGGTCAGCAGTACAAAGGTTGCAATTTTAAGTATATCACTTGTTTCCAGAGGTGCAAAATGGCACCTAGCAAAAACCAAAAGCTTTGTTTTATAGATGGTCTAGCCCTAGTTCATGGCTAGAAAATTGACTATTTGTACAGAACAGCATTGTCAAAGTGATGAATTAGGCATGCAAAGCATGTTTGAAGAAAATGAATATTAATAGAAGGGCCATCAAAGCTATTAACTCTATACTTTGCAAAAGCTGGGTGAAGAGAGGGTGAACCACTAGTGAAACTGCCAATCTTAATATAAGATTTTGTGATCAACTTCTCCTTTAATTGTAAATACAGCAGGATAAATCAAGTAACTGGCGTTTTCCAACATGACAAATGACAGCAGGACTCTGGTAAGTAGCTCTGATGTTTTGCTACAGCAGTGTGCTAAGATTAGTCACAATAAACTGCAAATTAAATAAGTCATTCCCTAGGACTCTGGAGACTGAGCACCTACAAAATGTGCTTGGAAAAATCAACAGACTTTGTATTGTCTAAATCAAAACATTTTAGGTCCCAAATGATTAAGTTTGCACTTGGGCTGAAAGCAGTGAGCTTTTTGCTTGCTTCAGTTGTATAAAAGGGGGAATGCATCTTCAATGTTTTGCTCATGATAGACAAAATCTGAAACAGTTTTATTAAAAGGAGCTAATTTAAGGTATCCTATAAAGGCAAGGATTGGAAGGTGTATGTCAAGAGATCCTGGAGCCCATTCCCCAGCATATGGGTAAGATGCAAAGCCAGGAGAAATGGCAATCACATATTTGCTGTATACATAGTTCTAATTGCAAGTCCTTCCAAATTTTCAGAGATCCTGTAAGGATAATGATCTGGCAACACTCACGAGAAAACAGTACAGACACTGGCTCACTCTCTGAGTCTCAGACAGCTGACAGGAGAGTTGGAGTGAGAAATACTGGCCTAACTTTTCAAGAGTGATTAATGACTTTGGGTCCCTGCGTATACACCTTTAAACACACAACTTTTCACACAGGTGATTTTGTGGATTTAAGTATTTGCCAGTGTGCTCTGTGCACAATTAGCTTTAGAAGAACAGTGGAAGGAGATTCTCTAAGGGAAAACAAAGTGACAGTGTACTTAAAAATAAAAAAACCCACAACTTTGAGTGCTGAAAAAAGTAGGTCATCATGTTTTTTACATGTGAGCAGTATTCTCATAACCATCCAGTGTAAAGTATTTTTATATATTTTATACATCGTTGTGAGCACCCCCCTTATCATACATGTGTTATTCAGGAGCTGTGGGAAAGGAGACAGGCATAAAGCATTAGCATGAAATTTGGCACACGTGTTTTGGCTATGTCTTAGACTCTGTTCTTCAAACATACACACTGGTGTAGTCTCCTCGTCCTCTCCGTATTGCCGTACAAGGAATACACACAGAAAAAGCCTGGGGAGAAGAACTTCAGAGATATACTAATTGTTTCCATATAAAGCAGAGCATGACTGCAATCTGAAAGGATATTTAACTAAAAGCCTGCAAATATTTGGAATCTTCTTGTCACACAGGGAAATGTTTGATTATAAGCAAAGATGGAGTGATGAAGTTTTGCAGGCAGGTAGCCAACGTTTCAAATGCTACTTCTGACCATCTAGTCCCCTGAAATTAGCTTGATACAATATTTTTTATTTCCCCTATTACTAACTCTGTACGACTCTGTTGTACAGTAAATATATAGTTGAAGCCTAGAGATTAACGAACAGTAACAAAAGAAATAAGCTCCAGGACTATTTAAGAGCTATTTTGTAGGTTCTCCCAAGATGACACTAAGAGGTTATGTCAGGTTTAAAGAGAATTAAAGGCTAGGTAACATTAACAGGGATTTCTCTGTTGCTTCCTTCAATGTCCCCTATTCCTAGCGAACAGGTTAGGTCACTCAAGCTACTGGGGATACACTGAAGAGATAATATTAAAAAATGCTTTTCATAGGACAACAGCATAAATATCCAAAGAAGTACCAGTGACTCTCTGAAGAAGAGTTTCTGTCCGCATTCTTAGTATATTGCAAATTTTCCTAAGGGTTATTTAATTCCCATTCGGCATGAAGAATCCACAGGACACAGTTTGGCCACTGAAACTCATCAGTTAGAAAGCACAGCCCAGTCAAGACACAGGGAACTTGGCATCTTCTGCCACTGAACTCTGGAAACCAGGTAATTTGGAGTAAGACCTCTGCTACAAGCCTTCCTAGCTCATAGATGATGATTGGTTTATCTCAGGATATGAACTATTGGGCTGCATTATAAGGGCTAACTCAACAAGCTGCATGAAGTATACAAAAAATCCCTCAGTAAACAAGAGATTAAAAAATCCAGAATATAATTTATTGATATTTTTAAATTTAGAAGTTCAAAAATCACCTTTCTTGGTCTGTAAAACCTTCGTAGGGCCCAGTCAGACCCACACTTTTAGCAGTGATTTTAGAAGTATCTGTGGAGTTCAGTATTTTCCTAAGTGCTCTTCTGTGGGTTTAACAGCCATAGCTTAAACAGAGGTTTAGTCTTGCACTCATAATATTTACAGCCTGATATCTCTTCTTTAGCTTCTTGTTGAAGCCCAGGCATGGGAGTGTGAGACACAGATAATGAACCCTTTCCAAAAACTTGGTTGTGAAGTTACACCAGGCTTTCATCAACTTAACCTGTGAAGCTACTTTGTGCTTCATGCAAGCATTATGGTCCCTAGAGAGCATGAACAAATCTGGTGTCATTCTATTTCTGATGTTCTAAGGACAGAAATATTCAGTTAATTGAGAACTCACAATTTCAGTTGTTTTTCTTGCTTTTCCTGGAATGCATGACTCAGAGCTGAATGATGTTCAGTTAAAAACAGTGTATTAACTCTCCCTCATTAATTTTTTTTTATTTTTATTTTTGTGTGGCTTCTAATCAGATGATAAATTCATTAGGTATAATTTGTCTCTGATAGTAAGCACATGAAAGTACAGATAGGCACAAAAAACAAGGTATGCAGCTGTCAGATGGGCAAAACAATAGCAGAGGTGTACAAAAAATTCATGTGACCACAGTCAGAGGTGTCTTCTGAACATTTAGTGTTAATTTGTTTACTTGTTACCAGTCAAGGCTCTTCATGTTAACCCCCAGGTTCTTTTCCTAGAGAAAAAGAATTCAGTTGAGCCTGAATAGTCACAGCAGCTGCATCTTTGGTAGCTCATTCACAGGTGAACGGACTTTCTTGGCAGGAAGCTGTGTATCAAATCTTGAATAACCTTGCATGTGGGACTGAGTGTTTTTGCGAGAAGATATGCATGAAAGCTTTCAAACGGAATGAGTCGATGTGACCGTGCCTCTCCAGGGCAATTGAAATGAGGCAGGAAATGGCCTCTAACCTGGAGCTGATTTCTCATAACTGGCCTTTTATAGGGATTATGAGCATTTTCCTTTTACTCCCTTGTGTGTGTGAATTGTTTTGTAGTATGAGAAAACGGATGTAGCCAAGGGACCAAAATTATTCCTGTGCTGCTTCTTAATACAGTTTCTTGCCCTTGGCTGGAATGCAGTGATGGTGCAATGCCTCATGTTTGCAGCCAGCCATTTCTCACCCCAAGATGACTCCTTACCTGTTCTATCCGCCTGAGCAGCTCCTTCTTTTGACGCTCCCATTCTCGCCGGTCTCTGTCAAGCCTGTCCAGGAGCTCCACCTTTTCTCGGTTCCAGTTCTTCTCATTGTGCTGGATTTGCCAGCGGAGGTCCATCACCACACCATGACTCTCAGCCAGAAGCCTCTTGTGCTCCTCTCTTTCCTTTTTAAAAGCTCCCTTTGCATCAGAAGTGAGGCTTGTTTCTCCTGAGGTGTCCTCATTCTTCCCTTCCAGCTGGTGTTAAAAGTAAAACATTACTAGGACATTAAACATTCTGTGGTAAAAGCATGGGTCTGACAGTGAATTTGAGTAAAAGACATAACTCCACAAAGGTAATGGCAAAATTATGGCAATTCTTAGATCTGAAGATCTCAACAAATGATCAAATACATTCAACTTGAAAAAAGTTTAAAAATCAAGACAGTGCAAGCCATAGGGAGTAACTTCTCAAGTTCTACCATCTCATGCTATTAAGGCATCAGTTATGATCTTTCTGATGGAAATGTGGGTACCAGCAATTAATGAAACATCAAGATAAACTCTAAGTTCCTCATCATCTCTGAGACAATCACCAGGACAATGTCCTCAGCCTCTGCTCTGCTTTTATGCTCTCACTTAGTGCACCCAAAACCTAGAGAGTGCGTTCCTCTTCTGAAGAGACTTTTCCCAGAACAACCTTCAGCGATGGTCTTATTGTACAGCTCCTCACAGCTTCCAACGAAAGAGGATGTTTGTAGCAGAAGAAGATGTACCAAGATCATTCCCCCATCTCTGCAGGTTCTGGTGTCTGAGCTAATTTCTAGGGCATCTAGCTGATGCTACCTTCCCTACCTTCTCCTTAACCTCATGCTCAGGGGTCAGCATAATTAGATCAGAAGAGCTGGCACAAGGTATTAGCATCACAGGAAAACGCAGGCTCAGTGGGGTGTCAGGAGGTCTCTAGTCCAACACCAGCAGGGTTGGCTCTGAGATGAGAATGGGTTGTGCAGGATTTTGTTCAGTTGGACTGATGAACCTCCAAGGGCAGGGATTACACAACCTCTCTGGTCAACCTGGGCCACTGCTGGGCTGTTGTCAGAGTGAAAAAACTGCTCAATGGTTTTGTGTAAGTTCAAGCAAGTGAAGAATTTATCCCTGAAGCCTGACCTTTAGTTGATGACTTAGTAGATGTGTGAGTGACTCAGACTGGGATACATCTCCGTCCCCTGGCTCTGCAGGTGAACTGGAGTGAAAAGCAGTGAAAACTCATTTCCACCACTGAAGCTGTCCTCAAAAAGGAGAGGCAGCAGGTCTGCCAGGAAACATGCTCCTTTAGCAAAAGAGACGGACACTACCTTCACCTTATTCTATTTGGAAAATAAGCTCAAAGCAAAGGGGAGCTCAAACTGCATTCAGGAGTGAAGCTTACTAGTCTCTGGAACAGCCTCCCCAGATAAATGGCTGAGAGGCTTGAGTCCTTAAAAATTGTACTGAGCTGCAGAGAACATCCTGCTACAGCAGCTTGCATTGACAGGGAAATCTTAAAACACCTGTGTCCTCTAGCATGAATTTCCAAAATCCAGTTGTTTTCAAATGACCAACCAACCAACCAATCAAAAAAATTATAAAAAAGCAGCATCCTATTTTAACAAAGTTGACATGACACTATCTTTCTCACACTTATCCTATTTGTGCAGTGTAAATTTGTGGGACCCACAGAGACATGCGAGAAGGTGTCCTGCACACAACTGCATTGCTTGATGGCAAACTGGAGGTGCTGTGGGGCAGAAACGTAGAACATCCGAGGAGAGACACCTCTGCGCTGTAGGTCTATGATGGGAGACACCATCCTGGGCAGAGAGACTTCTCAAGAAGCCACAAAGCTTTGCTGCCTTCCCATCCACTATTCCAGCATGTTGAGTGTCCACATGTTAGTGCAGCAATATGTAAAAATAACACTGCTAGTTTCCAAACTCACTACTAACTTCAGGTAATGGCCTCTTGTCCCTTGCTACACCTTTCCTCTGTCCAGCCACAAGTGCCCAGGTCCATTTCATGATGCTGCAGGAGTCCCAGTTTGTGCTGCAGCCAGAGTCAGCAATGTTGGCACCCATTCTTTTATGTTTGTTTGAATTTTACTATTCTGTGCTGTCCACCCCAGGCCACTCTTGTAAGTTTCTGCTTGGTTCACTAGGTAGCTGTGACACTAAATAGTAATACATTTCAGGAGTATCACTGCAGAACTGAGATTGGCAAAAATAAAAAGGGACTACTGAAAATGCTAAAAACTATCTATAAACCAAACAAATGCTCAGTTGCAATAAGTACAATTTATATAATTATCCTATAAAACAAATTCCTCTTCCATTTTTGAATCTCAAAAAAAAGAGCTAAATGTTAAACCTCAGCAAGACTAATTCTGTCTCTCTCCTTAACACCAGTGAGCTCTTCAACACCACTGGGCAAATTCTCAACCTTTCAGTCAGGAAACAAGACAGATGATAGTGCCTGCAAAGGGCAGGAAAGCTGAGACAGGCAGTAGGGAGTAACAATAGGCTCCATAAGAGCAATATCCCAGGAATACTGGGCATCAGAGTGCCAGGCACAAGCTGCCAAAATACAGGCATCGTATTCTAGACCATGGGCTCACCCAGATCAGAGCTCTGGCTCCCACCCCATTTCAGAAGAATACAGGGAGTCTGTGAGTACAAAGATGAGTTCGAAACCAAGGCAAGTATACAGTGATACACCTTCAGAATAATTTCCTGGTGTTCAGTGACTTGGCACCTAAAACCTTATCAGTCATAGACAGTGTCTTTAGACTCAGTAGACAGTTCTTGGTGCCTATGGAAGGCAGAACAATGCTCCTGGCAAGGAGAGAGTCCTTCTGCCTCTTGACTAAACAGCTCTGGTCATGGAGAAGTTGTCCATTGATGTCTCCTTAGCGCAAAGGTCTAGATGTGACTTTCCTAAACCTGTTAACTGATAAGGATGGCCAGGTGCCTCTTCATGTGCACCACAGCTTAAATGCCACCAGACATCCTGAAACTGGTCCACTGGTCAGGGTCCTAAAAAGGGCCCGTGTCCTTGCATGCAAGTCATCAATGCATACACAGGGTTTGGTCCCTCATACTAACTCCCTTCTTCTTCCAAACTTTTCTTAGTCCCCACTGCCCAGAATGCTGGAATTTTTCACTCACCCACCTGGAGGCTGAAAATTACTGGGATTCCTTATTGGCTCAACATTATCACAATCCCATACTTAGGAGCAATCTCATTATTATCTTAAAAAAAAAATAAATAGCCTAAGGATCTTTCTGCCAAATACAATGTACATGCATTTCTGACAGCCAACACTTTTATTTTTAACGATATATGCAGTGCTAAAGCTTCAAAGCAGAAGGCAACAGGACATTGTCACCTCTGGCATGCAGTGCTTCTGTATCAAAAGTCTTTTCTTTCCTTTTTTTTATTTCTTTCCTGTATAGATTTGAAACATCAAAATGCAAAACCACTGCCAGTGACTATCAACTAGGAGTTGACTCTCTTGAGGAAAATGCTCTTGTTAATTGACCTACTGCTTCCCCCCATAAATTGGAAAATAGCAGCAATGAAAACAGTGGAGACTAGAAAGGCCTTGATTCTCTGTGAGCTTGTCAGGGGGTCGGCAGCTCTACATGAAAACTACATGCTGTAGGTTGCTGTACAGTGCTGTACAGCCCCATGCTTCATCACTACCAATTAGAAGAACCAAATGACATAACAAGACGTCATCCTATCCACACCAACCTGACAGATGTGGCTATTTAGTTAAAGCTGTTGTTATGCCAGATGTTGGGCACAGAAGACCAAAGTTTGTTAATGTGACTATATGTAATGATAATTACAGAATCACAGAATCCTAGGGGTTGGAAGGGACCTCAAAAGATCATCTAGTCCAACCCCCCTGCCAGAGCAGGGTCACCTAGAGCACATCACACAGGAACGTGTCCAGGTGGGTTTTGAATGTCTCCAGAGAAGGAGACTCCACAACCTCCCTGGGCAGCCTGTTCCAGTGCTCTGTCATTCTCACAGTAAAGAAGCTTTTTCTGATGTTTATGTGGAACCTTCTATGCTCCAGTTTGCACCCACTGCCCCTTGTCCTATCCCTGGTCATCACTAAAAAATGCCTGGCTCCATCCTCCTGACACTCGCCCTTAATGTATTTGTAAACATTGATGAGGTCACTCCACAGTCTCCTCTTCTCCAAGCTAAAGAGACCCAGCTCCCTCAGCCTTTCCTCATAAGGGAGATGTTCCACTCCCTTAATCATCTTTGTGACTCTGTGCTGGACTCTTTCAAGCAGTTCCCTGTCCTTCTTGAACTGAGGAGCCCAGAACTGGACACAATACTCCAGATGCGGCCTCACCAAAGCAGAATAGAGGGGGAGGAGAACCTCCCTTGACCTACTAACCACACCCTTTCTAATACACCCCAGGATGCCACTGGCTTTCTTGGCTACAAGGGCACATTGCTGGCCCATGGTCATCCTCCTGGCCATCAGGACCCCCAGGTCCCTTTCTCCTACACTGCTCTCCAGCAGGTCAGCCCCCAGCCTGTACTGGTACATGGGGTTGTTCTTTCCCAGATGCAAGACTCTACACTTGCCCTTGTTGAATTTCATCAGGCTTCTCCCCGCCCAACTCTCCAGCCATATTTCACATGTTGTTCACTAGCTCCTTCCATTTTGATACTGAAATTAAACCTATAGTGAAAACAACCCATATTTTGAAACTTTTACATTAGTTGGAGTTAAATTTATTTTATTTCTATGTCAGGCTTATTACATTATTATGTTTATATTTAGTTTTTTAATTGCCTCCTTGTAATTGTGAGCACATACATCAGACCTCAGTGAGACACATTGTTTTCCCTGTCCTAACTGACATTCTGATGATTGATATGCTATCTTTTACTGGGGACCTATTTTTACTGTGAAATAGAAATATTGTGGGGAATTGGCTAAAGACAACAGCTTTATGCCTTAAATACTGACCAGTTTAACTCTTTTTATTTGCTTGAAAAAATGGCTCAGTAATTACCATATGTTATACACTATTACCAGTGGAGCTGTGGAGGTACCAAAGCCCCCGGAAGGAAGGGTGCAAATGTTTCTTCTCCCTGGACAGGAGTGGCAGCACTGTCCTGGTGCCAAACACCAGGCAAAGCTGCGGCCTGGGAGTTTCTCAGCCACGCAAAGGCAAAGCCTGCAAGCTCTAAATTGGCAGCTCATTGTCAAACTAACTTTTTCTAAATTTCATTCTTTGTTGCCCTCTCAACTTTAAGGTAAATCTGTCAACAAGGTTTTATTTTGGGAGGAGTGAAAAATGAAATTGATTTTGTTTCCTTTTTTGAGTGGTCTGTTTTCTGGAAATGTGGGTGCAGTAAGAACTGAGAATCTGAATCTGGCAAAACTGCTAAAATGAAAGCTTTTTCCTTCATTCTGGGAAATCAGCCTATAGTACCTGGGCAGGAAAAGCAGTGCTCACACCTCAGCTCTGTGTGTCAGTGAGTCTCTGACGTTCAGTAAAACCTCCTAAATGCACTACCCTCTCAGCAGTGAATATTTTTATAATATTTGCCTTCTGCAGAGAAGCTCTACAATTACAAACATTTTCCTCAAGACCTGAATGTACTGTCTCCCACCCTGCTCCTTTTCAAGGTGGAAAATTAGAGCTTTTATGCCATCCGCTTGGGAAATGAATCTTTCTGGGTTTTTTGCTGATGTGTTTTCATATTGCTTCAGAAACAGTACATCTTCTGCTAACAGTGTACATGACTCTGAAGCACCTGGCACCAGATTTTTTACACATACTTCTAACAGTATCCCATGGCAGGTAGCTAGAGGTCACACTTCAGTGCGGTACCATCCATCACTGACTGGTAGACTGGAACATTGGGTTTAATAGTAACATACTGATTTATCACTTCAGTGTTATTAAATCACTCTTTTCTCTCCTATGCATCAAATACCCCAGTTGTTATGTGCCAAGGCACAGTGACAAGCTAATTGTGAGCCCACCAACATCAAGACATTTCCCTCGCCTATAAATGCCAATGGATACAGACACTCGCATGTCTTGTTACCATGGCTGATAAATCACCAACCAAATCTTCTGAGAAAGCAGAGCAAGAGGATTGCCTCCTTTGTCCTCGCCTGCCTTGCACTGTACCTACTACACAAGCACTCATACTGGGACAACAGGAATCCAAGAGGCAAAGCTTTGCTCAGGCTTCAGGGAAGCTTTCAGGCTGCTGGGTAAGATGAATAAATATTGTCCCTTTCCCAGCTGCCATAGATTTCCCGTTTAATTAAGCACCTCAGCCATTCTTTAGTGGTGCTGGACAAGGGGGACGTTACCTGTTGGAGGCGACACTTCAGCTGAGTCATTTCCACCTCCCAGGCTGCCTTGTGCAGGGCGTACTGCTGCTGCAGCCCCTGGCGCTCGCGCTCCTCGTCCCGCAGCTCCGAGCGGAAGTCATCCAGCAAACCCTTCAGAGCGCTCCGGAGCTTCCGGTTTTCACTTGCCTGCCATGACAAAGCAAAAGAAATGCTGTCATTGGATGGCTTTAGCCTCCAGTTTCATTTCTAAGGGGAAAAAAATGCCTGCACAACCACTGCACGGAAGAGAAAGTGCCTTAGCTGTCTTTTGTATGGGATAACTAAGGATAGCAATGCGTCTGTCTACAGGATGCCCAGGTAAGTGGCTGAGTCACCGTTCCTGGAGGTATTCAAAAGACGTCTTTTAAACATTCATTATGGATCAGTAAAAGAAAAGATATCTCACTGGTTTTTGCAGTCATTGAATTAGAAAACAGAAATGTGTAACATGACTTATTTATCCAAAATTTAAATCAAATATCCCCAGTGAGCTTCTTGAAGAATAGAAGAGTAGCCATAGATTGTATCTGACAAGTTATTCTGAATAGGAAAGACATTTAAGAAAATTGTGCTTGATTAGCAAACACAGCATGAGCAGAAAAATGGGAAAGCTTACTCAAGAAATTCAGCATTTAATCACCTGGTTCTCATGAATGCATCAGCTTCCTTGGGAAGGCCTAACTCAGATTAGCTGTTGTCACAATCCGGTATTCGGATACGTGGCAATTTTTTACGATCTTGCCAGAACAACACAAAGATAACACAACATCGGGTACACAAAGAGGCGCCGGGGCTGGCGTGCGGTCTTACGAGAGATGGGGCAGAACCCCCTTGCTTTCCAACACTCCTCACCGCAGTGGGAGGCTGGGGCGGCTGGATTCTGCCTTCCCTCTCCTGGGATGAGCCGCACGGCAGCTGCACCCTTTGTTGTCCAGCAGGACCTGAGAAGAAGTTTAAAGGTGATCCCAAATGGTGAAATTAAGACACAAACAAGGTCAGATGTCACGCGCACAACAAACTTTTATTAGAGTAACACAGCAAAGTCCCTAGAACAGATAGGGCAGGGAGGAAAACAGAGACAGAAAAGAAAGGAGAAAGCAGGGATACGGAGGACAGCACGCGAGAGCATAGTTACCACCACGGTCCAGCGATGTCGCCGGTGGGGAAGTGATTCCTGGTGGGGAAGTGCTTCAAATGCATCCATAGTGTCCCAGATTTGTATACAGTTCTTGCCCACTGCACCCCCACTTTTGTCCCTGAACAAGGGAGAAAATCCTTCTTTCTTCTCCCTGCTCGTCAGAGATAGCAGGGGGCAGGTATGATGCCAGGGGCTATGTAGTCTTTGTTTGGCTAATTGATGAGATCAGCCATTACAAAAGAGGAGGCTGAGACAACTGGCACCACAGGATTAGTTTGTTGCAGTGGAGTTTCGGTCCTAGGAAGTGGCTTGAGACTGGCACTCTTCGTCTTGTCCTGCTAAGATGGTGGTTTTCATATCAAAGCCTGGTTATCACTGGGTATTGTGCTCCCAGTGCCAGCTGTAGAACTCCTTTGTCTCTGATCCCAGCATGTCCCACACTAAACTCCCCAGTTCTCAGGTACTCGTCGAAGGAAGGGAAGCAAAACGGTTGGGTGGGTTGCTGAGACATCTCTTTAGTCCATCAGCAAATGTCGTTCAACTCTCAGATGCCACAAGACAGCCAACGGATATCCTCAGTGCCAAAGTCCATCACTTATCTCTTGGATTGTTCGAGACAAGCACTATACATCCTGAATGCCACAGCTGTCTTGATTCTTGAATGACAGCCTAATAAATTTTAATTTTTATTTATTTTTCCAAGTAAAGGCTTCCTGCAATTCCTATTATCTGGTGTTTCATGAAGTACCTACATGTCACCTTCTTTGTAAGTCAAGTAAAGAGATGTATGCAAAAATCTAATTAAGTTTCATGTGCTTTTATTCAGCGACAATTCATATAAAATTTTATGCAGAAAACTAAGCTGATTTTATATGCTCATCAGATTTTTGGCATCACTGAACACACCTCACGCACTTCTGTAATTATTAATCACACATACCACGGGGCTTTTTTTTCTTTTAAAAAGAACCAAATGTGGTCTACTTTTTCCAAGCCATTTGGTTCATCAGCAAAAATATGCTAGATGCAGCGAAATGACTGCAGGTGCTCACTGAATGACCTATAATCTGTTTGGGCTAATGAAATGTGATGGTGTTTAACATGGGGTTTTATCAGAGATGCACTCGCAGAAGCAGAATTAATTCCATTAAGACGTAATGCCAATTAGCAGTTTTCTACTATCCAGCAGAAGTCTCCGTCATGCATATAAAATCACCTGCTTTTCAATATGTAATGACATTTAATGTTTCCACCATGAATTTTCATTCTGATACCAAATTAAGGCTAAATTCTCCAAACATCCCAAGCCCCTTGTGTAGTAAGCAGAATAAGAGCTCTTTTGAAGATTTGTCCTTCATGTCACAACAGGATCTGCTGGGTGTTGAGCACATCAAAATCTGACCTCACCTTCTTTAAAAACCCTGACCCCAAATGTCTATGAAGTGCTTTCATTCAAGAGCCATGTCCTGTGTTTTCTGGTACATTGCATAAATCTTTCTCCAGCCAAGTAGTCTAAAGGATCTCCAAGGGAAATGAGGCAAAAGAAAAATAAAATCAAATAACAGCAAAGAAATCCACATCCCTCATTTCCATGCATATATTTCATAGCTTTAGAGTCCTGTAAAATTAGGTTTGCAAAGAAAGAAGTGATGGACTAGTATAGAGAGGAGCCAGAAGAGCTTCACTGCAGGTTTGTAGCCTACTGGGATGAGGGCATGTCTTATTTCTAGAGGCATTACATCAATGTCACTGTTATGAGACAAACACCCCAGGTGCCCCCTGGGCTTGCTGGGATTTTAATTAACTTCCCAATATAAATCCAATTTTGGTTGTATCCTTCTAATTCCTGCAGAGGAGTCTTTTTTTTTTCCCCATACATTTGTATTTACAGTCTGAAGTTGGAGAGGTCTGTGAGATTATTTTTCTGTGTGACCAAACAGGAGTGTTTTTGGAGAACAGACAAAGCGTTCTGAGACAACGTGGTCTGAAATACAACATTTATATCTAGACATGGTTGAGATCTTTGCTGGTAAAATTGCCAAACAGCTTCTGCATAAGAGTAAGTCCCACGGACACACAATAAGGATTGTTATGGTCTTCCGCTTCCTCTAAGGAATGTTGTACAGGCAGAAGAAACAGATCACTGTTGCGATTCCCTGGACAGTCTCCCACGCAAGGAGCTGGCGCTTTAGTACTTTACCCATTACCAGAATTTAAAGCATGGAGGAATCTGACTGATTCCTTCTGATCTACAACAAGAGAATTACATGAAAAGTTCAAAGTCTTGTTGCATCCACAGCTCAGGATTTGTAGGCAAAGGGAACAACAGCTCACAACAAATAAAAACATAGCAAAGCCTCCATTAAATTTCGGGACTTTGGAGCCTGTACTAGGCAGAGTCAATCCCAGAGATGGGAGCCTCCAGCTCTAGAAAAGTTTGGAGCCAGGGCAGTTTTTGAAGCTTGGTTCTGTTTTTAATCACAATTCCTTTTTTCTCTGAGAATTTCACTCAAGAATTAAGCCACATCTTGGTATTACAAGCAGTTTAGTAGAACAGTCATTTAAAAATGCAAGGCCAGGAACCTGAACAGCAATGACAACTCATTGTTCTGTGTTTGCCTCTGTGTAATCACAGATCCAGGCAAAAGTGAAGCTTGATCTTGGAGCAAGTAATTTTATCATATTTAGGTCTTAATTACTGTTCCTTTGGGCTTTTCTCCTAGCTAAGCATTGAAAACAAATATTGTATGAGCAAAAAAAGATCTAATTGGGGATTTTCTTGACCCCCCTTGAGCAATAACAGGAGTGTATTGTTTTTTTAATGTTTTTTTTCCACTGGACCACAGATGTGTAAACTCCTTTCTTTTTACTCCCCTAACTTACACCATGCAACAAGTATCTCACCCTTTCTACTCAACCAAAAGAAATCAAATCTCTCCTTTGTTTTTGTTTTTGTTTTTTTTTCTCACAGGCTATTCTGCTTGATTTCATACTATAGACATAGAAATGCTGACTTACAGAAAGCCCTCCTCTACTGTGCCAGTAGCCCGACTTACCTGCTGCCCATGACCAGATTGGCTCTTGAACCTTACTAGTTCCTTGCCTGACCCCTTCTGCAGTGTGCCCCATCTACCAGCCAAGGGACTATGACATGAGGAGAAAGATTAACTGGCCCTTCTCAGAGCCCCCATCTACTCTGCCTCTCATCAACTAATGTGGTTTTTTTTCTCCCCTTTTCCCTCTGCTATGCCTTCATCCCTCTACACACTAGCCACATAAAAATCCCAGACAAGTGAGATGTTTACTTTCCACCAGGACGAGTACCTCAAATCCTCATACAAAAATTGAGCCTGCTCATTGAAATTAAGGCCACAGGGTTTATCTTTTTTTTTTTTTTTTTTTTTTTCAAAACAGTTCCACTTTCCAGGCAGGGTGAGAAAGTCAGCAGCAAAGAGTGCAGGCTGAAAATACAAGCCATTAAATATTAATGTTAAATGTTAAAAATAAATACAGGTTACTGTAAGCTTTTTATTTTTTCTGACCTAGTTATCTCAGCCACTCCTAGACTGTCACAAAATTTCCTTCCTAATGTGAAACAAGTGCTGATGTATTTAATCTGGGAGCTTGCCAGGCAGAAACAGCAATTTAGGGCTCTTCTGGAGAGGAGCAAACCTTGGAGACTTCCAGCTTCACCACTCACCCCAAATTTCTTATAAAAGCAGTGCTTAATTCCAGCTGAGAGCTTATGGAAACTGCAGAAGACCCCAAAACCCTGGGTGTTTTTCAGCACAGCCTGGCTAGTCAGTGGTGTACTGGGAGGGCAGGTCTGCTGATACTCTCAGAACTTTTAAAGCTGGGACAACACAGGTGAAATGGTTTCTTGCTCTAGTTTTTAGTTAATGTGTTTTGGGGTCATATATAAATTAAGTGGAGCTGATGTTTATGAGTGAAAGTCTGCAATGTGTGTAGAGCAAGGACCCGGGTCTGCAAGGTTGGTGGGCATGGCAAAGCTCCTGCATTCAGGAGGTTTGCAGAGCCAAGCCATCCACCACAGTGAGATGGACAATTCAGGGCAACTGATACTAAGGGATGTGAGGGGAGAGCTTGGCTCTGGCAGAGCCTTGAGCTTGCAGGAGATGTGTAGGCAGCTGCTCCTCTGTCATGGTCCTCCAGAAGACACTTCCGATGCACTGAATCTATGACAGTGTCAGAATTAACCTACACCAAGGCTTCCTACTTCTGTGTCAGATTATCATCATCATTCTTTCTTACCACTGACAAACATATGTCCTGTAGCACTGAAAAACTCTTTTACATGCATATGAGAGAACACATAACTTGTCACAAGATTCATTGGCATGAGCAAGCAAAACAAGTAATTGACCTTAACATGGGAAATATTTAGGAAACTCCCTCATTCTTCCTGTGTTTTCCTGGTTGGAAGGCAAGAAACCTATTTTACTTTCACAAGTCCATTTGGATATCATGCAATATTCAATATCAAGAGGGGTACTGAGACATGGTCTGTTCCTATGGGGTCATTTCTTTAAGCAAGATTAGCTGGAACTGCTGCATTAGCACATCATGCAACCTATACAAAAATTAATTATAAGCAATCCTACTTCCCATTTCTGTCAGCTTAATTGACATTAATACCTAAGAAATTATTATTTCAAACAGGACATAATTTATTTGAATGTTCATGGTAATTTTAAGATATATGGAAACGACAGAGCTTGTACTAAGATAGCATACTTCTTTATATTTATTTTACTTGTTTTAGATTAAATCAGTCTACAGATGGAATGCAGTTAAATGACATGCTCAGGAACATAATTTCTGAGGCCTTTTTCTGTCTCTGGGAGAGAAGAGCTTGTGGAGAGGATGACAGTGACATGTCTGGGTGACTGGCAAGGTAAGTCCTTGAAATTAGCAATGTCTGACCTCCCACAGGGTCAGTAACAATAGAAACTTTTCAAATACCAAAGTGATAAAATGAATACTATTTGGTAGCACACTTCACAGAAAACAATAGCTGGAGAAAGGAGTTGTCAGCTAGCACTATGAAAAAGGAAAGGAAAAGAGTATATAAACTTAAAGGAGAATATGAAGTAGAATGAAGACCACAGATCTCTGCTTTTTTTTTTTATTCAAACAGAAATTCCAGCTGAAGTTACATCTTGAGAGGTAGGTTGCAAGACAGCCTGTGCATCTCCCAGCACCAGCCTAACCTTATTATAGGACAGAGACTTGCTGTTGCCTGACATGTATCTATGGATAATAAATAAAGAGGTTGTGCATAGTCGTGACAGTCTGGGGAATTAAAGGCAAAGACCTGAAATGCAAAGATACACACTATCCCCAGATCCTGCCATGAGTCCAGCAAAATAATGTGGTCATAGAGAGTATATATTTGTCTGAGAGCAGTAATTGTGGAGTGGGCTCCCACATCAATGACCTGATTAGAGATGGGGCATAAGGCATAAAGCTTTAAGAACTTTTTCACTGAATTTGTGCTTTACACAGAAATCTTGCTCCATTCTACTTAGGATTGTAAATAATTCCTGTAACAGGATGCTCTCATCTGAACTATTTCCATTTAAAAAATATAAGGAGATACTCCTGAAGAACTGTTGAAAGCCTTAAATCTGTCCCCTTTGAATGTTTGCTATTATTATTGTTAGGACTGCTGGTATATTAAATACACAAAGGAAAAAGCTAGGATATATAGCAGTGCTCTGATGCACAAAGGCAGGGCACAGGAGATGTCAGGGAAAAATCAGCATGTTTTGCTTTTAGGCATTTAAAAACAAGCCCAGGGACAGGAGGGAGCTTTTGCATTTTTTTCCCATCATCTCTAAGGGAAGCATTCAATATATGCTAGTTTGTTAAATTCTTTAAAGGAAACAACATCATCTCTTCTTGCTAAAAGCTTGATGGTAGACAAAATAGATGTGCTCAGGCAAGAGTAGCATGTAAATTCTGCAAAGCATCACATACTGATAGATGTTTCTGGGCAAACAGCCACAAGAGGAAATAGGATTTTTCACTGATAGTATCTGCCAACGGAAGAGGAATCACGTGGCTCCTGATTAAATATAAATATAATGGATGAAATCCACTGTAATTGCTGTGTAGCTAGAAGTATTTTTACATGTATGATTCCAGATGATTTAACACAGCGGCAGAAGAAAATTAACTTCCTTGGGAAACCCACAGTTTCTGTTCCCAGTGCATGACATACAAATGGTATAGTACCTGCTTCTGCTGCTGCAGTAATTCTGCAGTCTGCAGCTGTGGTCCATGGTCAGTGCTCTCTGTGGTGGGACGCTGGGAGAAATCTGTCAGTGCAAACACAACATCCTCTTCCTCCTCCTCTTGCTCTGCATCTCGCTCCTTCTGCTCAGACTGAATGCCAAAGTCTGGGAGGGCCTCAGGGTGCTCGATCTAAAATGAAACAGATGGGACACATCAACACTCTTTTGCCATTTACCTCAGGGGGTGCAGACATGTATTGGAGGGCTAAGGGAAGGCTCTTTCCCTGCATCTCTGTGGTGGGATATATGGACTTCTAATCTGTAGGCTACAGGAAACAATCTTTTGGATGATATATTACACATTGCATATGTGAACACTACACTATGTGGGCCTGCAAAACAGGAGACCAACGTGGCTGAGAAGATGAGTGTACAACTGTCAACCAGCATAATGGATATAATCCATCACGCATTAATGAAAAACTATACAAGACACTGGCACATCGTCTGCAGAAGATGTGGAAATCAAGAAGTATCCAAATCTAGCACTTTATTCCTCTCTAAGGCAGTATCAAAACACGTGACTCCAATAATGACCGGAGGTGGATTAATTGTAAATTAATTGGTCAAAAATTCCAAACAGTGAAAAAATGAAAGCTATTTTGTTATTAGAAGATGAGCTAGTTTACACTGAAGCAAATTAGTACTGCTGAAGTAAAGTAAAAGCAAATTATTTCCACATTATTTCTTGTTTCTGACTTGTATTACCACGCAGATGAAGGTCAAGATCTTCATCCACCCTTAATCTAAGAATACAAAACATTAGAGTGTTCAATTTAAGCACAGTCTTACCAGACCAGAAAGGTTACTTTTCATGCCAAATGCAGCAAACACTGAAAAACATCAGGCAATAACAAGACAAATACTTAGCTGCCTTAGCAAATGGTTTCAGAATTGCATGAACCTGCAAAATAAATCTATTATTTTCAAGAATTTTTGATAAAATGTCAGAATGGTCAAACACATTTTCCCACTTTATTTTTCTTGAGGTAAGATTTCCAAAGTTAATGGCAATTTTGGATGTGCAACTCAACACAACTTAGCTGCACCTCTCTTCACCATGCACATCAGCTGGCAATCACACCCCTGCTGAGATCCATCAGCCTGGGGATGCCACGTTGCTAGGTACTTCTGAAACTCCTGATCTTAATTTAGTTGCTTCTTGGAAAATCACCATGATGACTACTGGTGTGTGATAGACGTGTGTAGGGAGAAGAGGAACAAACAAGAATGATTCACTGTAAGTTCCCACAAGAAGCTGTATAATTCTCCTGCCAAGACGAAAGCAGAGCTTCCCTCCATCTGAAGGCTTTGTTAGGAACACGCTGTGCACATGTTGAGAGAAACGACAGCTCTCAGCCCATCTAAATAGATTTGACTCCATCAGCTTGCTATAACGTATTTTTCTTTCAAAAAATTGTTCAGGAGTCATGTATTTGAGACTTAATTAAGTTTTCATTTATGATGAGCTAAATTTTCAGGACCAGATACCTGTACTAGTTAAGGGTTTAGATTTAAAGATGGGTGATCTGTAACATACACAGAATATAATTTAGCACAAGCCAGCTTAAAAAAAGGCTTTCTGTTTAATTTGAATTCCCTTTAAATCTACATGTAATGATGAAGTTGCTGATGCCACACCATAGATACACTCTACACTTAAAGAAGGGACACCCCAATAAACCCACTGCTTGCAGTTTCATTGGGTTAATGAGGTGGGACAGTTACCTCTAACATGTCGTCCCCTTCTTCCTCCATTCGCTTGCCTTGCCGCCAATGTTTCAGCAGCCACTTCAGTTTGACGTACAGGAGAAAGGTGTCCTGCTTGAAATGCCTGAGTTCTTGCTGCATGAGGTTTTTCTCCTGGCTCCAGGTCTTCTCTTCCAGTTTGTTTTGCAAAGCCAAGCTCTGCACTTCCAAGTCTTTCCTCCGTAGGGTCTGCATGTGCTCCTCCTCCAGCTTTAATGGAACAACAAACACCACGTCAATGGGGTGATGTCCAGGGTTTGTATTTTGTTGGGGAAGACAAACTGAAATCTCTAATTTTCATCAGTAGTGAGTAGTTATTGAGTTCGGGAGGTTGGAACCTGATGATCTTTAAGATCCCTTCCAACCCTAGCCATTCTGTGATTCTATGATTCTATGAAATTAGAGGACAGCAGCCAATAAGCTTAGAGAACCATATCCAAGTAACCTGCTGTGCAAGTGGACAGTTTGTTTACTTTAAAGATGCGTGAGACCATTGTTGCTCCATAAACTTCATATACCACTCATGTTTTCCTCCCTCTCTTGGTTGTATTGGTGCAGTATGTTCCCAGCACAGCCACCACCTCACACTGCTGCACATATCACACCTACTAAATGCATTTGCAGTTATTCCTACAAGGTGGGACCACAGCTGCCCTTCAGACAACCTGAAATGCTATCCTTGCCTTTTTCCTCCCTGGTCACAGACTCATCCTTTCCACTGTAGCTTTGTCTCACTCTCCTTCTGGAAGAGCAACATTCAGTATCTCAGACACAACTACTGGTACCTCACTTCTCACAGTTCATATTCTGAGGCATCAGAGTAAACATTTCTCATTCTGATTATGACCAGATCAGAGACACACACAGAACCAAAGCTGCATTGGCTGCAAGTTGGCATTCACCACATCTCTCAGTTTCAGTACTAGAAGCACCAAGAAAGGTTCATTCTTTGGAATACACACATAATTACATCTGTTTCAACACAAGGCCACCTGAGACATTATTCTTTCAGTGTGACTTCTACCTCAATATGCCAAAACCAAGCCCTGGCATGACCGGCATCCAACAGCAAATGCACAACTTGTACAGCATCTCATGTTCTACACAGATGAGATCATATTTCCACTTCAAGCAAGCTGTGGTACATACTGATCAAGCAAAGGCAAAGCAAAATGAGTACAGAGCCCCTGCTTACAGGTACCAGCTTCTAATATTTTCCATTCTGCAGAACAGCCTGTTCCTTTGCTGACCAGCTTCATAGATGAAATCTATGAAAGCCATAGTACATGAATGACCACAACAGTCTAAGCCATAGGAACACACCTTCCAACAAACAACACGCACATAGGAATGAAGAATACTTCAGAGATTCTTCTTCAGAAGCATGGAGCCCCTAGCAATACTGCTAAGAATCAGATGGTTGATTTTCATGGCAACATTAAAATCCTTCTGACCCAGGCTACTGGGCCTTACTAGATGGTTTACTAAGGATTTTCCTGCCCTTTAAATTACATCCTCTGATATAATGCAGATTTTCAGCATCTACATGACAATGCCTTAAAAAGTTCCTGATTAAATTAAAATTATTTACAGTAGTTGCTAGCTTAAGTGGGTTAAAAATCCAGTTTAAAAGTTCCCTGGAACAAAATAAGCTATAACAGCCACAAACCCATAGATGCAACTCAAAATACTACTTAGGGAGAATGTACACTGCTAGCACACATCCACTTATTGTCATTAAACATTGCCAAAAGTGAAACAGTAAATGAGGGGGTTCTTTTGAATCTAGTTTTTACAGGAAGAATCAAATAAACTCTGTGTTGATGCAGTTTCTTCCACCAAATTCAGTTATGGTTAAATACAGCAAAGATCTGAGTCATTTCCACCAGAAATCCTGGAGAATAATAAAAAAGGAGTCATATCAACAGGATAGGCATAATCTGGAAAAAATGAAGAATCCAGAAGATGCTTTTATTCTTCTGTTTCTACTGGCTGTCAGCATGAATAGCTGGCTTTGTCTTTACTGCATTTTTCATTGTTTTTACAAACTATTATTATCTAAGTACGCATGGTCACAAATTCTTGCAGAAGACTCTGGTGGAGGTAGCTTCTTAGATCATTATGCTTTTTCAGTGGATATCTATTGTAAAAGAAAATAACTTTTAGATGCAAGCATAGCTTCCAAAAAGCCTTAATGGCCCAGGCAACTAGGAAGGAAATCAATTTACTGGTTGCTTTCAACAGCCTCCCTGAGAAAGCTCGTATGGAGATCAACCGAAAATTAAAGCTACTTATGAAAAAAACAGATATACCACTTGGGCATAACAAGATTAGCTGGCACAAGGAAAAATGCTTTACGCTATGCATTATGATATATTTAATCTACAAAGTAAATTTAAAAAGAAAACTTCAGATTAGAGCCAAACAGCCTGCAAAAATTAGCAACAGATTTTTTTTTTTTGCTCTAGGAATTGGAGATCACAAAATGATTGAGTAATATATTCCAGCTTTCAAAAGACCAGGGGAGCCCATGTAACAAAATATGATTTATTCACCAGTTATTAATAAGTGGCTTGGAAGCATGGGGTACTGAGAAATACAAAAAAGTCCTGATTTGTGTCTCAGTTATGAACATATTGGGTTTTCTTTGGGCTAGAAGGGGTCAGAGTAAGGCACAGAGTCGAACTGTGCTCCCAGAGATCAAATGCATCCTTCCCTGGCTCATGGAGAGCTGAAAGGACTGATATGATTCCCTGTGCAGTATTTGATGCCTCTATCTCAGTTTACACTTCTCCAACTTCCAGATTCTTTATGTAGTCAGGTGAGCTCAAACTGGCACAGGCATGAGAAAGTGTGACCAGCAGGTCAAGGGAAGTGATTGTTCCTCTCTGTTCTGCTCTGGTGAGACCCCACCTGGAATACTGTGTCCAGTTCTGGAGCCCTCAACTTAAGAAGGATATGCAGCTGTTCGAACAAGTCCAGAGGAGGGCCACAAAGATGCTCAGAGGGCTGGGGCACTCCTGCTATGAAGACAGGCTGAGAGAGTTGGGGCTGTTCAGCCTGGAGAAGAGACGGCTCAGGGGAGACCGTATAGTGGCCTTCCAGTAACTGAAGGGGGCCTACAGGAAAGCTGGAGATGGACTTTTTACAAGGGCATGTAGTGATAGGACAAGGGGTAACAGTTTCAAACTGAAATAGAGTAGATTTAGTTTTATATTAGGAAGAAATCCTTTAGAGGGAGGGTGGTGAGACACTGGACCAGGTTGTCCAGGGAA
This sequence comes from Apus apus, assembly GCF_020740795.1. Taxonomy (NCBI): domain Eukaryota; kingdom Metazoa; phylum Chordata; class Aves; order Apodiformes; family Apodidae; genus Apus; species Apus apus. The sequence continues at coordinate 103,909,095 of NC_067283.1, forward strand.
GTTGTGGATATCCTCTCCCTGGAAACATTGAAGGCCAGGTTGGATGGGGCGCTGAACAACCTGGTCTAGTGGGAGGTGTCCCTGCCCATGCAGGAGACTTGGAACAAGATGATCTGTAAGGTCCCTTCCAACCCAAAACATTCTATGATTCTATGACACAAGTTCCCACGGTCCTGACAAACAAGGTCCATGCCACACATTATGGTCATACATCTCTCCCAGCAGGTGGGTTTCGTTTTTACCTGCATGATCCTTTCTGCAAACTTTTCTTGCTCCTCTTGGTGAAGTCTCGTCTCCTGCTCAAGCTGAGCCTGAAGCTCCTGTATCGATACATTCTGTACAGGTAAAAAATGGGAATCCCTGAGCTGGTCAGCAGGACAAACGGATCGGTTTAGCAGAAAATGTGTCTCCGTGGTGTTAAAAAAAAAAAAAAAGGAAAAAAAGAAAGGAATTGCAGGATAGACATCTGCACAATTAATGGTTATCAATAGTTAAAACCACAGCACAGTGTGCAAATAAATAGCAATGACCTAAATATGTGTGGGAACTTCCTGTGTTGCTTCAGAAAACTGAAGCTGGAATGCTGATGTTACATGTTGGTTACTCTCTTCGGGCCTCTGCTCTGGGATTGCAGTTGAGTAGCTGATACAGAGCACCATCAATGATGTTTCCCAGATCAGCTCCTATTTAGAGCATTCCACACTTGGGAGCGCATTTCTCTACGATAATCAATGCTATAAAATTTTAACATCTCTGCAGATGACACACCCAATGCACATATATTGAACCTAATTATTTATTCATTTACAACACGATTAGGCAGTTAATGGGATAGCATTTATTAAACCAACTAAGCATATCAGGTCCCTTTCTTCAGATACAGGACAGTTCTCTGCACAAGACAACTTCATTCAGTGATTTCCACTCAATAGAATTACTGCACAATTGTCACGGTCAAAAGCTCTGTGAGGCTGAGATATGACCAAAATGCTTATGTATCTCCCTTTTCAGGTCCAACATTATTTTAATCTTAATACTTTCAATTTTATGTTCTCATTAAGTTGTGCATCCCATCCACTTTACTTCTGAAAGTTACTTAATTAAAAAATAAAGGCTGAAGAAGGCACAGTCACAGACCTCATTATTTATACTATGTAAATTAATCTCGTGGCACTGATATTCCTATTCCGAACTTTCTACATAAAAAGGTGATGCTCAGCCAGGTGGCATCCTCTTCACATGTGTGACCACAGAAAATACTACAGCACTGAACTATTTCCCAGACCAAAGATGCATTTAAAGAAGGCATCACTTCAGGCTTCAAAGCATAATCCCTTGGCAATCTTGCCAGGACACTTCCAGTCATTCAAAAAGTATTTGTCACTGGAACAGATGCTCCTCTCCTCCTCTATGGAAAAAAAAGGAGGTATGGCAAATGGAAGCATCCCATAAAGCACTCCCATACTCCACTAGACAACAAAAATGACCCTACATAACTTTCTGGGCCTTCTCAACTCCTTCTTTACTTGATTGACTTATTGACTTGTGCACGTCTGCTTTGTACCTGAGGAAGAGACACTTCTAGCCCTCCGGAAGGTACTGAAAGTGACCAAAAGCACATTACCTGCCTTATCAATTTCATCTTACATCTTAATCTGTCTGCAGATATTTTATACTGCACAAGGCCAAAATCTGGTCTCACAAATTACATGAAAAGAATTGCATGCAATGGGATCTGCCAGTTTTGCACAATTTGTAAATGGTGAGATGGCTATGTGCAGGTATATCAGTTTAGATTTCTTATCCAATACAGGAAAAATCACTTTTAACAGAAATTTCTGCTTTCTTTTATTTTGATCCACTCTCTTAATGAAAATGGTAAATAAGAATCAATGTACCTAGTTAATTCAGGAGTACATGAAAAAAAAAGTGCATTCCTTCTTTTATGAATTAAAAATCAGGTAAAATCATGCAGTCTGGTGAAAACAGGTAAGACATAGCAGTGCTCTTCTGTTGGCAATAATAAGTTAAAAATATCTTACGTGTTTCCAGAAATGGAAAGAGTATGATTCATGAAAAATGCATACAAGGTTAATTTAAAATATGTAGGAAGCATAACTGATCTTAATATGACTCTCCTTACAGTCATATAAATACACATTTAGATAGTTAGAAATATTAGTGATCTTGGGATTCCTGAAACTGGAAACTGAATCAGAGCAGCAAAAGTTACCAGAAAGGCTGGGTTTGAATTTTTCACTATTCTCTTCACCCTTGTGTTTCCCAGTGAAAAATGTTTTGCTAAAATTTTCTTTTTTCTACTTTAGGGTAGTATTAATTGGAATCACGTAGTTACATCCATATTGAAAACACCTTATGTCTGCAAAATTAGGGCAAGAAAATTATACACTCATGCAGTTTTTTTATAAACATGCATCCCATGCAAAGCTAAGTTTCAGGTAACTTTGGCACTGTAATTATGTGGTAACTGTTGGAATTAGAAGAAATTAAATACATCATAAAGGCAGACAGACTATTATGGCACACTAGGCAGCGGAAACTTTTTTTACAATTGCTTTGCCTCTTTAAGGACAATAGTTTTTTTTACAAGCAGCAAACCAAAGGTGTTGAAAAGCAGTTAATGCACGAACACAGAGACGCACACATTTTGCCTTCCAGCGCAACCTGGAGACTCTTCATAGTCCGTAATTTGGTATGTCATTTATATTAGAAGCATTTGGATTAGTACTGCTCACATTCAGGGAGAGAAGGCTGCTTAAGTGCCTAATAGATTGCTGCTAAAAATCTGGATTGTGAACAAAGAAGGTGTAGAAACATATCATGTGATATCTGCATATCCAGGTCAGGTACCTGGTACTGCACTGATGGATGTCTATATATTTATAGCAGATCCCTATAATATAATCAGCAGGGTGTAGTCTACGGCACAACTGTGGTTTTGTTTTGGAAAACAACAGTGTTGCAAATTTGACACAAAAGTTGATAACCTGTTGACTTCCATTCTTTGTTTCCTTTGTTCTTATTAATGAACACGCGACACAGAAAACACCCCAAATATGACAGACACCACACAATGTACTGACACCACTGAAACAGACTCACTACAAACTCTCTACAACAAGACATAGAAACACTCTATAACAAGACAAGCTAGTACTACTCCATCACAGTGCCACAGAAGCAGCTGCACTTAATCTGCAGCTCAGCACCAAATGACAATTTCCCACTAATCCCAATTTCCAGATCCACTTCCATCCCCATCCTCTCCAACAGGCAGAGCTGAATCCTTCTGGCAAGTCCATTTCTCTCACCTGTTATCACTCCAGAACAAGCTAATCCATGCTGATGTCTTTATCTCAAGAGGGTGTTAAGAGAAAAGTCATCCAAGCTTTGGGGGCTTCACCACCACTCCCTAATTGCACCAATCCCATTCTGCCCCTCTCAGAGCTTTGGAGGCTTTTCGGGTTACTTTTCAGCTTGCAAAATTCCACATTTCTGCCATGATTTGTTTTTACAATATTGTCCATGCACCTTGAGGTACATCAGGGTTTTACTTGCCTGTTTTCCACATTTTACCATAGCTAATTGCAAACTCAATTTGCCTGCAAACTCCATTGGTTTATATGCAAAAAACCATAAACATTTTTTTAAAAAGGGATGGAGCAAAATAAGGCCTGAGGAGGCGAGGCTGAAAGGTGTTCACCAGCATTTGTGTGCAATTCCAGGAAGCCAAAAAGATGATCTGCTTACCCAAGGCTACATTATAATGCTTTGATATTTGGACTTTACATTTGACCACACAGTCTAAAACCTGCTAGTTTTTCACGTGACAGCTGACCATTGCATGTATACAATCAACCAGAGCAGAGAGCAACTTCCAGTGCCTTTTGCATTACTTTTCACATGCAATACACATTTAACTGAATTCTCAGAGGCTGCTTCTGAAGATGTTCTGAAGATGCTTCTTCTCCTCACCCTTTTAAAATAAATGACATATATTCTACTTGCTAATGCACAATAATATGCAGTTGTGTGGTTGTCTGTGCTTATATGGAGAGTCTCAGAATTTGGGAAAACACAGAACATTTTTATCCAAGTCTTTAAAAATCCATCTCATTGTATGGATGGTACACAAAGTCTCACTGAGTTCAGTTAGGACTGGGATATCCAGATTTACATCATAAAGAGTCTTTTAATCCATTATATTGTCAACCTTTACAGAATCTTGCATAGCAAGAAAGAATACAATTCATCAAAGTAAATGATTCTTGCTGCCCCTAATCTTGGTGGAAAGGAATACTGTCAGCACCAGTTTGTCTTTCTTTTTCCCACAACTTTGCATTGGAGAAATAGTGGACACAGAGGTACAACCTTCTACACGGTCCTCATTAGGTTGTTTTGTTTTGTTTTGCTTTTCAGGAGAAAGAAAAGTCACAATGTATAAAACACTCACTGTTTCCTTTCAGGGAAAACAAAATCTTAAATCAGGGCAAGAGAAAAGGATGTATAAATTTTCAGCATACAGCTGGAAGCTGCTGCAAAAGCCATCCAGTTGAAAAGTTGTCACATGGGATTATGAAAATTGCACAGAAGGAGCATAGACACTCCAAAACCAGCTAAGAATAGAACATTCAAAATATAGACCAAAAGTCTCCTTGTATGTCCAAAATGGATCCATACAGAAGTTTTGACTCAAAGTGGGAAAGTGACTTACCTAACTTGCACATAACTGTATCTGGTTGGCCCACACTTAACCCAGGTATTAACTTAGAGTAACAGAGATGTTTTAAATTTCTTTTGGACATGATAAGTGATAAAGAAAGGTTTAAGAAATTATTCTTCAGTGTTAGCTCTATCCACTTTACTATTACACCTTGTGGAAGACTTGCTGTTTAAGACATGCTCTCACCTTCTCTGGCCTATCTGCTTTTATTTTAATTCTCTGGTGAAAACTTATTCCTTTTAAGTAAATTCACTTCAGTGTTTTGTGGTGGTTTTTTTTTTCCATAACCAGGCAGTGTCAGAGATTTGGTAGTACTTCTCTACACAGATACAAATGTATAAATATTTAAAAATCATGTATTAAAATAATGCAAATCTGAAATACAAAGATGAAAGCTTTTGCCTTTAGTGATATATATCTCACTCAGATAATATAATGATATATACTCAGGTATATACTTACAGATAAGGGCAGAACACTTACAGATATAGCTCCATTTTAGAGCATTAGGTATCAACTACTGCAACACACTGTATCTGGTCATTTGAGGGAGTGAAATTTTTCCTCTCCAGTATGTATTCTTGTTTCTGAATAAACAGGAAGAGACTGCAGCCTGCTTTAAGGAAGCTGCTGCCTTTGTTTTATGGATATTCCATTGGTAAAAAGGGCAAAATTCACCAGATGAAAAATTATTTACCATTTTTCCCACTGGTTTCCATTTGTTGCCATAGTAATCCTTTGATTTGTGCCAGGCATTTGCTCTACAAAGCATTGTTGTTACCTTTTTTAGTTCCTTGCTGTCTTTTAGTCAAGGCGATTCTCACTTGCTCATTCTCTCTTTTTTTTTTTTTTTTTTGATCGTGAGGAATGATTTCTCTCTTCCACCATAACCAGCTCTGCTAAAATCATGAATAATGGATCGAACTTCCACCCCAATGGGCTCTAACATCTCGCAACAGCAGCTGAATGGCTTGTTTCAGCAAGAAAACAAAGCCCTGCTCTTAAAGCAATTTCAAGATATAATTTTCCACTGAACTGTGACTCTAACCCACCTCTTTAGCATGCAAATACATTCTAATAATACTGTGGAACTAACAACTACAGTGCAAAGCCCAAACAAAGGCAGATGTTTAGTTAGGCTAGGGGGTAGTTTCAAGCACAAGTCAGTCTGCATTTGTTGTATTTAATCAAACAATTAGGCTCCCACGATGCTCCGATGCTTGTTTTTCTCAAGAGGCAAAACATCTAAATGGAAGCCACTCAGGATTGCTTGGGAAAATTTTAATTTAAAATTCAGTTTGGAATGTTTAGAAAATTTAGCTTGGAATTTAGAAAAAGTGGGTTTGCTTGCTTAAAAAAGAGAACATTTACCTTCCTGAAATGAAATGTGTTCTTCTCATGCTGAAAGTCTATACACAGTAAGAAGATCATCAAACAGTGTAATCCATTGGCCAGTGTGTATATTTTCACTTAATAAGTTAAAGCAGGTAAAGCTAACATATACAGGAATTTATAAAACAAGGCTGATCTAAGGTAAAAGAGAATTAATAAAGTGACAGAATTTAAACCAAAATATTGTGAACACTTGCTGTGGTGATTTTCTGACCAAATCTGCCATAACTACTGACCTATACAATTGCAAAAGGACCCATACTGAACAGCAAGGTTTCTCTACCTCATCATCTGTTTCACAGCTGAGGAAGACTTTACCTTTCAGTGAGAGACTTACAGTGTCCTGGGTATATCCAATATGCCTCCTGAGGTTTACTATCACCAGTAAAAATGAAAAGTTGGAAAAGAAGCTGCTGAACAAATTCATTCTTCTAATACCACCAAAACTCTGCAATGTCTGGATAGTTTAAACCAAACAAAACAAAACCAGCAAAGAATTACCTGTGTTAAGATGAAGAGCCACTCTCCCTTTGAAATCCAATACAGCATCATGCTGCTTGGCTACCAGCTTTCCTGAAGCTGTTTCTTCCTACTTCTGTTTTCTAGTGCTTGTTATTGCTCACTCACAAACCCAGCTGTCCCAGACAGCATTCTCCTTTTCCCAGACTCAGCTATGGGTTTCAGGTATACTAGGGTCTCTGCATGTGTCCTCAGAATAAAAAACATTAAACTCATCCCTCATTAGAAGCTACTCTAACCATCACAGCTTCAGGGCAGATTTGGCTTCGCAGTGGCCAGCAGAAAAATTTTTCAATGCTCCAAGTTGCCTTTGTGGACACTGATTAGAAATTCATTTCTTCAGGACCAGTTGTAGTGTCTGGACAATCTATGTTGATGATAAAGCAGCTACGGAGATGTTTACTGAGGCTGACATGGCCTCTGCATGGATGAAGATTTAAATAAAAACTGATAAATGCTTTTGACAATGGAAAAGTACTCAACAACCCAAACAATGGAGAATTCTGCTTTAAACAATATTTTTTTTCTGGAAGCTGCAGGGTGCTGTGTTCCCTGTTGAGAATCACCAAGCACACCAGCATCAAACCCTCTCCTCTGCAGACGGACAGACTACTGACAGGCAAAACGCAAAGTGGTTTCTATCTGTAGACTTTCCAGATTTAAAATATTCAACAAGGTGAAACCTAGAAGCATGATCTCACATCAGGCACTACAACATCTTCCAGAGATCTTTTGTGACTGTATTCAATTGTAGTGGGTCCCTGAGACTAAGTTCCCACTTAGTGAAACTACTGGGAGCAGGGTGATAAGTCCAAAGTCAGGACCAATTTGCTTCTCTGAAACTGCAAGGGGGACAAGAGGTCAACCACGAATTTCACAAGGGGGGGTGCTGTGTTTGGTCCAATTTACTCCCCCAACCCCTGGCTTCTGTTACTCATCTCCTGGCTAAGGCAGCAGGAGGCAGTGAGTAAGACGGGCTGCTTTGCTGACCTCCAGACTGAAACAGCCCTTGTCTCCTGGCCTGTAGAGTTTAATGTCTCCATCAGCTCTGCGGTGTGGGTCGGTGGTGGCTCGCTGGTGGTGAATCTCTCGCTGCTCTCCACGATCTTGTTTGAGCTGCCACTCCATCTGATCCCTCAGTTTGGACTGTTAGGTGCATGGGCGGTTTGTAACAGAAAAACAGAAGGACAGGAGGGAATAAAGAAAACAAAAATGGGTAAGGTAGATGACTGAAAAACTACAAGACAAAGAAAAGCGTGAACAGGAAAACCAACTTAAATACAGTGGCATAAGAAAGTGAAGAGAATAAAACTAAAATGAGGATGAGCAAAATGACGGGCTGAAACATCTGAAAAGCAAAAAAGAGAAAGAGAGGAAAAAAGAATGCAAACACTGGTTATGAGGCGCATGCAATGAGGATGCATGAGTCAAACCAACAGCAAGCATACAAGTCATGAAGGATACGGGACACAAGGCTCTTCCTTCCTTACTTGTGCTGTGCAGAAAAGCCATATCCAGTGTGGCAGTTGTGGCAGTTTAGACATGCGCCCATGGGCAAGGCTTTAGGCAAGGCAGTCCTTCGCTGGCTACAGAGCTTCTCACTCGCTGCTCGGTTAGGGGAGTGAGCTGTAAGCAGGCTTTTCAAAACACATCACTTAGAAAACTGCGTTTGGTTGGGTTCATTTGGCAAGGCTTTTGAAAACACGCCTGACACTTTTACGAGAGAGCATAATAAAGACCTCTTCACATTTCTTACCAAGGCTGCTAATTTACATTCATCAGAATTTTTTATTTTTATTTTTTAAATTAATCTCCTCTTTCATGGGGAAACACTGCTGTTACAGACAGAAAGAAGACAGATCTTTATAGCACCAGTGGATTAGCCTTTTTGCCATGAGGAACCGCCTCTGAATCAAAGGAGTTGTGCAAACAAACAAAAGAAAAAAACCTATAAAGTGTTTGTTTAACATTACACAATTTAATACATCGCGGGTCTGAAATAATAACAAAGCAGCTGTGAGGAAAATTAGCTCCAGGGTAGCAATGCCAGCAAGAAAGAGAAACAATAAACAGAAAGAAGGCAAACAAGAGGCCGACCTACCTGGAAGTCAGTGATTAACTCCTTCCCCAGGTTACCAATGGGAGAGTCTCGAGACATGGACGTCATTGTGGATAGAAAACTGGAAGACTCTGTGAGATGGGGAAGAGGGGAGAGGTCCTCTATCTGCTCCTTAAGGCCCTCTCCAATGTGATCAACCTTCTCCAGAAAGGTCTGCAGCTCCTTCCGGAAAGCTTTCATCCTGGAGTTGATGGTGTCCAGAAGCTCCGGCTCCTGCTTATCTTCTCCCCTTTCCTCACCGCTTTTGAAATCCTGCTCAGTGGATGGGCTGCTGGTTATGTGCACCTTTGCATCATAAATCAAGCTGTCCGTGTCAGTGATAAGCCGGTCCACAGTCCTTTCGAGCCGCTCGGCCTCACGTTTGATGTTAATTAAAGACTCAGTGTCTTCCTTCACTCTCATGAGCTCGGTGGAGCACAGGTCGCTGACTTCCGATGGCTTCCCACTCCCAAAACCTGACGTCTTCTCATAAACTTCTTCAGAGTCGCTCTCACCCCCGATGGGCCCCTCTCTCTTTGGCTGAGGTGGGCGACCCTCTTCACTGTCACTCTCCTTCTTCCCAGCATCACTGTCGGCATCGCTGTCTCTGGGGCTGGAAGTGCGCAGGCCCAGGTGAGATGCCAGATCGTAACGCTGGACATTGGACATCAAGACCCTGTTCTCATACTGGAGCTTCATCACTTTCCCGCTCAGCTCATTGATTTGCAGCCTGGCTGACTTCAGCTCCTCTTGCAAGGTGGCACCACACTTCGATGCCGTGTCATCCAACCAGCCTGGCTCCTGGCCTGGCTCAAACTTGAATTTGTTCAGCTCATTCGTTAGCTGCTTGTTGTGATCCTCAATTTCAGAGATCGACCGCCTTAGCAGTTCTGCTTCTTCTTCCACAAACTGCAGGTGCCGGCGCAGCTCTGTGGCTGACTCCACGGAGTCACCGTAGGGTGAGGTAGGAATGCTAGAAATCTGGTCCCTGCTGAGACACTCTTTTTCATATTGGCACCTCATATCCTCCATCTCAGCTTTAATCCCCCTGTTCTCCACCTCCAATTCCACTATTTTTCTGCCCAGTATGTTGGCTTCCTCTTCCACCAGCTTCAAACGAAGCTTCAGCTCAGCCTCCCTGGTGCTGGGTGGGCCCCCTGCTTCCCCAGTAGGTAGAGGACTGTCCACGTCTCCATAGATGGACTTGTACTTCTGGAGCTCCTGCTCCAGTTCGTCCTTCTCCCTCCCCAGTTTGGCCATCTTCTTACGCATCAGAGCTGCCTCCTCTTTGGCAAACTGGAGCTGGCACTTCAAATCAGCGCTGTCCTCCTGCCAAGAATAATCAACCCCCCAAGGATTACATTAGAAGCACCATCAGTTGCTCACCTTCCAAAATCTCCACCTCCCCACCCTCTGAACTGTATCTGTTAGGTATGCAAACAACACACAGACAGACCTGCGCAAACCACAGAGTTGACACATTTCACGGCTTGGTCCTGGTTAAATTGGCAAAGCAGCCTGACCAGAGTTAAAGAAGGGGAAAAATAAATAAATCAGTGTGCCAGAGCATGTGTTCAGTGATGCAAGAATGCCAGCACAATGCTTAGTTTTTCTCAAATACCAAGAAAATTTTGTGGACAATAAGAATGACTCAAATGAAAAGGTGACATGATTTCTTGCCACTTTCTGTTCCATTTATGCTAAATGATACATTTGCTCCCTTTTAGGTCGCAAAACAAAGACGACTTGGAATAATTTGCCCATCGTAATCCCAAATCTCAGGCTGCTTCAGCTAGAAAGCACCAAAAAAAAAAAAAAAAAAGTGTGCTAAGATGTCTAGTTGCCTTGCAAAGTGAAGACTTTAATTACTGGATCTCACAATGCTGTGAACTAGTTGTAGTGCCTAACTTGCTTTCCAAATATGAAGCACTACAGTTGTCTCTGCTGCTGTTATTATTATTATTATGGTGGATCAGAGTGTGATCACTGTTTTTGGTAGGGACAATCATTTACAAGGGAGATTGGTGAAAACATGTGAAAAAAGAAAGAAAAAACCGTTGAACCTCAGTTACATCCAAATTCATCCCACGTGAAAACCCGTGTTTTTCAGGAAGCACCAGGGTATTACACGAGGGTTTGATTTTTTTGTGTGTGCTGGGTATTTTAAAGCACCACATCTCAACTCAAATGAAAACTCCAGTGTGTATTGTGCTGAAGAGAGAGAAAAGGTTAAGTAAATTCTAAGCCGATGAACAATTTCTTTGCATGAATCACTTTCATGAATTGTCATGGAGATACAGGCACTTGGCCTTGTAAGAGACACATTTATCAGCATTAGCAGAATAATGGAAAGCAGGCTTTGAAAGATGATCTCTTGAGACAGCAGATTTCATCATTGTTGGTAGGCCATGTGGACATATGTGCAATTATCTATAGAAACTTCATTTCAGTCTCCGGAGCACTGTTATCTTTCACAAGCACAATTTTGTTATAATTCCTAACAAAGGCAACCAAATTCAGAAGAAAACACGACTGACTTTAATTGTTCACCAAGATCAGGCTTTTAAAAAAAATAAAAATATTTACAAAACGAATTATGGCTCAGCAACCTGAGGAAATTATTTAATTTCTAAAGCACACATCTTTGCAAGTTGGTAATGGTGTCTTTTATTTTACCTAGATTAATTTCGCCCCATTCTATTTAGATATACACTCATTATGTCTTAATTTCAGCTACTAATACATAAACAGCCACAAAAATAATTTAACTTTCTTATGGTGCTGCTTGGTGCTGGCTAGAACTTTAAAATACTAAAGAGTAAAAAAGTTATCCTAAATGTCAATAACATGATAGAGGTAAACAACAGCCAAAGTTTCTGTCAATATGTGGTTTTCAGTGATAACCAGAAATCAAACACAACTGCAATCAGTTGATCAGTTGCCTGACTAAAACTGTGGTCACTGTGTTTCTGGCACCAGAAATGTGAGTTTTCTATGAATACAATCGAGGTGCGTATAATTGATTAGCAGCAGAGCCTTTAGAAGATTGGCTTTCTTTTCTCTCTACCATCTTGCATATACACAAACACCCTCTTTTTCACATATTTATCTGCAAATCACTTTTCTCTTCATAACTTAAAACTGCAAATCAAGACTCTGATTTAAACAAAACTTCATGCAGCCTCCACAGGAGTCACTCTGAAGGCTCTGGCTGGATAAGGCTGTATGATGAAAGCATCATCTTTGGGTAGGGCTGCAGAATACATTATCTCTTGTGGTTTTTTTTTTACCTCTGTAATCCAGCGTTTTCCCCCCTGCTTCTCATCTGCCTTTGGCTGCAAGAGCTCAGCCATTGGTGGCACTAGCCGGGCATCTTGCTCCTCCCTGGCTGTGGGCAGCTGGAGAGATGCCAGCGGGGAAAGGCAAGGCTGCCCACAGCCCTCTCCCCTGGCTAGGAGCACCAGGGTCCAGCTCCTTCCCAGGGCTCAGAGCGGGCCCCAGCCTCACTCCCACTGTATTTACAGCTACAGAAATAACAGTCATGGAGTTGCACATGGGACAACACACTCAGCATTTTGAAGCTTTTGAAGAAAAGGGAAAAGCTTTGATGGGTTTGGAGTCTGGGCCCAGATGTTTTTGCTAGGCATCACTGCATGACTCAATGCATCTGTCGAGTTAGTGCATTGTTGTAGCAGGACAAAACTGTTATTAACTTCTTATAACACCATTACTTTATTGCTAGGTTTTGTCTATTAAAAAAAAAAAAAAAATATATCACATTTGTAAGTTTTGGGGTTTGTAAGAGCTGAAACAAATGAGATATTTTTTTTTTGTTTGTAAACAAACAAAAGCCTCATACAAAACAACCAAGCTGATGGATGTTAATCTTGCCTACTAAATATGGATCCCATCTGGAAAGGCGAGAAAGCTCTAGATCTTCCCTGTTTCTCTGCCAGGGAACATGACTACTGAAAATCCCATTTCCCGGACAGCTTTTTTCCAAAGGAAAAGAATGGTCAGGAGAGATTTATCAGCCAGATTGAAGCATGCCAGAAGGGTAGGACTCCAACCTTCATGCACCTGTCCCTTTGAAACTTTGTGTACAGAAATATCAGCAACTTCTTGATCAGCTGAAACCAAGTATAAAAAGCAAGAGGGTGAGACACCCACAAAGGCAGGTAGAGTTTTGACATACAAGAAAAACTAAGGAGAGGCCAAATCACCAAAATTAAGAATAGTTCATTATTAGTTCAATTAGAAATTAAAAGAAAGGGGGGAAAAACCAAAAAAAAAAAGAGAACACAATCTTTCCACCATTTTGGAGGAACAAAAGGCTCAATCCCCAGGGGCTCAAAGCTCAGCTATGGCACAGCCTGACTGCATTTCACATCCCGTATGTGGGTACTTTCCCAAAAGGTGTATGTAGTGTAGTCTGTATAGAAAGAGGAAAAAACAGTGCAAAATAGTTCCATCAGTCATTATGCTAGTCATGGACTTTAAAAGATCAGTAAGGATAAATGGGAAGTAATGAATACTGATAAGGATTGTTTGCATGCAATAGCTTCACAGCTCTGCATGGCACTTCAGAGGAATGTTAATGGGAAAAAAAAGCAAAAAGAAAAAACCCAGATCCCTCCTTACGGAGTCTGCAGCCTAATTTAGACAAATGTAGAACGTGGAGATAAAGAAAGGAAACTTAAATAAATTAACTTAAATACATTATGCAACGTATATGATGTGATGAGCATTAAAAGCTGATCAAAAATTCCCATATATGATATTTCTTTTCTGGCAAGAAGACACAAAGATAGATAAGAAACCAACACCATCTCCTCTACCACCATCACCGGCTTGAGGGAACTGCCAGGCAGAGGATGGGTAAGCAGCTTTGGGGTTACAAGTCTGACGACAGGGCAGTACAACCAGCACCCAAGCATCTGGCTGAGTGCCAGCACTCCTACCTTGTGCTGGAGAACCACTTTTCTTTGTGTTTTGCCTGGTGCCTGGTATTTTCCAAGAAGCTCCGTTTTGCAATTCTGCTGAATAAAAACTTTTTTTCTTCAGTACTGCTAGAGGTGGGTAAGCACTGCTATGAATTCTGCTTTCACACCACTTCAAGACAATCAGTTTCATACGTATTATTTATTCAGTGTATCCTGTGGTGGGTGTGATGTTCCAGGTAATCTTTACAATGAGCTTCCAGTAAGAAAAAAAACTGGTCTTGCCATATGCTATGCATATCTGAAAGCATAGGGATGCACAGAATCTAAGTTTGTGGTTGCTTTTCAAAAATATTGTAATGGGTTTTTTAACTTATTTTAGGCATTTTATTTATTTCAGGGTGGCTGTCCCTGAAGAGCAGTGTTTTGAACCTCCTGGGCTGTGTCTGTACTAACCCCTTTGGACCATGCCACAGGACCTGGTGGCGGTTTGACCAGGTCAAGCACTTGCTGTGGTACCCTCTGGTCTCAACCAACACATGCGTCTGAAGAGATACCAAGGTTTGGAGGCAGCTCTGGGTAGCACCCTGAAGTTGGGAGATAGCTAGGGGCCATATCAATATAGAATATAATTTCTCAGTTTTTCCCAGCCTAAGGAATTGCTGTAGAAAGCTGCACAGCCACCTTGCACAGTGCTGTTGGAATGGTTTTTATTTTCAAGCCCAAATCCTTTGCTTGCACGAGTTACAATGTGTGTGTACAGAGTAAAGGTTTTTTTTATCCCCTTGGTGGTTTTCAGGATCACTTCCCCACATCATGAGTGGAGCAGAGCTGACGCAGGGTTATTCTCATAATTTTGTGAAGTCCTTTTTAAAGCTTTCCAAGGCAAACTACAGCTGCTGTTAAAGCTTGGACTTGGGTGGAGGAAGCAGGCACAAGGAATCCACTCCCTCTGCACCACTCTCTATTTTCAGGGATGAGGAAAGGAAGGACAGTGCAGCCTACAAACCCCAGTGGACACAACTGTGCCTTCATGTAGCTTCATCTGTGATTTGTATGTGTGTGGGCATATATATACTTCACCCATGTATTTTACAGACTTGCAGAAAAACAAACCCTCTGACCTGACTGATTATTTAAATAATTCTTTGCAGAAGATGCTGCAGGCAGAAAGCCCAGTGCACCATTTTAAGGTCTGATTAAGCCAAGCTTGTATTGGCTCAGTCTGGTCTGCTATGTCCTGGGAAAGCAGGCTGCAGCCCCTGGCCACCACGAGCCCCCTGTCTGCCCACCCTACCCACTCAAGTGCAATATGCTGTAATGATTTATTATGGTCATTATTACAAATCAATGGATTTTCAGACTCCATCGACTCAGAGAAAACCCATATGGTCTTGGTTCCATGCACTGGACCTGTCTAGGGGGTAGCAGAGGAAGTGCAACCTTTCTCTAAAGAAGGCATGATGTCACTCTTGGCTCCTTTCTAAGTGATGTGAAACACTATCCCCATCTCTCTGGCTATAAACAGTAACCATACAGGTGCTGGGAAAAGCTTTAACTCCTACAGTCAGCACAAAATGCAGAGGAAACCGGGCAGACCGCTTCCCTGAGAAGGATCAGCCTACAGGATTTCACTAAAACCGGTGTCCGAAGGGAGGCTGAGTGGGCAGCTTAGGCTCCGTGGTGTATCTCAGCCTGGGGGAGCACAAGTTCACATGGTGGCCCCCCTGACACCAGAGAGAGATCAAACCCAGGGCTGCGACACAAGAGCTGGCGAGGTGCTGTTGCCGTGTGTCAGCCACATTCCCTGCCAGGAGGCTCATTAGCACAAAATCTTTGGCACCGGGTATAAATTTAGTTAGTCCCTAAGCTGCGATCCAATTACTTTGTGAGGCAAGGTGATTTTCTCTTCTTGTAGAAAACCTGCAGCCTGCATCTATGGATACAAGCACAATGAGCCTGAGAACCTGCCTGCTTTAGAGATCACACTTGCGTCCCAAATTGCTTTTACATTATCTCTGGGAGGTCTCAGTAGATTAAGGCCTAATTGCACTCCAGTTAATGTGCCTGACAGCCCTGTCAACACCCATGAAAAGAAATTTGGAGTTTTATCATGTGCTTTTGCTCAAAATTTTGAAAACCATACCTGGGTAAACACTTTTTTTTCTTTGTGCGTTTCTCTGCTGCCTCTTCTCTTCAGGGAACTCTGCAATAAAAGGAACAGTGAGTTATTGATAAGCTAACCAGAAAGACTGCAAGTTTGGAAGGGCTCACCACTATAAAACTAAATGGGGGGAAAGCAAGAGTACTCTCCTGAGCAGCTGGGGATTTAATTTTTCATGTTAATCACTAAAAAACCCAAGATAATCAGGGCCTTGCTGGTGAATTTTTCAATGCACAAAATTTCCCACCAAAAGAAATTGAATAAAATCAGTTAAAAGTTCACAGAGGAAAAAAAAAATCCTTTTCTTCTCCTCTGGACCACACAAGTTTTGGCAAAACTTTCTTTTTGCATGGGATTTATGTTTGATTAATCCAAGGCAGAAGTCCAAGAATGTTACTCACAGTGGATGTAAAACATTGTAGAAACCTCTGAGGAAAGCAACACCCCCAAAAAAAAAAGGGACATGCATGTTTAAGCTATGTGGCCTAGCATTATTTCTTAATCTATTCTAGCAAACCTACTGAGGAGCTCAAATAAAGACCAGGTAATTCTCCGGTTTATTTCTGAATTTACTTTAGAAATGAGATTTGATTGGCTTTGCAAAACTTTACATCATGTTCTAAACAGGTTTTTTTAAGACATAGAGATGATGTCACAACCACTGCTTGGTTTTCAGAAACCTCTCAACCTCCAAATGGAAAAGGAGAGTTTTCCTGAGAAGCAGGAGGTGGAGCAACATCAGGATGTTAACAGTGTCTGTATTAACTTGTGTGTCAGGACCAAGTTCAAACTGGTGTGAACTGGGTCCATTTAGAAAAGTCATAAATTTGACTTTTTTAGGCTGAAGTATCAAAGGGAAATTATAATTAGTCAAATAAAGTGGGAAGCTAGAAATTATGGAACAGTTTGAATTCAAAGCTGGCAATACTGAGTTGTCTGTGCCCAGAGCCTGAAGGGTGATACTATGATTCTCTGATACTCCCCAGCAATCACTCCGACATTGCAGCCTCTTTTATTTACTACTTATGTTTGTATTTGCTCTGTTGGGGACAATTTCCAGCTGAGGCAATGCCCACAGCTTGCCTCCCCTCTGGCCCCTGCGATGGAGCAATGTGCCCAGACCAGCGCTGCCTCCTGCATCCAATGGGCTAAATCCCAGCCTCTGTAAGCAACATGAATCCCAGCACTGCAAAGCATGAGCCTAGCAAAGAGGAAGGGAAAGGAGGGAGAAGGATCCTGTTAATTAGCTAAGTCCAGTCTCGTGCCCAGCCGTCCGCTGGCAGAAAATGCCATGTAAGCTTGAGGACAGGCACACACACTCCATGCAGATCCAACCCAAGCTTTCCATGGCTTTGTGGTTTCTGACTGCCAAGCTACGCAGCTACTGCAAATTATAATTATTGCACTCTAAGACAAATCTCTCCTTCTGCTCTTTGTTATACACAGTTAAGTAGTTAAAACCCATTCATATGCGGCACCATATGCCCAAGACGTACTACCGTTTATTTTTCGCTAATCTGCTCCCTACTTTAATCCAGTGATTTCCTATAATTAATGAAGCTGAATAAGAGAAATGCCTTTTTTAAATTTTATTTTTAGATACTGAATCAGTTTAATGAAAAAAGGCTTTAAACACTAAAAAAACAATATGAAAACCTCTTACACAAGCCTACCTGGGATAAACAGTTGCTGGTCATTGTTTTTGTTTTTGGTTTTGTTCTGTTTGTTTGTTTGTTTTGGTTTTGGTTTTGTTTTGGTTTTGTTTGGTTTGTTTGTTTGTTGTTGTATTGTTTTGTTGGGTTTTTTTGCTTGGTTTTGTTTTGTTTTTTTTAATGTGATATTATTCTGGAAACAGGTAAGTGAAAGCAATCACCAGTCAGAAGCACTATGCCCCGGCATGCAAGATGGGTCACTGTGGCTGAAGAGCCACGGAGCACAGCCCTGGTTCTCACACTTGCTGCTTTCCCGTGTGACTTCAAGTAAAGGTAGCTTGAGCAAGAGGAGGCTGCCTGGTTACTGCATTTGATTTGTAAGTCCTTAGAGTCAGGGATGAGTCTACCCATTTCTGTAGAGGCCTCAATACATGACTGTAGCAAACAGCTACCAAGCAGGCTAGGAATGCAACACCTTGTGTCAAATCCTAAAAACATCTTGCTCTTGCTTATAAGCAAAAGTCTACACTTAAGACACATTCAACTCGAGAAGCTAGGGGATATAAACACATGGGCTACACTGTGTAACAGAAAGTAATAAAGCCTTTGCTCTGTTGTACAGGGTAATATTTGAAATGCAAGGGGAAGGGAATTAAAACGTAGGTAGGAGGCATAGATGACACACTGAGAAACAGGCAGGTAACGATTTGGCTTTGGAAGCTCTAAACTTTGCTCCTCACAAAAAAAAATGGATTTCACAGATCCAGACTAACAAGTTTGTAACAAACTGCCCTAGACGGGGCCTTGCTTTAAGCATTTTCATACTGTTCTGTCTGGTTTGCTTAAGAACAACCTTCTGATCAGTGCTCAGCTGGGAGATTGCTTTGTATTTCCATAAGGTTGAGACTCAACCTTAGGCTGAGTGTGTCATCAGTGTAAAAAAACACATGGGATATTTACCTCTGGGAGTTCCAGCGGATTACAGGGAGAAACCTCCCTCCCACTTGTCAGTAGAGGACTAGAAACACAGGCATGGCAACAAGGGACTGCCTGGCCAAAACCCCCTAAGCCTCTATGAAAGCACCGAAAGATCTCCATTGCACCACTGTGGGACCAGGCTGCACATGTGTACGAAACACCTACCAAAATAGCTGATACTTCAGTAGGACTAAAGGCAGAAGGTGCTGCTGCGAGAAGTAGGAGGTAGAACAAAGCGCAAGCTTAAATTATTTAAAATGTGAAATAGTGCAATAAAGGAGCATTTCTCTATGATGGATAGAAGGTCAGCGTCAGAAGCTGATATGAATTCATGCTAGAAGGAACATTTCCATGCAATCTTTTTTATACTCAAGAGACCAACCAGAGTTGACCATCTATCAGAAAGTCTTTCAATGATGATTAAATAAGATTTTATTAGCCCTTAGGTTCACACAGTCTCTTAGGAAATGTTACTTGCTGGACATTTCCCACCTTCACTGTTTCACTGCAGCTTGTTGCCACACCTCTCAGCTACCAAGGAGAGCTAATACACAGGGGTAATAAATTGCCTGATGTTTTCAAAATTAAACTTCCTAAAAGAATACTGGATGTAGCTGCAACAGCATTAACAGCAGGAAAAGACACAATTCTTTTCACTTTCCCTAGAAGCCTAGCACAGACAGGAAGAGATAATTTGTGTCTTTTAGTGAATTTCTATTTTTAAAGGTCCAAGAAGAATCCTACAAACTGAGCAGTGAGTGTGAGACTACCCTCATGGGGAACAGCAAGCAGGAGTCAATGCACTGAAATTAGAGGCTGAGCAAGACATGGAAATAAATTTTGACTTAAGCACAGTCATACTTGTAAATATATGATATGCCCCAAGTTTTTGTACTGAGGCAAGTGCTGAGTAGGATGAGAACTGAGCTGCAAACAGACGGCAGTAGAGAAAGGCTAGAAAAATAAGAAGAGAGAACCAAGAGTCCCTAAGAGCTGCCAGCCTGGCACTTTCTTCACTGCTATTAAGAGGAGCAACTCATTTTGGGTGCTGTCTGGCATCTGCAGGCAAGCGTGGGCTTGCTCTCATATGCGCATCAAACTGAACCTGCAAAATCAAATAGTCAGCCGTTGAAGTGACAACGTCTGCAACTTAAAACCAGAGAGGCTGGCTTGGAAAGTCCAGCCCTGAAGGCAATTTCTATCAGTTTGATGTGTGAGGAATTATGCACAAGCATCACTGGGGCTTATAAGCTGTATAAATAAAGTTCTGTGCGCAAGGATGGCTTGCTACCAATTGCTTTGAAATGGATAATCACAATTTTTATTTGCATTCATTAGAAAATACTGCCTGTGAGAGATCTGGCAGCACTTTAAAAAAAAAAAACAAAACACAACAAACACAACAATGTATGAGTGACCAAATCCATTTGCTCTACAGCAGCAGGTGAAACAGACTGCTTTCAGATTACCAATATCTGCAAGGCTAACAGCTTCAGAGTTGCACATTGACATTTCATAACACGAACTAACTTCTTGCTAGCTCTTGAGCCCTCTCATCTTCAGAAACAAACAAAACATCCAGAGAGACATAATCTCTGCCCTGCAGTTCATGACTCATTGAGAGATCTTGCCAATGGACCAACTTTTTAATACTTCACATTTCATAATTCATATTTTGGTTACTCTCCAAGAAACGTCGGTGATGTAAATGAAGGTAACTCTGCTTGGCATGAATGTGAATTGGGAGAAAACCAAACAATTTGTAACAGATGGTCAGAAGGTGGATTTATCCCTAAGTGATGTAAACCAGCATTCGTTAACTGCATTGCTAATCACTGCTCAGGAACAACTCACTGCAAGTATTTTCCAGGCTCTTTGCAGGACTGCACAGGAAGATTATGGCAGAGGGAGAAAAAAGTAGGGGATCGCCATGCTTTTTCTCTGGAAACTCCACTCTGCACAAATCCAGCTCTGCTCGCCACTGCAGGCAGTTTCCCTCTCAACATTTTGCTACTTTGGACCTGTCAGATCCTGACACTGAGGGGGTGCATTGCTCCCCTTCATCTCACTGCTTCAGAGCTATCCTTGCTTGCCCAGTCTGATAGACAATGAAAAAGCCTTTTGTGCAGAGCTCTGTCATTCTCAAAACACCCGTTTCTGTAGCAGCATCCTGGGTTTTGTTGGTAGGACAGAGTAGCTTTCCATTGTTTCTTAAGGCCTCAAGTCCAAGTATCCAACTGAAGTTTTGCTTTGCTACTGTCCTATGCTTCTGTATTACAACGGCTGCACAGTGAAAGTGCAGTGGCAGCCTTTACCATGCGGACTCTCAGATGTATCTATGGGATGGTTAATGGAACTGGAAAAGACAATGAAATTCTAATTGCTTTTCAATTGCTGAAGGCCCTTGAAAAACATACCTCGCCAAGCCCTGATAAAGCTGTGTTTGACGCAAGTGATCTCTATCTGCATTCATTCCCATGTGCATTTCATTTACTAGAAACCTCTAAATACTGCGATATTCATCATTCACATGACCCAGCAAAGCAAGCCATGTCTGAAATATCATAAGCATTACAGTTCAGGATAAAAGCCATCCCTTGAGTAAAAAAAGCAGCAAAGCACACTAGCTTTCAGCACCAGCTTAAATTTCCCTAACGCTGCATTACTCTATTGTGCTAAGCTTATGAATAGGGGCTTTGGAGGAGCCTCTTTCTTTTGCCTCTTACTACTAACACACAGTACTGCTGTCTCTCACAGCTTCGCGGTGCCCTTCACATGTGGACTGATACTGTCATGACATTAGCTGGCTTGGCATTTACAAATAAGTTGGTATGAGAGATCTGGGAACATGCTGTGGGGAGGAAAGCAGCAGGGTTGCACCCACTGCCTGCAGCCCCTGGATGGGGGGGTGGCAGCTCTCAGGTGGATAGGAGATAGCTGGGATGGCTCAGCATTCAGCTCACAACACACTATTTCACTTATATTTGGCCAGTGGAGACTGACAAGAGGACCTGAAACCAGTACAATCATGTTCATTAATATGATAATTACTTAATAACCATTATAGTAATAACTGGTAAACAATTATAGCCTAATGGTGTAATAGTTGTGTTGTTAATACATTAAATTCCGCAACAGACAGATGAGATCCTAAATTCTAGCTGGCATATCACCATCTGATGCAGTACTTCTCCCCAAACACTTTTCTTAATGGCTTCTTAAATTCATTAAAATGTATTTTGAAAGCCCCTGTCCATCCTATTTTGTTGAGACACAAAATATCCAAATTATA
This sequence comes from Apus apus, assembly GCF_020740795.1. Lineage (NCBI taxonomy): Eukaryota > Metazoa > Chordata > Aves > Apodiformes > Apodidae > Apus > Apus apus. Next base: position 103,930,874 of record NC_067283.1, read on the forward strand.
TCATGTGTCACATTACAACACACTGAGAGAGAACTTCTCTTTTTTTGTTTGCTTGTTTTGGGTCCTATTTCAGGTGAAGAAACCAGAAAAAAGCCTGGTAGATCACTGCAGACAGTGCTGCTTCTCCCACTCCTGCCACACCGGTGCTGTGACCCTGACGTGGCAGGAGCAAACACATGCAGCTATTAAATGTGACTTCCCCACGCTGTGCCTGTCTCTTCACCCCCATGTCTCAGGCACACTTGCTAACCCTCTGCTGTGGCATCACCTCACTCTCAGTCCCTGTGCCAGGAGAGAAAACCACAGCATATCCCTCACAAACATGCCAGCCCTCCACTTCTTCATCGCCCACCATATTACACCTGCAATGCCCACAGTAAGGTGTGCTAGCTGGGACCATCCACTCTCCCCTCCCTGCTGGCACAGGAGGCAGGAGCAGGACCCCAAATTCCCTCACACCAGCTGAGCTGCAGCCACCCAGCACCATCCTGCTCCTGGTCCCCGCACACAGGCCACAAGCACGTCAGCCTCCACCCCTTTTGGAAAGGGGCTAATCCAAGTGGTATGTGCTGCGCTGACACTGCCTGAGCCTTGTAATTACCTCGTTAGTGTTATATTGTAGCAGACAGCCCATGAAAAATGTGCCCGGCACTGTGTACACACACAGAAACAGACCTGTCCTGAAACAGCTTGCCAAGGGGAATAGTGCTCACCCTGGGCTACAAAACCCTACGTAACCATACACGCCTGGTGCTCGTAGCCAAGGACACGCTTCAGCATGCCGGGAGAGAAATGGTGCCAGTCCAGCGGTGCCAGCTGGGACTCTCTTCTCCACCTCTCTGGACAAAACAGGGGTTGCAAAACTCCCGGAGAAGACACAACAACTTGTATGACCTTTTTAAGCTTTTTTTTTTTTTTTTTCTCTCGTGACAACACTTACTGCAGCAGCCTGGGCAAACTAGACAACTGGTAGAGAAACCCTTGGACACAGTCCCAGATGTGCCTGCTCATCCATCCTCCATCCACATCTCACTGCTTGGCACTGCCCACATCACCCAATGCTAGATGCAGACTGCCTGAAAACAGAGGCAAACTGCCCTCCCCTCTTTCCTGAAAAAAATGCTTTACAACCCAGATTTTCTTCTGAGGGACCATAGCAAATGTCTTGCTGTCATGCCAGAGGCCCTTCAGTGGGAAGCTGCTGGTGAGCAACCGTCTGGGGCCAGCATTACAGAATTAGACTGCAGGCCAGGTAGTGCTTGGAGAGGGGATTAGGAGTTCATATTCCCAAAGGAAGACAATATGAGAGCATTTACTACTGATCAATGCACACCCAGCCTAGCATTTCCTTTAGTGCAGGCAATCTATTACAGGCTTAAGTATCGCGTTTGTTTGGGTTGTTGTTTTTTTTCTGAAGAAGGTTAAGGCGGCAGCAGCAGCATATGCACAGGGCTAGATACCTGCTCTCCAATTGCAGAGACAGAGCCCATTCATTTATAAAGTATTTAAAGCATTTTGAAAGCATTTAGAGCATTTAGAAAGCAATGCTATGTAGCTGGTGGTCCCAATATCAGGACAGCCCTCGGAGTGCCAGAGAAACAAACTGGAGAGTTTGACAGCCATGGGACCAAGCAGAGTTAGACATGATTTGGACAGTGATGGTAAAGTAGAGAGGAGCTGAGCAAAGCCATGGGCTCATGCTATGTAAGGAGGTTACTGTCGCAATTTACAGTGCCAGGAGAGAGAGAAAACAAACAGCTCTGCAATTTCCATAGTGCTCAAGGTATAGATGTACAGAGCAAATCTCATAGAATTAAAAAAAAATAATAATAATACTTTTTTTGTAAGTATTTTTGTAGAGAAAGATACTCAGAGCTGCACGGCATCAGTGCTTTCTGCACTAATAGATCAACAGCCACTGGATTTTTTTTTGCATTGGGGATGGAAAGAAAAATTTTCTGTGGGCAGACAAGGGCAAGTAAAAGCATATTCAATCTCCTCTGGATTAGAGCAACTTGCTGTTCCTATGAAGCATTAAATGAAATTCTAAAGAAGCAGAGAGATTAAAGGCCAACTGCAATGACCTCCCAAAAACATGTCCCAGAAAGTCTTTGTAATCCTTGGTTGTCCTTGTATTATTTCACAATTTTAAGGACACTGCACTCCGAAAAACTCTATAACAACAGACCAAAAAGACAGTAAATTAACACTTCAGTAGCTGCTGACATTTTTGAACCTCAGATATCTGCTACCTGTGACACAGTGTCCTATACAACATTCAACACATACAACCATTTATGGACAGGTGATGGGTCACTCCGAAAATATCCATATTCAGCAACCCATAGGAGCCACAGTTCACATACAAATAAAGTTAGTTCTGCTACAACGAACAAGGCCATCAATTATAGCAATGAAATTCATGCCAAAGTGTAGCCCTTGTAGTTAAGAAATGGTGGAGCCTGGGCCAGGGCAGACACAGGTGACAAGAAGAGAACGGAGCTCCTGTGAACACCCCAGCCTGCTAGTGAGGTGTAGCACACCATGCTCTGGAAGCAGCACTGTGACATCCACCCAGTGTCTCAAAACATTCTGCAGGGCAAGAGTTACCCTCATAGGAGAAAAGTGCTAGGCTACCTACGAGCCCAATTGCAGCTGGAAATAGCCAGCAGAGAAATAAATTGTTAAAAGAGAGTATAATTGCAAAAGTCACACTACCTTACTAAAATCAGTCTATAAAGATGTGTCAGTAGCAACACAGGAAATACCAAATTATAGATATCGCTCTGTAAAAATGTGCTTGGAAAGGAGTATGACAAGTCCAAGTGGAAACACAGTGTTTTAAACACTAAAATGAAAAATGGACAGAAAAACTAGAAAGGTGGCCATGGATGTTAACATCAAATTATTTGAGTGTGAAGTATATTTCTGAGGGGATCCTGGTCTGGGCAAGTATGGGGTAATCCTTAACCATTTTGTCTGCTCCAGTGAGCTGGGCTGTGATTGTTCCAGAACCCATCCCCATGGCTTGTGGGGAGCTGGGGTGACTCTGCAAGGTGGGTGTGCAGGAGCTGCGCTCTTCAGTGCTACCACTGCTTTGAAGCCTAAATGAGCTGCCTCAGCTCCTTGATGGGTTTCGTGGCCATTGTCTTTGGATACAGAGGGATGCTTCAGCCCTGAGGAACAAAGCACAAAACGAAAGGCATCTTGTTGCTTTACTGGGTCTTTCACAGGGAAGGGAGACCTCGGAGAGGGTCTTCCTGCCCTTGGACCTCTGAGACCAGGTCCTAGGGAGATGGATGAAAGTGTGGGGTGAGATAATGCTTCTTGGTCTGCTCTGTAGCTCCTGGGATGGACAGCCAGCTTTCCTGTGCCTCTGCACAGGAGTTGGCTCTTCCAAGCTTCCCCAGTGCAGTGGCTCAGGGCTTCAAGGTACAGATTTCTGGGGAGGTGATGGTGCTCAGCATCTGACTGAAGGAGGAACTGATGGCTTCAATTTGGTTGGTATTCACCCCTCTCTACACACATCCTATTCAGGGCCTAACTGCTGCACTTTGCTTGGATACAGATTTACTTAAGAAGGACAACATTTGATCTGTTTTCCCAAAACTGAACAGAAGAGAGAAAGAGGATGAGTCATTTATATTCCCTTAAAACAGGAAAAGAATGAGTTTCACCAGTCCAGACCACTCCAGTATCAGTAACCCAAGGCAAAATTTTTTATTCAAGCAATGTATTGATTTTTAGGATACAAGACTAACAGACTTGGACAATCACCTCCTACATTGCTATATAAATTAAACATTACAAACAGGAATTAGGACATCCTTGCTCAGCACATGCTTTTTTTTGGTCACTATTTATTATTCCTGTATTTTTGTATAGTCTAATTCATAACTTCCGACTTTCATCATGCCTTTTGACAATTTTGTCTGTGCTTTAAGTATACCTGATAGGGTAGCAGCTCTCATCTCGGAGAACATATCCTGCTGTCCTGCTCTCTGCCCCTCTTGCTAATATCTAACCAAACACAAGAATAATACAGTTTAGGTTGAAAAAAGACCTTTAAGATCATCAAGTCCAACCATTAATCCAGCACTGCCAAGTCCACCACTAAACCATGTCCCTAAGCACCACATCTACATGTCTGTTAAATACCTCCAGGGATGGTGACTCTACCACTTCCACGGGCAGCCTGTTCCAGCACCTGACAACCCTTTCAGTCAAGAAATTTTTCCTAATACAAAATCTAAACCTCCCCTGGAACAACTTGAGGCCATTTCCTCTTGTCCTATTGATTGTTACTTGGGAAAAGAGACCAACACCCACCTCGCTGGAACCTCCTTTCAGGTAGTTGTAGGTAGTTGTAGAAGCCTAGAATGACAATACAGATGCACTTTTTTATTTTTAATGCAGTTGTTATGTTCAATAAGACCCCATGTTTTCATTCTTCTGTGTGGCACGAGCCACAGGCACACAGTCAGGCTTACAGGAGATGCTTTTGCATAAGGAATCTTCTATCCTCCAGTCAACACAGCCATGACCAGTCCTGAGCTGAGGCAGCAAGCAGGAATGGACCATGTCTGTGCTGCATTAGGCTACTTGGGAAACTTCTTCCATTTCCTAACCTTTCAAGTGACTGAATTTGTAACCCTAGTCACATTGTACATAGTATTTTTATTATTATAATTATTATGATAAAAAAAATATGACTGACAAGACTTGGGTAGGATCTTGGCTTTTTCTCAAAGGCTATACAATTATGCTCTTTTCTCTCTACTTTTATAAACCTGCTGTAAAATTTATAATCTCAGCCTTTTGCTATATATACAGTTCTTCAATGTAGTGGCAAAATTCCACTCCAGCTGTTTGGATTGTGCTGCTGCACATCCAGTCTCAAATACAGAATGAAATACAAAAAAGGTGAGCAGCACTGTCGACTTGACAAGTCCCTAAAAGCTGATACCAGACAGTATGCTCTCAATTGTAATCATACACCAAAGCACACAAATTACAGGGAAGAGCTTACTGATCCCATTTGCACAGCTTGTTGATGCTGCTGCCTAGTAAAAAGGTGTCTGAAGATGATTTGGCAATCAGCTTCTGAAAAGTTGTTTTTAGACAGTAATTCCAAAGTCTTTCTAATCTTTGGGTACTTCTCATGCCAAGGTACCTCAGAGCAGGAACACCCTCATGTGCTGTGTATTTGATTTGCCTAATCCAAAAAAACTTTGCAAAACACTAAGGAAGAGCAAAGCAGTAATAGCAAGCTCCTGCTGAGGACTGCAGACTGGGAAAATACTCTGGGGAAGTACCTTTTTAATATACTTCTTGACCAAAAAGAAAAGGAGGCACTTTTTTTTTACTGTGGATCAGCATGTGAAGTACAGGGATTCAATCATATAAAAATGATGAAATACCAGACACTATTGTGGAACAGAATTCTGTGGCAAAATCACACCAACCTCCATTTTTGAAGGATTTTTTCAATAAATCTCCTCAGATTTTCATTAACTTCAGTGAGATTTGGACTAGGGCCTCAGTCTTGTGCTGTTCTCTGAGGTTTTGAGGAGAGTGGATAGCACACAGTGGGTGCTGCAGAGAGGTATCTAATGGTTACTAATCCATGACTGCTGTTGTTCTGCTGTGATTAAAAGTAAGGCAGCAGAGATACCTAATGAAAGAACATGATCAGGTCATGTCCTGAAGTCATACCCAGTCTGACAGGCAAAAATACAAACCTAGGATTATTTTGCAAAACCTGAAGAAACAGCAAGTGCAGATTTCTTAGGGGACTTATTAAACCTTTGCCTCTTTTCCCCAGACAAAGAGAAGAAAGAAAAAGGAAAAACCTCACACCATCTAGCTAAATATTCTTTCTCTACCACTGGTCAGCACAAGGGCTCCCAAAAGGCTGTTACTCTCCTGGCAATAACAAAATGGAAATGTCTGAGTTACATCAGTGGATGGGCTTTTGACCTGAAACATGGCAACTAACAGCAGAATAGGCTTCATCCCAGCCTGGGTGCAGAAGATTAATAACTATGAATAATAAGTATGCATTGCAGTGAATAATGACAGCCCTGTGGAAGGACTGCCAGAGACCCACTATTTTTTTAGATCATTATTTCTCAGATGACAGAAACTATTACAACAAGGAAATTCACAGACTTTTCATTTTTCTAATTAAAACACAAAAATTGTTTCTCTCTACCAGTTAATTAATTGCTTACTCTTCCTCTCTGTGTCCTCAGCCACCTGAAAATAGCAGCTCCTCACAGGCAAACTGTTTCTCAGCTGAGGGCCACCCCTATCTCAAAGGGTGCTGTGGTGACATTGCTTGAAGTAAGAGCACAAATAGCTGCCCGAAGGATTCCCACAGCAAAATTACTGCATAGTTTGATTACCAGGTGGTGCTAAAGCAAGCATGCTACGGTTGCTACCTGGATGCACGCTCTGCCTGCTGAATTTATGGGACTATCTTGCAATGTTGCTGCTGATTAGCAACGAAAAATTCATGTGATCACAGTTTTTACAGAGGATCTTGACAAAATATGCATCCCTATGCCATTCTTAGAAATCTTGGTGTGGTTTTGTTTGTTTGTTTGAGAAGCCTAAAGATCCCAAACCCTTTTTGGCAGTTATGTGTAAGATCCTGGCAGATCCAAAGTTCTAAGATCCACAGGCAATTAGCAACCAAGACATCACTTCCAACCCTTGCTTTTCCTTTCCTCATTGGTCTACTTTGCCAGGCTCACAGAAGCCCTGAAGGGAGCTCTGAGGCAGGCTCTGGATAAACAGAAACAGAGAAGCATCCACTTTTTCTCCCAATAAATCTCTAAAGCATGGCAAAGCCAGGTCTCTGTCTTCAGACACTGTTTCTCCCCCACCTTTTGCAGTGTTTTGTCTCTACACACAAATCAGTGGATGCAGTGCCCTTGTCCTTACAACTGAAGGAGCTTTACATGTGTATATTGGGCTTTTTTTTTTTTTTCTTTTTGAGAGAGCCTCATGGTGTGCATTTGGCACAAGTTACTACACACCGTGCATGACAGGGAGGTTGGATCCCACGTGCTGTGATGGCCAAGCAAGGAGTGAAAGTCCTTAGAGATGCACAGTGTCTCTTTGGAAAAGACACAAAAAAGAAGTAGAAACAAACAAACAAACAAAACCCCAACAAAAAAACAGGTAAAGAATCAGGCAGCATACACAAATGACCTGAAACATATTGACAGGTCAATGCTTGAATATCTGCAAATTCATTAAAGGCATGTGAAGTTGTAACAAATCCAAAAAAGAAAAAGGATCTTGGTGAAACTTAGAAACCTTCACCCCTTGTGCTCTCTCACACATATGTGCACATACACACCAGCACTCACATGCTCTTTCTCCATCATCCAGCACCACAGCAGCCAGGCATGCAGCACTGCCCCTCTCCAGTACACACACACACATCCCTGAACTACTTGGCTCCCCAGTGTCAATGCCAGAAAAGCTCTTCCTGGCCACCCTGAATGATACCAAATTTCCTTATCTGGCTTTGTTATTTTCTCTTAATTTTGCATATAACCAAAGTATGAATTTCTAAAGTGTTTTAATTTACATGGGAAAAACCTAGAAAGCTGTTTGTGCCTCAGAAGGAGGCAAAGAAACTTGAAGCAAAAGTAGCTCTAGAGTCAAGCAAAATAAAACTCTAATTGAGATAATTATTATTAATTACTTGGAACCAAAACTTATTTGGATGAATCTTCCTCAGACTTTGCCTACTTGTTTCCCTAACTGTCAGCAGAAATATGGCAGGTTTTATCCAAACAGTCTACCCTTATAACAACAACTAAAGTGAAAGCTTGTTGCAACACTGAATTCTAAGAAGCATAAATGATCAATTTTACTAGAAGGCATATACTTATCTGAAATCTCCTCCCACTTTTCAGATGACAAAACTACTCACACTTTAGGAATGGCAGATGATTGATTCTGGCCGCTGTTTAGAGAAGATACATCTTTTTTTTTATCTCCCTTCCTGCCACTGGGATCCTGTACAGCATTATGTATGCTCTGTATCACTTGTTGCTATGATTCCAGCAGTGACTTGCAGATACTGCAAGATGAAATAAGTGGCCCTACATTCATTCCAAATGATCCAGCAGGGATTATGTTTAAAAATCAAATATTTTGAATTCCATTTGGCACTACTGAGACATAAAATAAAAAATCCTCTACTCCCAAATAAGACAAAAATAATAATAAAGAAGTAAAAAAACCCACCAACCCACAAACAAAATTCAAGAACTATTTTTATATCTACAGAGCAAAGCAACTCTATAATATTCACAGCTATTCAGGCTCCAAAGTTGTGCTGCACATCCTGATGTGAGTGGTTCATTATTAGTCATGCAAGACATCCCACTGACCTCACTCCAGAATCACAGCCCTATTACGGGCAGGCCCAATATTTATGCACACTTGTCAGACTTCACACAGCTCCTCTGAATGACATGCTCTCCTCTGGCCCTGCTTTTCTTCTCTTTAGGCACTTTTTTTTCCCCCCCTCTGCCCTCTAACTCCTGTGTGGCTTCTCATAATAAGTGTGAATTTAACCAGTAAGCCTCTCTGCAAACTCACGTGCAGGATTGTAGAGTTCTCACAAGGAATGGTAGGCAGAGTCGTTAAGACCCGAGGCTGAAATATTCAGTCATACAATTAACTCTCAATGGAAGGATGCTTGCTGGCCAAGGCTAAAGAGCTGAGTCCAGGATAAGAGCAGAGGGAATAGAAGAAAGTTTTAAAACTTTGTTATTACTGTTCGCAAATAGTCTGCTGAAAATACTCCAGACTGCCAGCTGATTGTGCTTCTACTAGATGTTTCAAAAAGCAGCTTTGACAAGCTTTCCTCTGAACCAACTGCTCTTCCCCCCAAATTGTTCTGGAACTAGAAGCCAGGGGACTTTGATTTTCCTAAGAATAATAATGCTTTAATACCAAAAGCACTGGAGATGGGAAGCAATGCCAGGTGTCCCTTTGTTATGTGTGGAGGGAGTGATGTCCCCACCACTGCCATTGCATTAACACGTTCCCAATGCAGAACAGCACTTCTGGATGTATTTCACAGCAAAGAACTACATGGGGTCTAATGCATGAATAATCTGTAGAAGCAGTCTTTTCCTTTTGGCTGCATTTTAACAATGAATGCAAATGCATATAGGTTTTTATACACTGAATGTTTCTATTCAGATCTTTGATTCAAAAGCCTAATTTTCTCAACCACTGATCATGAAAACAGAAACTAAAAACCAACCAGCCCTTTACTGAATCAATACTCTGGGTACAACGGTGCAGTAACATCACTTAAGGGGTTACAGTTTTTGCTAGCTCTTAGCTATTTCAGACTTTTAAAAATGAAAACAGAATAACCTTTAATGCAGGAAATCCTGCAGTTTTGAGGTGTTTCTTAGGATATCAGACAGGTAGCATACTGTCAGACAGCTGCTCCTAGGTCAGACAGCTGCTCCTAGATTAGAGAGAAACCGGTATCTTCAGAACTTCTGGCAATTTTTAATTTTGCAATTTTGCTTCCTTATGATGCTGCTGTTGCTCTTCTATCTGTCATTGTGTCACCACAGAAAGATTAACTGAAATTTCAGACTCCATTGACGTCTCTTTGTCTTCTCCCACATGACACATTAGCTGCACATTGCAGTACCCCAAACAAAAAGGGATAACTGGCAACAAAGTGGCCCAGTGTCCACACTGCTGATGCAAATTTCTCCAAACCCTGAGTTTTAAACTTCATTACTCTTGGATGTTTGTGCATACATGCCTGGAACTTTGTCCACAGTTAAAAAAGTTGCTAAATGAAGAAAAGAAGTATTGATTTTTCTTTTCTTCCCTACAATTGGATACTTCTGATGCAAACAACCCCTAAAATATGTAGGCTTTCTTGCAGAGCCTTGAAGAGGATGCATAGTCAGCAGGGCTGAAAGTTCAGCTGCAAAGGTCAGGCAGACACACAGAAAAAGGAAGAAAAATGTCCTCAGACTACCCCCACTTCAGAGCACAACAAGCAGATTATTCTGCAAGAGAGGCCACAATTTCAATTTCTGTACAGCTCTATTTCTACCCTTCACAGATAGACAACTGAAATGGCAGATGCAAGCAAGGATGGGCTAAAGAAGAATGCTGAGTTCTAGTTTGCTCACGTGTGTTCCTCACAGTATTGCTGCAAGGATTAAATCTCTGCAAGGATTAAATTTTAAATCTGAGTTTTGAGAAGATCTGCAAATTATATGTAGAATAACATTCATAGTTAAGGTCACTTGATTACTCTCCAGGCAAGAGAAATTAAAAGATTAGCTGACAGCTATTGGGTAATTACCTTACATTGCATTTAGAAAAACTCCCTCTATTATCTTGGGATAAAATCTGTGCATAATTTGGCATAACTTAAAAAGCAGATAGGTATTGCAAATAAATACACTTCAGATGATTTCACAGTGACACAAATAGCTGTCATAATTTATTCTTTGATTCCCTTTGATGCTCCTCCACACTGAAAACACATATGTCATTTCACATTATGGCAGTTCTCCTGGAAATGAGCCAAAGTCAGCACTGGTGTTAGTAGGTGCAACCTGGCATGAGCCAGCCATGATACAGCTGCAGTTACCAACAGAGATGAGGTTGGTTTAAAGCTCTGTCAAACCAGGAATGTGCCAGCTTTAACACCTTTATGGTCAATGTGCACAGTTCTGCTCCCCTATGTAATTCTATACTGCTGCCTTCTGAAATACGAGGCATTAAATCAAAGAGAAGAGAAAAAGTAAAAAATGTGGTATAGATAAGGAGTTCCCCACAAAACACAAAATGGCCAGGTTTATAGCCACTTCCTGTTGTAAGCTCTGACAAAAGACAAGGACCTTCAAAAAGAGAAGTATGTTGAGCTCAGTGGAAGGGGCTGCCGCTGGTATGAAGACTCATGCAGAGAAACAAGCATGCCATCAGAGGGGACAGGAGCATATTCCCCCTGGGAACCCTGTGCATCCCTGGTGACCTCCACTTCTGAACTGGAGACCATAAAGGCTGTTTCAAGAGGAGGAATTTTTCTCAAGTCACAGTCACTTCTACTAGTTGCTACCAATGGCCTCACAAGAGTTTGCAGGGCCTGAATCCTAGTGGGACATGCTGCAAGGATAAGGACTCTCTCCCAAAAAGGCCTTTCCCTTCCTCTGGAAATTGATAGGCGGGGAAGGTCTAGCTCAGGAAGGGAAAGGTCTGTGGTCTGGGAAACTATATTAGGGAAGACTCCAAGAAGAGATTAGTTGTAAGATCAACCTGGTGACAAAAACAACAGCAACCAGAGACTTGAGTATGTGGGGAAAGCAGCATGACAGTGGTGAGAGCTACGTGGCAGTAAGAACAACAAACAATTGAATCAGATTTATATTTGGAAGTAACACTTTGACCAACAATTATTCAGGCTACTCTAAAGTCCACCCCAGCTGCTGCTGATCTAGTCCATTACTAAACTCGCTCTTCCACATCCGACCAGTTCTTCCAAGACACTTCTGGAAAAGCAAGAGACTGTGTTATTCAATCTCATCATTTGGTAGGGAAATGCTCAGTTCCTGCTCTCTGCAAACATCTGTAATCTCCACATCACAGCAAAACACTCTTCTCTCTTATCTGTGGACCAAGGTCTGACATCAGGCCCATGCTGGCTGGGGCCCTCAAAGCTCTCCCTGGATTCCCTGGGGTTTTCCGCCCAAAGAGATGATTGATTAATCCCCACCCATCTAACAGAAGGACGCCAGTGCATTCTGTCCTCCCCTGAATACTGTGAAATCATAGGAGTCAATTGAAAATTGCTAAAGACTAGAAATTAGCTCCTCAGACACTGATCTACCAAACAGTAGGGTGCTCAGCTACAGAAAAAAAGAAAAAGTGGGAGAGGGCATTTCAGGAGTCTATTGCTAATGAGCAAACCATCTGTCTGACTTCTCTGTGAAACTGGCTATTTATTCTGACATTTCCTTTTTCCCAAATGTTTTTTTCTGTTGATTATCTTATTATTTTAAAGTAATGTAATCTAATTTTACTGTTAGTATTTGTCAGATTTTTTTAAATAAAAAAGATAATTGTAGCTATCTTAGCAAACAGAAAAATAGAAATGTACCATGCCCATGAAACAGAAAAGGTGTAAGCTATCCAAGCCGTGAAGTCCCACCTGAACCAAGCCTAGCTGGTGATAATTACACTAATTATTAGGAAAGAAAACCAAGGCCACAGCTGTGAAATGAGTGACCAATACTGAATTCTTCATATGGGATCATTCTTCCATCACAAATGGAAGAAGATGCCAAACACAAATTAGAAAAAAAAAAAGGAAAGTCTCGCTGTTGGTAAAAGCTTACCATAAATACTGGGATAGACTCTCCCTGATCTGCCTTATCCAATTTATGTCTCTCAAAGGAATGGGTCCATTTCAGGACAGCAGACTGTCCTTGAATGTCTGCAAATGTGAACAACATTTTAGCAGAAATGTAAGAAGAGGATAAAGAGACTAATCAAGTTGCCGATTCATCTTCCGGTATCATGTCTCTGCTGCAGACACCACCAGCTGCTTCAGAGAAATGGGTAAGAAGCCTGATGGTAAGTTAATAGGGATAGTCTGCCCACCCAGGAAGCCTCCTCTTTATTTTTACCAGCTATAGAAAATACAAAATTTTGTGGCCCTTTCAGAACTTTCCTTCAGATTTCTGTGGTCTGTTTTGAAACAGTGCCATTACCATCCTAAATCTGAGCAGCTGGGCAACGACTATGCACTTCAAGAAATCAAGAATATTCTAAAATGTAAAAAAATTGACTATCCCAAATTGTAAAATGAGGTCTGAGTACACATGAGTGATTTTTTTTTTTTTTTTTTTTAATCCACACTCCCTTTGATCTATTGTCTCAAATCAGCAAGAATGGGCCAACTCAGACCTCAGAAGTGAAGTCAGGGAAGGCTGTTTGTTCAGATGGGAAAGCAGAATTTGATAGTATTTCTTCAACCACCTTCTGATATTAATTTTAATCTCAGCTGAGTCTGTATTTCTTTGTGGTTTTAGGCCAGGCAGTTAATGAAGAACGCTGCGTTTGGACTTACATTTACCCCAAATGAACACTTTGCTAAGGAGCTTTGTCAGCAGTGGCACTTTCTTATGCTTAAACTGAGTTCAGTTTGCCAAACTTATGAAGTGAAAGGAGAGATTTATGGATAAAAGCCTGCAAATCCTGCTGCCATGAAGGTCTCACAAGAACGTACAGCTCATAACTACATTTGGCCTCTCTTTCTTCAGCCTGATGCCTTCCCCATCAGCCTTCGAGATGTCTGTGAGATGCAGCAAAAAGAGGCATAACAAGCCTTGAGGCAGTACTAACGTAACATCTTTGGGATGCAAACCAGCTGTCAGGGATCAACAGCAGCACTAAATAACATCAAAGTATACCAACCAAGGTGGCACAAGAACTACATCTCTTCTAATATCCTATGGTTTGATGAACTCAGTCCCACGTACATGGAAGCTGGATCAGACCCCTGTATTAAGAGGAAGAAGCTGGTCATCCCAGCTCCACAGTGTGCTATCTGGTGTGCTAAACACAGCGCTAAAGCACTGCATAAAGTCAGCAGTAACCACAATTTTTTCTTTGATCAAGCAACAGAAGACATGCAAACAGGAATTGCTAAGAGCAACTGAACTGGCAAAAATTTCTCTTTTGATGGGTGAGTATAGCTGAAGTAACTCTTGCTTATCTGGTGGTTTATCTAAAGCACCCTGAGTATGTCCACTTGTCTCTAAAGGCACTGCGGACAACTGCTACAAGCAAAGCTGCTTCACTAAGAGATGACTTCAAAAAACATGTTGTTAGCACGAATCTGTTTCTCATTATTCCAACTGAATACTAAGTCTGAAGAGATCTGGAAAACTGTACTTCCTACACAGACATTTTTTCCTTATTATTGTCTCTCTCAGTACTGAGAATGCTGCTGAAGGCGTGACCAGCTGCAATACTGGAAGTTACAAATGCGATACTTACGCAGAAGCAATGCTGGAATAACCAGAGCATGGGGCTTTTTTGAAAAGGAGAAGTTTCAAGAGCAAACTGATAGAGCAGACTTACCTGCTCCTCTAAGAAAAGTGAGCACTCCAGGGGTATGTGTTCATCAAACAAGAAGACACACGTTTCTGGTTTTACAACCTGGTAGAAGAGTTAAAAGGCCTAAAACCTCCACAATAACCAAGAATATGTCTCAGCAGTTCTAAGTTGTTCCTTTTGGGAACACTAAACAACATGATTATTTTTTTTTCATTAAATGATGAGCCCAAGTGGTATTGAAGACAATGTGACCTGAGAAGGAGAAGGACTCAAGACAGCCTGGTTAACCACTGGCATTCAACATCAGATTGCTAATTTTATTTGGTCTGAGAGTGATTGACCCAGGAATACCAAAGCTATTGTTATAAAAAAGCTACACTTAAAAAATGGAAATAGTTAAAAGAACAAAAAATAAGGGTGTCAGGTTATCTGACTAAAGGCTTCATTACAATAAGCATAAAGACCTGGAGAAGGTCAGGTGGAGGAACCCAAGTAACCTGAGCAGTAAAATCAGTGTACAAGGAGTGCTCCAGCAAAAGAGAAGATTAAGCTGTTGTCCCTGGAGTGAAACCTGCAAAGCTGAGGGAAGAAACTTCCTTCCTGGGCTGCCATGCAAAATATGGGGGTTACTGCCTAAAGGACCATAAGGCTTATTACGGGATGCAGGGGGAAGCAAATTTGGGGATGGTGGAAAACCTATCCAGTTGGTTGTTTTTCACTTTAAGAAGATGAAATACCTATTTTGCAGATCCACCTGATTAAAGTGGGCAGAAAAATAAGTTCAGGGAGAGAGATGGTGCCACTAGGCAATTCTCAAATTTATTTTCTTTTTCTACTTGGCATTGCTTATATGTTTCCATGTATGTGCCCACAAAGACATAAAGTACTCTATGGCTGCACATTCTACATGCCCTGCATCGTCATATTTTATTTCTAGGGCTGAGTAAGGCAGCATAGATACTTATCTGTTATAGTCTTTACTAGCAGTGTTCAATTTTACTTGAGCATCTCATTTTGACATTAAAGGGCTGTAGTCAAGTTCATCTGTTCTGAGCTCACACTGAGAGCAAAAGACCTCATCATATAGGTTTCCAGGAATTAAAATTCACTCAAAGAAAAAGGATTGAGGCTGCTATTGCATACGATGAATGAGAATCACATGGCTGCTTCCAAAACTGGAAATTCCATTCTGTATTTTCTGACATTCTGGACAGGAATCCAACACAATCTCCTAAGATTACCTCAAGTTATGAATGCTGGCTTGCAGAGGGATTGTGAATCAAGAATTGTACCAGGGAGTTAAGAAGGTACACAACTTCAAAGGACTAATCAAATCCCTCTTCACCTAATTCACCAATAGGTTCAGAACAGAACCACAGAATCACAGATCCATAACTACTACATCTACACAACTTTTAAATACCTCCAGGGATGGTGACTTTACCACCTCCCTGGGCAGCCTGTTCCAATGCCTGATAACCCTTTCAGTGAAGAAATTCTTCCTAACATCCAATCTAAACCTCCCCTGGCACAACTTGAAGCCGTTACCTCTTGTCCTATCACTTGTAACTTCACTGAACAGCCTGATCCCCAGCTCTTTACAACCATCTTTAAAGTAGTTGTAGAGAGCAATAATGTCTCCCCTCAGCCTCCTTTTCTCAAGGCTAAACAATTCTTGCTCCCTCAGCCGCTCCAAAAGCTTCATCACCTTCATTCCCCTTCTTTGATCAATGTCATTTCAGTACTGAGGGGCTCAAAACTGCACAAAGTACTCAAGGTGCGGCCTCACCAGTGCCAAGCACAGGGTTAAGAGCACCTTCCTGGCCCTGCTGACCACCCTATTCCTTATGCAGGCCAGGATGCCATTGGCCCTTTTGGCCACCTGGGCATACTGCAGGCTCATGTTCAATTGTCAGTCAACATGAGGATTCACAAGGACTTTACCCGGTCTGGCCTGAATTTAAGCTTTCAATACAGAGATGTAACTTAAGGAGCTTTCTCTGCCTCTATGTACAGTGACTAAAAAATGGTGACTTACCCCTGATTGTTCCTTGGAGGCAACCCTGCTATCAAAAGGTGCCCTAAGACATCACCAATCAGTGGCATATACACCCCTCAACAGCAACACAGCAGGAGTGCACTTCACTGGCCATTTGCAGAAGTGCAGTTACAGGTTCAGATCACCATTTTTTAACACTGTAACCACATAAAAATGCAAAGCATTGAGGATCAAGAGAAGCAGACTTAAAATAACAGTTGACTTATCAAGATACAATCATACCTTGATAAACCCCTGTCTCATGCAGCTGAGGGACTTCTGGAGCCAAGTGAGAGTCTATGTATAGAGTCAGGAACACATACTGGCTCTTCCCATCCAAGTATAATGTCTCATGGCACATAAGGAAGGGCAGCACCATGACCCTCCAGGCTCAGTTACTCAGGTGGCCAAAGTGAAATGCACCTTCTGCTTTCACAAATGTCATACTTTCTTCTGACTTGGATTTGTGTGTTTCTGTTCTTTTGGGACAAGGGCCTCCTTGAGTTAGCCATGAATTTTGAAACAGAACAAGAAGTTATCTAAACAGCAGCTGCTGATCTTAACATTTTTCACACGTGCACAGGTGGAAAATGGCTGGAATAACCCCTATTAGAATGTAAAAAAACCAACCAAATCAAAACCCAGGGTTGTTTTGTGGGTTTTTTTTAGGCTTCATTGCCACTGCACAGGATGTCAGCATGAAACTTCCTGCTTTACAGAGGTGCATTATCATCACTAAATTAAGAACAAGAGTCTGTTAGGGAGAACAATACTACAGCCACATTAGAGGAGAAAATGAGAATAGAGAGAGATTGCAAATGTTGCTCGCCTTTTCAGTTGGCAACATATTCCTGATTCACACAGATGTAGGAGACCTGCCCACAGACTGCATCTGTGTAGGAGCTTTCAGTAAGACTATTACAGTCTCTTTCAGTGTGTACCTACAGACAAGTTTGTCTTCTCAGCTTGAATCTTCTTTTACATTATATTTATGCACCACTGCATATCTCAGGAAAACATTAGAAGGTTCATCATTGCTAAAATTTCAGATGTGCTACAGCCAATGGTTTAGAAAAGTGTTTGTTAGCTTTTAAAACAGCTAATGTGAGCCTTGCTTTTAAACTGTAGAATCTTTATGGCAGAGGACCTATATCCTGCCTGTGCTGTGAAATATTTGAGATATTTTGGGGCTACATGAAATGATAATAATACCTTTGCAATCAAGGTAGCAGAACCTACCATTTTATAGTGGTTTCTCTGACATAAGTGTTTCAGAAGACTTTGGGCAAACCTCTAACTGGAAGTTTTATTTATAATCAAAAAGTATTTAATCTTGCCAGATCTTTATTTCATTCCTTTCTACTTTTAAACAGGTTTTGACTTTAAATCATACTTTCACAAGAACAAATGGCTCCAAGCTGAAACCTCTTTATTCTTTGCTTTCACCCCTCCCTTACGATACAAATACCATGGAAATAATGCAAATACTGGCTTCCTTGCCATAGGTCAGCACTAGAAAAATTTGAAAGTATTAACTTTTTATATAATACTCCTTCTGTCTGCTACACACATTAACATTTACGATGGAGAATGCTGAAGACCTCCCACCTCCAGTTGTTCAAGAATTTCTTGTTAGCATCCACTGCATACTATAACAGATTTGCTGGAATACACATCTTTGCATCCTCAGATGAATACTCTTTGTATTTGCAAAGGTCTAAGGGATGGGCATGCAAGAAAGCAAAGTTCATTAACAGCTCCAGATAGTTCTCACTGGAGTTTCTGTGTGTCCCTAATACACATCTTAGTATTCACCTAGAGAAGGCCATGGGTAGTTTCTCTGCACAGAGCTAGAACCTGTGCAGTGGGTCAGAAGAGCTTTGGGGTTGATCTAAGTAATCCCCTGTTATTCCATATCCTTGAATATTGATTCAAAGGAATATCCTTCAAGGAAATTCAAACCGTCAGTTTTCCTGCCTTTTCCAACTTTTTGGTAACAACCTCCCCATATCACCTTTTCCATCTATCACTTGAATTCCAGATGAACACAAAGAACATGAGTCAGAAATGGACATATGAAGCACATAAAATTCCTGAAGAAGAACAAAATTGTGTCTCACCACTAACCTGATGAATAAGGTTCTTTGCAAGTCAGTGATTAATCCCCCTTTGTCTGACTTGATTAAAGGGAGGAGTATGATAGTCAACACATACTTCTTTCTCAGGTAGCCTTCACCTCCCAGATCCTCCTTGCCACCGCCCACTTTTCCATATGTGCAAGGACTTCTAAATCAATCCTACCCATCAAGAGGGCTGTAAGACTCATTTCAGGAATGTCCTTGTTTCCAAGGTCCCATATAGTGCAGAGAAAAGCAGCTTCTGCCTGGGTTTGGGACCATTTCGGGTGTAAAGAGCAATGCTGCTCCATTTTACTGTGTGATAGTTGCAGGGCAAGGGAAGGAGCCTGGTGCTGCCACTGGTCAGCTCTCTCCTAAGGGAACAACCCTCCAGGGAGGGCAGCACTGGGAGAAAGGCATGTTGGATGAGGCCTTTGCAGGGACAGGCACGTGGCTGCTTCCCAGGCCTGACGCACAGCTCAGGTTCAGCTCCAGCTCTGGGGGGGTGATCCACAGGGTGACTCCCTGTTTCCAGGGTTTAACCACACTGCAGCCCTGGCCCCACCAGCACCAACCCACCCGGTATGTGGCACCATCCCAGGGAGTCCAGGCAAGCGACTCCAGCCCCAGTGGGCATAATAATTAATAAAGATGTAATAAAATCTCAAAATCCGATGGGTTGAATTTTCCAAGCAAAGTTGAGGTGGCATGTGTTTAGTTCTTGTCTTCTCACTTTCCCAGCATTGCCACCAACCTGTACACCCAGCATGCAGTCTATCTAATTCCTTCCTTCCACTTCCCACCTGTGTAAGAACAACTCCTGTGCTCTGGTCGTACTACTACTCCTGTTTTTCCTACATTAGATCTGATAAATGTAAAGCCTACACATATCCTCTGTGGAGCTTGACCTCTCCCTAAATTTGGCTTCACCAATCCCGGCTGTGCAGAGCTCTGCTGCACCATGTCCATCTCTTCATGTTTCGGGGAAGAAAGAGGTTGGCCTGAGCCTGGCACTGACCAGCAGCTCTTCCCCTGCACAGACCCAGAGCCCAAATACCTCCATGATGCTGCAGCCAACAGGCTCCACAAGTGACTGTAGATGTGTTATGCAGCTGTTCCTCTCAGATACCTACCCACACAGATCCTGTTTACTCCAGCTCTGCTGGGAAGGTACAGAGCAGCACTAAATCCTATTTTACTACAGTCAGTGTTAAGTTTATACATCCACGATGGTCTAAATCTTGCTAAAAAGCCTTGTTAAAGCCATGCAGCAGCTAAAAAGTGGACTCTCAGAATTCCTAGAAATTCCGTAATATTATCTTTCCTTCATTCACCATTGGGACAAAATATTAAAAGACCTTGGTTCAGCTGAATTACTGATTAGATGTTCATCTAGTAGTTTCCATTTAAAAATGCCATCAGTAAGCAGCAAGATGACACAGCCTACTTAAATGTAATTTATTTTGCCAGAGAAAAATTACACTAGCAACAGCATTATTAGGATGCACTATTTTTAATTAAAGTTCCTGAGGAGAAGATAAGCATCAACTATGAAAAGCCAGCAATGTCTGGAAGCTGTATTGAGAAGAAAAAAAAGATGCCAAAATGTATTGCAGAAATGGAGTTTTGACATTTGTATGAGGATTTCTAACAGCTCAGATAAAGGAAGAGCATGAAACTGGAATTTCAACCTAGAGCCGATTCAGTAATCCCTTCTGTTAGGGATCTGAGGCTGTGAAACTTCACAGCTTCAATGAGCATCTTTTTAACAAGGTTATGCATATGAGGCTGAGACAGATCTGTATATTCTCTTTGGGAAGCAAGCTGGGGATCATCATCAACAATGCCCAAAAGAAGGAGCTTTTGCAGGAAATCCCTTCAAGCTAATAGAACCCCAGGTAAATCTCCAAATTTGATGTGCACTTAAATCCTTAGTCCAGTGTTACCTCAATTCTTAAAATTTGTGGTAATATTTGCACTTGTATGACAGGTCTGGTTGCTCACTTCACAGAGATGCATGTCTAGTCTCCTTTGAGTCTCTATAAATCCTTGCCCTTCAGTGATAATCATGTAGCAGTGAGTTTCACAGACCGGTGACTTGTTTATGCTGTCTACCCAACAAGTTATTCTGCAATAGCTTCTGCCTCCAGCAACCTGCTGTGCCAGTATAGAAGTCACTTTGTCATGGACTGGGGGAGCAAAGAAAGCAGCAGCAGAAACACTTTTTCTGCAGTAACCACGGAGAAGAAATGATGGGGGTTTAAAATTGCTGTTAAAAGCTGTCACATGGAGTGCTGTCAATAAAAGGATACCCAAACCAGGCAGAAACTCCTTAGCCACACACATATATTACAATTCTAATCTGAAAAACAAAGTAAAATATAAAGCTGCTTTCAAATATATCCCTGGACAAGCTACTGGAGTTGCATTTAAAAGATAATAATTTGTTGTATAGTAGTAGGGCCTTAAAGCCCAGTGGCTATCCCTGCTCAAGAGACTAGGAATAAACAATCAAACAAAAGAAGTAGTATATGCTTTAAATAAACCTGTGCCTCACGTTTGCCCATCAGTAAACCTGGGGTAGATCACACAGAGAATGCTGTGATGTAATTTATCATCTTTTGTGAATTACAGTGAGGGTCTCTGACTGAAAACATTTAGATAGCCCCAAATACATCACTAAATGTCAGTAAACACTCTGAAATCTCTTATTTTTATTTTTGTGAATATGAAAGAGCTACTCATACTTTAAGTAGTTATACTGGCTAAAAATCTGTTTAAGATTACTAGAAATTTTTGCATACACAAAAGCCTTGCACACTCCTGATTTTTTTTCTCAGTGACTGTTTTCTTTGTAGCACCTGTAACAGTAATTAATAGTATTTTAAAATTTGTTTTCAGTACGTTCTTTCTTCTCTATTAATTTATCTTTTCCCACTACTGTTTATATCTCCCTGGAACTGAGTGGAGATGCTTGAGAGCATTAGCAGAGGATCTACTTTGTGCCTGAAAGGAATCTCAGGCTGACATTATCTAAGGCACCCTGGATGTGGCTGAGCAGCTGTTTGCATGTGGCTATTCCCTACCACACCCAACTGAGAAAACAAGGCACCAATCTCTGTTTATGCCATTGCAAGGAATGCTATAAACATAATGAGATCATCACAGGAAATCTACGTCATAAAAAAACAGGGAATGAATACTATGGACAGATTAATGCTTCCAGGCAAATAAACCTCATACCAAAAAAAAAAAAAAGGGGAAGGTGTCTTCCAACCTCTGCTGCACCAAAGAAGAAATGCCAACTGCAATTTAAAACCAGAGTGCTTGTATTTCATTAAGTTTAGGAAGGAAAGACTGTCTGCCCTCTGATAGCTGTCTGTGCCAGTCAAAAGTGAATTTATGGCATAATTGAAATTACATTCCTTTTGTGCTACTCACTTGCTTCTTTTTATGCTCATGCAACTTATAATGTTTTATATCTGAAAGAGCTGTTCTGTTTCCACAGTCCCACCCTTTGTACCACCACTCTCTAAAAATCTAGGCATTATACCCTTCTTCATCCTCATAACTCCCTTTCATTAACACTCCGCAGACAGTTGTGAGACAAAATATAGAGGATGCACACAACCCCAGATAACTATTAAATCTGAGAATTAAGATATACTTTCACTGTCACAAGTGAATTTTCACTTTGAGCTTTTGACTCCAGTGTCCCTCATCTAGCAAATGCTGCAAACCCACCTACCAAAGAGTAGAAGCAGGCAACAGAAGAGAGGCAGCAACCTGCAGCTGAGGTTATCTGTAAGTAGGTAGGCACCATGCAACTACCCCAGGCACTGGCTGCACAGCAGATCAGGTGACTGTTCTGCAAGAGGAACATTTCTGTGTGTAGTTCTCCCTGTTGCTCGGCAAAGAAAAGCAAGGAGACGTATTCTTTCCATTCCTCCTGGCAGGGAAGTGAATTAGCATCCGCTGCTGAAGGCAGAAGCTGGTGGGTTGGCCAGTGCCCTCAGATGTGTCATTGTAAGAAGAGACTACCTCTGCTGATCATAGCAGAGAACAGCCGATCTGTGCCAAGGAATACAGTCTGTTCAGCAGAACGTTCCTTTAATGTTGGTTATGAAAAAACCTCATCCCATGCTGAGATTTCAGGACTGGCAATCAAAAAATACACTAAACAGATTTACTTTGAAGGTCTGCTTGATCAAACAATGAGCCCCAGATGGTGCTTTACATACAACTTTCAAGAACAGAAATCCCTTTTAAAGGAGCATGCTTAACCTCACCTAGTCGAGACTTTAGTTAGTCACCTGTTGCCACAATGGTACACACAGATCAGGAAAAGGCACTGCATGGTTGCTGGATCCTGCACTGTGTGGGCAGGAGTAGGCACTCCACCAGGACATGCTAATCCAAGGTTTTCAAAGCCAACTATTTAGAGTATCCACAATTGCACGATATTGAAACCTTGATATTTTATTTGGCTGTAATCAAATTACCTTATCAAACCTCATGCACTTGTTTGCTATTGAATGCCAAAACAAAAGAATGGGTGCTTTGATGCACATGCATTAGTCTGAAGGATTCTTTAGGTCTGTAAGAATAGTCAACGGTTTGAGACAGAAAAAAATCTTTTCATTGGGCAGTCTGCCTCCTGTGATTGTCAGTGCTACCTGGGAAGGCGTGACTTGCCCTTGCCAAGTTTCTCTTTAAAACCTGCAGATAGACAGCCATCAGACCTTTGACACCTCCAGGGATCCAATTCCCCTACCTCCAATCTCTTGTAAATAAGTATTGTAATCGGTTTCTCCCATGTTTCAAAATTCCCATGAACGGAATGCTAAAGTCCTGAAAAGCTGAATGCAGAGTGATTATGCCCTACTTGAGCAGTAATGTGATATTTCACTTTGCATTTCTTCATCACATCACTTCCCAAGACTGCCTTTGTAATGCACACTCAGTCATGAAAAAAACTAGGTCTGCAACTAAAGAAAGAAAATGAAGTAAAAAGCCAAAGAGCTAGTAAAGCATGAGCTTAAAAAAAGGAAAAAAAAAAAAAAAAAAAGAACTTCAGGTAGCTATGATCATTACAGCACCTGCTCACTTGTGGTCAAATTCTTCGTCTCAAAGAGGAAGAGATAAATTGTCACTGCTGTGCATGCTATAGAGGCAGAGTTTGACTGCCTGGCTGTAATAGCTATGAGTGCTGTCAAGAAAAAAACCCTCAGTGCACAGTCACTAATTATTTCATTATGGTAAATCTTTCATTTGAAAATAATAGTTGGCACTAATAGAGAAAACAGAAACTCAATAAATCCTTAATGATGCCTGTTCTCTTCTATGCTAGCAGTTTTACACGGTAAAAACAATTCTTCTTGTAAATGTCAACCTGCCAATCTGGTTTAAGATTTTAAACCTTTACGAAGAATTTCAGAGTGAGAGTAGAAATACTACTGTTAACGGCTTTATTTGAAATGTCTTGATTATGGATAATCAGCCACAAGCAGCTGAAACACAAGAAGCCTCTGAAAAGAAAATTAAAGCTGAATCAGAAGTATTCCAAGGCTTTCTACTCCTCATCCGCTACCACAAGGCTCCAAGTGGGAACTGCCACATCCTCCTCCTTGCCCAGTAGTTCTCACTTCTGAGACTGGAGTAAAATGAGTCTCTGGTGGTGGGCGATTTATCTGAACTATTTCCTCTCCTGATTGCCCAAGTGGTAATTTCATATTCTTCCCCTGCTCCTCTCTGAGCTGCTGAGCAAAACTCACCTCCAGGACCTCAGAGCAAGAGCTAGAGTGACCAAGGGAGGAACCAAATCAGTTGCAGACCAGGAAACGGATGAATGAAAAGACGGCTTCAATTTTAAAGACCTGACTGTAATATGATAAGAATGACAACCTTTGCATTCTAATTAGTGATCCTGTCAGCTTCGATTATGTTGGCTGATGACCTGGAATAAAGGTGCCAGGATACAATCAACACCCACATCTAAAAGCAGTTAACAGACTGTCAGGTTCAGTTGTGAAAATGCCTTTATTAGTAACCCATCTCAGTGAATCCTGGAAAGTGCTGTCAGTCTTCATACACTGAGAATTACATGCTGGTTCCTTTAGGAGACTGAAGATAATGTCTCTCTTGGCTTGTGTTCATTATGAAAAATCATGTTGTACTGTTATGAAGATCTTTCTGCTAATGGCAGATTAACAGGAAGCATTAACCATAAGTATTGTACTTCTTCTGGAGCATTACGCTGTGGACGCTTGTGGAGTACCACTTGTGGATCCTTAACAAGGTATCACATCCACAGCCTTTCTTTTGCCCTTGCTTCTAGGGGAAGCATCCATGAAGACATGAAGCGTGTGTGAAATGTCCATGCCAGCAATGCCCATCCCCACAAGGCTCCTCTTCCTTCCCTATGACTAAGAAAATGACTGCCAAATTTTCTCCTGATCGTGTTGTAGCAAAGAAACAAAAAGCTGAAGTTGCCCACAGTGCTTATTCATGCTGACTTGGAAGGACAGCAGTTCGTGCAATGTACCTGCTTCTTCAAACAACCTGATAGCACAAAGCCATGTACAATGATGGGCAGCTGCAGGAGTGCCAGCACCTAATCCTCCTGCGCAGAACCGCAGAAGCTCCTCTTATTCTCTCTTTTTTTCCCCCCAAAGAATACATAAGCCGTTACATATGGCTACTCTTACAACAGCTGTGGCCAAAAGAAGCAAGGGCTATCTCTGAATCTGCTACCTAAATTACTGCCTCTTCTATGGCCGTGTGAACTGATGGACTATCCACTCAAAACTGAACAGACACAAAACTTTACCCAGAAGTGAAATCAACATCGTAGGATCAAACCCACCCTGACTTCAATATTGGCTGACATGTTGGTTTTCATTTTGTTTGTTCTTTGCACTTAATACAGTCAGGACCAGAATGGAAGTGACAAATTACCCCAACAAGGGAACATTCTTACAGTCTTTCCAGGGAAACTGAGAGCAGGTGGAACCAGAAATAGGACAGACAAAATTTTCTGTTTAAAGATTTTTTGTGCTTGCCTGAAGTCCTTTACCTAGGGGAGCAAAAACTTCTGGCAGGAGCTCTAAAGTAACTTTTCAAATGGTGTAACTCAGCTCCCAGCAGTAGAGACTGCTGTCCTGAGGTGTGCCTGAAGCCCTGCCCATCACGGCTGCCTCTAAACTCAAGGGCTGGTTTGCATATACTGGAGAACTAAGTATTGCCATATCTGCAATATACAAGACAAAAAGCTTAAGGTGAAGAAGACAGGGAAGGAACAAAAGATGCAGGGATCCCACAAAGGAGGGAACAGTATAAGGGAGGGAGGAAAGCTGATACATTTGGACATCTGAGGAGACGGAAGACACCAAAAGGAAGGCCTGATGTTTCTCTTCTCTTCTCTTCTCTTCTCTTCTCTTCTCTTCTCTTCTCTTCTCTTCTCTTCTCTTCTCTTCTCTTCTCTTCTCCCTCTTCTGTCTTTTTCCAAGGAAAATAACTTTAATTTATTTTTCTTTCCCTTGTGAAGGTAATCCAAAAACCATAGTCACATACCCTGACAGCTGACCACGACTGGAGAACTTAAGAGGTATCCTTCTATAATTTTGATACATAATGGTCAGGGTAAAACAGTAACCTCCTTCCCACAAGTGATTTCCCCCATTTCACCTCCTGATAAGTAATGTAGGACCTATGTTTCAGTCTCTCCCTAGACTAAAATGGGAACCTTCCCCTATTACTACCCATGGTTTGTGATAACTGTGGTGATGCATACTATATCTCTGGATTGGGAATAACCAACAAATTAAGAAAGACATAATAAAAGACGCATAAGCATAGTTAATAGAAAACCAGAAAGGCTCCTTTAGAAAGGAGGACCCTGGAACTACCAAGCTGTGAGTCTCACCTCTGTCCCTGGGAAGATCATAGAACAGATCCCCTTGTAAGCTACGCTAAGGCACATGGAAGACAGGGAGGTGATTGGAGAAAGCCAGAATTGCTCCACCAAGGGCAAGTCTTAGTTGACCAACCTAAGGGCCTTTTATGATGGACTGACTACAT
This sequence comes from Apus apus, assembly GCF_020740795.1. Taxonomy (NCBI): domain Eukaryota; kingdom Metazoa; phylum Chordata; class Aves; order Apodiformes; family Apodidae; genus Apus; species Apus apus. Next base: position 103,957,244 of record NC_067283.1, read on the forward strand.
CAGTGAACAAAGGAAGAGGTATGGATGTCATCTATCTGGACTTCATGTAAGGCCTTTGACATGGTCCCCCACAACATCCTTCTCTCCAAATTGGATGGGTGGATTTTTTAGGGGATGAGGAATCAGTTGGATGGTCACATCCAGACAGCAGTGGTTAATGGCTTGAAGTCCAAGTGGAGATCAGTGACAAGCAGTGTCCCTCAGGGGTCCATACTGGGATCAGCACTGTTTAATATCTTCATCAGTAATGTAGACAGTGCACCCTCAGCAAGTTTGCAGACAACACCAAGCTGACTGTTGTGGTTGACATGCCAGAGGGATGGGATGGCCTCCAGGACTGGAACAAGCTTGAGAAGTGGGCCCATGTGAAACACATGAGGTTTAACAAGGACAATAACAAGGTCCTGCACCTGGGTGAGGGCAATCCTCAGTATCAATACAACCTTGGGGACAAATGGATACAGAACAGTCCTGTGGAGAAGGACGTGGGGGTACTAGTGTATGCAAAGCTGCACATGAGCTGGAACACAGCCCAGAAAGCCAACGATATGCTATGCTGCATCAAAAGAAGTGTGGCCAGCAGCTCAAGAGAGGTGATTCTACCCCTCTACTTGGCTTTCATGAGACCCCACATGGAGTACTGTGCCCAGTTCTGGACCCCTCCAACACAAGGACATGGAGCTGTTGGGGTGAGTCCAGAAGAGGGCCACAAAAATGGGAGGGCTGGAGCACTTCTCATGGGCTGAGAGAGTTGGGGTTGTTCAGCCTGGAGAAGAGAAGGCTCTGGGGAGATGTTACTGAGGCCTTTCAGTAATTAAAGTGGGCCTGTAAGAGAAATGGGAACAAACTTTTTAGCAGAGGCTGATGCAATAGAACAAGGGTTAATGTTTTTAAACTAAAAGAGGGTAGATTTAGATTAGATATAAGGAAGTTGTTTTTTTTTTTACTATGAGGGTGCTGAAACACTGGAACAGATTGCCCAGGGAGGTGGTAGATGCCCCATCCCTGGAAACATTCACGGTCAGGTTGGAAGGGGCTCTGAGCAACCTGATACACTTGAAGATGTCCCTGTTCACTGCAGGGAGGTTGGACTACATGACCTTTAAAGGTCTATTCCAACCCAAACTATTCTTGAAAAATGACATTGGAGATGAACAAACAATCTTCAATTTTTGGTACAAAAATATACTATATATGATTAAAAGCATTAAAGAGAAAAGCAACTTAAAAGGCTTTCAAATTAAAATCTGCCTTAGAACTGTTTATCATGTCACTTAATTGCTTTATTCCCTCCTTCATCACTCCATAATCTGCCATTTTGACACCACTAAACTCAGGGATGGGAATTTATCCTGCACTCTGCACACAGCAACAGTGAGGAGAGCTGCCTTCACCAATCTCCGCACAAGACCCAGTTTCTCTCGGCACAGCTGACTGCAGCAAGTGCACTCTGAAGAAATTGGACTGTAACTATTTTGGAATGATCCCTGAGAAAGAAGCCTTAAATAGACCAATACGTACATCTGGCAATCTCAGACGGATCCCTGTGCTCCTTCTGCCCACATAGATGTTAAATTGATGTCCCTAAATATCAACACAATTTGCCCTCCTCAGGTCCAGCTACCATCACTGGAGCAAGACCTGAAATGTTCATTTGCAGGTAAGAATATCTTGGAATGCTTATACTCATTTAGGCTCGAGCTTGTCTCTTGCAACAAAATACACAGTAAAAAGAAACACAGAGATGAGAGGGAATGTACCCCTTTTGGGGCAGATAGCATCATTTTTCTAGATTGAATGAGCCACCATTACAGTTACTAAAAGAAACTTCACACACATCAAGGCACAAACCCAAAACTGAATCAAGAGAAGGCTTTGCCATGCCTCCTCCCACAGAACAGAAAATATCTCCTTCCCAGGCATTTCTCAGCAGGCTGAACGGGGTGAAAAAAACATGCCAGCCTTGCAGAGAGCTCCCTGGTGATATAAGTGCTGGCAAAACCCCTGGGGAACTGTGGACTGTGGGGATCAGTCCTGTGGGGATGAGAAAGGGGCTAAAGTACTGTACATGCCACTGCCTTGGCATGAATGGAGTTTGTGAAAAGAGCAAGACGGGTGAAAGTATCCTCATCTGTGGCACAAAGGAAACAGGTAATTTACAGAGAGCAGCAAAAGGTGCTGATTAGATGTTGCTTGAAGACTCTCAGGTGCTCAGTTCCACCTCTTTGCCACTTAAACCCTTCTCCTGACCTGGCTGCACTGACCAACTCCAGGGACTGGAGAACTTATTGATGGATCCAGAATACACGTGAGCCACTGCCAAGCTAGGCTGCCTAACAGCCAGCAAGGCTTTGGGAAGCAGAGCCAGGCTTACCAGTGCAGTGCCAGGTGTAGGGAAAGGGGAAAGCCATAGCATGTGGCAATACAAAACTTACCAAGACAGTCAGATCTATCCCCTTCATTCAGCCTCTGACAGCTTGAGTAGTGCAATGTTAATAATTCATAAGTTATCTGTGCAATAAGTTACATTCTCCTTTTAAAATTAGAGCTAGAGAAGCAAGTCTAAATAATTAATTTGAGAAGAGAAATAATCAATTAACCCTCCCAAAGAAGGACAAAAATCAATAGCTCTGAGTTTTTTTCACCTGCCTAAGCATTTCCAGGCAGTGCCATCCCCATGGCTGCCAACACTCCCTTGTGACACATATTCCTACACGCAGCATCACCACCACCAAAAAAACCAACAACCAGGCAATCTGGGAAATCTAATAAGAAACTATGCATCTCACAGAACTTCTCTTCTCACCCTGACAGACTGTCTCTTCCTCTTTTCCATCCCGCTACCCAGAGCTCCAGATGCTGGGATGAAATTACTGGTGATGTGAGATGAAAACAATTGGCGCCACTTCCCTGTGAGCTGGCCAAAGTTCGGCAGAAAAGCTGCACCTTGCAGGGCTGGCAGTACAGAGTTTGCTGGTGATGCCAGCTTGCTCTGAGCACCAAAATGAGGGTGCTTTTTTACAGGTTTATATACCCTTTCTCCTTCAGCTGGAGCTCCCTGATATGCCCAAGGCCAGATACTCTGAGGATCTGTGCTGGCTCCTGCTGTGCTGGATCCTGTTCTAGCAGGGGATTGGACTAGATGGTGTTCTGAGGTCACTTCCAATGCCTCTAGTTCTGTGATTCCTTGATTCCTGCAAGCCCTGGGAGGAAAGTGGGGAGGGAAGGGCATGAGCCATCTTTGAAACTGTGATGCCCACCTCTACCCCAAACACCTCATGACACTTCCCATGGGAAAAGCTGCCAGATGGTGGCTGATCTGAATTTCACTGGAGAGTAGAAAACCAAGGGAAATTCCTAATTAACTTCAGTGTATGCTTGGCTGTGAATATTCCAGCTTTACATCCCAGCTTCTTCACAAGGAACAGCAGCACACTGTGAGAACTTGCTTGCACTGGCACTTAAGTCTTGCCCACAGCTTGGCAAAGAAAGCAAAAGGTACTATCTTCATTGAAGACTTGTGCCCCAATTAAAATGTGATTTAGAATACCAAAAGCATGCTCTAATTTCCCCCCCAAAACAGCACTTGAAGGATTTGGCACCAGTTTTTTACAAGGGCTTGCTGTGTGACAGATTAAGGAATGAAAAATAAGCCCGTATCTTCCCCATGAAAGTTCTGTATAGATGTCAGAGGGGCTACAGTTTGTTTGCACTGTCACTGCTGAAGCCCATGTGACAGACAGCAGGATTATTTTTGGTAACTGCGTGGAGGATGGGGAGACAGATACACAATTTGAGCTTCATAGAGGTTATCTCCACGCCAGTCTCTGTTATTGAAAGAGTAGCAGTCTTTTAGTTACTGAAAGACTTCTGCTGTATAGTAAGAAAATTACACAACAAATGGGGCACAGAGGGATTTCAGTTACTATTCAAAGGTTTCCTCATAACTAACTGGTACATGGACAATCATGCAGCTATGGTAGGTTCCTGCTATACATGCCATAACTTAAATGTAATTTCTCCAAAAACAAAGGCCACTTGAGGTCCACCAAAGTATTTGGGAGCAAGGCTATAAAGGGAGAGGAGTTAGAAGAAGCCCATGTCCGGGATGAGAGGCTCTGCTCAGGCTGCATAACAGAGTAGCAGGGGTTTTTGCATGATATAAAACTCTGGATCTGATCAGCAGAGTCACTACTACTTTATCTAAAAACCCTTCACTTCAAACATTACAAGAGGATTTGGAAGCAGTATCAGATGATTGCTGGCAAGTGTGGACAAATAGCAAATACCTAAAAAAAAAATATTAGCTGGAGCTTGGTGGAAATTTATTTGGTAAATAATTTATTTGGTAAATCCTAAAGTCTAAAATCAGATGCAGATACTGTTGGGGGGGGGTGTCATATATAAGCATAAGAGATTGACAAAAAACATTTTGAAAATTTCAGGGTTTGGGTTTTTTTGAAATCTATTTTTAAAATTTCTAAAAAGAAATACAGGCAGTGTATTAGATTATGTATAATATAACTAACTGGGAAAAATAATTATGTTACTGAGGTTGCTTCCTAACTGCTCTACATTTTGAGTCAAGCAAGATCCATTCTCATGCCTCCCTCTACCCTGTTTCTTGGCACCAATGCCGAGCAGAACATTCCACTATCTGTACAGCTTCTGAAAAGCCATAATGAGTATAAATCATTCACTGTGGTTTAGGTACCAATTCATTATTTATCACAGTGAAAAAACAACACCCAAACCTGGAGACAATATGGTGCTGCAGTAAAACTTTCATGCAGTTAATGGTTTTAGTTAGGATTATTGCACAAGACTTTATTACTTATAATTGTTACAAGCAGTAAATTCTAAGCAGGGTCACTGACTCAACATGGTAATTTTGCTTAGCCCTTTTAATAATATTGGAACCTATAGCTTACAAGTCTTCTCCTTCCCCTGTTTCTCAGCAGATTTCCGTAATTTAAACTCACTGATACATAAGAAAAGTTATATATTACAAAAATCCAAGGTTTTTCACAACATAGATCTACTTCACTCCTGTGAGTGAGTAAATTTCATTGGAGAAATTACTGAAAAACATTATGTGCCACCTTAATAAAGTATGAAGTCCTAGCTAATGAAAACATGACCAATATTTTCTACAAACAAGTGTTTTCACCAAGAGTAGTTTCTTCACCATTTGTGTATTACTTTGCACTGTGTCTAGGTATTTATAGCAAAGAGAAGAGAGGGAGAAGTGATTTCGGATTGGAATAATCCCACTTTACACCCATGCTGCATGTATTATGCGCTACTTAAAAGGTTAAAGGCAATGAAAATCAGACTGTCATGCTCAGCTCTAAGAAGTAGCCTCCAGATTTCATTTTGCTATATTATGTTTATATAGCTAAATTCCTCTATCAGCAAAATGCTCTCTACTTCTAGTGATGTTAAACAGAATAGTGTACATGCACGCTGAAGCAAAATTTGTCTCTAAATAATTAGGCTGAAAGATATTTCATCTCATCTTGTATATTTCTATCATTTTTATAAGCATCAGAATACAGCTTTTCACTCTGTTAAAAGGAGCAGATATTTCCACAGAAAAATTACTTTGACTGTTAAGAGCAGCAGTTCTTGAACTGTACCTCAAAAATCAGGTGCTACAGGGGAGGAGGAGAGGGCAAGCTCAGCCATGACAGCATCCCCTTTAGCAAGCAAGCCTTGGATGAAAGAGCCTTGAGAGAAGTCACTGCCCTAAAAAGCCCACAGGTAACCTGGGAAAGCCCATTTACAGTATGTACTGGTTTTCATCTCATGACATTACTTGAAGACATTACTAATGGCCAGTGGACTTGCACTTCTCTCATGCAGAAATGAATGGAAACTATTTATTTCCTTCCCATTTTGCATCTGCTTTTTTTTTTTTTTTTTTGAAAACACCAGGGAATGCAAGCTGCAGTCATGGTCCTCCATCAACTGCAAGTGATTTCCCCAAGTGAACATGCCTGGAGAACAGTACTTGTGCCTCTAATGGTCCCAACAACCCTGGAAGGCTCAAAGCATTAATTATTTCAACTGAAGTTAGGAGCTGGACACAAAAACCTCAGTGTCATGGGGAAGGTCACTGCTACACCAGAGGTTGTTGGAAGAGAGAAAGCAACACCTCGGGTTGCTGCACCTCCAGTCCTTCTGCTTTCAGTAGCATTTATAACAAGAGAGACCATCACCTGCTCAGCATGGCCGTTCCACAAGCAATAAATGCCCTTTTCTTCCCAGCTACACAATTCTCATTCATTTATTGCTAAGCCATTTCACAGCACTCATGTCAAATCTTTCGGCAGCTGCTACTCCTGTCCCTAATCCTCCCCTCTCTTTGTCGAGTCCAGCAGGGCTGCCCTTCCCCAGCAGTGTCACCACTGCCTCTTTCTCCTCCGTGGCTCACAATGCCTGACACAAAGGACATGAGAAAATACACATTTAGCAGCTGTGAACAAGTGAGCAACTCATTCCCCTCACAGGAGACAGGAGCGGGTCCTGTGCCATCTAGGCATATTTCTACAGTAAGTAGCAAAAATGGTTTATTCTTCCCCAGGTATTGAGTTTTTAGAGAGAGGATTATTCTGAGAGGTATTACTTGCAGGAGAATTTATGATCACTGTACATAAAGGCACCCAACACTTGCCAAGTATGATTTCAAAGTTGTCTAAACTTGTAATAAAGATAGATCACTTCACTGTGAAATATCTTTTGCTGAGAAAATATAAGGCGTTCCCTAAAAAATGTGGCTCCAAGGAAATGAATTTTGGGATGGGTTAGATACTGAGAGGAAGGTGTTTGGATCTCAAAGAAAATCCCCTTGCTGTTGTCAAGTCTTTGAGAAAAGATCTGGTTTGTAGATGGTCAGGAGAAAAGTTTGCATCGGTGTAAAGGAAACTTTGGAAAGACTTTTCTGACTGCTTGCTGATTGACCAAGTTAAATTCTTCATCTACATCAGTATTTCCCATGAGCTGAATCAGTGTATTAGGAAGTGGAAAATGACAGTTGCAGGGATGTTGCTGGGGAAATCTGTTAGCAATGGAGTAATTTTTTTCCTGGCAGCCTATTGACTCAAGCAGCAATGTCAATAATCTAGACAACAAGAGAAAAAAGCCAGCAAACCTTGGCAGTGATTTGTGTACTTGTCAAATCTGTGAGGGTACACTGTATTTGCTTCTAAAGTTATAAGGAAGAAGCAGCTTTATTAAGTCACAGGAAATCCCAGCAAATTCCTAGAAGGGACAGTTCTTAGAGACATCCCTGTTTTGCAAGGATATGCTACAAAGTGGTGTTCACAGCAGTAGGAAAACTCTGAAGCTCTGATGGAGAATGACATAAAAAAGGCATCAGAGGGAGGCTCAAAATCAGTTGAGAAGCTCACAGTAACACCAAAAAAAAAAAAAAAAGTTGAAAAAGGGAAACTGAAAATGTAGGTGAATGTAATTGTGGAAAAAAATCCAATGAATCACAGTGCTGCAGCAGTTACAGAAGACTGAAGCTGAAAAATGTGGTACATTCAGTACAGTTAAAAATATTCAGAGAAAAAACATTATTGCCCTGTGAAAAATATAGATTCAAAAGAATCAATGGAAGCATTTCAGGCAAGAGTAGCAGAGTGATGAATCTACACAGCAATAAACAAAATCTGGAAAAAATAAAAAAAGGATTATGGAAAAGGAAAGTACCATATTATCTTTTGGTTAAGAGGACTGAAAAAAAATGGAGTGGCATGATTAAGCAAAATGCATGCCAGGGTGGTGATGGAGACATTCAGAAGAATGGTGTCTCACTGGAAGACATCAGAAAAGAATACAGTTCCAAGTATTGGCTAAAAATCCTTACCAATCCATATCTTAGATCAAAAGACACCTATAGGAAAGGCTGCAAAAGGCTGGAGGGATGCAGCATGCTTATGGTAAAATAGAAGAAAAAAAGAAAAGAGGAAGAGATGGCATTATCCTAAAAACCTGTGACTCACTGATGATCTGAGAACTCCTTTTTGAAACAAACAGTGAAAAACAGTATTTTGATGATGGGGAGTCCCTGAAAGATATCAGAATAAAACAAGAGTCTAGATGTAGTTTTGACACATTATGCAAAAGCTTCTGAAGGCATGTAATGAAATGGGAATGCAAAAGCACCTGGGACTGAGGAGGGAAGTGCATTAGCTACAACACAGCGGTAGATGAGGAGATAAGAGCACCATGAAGGACATGGCATGTGACTTGTCACCCTTCCTCTTTGTTGTAACTTTGCTTCTGTTATTTGCAAAGCTGAGACACACTGAGAAATGTTACTTAGTGACAAAAGACAAAAGCCTATCTTATATCTACTTAGTACAACAACCTGAAATTACATGGTCAAGAGGAGGCAAAAATTAATTGCCCAGTTAAAACTGCAAGGCTTTTTTTAAACAAGTAATTTTTTTCTTTTTTTAGACAGAGCAAACCTGGATATATTTCACACAAAAAAACCATCCTGTTGAAAGTATCACAGGATATCAAAACAGATACTGGGGTGAAAGAATATGTAACAGCATTAAACATCATAAATGTTAAGAATTCTTCAAATGATTATGATAAAAAACAAAGGTGGTTTTAAAGAAGAGAGGCTTTCAGACATGTGTACAATTCCTTAAAGATATTTCAGCATGCAAAATACATGAAAGGTAATCAACATATATGCCATCCACTGCAGCAAGAAACTGGACCTGAGGGAATTGTACAGCAGGGCAAAGCAGAAGTTAGCAGAAGTAATAAACATGAACTTGGAAGTGATAAAACCTTTTTGTTGATCAGAGGATGCTAGAGGAAAAGGGCTGAGAATAGCCAAGGATATTACAGCAAATGAGCATATGGTGACAGTGAGCTGTATCAGAGCATGAATACTGTCTAACTGGGTCTCAGGCAAAGCTCCAGGAGTGGATAGGAAACACGCTCCTTCTAAGTTTCAGCTTTTAGATAGGCAAGATGCAGAGTCAGGGTGGATGGGGAAAAGCTATATGGCTTATGGGTCACTTTTCTCCTGATATATAAAGCACTAGTTTTTCCACTGGCATGTCTACAATACATTCCTTTAGAGCTTTGTATGCATGAAGTGTTCCTAAAGAGGCATTGCTTCTGGTAGTTATTTGAACACATCTTGAGGTAAGGTTTTTTTTGTTGTTTTTTTTTTTCAGCAATGTCAACAGCATTGCAAACATATACTTATCTGACACACATATCACAGTGTTTCTCCAACTTTTGGCTCATCTGTCCTTGTGTGACCTGTCAAGGACCCAAACCTCCGTCTTCTCACCTACTGTGACCTTGTGAAATTCTGACTCCCAGAGAAACTACCACTTACGGCATCAAAATCCAGACCATCTCTACTACTACTACATCTTATGCTACCTCTCATGCCCTGCTGTGCCTTCAGATCAGCATGAACACATCCCTAGGTAGATTAAATTACAGTAGATGGATTTAGGTTATGGTTGGACTTGATGATCTCCAAGGTCCTTTCCAACCAGGACGACTCTATGATTCTACGATTCTACCTGCCATCACACCCCTTTCCCTAGCTCCCCTCCAGCCTTTGCCTCTTACGGGGCAAAGTCTACTTCCAAAGTCAGGATATATTCTCTTAGACTTGCAAGGCAGCAGAGAGACAGCTGAGTTTTTGGGCTTCCCTGCCCTGCTAGGCTGCAGCAACCTAATCATCTTGGTTAGAGCTAGCTTGAGACTCGGGCACTGCTGGACCAGTTTCTGTCCCACAGCTCACCCACAATTTAGGTTCTCAAACTGCTTAATCCCAAAGACCATCAAGCAGTATTAAGTGGACCTGTGTGTTAATTAACAAAAATCAACACATTTGGCATTATGGATGAGACTATTTTTGTATGGAATATAGACTGTAAACCCTGTAATGTGGTATCATGTCCATGAAGCACAGCATTCACAAATAACATTAAGAAAGAAGAATAGCTAAAAGATCACGTAGACTTTATCTTTTGTATCAGGCTCCCAAGTATTCTAAGCAACACTCGTATTGATACTGGCTGATGATCTGTCCTCTTAGCTCCAAAATGCTCCAAAACACTCCAAAATTCTTGCACTGGACTCATTACCCGAACAGCAGAGAATTTCAGTAGAAGTTGTCCTTATAAAACTGAGTCAGGCTTTGTGCCAGTTGACTTGCGAGTATTGTTGAAAGATTAAAATAACACATAATTGCACCAGCTCTCTAAATCTGACCAGGGCTCAGAGGATAAATGCCTTACCTCATTATGTTTAAATGCTCTATCTCAATCTGGTTTAAAACAGAGCAGAGGCTGTGAGCGGCCAATCTGCTGTGCTGTTAAGAGAACAGAAATACTGGTACAGACCAGGATGTGGGCTCCAGCCACTCTTAGTATTTGGCTTCCCCTTTACTGTCCCCTGCTCCTCAGCTCACCTGCTTCTAAGGATCATCACTTCACCCAGGATGACTACAAGTCAGCTCCAACTGAAATTATCCCTTTTCTCAATAGACAGTGTTTCTGCACCTGAAGTGCAATGTTACTTATACAATTACCAACTGCATTCCTGCTGCCTAGCTCATACTGGTTGCTCTCACCATCACCAGTGAAGAGCGCCAGCACCAGCCAGAGCGGCGGCTTGCCTATCTGAAGTATCCTCTCAGAGACCAGTCACACATACCTCATTTGACTCTCAAATAGGTGAAAGTCCCAGTCTGCTTAAAGGAGAGTCACAGCTAGCTGGAGCCAAATCAAAGATAGTTTTGCTCCAGAAGGAAGAGAGGCTTTGAGGAGCCACTTTAAGGTGGAACAGAAGCCCTGCGAGAAGCCCTGAACAAAAGCCCCAGCATCACTCCTCTACCTCTCTGTCGTATCCCAACACATCTGGGACATATAACAAAGGACAAGAGACCTTCTGGGCAATTGTACAAGCACTGTCAGTAGTCACTTCATGTAAAAGTTAGTCTAAGATGCTTGCATGTCAAATTTTTCATCAAACCCAGGAACACAGCTCTGCATGGCTTTCTTGACTACTGCTTACCTCTTTTAACTTGTCCAGCTCATTTTGCAGTGTCTGCTTGGATACTTCCACCTCAATAATTTGCTGCCGAAGGATTTCATTTTCATCTTCTGCTTTCACACGTTTCTCCTCCACGCTCTCCAGCTCATGGTGCAGTCTGACAGAAACATCTTTGGCTACCTGGTCAGAAGAGCACAAATGCATGAAGAGGATCCATGAGGAGCAACAGTTACAGTACATCTCCTACAGTGGGAAGCATATTACAACCCTAGACAGCCGAGAGATTTTTAGTTCAATTATAAGACTGCTGATGACAGACTCCAAGCCTTCCAAGTACCAAAATGAATATTCATTTCTAATAAAGAAATTCAAGATGAAAATATATTTGATTACCCATCTCCAGCTCCCTCTCCACATTATGCTAAGGCAATATCAGGAACAAGGGAGGGAAACAAGCAGACACCAAACCCGTACATCAAAGTCCAGGCATATCACATTGATACAACAAAATATGAGGAATTGTGCTGTAAAATTGACAGGTCACCAATCAAAGCCGCATCCATGCAGCAGCCTCATACACCCAAATCTGCTGCTCTAGCAGCAATCACAAGTAGGCAAGAGTGGTAAGAAAGCACAGAAATATACGCTAGCTTAGGCTTTCTGAGTCCAGCCTAACAAGAAAAAATATTTACTCGAAAACATTTGGACAGGTGATTCATCATGCAAAATGATGAATTACTGAATTACAAGTCAGCACAAACTAAGCAAACTAAAAAACTTCAAGATCTCTTTCACTCAAATCTATGTACAAGGTTTTTTCCAAGTTATGTACCAGTTCTACTATGATACAGTTATTTTTTTTTTCTATGATAAAAGAGAAAATTAGGTCTGACATTTTGAAAAGTTTGATGACTTGCTATGTCACCTTCCTTTCCACTGCTGGGAACCAGTTTCAGAACCTTTTATGTTTTGCATTTTTAAGTACAAAATACTTAATAATAATTCTAGTGGTAAGCATTCTGTCTCTCCAGAAGCTATTTTTAAAACAGCTACAAGATACCTATATTAAGAAAGAAGAGTAAAGCTAGATAAGCATCATGCCTATACAAAGCTTAGCCTTGGTGGAAACATTTCAAAAAAATATAAAATGTTTCAGTATGAATGAATGTTACAGGAATTTTTTTAATGGAAATTGCATTTTGATTTTCTGTCTGCCCTGCTAAAATATGTCTATTCCTGTTATGATTAACTCATTAGGCAATAAAAAATGCAACTTTGACTAGTTTGGGGGGTTTTTTTAAGTTATTTGCCATAAGCAAGAAGAGAAAAGAAAGGAAACGCCATGACTTGGGAAAAACGTATCAGGTTTTATTTATACAGTTTTGCAAGGCTAAGGTTTTCAGTAAAACAAAACTCTTTACATTTTTCAAATGCACAAATGTAACTTGACTGCACTGCTTTCATTTTGAGCCTAAGCACATGTTTTTCTACTCACTAACACATCTTTTTATGATGATAAGCTGCATATTTGTTCTCCTCTGCAGAAGAAGGAAATTGGCCCTGACATTTGGACAACTACTGCCTGTTTCCATGTGTCACCCTCCCTTTCACTGCAGGGAGCCAAATCCCAGTCTGCTCTCTTTTGCTGTGAATATGAATCTCTCACCCACCTTTAAATCTTGTTCCAGGCTCCTAATGAGCTCTCCATCCACGTGGCCTGTTTGTGCAACTTTCAAGCTTTTCTGTTCTGCTTTCCTGAGACGATATTGCAGAATGCGGCAATTCTTGTTTGCCCGGTCCAGCTCTCGCCGGAGCTCCTGCAGCTGGTAAACATCTTCCTCTAAATAGCTGTCACGCATTTCTTCCATTTCAGCCCGAAGTTCATCCAGCTCATCCTGTGAGAAGTCAAAACAGTGCTCCATCATACCTCTAAATCTCACCCGTGGGAGCAAAATAGGAAGCGCGCTCACTAGGATACCATCTTAATGAAGTGCAACATGCAGCTCCAGAAGTCATAGGAACATAAGTTTTATCCCAACATTGACTAATTATGCTGAACTAAATGAATGAATACTGGTTCTATTTCTTACAATTGCTTTAATAATGAAAAACAGTCCAGATGCTTATCTGTCTCTTGAAACACCTTCGTTTTCACTATCTCTAATTAAAATAAAAAGGGCATAATACTTTGCCACTATCTGAACTGTTTTCTTGCTTTATTTAGACTAACTACAGCAAACTTTAACCAAGGACCTCAGCATCCCTGTCTGATGTGCCTTTTTAACAATCAGCACCTCCTAAAAATGAAATAGTCCCTTGAAAACTTTACGAGTCTTTATGAGCCTTAATGAATCTTTATGCCAAACATCAGACTGCTCCACATGAAAACGCTGTCCCATCTGAGCCTAGCACCATGCACATGCTTAATGACAGACGGGTCGGGTGCAGGGGAAAGTGCATTTCTGTTATGTGTACACACATTTCAACAGGACCACAGGGAGAAAATAAAATCTGTGCCCATGGGAATAACCTGATGATACTTTTCCGGGCATCACCAACTGTCCCAATTCTACATTCAGAGAGCACATGCTCTCTGAAGTCAGATTTAAAGCTTTATGGCTGAACAGGATAAGCTCTATCATTCCCATTAGTTTAATCTGTGCGTGACTGAAGCTACAGTGCTAAAACTCTTATAAAGGTCTTCCAAGCACAGGGGTACAAGCCATTAAACTACTGTGTCAGAGGAAAAGTATGACTCAAATAACTTTGGACAAAGTTGGGGGAAAAAAAAATCAATAAAAGAGCCACGAGGAGAATATTTTAAACATACTATTATTTTTTAAATTGTTTTCTTTAAAATGGCATTTGATATTGTAAAGACCAAATTTTCTGAGGAAAACATAGCTTAAATAAAACTAAAGGAGAACTTGCACGGGAGCTAGCTACTCTGTCACCTCACTTCAGCTCTGTAAATGACACTTGAAATACCAAGGATGGCTGGCGAATATTTCACACTTGTATAGGGTGGAAAAGACGTTACTATGGAGTTAGCTTCCTTGACAAATGATCCCTCTTGGCTGGACCATTCCTGTCTAGTCCCTCCACGAACATGTCTACCTGCATCCCTCTGGTGGTCCTCTTATACCTTCCCTCATTCCCCCTTCCCGTGGCCTAACTGAATGGTCACGTTTTTCCCTGTATTCATCTTGCTTCACTGAAGCTTTAGCAACAAATGAGGGATAGGTCTTTCCTATGAGCACAGTTCTCCTGACCAAAGGAAGATGTGTTGAACTTCTTTAGCCTTGTTTGCATAGTTATGTTAGAATTACAGTGTTATTCCCATAAAAATCCCATCCATGTTAAAAAACTCCAGTATTTATATAGCTGTGTTTAAATTTCAGTTAGTTGAGCTAACATAAGTCAAATTTTGGGTACACAAAAATGACCACTCTGGGCTCAGCAGTGAGGCTTTGCCCCACCAGTACAGCCCTCCCAGAAATTTACAGAGTTCTCACTAGATGCTCAGAAAGGACAGACAGGTTTCCCCACAGGCCCATGATATCACTATACATTCCCAATATATTCAGATTTTTCCTGTAAGGGCATCCTGTCTCACAATCTCCCTCCACAATCCCTCTCCACAACCTCCCTACTGGAGGAGTAGGATATATGTGTGGGTGGAGAAACTCAAGGGTTACTCTCCAGTGAGCTGGATCATGTTCATGCCATGCACTGTCTGAAAAGGAATAGTGTAAGCACAGTACCAGAAATTGCCCTTGCAGCAATGACACCCTCAGAAATTGCAAATACATTAATTAAGTACAAACAGCAGTCTGTGAGGAAGCAAACCAGCTCTGCAAACCAAACCCAGCAGGTTTATTTCAAAACAACTTACAGTCTGGGCCCTATCTATTCCTACTCAGAGTATAGCCAAATATTCTAGTCAGTTTAAAGCCAACACATGGGTGAAGTTTTGCTAAATGATTGATATTTTTAAAAATAAAAACATAGTAACCTGTGCTTAATTGAAATGTGTAGGAGACCTGTTTTTAAGGTAAACATTTTTCACTATGTTTCACATTTATAGACACTTTCAAGAGGTAAAGTAAAAGTTTGCCCAATAAAGATGGAGATGCAGAAGAAAATATCAAGGTTTTAGAAACTGTTTAGAGAATAGCAGTGGTTTTGAACCTAAGAAAAGCACTACACTTTTGTGCTACCAGTTTATAAACTAGGTATTTTAGCTAAGGTACCTAGACCAAAAGTACAGCCTTCACCTTCAGGCCTCTGGGATGAACAAGACTAGAGGTATTGCTGCTTAGGGCTGCCTGCAGACTCAGGAGTTGAATTTGCCTCAATTAGATTTACATTCAATTAACTTTTTGATATCATCTTCAGAATGCTAATGTTAGATTAATAATGTGGTTGCAAACTGAGAATTTTGAAACACAAATCCACAGTAAAGGAAAACATCTGTCACCACCAAATTAATGGAATCTGGTTTATAATCTGGTGTTTATATTTTAGAACTAAGCAATGGCTTTCCTGTATTAAGTGGCCCGCAAAGAGAAATTATAGTTATTGCTCGTCTCTTAAACTTCCCTCTTATCTATATCAGATTTAGGAATTAGTAAATCTGGTTGGTTTCTAAAGACAAATAATCTACAATATTTTACTTCAACGCATTTATTACAACCAAATTTGGAAAGTGAAACTCACATAATTTTAAACAATTCAGTCCCTGAAGCAGTCATTCCATTGAAGCTGAATATTCCCAAATCCTTTCAGTGGGCCTGACTTTTATATCCTGGAAAATGGAAGTCTTCTCAATCTCCTTTAACAACACAACTCTGATTTTACAGATCTGTGATTTTGTTATGTTTGCCTCTGGTTTTGGTTATAAACACACAGTTCGCTTCTCTCTAGTGTCATTTTGCAGATAAACTAGAACTGGGGATACAATCAAGAAAGCTGTACTTTAAAACCTCACGCGTTTCTCTCAGATTTTTCTTTTTTTTTTTTTTTTACTGAGTTGAGCTGCTTTTCCACAGTTCGTTTTTTTCCTATTCCTAAAACTTTCATAATGAACCCCAACTGCGTCCTTAACACTTGTATTTATGAATACAGCATACTTTGGACAGGCTTTAAAACACAGCAACATACATGCAAACACAATGAGGGTACAAACAATTTTGACCATATAAGGAGCAGAACCCCTGCCGTACGGGCTGCATGCAGTACCAGCCTGCTTTCTGCTGTATTACTGCAGTGCCTGGGGCTTGCACCTACTCAGTCTGTCCAACCCAAGGAGGAAATATTCAAATAGGACAGCTGAAATCCTTTCGCCTTGCAAGATGAAGTCCTAGTTTTATAGATTACAAATGTATACACAGCAGCATGTCACCTCTGAAATGTTAAAATACAGTAAAACGGTCTGTGGTTCAGATCTTGTATGACAGCACATAATTATGGATGCTGGGATAATCTTTTACGAGTTACAGTAAAGACATAATCTTGCTCTCAACACAGACCACAAAACCAGTGGCAAGGGTGTAGATGCTTCCAGTTCATAACAGCTTATTCTCCTTCGTAGGTACTTGTGATCCTGCCGCAGACACTGAAACCTTGCGTTAGCTGTTACAATTACACCTACAAAACCAGGACAGCTTAAAATCCTCTTAAAAAATGATACACACACACAAAACGGAGGAAGCTAAGTTAGAGATCCAGGTAAGTGGAAATTAAAACTGAAACTATGATGGTCCTACTTACTAAACCAGCAAACCCACTGCTTTGAAGGAAAACATGTCAATCACTAGTGAATCATAGAATCACAGAACCATTAGGGTTGGAAAAGACCTTCCAGATCATCAAGTCCAACCATCAGCCCTACACTCCAATGAAATCAAAGGTAAATGCAGCAAGCCAGAACCTTAAAAATCCCAAACTTGGCAGCTGGCCAAAAAGAAGCTTGAGCTGTGAGGCAGCAAGAAATACTAAACAAACCCAACCCCTGACTTCATTAAAATGGATTGTTCTTATTACTATTATTATTGTGAGTGAGAATTAAAGCTCTTTCTCTCAGGAGGTGTTGAGCTACATACCAGGGACTTGAACATTGTAAAACTAAAGAAAGAGGTCAGAATAGGCACTTAAAAGTAATTAAAACAAACAAGTAAGAAAGCAACCATCCATCTTTGTGCATCTAAAAAATTGAGAGCTTGCACCTTTGCTTAAACAGGGAGGACCTGCTCCTGTATCCCAAAGTGGCAATTGAAATTGGGAGGTTAAGTGCTGGCATAAGAAGCTTCACTTTGCTGTATGTTCCTGTAGGGGATGAGAGCCACCTCCTGATCCCTTTTAATTTAATGGTAAGAACAGAAATAGGCAGAGAGTCCTGGAAGAAAGAATATTGTTTGGGAAAAAACTAAACTGTTTTCCTTTCCAGATGTCACCCTGGTCATGAGAAAGATCAAAAGGAAGTATGGGAATGAAAAGAACTTCCTAACTGGCAGCTCTTTCCAAATTTGCAGTAGAACACAAAGATGCTCTTGCTGCTGAGAATGCTTCTGGTTTCAGGTACTTGGCCCAAATAATTACCTAAAGGCCAGTTATTTGGGGTCTAACAGGGACCAGCCATCTGAGATTCACAGGCCAGCTGTATGCACATAGGACCACACTTAAAATAGCTGCCCCGTTTGCAGGATTCCCCTAGACTTGGGTGCAAAAGCTACAGAATTAGGATTCACTGGTTCCTCGTCAGTCTACCAAGCTGTGGTGAATTTGCTAGAAGGGGAAAGCCTGTGTGCAGGTTACATCACTGTGTAGCCCAAATACATACTGATGGTGTCATTCCACATCTGTGCTGTGCAAATTGAAGACTTGCCTGTGAGAAGAGATGTCATTATCTCATTAATACCTTAAACGATGTTATGCTTGTTTATTATTGATTTAATTTATAATGAAGTATAATTAAGAGTAAATTATAGGAATGTGCCTTGGTTAGGATTCTTAAAAAAAAAAAAAAAAAAAAAAAAAAAAGAAAGAAAGAAAGGAGAAAGAGAGAGAGAGAGAGAGTCAGCTATTACAGAAGTAACCCATACTCATGTGAATCATTCCTACTGAAATGAACAGGAATACTTGTACAACTGATGGGCTATGTCTACCCAGCCAGTCTGGCTGAGATTCGTAATGAGGTTTGAAAGTAAATTTTCCAATCATCTCCACTGACTGTGCACTCATCCAGCCCACAGAGCACACAAGAACCAGATTCCCTCTGAAATACAACAGAGACCTACACTCCAAGGGTGCACCAAACATGTTCCATTACTCTTGAGTACCATGGACAACTATAAAGCATATGCATGTTGGGGATGTTTCATTCAAGAGGCCAGACTAAATACAGTCCAAAGTAAGATCCCTAAACTGCATATAAAGAGAGGTAAGGGCACCAGCACCAGCTGCATCTAGGTCAGCCTGCTTATCTACCCTCACTGAGCTGAATTACTGGCTAATATAGAAAAAGCTCTTAACTCAGTGCATGAACAGAGGCTACAAACTGGAAACTAACGATGAGTCAAATAAATTAAAAAATGTTTTGTTTTGTTTTTTTTTAAAAAGGAATTTTGAATATTACTGTTAGGGAGAAATTACATGCAGAAAATAGCATAGAAGATGTATGGGTACTGAATTCATTACTAAGCATTTATAGTTAGGTATATTAGAAAACTGAAACTCTTTAGGCTCCAATGAACTAGAATGCATCAGTGTTCAGAAGTTATAAACTAATTTGGAAACACCTGCAAACTAGAAAGACAAAAACATAAAAAAACAATTAACTGTACACTATTTAAGAAAATGCAAATGAAGGATTAAATTCAATTGTCCACGTAAAAAATGTAAGTACTTATTAATTTAGGCAAAAGTAGTATTTATAGATTATGCTAGTACTATGTTCTAAAGAGAAGGTTATTTAATATACATTAAATCAACTGAGGAGACAGTGGGGAAAGGAGGAGGGGAGGAAATTACAGTGTGTAGGTGCTACTGCAATGGTGAACCCAGAACTTCTAGAAAGTCTTTGATAAATCTAAGCTTCATGAACTGTGATTTTATGTAGTCTCTGTTTTCAGATTTTAAATATCTCAAACTGCCTATCTGTAGGAGATGCTGCTGCTACTAAGGAATAAATACACCCCCCATATCACTTTACAGCAGAACCACAATAGGAATAATATGCTTTAAACGGCTTCAGTTAGGAAGAAAGCAACAGCCATTATTTTTGCCTCTTGCAAAATATGCTAATGAACCTACAGTCCCTGGGTCCCTGATGTTGTTGTTTAGCTCTCAAACCAAAGTACTTTACAAGTCATGTCCTGATACGATGCTGTTTGAAGCCTGTGCACAAAACAAGATGAGAACTGGAAGAAATTGCAGGACTGTGAGCACCTGTTGACTTCAGGTCTGCTTTAAGCCTGCAGGATCTGAGAGTGAGAGCAGCATCTGGCAGTTTTTCTGCTTCATTCAAGCATCAGCCCTAGTGTTGTTTCAACACATTTCCTCAACTGAGGTCGTTGAAGCTGCTCAAGCAGTCACCTGGCTGGTGCAATGTTGATACCATCTACTGAGGACCGCCAAGGGGAAGTATCGCCCCGTGCATCACACAGCTCTTCCCCTCCAGGCAGCAAAGGAGTTGACAGGGACACAGCTGGGGCTAAAAAGGCACATGGCCTAACTATTCTTCCCCAAAGTGACATCTCTCTCGAACAGCTGACCGTCCCTCCTGCCAAGACCCTGCATGTGGGTTTCATGCCCTGGGCAGGGTTATCACCTCTGCTCTCTACTGGATCACCAGCCATTAGGTGGGAAAAGCAGCATGTCAAGCAGAGACGGGGGATGAGCTCTGTTTTGCTAATCCTGGTGACCCTCACAAAATGGAAAAAAATTGGTCCCATCACTTCACATAATTTTTGCTCTGGAAAATCCTTTGACATACGCAACTGCCAGCAGGTTAATAAAAGAAAGGGTAGTATTACTCCTCATGAGTTCATCTCTAGACTCAAAGACCTGCAGTTTCAAGGGAGATCAGAAATACAATGTAACCTTAAATGACAAACACTGCGATTTTAAACAAAAACAAACATCCTTTAGATGTATCAGAGTGGAATAAAGGGCTTGGAGGGGCCTTTTATTCAATTTATACCCAGCATACATCTCAGACAAAAATTAATATAGAAAGAATAAATACAAAACAAGATAAACAAGATCATTATCTAATACATCCAACATCTTTTAGGTTACATTTTTTTGTGCTAGTCCACACTGTAGCAGTATTTCTGGTGTGTTGAACTTACACCAACAAATGCACAAAGAGAAGGCCCAGTACAGTAAATCAGAGAAAGCATCAGTTTCATGTTCTGGGCTGCACGGAGTGTTATGCCTCATGTAGGAGGCCGTGAAGGATGTAAAGGGAAAAGGGGCATGTGTAACAACTAAAATACCATTGCTGTTTCTGCTAGTAGGTTTATTTAATTAAAACAGTCTGAATTAAACTTTGGCCAAGATAAAGCACAAACCCTTTTAATTGCTAAAATTTGGGCCCTCTGCCTTAGGATCCCTCATCCTTTAGAGGGTTCTACATCACAAAGAGCTTCTTTCAAAGTTTCCCACAGACTTGCATAGTGTATGACTCTTCTTCACATGCTGGACACTTTAAAGTAATCCTGAAAAATAACCACTTGTGTGGACACTATTTTGCTATTACTAACAGGACTGGCTAGCAACAACTAAAACTTTACGTTCCACTAGGACTTACTGATGACCTCCTGGCTCCAGAGACTCAGGCACCACGACATAATTTCTCTCTTACGCATCAACAAATAAGTGCTACCTTTTAAATGCTGCTGTAGTATTACAGTCTTCCCCATAGGCAGCTGAAATAAAGTTACACAAGAAATACATGAAACCAAAATAAATGAAATTTCAGAGGCAGTAGAAGAGACACTTCCCAATGTAAACACTTCTCCTCAGCCACTTCACCTACAGGCTTTACTTTACAGTTGGGCACTGCTGGAGCCAAAGTCTCATTTAGGGTAAAATCACAGTCCCTGGAAATATATCAGGTGGCACCTTGGTATCAGGTTGAATTCTGTCTCACAGTTTTTGAAGTCTGAGGCTTTTGCAGCACAAACAGCTTGCTCTGCATATGCTTCCCTGAAGCATTCTGGGAGACCTTCTAGCACTTATTTAGTAGAAATAAAAACAAAATATTGTGGTGTCTTTGGTTGTTGTTTTTTTTTTTCCTGGTAGCCTTTTCATCTCCAGTAATCTTTAGCATTAAGTCCATGTATCATGTATACATATATATATATATATGTATATGTGTGTGTATACACATACACACACACATATATATATGTATATGTGTGTGTGTATACACATACACACACACATATTGTGTTCTATAACCTATGTTCCAGACACATGAAAGATCTTCCTGTAAAGAAGAAATTGCCCTGAAACAGGCTTTAAAATGATGCACATTTACTGTTGCACTCCAGCTGCAAGGACGGATAAGGAGGAGTGAAAACTACAAAATCTGGCATATGGCCACACTCAGGAAATCAACAGTTTCTTCTGGGATTTATCTAATCATTTGTCTATTTACAGCTGACAGCTTCCCCATTGTCTCTTAGCTCCCTCCAGTTAAAGGAGAAACAGCTCACTCCAATACCAAGAAGGAACAAACCCACAAGAAAACAGTTCAGGCAATGCTGTGGTTTTAATTTGTAGAAGGTTTTTGTAGATTTCCCTAGAAAAGGAAAACAAAGTTTGGGAATTCTCCTGATAAATTCTGTGCCACTGGATTTTTTCCAAGCATTTTGAGAGAGAAGCAGAACGGCTAAGACTTCATGCATCCAGGTGGCCAAGGAGAACAGTCAGAGGGTGTATTCATGCTCCTCAGAAGGCTATGGTGTGAGCTCACGGCTTTCCAGTCACCAGGACACACCCACTGGAAATCAACTGAGACACAGAGGCCCAAGAAACTCATCTGGATTGTTCTGCTGGTCTCAGAAATATATTTAGCCTGAAAAAGTCAGGCTCCGAATCAACATATGTTGGGACACAACTGCTGTAGATGATGAAGACATCCAGGTGATGCACAGGATAAGAAGTTTGAAATTACGCAGAATAAAGTTTTTTACCTAGGACCTGCCAATATCAATCAGGTCCCATAATCAGAAAGTCCCTCAAGTGGGACATCCTAATAGTGGTTGGTCCTAGACAATTCAGACAATTTTATTTTTTTTTTTTTTTCAGTTTTCCATAGTTAAAAATTCCTTTCAGTATGAAACAAGAGACTTAACACATTCTTCATAAAGGCTGAAGTTTAAGTGCTACAATTGTGCAAATCCTGTAATGCAAAGAGATGCTCCTGGGCTTTTGGTCTCCATGACTTCTAATGGCAGAGCCAGTTTACCTACTCCTAAAGCAATTCGTACCATCAACTCTGATTTCATTACATCTCCTCTTGTTTTGGGCTGTCAAGTTAAGACACTGATACAGGTTTTCTATGTTGTTTATCATTTTATAGACTAATACATTTCCCTAACACACTCCGGAGTTTTCCATCCAATGAGTGTTATAAAAGCTTTTGCTATGCACCAATAATTTTTAGTGGTCTAGCTCTGTATTATCCTTTTCTAGATGATCACCAGTTCCCACAGTATTTCAGGTACACACACTAATCTATGTACCAGCTACAGACATATAAAACATGATAATATTTTGTTATGCTCTGTTCAGTTCCCACTGAAATCTAACATAATTTATGCCTGCAGTTTCACACTGAGCAGAGACTGTCATTGCTCCTACTCTCTTGAGATTTCTGAAGTAAGACAACACATTTTAAATCCAGGAAAGTACATACTCAGTCCTTCTGCTTTTCAAGTGCTTAATATTTTCAGTATTGAGATTTATTTCCCATCCTCTGCCCCATTCCTTGGTGATTAAGTCTACTATTAAGTTCTGTCTGGCCTTTGCTGGGTTTGACTTAAGATAAAAAAAACTTAATGTCATCTTAAAATTTTGCTGTATCATTGCTTGTTCCTTTTTCCAGTTCATTAAGCAGCACCAGACCCAGAAAAGAATCCTGCAGCACCCCTGCTGTCTTGTCCCTTAGCCAAAACCCCTTAAACAAGCCCAGTTTATATCTTATCACCCCTCTCTCCCAAGATTATAGCCAACTCCAATCCTTATTCAAGCAAAACTCTCATGGATTTCCATGGTAATTTTGCTTGACAACAGGATGTTTCCAAAATCAGGGGACAAAGATTAGTGTCACCAGCAGCAGTGTCAAATGGTAAAGTAACTGTGCCTACATCATTATCTAAGTTTATCTTATTTATAGATCTTTATAGATGCAGCCTCTTTGCTGTGCCAAAAGATCAGATTGTAAGTGCAAGTCCAACCAAAGGTTCCCGCAGGTCAACCCAGCTCAGTGAACGCCTGAATCTAGCTTTTCTCTTTCTCCGAGGGTGAATGCACACAGAGGTACTCTTCTACCTGCTCAAGGATGCAGTGACATTTCTTATTGCGGCTCTTGTTATTCTATTGGTACTTGACAACGAGTGGCTTCACTTCCCAGTGAGAAAGTAAAACAACAGATAACACAATGCTGTCATCCTTTCCACATCAACTGAGGGAACCGGTTTCTTTGGCTTTACTTAAAGAGTGATACTGAACAAAACAGTTCCTGGAAAGCAAGGTCTTGCTAACCGGTGGAGTGTTTGCGATGCTTTAGGAAGAGCTGGCGTTTGCTGAGCTACCACCACGCCAACCCAAAGAAACACTGCCAGAGCACACGACTTCTGTCCACCCAGCCTCCACAAACCGGGCTTTTGCAGGGAGCCCCGATCCGTTATCTGGGGTCCCTATCTGCCCTCAAACCCCGCCGCGGCCCCACTTTACGGGGGAGCGCTGAGGCGTCTGGCTGGCTCCCCCTGCCCCGCTTTCTCTTCCGCGGGTGAAATTGGGCATTGGTCGAGCGGGCGTGGGGAGACCCACGGGGAGGTGACTTCAGACTGCGAGAATCCACTCGCCACTCTCAGCGCGGACCCGCAGCTCCGGGCAGGAGCGGGGCTGCGCCGCGACGGCTGCCTCCCCCTCCGCTCCCCGGGCTCGGAGGGCGATGCTCACCTTGAGGTACTCGTTCTCCGAGCGCAGCTCCTCCACCTCCCGCTGCAGCTCCTCCGGGGCCGCCGCCGGCGGCTCCCCGCGGCTCAGGGCTCGCCCCCCGCCCGGAGGCGCGGGCAGCGGATCCCCGCGGGGGCCGGGGAGCGGCGGGGCTCCGCGCCCGGGGCCGGGGCCGGCGCGGCTCGGCTCGGCGGCGGGCTGGGCGGCGGGCGGCTCCCGCTCCCGGTCGCTGGAGCCGGTGCCGGACTCGGCGTCGCTGCTGGCAGCCGGGGCCAGGCGGTGCTCGTCGGAGAGCGGCTCGGAGGGGCAGTCGGAGAGGTCGGAGCTGCTGTCCGTGTGGCCGACGCGGGCCAGCGCCGCCGCCGCATGGCCGCTGCCCGCCGCGGTGCCCCTCTTCCCCTTCCTGCCCTTGCCGGCCGGCGGGGCCGCCTCGCTGCCGGGCTGCCGCCCCCCGCCCCGGCTGCCGGGGCCCGGCTCCGGACCACGGGCCGCCCGCTTGGCGCAGGGGACGGCCTTGGCCCCCGCCCTACCGGCGGCGATGCCGGTGGTAGCGACGGCCTTGGCCCCCGGAGCGGCGGGGCGGCGGGAGAGGCGGCTCGGCGCGGCCAGGAGCCCCGCGGCTGGCGGGTGGGCGCCCGGGTGCGGCGAGGGGGGCGCCCGGCCGGGGAGGCCGGGGGACTTGGGGGGC
Source organism: Apus apus (assembly GCF_020740795.1). NCBI lineage: Eukaryota > Metazoa > Chordata > Aves > Apodiformes > Apodidae > Apus > Apus apus. Next base: position 103,982,175 of record NC_067283.1, read on the forward strand.
GCGGGCGGAGGCTTGGCGGCGGCGGCGGCGGCGGCGCGGGCGTGGAGGTCCTTGAGGAAGGGTCTGGCGGGCGACGGGGCGCGGTGCAGCCGCTTCTTCTCGGCGTGCGGATGGTGGTGGCCGGACGAAGGCGGCGGTGGCCGCACCGGGTCGCCGGGCCCCGGGCCGTTCATCGCCTCCATGTCGCGGGCCGGGGGCGGCGGGGCGGCAGCGGCGGCCGCGGGGGCGCCCGGCGGCGGCAGGAGCGGCGGTGCCCGCGGGGCGCAGCAGCAGGACGGGCAGCCTCCTCCAGCCTCCCCGCTCGCTCTCTCATCACTTCTGCTTCTCCCAGCCACAGCCTTCACACTTTTCTTTCTCGATCCCCCTCTTCCTGCCCCCCCACCCCCACCTCCTCCTCCTTCTCCTCCCCCTCCTCCTCGCCGCTCTCTCCCGAGCACTGATTTGTTTCAATAAAACGAGCCCAAATCCCCCCGTGGCAGCCGTCTCCTCCTCCCTCTCCTTCCCCTCCCGTTCCCCTCTCTGCCTGGCTAAGCTTGATGCAGCTCAAGTTGTGATGCAGCCTGAAAAAAAACCCACCACCTCCTTTTCCCCTCGATGCGAGGCAAAGGCGTATTTCCCGGCTGCCTTCGCCTCCGCTGGCAAGCCCCCACTCAGCCCACCGGCACCGCTAAGCCCATGGCTCCCCGCTGCCCCCGGCCGCGGCCGCCGCCTCCGCCTGCCTCCTGAAATAGCCCCGCTGCTGCCGGGGCCGCTCCGGCGCGGCGCTGCCCGCCTGTGCGCAGGATCCGCCCCTTCTGTCAGCCAGCCAGGCTGCTCTCTCCCTGCAAACTACTTTTCCTGCACGCGTTATTATAGGGGCGCCTCTGCCAGCCGCTTCCTATCAGAAAGCCTCATCTGGGGAGAAATTTTAATTTCCTGACCGTGAGCTCTAGTAGAGCTTTGCCCGTGTGCGTTTATCGTTGTTTCGGTTTGTTGGTTTCGGTTTGCAGTTGTGTTTTTTTCCCGAGCTGAGACTTCATGAAAACCCTCTCTCCAGAGATGGGCAGCAGCAAAACAACAGCCACCGCATTATCTCTTTGCTCAAGGCAGACGTAGGTTCACCCAGAGGCATGGCTGAGTATCCGAGGGAACCAGCAAGTTCTTGGCTGTGGCTAAACTACAAAAGGCACGGACCCATCCTTTTGGAGCATGAGGATATGAAATTACAGCCCTTACATTTATTTTGCAAAGCAGCCGGAGAGTAAATGAAAGGGCGGAGAGGCTCAAGCGTGGGAAAGAGGCACAGCCTAATGGGTAGAGCAGAGAGCAGCACCCGGGATGTTTCTGACTCCTCTGCTCGGGCACAGCGGGACCTTGGACAAGCCACCGTGGCTCTCTTACCTGTCAAACGAAGGTGGTAAATGACTACTTAGCTCATTAAATCATTGGGAAGCTCAGGTCATCCACGTTTGAACGGCAGCGACTGCAGGGCGCCCCGGGGAAGGGCAATCCTGGGATTTTCTTTTTTTATTATTATTATTTTGAGGGGTGGGGCAGCGCCCTGGGGCATTCCAGGTCCTCTGCTCCGCTCACCTGAGCGCAAGGTATTACCCCGAAAGGCAAAAACCCCTGGGTCTGCTGGAGCCTGAGGACACCAGGTACCATCGCAGCAGCAGTCAGGGTGGCCAGGGTAAGACCGGCCGCTGGCTCTGGCAGTCCCGGTCCGGGTCCGGTGCCAGACGACGTGGGGCTCCTGAAATGGCCCCGGCCGGCCTGCCTGGGGAAGGGCTGGGACGACTCTGGCGTGCCGGGATTCCTTGTCCCGGTAAATGAGGGGAAAACTGATTTATCCTGCTGAACAGCAACACCGATGCTGCTGCAGGAGTACGCAACAGGTAGTCTTTGCTTTGCAAAGGCTGCAGAGGTGGAAAAAGTAATATTAAAATCCGAGCTGTATTTACAGGTCTTCGGGAAACTGGGAGCAGCACCTCGGCAACGCCCCGGGCAGCCGGCGTGGGCAGCGCCTGCCGGGAGAGCGCGGTGATGGGCGGGCTGGCGGCGGGGCCGGGCGCGGCCCCAGCACTCCGGGGGAGCGGGGTTCGGGAAGAGGAGGTGGTGGCCCGGTACCTCCCCGTTCCCATCCCCGCCCCAGCCGGTGGGACAGACCTCCCCGGCCGGTCCCTCCCCAGCCCTTCCGCGAGTGGGCAGGAGATGAACGACCTGCTACGCGGCACCCACCGGGCTGTTTGTTGCTGAGTGGTTGTGTTTGTTTGTTTGTTGTTTTTTTTTTTGTTGTTGTTTATTTGTTTGTTTTTTTAATGTCTTGGCAAATTCAGCTTCTTTTACAGTTCACAGTTCGTGTCCTTTCCTGCTCCGCCCCCCTACCACCCACCCCCAGCGTTGGCATCGCTGCCGGGCGACTCGTTTCCCGCATCCAGATGTGCCTTTCAGGCTAAGTATCTTTTGTGGCAAACATTGCACTTTCTGCTGCCGGTCTGTGCAGCGAGCAGGGCTACCAGGAAGACTTCGTTGGACCAAGTCCTTTAGAAATTGTACAAAATAATCTTAATAAAGGAAAATACAGCAAACCCGCTTGCAAGTGTAAGCCCCTTCATCTTCCGTGTACAACATTAGTAATTTACTTGATGGGTGAGATAACCAATCCACAGAAGCAATATGAAAGGGCTCAGGTAAACTTTGATCTAGAAGAATGATTGTTGATATATAAATTATTGTTATATTTTAATGACATAGCATTTCATAGAATCATAGAATGGTTTGGGTTGGAAGGAAGCTTAAGAACCATTTAGTTCCGACCCCCTTGCATAGGCAGGGACACCACCCACTAGGCCAGGTTGCTCAGACCCCCATCTAACCTGCCCTTGAACACTTCCAGGAAGGGGGCATTCACAGCCTCCCTGGGCAACTTGTTCCAGTGTCTCCCTACCCTCAAGGGAAATAATTTCTTCTAATATCTAATGTAAGTCTACACAAATGCAGTTTAAAACTGCTACCCCTCATCCTATCATTACATGCCCTTGTAAAAATTCCCTCTCCATCTTTCCTGTAGGCCCCCTTCAGGAGTACTGGAAAGCTGCTACAGGATCTGTTTGTCAGACAATGACACACTACCAGTGTTTTTTAACAAGCTGTTGAGCTTTTAGTTTGGGTTTCTTTTGGCAATATGCTGCTGGTCAGTTTAAGCAGTTCTCCTTTTCAAGAATGCTAGAGAGTGAAAGAGATGGCAGCTGCTGTATTTCATCCTGAGAAATAGTAATCATTATGGAAATACTAAATACTATCGACGTTGCCCTAGTTGAAAGATATCAGAAAGGTTGTTTGTTTTGGGTTTTGTTGGTGGTTTTTTTGTTTGCTTGTTGTTTGTTTTATTTTGTTTTCTTTCTGTACTATATCGCCCCCACTCACTTGTTTTTGGTTATATCTTTGAAGTACAGACAGGAATTCCAGCTTCACCTACAGCATTTGCAACATGTTTTATGCTTGTGATGAAAGGAGAACTGCTCTATGATAATTTATGGGTACCTTGTTTTGACTTTACTCCAAGAACAGAATGGTTCAATTCAAAAGGAAAATGAAAGGGAAAAGTATGGCTCAAGATAAGCCACTTTTCTACAAACAATAGCAGAGAGACAGTGCCAGCCTTCTTTGCACTGAAGGAGAAAAGAATTAGGGAGGTGAAAAAAGGAGCACATTCATGAAAGGCTGTGAATTGTCTGGGAGAATTAATCTGAGACACTTGACTGTGTGTCAGAGTCCAGTTTCCTATGGTTACCTTGTAAATTTTACATTGCAAATAAATGAATAAATATATTTGTTTCTATTTTACATTTGTTTCCATTTTACATTTTTTTCCCCACTAAATACTTTGTTTCAGCCACTAAATGCTTTGTTTTTAATATGTTATATTGCTGTGTATCACTGACCACATGATCCTAAAGGGAAAGAGGACTGAAACATCCCAGCTTCTGAGGAGGCGCCCTTGAGGAGCCTTAGAAGAATTAAAGGCCCATGACATGGAAGGGTCATCTCAGATCAGAAAGGGGACCTAAGAGCAGATACCTCAGTAAACATGTATCCTTATATTTTGTGCTTCTTCCTCTCATTGAAACAAACAGTGAGGTGTGTTATCCCTTGAGTTCAGAGGCAGCATTGGTTCAACAAAGCATCTTAGTGAAGTGACTTATTTACCTTGATGCCCAAGAAAAATAGCTGTGGAACTGAAAACATGCAGCAGCAAAACACGTTAGACTGAGGCAAATGCTCCGTCACACTAAGATCCCTTTTTGTTGTGCCGGCAGTCTGAAGTGTTTAACAAGAAAGAAATGCAGACTCCGTGACCCTGGCTGGGCACGTGCCTGCCTGGGTGCAGGTGGCAGATCTGTGTGCTATGGGGCCAGCTGCAGCGTTTTGGCTGCGTTCCTCCATCCTCTGCTGTCCGTGCCCTGCCATTTGGAAGTCCCTACAAGAGTGGTGTAAATAGGCATGATGCGAATGAGAATAAGACCCTAATATGAAAGCTAAGCGCATACCACAGAAATTTCCACTGGGCTAGGCAAATGCTCAGCAAGGATTAGTGTTATCATATTTCTTACTTATTTATATCAAATCATTTTTTCCTTTACTTAAAACTCACTAATGGTTCTCACAGGAACATGCAGGCACAGACTATCACGCTTACCCCAATTCTCCTCTCCCTTTCTTTTTATTTGCTTGTAATGTCCAATTGTTTTCTCTTATCATAAATTAGTCATGCACTCCCTGGTGGTGGAACCATTTCTTATATGTTTGTGTAGCTCTTGACATAATGGGACGTCTGGGTGTTGGTTGAATAATACAAATAATCAGACATAACACTTTTACAACAAATTTATTTTGGCAATGCTAATGTCCTTTGTCTGATTATTGCAGACATTTGATAACTGAGTCGCATTTGCACAAATAATTATGAACAGTCAATGCTAAGCATGACTACTTAGATTAGCTATCACACATCTCACAAAGCACAAGGCACAGTTTTTGGCAGTGTAGGGCTGCCTAAATTCTTTTCTAGGGCTGAGACACCAGAGAGTTTACAATTACCTAAAGAAGACATGAAGAGGCTCAATCTAAATGTAAATTTGTCCCTCAGTTGGCCCAGCTTACAGTAGCTTAAGCTTAAGCTGTTATTTTCTTCTATTGCAAACTCCTATTTGAGATCTAATTCAATGACACTATAAAAGCAGCCAACCTATAGTGCCCGGGCCCAGCGTTACAAGGGAGCACTGATGTTTATGGAGTTAAAAGAGCAAATGAAGGCCCAAATGCATCCATACAGGTCATTCGTATGGCTAAACCAGCATATATCTGGTTGAGCCTATCATTATTCCCCTTTTATATGCTGCAGATCATGAGTTGCAATTTCTTTGTATCCACATTTTGCTCTGTGATTATACCATCCTGGAGGAATCCTAATCAGGGCCAGCAGGTGTTACAGTAACACATTAACAACAGCAACAAGAAATAGCTTCAACAGAAATATGTGTGACATTTTCAAGTTCACAAATCCTGTGGTTTTTTGCAATCTCTCCATGAACTGCTGACTCTCCTTGGAGTATCGAAAGCCCTGAAGACATTTTTCAAGCTTTATTCTTGGTTTCAGGAGTTAGGACAATCTCTAGATTGTGACTGCTTGCTCCTTATTTGTATAAAACCCAGTTATTAAAGGTCCCAGTTCTTTAGCAGGGCCTCTTTCCTTCAGTAACAGTATTACTGTTTGCAATAATTCAATCAGGAAATGGAAATATTTGCATGAGTTAGCTCCTATTCAGGACTTAGTACCAGAAGAAGGTCTTAGGGAGACCTTAGGCACCTTCATCCAAAATTGTGATCCCCAAAGCCCATCACACAATCCCACATGCTCCTAGCTCTTTGGGCCATCTTAATTTTCACCATAAAGCTCCACGGGCAACCAGACTTTTTCCCAGGTCATCATGATGCCCCAGGTCATCATGCGGTCACCACTAATGTTTTCTGGTAGGGATTGGGATCCCTTCAAAACACAATGGCAATCAGCTCTTTTGAGAAAATAGCAGCACCCCACCTCTTGCAGAGGGCCTGGTGGCTGTGTGTTAGGGCAGAGAGTGGGAGGTCTGGCTTTGAAGCCTTCCCCGGGCTGCAGAGATTAAAGACCAGACCCCCAAATATCAAGAGGCTTGTGGGGCTTGCTGACTGCCAGCAGTCATCCCTGCTTGTGCTGAATGTTTGTGTGTGTGTGTGAAACCTCCCAGGGTCATAGCTGAGAAGCAAACATGGCTCTTGCACCCCTCATACTGTGGAGACAGTTTGGGCTTTTCTGTGCAAGCAGCAGGTACTTCCATAGGTGAAGCCCTCTTACACTTCCAGAGAGTGGAGCCACCTCCTCTCTTTGTTCCTCCATCTCTGGGTTACTCACCCCTACTTGGGCTGAAACCTTCAACCTGTTACAGGCAGGTGTTCCTAAGTGTGCACGGTTCCTCTTCGAATGTCCTAGGAAATGACAAAGAGCCAGAATGTAAAGTCCTACAAGACCAGCATTACAAGACAGGGTTTTTCCAGTCTGGTGTCTGCTTGAGAGTCACAAAAGTTCATGCTGAAGCCTGACCTGGTCTTTTACCCACTGTCCCATTCCTGCATAATAATAATAATACAGCAAACTGTAATGTCCAATGGGAAAAAAACCTCCAAAATTCATATATCATGTGATCATACCAAAGGGCATCTTTGAACCTCAAACACCAAGGGGCACATATGAAAGTTATTCCCTATTTCCGAACTAAACAAGGCAAGTGTGCTGTTTCCAATATTAATGGATTTGTACTTTTCCTCCTCACAAACTACCTGTGATCTCAATAAACACCCACATGCACATGTGAAAATTTATCATCCACTCCGTGTTGTAGGCACAAGTACCTCAGATCTGGTATTGTCTGTGGCATAACACTGTGTACCACTCATTTTCCAGCTTACTAACTTTTCAAGGATCATTTATGGCATTTCAACAAGTTTCTCCTTTGAAGTAGAATTGATACAGCTTCTTCTGTTTCTTGTTAAGCCTTATGTGCTACAGGTGCCGTTCAACCCAGTTGACCTTTACGGTTTTAGAGTTTTGGGGGCTTTTTGGAAGGTAACTGTAGTAAATTGAGACTTTCAAAGCCATAAAACATTTGATTATTACGAACCCCTGGATGTTTGGTGATATTCAAAAAGGAGAGACTGGATAAGTCAAGAATCATTGAGAATCAAAGACTAGCTCTCAGCAGAGGCAGCTGGCATTAATTTACCAGATATTCAATAAGGAAAAGGTAAGACAGGCTGTACACTTCTTATTTACTGGAGTGAGATGCTTTTCATAGGTTCTGGCTGTTGAAACTGATAGGCATTACTGAATATACTATTTGTAAGACATAGTTTGATATCACCTCAACACCAGAAATATTTCACAGAATTACAAAATATATTTTAAAAGCCAGTGAGGCAGACTAATAAGATGACTGTTATTTGGCAGTGTTATTAGTTTGGATATTCTGCAAGGAAAGTGTCACCTTACACTGAGCAAAACATCAGTCTTAGAATATTACAAATTATCCTTTTTTAAATGGAATAGTTGGCTGAAGAAAGCTGCAGAAAAAGATCATATTCTGCACACACATACACACACACACACCCCCCTCTGATAAGTAACCAATATCCCAAAATAGCAAGCATCCAATAGGATTAACTTTCTAGACATATCTGTGCCAAATTTAGCAATTAAAGAGTCAGTATTTTTCCACAGTGCTTCATTTCCACTGTGTTATATCCTCCTACCCCTAGCACCTCTTCAACTATTTCTTTTCTGACCATGATTCAGGAGGTTGTCCCCAGCAGAAACTAAATACCTATTTTTTTCATTCCCACTTCAATTCTAAGATTCTGTGGGCAGACATGCTGTATTCTTTTTTTTGTCTCTTTTCAGTAATTTCAATTAATCTGCCTCCAATTGATCCTAAACCTTCAGGACCTCTGGATTTAGTCCAATTCTCTTCAAAGCTGTAGCAGTTTTTTATTTCAGTCTGTTTTTGGAGACAGCTGCTCCTTAGTCTTTTTTTTTTTTTTCCCCCTCTGAAAATCTCAAACAATTCCTTCTTACAACTACTGTGATGGTTTAGGAGTTGTTTTGTCCTGGGTGCATCTGCTGTTTTGTGAGAGTTCAGGAAAGCTGATTATTGAAGTCTGCTTCCTTGCCTGTGCTTTCACATAGAATTCCCTCTCCAACACTCCCATCCAAATTTGGGTCATGTTATGGCATCCTCATGTGACAGTCAAGCTCTTGATTAAGCAGCACCTGGGAGGCAAGCCCAAAGTTGCCTCCTGCAGGTTAGACTCGGCCAATTAGGCTCCACAATCAGTTGAGAATATAATTATTTTTAAAGAATATGCAAACTCTCACCCATCAATGTTTAAACATCACAAAATAAAGGCCTGGATGAAGCAGAAGCCAATGAACAGGAATGTCTTATCTTGACATAAAGTGAATTATAAGCAAATAAGGTTGATTTTCACACATCAGTGGGATGTTTGGAAGAGGGATCCTTGATTGCAGGGGAGGATGGAGGCACAATGTAAGTACAATCTAAGCACAGCGTAAGTCTCTGAAAATAGTATTAGCAGTATGTTCAGGGTTCCCTGCTCCTTGAGCAAGTAAATAATATGCTTCAATTTATTAATTTAAGTAAATACTGTGAGCACTTCCAATTCAGAAGTTGAAGAAGAAGCTTTACTTGCTTTCTTGTCTTGTAGTGTGCTACAGTTTGTTTCTGATGAATAGCAGAACCAACAGTGTTATTCCTCTGCAACTGTAACAAATGGTTCAATGATAAACATTTTCACTAAAATGGGGAATTAATGTCCACTAAAAAATACTTTCAGAGCAGCAGATGCCTGCAGCATACCCAAGAAGTGTTCTTAGCACTGAATTATTAGAATTCCAAAAAAGGCTCAAAAATTAGCCACCTGTTTTATCTTTACAACACTTTGGGGCTCTTTTTCAAGCCTGGTTGGAAGCTGTCCTGTGTGCCATTTATTGCTGAAAATGGCTGCATTTCATAGCAAATAAGATACAATCTGATAACTCAGTGATTTACTGCATCTCAATTTGTAGGTCCTGCTGCTCAGGTCTGTGCAGAAAGTTAAATACACTGACTATGGTGAGACAGCTTACGAATGCTTAGATGAGACTAGATTAAGTCCAGTGAAAAATAAGGGGAGAAAAATCTCTACTGCTAAGAGGGGATGTCAGCAGAGAGGTGAAATCACAAACCAGCAGCTGCTGTGGGTGAGTGTAGGAGATGATTCAGCACTAGGTGTAGCATAGATGTTAACTAAAATAATAAAATGAAACTGTTGAGACTTTAACAGAAAAACTAACCTTCTAAACACCAGGAGTTCATTAAATGCACAACAAACAGCAGTTGCCATTTATTTTAATTTTTCTGAAGAGCTTTGATACAATCTATCTTCAGTGGTTGGTGACAATTCATCTTGTAATGAGCTGAAAACTTCCTGCAAGGTGGGAAATAATGTAGGGATAAATGTCAAAAATGGAAAGTCATTAATTGTTAAATTTGTCAAGGAATGTCAGAATACAATTGGCATTTACTATCTATTTATTTGCAAACTGCAAGAGGAAGTGAATGTCTTCATTCACCAAATTTGCTGATAGCAAAATTATTTTCTGGTGGCTCAAGACTGTGAATTAGGTAACAGAGAAGTTCATGGTAAATTAAATTTAGACCTATTTGGGACTAGAGATGAGTAAAGAGCTATTTCTAAAAGGTATTTAGCATACTTAGCTTTTGTATATGTTTGCAAGTTGTTAAAGTTCCATTTACATTTTTCCAAAATGTATTACTTGTTTCAGGTATTTCATATATATATATATATATATATATATCTCCTTATTGTTACCAATATTTCTCAATTCATAAATTGCTTATGGCAAGTTCCTGCCATTTCATAAGGCAGGACCTGAAAACACATGCCCTGACGCCTGATTCCAGGTTGGTGGTATCTGGAAGCAATAATGCCAACCAATTTCTGTGCTTTTAATTCCAGACCATCCTTCATTTATGCATTAATTAAATATAATGGAGATTTCTAAGAGTTTAGATTTAGCTAAATTAAGGGAAGTGGCAGAGAAATATATGATAGAGTAGAAAAATGTAACAGCAAAACACATAACATGGATCATCCCTTCTTCTCTTGATTTGTACAAGCAGAAACTATATAGGATTTTAAAAATATAAACTAAAAAATACACTCTTCATCAGAGCTCAGCAACAGTAAGGAAAAATAAGCTAACAAATACAAAATGAGGTTTAGAAAAATTACAAAAGTAAATACAGAATGGAGCAGCATTGATCCTACTAAAATGGTATTTTTGAAGGAAACCCTTGGAAAGACTCTCAAAAAGCTCAGAAAGTTTGTAAGACCCAAAATGATCAGTCCATTTTCACAGGAATCTCTGTAGTGTAGTCATTTTATCAGGATGGTAAAGAAATATTTCAATAGTGAAGAACATAAATTAAGTTTGCTTTGAAAAGGAATTATTGCGGGTTAAAAGCAGGACACTATGTTGGTCAACACTATCTAAAAAATCCAGCTAATGGACACTGTGTGCTGACAACAACCTGGAGATGAGAACTCCATCAACCTTTTATCATTTTATACAGATATGTGCTGTGCCTGTTTTGGCACATGTGATAGATAATTAACATCAGCTTTTAAGTCATACTGCAGTCTGTAAATTTACCACCATATAGAAAAGTGGAGAATTTGAGGGAAAAGAGGAAAGAATCTGGATGAAGAGAAGAAAAAAAAAAAGCAAGCTTACAAATCAAATTACCTTTCAACAATTAATAAAATACCTCTAGGTCTAGGACATACTTCCCTTTAAAGTATATTTGGGAAACTATCCCAGTTCAGCCTGACAACGACTTGTACCTCCCTCTCTACCCATCCCTCACATGCCCTTTCCAAGTGGACAAAGAGGAACTGGGCAGTGGAAGGAAGGGAGGAGGAAGGGGCTGCCAGAGGCCCTGTGAGACACCATGGGGATGCCTTCTGGCAGTGCCTCCCTCTAACAAATCCAACCCCCAAACCACATGTCTCTGTCACACGAGAATGTCCCCCTGCTTTCTGTGTCCCTGGTGGAGAAGCCATTCACCCCTTTGCTCCAAGGAGAGCCAGCATAATGTGGCAGTTCCTGAGGAGAACAGTAGTGTGGTTGCATTTTAGTAACAGTGACTTTATGTTTGTGCCACCTCTCATTTTTAATTCACTGTCATGGATGCATTAATTTTGTATCATCCGCATCACAAATGGAGACTTTCCTGCAAAAGGAGCCCTAAGGGTCCATTATTTTTATTGCTTTCCTCCTCTGTTTTGCTTTTCTGCCCATCACCTTTTCTACATGAATCAATATTGTTACTCCCAAAAAACAGGCATGTGGGATTTATTCAGGCAAAGCACTGATATTAAAATTGGGGCACAAAATGAATAATAATGTAAAACTGTGCGGTATGACAGCCATCCCCTGAATGAAAAAGGACACATAACTGACTCATCCTTCTTGCTGTCAGTCAACAGCAATGGATTTGGGTCCTGCAGTGCCTCTGCAGGCTATAAAACAGGTTGTGTCCTTGTGTTTTATGGACTTGTATGCTAACAACCTGCATTGCCACACTCCAGAGATCTGCATCGATTTTCCTAACACTTATGTTCTCTGCTGAAGTGCAAGAAAGATCTTTAACATCTATTAAATGGGCACTTGTCACTAATGATTTCTAAGCTTGTTATGATTTGTAACTTTAAAGATCTCTTTAGGTGCTTTAATTTTAGATTCTCTGTACTATCCTTTTTCCATTCAGGAAAAGAATTCACCATCTCAGGAGGCAAAGTCATGTACTATTTTAACAAACTCCTGAGGAGATTAAAAAGGTATGAATGGATCCTGTGGTTTAGGTGAACACCTATTGTGTTGATGTGACTGCATGAAAGAAGTCAACACTCAGAATATAAATAGCCAGGTTCACTTTTGGCATTAAGTTTCTCTTCCTTTACTACTCTTTCCCTGAAGCATGCCTGTCCCTTTGTTTATCTCCATCTTTCTCTTCTTGTCTAGTTCCTGTTCAGTCAGGGTATCAAAATCACCTTTGCCCTTTGGCCCACCTTACTCCTCTCTTCAAATTCTTCTTGCCTGCAGTGTAATTTTTAAGGTCCTCCTATCTCCATGGGTTTATTTGTGCTTCCTGCTTCTTTCCAAGAATAAAATGTTATCACGGGTAAGAATGATGCCATGTGAGGGTGACAGAGCTCTCGAACAGGCTGCCCAGAGAGGTTGTGGAGTCTCCTTCTCTGGAGACATTCAAAACCCATCTGGATGCAGTTGTGTCTAATGTGCTCTAGGCAACCCTGCTTTAGTAGGGGAGTTGGACTAGATGATCTCTAGACGTCTCTTCCAACCCCGATGATTCTGTGATTCTGTGATCTTACAACTGATCTAGAGTAGAGGCGGGCTGTGTAAACTACCTGTTGAAATCCTTTTGTGATGGAAACTCCCAGCACCATGAAATGTACTATCCAAAAGAGAACGGGGAAGGACCAAGAAAGGGATATCTGCTACTCAGTGAACTCATTGCCTCAGTATGGGATGAAACAAGGTGACCAGTAAATCCCAGTCATGACTGCTTGGCAATGCTTTCCTACCTCACCTTCTCCAGAACAACTAACATCCAGCTGCCACAGGGACAGTGGTCACAGCTCTCCAAATAAAGTTGCATTTCATGGTGAATTCAAAAAAATCTTATTTTGTGACAAAAAATGACACATGTATGGTGCTTGCCCCTCAAGCATTGTCAAGATTATGTACTGATTAGCTTGGTGTGAAATTAGTAAAGACTAAGAGGTGTGGCATAGGTATCCATTCTTGTATCATGTATGAGAGACACTGGTAGAAACTAGGTTACAGTTCTGCTAAGTTATTAAGTGCTCTTCTGGCTAATTGCTGTGGTTATATTATATAGACTATGGGCAAGTTCAGGACAAGAGTTCAGGTAACTTTTCAGTGCTCACTGTGCAATCAGAGATAAGGCAGTTATTAGCTTCTCTGCTTCTAAGCTAATTGCCTGCCATGGGGCTGGAGTTTCCTTTGGTGACTTACACTTTTGGGGGAACCACTCCCCAAACTCAAAGGCTCAGACTTGAGCCATACTGCTCTCACTTCACATAATGTTGGTCTCACCCTAACAGTCCTGTAACATCAGAGATAAGCACTACAGCTGGATGCCAGATTCACAGGCTGTGTCTCCATTGCTTGGTAATGTTTTTCTGAATATGAGAAAAAAAATCTTAGGAAAATATAACTTGTTGGGAAAAATGTATAGGTAAATATAAGCTGTAAACTCAGCATTATTACATGGTGTGCTTTATTTTGCATTCTTTGGTATCTTGGTAAATTTGCTCAAACATCTGTGTTGCTAATGCATGGTTTATCTAATAAGTTATATTAAATAATAAGTGATATTAAAGTTTTCCTGGGTTCTCTTTGTCTCAGCCAGTGCGCACCTTTGAAATTTTACACTGTATCAAATGAAGAATATTATCCAAACAAGACTATCAAGTATAAGGTTAAGAACTGAAATCTATACTGTAAATGCAAGGCTACTGCACACTATAGAGCAAAGTCCTGTACAGTGTTCCAAAGAACACTATACAATACATTACAGATCTAAGCTTTTCAAAGCAGGATATGCAGGATTAAGGCTACATTTAAATCCAAACATGATAAAAGGAAAACAAACCAAATAGGCAAAACATGAGTACTTTATAGCGATGTTATGTAAGAACTTACATGGGGAAAGAATTCATCCCCTTGTATCTTGTCATAGTAGCAGGAGGGGAAAAGAGATTTTAAAGCATTAATTCTTTTTTTTTTTTTTTTTTTTTTCTTTCCTTATCTAATCTGATACCATAAATACTAAAATACTTTAATCCAAACTGTATGGCTGTTGCCATCACAGTGCAGAGCTCAATTGGTTTGTGAGCCTCAGTTCTGTATGTTCTCTCTCATCACACTTCCCTCTCCCTTCAGTTCCAGCTCAGCTCTGACATTTCGGGATTTTGCGACCACTGAAACTCCCACTTTCATGACTCTCTTCAAGTAACTGCAGCATTATCTGCACTACGTTCTGTTCTCAAGTTTGTGACAGATACTCTCAGTACTGATTCAGTCTTGAAGTTACTTGCATTTTTAGGCAAAAATGCAAAGATTACACCATCCTTCGGGACTGTGTATACTGCCTAAGTAGTATGTAGCTCCTCTGTAAGCAGCTTAGGATAGGGACAGTATTATATAAAGTGTATAACCAATGCCCTTATTTAGTAATAACCCTTGTTCTCACGCCTTCTGACTGTAGTGCCTGGTGGCAGGCTGGGATTTATTCAGGGGAAGACAAGTGGTAGCTAAATAAGATCTACTAAAATACACTCATTGTTCCCACCTTCCTCATTCAAAATTGAAGACAAGCATGCAGCCAGTGGTGTAACCTCTTTGGTAACTGATACACATAAAAGGCTCCTAGATCCTCTCTGTGTCGTTCCATCTTCCATCTCCACAGGAAGAAATGCCAGGATGGAGACAACATTATTCACAGGAGGGTACTGCTGCTTCCCTTGCCCCCCTTCCTCCTTCCCTTGGGGTCCCAGAGAACTACGCTGCTATTGAAACTCACGTGCCAGGATATTATTCAAAGATTTATGGTTCCTGATTCTTGGTACAGTCTGCTCTTGCTGCTTTGTTTACTTGGCAGGCTGAGAGAGGGAGGAGGGAACTAGATTAGCCTCCAAGCCCCACAATAAAAAGCAGAAAAGCTCTGCCTTAGGCGTTTAATAATTTGCATTTCTAGAGATTTACTGAATATGCTGGAATTACCTCCAGAAAATCTGGTGTATTTTAAAATAACTCTTCGCAGAACTTAAGAAACACTTCACATCAAAATAAACCATCAGGTGTTTTGTTCTGATCTGGTAACCACTGCTACATACCATAAGAAAGGAATAAACCAAAATGATGACACCAGGCTAATGGATTGGCAGGGTTTAGTTATTATTTAGTAAGTCCCAGAGGTTTTGTTTTTATCTACTTTACCTTTGGATGTATAAATGTTACACAGATAAAAAATAATCAGAACCACTGGGATGAGAGTATTGAGAAAAAGAGGGGGAAGAAATTAAGCTTTTTGGTCCAGTGAAGAAGTATCTTCCAATTTGTAAAGGCCCTTGTAGCTAAGAGAAGAATAAAGTATTGCTCTGAAAATAACCTGGGGAGAGGACAGGGGTATTGGTTTTGTTGTTTGTTTTTTTTAACAGGAAGAAAACTATCTAGTTTTTGCTCATGGTACTAGACACATATCAGACAATGGTTCAAAAAGCTAATTTCCTTAATTGCATTAGTCCACTCCCCTCCTGTTATGGGAATTCAAGCTTCAATGGCAAATTCAACCTCCTAATGAGATTATGGTGATGTTCCCAATATGAGGCTCTAGGGTTGGCAGTAAGATGGGCATGAGAGCCACACGTTTCCTTGGTGACTGGCGGAGTGGTTAACCCTGGTAAGAAAGGGTGGAGGGAAGAATCAGTTTGAGTGACAGTACTTCATCCTTTAAACTTCAGTTAATGGCTGAGCAAAGCAGAAATAGTGCCAAGCAACGACCATGGGGAAATTACCCTTGTTTTAATCTCTGTCTCTTCCAGCTGATGTCAGTAGAAGGGGACAAGACAAAGGGCCTCAAGCTGTGGTAAAGAGCATTAAAATAGAAGAATATAAAGCCATGGACATGACTGTACTTTCTATTAAATATTAATTTCAGTTGAATGCAGACATTTTTCTTTGTTATGCTTTTTGATGCTATTATTATTATTATTATACCTTTAATCCATTTTGTATAGTTCTTTTTCTTTTTTAACCTCCTTTGTAATGAAGGTGCCTTCTAGTCAGCTCCACCAGCTAATCACATTGCTTTCTCTTCATTAGCCACATTGATCTTTCAGAGCCTGATGCCTAAGTGAACTAGAATATATGGTCACAATTTAAGGTCTGTGGAAGAGCTGAAACTATGCCAGAATCACAGCATGGAGCTATGTTATTATTGTAGTCTTATTAAGAGCAGGTGAGATGTTTTTGAAGTAGGGAGCATTCAATCACAAACAGATCCAGCTACTGTACAGTAGTAAAACATGCATGTTTATCATTCCCAGCCTCCAGTGGATACAACTGTCTTTTTGCCATTTATCCGACAAATTGTGTTAAGACACATATAAAGCAACACTGAAGAAATTATGTCTGTGAATGGAAAAATACATATATTTTTTTAATATATTATTTTTTCTCAAGACAAAGATATTTCTGAGTCAGAGGATAACACTGCCTACATTACATACAGACTGCAAATAAGCAGTCTATAACCCACACACAAGCATCCCCTGAGCTCGGTTTAGTTCACAGCAGTGTGAATCCAGATGATTTCCACTGCAGCCAGCAAAGTTAAGCTGTTGTGAAAAACACTCACAAAGGCAAAATTGTTCCCACTTCCACAAGACTGGGTATGTGGAAAGGAAAGACAGGAGGTGCAGGCCTGTGGGTAAACTTGAATGAAGGCTTCTGAAGGCTACATGAATCCAAAAGTGATAAGAAAACTTACTCTGACCACTGAGCAGCACTGGCAGGTGATGTGCCTCTCTGGCATGTGGCTGCTGGCTGGGAGGGTGGTAGCAAGGAACAGCCTCCTGGTGCAAGAACAAAAAGAAAGGAAGAGTCCATCACTACATGAAAGCAACAGCAGCAACTTCTAATTCTTCTATGCTCTAATTTAGTACAACCAACAGTGTCATCAATTGCTGAAATCTTTTCACTGTTTTTAAACCTTAGGGAGCAAATGGAAATCACATTTTAAAGACATAAAATTAATGAGGGTTTTTGAGAGCTAGTCATTTGCTAAAGGAGAAGTGACAAGGCTAGTTCTACATTCCTTGCCTCTTCTCTCCTCTGGGAAGTTTTCTGATGTGTGCTGCCAATCCACAGGGTGTTTCCTTTGTTGTGGATTCAGCTGTGATGGCTCCTGGCAGATCATTCTGATGTAGCTGGTCATCAGGATTAAAATAGAAGAATCAATGGGCTTTTCAGTTTGTTTGTGTTTTTGTTTTCCTCAGTGCTTTTAGGAAAGCCTGTAATTCTTATAATCACATCATGACCTCAGTTCTCAAGATCTTCTGTTTTCCAAGATACCTATACTGCAATCAAAGTTGCCATGGTGGCATGGCCAGGCATACCTGCAGTGGCTTTCATCTAGCTAGATTCAGATTACAGGTTTCTGTAACCTTTGGGCTGCTGAAGCCAAGGGCAGGGAGGCTGTTGCAGCAGCGGGGCCCTTACAGCCCCTCAGGGAATGCTGGACACCTGCTTGCAAGGTCCTTGGGCTTGGTGGCCCTCCCATTAAAGCTCCTGCCTACCTGGCTCTGCTGGAGTCATGCCTTTGCCTTGCATAAATGTGTTACCTCTGTCACGATCCAATTGTCTGTAGTTAGGTCTTCAAAATATGACCTTCTTCTGTCCTTCAGCCCAAATGTTTATTGACTACCTGGCCAGTTTTGCTCATTAAGCTCTCCTACTTCATGTGGACTGAGACTTTTGCTCCAAATGCAGCGGGTGCTGTTGTGGCTGTGACACACATCTGCAGCTCCTCCTCTTCAGCTCAGGATTTTTTTTTTTTTCTGAAAGTCTTTCCTTCTCATTTTTGTACAGGCTTCTTTGTTGTTTCTTGTTGGTCTTGAGACCAAGTGAAGATGTTCTGGTGTATTTCTGAAAATTCAGTGGGATCGATTAAGTTAGCAGCTTAAGTTGAGAGGCTGGGAAGAAGGTGAGATATCCACAACACCTTAAGGTAGTCAATACATAATAAAATAAAATCGAATATTTTGCTAAATAAATTAGGAGCTTAATCTCTCTTGGCTTTCCTAACAGGGAACGAGATTACTCCTCCTGCCTCCACTTGGTGGAGGAACCTAATTTAAGAATCCAGATTTAGATTAGTTAAGTATATGATGTGATGACTACTTCCCACTCCTGTTCCTTTTCCCACTGCTCACATGGGTAGGAAATTCAGATGTATGTTACTATTTTTTTAAGCCACGTGATGTGACCCTTTATTACTAATAAGAAGAGCTTAACCTTTTGAGATGTGAGGATGAAATTACACACTCTTCAGGACTAGAGCCATGAACTAATATAAACACACAGAGCCTAGGAAAGAACTATGGAGACACCAGAACCTCAGATCTGAAATTTGTGTCTATAATGAGAAAACCAGAACCTTTATTAAAGGGTTATTTAAACAGGTTCGGAGGCACAATCCCAACCCATTTTGTTTTGGCCAGGAACTGAGCATAGTTAAGAGTCAGGATATGAACCCAGATCTCCACCCACAGTTTCAGTGGGAGACAAAGTCATCTTCCAGCTGGGTTTTGCCATTGACTAATCCTGCAACATCAAGAATTTTGATTTTCATGGAGAGGCCTAAGAGCTAAAATAAGCTCTTAAAATGCAGCCCCAACATGGTCTGGAACTTAATTTTGGGTGTGTAACATACACACCTGACAGTCTTTGGCTGTAGTATGTTTTGAACACAGCTGCAAGCACTCATGCCGTAATTGCCTTAGAAACATCCATCTTGGTTATGGAAATACTAGTATTATTAGAAAATAACTACTAGTCATTAGGAGAGTGTACCCTCATCTGACCATGTGCTAAGAACCGTGGAATATAGGCAATATTACTTGGAAATTAAAAAAAAAAAGGATGTGAGGGCAAAAAAAGGCCAACTTTGTTGTGTTGCATTATCATAAAATATAAATAAATAGAATAAAATGTGCTCGTGATTCCAACTGAGAATTTTAGGAATTTTAGGAATTCCTTAATTATGGCTTTATCACAGGTGAGAGCACTGCCCTTCTAATTGCCAGCAACATTTTAAAACTATTTGACATATGTCTAGGTGCTTGTGAATACACAGGGGAGGAAAAAGGAGGCATTAGGCAGATTTATACAATGCAGAAAATACCTACCTACATAATTGCATGTACCTTTTGATCCTGCTGTCGTGTGCGTGAGAAGTGATGTCAAGTTAAATACTGCAATGTTAGAAAAAGAGGTTTTGGTGCTGTTACTGGCACAGTTTAAAAAAAGCAGATGGCTAGTTTCCTGTGCCACCACTGAAGTAGCCCTAGATATATATTTTAGAAACAACCAAAGCGCATACAGTTGTTTTCTAGTTGAAAGATGCCTCCAGTCATATGCTAACAATTGTGTTGACAACATCTGGACTGAGCTTTTAATATTATCAACATTTATTCCAGTTTCTCTCTTCCATTTCCAAACCTTTGCTTCTTTCTTCCTTCTTCTCAGCCCCTCTAACTCTCTGCTGCTATTACAATAGTGCTCTGGAGGCTCCTGCCAGTCCCATCCTGTAAGTATGTACCATGCATGAGACTTTTGTGCTATGGCTCCTTGGATCCAGGCCCAAGGATCTGAGCCCTGATCGCTTGCTGGGGCTGCCTGGGGAGTGCCTGTTTGCAGCCTGTAGGATGCTCAGCTACCCCCTTTCTGCCTGGCAAAAGGTTGCTTTGATGGCTCCTCCAGGCACACCAGGAGGTCAGCTCAGCTCAGCTGAGATGACAAGGTAGGCACAACCCCCACTAACTCTGACAGGCTGATAATACAGGTTTAATACCAACAAGCACAATTTCTTCTTCTAGTACCTCAATAATATTTGCTTGGTTAGTCTCATGTCTTCTTCCTTTGCTTCCCCACTTCTACTCTCTCATCTAAATTCCATCTACTTGTGATATACTCCCATCCATTTTCCATTTTCTCTTTGTTTTCACTTCAAACACTCTAATTCTCTTGCCTAAAGCAAGAGTGGCCAAGCACACTGAGCAGCTGAAGCCCAGTAAGTGGTTGCTGAGCTTCCAAGCCCTTGCTAACTCAGTCTTGCACAGAGTTAAATGAGAAAGGAGACACAATGGGTCATGTGCTCAGGAGAGGTGAAGGTGCGGGCCATGACTGAGACATGCTTTCTAATGAAGAGCTTTTAAGGGAGATCAAAGGTGAGACTGACCAGATGTGTCAAGACTGCATTGTGCCAGAGGAAGAAGGAAACAGGTCCAGCTCCCTCCAGTCAGCCTTTGCTGAAGCCCCTCCAAGGAGACTAAGGGCATGGAAAGAAAGGTGGAGAGCACAGGACACCAAGTGCCCCAAGTGACACAGGGCAGATCTGATGCTGCATAACTACTACTCAGTGTGTGACATCTAAGAGGTGAGGTTTGTCTGCCCCACATCCCTACTCACATTTGCATTCTGCCTCTTACTCATCTTAGTTACTCTTATCTTTTGCCATGAAGGAAAACCCCAATGCTTTATTCAAAGGCACACCACCTTCAGAAAGCCCTTACGGCAGCATCACCTTCTTCTTTCTCTTCTCATGGCATAGCTGGGGCAAGTTAGACTTTCTCTAGGACCACTGACTTGCCAAAGCTTTTTGAATAACTGAAACATACAGAAAAGCCCCATATTAATTCAGTGGGAATTCAGTTTCTAGATGGTGGCAGATTATAATTGGATGGCTGATTCAGGTAATAAACTCTGATGCCTGTTAACCAAGCTGATAACTGATGTGCTCCAGGGACTGCTTTCTGACCTCTTGAGAGATGGGCAGGCACCTGGAGGCAAATGCCTAATTTTCTTTTGGACCCCTACATAAGACAAAACCCTTTTTAAGCCTTTTGCCTCTCAGACATTGGTATTTCCTTATGGCAGTTAGGAGTTGTGCAATGCATAACCAAAGCTGACCTAGTCACAGTAAACCTGAAATTCTCCTTCTCTCACTGACCTAATTGCACGCTGTTGTCATTTACTGGGAAAAGAGAAGTTTAACCGGTAAGAATAGCTCTCCTCCATCCTCCTGTGGGTTCCATTAGTGAGAGCATTTTCAGTTTCAGCAGTCACCTAAACTTTCTTTATGAGCTGCCAGCACAGCCTAGCACAACTGCCACCATTCAAATCTATCCTATCCAAATACATTTTACCCGTCAGCATCTTATGACCCAGGAAGGCATAAAACTCAATTTACTCATTAACCTTAGCTTCCTGAAACTGCAATTACTGCCCTGTGGACAGTCAGTAATTGAATTGAGTACGAATAGCGTGCAAATGCCAGCCGGTGCTAGCTGCTGCTGAAAAGATAATCCTGCATGCTTACAAAAATTGCATGTGGCACAGAGACAGCAGGTAGAAAAGCTGGATATTAGAAAGGAAAATGCATAAAGTAGCATGTGCAGGGATCAAGGAAATGCAAAAGAGCAGAATCACAGGAACCCATTCAGCCAGAATAAACACAATATTCTATGTCCTTAGGTTTACAGTTACAGCTAATAGCATGCCTTTATTACTTTTGCATTGAAAAGCATTTTCTGAGTGCATGGTTTCATTGCAGACAGATCTTGTTTTTCTCCCTGCCTTTTGTAATTCAAGATGTTAGCTGGCATTTTATAAAGGCTAGTATCCCTTGCCCCAACTGCAGCAAGAGATCAAGACATTCCAAAAAAGAACTCAAGTTAGCAGAATGAGACTCAGTTTGAAGTGCACTTGTCTTTCAACATTGTTACTTTGCAATTTTTTTTCTCCCACTGAACCACATGTGTACAATTTTCCAGGCTTGTGCATTTTTCAGCTAGATCTAATTAAAGCGTAGATGACCCTGGTTTCTTACAAGTGCATTTCATATCTCACTGGTAGGTTAAGTGCATTTATTACGGAACCTCATATTCCTCTCACATTTAACTTGTTTTGTTTAGTTTCCTGGTCTGGTCCTAACTCCTTACTTTCCTCCTTCACTACTGGAAGATGCTCCAGTAAATAAAAAATGCCACTTAAGAGCTTTAATCACCATGGTTCTGATCCCATACAGGACAGGCCTGCATTAGTATTTTGACGATCAGGATCATCCTTTCTTACTGCACTTGAGTTGACATCAAAGAATTGTGTTGGAGCAAGTGCATCTCTCCTAGAAGAAACTAAACTCTTCAGGAGCATGGGTAAAAAATTTCAACGGCTATGGGCAGTCAGTGCCCAGGGTCAGACCAGAGCAAGCCCAAAACAATCAGTTCCCTAGCAATGTCCACACACATTTGCAGCACCAATTCAGTTCCACAGGTCTAATTTTGGAGCACATTGCCTGTTAAGATTGACAGAGCATCCAAAGCATATGTAATTATACACAGCTTTCTCCTATTTTAATTTGGTGATGCCTTGCAGAACCTATGGCAGATCTACAGCTATCCAAACAAAACAAAATAATGGTTTTGCTAACATTTTTGTTGTAAATTACGCCTCTAATCTGATGTTTGACTTTAGAGTAGCTGTCAGATTCTCCTCTTCCTTACTCCTGTCAAGATCAGAGATGGACACAAATACTACTTTCCAAGACCCCCAAGGTCTTCAAGTCTTTTTGAAGAGCAACTGTGAGTGCTAAAGAAAAATTTCTGATTCCCTGGATGATATTACCTTCTTAACACAATTAATGCATACTTTGTTTTTCTGAACATTCTTATATTTTGCTTATTAATAAAACTTCACACCCACATTCCAGTTTCATGGCACAGAACTTTGTTCACTGCTATTCATGGGTATTCTCTTTTTCCACCTTTCTGATAAGGATTATTTCTTTTTCTTTTCACCATCTTTACAGATTTTCTTAACTTAAGCAAATCTTTGATTTCAGATGGCTAAACCAACAATGACCAGATGCTGCAGTGAATGAGCTGTAGGCAGTTCCTAGGCACAAACCACTTCACAACATTGTGGCTGAGGTTCAGCAGACTCTGGCTAAAATTGTCCCATCCTAAGTGGAAACCTTGGTTGGGCTGGTTCAGTTGATTTTATTTTGTTTCTTTTTTTTTCTTTTTTTCCTAGTTGATCAGACAGCTACTACGCAACTTGTCTACTTTTTGCTTACTTTAATCATGTGATGTCATAACTTTTATAGAGATAGCAGTGGCAGTTGGTTATTGTATGTAAAAGGGTGTATTTAGGACTCAAACATCCAGTGACCAGTGTAAGCACATAGGAGTAGAGGCAAGATAGGTCAGTGAAGGCCTCCACAGTGGGCACACTGGATAAATACGGGCCTGGGTTGGTAAGAGGAGACTCAGGATAAAACACTAAGGATGCAAGAACTCACCCATGGCCAATTATAGATACGCACAATTTGGAGCTGGGGGAAACCAGCGTTAGGGGTACAAGAGAACAAATCCAACTACCCAACACATGCAAAATGCATACTGTATATTGTATGTGTATACAATGTATATTGTACAAGTGGATGTAACATACCTGAAGACCAGTGAAGAGAGAACAAGGTGTATGAGTGTGTCAGCAAACACAAAAATAATCTCAAGTGGATCCTAGAGAGATGAAGACACTGCCAACATCGTATTCCTCCTGACAAAGACAAGGAGGAAATCCAACCTCCAACATCACACTCCACTCAGTCTGTTTGCAGATGCTCATGTGCACTTATCTGCAACAATATGAATTAATTTTAACAGTGACAAGCATTTAATTAGATAATTGGAATGGTGAAATTCAGTATCTGGACCAATTGTGGTAACTGTTTACTGAATTTAATTTAAGTCTACTATGATTTCAAATCAGACTACAACGAATTCTTGGCTTTATATCAAAGATGTATCTCCATTTTTGCTCATAACAAGATTCTGAGAATAAGAAACTGATTTCAATTAAGATTTATTTTGTTGCCATTTTGAGTAATCCTTATCTCCATACACAGAGTTCACGAGAACCTGCCAATTCGAGTCATTTTGATACATCCAGATTAATGCCAGGGGTGCAAGTTAAACATAGTAGGTTTAAACTTTCAAATATGTGAACATGGAGATTTTCACTGTTGTAAACTGCTTTAAATCATAGAATCATGGAATCATAGAATCCTAGGGGTTGGAAGGGACCTCGAAAGATCATCTAGTCCAACCCCCCTGCCAGAGCAGGGTCACCTAGAGTACATCACACAGGAAGGCGTCCAGGTGGGTTTTGAATGTCTCCAGTGAAGAAGACTCCACAACCTCTCTGGGCAGCCTGTTCCAGTGCTCTGTCACTCTCACAGTAAAAAAAAAATTTCTGATATTCACCTTAAACCTCCCATGCTCCAATTTGTATCCATTACTCCTTGTCCTATCACTTGTCATCACTGAAAAAAGCTTAACTCCATTTTCTTGACACTCACCCTTTATGTATTTGTAAACATTGCTGAGGTCACCCCTCAGTCTCCTTTTCTCCAAACTAAAGAGACCCAGCTCTCTCAGCCTTTCCTCATAAGGGAGATGTTCCACTCCCTTAATCATCTTTGTGGCTCTGCACTGGACTCTTTCCAGCAGTTGCCTGTCCTTCTTGAACTGAGGGGCCCAGAACTGGACACAGTACTCCAGATGCGGCCTCACCAATGCAGAATAGAGGGGGAGGAGAACCTCTCTTGACCTACTAACCACATCCTTTCTAATACACCCCAGGATGCCATTGGCCTTCTTAGCCACAAGGGCACACTGCTGGCTCATGGCCAACCTCCTGTCCACCAGGACCCCCAGGTCCCTCTCTCCTACACTGCTCTCCAGCAGGTCAGCCCCCAACCTGTACTGGTACATGGCGTTTTTCTTCCCCAAATGCAAAACTCTACACTTGCCCTTGTTGAACTTCATCAGGTTTTTCCCCGCCCAAGTCTCCAGCCTGTCTAGGTCTCTCTGAATGGCAGCACAGCCTTCTGGTGTGTCAGCCACTCCTCCCAGCTTGGTGTCATAAGCAAACTTGCTGAGGGTATACTCTGTACCCTCACCCAGGTCGTTGATGAAGATGTTGAACAACACCGGTCCCAGTACTGACCCCTGAGGGACTCCACTAGTCACAGGCCTCCAACTAGATTCTGCCCCATTGACTACAACTCTCTGACTTCTTCCTTTCAACCAGTTCTTGATCCACCTCACTGCCTGATCATCAGTCCCATACTTGATCAACTTATCTACAAGGATGCTGTGGGAGACGGTGTCAAATGCTTTACTGAAATCAAGATAGACCACATCTACGGCTCTACCATCATCTATCCACCTAGTAATTTCCTCATAGAAGGCTATGAGGTTAGTCAAACATGACTTACCCTTGGTAGAACCATGTTGACTGCTCTTGATGACCCCCATGTCCTTGATATGTCTAGAGATAGTGCCAAAGACAAGTTGTTCCATCACCTTTCCAGGGATGGAGGTGAGGCTGACCGGTCTATAGTTACCCGGGTCCTCCTTCTTGCCCTTCTTGTAGACTGGAGTGACATTTGCCATCCTCCAGTCCTCAGGCACCTCTCCTGTTACCCATGACTTACCGAAGATGATGGAGAGTGGCCTAGCAATGACCTCCGCCAGCTCCCTCAGCACCCTTGGGTGCATTTCATCCGGACCCATTGATTTATGGATGTCCAGATTACTCAACTGATCCCTAACCCAATCCTCATCTACCTGGGCAAACTCCTCCTTTATCTTGACTTCTACTGGGGCTATATGAAACTGGGGCTCATGGGGAAAGCCTGCAGGAGTAAAGACAGAGGCAAAGAAGGCATTCAGCACCTCTGCCTTCTTTATATCCTCTGTCACCAGGGCACCCACCTCATTCAGCAGTGGGCCTATATTGCCTCTGGTATTAGTTTTGTCGGCTATGTATTTGAAAAAGCCCTTTCTATTGTCCTTAACCCGACTTGCAAGGTTAAGTTGCAAGGAGGCCTTAGCTTTCCTAGTTGCCTCCCTACATTCTCTGACAACATTCCTATATTCCTCCCAAGTGACCAGCCCCTCCTTCCATGATCTATAGATTTTCCTTTTCCATTTGAGTTTGCCCAGCAGTTCCTTTTTTAACCACGCTGGTCTCCTAGCTCCCTTACTAGATTTTCTACCCATTGGGACACACTGATCCTGTGCTTGCAAGAAGTGGTCCTTGAATGTTGTCCAGCTATCTTGAGCCCCTTTACCTTCTAGCACTCTGTCCCATGGGACTTCCCTTAACAATTGATTGAAGAGGCCGAAGTTTGCTCTGTGGAAGTCTAGGGTCCTGGTCCTGCTGGGTATTCTGTTCCTCCCACACAGGATCCTGAACTCCACCATCTCGTGGTCACTGCAGCCAAGGCTGCCATTGACCACCACTGCTTCAACAAGGCCCTCCTTCTTGGTGAGCACAAGATCCAGCAGCACTCCTCTTCTAGTCGGCTTGTCCACCATTTGCATTAAGAAGTTATCATCAATGCACTGGAGGAACCTCCTAGACTGTGAAAGGCTGGCTGTGTAAGTCTTCCAGCAGATATCGGGGTAGTTAAAATCTCTCATGAGGACCAAGGACTGTAATTGTGAGGCTGCTTTCAGCTGCCTGTAGAAAGCCTCATCAAATTCCTCATCTTGATCAGGAGGTCTGTAGTAGACCCCCACAACTGTATCACCCACACCAGCCTGCCCATTAATTACTACCCACAGACTTTCAACATGCCCCTCATCAGCCCCTGCACAAAACTCGATACATTCTAGTTGCTCTCTCACATAAAGAGCAACTCCACCACCTCGCTTCACCGACCGATCTTTCCTAAAAAGCACATAGCCATCCATGGCCACATTCCAGTCGTGTGAGCTGTCCCACCATGTCTCTGTTATTGCTACCAGATCATAACCCTGAGACCGCACACAGACCTCTAACTCTTCCTGTCTATTCCCCATGCTGCGTGCATTGGTGTACAGGCATTTCAGGAAGCAAGCAGAGCACGCTGGTGGGACCAAATCCTCCTTAGACCACCTTCCTTTAGGCCCTGGTATGTTCCTCTTGGGCATGTCCCTAACAGACCCAGTTTTCTCCCCTCCCCCCTTCACATCTAGTTTAAAGCTCTCTCAATGAGCCCTGCTAAGTCCTGCCCCAAAAGCCTTTTCCCCCTCTGGGACAGGTGCATCCCACCTGCCACCATCAGGCCAGGTGTCTCATATAGCAGCCCATGATCAAAAAAACCAAAGCCCTGCCTTTGGCACCAGTCTTGTAGCCATTCATTCATCAGTAAACTCTTCCTGTTTATCTCTCCACCCATTCTTGCAGGAGGGATGGAGGCAAACATGACTTGTGCTCCAGACCCCCTAACTAGCCGTCCCAGGGCCCTGAAGTCTCTCTTCATTGCCCTTACATTTCTTGTAATAATTTCGTCACTGCCAACCTGAAAAATCAGCAGTGGGTAGTAATCAGAGGGATTTACAATATTAGAGAGTTTCTTTTTAACATCTCTAATGCGAGCCCCAGGGAGGCAGCAGACCTCCCTGTGGGATGGGTCTGCTCGACAGATGGGCCCTTCTGTTCCCCTCAGAAGGGAGTCACCCACCACAATTACCCTCCTTTCCTTCTTAGCTGAAGAAGTCCTAAGAGGTGGAGCTGAGCGACAAGTCCTAGGCAGTTCACTAGACAAATCTGTCACTCCAACTTCATTTTCCTGTCCTTGAAGTACCAAGGCTTCATACCTATTCTTCAGGGGCAATTCGGAGGGCAGAGGGGGTTGGGTTTTTTCTTGCCTCCCCGAGGACGGACCTCCCTCCATTCCTCCATGTCCCTAACGTTCACTCCTTCTGTCTGAGGACAGGAGGGGAGGGGATCCATCGCTTCTTCTAGAACCTCGTCCTTCTGCCCTTGCCTCAGGGTTTGGCTCCACCAAACTATTTCGCTCTCACACTCTCTGATAGTTCTTAGTCTTTCAACCTCCTCTGTCAGTCTAACCACCTGCCTGAGGAGATCATTGATTTGCTCACACCGCACACACGCGGTGCCACTGGCTCCCTCCGGTACCGGTGCCAAGCTCAGGCATTCGCTGCAGCCAGAGACCTGCACAGCTGCGTGCCTGCTCAGAACCTCCGTCTGAGTTCCCATATCCTTTTTCAATATGGTTTTAGGGCGCGTTGTGACCATGCTGGAGAAACCTGCCATGTGCCCTCGCGCTCGCCGCGTGCCCTCGCGCCACTCCCTGCTCCTGCCGCTCTCCGCCCTGCGCTGCCACGTGCTCTGAGGGAGCTGCCGAGATGGCCGCTGTTAAACCTGCCGCCGTTCTCAGCCACACCCCCCGCCACCTCAGCCTTCCTGTTCCTCTCAGGATTCCCGCTCAGACTCGGGTCTCCTCGCTCTGCTCCGGCTTCGCCGTCTTCCCGGCCCCTTCTCTGATCCTCAGTAATTAAAGGAGCAGCTCTCAGCGCTGCCGGTGGCGCTGCCACTCTCCGCTCTGCTGCTGCTCTTTAGCTGACAAAAATGGTGCAACCTGCCTGTACGTTCCCTGGAGTGGTGACTATACATGTCTAGAGGAAAAACTACTAATCTTGTCCATCCTCCCACGCACGTTCCACTGAAGAGAGCGCTCTAAGGGACATCAGACTGACATTGGTATGGGATAGTTGGTAGATACTGTAAGAATAGAAGACGTAGAAAAATGACATTGGTGATCTAATACTATCCATGATAACCAGCCATTATAGACCACATGAAAAGTGAGATCCACTTGATCTAATTTAACTGGATTTACAAAAGCCATTCAACCATGTCCCTTCTTGAAGGCTCTTACAGATACTAAGATTGCATAGTGTAAGATAAAACATCCTGTTCTGCATAAATTACTGATTAAATTATAAAGTGGTATTGTGCAAACCTATGCTGAAACCACATTCTTGAATGCAGCGCTGGCCTTGTCGAAGAAAGATGGTAATAGAAAAAATTTACAGAGGAGGGCTGTAAAAATGTATAAAAGTATGAAACTGCTTTGATAACAGGAACAATAGAAGGTACTAGGACTTAGGAAGCCTGCAAGGGATGTGACTGATGGAAATATTTGATATAGGATCTTAAAATTATGGGTGGCATAGAAAAGGTAAAAGGAAACAATTGTTCTTACTTCTTCTGGTAAGAGAATGCTGGGGGATGAAATTAATTAGCAGATGACATGCTCAAAATAAAGAGAAGCACTTTTCCCTATAGAGTATAGTTGTGCTGTAGAAGTACTGCAGTATATAGTAGGTATCAATAATTCACATATATCTAAAAAAAACAACAACAAGCAATCAGATCAATTATTGGAAGAAAAATCCATTGTGCTTTTGCAATTCATCAGCTCAGGGACAGCAGAAATTCACCTTCAAGATTTCCTACCCAGCAGGGGAAAAACTTCATTTTCTTTTATCCTTGTCTATTATAGGATGGCTGTGGGGGAAAAGATGCTCTTTTATGTCTCTAATCATGGGGGATTAAGTTAAAGAGGCCTGAGCGGTCCCTTCCACTTCTCCATTCTTAAAAACCAAAACTGCATTGGAGCAAACAAAGCCATAACCTTATGTGTAAGTCATCACTGGCTGCGGATGGATGTTTCAGTTTTCAGTTTTGAATTTTGTCCCACTCCTGACCTGTCACTAGAAAGTGACTATATTCAGAAACCTGTAGCATAAAGTAAATTAATAATTGGGCAGGTAACACATTTTGGTTGCCCTACTGCCTTCCCTTGCACTTTTCATGCAATCTTGGACAATTCCATAAAGCCTGTGTTTACACAGCTACTGTGGATTGGCATCACTGTCCCCCAAAAAACAGATAGCTTTCTTCAGTACTAAACTGCTTTTAGGGACCCACAATTTTACACCAGCTAGGGAGGGGGTCTGCATGTTTGTGTGTACTAACACCTTGAGACACACATGATATATTTTATAACCCTTAAATGCAACATGAGAGGGCTTTAGAGGACATGATGAGGAACTCTGGGTTTGAGGAAAACGTAACTATTTTAATCTAAAAAAAGCATTTTCACTCCCTCATAACAACAAAAATCATACCTGACACCAAACAGGATTCCTTCTTAAGAGACTAAAATCACCTTCAGGAAATAAAATTTTAAAATGAAAAATAAAAACTAAATGTTTCATAACTATCTGTTAGGAACTGTGGAAAGCTGGAATATTTTGCAAGGGCTGGCACTTACCCAGACTGACCTAAAATTTTGTTTTAATAGCATTGACCTTGTAATACTGCATGATAGAACAGTATCCTTAAAGACTATTGTATAGAATTTGATCTCTGAAGTACTTAGAATTAAAATGAAAATTTGACCTTTACAATTTTAAGGAAAAACACCCTTCATCAGAGATAGTTAATGTATATTTTGGCCAGAATTGGAAGGACAAATAATTTCACTCAAGACTGTCTAAATTAAATAAAAGTAGAAAGAAAAGATTTCACGGGCAATTCTAATAATAATAACAACAAAAAAGATACTATGAGTCCTGACAGAAAGTCAAGTAATAAATCACACAGGTTTTTTTATGTCTTGCTGAATTTATTAGGAAATTAAGATGGTCCATTTGGATATGTAATGATTTTTCAATAGGTAGTTGAAGGGGATTATCAAGAAGTTTAACTAAACACATTTTTCCTCTATCATACAGATGACTGCTAGTTAGCTAAAAAACGCCTTATTTCAGAAAAGATACCTAAACAAACACAACTTCCCAAACAGAAAGAGACATGTCTATTTTAAATCACTCAATACTTCCTTGTATGAACACAACACACCCGTGCATTTCTTTGGCTATCTATTCAGTGCCCACAGCTATTCGCCGCTACTATACTTTACGCTGCTGCTTAGGAGAAGCAGCAGTTTTGGCAAGAGACTCAGCCAGGAAGCAGCACGAAGCAACCGCTCATCCCACAAGACAGGTGGCATCTGCCTCCTTCACTGCGGAGCTCCAGTGACCCCTAATGGACAGCCGCCACCGCTGCGCCTGCCCTGGCAGGAAATCCAAGCCATGCCTTAAAAGCTCAGCGCTCCAAACTTCTCATTTCAGCCTAATATGATCACTTTCACTTCGGCTTTTCCTTATTGAGTGTGACAATATTTATAGCTCACGCTCAAGATCAGTGAACCCACTAGGATGTCACTTCCATGTTTTTACCATTTGAAATGTTCTAAGCCAGGTGGAAGAGAAAGGTAAAACACAGAATGTTTGGGTCAGAAGAGACTTCAGTTCACATAGTTCCAACCCTCCTGCCATCAGCAGAGACACGCTGCACTAGACCAGGCTGCTCAAAGCCTCATCCAACCTGGCCTTCAACACTGTCAATGATGGGGCATCCACAACTTCCCTGGGCAACCTATTCTGGTATCTCACCACCCTCACAGGAAATAATTTCTTCCTAATGTTAAGGTCTAACATCTGAAGTTGACCCACTTACACGATTTTAAAAGGAAGACTTGCAATCAGCACAATCAAGAGTCCATATAAACAAGAGTAGTGATTTGAAAGAAACAGTCTTCCTGCCTTTTCTCCCCAAAGTGAGACTATATCTGCCATGAGCCATCTTTGTTACAGGGAAATGATTCTTTGCTTCAGCAAAACTACCACTGAATAGAAAACGGCCAACACAGGAAGACAGAATGAATTATTGCTGGTTTCTTTTCCATGCCAATTCTTTTTCTCTTTCACAAACTGCAGAGATGAACTCACGTGAATCAACTCCCACTACTGGAAAACAACCAAGCTGGAAATGGGCTGCATTCTGCACTCCTCTTCTAGAGAAGGTTTTTGTTCACATTCTTTCTTTACTAGCTTGGTTGCTTTGTTCCCCTTTTCCTAAATACCTTACTTTCCTTCCCACCTCAGAAATGTACCTGCTATAAATCTTCCTATCTCAGTGAGATTTTGACACAAACAGGTGAAGGCATTGAACAGAAGGATCACAGAGCTGATGCTAGCACTGACAGTGCACAGAACAGCCCTATTTAGACAAGTCTCTAAACCAACCATTGGCTTCCAAGGCTAATTGGATTAACTAGAAGTCCTTGACCAATTCAGAAGATCTACCAAATTCCCAATCCTGCTTAAAACTAGCACTCTAAGTAATGACCAGTTTGTGGTATCACTTTCACAAGTAATACTGATAAAAGGAAAACCAATTAAGGCAAAGTCTTTGCTGTCAGAAATTTCTGCCCCTTCAGTGCAGTGACATAAGTAACAGATTAAATTATATGAGGGAAGGCTGAAAAGGCACAAACATGCAGCAGTTTGTTTTAGCAAGTCACCATATCCTAGCTTTTAACTTCCAGTCTTTTTTTCCTTCTCATCCTTCTTCCTCAGAAGTATCAAGCCTTGATATTAGTTGTGTATCTCTGCTCTGAAGGAGCAGAATATCTAATGAAAGGAAGATGTGACTGTCACTATTCCTCTACTGCACACAGCAAAACAGTGTATAATTCAAAAAGTCCTTGTACACCAGTGGTTTTCAGCCTTTTCCATATCAGCCTTTTCCATATCATATCACACAAGAGAAATTTCCAGTCTTCCTACTTCCTCTCTGTTCACTTATGAATAAATTATCTGTTAACTCAACCCACTGGTCCAATATAGGAAGATCTAAAACTTTATGGACATAATCAAATACTGTATCAGTCTCTTGATAGAGATGAATTTGGTCTTGGTACAGAATGCAGTGCTAACTGGACGTACTGCTGAAATTGTGCAGTTTCAAGAATTCACTGGGTTAAATCCTAACCACGCTGAAATCAGTGGCAAACAACCATTCAATGGCCATGGTCTATCTATCATTATTTAATGAAAGTCAAGAAATCACCACTACTTTGGAGCAGATGTTACTGTCCTATTTCTGACACTCCTTTGATTTCTGCTTGCCATGCCTGCTTACCAAAAGATACTCCTGTATATTTTCTCCATCATGAAAAAACTGCAGGGGACTAGAGGAACCCACAGCATCTGATGAGTTTAGTGGTAAAGCATGTTTGGTATTAGAAGAAACAGTTGCTTCTCACATCCCGAAGAGTAGGAACAGGCTCCTCTTCACCAAGGCTCCTAAATAACAGAGATCTGCTAACACAAGATCAAACAGACTTGCAGCTGCAGTTAGAGCTGCTCTTCCCCTTTTTTCATCCTGTGATCTCTCAGTGGTTGTGCAGACCATTCAAACAGTCCATGATTAGATGTCAAGAAGGGTTGGGCTCACAGATGAACTTTCACATGCAGCAACAGAGCACCAAGAATATTTTTTTCCACACCCATCTTTCCACACCCCACTGCAAATGCCTGCTAGGTGGAGCAAAGACAAATGAAGCTTTTTTTTTTTTTTTACTCATAAAAGTTGCAGAGATAAATTAGGAGACAAAACCATCTTCAGTCTCATAGTATAATGGATACAAAGAAAACAGGTTTCCTGAACTTTTTATGATTTTCAATGAATAATCAAATACATTCAAGCATTCTTACATAAATATGTATTTCTTAAATGCAATATTTTTAAATTTTTGGTACAAGAGACTGGGATTCCAATCTACCTATATACAAACAGCACAGAATTACAAGAAAGTGTATCTAAGACAAATGTCTTAAATTTTATTAAATTCAAAAACTGCAGGAAAAAAAAATACCACAAGTTTCTAAATACAAATAAAACCAAATCAGCTATAATAAAATGGCTGTCTACTTAAAACTAATTTTCCGTAATTTTCCCTTCCTTGCTATTGTCCACAGTACCAGAAAAAGAAATCCTACAAGTGCTTTAGAAATTTGATTTGAATATGATAGTAAACAGTAAGTTTACTACCTAAAAAAGCAAACCATTTAGGCACAAGGCGGCAGAAGAAATAAGCACAAATATCAACCATGCTTCGATAATTTGTCAGTTGAAATCCAGGTGTCCTAAAGACCTGCATGGTATTGTACTCAGAATGTCAGAGCTTACTCTGTGAAGTAAAGGCTCGTTTTTTAATTTTTATTTATTTTTTTAATGTTAACAGTTGTGTCTTTTTTTCCTTCCAGAAAACAGAGAGAAGCTGCTTAAGTCAGTGGTATACCTTACTGGTCAGTGCCAGTGTTCTGGCTACAAGAGTGGCAAAAGTGACAAAATCGGGTCCAGCACCAGAGAATGAGAAGTAGAAAAGCTGCAGTGTGAAAAAGACTGGTTCATACTTGTGTTGCCAGTGTAATTAATAGTTTGGTGACCACCTGCTAAGATAGCATGACAAGCAGTCACATGCTATTTGAAGATAACAGCTGGGCTGGGTCATCAGCTGCTCTCCAACAGAGCAGTGATCAAGGTGAAGAACTGATGTCTGCTGCTCTTCTAACTCCACCTAAAGGAACTGTCAAACCAAAAATTAAATCATAACAAAATTAAAACAAGTGTTCCGTATTCCAGATTCTGTCTTTTACCCATCATTTCATACTTGTCATTCTAATAACAGGTGCAGTTCCACTGTCATTCATAAATACAAAATTTTATTTGCACTTCATTAGTTTAGAAAGACCACAATGTTTTTCAATACCACAACATTCAGGACACACCAAGTTATTCAAATATGTAACTACTGATTTACCACAGCTAAACTAAACAGTGCATTTTAATAAAAGATATTCCAAAGATATAATTCACAAATTCATTATCAGACAAAAATCTAACACAGTATTTGCTTAATGGGAATAAATTCCACCATTAGGAAAAGAAAATAATTTTACTTTAGGATCCCTTCCCCCCAACCTTACAGATGTCCAGACAAATACACATATATATTCCTTAACGTATCATCTTATTTTTTTTAAAAAAAGAATTTGTCTAGGACAGCAGCATTGCTTTTTATACCTTCTTTTAGAGCTTGAATATATCTCCATTCTTTTATTGAAACTTAATGATTCTTGCAACCAAGTTTATGCTTACACAGAAAATTATATATGCTATTTCAGAGTGCAATCTTAGACCTGCACCAGATGTGATGTCTGGGTATACAAATAAAAGGGTGCAGCATTAAACAAAATAAATAAGACTGCCAAAAATTAAACTTAGCTTTTCAATAAATCCAGTCAGCAGAGGATGCTACAGCCAAAAATGTCTTCACTACATTGAAAAGAAACATAATGCTGATTATGAAAGCTTTGTACATAAAGTCCTCCGTTTTTAAAAAAATTGTCTTTAAAATAGTTAGCAAAGCACCATATACTTATCTTCATACCAGAAGAGCTTCTGCCTGCCTGTTTAAAATAACAAGAACTATTACAACATTTATGTCAAGAATAGGTATAGTTTTAATTTCTCCTCCTCCTCGACTGGAAGTGTGCTAAACCCCCACCGATTGTACAGTATTTATAACACTGGGGCAATCAATGAAACATCATTGTGAGGGAGAGGGGTAATAATTAAATGTTTTAGCTGAATCCTACACAGGATTGCATATTTGCATATTTACAAGTTAGTGTGTAGCTCTGACTCGAATAACAAAGTGCAACAAGGAACTGCCAAATGATTGTAGTGCAGAGTAGTACAGATACTTTCTTTACCCTCCCACACCCATTTTTCACTCTGTATGGAGTAACAAGTCAACAGCAACGGACATGTGGCCTTGGAGGAGGCAGTTCTGGTGGGATTTCTGGCTCTGGTTGCAGGGACAGGATACTGTTGGACAACTCATTTCTTATAACATCCAGTGGCATCTTAAAGAAAAGAAAAATCACCTGTAAACAGTCATAGAACTCTGCACAAGGAGTTTGTTTCAAGAGTTCATTCTCAGCCAAAGTCTCAATTTAAGGATCTTTTGGTTCTTATTTTTGGTTCTTATTAATGAACTACATTTGAGCAAGTTTTTCTTTCAGAAAAAAGTTACAAGAGATTGTCAAAATAAAGCCACTTCCTAAACCAATTACATCAAATTACAACAGAACTGCCCACAAATCAAAGCAAGCAGAGGTACAGTCAAGCTGCTGAGACATAGTAAGGTCATAGGAAAGAGAAGTATAGCAAAGGGGACCAGATGCTTATAAAATTCAAATGCAATGTTCATTAACTGAAGTGTTCAGCAGAGTCTGTGAACTACATCATGTCCACTATTATTAACCAAAAATTTCACCCGACACTGTGGACTCACCCTCTATGTCCTTCTAACAAGTACCTGCAGTCATTATTTAAACACTGACCATTTATTTGTGGCCAGAGGAACTACCACCTACATATTTTACCTTTTTCAGAATGTCATCAACAAGTTTTAGAAATATTTCATCCACATTAAAATTATCCTTGGCACTGGCTTCACAGAACCGCATCCCAGTTATTTGCTGTGCAAACTGATGAAAGAGAAAGTAAATTAACTACGTGAAGATAAGCACAAACAGCAACAATCAGCAAATATACACTCCTCACAAAACCTTTCAAAAACTCCCACAACTTTCCCCAAATCTGTGACTGAAGTCTAATTCAATTAAGGACCCTGACTCTCCAAGGTATACCAAATATTGCCACATATAGCTGATTTTCACTTAAAAATTGATTTACTGGAAAAGTGAGCTGCATTTTTCCAGACTTAAATTTGAGTTGACAAGGATTGCTGCAAATTGCCTAAAACTAAGAAATTTTCAGAAGAAAAACAGATCTCAATCTTATTAATAAAAGGAAAAAAATGGAAATACAGATGTAAGAACTAGCCTTGACTCTCCAACAGAAAATGCTTTGTTTTCCAAATGCATAATAGGTAGCTGAAGGAAAATATTTGTATATGTCCATAGTGATATTGCCCTGATAAAGATGGTGCTATGAGTTTTAAGCTAAAGCATATTCTCTTGTCATACTCCTTACCACTTTTGGAGTTGGAAGAGACCAAAATAAACATGAAAACAAAGGTGAGCTAAGTAATCAAGCAGAGCTGTTGCCTATCCTAAAATACCACTGGAGAGTAAATATCTGGAAGAAGGCTCACAAGGATGTCCTGAGTAGTAGTGTCTCTATTTGTGAGTCAATATTCTCCTTCAGAGCCCACAAATGGGTATCCTCTACACTACTGTGTAGAGTAAGCCAACTTGTAGCTTATTATTTCTTTAGAGC
Organism: Apus apus; assembly: GCF_020740795.1. NCBI lineage: Eukaryota > Metazoa > Chordata > Aves > Apodiformes > Apodidae > Apus > Apus apus. The sequence goes on from NC_067283.1 coordinate 104,019,250, forward strand.
AAAGACATACTCCAGCAGCAAAGCATGCAATTGCACATTCTGCAAAAGTCATTGCGACATGAATTTTGACAGAACAGCAGCACTTTCAATAGCCCTTTAGATCTAACAGTCTGACCAGGAAGAGCCAAGGACCCTCAGCAGCAATGCCACAGCAGTAACTAAGAATTTGGTTTGACCTCTTCTTACCTTTTCTCCCTGTTGTCGACTAATTTCTCGATCAACTTCACAGTCCAGTTTATTTCCAACTAATAGAAGCTCAGCATCTTCTGAAGCATACTGTAGTTAAAACATTTTTAATTTATTAAACCTAGATACGTAAGATCTTGTAACGCCAACACAATATCAAAAAGAGCAATTTATCTACTAAATAAGGAGCCACACCTACACAACTTATTTGTGAAAGCTCTTCCTAAACATTAATTAAAAATTCTCACCTTCATTTTTTAAATTCCATTTTTAAAGCATGACTTGAGAACTAGCTGATCTAGTTTATCTAAGAATGAACATAATGACTGTTCCACAGACTGGAAATAAAACTTTTTTTTCTCCTCCAGCAGACAGATAAATCAGTAACATCACAGATTTCTACTGACCCTTTTAACTAGGACAATTCTAGTTCACTGAAGGAGGAACTGACAACCATTTTGCAACAAAAACACTGATGTTAAATCCTGGCAAAAAAAAAAAAAAAAATCCAGTGAAAATTAATTCGCATTAGTTTAATAATCTTACATCAATGCTGCTAAAAGTTCTACAGAATACCTTTGAGGAAAAAAGTTGCTTCTTAAAAAAAAAATAATAAAAAGAAAGTACTTAAAAAGGCCTACCTTATCAATCATTTTCATCCATTTTGGTAAATCGTCGAATGTTTCCTTCTTGGTGATATCATACACCAAAATAATTCCCTTGGCACTTCTGTAATAAGCTGAGGTAATGCTGTTGAATCTCTCCTGACCTGCTGTGTCCCTAAGAAGCAGCAGCAAACATTGGCACAAATATTTCACCAACTTGCAAAGTACAGAACAACTTTGTTTACATCTCAATAAGAACACCCCCACACTCATTAGACAATATGTTGAACAATTCCTTCTATATGTGTGAATTTCAGGCAAAAAAAAATAATGGAGCAGTACTTTTATTCATAAAAAGTTTTTGTATCAGGACTACTTATCCCCTACTAACTTCACCAAGAAAGGCCACCAAACAGTTCTGAGATGTGTCTGAGAATGAATGTGTCCAATGAGAACATACCACCAGATGAAGCTGGTTTTGCTTTGTTGGGGTTTGATAGTGTTGGGGCTTTTTTGTGTGTTTGGTTTTTTAAATTTAAATAGCCTTGAAAAAATGAAAAGGATATGGATACATGCTTATCAAACACAGCTGGACACCCAACTATAAAATGAGCAATGCACTTATCATTATGATTCAAGTTTTCACAGCCTTTTTTGATCAAACACAGCAATTCAGCCACGGATCTGAAGCTAATGCAGAAGCTACTGGCAGAAGTGAATGAACAGAGTGAGCAACCACTATGTGCTTTGTGTTTTGAAAATAGATACCTGCTTTTATGCTTACATCTATGAATCTGAGGTGCTCGAGTAACATTTCCATTCTCACTTTCAGCACTGTAGATATTTCAGGCAGGGTGTATTTACACTGGAGACTATTCTCCAGCACTGACACCACGTCTCCTGTACTAGCAATGGTTTATATTCCAAAGTAAACAAGACAGAAGGGTTATTTTTTACTGAACCATGAAAACCTGTGAAATGCTTTTAACCATATCATTGAGCCAGCTTATGGAAGATTTTTGGCAGTTATACTAAAAAAAATAAATAGTCAGTGCATATCCTAAGTCTTAAAATGTGACTGGTATCACAACTAGAAAGTAAGTTATACAGCACTTCAAAGCGATCAAGCATTTGTTGTTTGAGTTCAACCCTCAGAGGCAATGGATAATTTTTTAATTTCACTGTTAGAGCAAATCAAAAGAGGACCAAAATTTAGAGTGGATAGGGGAAAATGTGTGCATGTGTGTTGGGACTCAAAAGTTCAAAAGGAACTCTTTTCAACAGTCACATTTTGGACAAAAGGAGGAAGATGAATTTGGCAATGAGGTTAACAATGGAGAACCAGAACACTTGTAACCAAAAAAAAGTCATGTTCACAAAATGCCACATTGACTCTTTGGAATAATTAATTCTTTTAAAGTCTATGCACAACTAAGCAGTAGAATGAACTACCACAAACCTATCTTGCTCTCAGAAAATCTTTAAGAATTTTAACTAAGTAGGTTTAAAAGTGATATAGTTTCTTCTGAAATTGCCACGAGTACAGGTGATAGCAACCAATCTTTGCTACGTGATTTCACAATGTAAAGCAGTGTTCACTAGAAAGAGATTTGAAGCCTCTGCTTCACAGCCTGTGGAAATATCTTGCCTATTATTTCACTGCAAGCGCTGCAATATGGGGCAGAAGAGAATGAATTCCTACTGCATCCAATTGCATTTTATTTTTATTGAAATTCCATTCTCTACTCAGAACTTCAGAATTACATTCATACAAACCTTTTGGACCATAAAGAAGGTGAAAACAGGTAGCCTGTTTCAATAAGGTAATTCTCTAGTAGTATTTCAGACCAGTTTTTGATGGTTAATTGGTTGTTTTCCTATCATTAATGTGATATTTTTATTAAAACAATACAAATTCTGGCAGCTGAAACTACATTTATGAGCATTACCCAGAGCAAGTAACTCTCTCTTCCGTTACTTCATTGTTATGGTCAGATTTATCTATCTTTAGAAACATTCTTTGAACATTCATTACATGAAAAATTACAAAAATTTTAGTATGGACCATTGATTTTTCAAATATGGATAACATTGCTTTAATGTTTATGAACAGACTTCTCAGAATGATGACCTTGTAAAGCAGCCCCTGCCATCTGCTGCTAATCCACCCTACTGATCAAGCATATTAAGGATGCGATCCCTTTAGTTCCATCATTCTGAGCAGACACAACTAGATGGCAGGTGGAAGGGCATACCTGATGTGGAAGAATGCATCAACTCTAGCTTTGGCCAGAATAACTTGGAAAAAGTTGGGTTTTTTTGCTGGCTGGTCTTCCCCGTGCCCCTACTGGAACACAGAAATAAAGGGGCTATTTCAGAGTCACCCGGCTGTGCCATCAGGTCAGTACTAAGGACCTTCAGCAACTTCATCACAGAGGGGGTACCAGATCACCCGGTTCATACATGAGAAAAGCAGAGGGAAAATAAACACCCTAATGTTTAATTACACTCTCTGAAGATAGTCATCAACATACTGGCTAGGCCTAGGAGTAGGCAGTAGACATCACACTCTGCCACTCCAGCTATCTCCAACTCCACATTTCCCCTAGCCTGCTGAGTGCTGTATCTCTGAGTCTACCTAGTATTATCAACCTCTCCTCACCCCACAACACCCTCAGGCTCTTTACAAGTTTCTTCTCTTCTCTGTACCCTCAGGTCCTGCACTCCCCTCTCACCCAAATATCACACAACTTGTAATCTGGCTTGCTGGCTAATGGAGACACACCACATGCTGTGGCCAGTTTAAAACACCTGCGGACAGCCCAGCTGCCCACTACATTATGTTAAATGGCCAGATGGCCACTGACTGTCACCTACCAGTCACACTCATTACAGTGGATTAGGGCTGACTTTCTTTACCTCGCTTTAAGTCACTGATTTCCCCACACTTCACACAACCAATGTCTCTACTGCCACAGTGTGTTTAAATGAAACCGGTCAACAGGTTCATGATGGTAAGCATGATATTCTATTCCTTGTTTCCTTTGAAAAATGGAAGAAATACAATGAATTTGTGATCTCTAACATTACATTAACATTGGACTTGCCTTCAAATAGTAAGGTGAAAGTTGGAGAACTATTTCTGCAATAAGTTTAGAAATCAACCCCAAGCTACCTAAGTAAGCTGCAGTTCAAGAAGAGCATCGAATTATCTTTCACATGGAAAAAATCTTGTCTTCTACTTATATGCTACCTTTTTTTAAATGAAACTGTAAATTCTTCCTATGTTGAGGAAAAAATGCTAACCTCTAACGCAGAGCTAATATTCACAGCATATCCAACTTAAAATGCCTTCCTTTCATGTGCAGTGCTGGAACAATTAAGTTTGTTTCACTTTATTCACCAATGTTACACTCCTGCAGCTGGAGTATTTTAGTAAGCTATTTGAAGCACTAGTGGAAAGCTGGAAGAAGAGATGAGCATTATTTAACTGGACTAACAGTATGCAACTTCATAAATTCCCTAAGTGATATGAAGTTCTTCTTTTGCTCTGTTCAGAATCGACATAAAGAGTAAGTTGGTTCAATTTAATTCAAACTCCAGAAGTCCAAATAATAAATTACTACAACTTAAGCAATGATTTGGCATCACTAAAAAAAATACAACAGATTACTCCTTTACTAATGCTACAAGCAGTTTTCTTGTATTGATTTTTTCAATAAATTTTTTCTAACGGAAAAACACTGGTATTTCTAAATTGTCATCAGGAAGATACAGAGTATGATGCCTTGACCACCTATCTGCAAAAATGTCCACTATTATGCTTTACTGTTTTTCTCCTTCCTAACAGAAACTAGACATCACTCAAAAAATACAAACATTTCACCAAACAAAAAAAACCCACACAAAGCCCATTTTCATGCGTTGACTCAGACTGCATAAAATGCAATACAAATACAGGTGATTTTAATAAAATTGGTTGGATAAATTTTGTTTTGCATAAATGTTCTCTGTGTCTATCTAAAACAGTTGCTTGAAACAAACACATAAGACTCAAAACTGTTTGCCTCTGTAGTTAATTTTTTGTGAATGGTGGTGTGAAGTGGTAGTAGAAAATATTTTGAAACAAATATAAAATTAACACTCATATACTCTGTGCTTTTATGGAATCTGAATAATTTTTTTTAATAATGCCTGTAAAGTAATTTTAGAGATTAATTCTACTTGTCAAGCTGAGCTTTTTCCTCCCACAAAACCCAAAAATATATTTAAGATCTTTTATAATATGAAAGACTTGTTTCAGAGGTACTGAACAGAAGGAACTATGTTCTGTTATATTTCAGGACTGGTGATATTTTCCTTAGACTACTCCTCTTGCTGGAGATTTCCAAGAAAACCACTGCCCATTAAAAACACTGAGCTGGAAGAATGTGAACTTTTTTATGAGAAACCAACAATTTAAACAACCTTCAGAAGCAAGTCCAACTGTTGTCTTGCCAGGCCACTGGCTTCCTTGAATATTAAACCTGTAGAGATACCAGAGAGTCTCTGTCTCCCCAACAGGGAGCTGAGTGCAATGGCAGGGGCACCACGGCCTCCACTAACTAGGTCATTTGAGAAGGGAAGCCAGAAGTGACTGCTGCTTTTGTCAGCTTTATTCAGGGAGGAGGGCACAGTTACACACCCCACTGGCCTGCTGAGCAACTTGTGGCACACCTGTGCTTCAAAGTACCAGGCTGGGTTTCCCATTAGTTGGTCTAGTTTTCAAGCTTTGAAAAGCTTGAAAGCTTTGATTCAACGATGCTTGAATTCACTTGGATGCTTTCGCTATCCAGTAGCTCTGGTTACTTTGCCCCACGGCCTGAGCTGCATGCACATGTTGCTTCTCACAGAACTTTTAAGCTTGTTTCAGCCAAGAACTGAAACGCAGCAGCAGCGGATTTACTGTATTTGCTACTTTTGGCAGCCCAAGAGGCCCTACTAGTGTTCCAGGTGGCCCAGAGAAAATGAAAACTATTCTGTCTCCTCCGTGCTACTCTACCTTTTCATCATCTACAGAGAAGGGGTTTCTTTCCTGACTGAAAGTCACAGAAATACAGGGAGAGGTACTGTGAAGAAGCAGGGACCAGGTAGGAACAAGTAAGCTAGAGGCAAAAGCAGACACCTAAAGAGGTGTCCTCAGTGCACAGTATCCCATTCCAAAAGGAACGCAGAAGTCCAATTTTTATACTATTTCACTAACACTCTACTACCAGCAGCATGTATGAAGGCTGCCTTCAAAAGGACACCCTGCACATCTAATCACTCAATACATTCAACATAGTCCTGCTGGTTTTTTTTTGTAAATTCAAGTGGGAGAGGTTTGTGGAGAATACTCTCCAGATAAAGTGGTCAGTGGAAAAATAGGTCAAGTCACAATAAAAACACCAAAGTTAAACTTTCTTTTTAAACTGTTGTTTGATTTTTTAAGTAGAATCATCAAATGACTAAAAAAATACCAAACTTTGATGCTTTGAAATGTAATATTAGCAATTTTAAGAAAACAGAAAAGCATAAGCTTTAGAAAGACATAGCATAGTGGTGGACTTGGCAGTGCTAGGTTAATAGTTGGATCTGATGATCTTAAGGGTCTTTTCCAACCAAACTGATATTAGGATTCAGTGATTCAATGAAAATAAAGAGTTTCTAAATAGGCCCAACAACATACACAACATAATTTAGGATAAATCAGTAGAAGCGGTGGTCAACTAATTCCTTTCACAAAAAACAGAAGTATGCCAAGACAGTTTTAAGGATTAAGAACAGCACTTTTATAGCCACTGTTGGAGAGAAAGTGACATTTAGGAGCAGGATGTTGTATGAATGGATTTTATAATATTTTTAAATATTACCTCTTTACATTGTATTTTCCCCCCCCCATTTTAGCAGGGCTTCGTACAGGAGTAATGGTCACATTCTAGCAGCCTATCAATTTTTAGTTTCAAAAGTTTCCTATATCTTACTAGCATATTGTCAATATATGGAAAATAATGGTTTAAACATCTCTTTTTTTAACAAAACATCGTTCCTATAAAGTATTTATTCACCGTGAAGAAACTGTTTGATAAGCTTAGCATATTTCATAGCAAGAATTCATACCAGGCATACAGTAGAATCTCTATGTCAGAATTTTGTTACCTCTGTCAGCTTCAGCAGACCCTGGCTAGCAATCACTGGCTCAACTGCCAGCCTTGTGGTCATAGGTTTCCAAACAGGGACACATGATGGATGAAGACATGCCACTAACATTGAAGTGTTAGGTGACTGATGATACCAAAGGTGAAGCAGCAGTTAACTCAGAGGGAAGCAAGACAGACACATGGTGTGACAAACAGAGTTGATGGTGACCTGCCAAGAGGAGTTAGTAAGCTGAATTCACTGCATCCATGTAGTTAAGAATGAGAAATCACCAGAATATCCCAAAAGTACAACAACGGGTATATTTAGAGCTTTTTTTCCCCTCTGTGGATTGTTAGCAGCTTTAACAGTGTAATTACTATGCCAGTTATGGATCACACACACTGTTAACAAACCAAAGCTAAGCTTCTACATAGTAGTATGTAAGATTAATGAACAGAACACTGCTGGTTTATTCTCTCATAACAATGTTTATGTATTGTACTACTCTGCAAAACAAAGAGGCTTTTCAGCTCATTAATTTCTAAACAATAACAACTGTATCAATCACTGATACAGAGAATGATCATCAGGAAACATGTAACCTACTCCAGAAAGGAAAAGCTTAGCTAAGACTTTGAGCTTTCTGTAGTAGGACACTGGTACCAGTTAAGGTATAGAGTTATTTGTACGGATGTTTTATTTCTCAGTGCTGTTTAGAGTGGATATAATTTACTTAGTCTTGAATGTCCTTCACTTTAGAGTTACTTAATACAGCCTGAAAGAGCACTGCCTATACCAAGTTTTAGAAAAACTGTCTAGAAAATGCTTCAATTTTATAATTGCTGTTTCAACGAAGTTTTAAACAGTCCAGAAAAAAAAAATAATTTCTCTAGAGTCTATTTATGACAGTTACCTTTTGTTGTTTGCAGAACTCCTATTTTTTGTGTAGGTGATACAGCTCTAAGAAAAGGGGCTTGAAACCTCTGTGATGCATAAATTTTTTAGTAAATATATTAATGACCTATTTCTAACTTTATCTCTCCTTCTTTACCCTCACAACAATCTAAGAGCTAGTTGGTTTTGCTTAAGTCTTGTGCAAATGGAGGAGAGGTGGAATAGGGTAAGAGCCAAACCAGCTTATAACAGTTAATAGTATTAGACAAGCATATTAATTCATGCTAGAACATAAAAATTAAAACATACTGCTGGTTGCACATTTGTTTTACTTACCAGATTTGTAATCTAATTTTCTTTCCTCTTAGCTCTACTGTTTTGATTTTAAAATCAACACCTATAAACAAAATACAGTAAACAGAAAAGGAGGAATAAGAAGCAAAAGTAATGAGGGTGTAATTATTATTATTTTTAATAGCTTTTTTTTTTAATATCAATTTTTAACAGTCTGAACGAGCAGAAGGGTTTGCACCACTACAGGTCACCTCAGGGACATAACAGGGATTTGATAACCACTATATTAGACTGTGAGCCACCCACTCTGGCAGCATCACAACATGAACCTTCTACTTTGTGCAACACTTCCAGCAGCAGGTAAACCCAACATAACAGTAAAACAACAGGCACAGTTTGTTTCTCCCTTATTCACATTGGCTGTCAAGGACAAGCCTGCCCTACTTCCAACTGGCACCCATGCCCTGGAGGCATGGAGCGAAACCAATCCCTCCCCATCAGTTTTGCTGTGTGAAGTGGGAGCAATAAACATCTGATTTCCAGGCTGGATGCTTAGCATCTGTAAAGCACTTTAGTAGAAGTGGTGGTTGGTTTATCAAGTAGTTTGCCAACACTGTCATTCTTAATTTCTGTAAGTATTTATAAGCAAACTGCTTAGATTTAGAGAGGGTATTTTTAAAATTTATTTTATACCTGTATGGTACTTTTATCCATCATCTCAAAACTCCAGCCACATTTTGAATGCATGCTAAATATCAAAGATAGAACCATGAAGACCTTGTTATACAGAGATTTTACTTCTATTAAAAAAAAAATAATGCTGGCAATCAACATATAAGACATACTATGGTCAAACAATATCTAGACACAAAGGATTACCAACTTAACCATGGAAATATTTCATCATATAAATGTCCTAGAATATCATAACATTTGTAGATAGTGAACCTCTTCATTTTAGCACACATTTGTACAAGGATTTTTTCTTTATTTCTTCTTTCTGAACACCATCTCTCCTAACAGTGCTGAAACCAAAAAAGGAGAAATAAAAAGACAAGAGAACACGGTTCAGACTCGTACACTTAAACTCACACAGAAGTGTAGCAGCACAGTGTGTTGGAAAGTCTTTTGCTATTTCACATACAATCATATACCAAGGATAGGGATGAAAGTGAAGAGGAAAAAAAGATTTTTAACTTCTCTAACAAAACCTACTCATTTCCCTAGTGTCTACCTTTGGTAAAAGCTGAATGTCCCTGCTGATATTATTCAAGTCAAGACTGGACTTGAATTTGACAGAAAGGACAGAACTTGGCCTTATGCTAAGTTTTCAAAACTCCTGAAAATTTAGGAGGGGGAAAATAAGGTGCATTTAGCACCCTGAAAACCAGTTACACATTGCTGACTTAGCATTTACATCGAAGTGCTTCTAAAGACAGTTATGTCTGTCAAGCTGTTAGTATGAGACAACAAAATGAACTAAGTTTTAAAAAACTAGATACACAACTAATTTAAATGTGAAGGATACATTCCATTTTATATTTTAGCAGATTGCCACTGTTCAGCTAGACTAAATAAAAGAAGGATCATTGATCTGCATTCCCCTAAACAGAAATCACTTCAGACAGCTTGCAGTTGCACAATACATAGCAATAAAAGTATTGGGTTACCACCACAACACTTGTCCTTGTTCTCCATGTCCTTAAAAGTGTCTAGCACACTTATTCACCAGTTCTTGGAGAAGCTATTCAGGACATTTGATGTTTAGACTTCACTCATCAAAATGTAACCCATTCAAACACCCAGTAGGGTTCTTTGGCAATACAGAAGCTAAAGCATTAAACAGATTTGCACTATTCAGTCCACAATTTCAATGGCAATTTTCAAATATTCATATGCAAATTGAGAAAAATATTATAATGATTAAAATGTCAGAGCATTTATTAATACTAACTTTAAGAAATATTTTTCTACACTTTTGAGAAAACACCATCTGTGTTAGAGTAAAAGCAGACGTGAAATTATTCAGCTATGCTCTACTATCAAAAATGTGGGAAATAAGAATTATTGTAATAACTGCTTTTCTATTAGCATATTTTCTGTTTGTTTTTTTTTTTAGGAAACATGCATCCATTTATATTGTTAAAAGCCTTTTCTCTGCACAAATGCATTTAAACTATAGTATGGTCACAGCTTTGTCTACAAGACAGCAACTTTACTTGCTAAGGACAGAAACAATATTAACTGAAATTGCTTCAAAACTCTCTCAAGGAAATCTGAATATAATTGCCCACACATCTCAACCCCAGTTCCCAATCCTTCCACTATCTCATTCACAAAATACTACACAATTTGCCATACATCTGAGAACACAAGTTAAAAAAAAAAAAAAAAAAAAAAAAATCACTTTTCTCTCCAACAGAAACATAAATAGAAATAATTTATGATGCTCATACAGGTGGATATACTTGTCTTAAGCTAACTATTACACTTGTAGAGGAGCTTGATCTGAGCAGAAAATAAAGTTCTGCTGTGTAAAGCCCTGTTGTCGCACACACACAGAAGTCTAAACCATCTCTGATCCAAAATCGTGTATTGAAAACCAACACAGGAATTTCATGTAAGTTTCACTAACTCCATGAACAAAATATTTTTATTTTTAGATAAGTGGTTTATATACTGCTGTCTTACACAAACCAAGGAACAAAAAGGTTTTGTTGTATTTTTAAAAGGAAAAATAAATAATGACCTATGGAGAGAAAAATCCAAGTGTTCCAGTAAAGTAAATTTTCAACTTTGGACCTCCTGGGACTAGTAGGCATCTCACAGGAATGCAATGAAGTAGAAAAAAGCCTACCTATCACAGAGATGGTTTCAAAATAAGTGATGTATCAACAGCATTGTTATTTCAAAGACAGATACTTCTAATAATCTTCTTGAAGTCATACCATGAAACATTTCCCTGTTAAATTTTGCAACAAAGAATGCAAACCAGTAACAGTCTTGGAAAAGCATGTTCTTCTACAGAGCTCTTTGAATCATTTAACACTTAAGTCAGATAGCTTGCCAGAACTAAGCCAAGGTTGTTCAACTGCTCTTTATAATTAGTAATGCTCTGTAAGCACCAACACAATACCAAAAGCTCAATGCCTGCCAATAGTGAAGGAAAAAATCTGGCAACTTCCCTTTTGCACATGAAGGAACAAACTCCTAAGCCTGCCAGGTTCATTACCATGTTTCACCTTAGACCTGCCAAAGGTAGTGCTTTGAGTTTACATATGAAGTAGTAATTTAATTAAAACAACAATACAATAATTTGTTTTCCACTTATATTTCAAGTATAATCTTGAGTGAAAAAAGTTCAATGAAATAAATTATTTAGCTTGATCAACATCAATGAAAATACCTAAAGGAAAAGTATTTCTATCCATCCATCCAGCTACTCCTGCTATTAAAAAATAGACAAAAAACTGTTAATATTGTTTGGAAGTCAACTGGGAAACTAATGTTTTCCACTATTACAGATAAATACTTATTAGTTACACATGACACCTAGAGTGCCAACTGCACCCTTCCATTCACAAACACAGAACAGAAGATGTGGACCAACTGCTGCAAACTCCCATTATTCAGTAAAATAACTGCAAATAGCTCTGTTCAGAATAAGACAGACAAGACATTAAGTCTGCTCTTAGAAGCGGTGTGGGTTTTTTAAAGGAGTGCTTTGTGACACTACACTATTGATGTCAGCAGTATCTGATAAACTCTTCAAAGTCCTTGCTTCAACAAACTCTTAATTAACAGTTGCTCTAAGTGAGATGTGTTTTTCTCAGTCTTGTTAAACCTAATTCTAAGACCGATTAAGTAGAGGCACACTGACAGAATTTTTTTCAAGTTTCATGCTGTTAGTAATGATACTGGTAGTCCTTGCAGCTACTACTCCCTTTAGGCAGATCCCAAACCACAATGAACACCCAACTTAAACGCATTTGTGCACTTATTGTGAGCTCAGTCCCTCCAGAGGCTGCTGTAGTCTTGAAGCTCTATAGCTGCAGAGAGGTGTGCTAGAACATGTGCAGTGACAGACAGTAGCCCTGGCAAAATACTCTGCCAGGCATAGCTACAGCAACCTGTCCCCCACCATTCACCCTCAGTTATGGCAGATATCCCCATAAAGGATGTCACCAACAGCTAACACAAACAAACTACTTAAGCACCTTGTGTCCTTACTCATGCAAACAGAACTGCGGTCATGATTTTATATATAGTTCAATAAAATAAGAAATCGATAATTACTGTTGACAACTACATTAAATCTGAACAACACATGAAAAAAAAAAAAGAAGAATGTAAAAGGCTCTCTCTAGCTGCTACAACACCAGCAAACTATTGCTGTTTTGCAGGGTACCTGGTCTACATTTTAAATGCGTGATGGCTAATTTAGTGTCACAGAATAACCGAATGTACACATGCCTGTGAAGCAAGCACGTGCATGTGCTTAAGATCATAGTGAAGCATGCCCTTTGCCAGGTCACAGGGATGTGAGGGAAACCAAAATGCTTGTCACCATCTCCCCTGCCATTAAAAAGTCAGTTTCCTCTCCATACATCAGGCTTGCACAAATCAATGGCAATCAATGCATTCCATTTTTCTAAAACTATTACACTCACAACAAATAAATCCTGACCTCTACCCCTCCTTTTATGAATTAGAGGTGTGCATTTTGGATGTCAGATTTTGACCCCCATTTTTCTCTGGAAATGCCTTTTTTTCAGGAATCCCAACACACATCCCATACATACATAAGAACAAAGATACAGATCTCAGTCTCTGGTTTGGGTTTCTGATTTTGTATCTAATAATAATTTCAAAGTATACTGATTCAGTTTGCCCTGCCACTTAACACTGCGAATGAGCTGCTGCCCTCTCCCCCTAGGATAAAGACATGTCACAAAGTATTAAGCTCAACAGCACTTACACAGCATGTTGAAGGCAAGGTTATGGTGAAGGATTTTCAAAACTTTCTACAAAGCATAATGTTTTTGTTAATGGCACATGAACTTTAGATTAAAAATATGCCTCATGCAAATGAGAACATCTATTATGACATGTGCTCAACTAAAACTATGCTTTTCCAGGGAAAATAAAAGGCTAGTAGAATAAAAGCATTTTTAAAAAGTATATTAAACACACAGCTAAGCAAACTCTCTGCACTCCTTTCAAAAATAAACAGCCCTAAAAGAAAGAGAACAGACACTCAAAATAGAAGCGCACTAATGAAGTTCTAGATAAGGGCAAGTCGGCGAGGGTGACATATCTTGTCACGGAACCAAACTTGAGACTGTTCCAAACTTAAGCCTGAAATCCAGTAAAGAGAAAATCTAGCCCAGAACAGATCATACATTAATTTCTTGCCCCAAACAGGAACTAAGTTATCTACTAAAGCACAAAGTGAAGCACATACACAACTGGGTTTAGCGTCTCCCTTTAAAGCTAAAATAATTTTTTTTCAGAAATAAAACAAATAGCAAAGAAACAACTTACTATGCATTTTGTTTTGTTTTCTTTCCCTAAGTGGCAGAAAAAAGAAGTGGAAACTGTTTTGATTAATGCACAGAGTGACCTTTCAGAGGCCAAGCTTTCCTGAAAATGAAGTTAAGGTAGGACTGGGAAAAAAGATGAAAACAGAACACAAAAAAATCCCCTCCAACTAAAATCAATTTCAACAGATAACATTTTCAGAGGCCTATTAGTGATTTGCATCAAAGTAATTCAATCAGTGAAAAATAATCAGACTAATTTTAAAGGAACACAGTAAGTCTAAAAATTCAGTGGCTGTATACTAATTAACCATTAGAACAGACATATAATTCAAATATTATGACAGTTTATTTAATTTGAACATCTGATAGCATTATACAGACACATTTTCTAGTTCTGCTACAATTGATGACTGAGGTCACATGTTTCTTAACACAAGAACCACCTTTGTTAGTCCTGGTCTGTAACTAAATACAACACAATACTTACACCTAACCAGAAACTACTGAAGCCAATGAGAAGATGCTCAATAGCATCGACCATCTCATTTACGGGGGAAGTAAATACCAACAAAAGGTAAGTGGGAGAGGGTGAGGGTACAAAAACTGTTTCAAGAAAAAAAACAACAAAACAACAACCAAAACCATTGTGTCTTATTTTAATTGAAGATGTACAACATGCAGTTCATTTTAAAACATTGTGAAGTGGAAATACATATTGCAAACTGCAGCTTTGGAAGCATTAAGTGTTAGTTCAGATATGAGTCAGTTTGAGGATTATCTGAGACAGGAACAGTACACTGTCCATAAAGCTTCAATGTGCAATTCTAGAACGATTAGCACACAGACATTTGAGAGTACTGGCCTAAAATAAAAGTGTACCCATATTTCAACTAGCAACTGTGCTACAGACCAGAATGAGATACACACACACACAAAAAAATAATTTGATAACTTGATTAATATACATGCAGTGACTAAATTTTGAAGGTGTAATTGTAATATGTTTTTAGGAAACCATCAAGTGATTTTTCAACATCCAATATACAGCTTCTAAACATCTCAGATGCTTGATACTTCCAAACTCAATGAGAATGGAGGGAGTTACAATTTCTTTACATTCTCATAGACAGTAAAATTATAAAGCCTTTCATAAAATGTAGGCTTTTGACAATATTTACAGTACTAAGTTCAAAGTACACACCAAAATTTTATAAACAGAATGAGGTGGAAGGGAAGCTTGGAAGGAATAAGAATCTTTGTGCCTTCCTGAACAAGACAATTTCAAAACTTCTGACTACAGAACAGGAAAACAGTGACCTAGCTGTCTACAATTACCTCACCTAAAAGAAAACTGAAAGTGAAGAAAAATTAAATGTATTTCATGAGCATTAGTATTCAGATTTTTAAAAGGCAGACTATTTCAAAATGAGGCAATTTAACATTTTGGTTTGTTTATCAAGATCAGAAGAAATAAGTTGTAAAAGTGTTGCTATATGCTGTTAAATAGTTGCAATCTTAACTGATAATATTAATGCTCTTTCTTGTTGAAGGACAGCCTAGTGAAGATAGTTTAGAAGACTTCAGGATTTTTGTGATGAAAGGCACTCTAAGAAGCCTGTCTCTTCCATTTTATGGTTTAGCTAAAACCATGATTATTCTGCATATTTTTCATGAAATGAACATTTAACCTCACAACTCCCAGAAATAAATACGAAAGTCCATAACCAAGAATCATAGGGCCCTACTTTTTTTTTTCCTTTGCTACTGACACGCTCAGCTGTTCACAGCAAAGACTGAGTTTGACAGCTGCATTCCAGCCCTTGCAAACTAAACTCCACAGTGGACACTGTTCAAGTGGCCTCTTAATTTTGACTGTTGTTTACTTGCGTATTTTCATATATGTACTGACTGGGGACTACAAGGTACCCTGACAGTTCAGCAGTGTTGATATAACCCAGTACCTGAATATTTCTATCAGCTGAAGTTAACATCTAGTTTACAAATGAAAAAAACAAAATCACTTTTGAATCTGCTGTTCTTCCCAACCTCTTGCTAATTAAAACCCCCATACCTCCTCAAAAACCTATCACAAAATCTTAGGGGTTGGAAGGGACCTTGAAAGATCATCTAGTCCAACCCCCCTGCCAGAGCAGGATCACCTAGAGTACATCACACAGGAATGTGTCCAGGCAGATTTTGAATGTCTCCAGCGAAGGAGACTCCACAACATCTATGGGCAGCCTGTTCCAGTGCTCTGTCACTCTCACAGTAAAGAAGTTTTTTAACTTTTTAACTATGCCTGAACCCTGATAATTTATACCATCTACCTACAACATTTTCCTATTTTAGAATATAGTTACGTTACCTTATGAGGTTACAAATGATTACACATAAAAAAATTGCTGACTATACAGGTGCTGTAAAATACACTTAGTAGACACCTCTGAAGCAAACAGTGCTTTTGTCAGCTGCTTTCACCAGGTACTTTCAGTTGCTGTAGTCCCAGCATCACTGAGAAGCGAACAGGCTTCTCTTGCAATTTGCATGTCCTAAACTTATTTGTACAGAACTGAAGACAAACAAGGCAGGTTCATATATGCCTCCTAATTATCTCAAGGTTTTTGTTTAAGACAAAACTGCTTTCTGTGCAACTTTCCAGCCTCCTGCTCTCTATTTGTAGTTTCTCAATGGCAGCATACCACTAATGAGGTATTTGTTTTATTTACACTATTCGGCACTACCCAAAAGCCAATATATAAGAATAGACATGTATTCACACCTTGAACATATGAAGATAAAAGATGGGTCAGTTCTCACAGAAATACTTATTGATCAGGACTTTCTTCCTTTTTTTGTATACAAGCAAAAACCTCGAACGCAGAGTTGATTTTGGGTATAAAGCTAGGGTATCTTACTGCTACTTTGTCATCAAGTCGCAAAGCAAGAAGTATCTACTTCTACCCCTTCTTCCCTCTTCCCCACCCCACCTAAGTTTTCAGTATCATCTTATGGACAGGAAAAAAAATATCTCTAAAGAATAACTAAAATTAATTAAACTTGTCAGAAAGAGCCCAGAAGCACATACAAGTGTGGCAAAAAGATAAATGTTCTTCTAGTTGATGCAGGATTTTTTTTCTGAAAATGTTGTGTAGATTGCTTTTCTTCTCAGATTGCATCAAATGACTAAACTTGTTTAAAAACCAAAACTTTTATTATTATTTAGTAAAAAGTTATTTTTCAAATGGTTAGTAAGCCACATACCATGTTTGCATTGCTTGTGAAAATGAATACTGACCAAAAAAAGAAGAAATTTAAAGGGCAGTTCAGAAAAATAACCAACATTTACTTTTAAAATGAATAGCTGACACTTGTAAGTGAATATGATTACTAGATGACAAACTATGGGAATGAAAATTAAGATTTGTTTTTAGTCCACATTTTTAAGAATAAAGAGAATGAAGAAATGGTTTGAAATATGACAGAAGTCCCAAACATATGAATACATATATATAATTATAACTATATATTCAGGTATCATTTTACATGTCTGCATATATATTAAAAGCAGAAGCTGCCTTACTTAAGATGGCTCTGGAAAAAGATAAATCTGAAGTTTTCACCATTACTATTGCTCATTTGATGGAAGCTAGGCATTTTGCCTCGACTCGGGTATTTTAAAAAGAATTGACAGGGAAAATTCTGCTTGGAAGAAAAAACTAAGGAGCTCTGTAAATCTAATGAGTTCCTAACTTACACAGCATTTCACACTAACAATAAAACAGGGGGAAACAAGGTGGAAGAGCACTTAAGCCAAAGGAATCCTTAACATCACAGCACATTTGCATGCCACTGATCTGGATCCCACAGGCTACAATTAATCCAAATCTGATTCTGTATGATAACATTTCCATCTTGATCCACAAGAACTCTTCCCATTACAAACCTAGCTGAGTAGCTCTACCTATGTTTTTGCCTGTAAACCAGGCCTGAAGGAAGCTTTTGTGTTTACTACAAGCAGTACTGTAGTTTCCTGTGAATAATTGCTAAAAGGAGCCAGCAATGCAGGAGGAACCTTAATTGCTCTGATATTATCAAGTGTAAGGCCTCTTTTCTGGGATGCTTTCAGACCTGCTGGAAAAGAGCTAAAGTATTAAGTCTAGGCCTCAGAAACTTTATGTACTAAGTCACTGTGTAAAAGAAATGCTGAAGAGTTCAACTTCATTTGAGGGAGCAGGAGAGTCAGCCACCTGACAGGTGAGCCAGGAGAGGGCCTAAGGTTCAGGTGAGCAGGAAGCTCAGGTTCAGAGAATAAAACCCAGACAGAGGGGTAATGCCTGGGGAAAAATTAGATGGACAGGAAATACTGTAGAGTACAGGAATTTCATAGATCTGCCATGGAAGAAAAACAACAGAGGGATTGAGAATAAACTAGGATTTGGTGGATGTAGGTAGGACATGAGACTGAGCAGTAGCTGGACAGATGCTGGGAAGAGCACAGAGGCCTTTGACTATTAAATAAAGGGATTCTGATGAAAAAAAAGGGGGTGAGACAGCACTGTGTTTAAAAATTAATACATAAATTATAACATAACCACTGTGGAGATCTGAACTAAGATGCATTTATTTTGGGATAAGAACTACTTGACACAGGGTAGGGAGGTGGGAAGAAGAAATGGCAAGCACTCTTCCTTCACCATCCACTACTGAATATTCTCACAAATGTGGCAATCAGTATTTATCCACTACCTTTGGAAAGATCACCCCTTTTCATGCCAAATTGGGCTTACTTGTTTTTAATTGTCAGGAGCCTGAAAAATCTCAAAGCTATAGTTTTGGATTCTGTTCCTGTGCAAATAATGCAGGTGCACCTGGGTCAAGTAACAAATAATAAACCAAGACCAAACTCTATTAAAAAAACACAACAATCTGTGTATTTATGTTTGTTAATAAAGCTAACAAGATGTAAATATCACCCTCACAAGCATTATTCTACCATAGAAAAGAAGTTACCTTAACTACTCTGAATTTAACACTGGCACGAAGAGTAATTTTACATAATTGCAGATACAGAGAAACGTTTCTAAAAACAGTTTCTGTGCCAAAACAAGTAATAAAAGTTATAACATAATAGTGAGAACAAACATTCAGACCTAGCACATAAAATTGGAAACATCATCTACTTCTCATCTGACAGCCACATCCAAAAATCAGTAAATATTTGAGCATATTGAGTATTCTCAGTACTATGTAAATAGCAGATTAAGAAGAAACAATATTCTATGCAACTAATTTAATGCCCCAAATAAATACATCAAAAGAATTTTAGATCAACAGTACATTGTGTGCTGCTATGAATAATGTGCTGAAATCTGCCAAGCTATTTTTGATCACTTTCAAAGAACTTCAGTACTTGAAATGAGACTGAAGACATGTTGATGTGTTTTTATAATAGAATTTACCAATCCGGCAATGTAGTCTTAGTAAATACTCTGTCTTTCTTAATTGAATCCACACCTCCCCTTTTCAGCAGAAACACTCCACTTTTGAAGGACACAGCAGTATTATCCTAAATAGCCCTTGGGATAGGAGGTAGCCAAACTTTTTGGACATTTGCAATTCTTCCACTGTCAGAGAAGACCTTCAAGCAACCTGTACACTTTCATACATAAGGCTAAGGTGTTAAATATTTTTCCGCTTGGCCCATACTTCCACAGGTTTAGCAGAAATCATAAAAGTAAGATTGAGACCATTAACACCAAGGTAAGGGAGTAAATATGTATTCAAGCATCCAATTTTAAATACAGCTTCACTGTTTTTAATTTAAGGTAGGTACAGCAAATTTTAGTCATTTGTTTGGTTACACAGCTTTTCAAAGGTATATTCAGTTTACATAACTTCCTCTGTAATTGGATAAGTCACAAGGTTTTTAAACAATGTTTCAAAACACATTCTCCACTTGTAATTCTTGAAAACCACTGCAGTTAAGTGGTGACAAAGAAAGAGCTTTATGATTTCAACTGTGTATCAAAGTCTGACCTCAGGTCATTTTGGAGTATGGGTTATTTTCAATTTACATGAACTTCGAATAGCAAAGATTACCTTTTCTTACTCTGCAAAAAGCAGGGTGCAAGCTGGCTGTGAAAAGCTCTTTCGTTTAGCAGGCAAAGGATCTGGGGGAATCTCAACAGCTCTCAAGTTTAGTCAGAGGACCTTGAAAGAATGCCATTACTGTCGAGTCTTTCTATATGTATTTTGGCACAAGCTGATTTCCCTACGCTGCTGTATGTTGGCACACTTTGTATACCAAACATTACATAACCTTCTGTCTAGCAGCTCACCACCATTCATTTCCTTTTTTTTTTTTTCCCTTTTATTTTCTTTCTAAAAGAAGGAAGCCTCTCTGCTTCAATCACTGTCATAGTTATCTAGCAAATCACTTTTGCTTACAAGGCACCAGACTGGAAGTCTGGACCAGGATCTAGAGTACCCTCTTTGCACTTCTCAAGATTCTCATCAGGCAACAAACCCTAGTTATGGAGAGCAGCCCAGCCTTCAAGGAACCCTTAATGTAGGGTCAGTCCAAAGAAGAGAAGAGGCATGTGAGTTCAAAACAATATATAAACCTGGTGAATTTACAAAGAATACATTCCACTGTGCTATTTCCTCAGCTGTACCATATATTTAATTAAATCTGTCAGTCTACAGAAGCCATCAGCATTTCTTCATTACAAGACATCAACTGAGGATTATGCTTCTGGTATGCTACCATTGTCTTTCTAACTTCTATGAGGTTAAGTTACCACCTTAAAATGAAAAATAAATTCAATAAAATTGTATCAATGCTAACAGTGCTAATCTGTACTACCAGATTTGGATTTTTAGAGGACCTAGGAAAGAATTAAACTGATGAAATACATGCTAAAACCAAAGTAAGAGTAACTGTGTATTATTTTGTCTTGGGAAGATAGTTTTGGATAGTAATAATTCAGTTTTTAGAAGGCAATACAATCACTTTCCATCAGATGCTATACGTTTCCTCATGTTCCAAGCTACAATTAAGCTAAGCAGACATATGTTCCAATGACACAGACTTAACAACTGCCTTGCTGCAATACTCAAGAGTTCAACTCCAAGGCTAGGGCTCTAGTAACAATGCAGGCTAACCAGCTTGTCTTCCTCCCTTTACACATTTGTGCATCAAAAGACAGGAGGCATTACATGACCTCCAAGGTTTGTAGAAGTGACTAAATAATGAGTAAGACACCATCCTGCAGAACTAGGGGTTTGCTCTCCGGTTAGTTCTGTGTTCAAGTCAACAAACAAAACATTCACCTCCTCAGATCTAACATCGTGGCGAGTTTCTTTATGAAAGCATACCAGGATAAATCAGACTATGGTCTGGAGTAGTAGCTGGCGTCCCATCCAGTGAATTCACACTCTGCAACTTTTCAACTCCTGGAACAGTTTTGTTTCCTTCCACAAAACATCTAAGGCTTGCGCACAATAACCTCTTTTACCAACCATCAAAAACCTATTCTTTTTGAACTGTGTCGCTTGTTGTCAGCGTGACTGAAACAGGATACCCAACACCTTCTCAAAACTTGCAAGAAAAATTAAGGCCTCGGCGACCTTTCCATCACCAGCTGGGAAGCCTGGCACCGAGGCTCCCCTCGCCCTGGGGATCGCCAGCCTCCCGCTGCCGGGGGGCACACGGCCCAGCCACCCACCCGCGGCGACTCTTCTAAGGCGGGGGGCCGGGCGGGGGAGGCCGGGGACTCCCTCCCGCCCTCAGCACCCCGAGGAGAGGAGGAAGGGACAGCCCCCGAGGGGAAAGCCTGGGGCCGGCACAGGAGGAGGGGGCCCGCACCGGGGGGAAAGGCGGGAGAGGAGCCAGGGAAGGCGGCCGCCCCGCCAAGCCCCGCGCTCCCACGGCCGAGCCCCGCGGCAGGGCGGGCACGGCCGGCACCGGGACGAGGAACACCCCCCTCCGCCGGGACGGGACGGGCCGGGCCGGGGCGCGGCCCGAAGGGCTTCCTTACCCACGGTGGACTTGCAGGCCTCGCAGAAGGTGTCGTCGGTGAAGCGCTCCATGAGGCTGGTCTTGCCAACCCCCCGCGACCCGATGATGATCACTTGCAGCTTGAAGTCCGCGGGACGCGGCGGCTGCTTCCTGCGGCGGGACTGCCCACCGGAGAGCGCCGGCGAGCCCCCCGCCGACCCCGCCCCGAGGTCCAGCCCGCCGCCCCCCACCCTGCGCTGCGGCAGCCCCGAGCCCGGCTCCATCAGCGACGCATGCGGCGCCGCGCCGCCGCCGCCGCGCTCCCTCCCCGCCCTCCCCGCCACCGGCGCCGACGACTGCGAGGCAGGAGGGGGAGGAGGAGGAAGGCAGCGAGGACGAGACAGCACTGCCGCCCAGCCCGCCCCGGCCCGGCCCGAGGGGAACAGCAACAGGAACGGGAACTGCGCTGCTGCTGCCGCCGCCGCCGCGACCAGCGGCGCGCCCAGCCCCGCTCCCGGCCGCGCAGCGCCCCCTACAGCGCCGGAGCCGCGGCCCCGCGCCGCAGTGCCGGGGGCGGGGAACAGCCGCCCGCCCTTCCCGCCCCGCTCCGCCCTTCCTCCGGGATTGGGCCGGCCCGCGGGTTCCCGCCGCCCCGCCGGCGTCCCGGAAGGCGGAGTAGGGCGGGAGGTCTCACGCTTCAGGCCTGTGCGTTAGCGCAGCGTTAGTGCGGGGATGCGGGCCCCGCGGAGCTTGCGCCGTCAGGGCGTGCTTCGAAGCGCGGTGCCAGCTGGGCCTGGCGGGACCTCCCCGAAACTTAGCGTTGAAGTAGTTAAACAGGCCCCAGCCCCGGTCTGGTGTTAGCTAAGGGGGCGGGGGGGGGGTTTCCCTAGCAAGTCCCAATCTGGTACCCGCGCGTCAGGATGACGTGCTTGGTCCTGGGCACGGACCTATTCAAAACAAACGCCTCAGCTGTTCATATTTCAAGCAAATGGAAAGAATGGCGTCAGGGAAAGAGTGTGACGTGGAGGAAAATGGCCAGGGTGAGCGTTGCTCACTGTAATTTTTGAGGAAATTTCGACCTCTCCAAGGACTGAGGACATGGAGTTCAAAGAATCCAGATTTTTCAGCAACAGCCAATGGCAAAGATGTCGGCCTGACTACCAGAGGTTGGAAGGATTCATGGTTTTAACTGAGACCAACAGGTAGATGAAGTATACCTCTGAACGTGAGAGGTGACAGCAGCCAAAGGTGTTAGCGAAAATTTGGTCCCACCCTCTCGGTGTAGAACCTTTTCCTGATGGGTGATCTGAACTTCCTCTTGATGCAGCTTCATTCATTTCCTCATGGCCTATTGCTGGTCACCAGAGAGGATCACCCCTGCCCCTTGTCTGGCCACCTTCAGGAAGTTCTCTTCTCCAAGCTGAGCAAACCAAGTGACCTCAGCTGCTCCTCATAAGCCTTGACCTCGAGGCCTTTCACCATCTTGGTCGCCCTCTGGACACGGTAGTAGCTTGATGTCCTTACACTGAGGCAACCGAAACTGCACACAGTACTTGAGGTGGGGCCACAGCAGTGCGGTGTAGAGTGGGACAGTCACTGCCCTGGACCGGCCAGCTGTGCTGTGACCCCAGGACACGTTGTTCCTTCTGACTGCCAGGACACAGTGTCGACTCATACTCAACTTGCAGTCAAACCAACGACTGGAGCAACAGGTCCTTGATTGTCAAGATCAAACTACAAATCTCAAGCAGAATAAGAAGCATCTGAACAACATGTATTACTGCAGAACTTTGTAATACTCTCAGCTATGTCACTCCAAACCAAACAAGCGTTTTGATTGTAGCTTTTCTTTTTATTATTATTTTTTTTTTTCTAATAGCTTGGCTTGGATTTTCTTTATTTTTTTTCTTTAGTTTTTCAAATAGACTTTCGAAATGCTGTGAATTTTGCTGCAACATCATTCATTGCTTGGAATGTAATTCCTTTTCCAAAGAATTGGATGTACCACAGTGTTAGTTTGTTGATGCTACTCACTATCTCTGAGTGACCTGATTAGCCTTTTAATCTCCCTGGCTGTGAGAGCTGTGAGGGACTGTTGCTTTCATCCAGATTTCTCCTTCTCCTATCCATTCCAGAAAATTATCGTTAGAGGAAGAGTCATTATAAAAAACATGGAAAAAGAGTTCTTTGCCTGAGCTGGAAAGAAGTAATATATTTAGGAACTGTAAAGTATGATTTATAGCATAAACAAATTATTCTGAATTAAGATTAAGCATCATTTTAATTAGTTGCATTAATCTCAGATGAGTTTAACTTTTTTTCAAGTTTTAAAACTGTGTTTGATTTCAGGGATAGAAGGGGCTGGGATCTGAGCTGCACAGTTACAACATGGATCAGTTTGACTGAAAGCATGATTTTTAAAAATTAAAATACTGTTACCATTCATAAAGTATGGTGTAAAGAGATTGATATGCTGTGGTTCATAGACTTTCCCTAAGTGGGAGCCTGTATGTATTATGTGTAAGCATATGTGCATCAGAATCATACCTACACAAGAAGGATGTACTGCTATTACTATATTAAAAAGCTGTGGTAAAGGTGTACAATTTTTGTGGATATCCTTATCTATATACTTCAGCTCATTTATGTACACTAATAAAAGATCAAAATGGAATTTAAAAAAAAGAAAATAAAAAACTAGCTCAAAAAGCAGAGAAAGAGGTGGGATTTTGGTATCCTCATTATTGCCTGGTGAGAAATAATCAATATGCTAGGAGGTAATAGTCTGAGTTGCAATGTTTTCATTCCAAATTAAATTGGTATTGGCCAGCAGAAAAAAGCCTGGGGCAAAGCTCACAGGATTGGTACAGCAGCATGGCTGAGAGAGAAAAAGAGCTTCTGGCCTCTTAAAAAGAAAAAAAAAATAACCCAACAAAACAAACAAAAGCAAAAAGAAAAAAAAAAGCCCCCAAGCCTCTTGTTTTATTCATAACCAGAAGTATGGAAAAAAAAGAGCTATTTTAATACATTTTCAAGCTGTGATCTTTGGACAAATTGTAGTTAATATTTCCATCCCTCCTCTACATCCCAGACACTTTTGGGGCACCTAGTGCATGTTTTTATATTTAGAAGTGTTTTTATATTTAGAAGTGTGAAAGGAAACTTGCTTCAATGTAATGAGCTGTCACTTTGTGTCTATACAGTTAATTTCCACTGTACAGCCTTTAGGATATGTCCTCTATATGATGTCTGTCATGTTCTAGGCCTTAACTATTTTTATTTTCATGCAGTTTCTTTTGCCTTCTGCTATGTCTTACACTCTTCCAGGTTTGATCCTGGTCGAATTTATTTCAAGATAAATATTTAAAAGAAAATGCTTGAAGTATTAATTTGGAGAGAGGTTTGAAGAGTGGGGCTGATTCACTAGATCAGCCTTCATGGCTGTCAAACTCAGTCTCTCTGAGCTTAAAAGATATTGATGGAATATTGACAGGACTGGTCAGTGGTGAGTACAACAGTGTAGTTAATTTAGATGTATCTTTAACCAATCTTTTCACACAGCCTGTTCTGCAATACTTATACCATAACATGTGAACCATGCTACTATTATAATTAATTTCTCTTTTCATGACACATCTATGAGATACCATTATGCCCACATTACAGATAGGAAACTGAGACCCTGGTATTTTTGGCTGTCTACTATTTAAGACTGATTTGAAAAATTTTAGATGATTACTTTATGTATTAAGTCTTGAGGATTTCCTTCACAACCTGGTTGGAATTTGTTGCTTTGGAAAGGGTGGCAAAATATTTTTTATGACAGTGACAGTCAAAATGAATGTAAGGTAGGGATTGCCAGGTAGGGATTGCCTGCTGACATGTGCATGCTGCCAGAGTAGTCAAAAAGCAGGACTTTAAGGCTTGTGCTGTAGTACTTTGGAAATCTATAGTACCTTGGAAAAGTTATAGAAGCTCAGAAAACTAATCCAAGAAACAGTAGTCTTGAGCTACTCTGCAAGAAATGCTAAGGACAGGGGTATAGCTGACGTCTCTGTTCCCCACAGGGTTCAAGGTTTTATACAGCTTCTTCAAGGTGCAGAGCAGGATGCAGATTATCCCTTCAAAACTAACATCCTAAACCAATCTCTTCTCGAATATAACTGAACTCAGTAGCTTCTGTTTGCTTTATTGTTTTTTTGCTCTGTAAATTTGTGGAGAGTTATCAACACTCTCGATCTATATGCAACCTTTTTCTTTGGTAAAAATAAACACTCACCTTTGTTCCCTGTTTTTGGGAACTTCATCGACTCTGAATGTTTTTTCCTCTTTTTTTCAGGGCATTCAGCTGTGATTCTCATGTGAGTTTTAGATATATTTTCTAAACTGTTTTTATTCTGAGCAGTAAACTCCTTTTTTAATATGTTTTTTCCTTTCCAGACTTGATTAATTTTATTTACTGTGTGAGTGAACTGAAAGAACCTTTTTTTTCTAGGCCATCGGGACCCATTCTGGGAATTGAAAGGATAGCAATTTTGGGTGAAACCACACCCTGTTTTAGCTCCTTAATGTCTTTTTTTTTCTCCCTGAATATTCAATATTAGCATTATTTCATTCATATACTCATTTTTTACAAATTCCATACATGCATGAGATATTTATAATCCAGAATCAACATGTCATATTGAGTATGATTAAATCAAAGAAGAAAGCAAACAAGAATTAGAAGTCCTACTGTAAACAGCTCTGCAGATTCTTTATTGTACTATCGATTTTAAGCAGGTCTCCTCATTGATTTTGGAGCAGAGTTTGGTTAAAAATCAATAGAATGAGACGGCTTCCTGATTGTGCCTTAAAATTTGTACAAAGGCAATAAAAGGATTTTATGTTAGGGAGGAACTTTTTGCTGGCACTGTTAAGGTGAGAGTTAATGGGCTGTATTCTAATCACTCTCACTTCTGATTAAGTTTTCCTTTGACACATCATGGAGATCCATGCACATTGAGGACAGGCTGTATGCATGTAATCCATACCTGTCCTCATGTAGGTGTGAACAGCTTTCCTTGTATTCCTGGGGTCAGGATCGATTTCTACATATGCAGAGAATCTTGGGAAAACTGGAAGGAAATAAGCAAGAGAAACAGGCACTCTCAGCCCTCATTTTTCAAGATATTTGTAGATGCAGAACACCTAATACCGTGTTTGGTTTTGTTTGGTTTGTTTTGGGATTTTTTGGTATTTCCATGGATTTGTGTATCTGCCACAGGAACTATGGTCTGTTCTGTGAGGGGAAGCAGCTCCCCATCCCTAATGGAAGGGTCTCTTAAAATTATGTTTTTCTGAATTCCTTGGTTCCCAGAAACATGTTATCATAAAGAAGCAATGTCTTTCTCATCATTAACTTCAGTGGAATGGCTTCATATCTACAGAGTGACTTCAGATATGGCCTTAGTTCTGTAGTCATGCTTTACATTTAGCTTTCCACTTCTGCTTTTGTTTTAAATGTAACAGAGGATTAACTGTAAAAGAAGATGGCAGTTTTGAAAGCTTCAGTACCTATGTAAGAAATATGAAATTCACTCCATCCATCCAGATAAAGCTGCCTTACTCCAGATGTAATGTGGGATGAGAAAGAGAAGTCCAGCCCTGGCAGTAAGTGGGTTGGATGGCTATTCCAGCTTCTGGTTACCAGTGTTCAAAGCAATACCAATTCTTCTTTTGGTCCACTCGTGTCATGGCTTTTCATGATACCTAGAAATGGAAACAGAGACTGTGTTAATTGACTTCTAGGGAATCAAATATGCATACTTCTGGCAGGAATTTTTTTTGGTTTTTTTTTGGTCAAAATTTCCAACAAAATTTGGAAGAACACAAAAAAATGTAGAGTGGTTTTGCTGATGCAAGCATATTTACCTCAGTCCTGTTTCTAGCAATGCTTCAAATAGTCCTAAATATATTTGGTGTTGAAGTGAGAAACTCAGTAGAGAGCAAAAAATAAATCCCTCAGATAAATGGATCTCCAAACAAATTCTTAGAAAAAAATTAAAGTTAATGATCCAATAATCTCTGACTACTGTAATATCATAAAACATGAAACATACCTTTAAGCTATGCAGTCTTATGGAGCTCAGGTTGTATAATAAGCTAAACTGACCAAGTTTCCTCCTTACTTTTAATTCTGTGCTTTTCCTAGCAATTCCAGAGAGCTATTTCTTGTACAGCTTTCAAATTTTAGATTCATTTAAAAAGAAATCAACTATGAGGTTTGAAAATCAATATTGCTAATTATTATTATTAACTTGAAGGCTTTGAATTTAAAATTGAAGGGCTACAATTAGGTGAAAGCATGAGAGTACTTAAATAGCAACATTTTTGTAAAATGTGGGGGCTTTATATGGACTGGCTCCATTGTAACCAATGGCTTTTAAAAACTCAAGAGTTTCTTTTCTTCCTTGTGTTTGCCTGTGAAATTCTAAGGGATGAATTCCTTCCAGATGAAGAGCTAGATCTCAGAGCAGATCAGAAATTGAATATTTTCTCTCCTTTGCAAACACATGTACACACACATGCTTGAGCATGCACACACGTACATGTATGAAGAATAAGATTTGGTTTTAGTTAAGGAAATGTTTATTTCGGTAACTTGAAACTGTTAAGAACTTGAATTGTTAATGCATTTCAAGACCACTAGGTGCTGCCTATTCACTGCAGGAAACCTTGCAGCCTCTTACAGTGAAGGAGAGAAAATACATGAATTACTCACAGAATCAAACTGAATTTTAGGCCTTTTTCTTCCCACTGTAATCTGAACAACTGAGAATAAAGCTAAAATACGGTAGAGGGCTTATGTTGTGTAATTAGGAGTAGCATTTCCTTGGCCATTTAGTTTTGAGCCCTTATTACTCATGTGAATAAAAGGTATCAAGAAAATCCTTCAAAAAGCCAATGTTTTATGAAAGGAACGCACAAAAAGCCCTCTCTGGTCTGAGGGAGGGATTTACTGTCAGGCAACTACTGAAAATTGAAAAATGTAATTAAGGTTCACTTAAAAGTTTCTAATCTCGCTTTAGCTCTGATGCTTATTATCGTCTCAAATGTGACATCTATTGTTTTTTCAACTCCATGTGAAGATTTGGGTTCTTACTCTTAGCACTCAGTCCTTCCTAATATATTTTATTACCTGCTAATTATGTACAGGCAGCTGCAGATTAAGGACAGACAGGAATAAGAGTTTTTCTGCATGATTGTATAAGAAAGAAGTAATACAAATCTCTAGCTTTAAGCAAGCCTGTCCATGATAGTTGTAAATACGCTTAAGAGTGAAATGCCAACAGCAATTGCAACTGGTGAGTCACCTATCCAAGGACACATGGAAGCTCATGGCTGCATGAAATGGCTTGGAAACCTTTGTGTTTTCACTGTGCTTAACAAACCTGTATTCCTATCTTCTAGCAGATGGACTAGTTTGAAAATAAGTACGGGACAAGAAACAGAAGGGCATGGGTCGTATGTCTGTATTAACCTATTATGATAAATGAAACATTGAAATAAAATGCACAGTACACAGAAAGCAAGATTATTGCTGCTAAGTGTGTTTGATACCACTGTTCCCTTTTCTAATGAAGAAGAGATCACATTTCATTCTTCTTTTGACTCAGATAGACCTTTTTTTTCCAATAAGAATAATAACAGGGATATGAAAGTAATGTTGAAAGGCAGATGAGGATTATCTAAAGTTTTTGTGAATATTTAGGAAAAAAATTGCAAGAGATCAATTGTTTTCTCCATGTCAGTAAAATGACCTTTCCAAGGTCTGGGAAAATGTAACAATGCTTAAGGAAAAAATAAAATATTGTCAACTAGTAGTGTAAGTGAAGAGATTAATCACTTATGTAAAATGTCTGCCTATTAACACCTCATGTAAAGATTGTTTTAAGGGAATATGTAGTCAGAATGGTCTGGGGAGCAGGCTAATGGTAAAAGCATGGTTAAGACTCTGAAGCAAAGCTTAGAAACCATGAAACCCTGCATGCTCATCTTCTGATTTACCCTCTCTTTAACAGCAAGGTGCGAGTGATATATACCAGAATTATGTTATGATCCAGAAAATGTAGCATAAATCAAAACACACTCAATGTTATATTTATCAGCAGGTAATCCCAAATCCATTTAAGCTAATGGGAGGCTATTTTTTTCACCTTTAATTTCAGTATAGTGAGGCCTCATCTGTCAGTGCTTTGACTATTCTTTCACAGTAAGCACTGGCTAGGAAGTACAGGATACTACAACATTCCCATCTATGTTTCCAAACCCCTCTTTTTTTCAGTCCCTGCCAGGTTTGAGACTCTCCTTTTGCAGAGCAAGAGACTTGACATGAACTATTCATACTGGCAGCATTGTGTGACATTTATACAAATACGGATAAAAGAAAAATTGTATATACTGGAGGTGGGAACAGTCAAGCTCATCTTGTCCCTGTCACCACTTGGTTGTTGTGCACATT
Organism: Apus apus; assembly: GCF_020740795.1. NCBI lineage: Eukaryota > Metazoa > Chordata > Aves > Apodiformes > Apodidae > Apus > Apus apus. Next base: position 104,049,433 of record NC_067283.1, read on the forward strand.
TTGTTTCTCAGCAGTGAAAATGAGCATGATTTGGAGAAGACTAATTGTTTGCATCATTCCCTTCTCCAGGAGATCCACCAGAAAAACAGCTTTAAATAATTTCTGGAGTACTGAAGAGCTACTGGTGACAGAACCTGCTCCAATGAACAGTGACCAGCTGTGTGGTGTCAAAGCTTTAAATCCCAAATTCCTGAAAACCCATCAGCTATTTAATAGTGTTATTTTCAGTTACACAAGGCAAGCCTGACCAAAGGACCTCCTTAGTGAATGACACTGTTCAGAGATTAGTGTGTAAATGCCAGGCTTGTGTCTGATCACACAAGTTACCCAAGTTAGCTTTATTTGTAGTGAAGCTGGCTTCTTTATTACATTGATGACAAGATCACCGTAACATTTTCTGGATAGAACAGAATATTTACTCTACCTAAGGAAGGCAGAAAGTAGAATCATAGAGTGGTTTCTGTTGGAAGGGACCTCAAAGATCCTCTAGTTCCAACCCGCCTGCATGGTCAGGGACACCTCCACACTACACCAGGCTGCCCAAAGCCCCACTCAGCCTGTCACTGAACACTTTAAGTGATGGGGCCTCCATAGCTTCTTTTTTCCCCCACTTTGTCTGCCTCCAGTGATCTTCTGGGCAGATGTCTGAGAAGGATATTCTTCTCGGACACCTGCTGGAAGGCTCCAGCTCAAAAGCTGCCTGTGATTCGTCCAACAAAATGGGAGAGCTCTTTCTTGGAAGAAGGTAAGCAAAAGATGGTAAATGGTGTGAGAAGCTTTGTCCTTCATTCTAGTGAGCAGAGCAGTGGTGCACCTCAGACTGAGCCCAGCCCTCCCTCCAGGCCCCAGTGACCTCCCTCGGTGGCCTCTGACATGCTCCCTGCATCACGGTGGCACAGCAGCCCAAAGGACACCGGGGACTGTCCTCGCCTCCCCCTTGGGACTCTGTGCAGAAGAGGTGGCACCTCTCCACACTCCAGGGGCAGGGCTGGGGAATGGGAAAGATGCGTACGTGACCCTCCAATGAGCAGTTCTTTTATGGAGCACTGGCCAGCTGGGCCTCCCTGTCCTGTCAAAGGGATGTCTGGATGCTTTGCCCCCTCTCAGCCGCTGTCAAGCACAGGGGGCTGCACCACTTGAGAGCATTGGGTCTGGGGCAGGGGTCACTGAGGCCTCCTGATGCTCCTGGAACATGGGTGCCACCATCTTATCAAGGAAACACCAGACATGGGATGAGAAGGGGGCTGGAGGCCAGGGCTCATGACAGGAGTTGGAGGGACTTCCCTGTGCCCAAGGGGTGGCCTTCACTTTGGCAAGACACACGGCAGGCAGGAGTGAGCCCCAGGAAAGGGGCCCTCAGTCCCCATGACCCTCCTTCTCCCACATCTGGGCACCTTCCAGGCCACAGGCCCCCATGCCCAAGCCCACCATGTTTGGCCACATGCATCAGCCAGAGCCGCAACTGCCAGCACGATGGCCTCCTTCTGCCACCAGCCCTATAAACCCAGGGGTTTCTGCAGCTGGCCCACAGTTTGCCCTTCAGAGAGCTTCTAGGCCCTTGGCTGCCAAGCATGGCTGGAAGGAAGAGGAGCCAGACCAGTGAGGCAGATGGCTGCCCACCTTGGTGTGGGAGCCCTCAGAGCCCCACCCTAAAACCGCGGAGGAGGGAGACATCTCCCAGGAGGAGGAAGCAGAGACAGCGGAGGAGGAAGGGGAGGCAGTGGAGGAGAAGGAGCAAGACCACCGCCCCTTGTGCTGTGACCTCACTCCTCTGGCTGCTGCCGTGCAGCTCTCGTCTCTGGACCCACCAGGGAAGGCTGTGGAGCCCAGGCCCGCCCGCCTGCCAGGGAGCAGCTGGAGCAGCGAGGTGGGTGGCTGCCCGCTTTGCTGGGGGCCAGTACAGAGACGGTTCCTGCAGCCGCCGAAGAGGAGTGCACCTCCCAGGAGCCTGAAGAAGGGGAAGCAGCGGAGGAGGAGCACACCCCCTTGCTCTGTGAGAGCCATTGCCCATGTTCGCACAATTGGTGTTGTCCAGCACGCAGCCATGGGCACACAGAGAAACAGCACGGGGCCCTGGCACGTCTACCTGCTGAGACATGGTGTGAAGCCCAGGCATGAGAGACAACACAGTCATCCGTCATGACTAACATAGGTTCACAAGAGGAAGGTTCTGTTTAACTGAAAACAAACTCTCTGGACTTCAGACAGGCTCACCTGTAACATCTCCCACCACAAAACTTTTGTTGATTATCAAGGCTTGCATGGGCCCTTCTTTCCCAACCCCCACCACCGCCCCTCGCCATGACATGCCATCTCTTCTGCACCAAACCCTGAGGGAGAGTGGGGTAGGGGGTCTGGTGTCCATCGGACTGTTGCCTTTCCCAGATGGCAAGGGACATTTCTCCATCAACAGTCCCACTCCTGCAACGCCCACACTCCTATTCCCACCTCCCATTATGATTGGTAACATAATAAACTGACAAGGAGTCTTTTTTAGTTCTAATCTGACAACTATTTCTGAGTTTACATACATGGTAAAGGCACACAAGACTTTTCCATAGGTTTATGTTTTTTACAAAGGAACATGCAGTTGCACAAAAAAAGTTTTTCAGTCTACTAGTGGGTGAGGTAGAGGCATTAATGAAGTTCTAACAAGTGGGGGTAAATAAGATTACATCAGCTGTAAACAATTTCTGTTACATTCCTAGAGTACAGAACTTCCCAAATACACTACTAGTATCTGGCTGGTACCATGAGTAGAGGTAACCTCCACACCTGAATTAAAAACCAAAAATGCTGCAACAGCTGCTGATACTGTTAATGTTATAGGTATAAGCTAAGAAAAATATTTAAACACTACCAGTATTTGGAAGAAAAAGTTTTTCTATTCCTGTGATATAACAAAAGTACTATCATTATGCCAGCAATTTTCAGTCTTTCACTATGCAAGCTTCTAAAAGTGTTCCAGTGGAGATGTAGACTCTTGAACAATACCTGGAAGCATCTTCAAAAATTAAATATATTTCTAGAAATAATTTATGTGTTGTTAAAGTTCTTCTTGAAGTGATATTAAATAAAGCTAATTTTCAAATTGGAAACCTGAAGACATTCCAGTGAGGATTTCTAGCACTGCTTTAGAGAAAGCAAAATAAACTCAGGCAGCTACTTATTTTCTTAAATCCCGTGCAAAGTAACAAAAGAGTTAATTTTCTTAAAAATAAAATTATAAACTTAAACTGTAGTGCAATATAATTTCATATATGGTAGATTTTTATCTCCAAACAAACTTAGCATGTTTATTTTATAGTGAACTGTGGATCTGGTGGAATAAGGCAGTTGTATTGATACAATTGGTACAGTAGTGCTGGATTTATCTGGTGGATTTGATATAATACTGCGCATTGTCAATACAAGATGTAGTTCATGTGGGACAACCAAGTGTGCACAGCATATAGGTTTAAAACTGTATTACTGAGAGGCCTTGAAATGCAACTGATGCCAGGCTGACTGTGGTGGGTGTCTCCTGCAGGTTCCAAAGCGGTCACTAAAATACTTGAACACTCTTTGAAAAATCTGTTGTGTAGATGATGATACAGAATCTTTGCCTGGATGGTTTAAAGATGACTTAAAGATCTACCAGGGAGTCGATAATGAAGACAAGTTGGTTTACACTGAGAACTCAGTTATCTAATTAAATGCAGTTACCCAGTCCAAAGAGCTGTGATTCAGAAAAGCCACATCTGTAACTAGGAGTCATTACAGGGCACTGCAAAATTGAGGCAGTGCTGAGTACTCTGGCTATGCTGTCCTTTGTATTCAAATTAACTCTTTAAGGGCCACCTCAGGTATGTCTGTATTGCATTGAGTTGCTTATTCTGTCTTTCTAGGTGAGTGACTCAGAGAAGAGTTTGAAGTTCACTGTAGGTGATAATCTCAAAAGCAAACATTAATGCTAGGTTTTGGGAAGAAGGAGTAAATGGAAACTGCGAGGGGCTTTGCCAGGACGTGTATCAATAGTCACAGCATTCCTAGGGTACTGTCTTTGTTTTTCATAGCTACACTTCCAGAAGAATGTGGAGAGATGATTGAAGAATACAGAAGAGTACAGAGAAATAACATCATGAAGTTGCTATTTCAAACTTTTAGGGAGTTTGAAAGAAAGCAGAGTGCCTTTTCACTAGTGGACAATGTTCATAACTTCACTGGAGTCTTCTGTTCGTTACTTGGTTGCGAAAAGTCTGAGCTAAAAGTACTCAGTTTTGTTATAAGAATCACATCTGCCTGCTCTCCAGTTCATGTCCAGAAGCAAAGGTTCTCTTCACTGTTCACTCCACTGTTGCTTTCCCTTCCCCATTTGATTCTTAAATGGTCCTTGTCTTTGTGACCTTCTTTTTATGAAAGCCTATTGCCCACCTAGAACAAACATTAAACAAGATGAGCAAAGGAGATTAACTAAGTACTGCAGAGGCAATTGCATAATACTGTGCTTTTAAAAATGTAACCCTGATTTTTTTTATTATTATTTTTTAAAGATGTTTCTTATTGTATAGTATTTGAAATACCCTCCATAATTACCATTTAATTTTCACTGACTTCGCTGATAGCAGAGGGTGGACCAGTCATGATCTTTGGCTACACAGTGCTTTTTTCATTTCAATGAAAGGACAATAGATAATTATAGCTTATTAGTGGACAAGAGAATAGTTATATACAATCAGGAAAAATGTTAGGGTGTTATTCAAAGCTGAAGAGGAAAAACTCTTCCAATGCATAGAGATGTTCTATTTTATGGAAAAACTTGGGGGTTTTTTGTTTTTCCTCTAAATATGTTTTTTTTTCAGAGGTTCTGTAACATTTTGCATAATGCATTACTTTTTTGATTTAGCAATGTGAGAGGATTTGCATCTTATGGAAGGGGAAAACTACAATAATTCAAAGCATCTTCTGAATTGTTTTACTGACTCTGGTTCAGGTGGATCTATCTTTTTCAGTTAACTACAGATTTGAAAACAGAAATTTTAAATGTGATGTGAAACATCCCTGCCACTAGAAAACTCTTGCAATCTGCAAGCATCCCAAATGGCATTTCAATATGTGCTTTTGTTATTTTTAAAGATTTTTTAAAAATATATATAACCATTTAAATGGTTTACAGAATATGTACTAAATCTTCCGGCTGCAAAAAGCTATATCTGTTGTATTAATAAAGCTAGACCAGCTGCTTCCTGCCTTGATCAATACATCAGTTGTTAGGGAAGGGATAACTCTGTGCTGTAAATTGTAGCTATTTGTTTGTACAAACCCTTACAATGCCTTTAAAAAAAAACAACACAAAAAACAGAACAAAACAGAACATACGAACAAGCAAAGAGATATATGTCCTTTTCCCCAGTCCTTAACAAATATTGCTATGACTCAGAAGTGCAATTTGAGATTAGGTTATTTCCATTTCAAAAGGAGCTTTGAGCAGAGCAGATCCACGGAAGATGCAAAACCACTACAGTCTTTGTGGACCACAATTTCTGAACTGTAATAGACTTTTTTTTTTAATTTTTTTTTTTATTGTTATTAAGGCGCACCACAAGATGGCTCTCTAACAATAAAAATAATAAAAATTCCAGAACTGGTTTTAAAAATAGTTGAGTTCTGACTGGGGCAAGTTCACTGACACAGACCCGTGCACAGTTCTATTGACACTATAAAGAAACAATTTAACCCCCCTGACAATACCAAAGAAATCATGTTGGTTTTTTTTCTGGTGTTGTTTGCTTACTAGAATAGCAACTAGAATATAAAGCACTTGCCTGAAGGTTCAGCAGTAAATATCCATGCCTATCTGAGACAAGTTAACAGTTTATTATGTGGATCCTGAGTGTGATAGCACAAGAACTCAATGGCGTTTTTAGCTGAAGTATAAGTAAAAATTAATTGATATCCATCCAATTTGCAGTGAAAATAAGTGAAACATTGGTTCTTACTTTGTACTGTTTGTTCTCTACTGTCATTTTGAAAGGAAGATAAGCATGTTCCAGGCTTTCATTTATTTACAAAAATTATGTACGTAGCTATTACCTTACCAATGTACAGTTTTACTTGATAAAGGTTTACACAGGTGCAGAAGTATGGGGAGAGAATATTCATGTGGAATATACATACCCATTAAAAGTATCAACTGCAGCTTGTCTGCAGTAATAGACTTAAACAGGTACAAACAGAAGTGACTACTAGAAAATATCACCTCCTGAGAACTGTGCAATGTCTTTGCTGGAGATGAAGCACCAAATTTTTGTATTTTTGTCCTCTTTATCATAGGTTATTGTCAAAAAGCAGAACTTCCCTGCCAATAGCAAAAGCTAAAACAAACCAGTTTTTTTAAACTCCATTTCTGGGGAGACATTGGGCAGGTCTACACAGTCCCAGCACAGGGCAGTTTTTTCCCTGGACACCCAAAAGGCACACAGACGTCTAACTTTACTAGTTTAGTCCGTTCAAACTTCCCCTAGAGCTTAGGTGCAAATTTAGCAGCGCAGTGGAAGAAAAAGGGTCAGTATCTGAGACTGAGTCCTCCATTCTCACCGAGCAGACCAGGACACATGGAACTGAGAAGAGAAAGCCAGAGACTCTTTAGCTGCTCCTCATCTGTTACTCGTGGTTGCTAGCTGCACTTCAGTAATTACCTGCATAAGCACTTTCGTGGAAGGACAAAAATCAACCAAATTAGTTTAAATTCTCATATCTGAATTTTCCCCTAGATGGAGCAGAAGAGCCCTTGAAGTCGGTTACCAACTCTCAGCTATGAGTTATACACTATCCAATTCAAAGCAAGGCAAAATAACAGATTAGTTTCAACTATCTTCAGCAGCTTGTTAAGATAACATGTCCTGAAATGAAGTGCTCCCATAGCCAGGCATAGCAGAGATGTGATGCTAGAATCTCTTTTTCCTTCCCTCTCAGCTGCTAGCTGCTGCCTCAGACCCAGCACCTGACTGTGAAAAGGCTTAGGGAGTACTAATAAATCAAAGGTAGGCACAGATTTAATGTGTTAGTGGGTTCGCTGTGACTGAACTTGGGATAGAGAGCTTAGCCACAACCCATTGTTATTATGGTTCTGATAAAGAACACTTCACAGAGGCTTGTGGTGCTAGTAATGAAATATAAGAGGATTACTGTTTTGGACAGAGATTTATATCTAGTCTTCCCAGCTCTAATAAGAAATGGTCCTAAGCCGCATAAAATGGGATCTAGACTTTCCTAAAGTTTAGTGGTGTGCTGAATGGGGACTTTGTTTCAGGGAAAGTATTTGTAAACTTACAGATCTTGCAGTGTCTACTCTCTGAGACTCCCTAGCCCTTTCTGCAGCTCTGTGGGGAGCAGTGAGGCAAAATTATTTTGATAAAAATTCTGCCTGGCTGTTCCTCAGCCCTAAGCCTGTCCAGGTTTCTCATAAAGGGCTCTTGTTGCCAAGCTGGCCTTTTTTGTTACTGCCCTTCAGGTAAATCATCTTTCACAGGAGTGAGCTAAGGATACAGGCAATGCTAGCAGAGCCCTCCTAAATTGTTGTAATGTGATCATTGTTTGATTGTTCATGTGAAATCATGGGGTGGACACTAAAATGACTGGATTAAACTGGAAGTCACAGGTGATTCCTTCCCTACTACTCGTACAATGCCCTGATCACTGTCTTTATTGGAAGGGTAACCTGCAGTTATAATCAGTTGCAAAACTTAATCTGATTTAAATGTCCCATTTTAGGTGGTTCTGGGACCAAAAAGGATCCCTCGATTTGCAGAATGGACCAGAAAGATCATACCATTGTTACAGAAACACAGAATGGTTGAGGTCAGAAGGGACTATCTGGTCCAACCCCACTGATCAAGCAGGGCCACCTTGAGCAGGTTGCCCAGGACCATGTCCAGTCAGGCTTTTAATAGTTCCACAGATGGAGGCTCCACAACCTTTTTGGGCAACCTGCTCCAGTGTTTGACCCCTCTCACAGTAAAAATGTGTTTTCTTTTGTTCAGATGGAACTTAATGTGTTCTAATTTGTATCCTTTGCCTTTTGTCCTGTCACTGGGCATCACTGACACGAACTAGGCTCTATCTTCTTCACTCCTTCCTATGTTATTTATAAGAATTGATAAGATCCCCCTGAGCCTTGCCTTCTCCAGGCTGAGCAGACCCAGCTCTCTCAGCCTTTCCTCATACGAGGGCTGCAGTCCCTTCATCATCTTAATGGCCCTTAGCTGGACTTGCTCCAGTAAGTCCCTATCTGTCTTGTACTGGGGAGCCCAGAATTGGACTCAGCACTCCAGGAGTGATTTCACCAGTGTTGAATACATAGGAGGGATCACCTTACCCTCTGGCAATGCTTCTCTTAATGCAGCCCAGGATGCTGTTGGCCTTGTTAGCCACAACGGTGCATGGTCACCTGGTCATCAGATGCTGGCTCATGGTCATCTTGTTACCCACCAGGAACCCAAGACCTTTCTTGACAAAACTGCTTTCCAGACAGTTGTCTCCAGTGTGTGTCAGTGCCTGGGATGATTCTTCCCCATATGTGGGACACTGCATTTCCTCTTGTTGAACTTTATGAGATTCTTCCCTGCCCAGTACTCCTGTCAAAGTCCCTCAACAGTGACCCAACTGCAGATCACAACCCTCTGGACCTGGTCATCCAGCTAGCTTTTAATCCACTTCACTCACTGTCCACTTTTCTAGCCCACAGCTTGTCAATTTGTCTATGATAATGTTACAGGAGTTGATGTCAAAGGCCTGGCTTATGTAAAGGTAAAGAGTGTTCACTGCTCTCTCCTTGTCCACCAAGCTAGTCTTACCATGATAGAAGGCTATCAGGTTGGTCAAGCATGTTCTCCCCTTTGTCAATCCTTGCTGGCTACTCCCCATGACCTTCTTGTTCATAATGTATTCAGAAATGCTTTCCAGGAAGATACTGTCCATCACCTGCTCAGAGACTGAGGTGGGGCTGACTGGCCTGTAGTTCCTTGGACCTTTGTTGTTGCCTTCTTGAAAACAGGAGTGATATTCAGTCTCTTCCAGTCTTGAGAAACTGCTCCCAGTTTCTATAACTGTTCAAAGATAATAAAGAATGTCCCTGCAGTATCAGCCAGCTCTCTCATCACTCGTGAGTTCAGTCGGTCAGACCCCATATGCAGTTATGTACATCTAGTTTGTTTAAGTGCTCCTTAAACTGTTTCTCCACCACTTTCCTGTTCCAGACTTCCCTTCTAGTCTCAGGTGCCTGGGATTCCTGAAGGATGCTTTTCCGGTAAAGACGGAGGCAAAGAAGATAATGAAAACCTCAGCCTTATCCATTTGTCACTAGTTCCCTTACTGCATTCATCTGCGGGCTCACATTTTCTGTCTTCCTTTTGCTGTTTCTGAACTTGTAGAATCCTTTCTTGTTGTTCTTCACATCCCTTGCCAGACTCAACTGCAAGTCAGCCTTGGCTTTTCTAACCCTATCTCTGCATGATCAGACAGACTCTATCCTCCTCCTGGGATGCCTGCATCTGTTTCCACCCTTTGTACGCTTCTCTGTCATGATCTTATTCTAGGTTAAAATTCACAAATCTTTGCAGATGTAAATGGAAGAAAAATGTCTTTTAAAAATTGCTTTATGATTAAACTATAGAATATTAATAATGAAAACAATAGCAATGCCTTGTAAATAGAAGTGTAACAGTATAAGGTTGTAACTTTGCACGCTCCAAAGTTAGCAGTTTGATTGAATTCAATATAAATGAAAATAAAACACATTTCCTCTGTAGTGTTCGAATGTATCACTGCTATGTTATGAAATTTACAGTCTCTGACTCAAGTAATGGTACTTGAAAGTCTTAAGTAATAGAGCACAAGATAGTTGCTAAAACACAAAAATGGCATCAACATGGACTCAATATGTAAAGCCATGATAAGGAACAACAGGAAGGAAAATTTTGGAGATGCCCTAATTTTTTTCAGAGACAATGTGGGGATGGGAATGTCAGATATGTGTTTGACAAAAATACTTCTTAGAAAAGAAAATATATTGACATAATCAGCAATGAATAATATTCTTACGGTATTACAGCATCGGCCAATGTACTTCATCTTATGACATCTGTATCATTAATCTATAAATGCCCCCAGTGCAATACTAGGTTATGTAGGTGCATGTGGTTTATCAAAGTTAGGATTTCCTTAGATCTGGAAGTCTCTGGGAAGATTCCAAGTTGCTAATCAGCATCTGAAGAAGAAATATCCCCCCCCCGCCCCATGTGGGGATTTTTTATTCCTTGAAAGCTGACAGGTCAGCAGAGACCCTTATTTTCTCCTTATTAAAGCTGAGAAATGCTGCAAGCACACTCCCAATTCCAACAGACAGCTGTTTTTCAGAGCAAACAAACCATTTGACTTCCAAGTGCTTGTGCAGCTGGACCTGTATTGGAACCAAGGGCACCTCTACATCCTTACTTACATGATTGAGCCTGATCAAATATCAGGACTGTTATTTTTTCAGTTAGGAGTTGGAATACTGAAGGTTGTGCTGCAAACATACCATTGAGCCATCAAGCTGCATGTTCCAAGAAGGTGGACATAAGCATCATACTGATGGTGTGGTCAGTGGAGTCAAATCCAGTGGTGGTCAAGAGTGATGGTCAATGGAGTCAAATGCAGCACGGGCCAGTCACAAGTGGTGTTCCTCAGGGCTCAGTGTTGGGACCCTTTCTGTTTATCTTTATTGATGATCTTGGTAAGGACATAGAGTGTATTATCAGTAAGTTTGCAGATGACACCAAGCTAGGCAGGAGTGTTGATCTGCATGAGGACAGGGAGGCTCTACAGAGAGATTTGGATAGATTGGATCCTTGGGCTAATGTTAATGGTCTGGGCTTCAACAAGGCCAAATGCCAGGTGCTGCACTTGGGCCACAACAACCCCAGGCAACGCTACAGGCTTGGGGAAGTGTGGCTGGAATGTGTCTGGCACAAAAGGACCTTGGGGGTTCTAATTGACAAGCGGCTGAATATGAGCCAGCAGTGTGCCCCGGTGGCCAAGAAAGCCAATGGCATCCTGGCTTGTATGAGGAGTAGTGTGACCAGCAGAAGCAGAGAGGTGATTGTCCCCCTGTCCTCAGCACTGGTGAGGCCATACCTGGAGTATTGCATCCAGTTTTGGGCACCTCAGTTCAAGAGAGATATCAAGGTGCTGGAGCAAGGACAGAGGAGGGCAGTGAAGCTGGTGAAGGGCCTAGAGAATAAATCTTTGGAAGAATGCTTGAAGGAGCTGGGAATGTTTATTTTGGGAAAGAGGAGGCTGCAGGGAGACCTCATCATTCTCTACAACTACCTGAAAGATCATTGTAGAAAGGTTGGTGCTGGTCTCTTTTCACAGGTAATTAGAGACAGAACAAGAGGGAAGGGCTTCAAGCTGCAACAGACTAGGTTTAGACTGGACATTTGGAAGACTTTTTTCACAGGAAGAGTGGTTAGACACTGGAATAGGCTGCCCAGGGAGGTGGTTGAGTCACCATCCCTGGATGTGTTTAAGGGTCATTTGGATGTGGTGTTGGTGGATATGGTTTAGGGGAGAACTTTGTAGAGTAGGGATGATGGTTGGACTCAGTGATCCCAAGGGTCTTTTCCAACCTGAATAGTTCTATGATTTTATGGTTCTATGCTGCTCTTGAGTGACTAGCACCAGAGTGGGCAGGGCCCTCCTTGTTTTCTCTTGCATTCATCTAGCTAGGAGAAATAAAATATTAGCCCTAAGTGGGACTGCCAGTATCACTTTAAAGAATATGTATTAAAAGCCAAGAAGCTGTAACACCAAATCCTGAAGTACATCTCCCAAGAAAGAACAAATGCTTTCCACTGTACACAACAAATTCCTCAATGGTGAAAATGCTGCAGGTGTAAGAGCTGAGGTTCAAAATTTCCAGACTTCATCCTGCTTTGCCACACAATGTTTTGTGCATTTAATACAATTGTTTTCCTCTCAGTAGACATAAGGACAGGCATATGTAGTCTTTTAGCCCTACCTTGGATGTCTTAAAGCTGTTCCTGACACCTGGTACTGGCTATGTCAGGAAAAGCATCTTGTGTGGTTCTCTGTTGTGGTGCCAATATTTTCAAATGTTCTTTTAAAATCAGTGCCCTGTCAAAATATTTTCAGTACAATGAATGTCTTCATGTGTTTTCTAGTGAGGATGTAATTATTAGCAGAGGCAGGTAAAAAACCATGTCAAAATATCTTTCAGGCTTGTATGCTACGACACATACTCATAGCAGGTCTTCCAGCATCAGATGTCTAAGCCTGAGGGTGCATGAGTTCCTTCATACAGAGAAATTATCTGCAGCAGAACTAATGCCCTGGAAGAAGTTGCTCACATGCCTTAGTCTGTACTGGACTCAGCAGTTCTGTATTTTCATCATGAAGTGACAAGTGTCAAGTTGAATGGTGTTGAAGTGCTTAAATCTTTGCATGAAAGAGACCACAGCACTGCACTAGATGTCTGTGCATTGGTCCATGGCAGTGTTTTCTGCAAAATTCTGTACCAAATTACAATAATAGTTGATTTGCTTAATGTCAAGCTATCATCAATTCCATGCAAATTGTTAGCTTTGCAACAAAATACCATGTAATTGTCACTACAATCTTAAGCCTCAGCAGTCTTGATTTTCAAAATACTAGTTCATCAATAAACCATTGTAAAGGCTTTAAGCTCCAATAGGAATGCAATAAAGGAGGTCTTTTCATCTGTGATGTCAATAAGCTGAGATGAGACAAGAAACAAGATTCATCAATGTGACAAACGGGTATATATATTTTTAACCATAATGAATAAATGACATTCCTATTAATGATTTATCTCCTTTCAACTTTAACAAACAGTTCTAGTGATAATGACTGAATTCTTTTTTGCATTAAGAAAGTAAACTGACACATACCTAACATAGTCTAATACAGCCTAGTTTGATATTCATAAATGCTAGCTTTGTATATGGAACCCGAGTTGATAATTACAACCAGAACTATTCATTTCCTTTTTTAAAAGTAGATAGCTGGGAATGCCATTTAGTCATTACTCAGAATTACTTGTTATCTTTGATGAACTTAGTCTGTGCTTTCATCTGGTACCAAACTGCATGCTAATGCCAATCAAGAGTGTAAATATGCAAAGAAAAAAAAATTTGGGATGCAAATTTTAAATACACTTGGTGTCATTTTCGTTCTGTTCCCATTGAATCAGAGACTGCAGTGGCAGCACCCTCTTCAAAAATGCTCCCTCTGGGGCAAGAGGGGATATCACTGTGCTTAGAGAAATCCATCTCTATTCTTGTGACAAGAAATGCACTGTAAGTGGGCATTTTTCCTGTCTCTCAGTCCATTCCATTTGTTCCTATTCTTATACCAATTTCAAGCCACTCACCCGTACCCTGGCCATTAGAGCTGGTTAGGATGTGCTGTTCATTTATCATATGAGAAAATAGTCTGTTTCACCAGTCAGTTGTTTTACAGGAAGGTATCCATTTCAGCAAGGCTTTTTCTGAAAGCTTGAAAAGCAGGGAGAGAGCCCATGTCCCAGGGCAGCCCTGCGATCCAAAACCTGAAAAGCGGCACTTTGGCACGGCTCTGTTTCCTGCAAACATGGGAAATGGGTGTTGTTTTTATCCTAGTACAGAATAAAAATACCAGAGCAACAACAATAAATGTCATAACCTGAAGAGCTGCCACAAAACAGAAATTCACCCTCGGGTCGACTTATGGAGACATGTAGTTTGGAGATCTAACTCAGCATCTAAGACAAAAATAAATACAAATAAAATGATGTAGCTGTTTTTCTACAATCATCTTCTATTTTTTTCACATCCTCACAGTTAAAATATCTGTTTTAAGCTTTCCTGTAGTCTCTGTCATCATACCCTTTAGGTACTGTAGAGGAAATTTTGAAACACAAATACTCAGTAATAATAATAATATTAAAACCAACAATATCAATAAATATGAATGTCAGGGAGGCAATTACTCCTATATTTGCCTTTGAAAATCTTTCCCACTGAATCATTTAACATCCCCAGTGTTCTTTAACCTCAGTACATTTATCTGGAGGGAGATTAATGCTCTTTTGAAGTTATGGATCATTCCTCAAAATATTGGTTTCCTCCTGTTTTCTGTTCATTTTTCTCAAGATGCTGGTTAGTACATTAAATCTTCACCTCTGAAGAGCTGGATGAAAGATTTTAGTCTTTCATACTTGTCCCTTACATTTACTCAGTCATAAACCACAGCACAAGCACCAGAAAAGCAGGAGGAAATGAAGAGCAGAGCTGAAGGCGCAGTGCAAGCTTGGAGAGGGGTAATGCTAATACAACTGTGAGGGAAACACCTTTTAGTGTCAGCAGATGTGGTTAAACCTGAGTTAGGCAGTCAGCACTGAGGTTGGTGCATTGTGTCAGCTACACTGAGGTGAAATCAGGCCTTAAACCCCCATTTTCTGTTGGTTGCAGGTTCAGGATCTCACTCTAGCGAGACAGTAAGAGCTCCCTCCCCACTTTTGGAGACCTGACAGCAACCTTGAAGGATAGCTTTTTGCATAAAATGTCTTGCAAATACTGGATTTCTGAACACAGGCTTTTGTTAACATATTTTTTTTCCTATTTCAATAAAAGCACAATAAAAAAAAGATGGTTACTTGGAATTGTCACACATTACAGTGAATACAAATACACTCTTATAAATGAATAAAATATTAAAGCTTCTTATGTTAGAATCTGTCACTCTGTCTCAGTGGAACTTTATCCTCTTCATAAAGGCTTAAATTTTCTACTGAAATAAATGTAAATCAGTACCTCATTCTAAGTAATCAAAATGGTGGTTAGCTTTGTTTTTCCTGACAAAAATCAGATGGGATCCAGTTGGCAAGCTTGTGGTAAATGCCTTAGTGGTCAGACTAATCACCTTTAAACATTTCAAGCCCTGAACCATTCCGACATACAAAGGGAAAATCCAGGCATTGCTGTCTGCACCTTCCTGAGGAAAAACTCTGGCTTTGGGCACAAAGCTCAGTGGAGACCACAGCTTGGGAAAGAAGGGCCAGAGAGAACAGTAAAATCAGTTCAGCCAAGCCTGGAAATGTTCTTTGTCTCCGTGAGGACCCACACAAGGCTCAGGAGGATGCTTCTGTGGCCCTTCAGACATGCTTTAATTTAACTGGAGAGGTGTGGGGGATGCAGATGGGTAAATGATAGTGTCTTCTGTCATGGTGCGTGATGGGCTGGGCAGTTAAGCAGAGCAGTCCTATTCACGAGCTTTTGAAAACAAGTTTAGAGAAGCTAGCTGGCAGGAAGAAGTGAGTGTGTTGTTTGCGTTGGTTTGCTCCCAGGAAGAGAGTTTTCAATCTCTGTCCCTGTGGGGATTTACAGAAAGTTGTAGCAAACATCAGGCCCAGGCATCAGCCAGTTTTGTGATTTTGCGATCCTCAGATTAGAGAAGTAGTGTGTATAGGCCCTTTTTGTTATTTACACTGAAAATCACAGCTTCCTACCAGAGACTGGGGAGGTTAAATGAGAATTTTTAACATCTCTGGAATTCCTGCTGGGCCGAGGTACATGATCTGCATGCAGGTGTTGATAGTGACAAGGAGACAGGATACAGAAATCAAACAGGTTGTTCAGCGTGAATGTGATTTGCGACCATGGACTCTGTAGTACATAGGAACCATCTCTGGTCTTGTCATAATAAATATAGAGGAAATTTTCCTTTGCAAAATAAAATAACCCAAACCAAACAAAACCCATAGATTTTCGAGTGGAATTTTTGCCCTTTCGGCCAGTTTATTTCAGTTGTTATAAGAGAAATACATGTATTTGCTTATACCCATCCCTCCCTCTTTCAGATCTCCCTTATCCCTGCCCCTCAAGCTCTGACAAGCACTACCTGCAGTGCCTAAGGCATTATAGAAGCAGACTTGTTCCCAACAACATCTAGGAAAAACCTGGGACTGAGACTAGGAAACAACAAATGGAAAGGAGGGGGTATGTGTTACAGACCATTTGTTTTCACCTTTTCTGTCTCCCCCACCCCTGGCCATCATGCAGTTAGTTCTTGATTATCCAAATTACCCACAGAGACTTAAGAACGGCTTTTGTAAAGCAAAAATATAGCTAATGCAAACCATATGGCAATTAGGCTATTAGAACAGTCAGTGAAAAATATAATGGAGAGCAGAAATAGGGCCAGTAAAACTCCTGAAACTGGAGCAGGGGGGTGCCCAAGACAACACTGATTTGAACTCCTAAGTCTACACTGCTCTGTGGCACCTGCATCCAGACATGCAAAATCAGGAAGAGCTCTAGGAATCTCTCTCTAAGAGTTACTTATCTACATCTTAAGGAGTCTGCTAAAAAATAAGCCAAAGGTCGTGCCTCCAAAGACGGTGTAGGAACTCTTTCCCTGCGCTTCAAAAGGACCAATGATCACAGTCCCCTGGAGTCCGTCCTGTCCTAAGACTGAGTTCAGTACAGAGCCCTTAGTAGTAATATCCTACTTCTCTAGCTGGTGGATTAACCAGTACCAAGTTGTTCTGATTGAAGAACATACCTGTTACCAAGTCTTATTGACAAAACTAAAAGCCTCTCAAACTTCCTCAATTTGCAAATCCCTTACCCAGCAGACTTCAGAGCAAGGTCCAAGCCCCAGGCTTATTTTTTTTCCACATGAGCAAAGATTGTGATCAGCTCCTGTTCTTTATTGCCAATGTAAATCACAGCCCTCATCCTTCAGCAGTTGCATTTCAAACCTGCCACTTGAATAAATAGGCTTGAGAATTATTAATTCCACTGTGGATTCTCTATGGACTCCTGGAAGAAAAGAAATCATTGTCCATGCTCAGCAAACATCCACTGCCTGTTAAGTTGCCCAGTGGTCAGCACTGAGTGACAGTACATGCAATCACAACAGGTGAACGCCAGTTAAAGGTTGAATGTGAAACATTCCAGCTGTTTAATGCCCCAGCTGAGAAATGAATGGCCCAGGACCAAAAAGGTTTCCATCTGATGAACTGAAAACAACAGCCTATGAGCAGTTCATTGTTTAATAGCACCATTGGGCTTTACTCACCTAGAAGATAAAGCTGAAGGTGTTGTTCGACCCATGTGTGCAAGAATATCCTACTAGTTCGATGAGAAAATACTAGTTTCCGAGTTTGCCATGTTCATCTCGGTCCCAGTACACTTCAGTTCTCAGTGGAAGGAAATGAGAAAAACTTCCTCTTAAAAATACTTCTCTTAAATACTGCTGTCTGCTGATAGTTTGGCTGAGATACAAAAAACCTTTGCTATTTGGGAACACTGATTGTTGCCCTGTGGAGTTAAAAGCAAAGGCTCTGTAGTGCATTGTGAAATGGATTCTGGGATTTCAAAAAAATGTTGAAAACATTCAGTAGGACTTATAAAACTGTTGGGAGGCAAAGCAGAAATCAGGATTCTTGCAATGACAGGACTGAAACCACCAGATTCTCCATGTGCTAATACGAGGTCACTTACCTTGAAGTCTAATCTACTGATTCCCATCATACTGCAGTAAAATTACTGGAAGGATCCTGCAACCTCTTCCTTCCTACCATGGTTGTCAAAGCATGACTTCTGGTGAGTCTAATACCAGCCTATTGTTCAGTAATGGGGGAAAAGAGCTTCATACTCACGAAGGGAAAAAGAGCTCAATACATCCCTAGGAGATAGAAAAACCCTAGAAAAAAAATCCGTGCAGGCTTACAAAGAACAAGTGGTACCACCCAAGCTAGCCTGTTTTTTGATAGAATTACTAAATTAATGGATGGTGGGAATGGAATCGATTAAGCCATTCAGAGCTTTCAGTAAGGTTTTTGATATAGTGTGTCACAAAATCTGGTGTGAAAAATGAGTAGCCATCAGAGCTGCAAAGAAACTGTCATGAGAGCTGAGGATTGAATCAAGGACTTAGAGGGAGGGAAAGAAAGTTAAAATAATAAATGACAGTGACAAACCAGAAAGAGTTACTTGCTCTGGGCTCTCCAAAATCCAGTGTGCATATCACTAGTATTCGTGCCCTATTAGGGAGCTGTTAATGAGAGGTGGAGATGACAGTAAATTAGGAGATGCAACTCAGTTAGAAATATGAACAGGAATTAGTAGGAAGATTAATTTTCCCTCAGCTTCACATTCACTCAGCAACAACCCCGCCCTCCTCCACCATGGATACCCCATAAAAACCCAACCAAAACCTAATACACTGGGAGAAGGGGAAGGAAACAGCAGCACTGACACCAGTGTCTTGAAGGCATGTTATGGCAAGGTCAGCACAGACCTTCATGTAGAGATGAGAGACCTCTTGACCTGCTGACTCTCCATTCAAACCATTTTGTTGTCCAGCTGAGAACCCTCTAGGCTGTAGCTTTTGGTTCTCTCTCTCAGCTTGCTTTATCTGGCAGCTGTGCTTTACTTGGAAGACTGGGAAACCAGAAAAGACCTGTGTAGATGGGAACTACAGAGAAGAAAAAATAGCAGTTTGACTCACATAGCACAGAATAGGGGTATCTTAAGGAGTAGGAGGAATGTTTCATATCTGGTCACAGGAAGGTCCTGTCTGCAGAGCACTGATGAAAATAAGCTTCAAAGACAGCTTTTACATACTGATTTTTACTCCCATTTCTTCGTCTCTTCAATAATAAATAGCACCTTCTTCCCACCTCCCAGGTAAGCCCCACTTTTGAAAAGATAACACTTTGAAAATGAGCAGACAGGTAACCCACATCCTCAGAAAAGCCAGGCGAGGTGTCAGTGCCCTGCCCTGCTCGGTGCCAGTGAAAGGAGCAAGGAACAGTTTCTGTGCCACAGAACATAAGGGACTTCTTTGCTTTGTCCTCTCCTGTATTCTCTGCTGCTCAATTATAGATATCTCATGGCTGTGCACATGACATCTGTATTACCAGCTTCCAAGGAATTACTAAATAATAGGGTAGGTATGGTCTTTTTATTCTCTGTGTCCTACACCTGAAGAAATGGGAGGTGACACAACCAAGCTAAAGGACCAGAGTGGGTCTGTGGCGTAGCCCAGGATAGACTCCTGAGCCCTTGATGCCTTACGCTGGGCACCAACACCAGTTTTTTTTCTAACTTCTTTATAAGCGCTTAATTCCCTCCTTCCTCCATACTTTTAACATTTAATCCCAAATGTGGCTGACTAAAGCCACTTGTGGACCTGGGAAGTGCCTTTATATGCATTGTAGTAATTTATATTCTGAATGTGTTGGACCTTCTGCGACTCATTTTTTTCAGGTGTTTTTAGATTTTTTGAGCAAGTATAGTATCAATTGTGAGTGATAGCAAAACCTTGCCACACAGAGAGACTAATTTTCTTCTGTTACAGAGATTAATGTTATTCTTCTTGGATACAAAAGAAATCTCCTGGCTGATGAACTTTGCTATGACACTGGGCGGGAATGGCTCCAGACTGTTATTCTCTCTCTTTCTCCAGAATCACTTTGTTCAGCAGCTATTTGTAGGCTACTGAATAAGCCAAGGAGCTGTGCCAGTTCCTGCTGGGAATCAGTGATCAGCTCTCGTGCTGGGGGAAAAAGGTGACAGTAGCTGAGACTGTCTGAGGGAAAGCTGCCTTGTTTAAGACCTGTCAGCTGCTGCCAGAACCAATGAGGCAAACAGCCCTTGTGGGCAGCTGTGAACCCATGGGGTTAGGAGGCCTTTGCTAGTGGCACAGTCCAGTGGGTTAAAATGCCTGGGGTTTGAAGGAGCCAGTGGTCCTTTCTGATTAACAGCCTCCTACAAAACACATATTCATCTAATTTGCCTCTTTTGGCTTTCAAATAAGCAAGTAATGTCACACCTGCTAAGCAGCCAGGAATTATGCAGCATCATAAATTAAACTTTTTAATTTGCCAAAATTCCTGGCTTATACCGTTTATCATTCAGAGCCATCCCTCGGAGACACAGAAGTGTTTTCTGCACAATTGCAGAGTAGAGGGGAACACTTTCCCCTTGCCTGCAGTGCAGGATGAGGCACAAATGACCATTGGCAATGGGTGCCAGTGCCAGAAGCTCTCCAGAAGGATGCATCATTAATGAAGTCATTAACCCCCAGCTGTGTGGCTGTGCTGTGTTCTGCCCCCATGTATCCACCATAGCTGTTTCAGGTTGAGAGACTGGTGAGGTCCTGCTGTTTGGGTCCCCACAGCATGAACTGAAGCCCTCTGCAGCCAAGGTGCCTTTGGGCCAAGGTGCTTTGCTGCAGTCATTCTAAGAAGTTCTTACAAACAGGAGCATGATGCTCACATTAGTGACACAGTTTCAGCTGAATAGGCTGGCAACAACTATAAACGCTCTGCCCTACAAGGAGGGAAATTGTCCTGATGAAGTTGGGTGGGTTTGACCTCCCGCTTCCTCCACTCAGGGGTCAAAACTGCTTAAGCCATGAGACAGGGAATCAGAGAAGGGGCTAGTCCTGTAAGTGCATTTCACTGATAAAAGCTGGGCTCTGAAGATTGGTATCTCTTGAAAACTCTTTAATACAGTGAGTATCTGTTGGAAAAAACATTGACAAGGTTGGGTTTTTTACATACATGAGCAAGGTGGTGCTGCTGCTTAGAACAAGCTTCCTGGAAGTTAAGTGAGAACTTGTCCCATGTCTGGTAATTGCAGACCAAATGAGGTGCTTGCAATGTCTTTTCCTGTGAAAATATTTGATTAATTTTCCACCACTGTCTTTCAGACCAAATGCTGAACCCTTCTCGTTGTTTGGAGAGTGGTGGTGGTGGCAGGTTCCCCTTCCAAAGGAGAAATAAAAACTTGCTCATGGACTGGAATAGTTTGGGTGGGGGGATGTGGAGTGGAAACAGTATAATGAAAAAATAATTTCCTTTTGAAGAAATATGTGAAGTCACAAGGATTTGGTTTTTGAACAAATCTTCGAAGAGTTGTTTAGGCAGTGAGTAAAATGAGTTAAACTAGTCATAAGCAGTTGCCCTTTTCCATAAGCAAAAAATCCATATCAAAACAGATACAGATATATGTGAAGGTGCTTAGGGTAAAAAGCTGCCTTTAAAGAACTTAACCCCAAAATGGTAGCACCACGCAGTCTAACGTGAATAAGAAGATGAGGGTGATCTTGGTACCTCATAGAGACAGAGTTTAATTTGGATGCTATCCCTTCTTTTTGTAAAACATCCACATAGCTGCTGGGAAAAGAAGTTGAGAAGTAGTAAAGAAGAACAGCAATGGATGGTGTGAACCCCACAAAGAGATGATAAAGTCCTCCCTCCCGCTGCATGCAGCACAGCTCGGTTTTCCTTCCCTGCTGACTGCTTTTCACAGGCCAGAAGAGCAGCCCAGGCTCAGCAGGGAGAAGGTGGGTTCCATGTCCTGGGCTGGCTACTGGGAGCCCCCTCCCATTAATTAGTAAGACCCTTCAAAAGACCTGCAACTTCCCTTGATCTTTTTGCTGCCTGTTTTATAGCCCTGCTGTTTTGGCAGAGGCCCATGGCAGGGCCATAGCCCTGGGGGCTGGAGGGAGATGCCTGTGGAGGAGCACCCCATGTCCTGCACATGCTGCCTCAGCACGTGGGGCAGTGCTGGCTGGTGCAAAGTCTGTTCTGTAATAACCTAACTCACTGCCAGATCTGTCTCGAATAATATCCTAAAAAGTCCACAATTCCTAATGCTACAGGCACAAACTTCAGCAAAGCTGGAGGTGTTAGCTAGTTGCTGTTCGTACCACTGTGCCTCTGTGTGTCCTTCTGGACAACCTTCTTCACCCAGCAGAATCCTGGTCTTGTCAGGGGGAGAGCAAAGGAGCTGTGGAGGCTCAGAGAGGCACGAACTGACTCGAGATACTAAACTGCTCTATGATCTCAAGCAATCAGGACAATCCACAGAGATTTATCTTGTTGTGGTTGTTTCTGAGGGAAGACAGCCAAGTTAAATATGCACATGTCCATGTGATACTGATAAAGGATTTTTTACACTATATACCTGCTGTTAAGGATCTAAAAATCCTTTTTAAAAATTAAGACTACATAATTGCTGCTCACATCTAAATTAAAGTGTGGAGACCAAGCCTGGAGTAGTTACATATCTCTTGATCAAAGGATGTAGCCATATTTATTCAGCATAGGGAGGGTCAAAGTTTGTAAGCAATATTTGTGCCTTGGATGTGCTGGCACCACTGAGCCCCTCTCAGCCAGTAATGCCAATGTGCCATGTGGGTAGCAGAACTTGGCTTGCTTCAGCTTGCTGCTGAGCCCAGAGCAGCAGTGCAACTCATTCCAAGTCCAGCAGTGGAACAAACCCATCCCTGCTGGTTGGTACCACTAAACATCATATGGAAGCCAAATCAAGTAAGTTGGAAGCACATACCTTATTACCATGTGAAGTGTATTTAGATCTTCACACCTGCGGGTTATAATAAAAAATATACATATACAGCAATAAGGTGTGATTTGTGATGTTAATGACTTTGCCATCTATACATTTACTGACAAAATATATTGCATAATTTATGACATTGTTTTAACACTCAGAATGCTAAAGGGGCCTCCTGATTGGCTCAGTTCAGTGCCACATGTTGTATAGAAAATGTATTTATATTCAACAAAGATATAAATTGCAAGGAAGCCTTGAGTACAATGATAAAATTACAAACACATTTTCTGCCTGTTGAACACAGAATTTATATTTGTAATCTCGTCTTGGTTGTGTTGCAACAGTCTACTTGGCTTCTGTTTTTGCCCCTAAAGGCTTTTTTTCAAATATTCCCTTACTACAAGTATTTTTTGAAGCTCTACAATGAGACAATTAAGTGAGTACAAAGAGCACAGTAACTGCTTCACACAGCCAGCATTGTGTCATGTGTAGTGATGTCTTTCTTCCTTTTACTTTATTTGATCTAGTGAGATGCTACACAGATAGACTGGCTTCTGAGTCCATATTCAACTTGTTTACCATGAGTTTTAAGAGAACATTACTGTTCAAAGAATACATAAATGTGAAAAAGCTTGAAAACTGGAAAGAGTTAAAGTGATCCAGGGATTTTTCATTCTCCCTAACTGATAAAAGCATGTAAAATTTAAACTCTCCTGATACATATGTGTGTGTATACATGTATATATAAACTATATTACTCCACTCCATCATGTAGCAAGTTACTTTAAATCTAACCAGCAGGTTCATCCTTCCTGAGAAGATTTAGGTGTAAAATATGTAAGAAGAGAGGAGATGGTGGCGGATGTTACCTGTACACCATCTATATCAGCCTATGGAGGCAGATGGACCCCTTTGAGGATGACTGTGGCCATCTTTGTTTCCAAGGAAAAATCATCTCAGGGTAGTCAGAATCCTGGCAGGCCTTGGCACATCTGTTTCATTTGAAACACAGCTTTCTGACAATTCTGATAGACTTAAGCCAAGTTGGCCAAATATTTTTTTTTTTTCTCTCTTTTTTTTTTCTTTCCTCCTTTCCAGAGAGAAATGAAGATCCATTTAACTGTTCCCAACTCTGTCAGCTTATTGATGGACTTCCTGGCATGGCCAAGCACTACTCTGAAGGTTAGGTTTCCTGAAAGCAGAAGGAAAACCCCCCCATGACCACTCTGGCACTTGTAGAACAAGCAATTTGTCCGACTGGCTGCTAAATGTATTAATATTTGAAGTTAATTTGTCCGCTTGAATAATCTGGTGCCACATGATGCAGCCATTTATCAGTTGTAATGGGAAGATGCTGCTCTTGCTTGACTGCTTCTAGAAGGTAACCGCCATAACTTCAGTACATCTAATACAGCTGATTGTGGAAAATTACATTACAATATTGCTATGACTGCTTGGTTACAAAAAGTATTTAGTAGCTTTATGTGCAAGATTGGACTTAATTAGATATTCATAGTCCAGATGAAGTGTAACAAGTGAATTTGCAGTTGTACCAGCAGTACCAGTCAGGGCAGGATGTCCAGTTTTTTATAAGGGCCTCAACTAAAAGGAAACCTCTTGCAACAAGTACATGTGTTGAAAGGGAGCATTTTCAGCAGAGGTTGTGGGAGAGGAGAGAACGTTCTCTTTAGAGATGTGGAAGGTAAACACCACCCAAGCCAGTAAAACCCTCCCCACCTTCAGACAAAGTTCTGCCCCAGCCTGCACTGCTGAACAATGTGGTGGGATGGCAGAGGGGAGAGCAATGCTGTCAGCATTGAGAGCCTTCACGGGAGAACATGTGTTTGACAGAGCCATCTGTCAAAAAGGACACAGGGTGACCACAGATTGATTCTTGAAATGTGGTCAAAGATTCAGAATGTGGATCAGAGTGATTTGGCAAGAGAGGACATTGGCAACAGAAGAAACGAAGGAGTGCCAGCAGAAGGAGAGGGAAACATGATTTGACCAGCATACTTTGTCATCTGATAGAAGGAAAGTACAGTTTAATCCATCAAAAGCTTTTATTCAAATCAATTACAACAGCACTCACCGACCCTTTGGGCTGTCAGACTGAAAAGTAGCTCCACATTAGGCAGCCTAGAGAAGGCAGAGGATAGACTGATAGTGGTTCATTCATTTGTTGTCACTGAAAGAGAGAGAGGTTTGTGCACGTGCTGTCTTCTTGCTAGATCTCAAGAGAGATTTGTTCAGGCAGGCTAGAAGTTCCAAGGTGCCAAGAATATCTGGTTTAGGGGACGGCTTGTATTTTGTTCATATCCCACCTAGAGAAAGCCAATGTTAGCACACATTGAATACCATGAAGCAAAAGAGTTGCAAGCCATTGGCAGATGGTGTTTTAGTGGTACTGTTTCTGTGGATTTGCTCAAAAGTTGGTTGTTTCCAAATGGAGGCTGTAATTGTTCCAAAATAAAAGGCAGCCCACCAGCCTGGCTGAGTTTGTGCTGATCCCCCGTGACGGCAAAGCTACATTTTGTTTTATGTGTTCTGTAGTATTGATTTCATTCTTGTACATGGCCAACAAAGGTCACTCTCCTTATGACTGGCTGTGTGTGAGTTTCATAGGCACTCCTACCAAATTGCACAGACTAGAGAACAAGGAGACGAGCAGATAATGAAGTCTTGAAGGACCAACGTCAAATTTCATCCCACTTTTCATGCGGCAAGGTGGGAACTGTATTTCATTTCTGAACTGTATTTTCATTTCATTCCCAGAAGGCTTTATATAACCGGCTGATTGTTACAGACCATGTAAATCAGAATTGCAAGGGGAGGCAAAGCAGGCTAGATCTCTATGCATGCAGCTCAACTTGTAAAGTCTACAGAGACTAACATGAGACTGGATACATCCCAGTGTCTCTTCACAGGCTGTAATTACTAACCTGATGTGTAATATGAGTATTAAGTACATGATTCAGCATCGTGCTCTGCCTTCTGAGTTATCTGAACTGAACAGTTTCTGGGGGAGCAACTCATCAGGGTCAAATGCCACCTCCTTGCGCAGTGTCTGCAGTCAGGTGGGTCTGGAAGCTCTCAGGCAGGGCTCTGCTGCACCTGTAATGTTAATCCTGGCATTCCAAAAACACTAGAGAGTTTTGTGCTGTAGTAACTGCTGGCTATAGACAACACTTAAAATATGTTGTACAGATACAGAGAAGGCCAAGTATCGGCCCCAGATTTTCTGCCACACAGAATTAAATTCTATGCTTTTATAATTTTAAGTGAGTGGGTCAATCTGCCCCAGTCTGTTTAGGTTAATTTTAAAAACATACTTTTAATAACACATATAATGTTCTTAATTTCAAGCACCTAAACAATCCACATGATTTATGACAAATAAGCTTGTATTTAAAACTTTTTATTGAAGCATACCTTTCACTGATGGCTACAGACTGTATAGTCCTAAAAACCCTTTTGTGCCATCTGTGGTGGGCTGACCTCAGCCAGCAGCTAAGTCTCCTTAGAGACTCTACAGAGTCCAGTGCTAAACCATGTCTCTAAGCACCACATCTACATGTCTTTTTAACACCTCCATGATGGTGATTCAGCCACCTCCCTGGGCAGCCTGTTCCAGTGCTTGATAACCCTTTCATTGAAGGAATTTCTTCTAATAACCAATCTAAACCTCCCCTGCTGCAACTTGAGGTCATTTCTTCTTATCTTGTTGCTTGGCGGAAGAGACGGACCCCCACCTCACTACAACCTCCTTTCAAGTAGTTGTAGAGAGCAAAAAGGTCTCCCCTCCTTTTCTCCAGGCTAAACAGCCCCAGTTTCCTCAGACATTCCTGATAAGACTTGTTCTCTAGACCCTTTACCAGCTTTGTTGCCCTTTGTTGGACTCACTCCAGCATCTCAATGTCTGTCTTGTAGTGAGGGGCCTGAAACTTTACGCATTACTTGAGTTGTGGCCTCACCAGTGCCAAGTACAGAGGGATAATCACTTCCCTAGTCCTGCTGGTCACACTATTTCTGATAAAAGCCAGGATGCTTTGGGCCTTCTCGGCCACCTGGGTACACTGCTAGGTCATATTGCAAAGGCATTCACCTACCAGTTCCTGCAAGAACACCAATGCCCAGCTGGTCTCCTAGAAACAGCATCTTCTTGCTCCACACCCATTTTATTGAGGAGTATGATGTTACATGGTATGGAATATCCCTTCTTTGGTCAGTTGAGCTCAGCTATCCCAGCTATGTCCCCCCCTAACTCCATGACCACCTCCAGTCTACTAGCTGGGGTGGAGACAGAATGAGAAACAGAGAAGGCCTTGACTCTGTGCAAACACTGATAAACAACAACTAACATACTGGTGTACTCTCAGCATCCTTTTAGTCACAAATCAAAACACAGCACCATAAAGGCTGCTACAAAGAAAATAAATTTCATCCCAGTCAGAACCAATGCAGTATCGTGAAATGACATGTACAAGGACTGCTGAGCTCAGATCCAAAATGTGTGCAAGTAATGGATTGATTTTTTTGTGCAACTGTGACTAGACAAGAAGATAATAATGTAAATGTTTGTAGGACTAGGAGTTTTGATGGCATTTACTCAGGCCTTGAAGTATTAGTGTATGTCTAGTATGGATGAGACTTATGCTTTAATGGTGGCTCCTGAACACAATTTCACAATAAACTGAATTACTGGAAGTATCATGAAAAGATACAGTTAAAAGTCTTCTAGCTGCTACTGAAAAACACATCAATAAAAGAATTTCAGGAGTAAAATACCATTGCTTGGAAAGACTGTCGGTGAATATGATGTACTCATCTCCCCTGACACATTCCCTTAGATGAGCTATAGCAAGCAACACTCTCACTCTTCAGAGTCAAAGCCCACCTTTTCTGTGCTCCTGTGCATTGATTACTACCAACAATATCAACAAAATCCAGTTTCTAGACCCCAGCCTCTTTCAGTCTCACATCTCCCTTCCACCTATTCAAAGTCTTATCCAGAAAGAGCACCATGTGCTGTGGCAATGGGACTGGAAGGAAAGTGGGATGGAAGCTCATGCTGCAGGTTACACTTGACTACGGAGTGAAAGGCAGGATTGTGGCACCAATGAACAACGCATCTTCCAGCAGGGCCTTTGGAAGCTCTGATGGATGGTACAGAGCTGCAAGCAGTGCAGCACTGCAGCTCTCCTGCTGTGCCTGGCCAGGCTGGATCTGGGAGAAGTGACAGTTTTGCCCTGAGAGTGAATGAGGAGCTGGAGAGATGCACTGGAGGAGGTGCAGGGAGGCAGGGGGTGTATTTCAGGCTTAGCACAGGGGATGGCATGAGCTGGGAAATAACCAGCACAGGAGCTGCCTTTTCACCCTTCCACAGAAAAGTCTGTTCGGAAACACCCAGCAGGGTAAGGAAGGCATTTTGCTGTTCGTGCTTAGTGCAGTTTGTGAAGGGTTGACAATGCATTGGAAAGGCTCCTTCATGCAAGTGGGCTAGGATGCTGAAGGAGAGCGGTGGCAGCTGAGCAGGGATGCAGGGATGCATGCCAGAGCATGGGGGCAGCCTCCCACAGAGAGTGCATGTGAATGGCTGAGGCAATGCAAATGCAGCCAACAGCTTAGAATTTC
Source organism: Apus apus (assembly GCF_020740795.1). Taxonomy (NCBI): domain Eukaryota; kingdom Metazoa; phylum Chordata; class Aves; order Apodiformes; family Apodidae; genus Apus; species Apus apus. The sequence goes on from NC_067283.1 coordinate 104,077,479, forward strand.
ACCATGTAGACAAGGTCTAGGTTATGAAAAACAAGCAAATAAACAAACAAGCTCCAATAGAAACAACATTATTTTTCCCACGGGCTGTTGGGCTTTACTGGTATCCTGTCCCCAAAATGACAGTGGTCATTGGCTTCTTCAACAAGCATCAAACAGCAGAACTAAGATGTACATTTTTGTTCTTATCCTAATTTTTCTTGTAATAAAGCTGAATATCTGGAATCTGATACGGGCTGCAAGAGATTTTGTAGTTCAAGGCTTCAACTTGGTAAAATCAGTGTAAACCCAACAATAAATGTAACATGATAAGACAAATCGTTCTGTTACAGTAATCTGCCTACACACCTTGGTGTTTCTGAAGGCAAATGTACATCTGCTTGGGGAAATTACTCTAGGAGGCAGAGCCAACCAAATTACCTTTGAATCAGGAAAGTAGTGAGACTGTAAAACCAAAAGTAAACTTTCCAATCACTTACTTGCCTTTAGTCATCCTTGATTTTGAGTAAGAGACACAAAACAACCACATGGGACAGGAGACTCACTTGTACCTCGTACTTCAACGTCAGCAGCTGATCCTGCTGTGAGTGTTTTGGAGGGGCTTTAGGTTTGCTACTACCATTGCTGCTTTTCCAGGCCACCCCAAAGGAAGCTGCCTGAAACAGCGGCTGCTGGAAGTGTTAATTTATCTTCATTGTCACATTGCAGAGAAGAAAAATCTGTCTTTGCTACATGTTATTATAGGGTTAGTGTTGACTGAGAAGGGGTGCATAGAATAAGCAGTTTGACCTGGGGCAACACCCACATACAGTGAAATGAGAAGTGAACATTTCAGATGTATTAAAGATGAGCCCTAACCAGCTGAAGGAGAAATAGGAAATGATGCTGCAGTGCCTTCAGATCTAGTCTTTGTGGCACAGAGACTCTTTTGAGCCATACTGCATACAGCCATGTGGGAAGCTTTTCTATGCTTAAAAATATACATATATACATATATATATATATATATATATATATATATATACAAATCTTGCTCTATGTAGTCCTTAAGCATTGGGTTAGCACTTTGTCAATCTGCCCTGCCAGTGACAGACTCATTTTGCAGATAAAGAAGTCCAGAAAGCTGACAGGAGCATTGCTTTTAAAAAGACAGAGATTACCTGCATGTAATCATCTCTCTCACCATCCCCTTTGATGCTCTTTCAGAATAGCTTAGCAAAAATCATCTACCTCAAGTCCCAAAGAGATGATGAGTTGGGTGATACATATGGCTAACCATTTAAAGTATCTCTTTATTCATCTATGTATATCTTATATACTGGGATTGAAGAAAACAGCCCTTTTTCTGTTCCTCCCAAACTAGGACTGATGTCTCTGCAAGTTCTGCAGCTGTACTGGGCTTGTAATCATCTAACTTACTTCTGAAAAGGAAAGTTGGTGTATGAGCACTGAAAGTAACCGTCACTGCAGTTTCCTTTCTGTTGTCTCCCCTAAAATGCCACTCTCTGGGTAACTTTCATAAGCCCCATGCTGCTTCTTGAATACCTGTGCCCATGTTCATCTCTTCTTTCTGCTCCTTTCTGATTCCTTACATTTTCTCTATTCCTAACTCCTGAAGTCCTCATCTAGTTTTTCTTCTTGCCAATATACTGTTTTTCCTAAGTCCATATTTCTCTATGATTTGTACTGACTGATAGCTCATAGCGAGAGTGAGGGCATAAAGCTGCTTGCTGTGCTTTGGCTCCAGTTTTAAGGCACGGTAGTTCACAGAATGCCTTTTGGGAGAGCATCACACAGACTCTGTACCACAGGTCTGACTATGCCTATGTCAGAAGAGCTAAAAAATTATAGTCATATCAACAGCAAAACAGTAAGAAATGCTGCAGAACTCTCTCCTCTTCATCTCCTTCCCCCCAGCTTGCCCCTACCTGTTCCAAGTACAGCAGCTGAAACGAGGTCTGTCAGACACTGGCAGTCTCTTGTCCTGGGGAGTGTTTGCCATGATTCCTGCTGCATTTCAATAAATCTCATTCACAGTTTTGCACTTGGGGAAGAACAACACGATGTCCCAGTATAGGTTGGGGGCTGACCTGCTGGAGAGTAGTGTAGGTGAAAGAGACCTGGGGGTCCTGGTAGACAGGAGGATGACCATGAGCCAGCAATGTGCCCTTGTGGCCAAGAAGGTCAATGGCATCCTGGGGTGCATTAGAAAGGGTGTGGTTAGTCGGTCAAGAGAGGTTCTCCTCCCCCTCTATTCTGCATTGGTGAGGCCGCAACTGGAGTATTGTGTCCAGTTCTGGCCCCCTCAGTTCAAGAAGGACAGGCAACTGCTTAAAAGAGTCCAGCGCAGAGCCACAAAGATGATTAAGGGAGTGGAACATCTCCCTTATGAGGAAAGGTTGAGGGAGCTGGGTCTCTTTAGCTTGGAGAAAAGGAGGCTGAGGGGTCACCTCATCAATGTTTACAAATATGTAAGGGGTGAGTGTCAGGGAGATGGAGTTAGGCTCTTCTCAGTGATGACCAGTGATAGGACAAGGGATAATGGGTGTAAATTGGAGCATAGGAGGTTCAAGGTGAATATCCGAAAAAATTTTTTTACTGTAAGAGTGACAGAGCACTGGAACAGGCTGCCCAGGGAGGTTGTGGAGTCTCCTTCACTGGAGACATTCAAAACCCACCTGGATGCGTTCCTATGTGATGTACTCTAGGTGACCCTGCTCTGGCAGGGGGGTTGGACTAGATGATCTTTCGAGGTCCCTTCCTACCCCTAGGATTCTATGATTCTATGATTCTATGATTCTATGACAGTTGGGATCACATTGCTTGTGTCACCTGTCCTAGGGTTCCTTTGCACACTTAGCTGTCTTACTTATACTTCTTGAAAGCATCAGGAAACACTGGACACATACATGCATAGATCAATAGAACAGATGGTGGAAACCAGGTGCTTAGTGTCCCACAATTATGACAAAGAAGCATCCTTGGCTGGTATACCTGCTCTGTCAAGCTGGTTGTGAGGAATGTGATGCTAGAGGTTTGAATTTTGTTTACTAGCAACTTGGGTTTCCAAATGAACCAGAGCATACTCTGCAACAGGCTGAAGTGTTACAGGGTTTATCCAAGGACCATCATTCTTCTCAGGGCTGGGGTTGTTTTTCCTAAGTTCTTCAGTACTTCTGTGCAATTTATAGCAATGGCTGCTAGCTGCCACTACATTTTAAAGCAATTTTAAGAGACGTGCTTTCCAGCTGCAGAGGAGGCCTACCCTTGTGTCTTCAGATCTGAATTTTGCAGTGATTTTGAACTGGCCATGGTAATGCTGGGAGTCTTTCTACCCAAGATAGATCTGCTAGATTTAGAGGCTCTTTACATTTATTATTTTTGATACATTTACATGGATACTGCGCCATCCCAAATAGCTAGCATATTAAAAGGATCTTTTTAAGAGCTGGAATACTGTGTAGTCTGCCACTTTCTTGCAGTGGGTTTCCATCTAGCTTTGGAAGGCTTCGGTACTGAGCAGTTGCTCTGCCTGCAGTGTTTCCTTGATGCTTCTGGGTGAAAGAAAGATCTGCAGTTCCAGTGGTAGACCAAGCCACTGCAGGCTCATTCCTCTTTCTTGCTGCTTCTCTGCTGTGCTTCCTCTGTCCATGAACATGAGGCAAATCCCAGCCTGGTCAAACACTGGTGAGTATCATGGGAGAAAGAAGAGCCATCCAAATGCCATGGAAGTGCAGTGCAGCCATTCTCAGGACAGGCAGGAGCTTTAATGAGGCAAACCTGTCCACTGGCAGAACTGGTAACAGCCCTAGTAACAGAGCAGTTTTACTCACTTTTAACTCCTCTAGTCATTCTAGCATTAGTATCTTGGACACAAGGAATTACTTCACCCTCACAGCATTTTTCCCAAGAACCAATGCACCATCACCCTTTTTGTAGCAGCAGACGCTGAATGACCAGAAGGACATGCCCAGGGCTGCAGACAATTGCTGTGACAAGACAGACCTGCAAGCTCAACATCATTTCTTCATAGAGCAGGATAGTTTTCAGGTTCTGTATTTGTGCATGGTCATCTCTAAACATGCAATTCACCTCTTTATATATATTGGCATGGCAAATCTTGCTATTGGCTGAATCAACACTGGATCACACAGTAAACATGCTCTAGAGGTAGCTCAATATTTATAAAAATTAATATGAAAAGAGGCTTAGCTGAAGGCACTCAGATACCGAGAGATATTGAACAAGATTTTATCATGTATGTAATTATTTATTGAGCTGAGAATCCATACAAGGTAAACAAATGTTTACACTATCATACAGTAAGCATTTCCAGGGCTTCATAAAAATGATTGTCACTCACTGTCCTTCACAAAAAATTTCATTTGAATGAATAAATAATTTGATGAAATCAAAAAATATTTACAATATAAACAAATGAAAAAAGCTTTGGATATATTAATTTGAACATCCTGTATTGTGCATTATCTAACTGTATTTCTATCAAGATTCTCTCTCTGAAATGGTACAAAGTGGATAGAAATTACAACTCAACAAAGTTAACATGATTTGGTATGTCTTTCCATTAGTTCAGATAAGCTACATATGATTCATTTATTATGCACGTGTTAGAATACAAATATAACTAAAATAATATATTATCAAAATGCCAGACATCATTCTCCACAGAACAGAAATGTACACTAGGCTGTGTCAAGAACTGAGAATCACAGGCAACAAAATATAACAGAAAAGTACAAATTCCTTCATAAGAATATAATTGTGCTCTCTTATTTACCAGAGGACTATGCTGCTTCACCACATCAATGGCTATGTATGAATAGAGTGTTCAACAACTGCCGTGTGGCTTGGTGTACGTTCATATGGGTGTCGAGCAGCGGCATTATAGTGGAAAACGGGCAGTGCAAGCAGTTTTATAAACATCTTCTCGGGCTCTTCAAAAGAGCCAATTATACAAAGCAGTATAAGCAGAACACTGAGAAGTCTTCATCTCATTTACACAGATATCATGAAGTGACACTTGCTTTGTTTGTGGTGGTGAAAGGAGGAACTTTCTCTGTGCTGTTTATGCAGTCAGCCAGAATTCAAGTATTCCAAAGCCACTTCATAGCAGAATTTGTATTGATCCTGAAAAATCAAAAGAAAACCAGAAAGTCAGTTATTGAAGGAACTTAATTAAGAGGATCAATATTTCTCTTCTGTTAGAATTATTTACTATCAGCTGTTGTCAATGGGAACCAGTTTGCAAATCCAGTTTATAGTCAGATAAGAAAATCTTTATATTAGCCAGACAATAGACACTACACACACCAACTTACTTAAGATGTGCATTTAGCTGCTCTAAAACACTAGTATGAGAAAAATTGACTACACGTAAGCATATTGACTTGCAATCCTTCTGCCATCTGTCAAAATGCTCATGTAGCACTTTACCAGAATTGGAGCAATTGAAATTGCTCCCTGGAAATGTTTATCTTAAAATAGACCCAGTGTCTAGTACTTTCCAGACTGTAACTTTTTATTTTAATGTTGATCACTTGCTACATTTCAGGGCAAGAGCTGTTTATTTTTCCTCCTCTATGTGCAGCCCAAACCCACACTGAAATACTGTCCTCTCCAACGAGCACTATGAGGCCAGGCCTGAGCTAAATTGATTGGATTAATTCCAATTAATTTTTAGCAATTAACGGTGATGTGTCAGTTAGGCTCTTAATAGCTCTTCTGTTACCCAGGCTAAATTTTCAGGTGCCAGCCCCATACTTCAAACACAGACCTCCTGTTTTTATTTGCAATTACTTGGGATGGGGGCTGATTGCAGGGAAATCCCCTTCCCACAGCATGCAAACCCAGCCCGGATCATTCAGAGACAAAGGGTTGTGACTTCATCCCCTCCACATCCTCAGTGGTCCAGAGAGACCTGTGCTTTTGACTGACCCTCACTCACTCTGTGACTTAAAACGATGCAGTCACTGACAACTTCAGAGTTCTGTGCATGCACACATATCCCTCTCCTGCTTTCATTCTTGCTACTCACAATATTTAGCAATACTACAAACATTTAAAAGAAACAAAAAAGCTGAACGAAATGGTAGGTGAGGGTTCTAGGATTCCAAGTGCTCTGGCTTATAAAATTTAAGCTTGGAAATACCTGCCAGTTTAACAACTGTTTCTGCCACTGAAATGCCTTTTTCTTTTATGCAATTTAATAAATTCATAAAAGATAACTAAGCATGTACTGCTGTATAGTAGTGACAATAGAATTAACAATCTGACAGCACTCAGTCTTCACCTTCCTAACCTGATAAAAAGGAAGACTACAATTACACCTCAGATATATTATTAGTTTCATTGCAGCAAACATTTTAAAGGAATACGTCTGTTGGTCTGTGCTTGTGATTTTGGGTCACATTTTAGCTGGGAAGAGAGTCCCCCATAATGTATAAGACACCAGATAATACAACAATAAAAAAAGCCATGTATAAGCATCGACAATTGCTATGTTCCCTTGCTGAGAGCTGTCACTTCAAAAGGTGCACAAAAGACCTAAGTTATGAACAAATTGTACGTGAGATTTTAAGATCCTGCAGGGTTCCATAAACTGCTTGTGCCTCTTTGGAATGAGAAAAGAATCAAAAAAGAATGGAAACAAAGGAGTATTATGTAAAATATTCCTTTTCTGCTTTTATTGCATATGTTTCTAAATAAATGTCAATTATTCTATAGCTACATAACAGAGCTCAAAACAAGAGATCAGGCACTCATCCATTTCCATTTTCCCATGCTCATTTTATGCTGATTTACTGATCCAGCAGAATAACTGTCATTTTTAGTAAATGCAATACCTGTCTTAAAGAGCAGACATATATTATTTCCCACTGTGCAAGCTCATGGGTGTTCTTTTTACATTTTTATTATTCATTTGATGGTGCATGTTAGAAGTGTCTTTAGGTTAGCTAGCTTCAGAGAGGTATATTTATTTATTTATTTTCTAGCACACCTACTGGTAGATCCAATAACAGTTATCATAGAATGCTTTGGACATTCTGTAACAGGCATTTTGCAATACCATGTGTTACCTTTGTATGATGGCTGGAGAATAGATTTTCATATTGTATGAACATGGCATTGAGATTTTTACACTTGCAGGAAAACCCAAGTTTGCAATAAAATTGAGATGAATCTTGAAGTGTGGAATGTAAAGATTGCTTTTATCTAGTCAAAAAGTGCGTAACAGGTTTTGATAAAGCAGTGTTGAAACTATTCTTGTGAAATACTGTTACAATTCTGAGCACTTCATTGTCTCTCACAGCATTTTACATAAGTAGATTAATATTACTCATTTTTCAGATATGGAAACTGAGGCACAGACTTGTTAATATAAAAAAGATAATCAGGAATAAAGTCAGTAACAGGATCAGGATAGAACTCTAGTGTCCCAATTCCCTTTTACCATGAAACAATCTACAAGGTAATTGAACCTTGCTAATTCAAATATATGTTTCTACAAAGTAGCAGACCACAACTGAAGAGATTTAGTTCTAACTCTGCTTTGTCACTGAATTACGTGATACTTGGGAAAATCCTGACCATTTCCTGTCTGTTTCTCTATCTGTAAAATAATGAAAACAATACTGGTCTCCTTCACAGTCACTTTGAAAACTCCTAAAAAAAGGCCTTAAAAGACCTCAATGCTGTCCAGACAGTCTCAGTGCCACCCCCAATTTATTAAAAACTATATTTGTGTTCTAAAATACTACATGTAGCTTTTGATTAAAAAAAAAAACACCACAAAACACTGCTGAAAAATGAAGACAGCTGCCTGACAAATTTACACAGGGAGAACTGTCACAAATGGGAATTTATGGAAAGCATTTTCTTCAACTGCACATCTTTGCACTGATAACTTTATTTCTATAAAATAAAATGAATAAGAGTTCAGTGAGTTCTGTGGACTTAAACTCTGGGAGAAGGAAGAACAGCAGGCCTGCCAAGTGTCATCCAAACTAAACTACATGAATGAAGAAGTAGGACATATTTCTTAATATCCATGAAATAAAAATGTATAGTTCTCAGCATGATGATTCTTCTCCTAAGAATACAAACTAGAGGAAGAGGAGACAACTAAGCTTCTCCCTCCCACCACTGCAAAAGCTTGGCAGTTTCTTGCTGATACAAGATTCACAGTTCTACATTGCTGGCTCATGGCCTTGTGGTGTTGCTTGTAAACTCCCTCCTCGCTTTGTACAGCTGGCAACATCTGGCTTTTTTCCATGAGACTGGCCAGAGCAGAGTCTAGGAGAGGGTCTGGGACTTCCCAGGTAGATGAAAGCATTGCAATGGAGGGTGTGGTGGGAGCAGTTCTTCTATGGGACAGATGAGGTGCAGTGGTACTTGTGGTGTGGAAGTGGATGGCCCAACCCATCTACACATGAACCTGAAAGCCTCACTCTTCCCAACAAAATTCCTACTTTTCACCCATTCTCTAGTGTGTTTCACACCCAGATTTCAGTAGCTCGTCCGAGTGGTGGATGTCCCCTAAAAGTACAAGACACTGGACCAGCTCTGTGAAACACCTCCTGCCTAACCTTGGGCACTCCGTAGAAAAGATGTTGAAACATGACCCAAACTTGTTTCACCAGAGCTTGCAAAATTCCCTCAAATTTGTTTAGCATCCTTGACTCTGCCCAGACACTGCTTCTTCCTGCCTCTAATGCTAAACTGAATAGAACTGCCTCTCAAGCAGCCACCTCTGCAGCCGCATGTTGAAAACCAGCATCTTTTATAGCTCAGGCTTCAGAATAGGCTACTGCACTACTCCCATCTTCAAATACAAAACTACACACTGGAGTGTAAGAACCTGCTGGCTTAAGCTGTTCTACAGCTCTTGTGGCATAGCAGCTGGCACTTCAGCAATTCTTCATTAAAAAAAAGAGAAAGCTCATAAAACTCTCTCTAGGAAAATAATTGCACATGGCCTCTTGTTTCTGAACTTCTTTAATCTTTCTTTGAGATAGAGCAACCATAATTAAATGCAATATTCTGGATGTCAAACTGAAATTCATGGCTTTGATAAATATTAGGTGATTAAGCTATTTATAAAATATATAATTTGAAAATCTGGCATTTCATTTTACATAACTATTATTTCTACCATGCAAGGGCTGCTCTCCACTTGGCTCAGCCTGCTAGAAAAGAAAATTAATAAGGATGTTCGGCTGAAAGTTTAAAACTCTTAAAAAATTCAAATGAACAGAGACAAAGTCTCTTTGGGAAGAAAGCAGTGTAAAAATACTCTTACAAGTGAAGTGACTTCATTATTCCCTTTGAAAATGACTTGCTTGCTTTGTGAACAACTCCCACTGCAAATCTTGGAAATCTTACTGAGTCTTCTGAGAAAATGGAACATTTTCTATTCAGTGGTGCAGTTAAAAAGCTCATACCAGAAGGTCCACCATGTTAGGCTTATTATTCCTCAGTGTCTTCACAGCATGGAATACGTCAACAGCCCTCTGATGTCGAAGCATTTCACAAACAATACTGATTGCACAAAATGTCCCACTGCGGCCACCTCCATTCCTACAATAAAAGTGACAAAATGGCTTAGTTACAATTGACTCTATGTTACAAATCCATACTGCACCAGGGATGGCTACAGAAGGTGTAAGTTCCAGCAGGGAGAAAACACAGAACATTCCTGCCCCTGAAGGCTGCCAAACTCTAGGCAGAACATGATTTTTAATTGGAATTAATGGACTGAAAGATCTCAAAGCTATGATTCAGAATTCATCAGGCTGAAAGCCTGGAGGGAATTGAACGGCTGAATTTTGTACCACCCTTCAGTGAACACTTGAGACAGCAAAAAGGGGATGCTAAAATAAGGACAAGGCACTTTTAGATTCAGTTCAACACCCTTTTGCATTGTAAACACATGAGGTTTCAATGAGCATCAGGCCTGAAAATGTTATGGAGAAAGTGGATCTTTTGAGCTCTCTTATTCTAGATCCTGTTGCTTTCCTCCTGGACCCAAAGGTGTTTCAGAAGGACAGCAAAAGTACCAAAAGTCTCATTTGTAGGATCCATTCTGGTGGCTGCAGATTTGGCATGGTGGTGCTGCCATATTCCTCTGGCTCACCTCCTGGCAGCAGGAACTACTTTAAGAAGTGTATGCATTGTCTTTCCACGCACAGTATCAGAGGATGAGAACCTGAAGTGACTTGCTAACAAAGAAGCCAGGCACAAATACTCCTATGCATGATGAAATACAGTATTTAATAAAGTATTTAATTCATCCCTGGTTATTTCTAATCTTTAAGAGAATCTCTTTCTTTCTGGAAGCCCTATTATTTCTACAGCTATTCTAATCAGAATCTTTAGGCTGTGCTTCACTGAAAATAATAAACTTTAATAATTACCAGAGTGCAGACTAGTTAGGTAGCGGGTCTTTCAAACCAGCTTTGCAAATGGTTGATTTTCAAAGGAAGCTACGACATCGCACATCTGTCACATCCAGGCAGTATGAAAAGAATGCTCTCTGCTGCCAAAACATTGCCTAATATTGTGGGACTCTTTGAGAATTTTAATTAAAATAAAGTCATTTAAAAGGATTATATTAGAGCTTTTTCTTTCTTTACTGCCTGGAAGTGACGCATGTGTGATGTTGTACAACTATTTAATATCATCAGCCACCTCAGAGATAACAGTAATTTGCACTTCAAAAGGGTCTTTTCAGCTAAAGATCTCAAAACATTAATTAATCACACCGCACAATGCTCCTTTGATGAAAGTATTATTATCCCTGTTCTACAGATGGGGAAACCAAGGAGCAGTGACTTGTTCAAGGTCAGTGATAGTGGGAATTATTAATATACTCTTAGATTTTCCTCCATCATTCTAACATTCAGTAACTGCAAACTCAACTTCAGGAAGTTTTCGTCTAGTGTTGGGTCCCAAGTTCTGAAAGTACATCAGCATGTGCTTTTCCCATAAGCATATCCTTTCTCCATCATGGCAGCATCTTTAAGCAGATGTTCAGGGAAGGAGGGATACAACTTCATGCACTGAAGACTTGGTTTCAAAGGATCTGGATGTTGCTGAAGGCAAACAGCATGTACAAGTACTAAGCCATATCAAAAGGACGATGGTGGCAGAGCGGATGAGAGCCTTCACCAGTGGAGCCCAAAGGTCACAGGAGGACAAAAATATATACCATTATTAGAGTAAGGCAATCACAGGACCATCATAACATGTCCATCATTTATCCAGTTCCAGATTAGATAGATGCCTCTTCACCTCCTTGCACCAAACCTGGCATAAATTCTCTAACAGTATTCCCTTAGTTTCTCTTGTCTGTTGCCAGTACTTACAAGCAATGAACAACTGTGCGTCCCTCTCCTCCGTTATATTCTTCCTGCCACTTCTCCACTTGGCGGATGAGCTTCAAGAAGGAGCGCTTAGAAACGGGAGTATCTCTGTACATGGGCCATCCCAGGAACTGGAACTGCTGCACCATCCGATAGCCATCTTGGGGCTGCAGAGATTCAGGCAACAAACAAGAAAAAGTAGCAGCATGGTTTTTTGGGGGGTACATCATTTAAGGTTATTGCATTGAGGAGAAAAGTTGTTCATGCAGATCACTGCTGACAAACTACTAATGCAATTTCAACTGCCCTTGAGGAGTTATGACTTTTAATTTCCAACAGAGTAATTAGAACAAGAGGTTTTAAACAGAGGGCTAAACAAACAGACTAGCATAAAGCAATAGTACAGCTGCAGGATCAAGCAAATAATTAATCAATATCATAGCAGGAACTTAAGAGGGAGTTGCAACACGACTTCAGTCATATACTTTATTTTACATATGCTTCAGCATGTTGAAGAACGTTTGCATGCTTCTGTCCTTCTTTACAAGAAAGGTCAAAACCTTTCAAGATACTTTGAAGCAGGAAACATTTAAAAAACCAAACAAAACCCTTAGATTTTTCCAGCTTATAAAAAAATCTAACTACATTTTATTTTATGGTGTGCTACTGCAGCAGTCAGAGCCCCTCTGGTGAAATGTGACTGAACAGTTGCTTTATGGAGACATAAAATAAAAAAGGAGCACAGAACAAGTGTTAGTGGCAGAAAATTACAGTCCTCTAAAAAGGGCATAATAAATACACACACACAAACTGTTTTTGTAGCTTAGGGTTTGCCACTTTTGCTTCTGTGCAAAGTGAGGGCATTTTAGTGCCACTCTGAAAATAAGCAACACACAGAAATGTTGACATTACATTTTTTTCTCTAGAGGTAAAAGAGAGGATAGAAGATTAACAAGATATGGGAATAAACCAAAGTGGATGCAGCATTAGATATATTCTCCAATGGGTTTTGTCTGCTTTATGTAAAAATTTGGAATCTGCTGATTTCCTGGCCAGTTTTTTTCAGCTTCCCAAAGCACATCAGCCAGACCCAAGTGCTTCCTAAGGCTCACATTAACGCTGCTGGAGATGGTGTGTTAATGTTGCCACATTTACTGCAAATGTCAAGCCTTCATAGTAATAAAAGAAATATCTTGAAGCTTACAGTCTGTTTCCCTGTTTGTATATTAACATGTTTTTGGGTGTTTTTTTGGTGTCTTTCAACTATCCTGAGAGTTATCCGATCTCAGGCCTTGACTTTTTTTGAAAAAAGTTCTTGACTTTTTTCAGCAGGGATTGCTTCTTATTCCTAGCTGTGGCTTTTCAGTGATCGACACCAGTCCAGTGCAAAGGCTCACTCCATCTCAGCGGGAAGAGATGCCTGGCCTCTGGCAGAGACTTTGCTTCACTTAGCTTGAAAGACATGCCTCATTTAATCTTCTGTTAACTTTATGGGAGCATAAGACATGGATGAGAGGACGTACTTGTTCCTCTGAAGTGCTTACGTATATCATGAAGTGTGATTAGTAGGACAGGTTCTTCCCTAAAAGCCTGGTGCTGGTGTTGGTGCACAGCTTTCTCCTTGTGACACAGGATACAAATATGCAAGATGGCTCATTTCAAACTGTTGAAAACAGCACTGATTTTGGTTTTCTTGGCTACCATACAATCTGAATACTCCTTTTATTTAATTTGCATTTAACACACTTGAGATATGCAATAAAATATTTTTTTACTTTAATTACACATAGAAGGATTTTTCCTCACTGATTATGGTGTCTGGCACCATTGCCTTCAAATAAATAAGCTGAAAAACGAGAATGGTTTTATGCGAGTTTAACTTTCATCTTCTGTGATTTGAGGAAACTCATCTACTGCAACAAAACTGTTTTGCAAGTAACATCCTTACTCTGGCTGCATTATAAATTCGGAATATCCGGCTGATTATGTCTTCTTCTAAATCAGCTGATACAAACTCCACCTGAATAGGACCATGTCGGTGTACTCCGTTTTCGGGCCAGTACTGAGGACACAGCTAAAGAAGGCCACAAACACAAAAGAACACGGTTAGTCAATTTGAATTTCCTCCTGCTGCAATATACTTTTCTAAACTTATCTTTGTGCTACATTACTGAAATTCACACACAATATCTTTATAAAATACACAGTGCACCATCCTCCACTGGTTTCAAGCACTTGGCTTTTCCTTGTGCAGAACAAGTTTAAGCAAATGCCTTTTCACTTAAATGAACATGCTACTGCTTCCTGCTGCACTCACCATTCTCTGGTATTGGGAGTAACACATTTCTGACAGCAGCAATTCTGCAATACATCATGATAAGACAAGGGGATGCTGTCAAATATTACCATATCTTGGAGAGAGCATGAAGCCTAAAGACCGAAGGCCTGCTATTCCAACTCTCCTGAAAAAAAGCTACATCAGAATGTGTGCTTTATACTATGGAGAGTGCATCAGTTCTCAAAACTCAGGTCTTAACTTCCACATCTGTTTCACCCGCGACTGATGATATCAGCTAATATAAGCATTGCTTTGAATTTTCACCATTCCATCTTATGAATGCCACCTGAAAATAGTAATTATGCTTTCTTTAGTGCTCAGAAAACATTACTTCTAGGTATTTAAAGATTGCAAAGTAGTATTACCATTATCTCACATAGTTTTAGTGTCTAATAATATCCTGATGCTTTAATTCAGGAACCAATTATCATATGTGTTATTAATTTAAAGATTAAATCAATACTTTGCAAGGAGGTATTTAAACCTAGACATTGCTTCTCCATTTTTTTCCATAAAAACCCTAACATTTTTTTCCAGGGATATTTAGAGCAGTTCAAGCATTTAACTTTTGCAAGTGCTCTCCAAAATTAAGTATGAATTTGTGAAATTTTGTTTGCTTGCAGAAGCATTGATGTCATATTTGGAACTTTATTTCATTCAGTAACACAGCTGTGCCTTCATTCTGCTGCATTGCTGTTGGTGATCCAGAGCTGAGCTGACAAACCACATTTGTTCCAGATGTTGTTTTGCATTCCTTATAACACTTATTCTTCAATAAAGCTGTTTAGAGATTACTACATTTTAGGAAACCATAATAATTTACTACATCAACTAAAAGGAGAACAGGGTCTGATTTGCAGAAGTTCACTTTAACAAGTTAAAACCAGAAATTTCAAGTAGGAATATATATTTTCCTTTATTTTAAACCCTGCACATAATTTGGCCTGTGGAGCAAATTACTTTCAAAATATTGTCTAAATCTTGCACAAATTTTTATTATGAAATATGCTACTGTACAGGACAGCAAAATACGATGCATACAACTAATGCAAATTCCAGTGCTCAGACCATTTAACGTGCACAATTTAGCACACGTCTTTCAAATACATAGGAACAGTGTTGTAACAAATCTTCAAAAAATGTTTAAATGACAATAAGCAGAGCTGTTTGCTGGAGCTGTTTTAGGAAGCCAAGAATTTTAAGTTCTAAAGAAATCAAAAGCATTTAGGTCTGTGCATTTTGCATGCATGTGATGCTAGTGACTCTCTTTAAGTCAGAGTCATTGTGAGGGCTGAATTTCATTTCCGAATAGAGCATAACAATCCATATAAATTGTAATATCTAAACAGAACTGTAGACACTCCACATATACATAAATAATAATGATAACACTAATTGTTAATGAATCTGAATGTAATGCGTGTTTTAATAAGCTCTGCCCTCTCTCCACTTCTGCTTGCTCTGAGGGTTTTGAGATTTATTCCTAATGAAAAGATTGTTACTCACATTAGAGGGAAAAGGTTTAACATATTGCTGAGGCAGGTGCATTAACTGTATATCCCGATAGCTTTTAAAAGCCTGTGAGGCTAATAAATACTTGAAATAGACATGCATTATTGTAAATTCAAAACACAGCCCACAAATTAAAAAAACCTCTGTTCTGCAGTCCCTAACAGTCTGACTCCCTTGAGTCTTTCCTTATTCACTCAGAAAATAATCTTAAGACTCATGAATAAAAGTTTTGTCTTTCATTTCTGTTTCTCTCCCTGTAGACAGCTAAGGGCTTAGAATCAGAAATTCAGTCTTTAAAATAGTGTGTGGAATTTCTACACATTCCTTTGAAAGACAAAACAGAAGATTAGTATCCTTTAAAAACAAATTCTTCATATTAAAAAGAAATAAGAGGAAATATTTTTAAAGTAGGCATAATACTCAGCAAAGCTCAGAAGATTCTTGATCATATTAAGAATAAAAGTGACATGCAGTCTGCTATAAAAAAATTACAATTGCTCTTAAACAATAATTAGCAAATATTTACATATTAAGCATCCGGATTACCACCACATTATTCCAGCAGATGGCTGGTGCAGTTTGTTGGAACCAAGAAAATTATATCCATGTAAGAACTTGGAATTGCGCAGTTGTGAGCCAAGCTCTGGGATGCTTAGTGATTAATGCTTGTGATTAAATTGCCAAACCTGTAGGTACAGTTTTCCAATTTTCTAAAGAACACGTACAGCATGCACAACTCTTTTGTAAGGTAATTACATTCTCCCATATGTTCCCCTGCCGTGCTTTCCCTTCCCAAGGATGCTTAGTCTCCAGTCTTGTTTAGTTCCTATCTCACTGCTAATGATGTCATTTTGTGACAAACATAACACATTTTCACGCTGGGGACACCTATCCCCTGGTAAGCAGACTAAGGTCATTGACCTGTTGCGGGCAAGCTAATGAATAGCTGTTGGCTTCTGTTTATGACTTTGGGCTATTATTAGTGTGTTTTAGACTTGAGTCAGAATTCTACAACTGTCATTTTAGATTTTTAGCAGCTCTTCCAAAAGCATGTTTTCTTATCAGAATGAACTCTGGGAGCATGCTCTTACATGTGTGCATTAACACTCCAGTGGGGAAGCTGCTGATGGTCTGATTTATTCCACTTTCCCAACATGTATCTGCAAGCTACAAATAAATTTTTAAGTGTGTTAGTATTTAATGTTGTTTTGTAAAACTAATTATGTCCTAAAGCTGTTCTGAACTGCACATGTGCTGAAATGCTGAGGCAGTAGCACTGCTCGGTTGAATGGAACAGTTTTCTCAACTTACTTGTGCTGGATCAACATCATTCAGCATAACTATGGAGGTGCAGTGGTAATCTAGGACCAGACGCCAGAAATCTTTGACAGTGTTCGGTAAGGGATGCTGCGTAACTATAAAAGCTGATGGTTGCTTGTAGCTCTGCAAAGAAATAACGAGAGATAGTGAGAAAAATGGTAAAAGATAAAAATCCACATATTAGAATGTCAGTCATAACCCCAAAACTTTGGAACTGAAAGCATTATATAGTTATTTTTCAGAAATGATGCTGAAAATCCGTTCTTTCTGACAGCAGTGAGGATATCCAGGGGATAAATTTCAGTGCTCTTTGTTTTTTTTTAGTACCATAGCATGTCGCTGACTGAGCTGTTTGGTGGAACTGTTCCCTTGTGGAACTCGTATCAGCATTTTCACGTATGTCCTTCTGGGTGCTGAAGGCCAGCATGGCCATATTGAGGTAATTTTTGGTAGGGGTTGCCATTGCCTTAATGAAGGAGAGTAGAGAAGCTTCTATGTGCCCTGAACTGAAGTATTTGTACCACTACAGAGATACAATCTGATCAGCTTTGCATTTTTCTTTCAGAGAAAGTCATTGAAGAGACCATAGAAAAAGTATTTGGGGTACAGATGAAGACATGCAAGACTTCAGCTCTTTGTTTTTGTTTCAGCAAACTGCAATCAGCAGGTGTCAATGCTGCTGATACATCAGTCATTTGTCTTCTACCCTACTTGTCCTGTCTTGCATGCAGATGAGATGCTTGAAGGGCTCTGCTTGAAGGGCTCTCCCCACTTAAGAGTCCCAGAAGTTTTTTTTGGGAAAATTGTTCTCAAACTTGTTCTAACACTGAATAATGAAAATTATGCTTGCTACTCCTTTTGCCTGAAGTGAGCTCTAAAGGCTTACATGAGGTGATCTGACTGTCTCAACTGATCCAAGCAGAGGCTCATCGTGCCTGTTGGAAAATGAGGGTTCAGAGAGAGGGAAAAACATCTGGTCCTGTCCATCAGTGCAGGGATATGGTGGCTGGCTAGGATGCTTCAGGCAGAACATAACCCAAATAATCTCCTCCTCCTCCCTGGGATCCTTTTGCCCAGACACACTCTTGTATCCAGCTCATTGTTTCAATAGTTAAGGGAAGGATTTTCAAAGCATATATTGAGGCATTGCTCTTTCTGAGCAGTACTTAATTTACAGAACAAAACAGTGGTGAACTCTCCAGGAAAGAAGACAATGTAATGGCAAGATTGTAATTGCAGATCAAGGAAACTCCATTCTAATATAAAATGTCATTGACCTACTGCGAGAACCTAGAAAAGTCACTTAAACTTTTGTTCTCAGTTTCTCCACATAGATTATCATAAAGATAATACACTCATCTTTTCACAGGAGTGTTCTGAACTTAGACTTATTTTAGGTAAATGCTTTGAGAACTTGGAAGGAAAAATAAGCAAAAACTACTGCAAACTGTTATTACTCTAGCTTCACTTTTTCAAAAAGACCATTTACAATGTGTTCATTCTTTGTTAACCTGTTTGCTTGCTGCTTATGTGTTCGAAAACCGTAATTACTATAGCTCTAAATTGTCAAAGATAGGCTATAAATATCTACAGACTGTAAAGGCAGTTTAAGATATTTAAACTTAGATATTAAGTTTACAGATATTCTATTAGCAGAATTAGAATTACCATAGATGCATTAGCAACAAAAATCCACACACGGATGAAGAAGAACCATTCATTCAAACAGAAATAGATGGAAAGACTGAAGTAATGGCTTGTATATTATCTTGTGCTGACAGACAATTATTTTTTTTTTTGTTAATTACTGTTTAAATTAGAAAAAAAAGGGAATGGAAATATTGCTGCAAACCTTATTATCCTATTTAACGGCCTCAGTGTCTTAATAGGTAACTCATTTTTTCCGAGGCCATATGGTTAAAAAATTCAAGCACTAGGGCGAAATCCAGACACATGTAATTGATCAAAACTCTTTGAGCATGGCTTTGGAACCTTGGCTGTGACATAACATATGTGGGATCCTAAATATGCTTGGGTGTTTAAAGATTTTGTGCCATGTTTTTGGAAAACAAGCTAGAAGGATTTCCACTTTCTTATGCTGACTCTACTTTCTGGCATTTTTCAGTCTGGAGGGCTGCTTATTCCCATGTTCTTATTAATGATGTAGAGAAGACTTACATCCATCAGTGCAGCATTAATGTAGTTACTGCTCTCCCCATCTATCGTTATGAGGAAAGGCAGGCATCTATCTGGAGGCAGAACATCCATACAGCGATTCTTTTCATGATTTCGTGGTAAAAGTGCTATGCTGCAGTCTTCTACACGCAGTGTCGGAGTCACCATGTTTAACGTCTTTCAAAAAGAGTAAACAATACAATGGAAAAATTAACACAACAGTGAAAGCATCACAAAATATTTAAGAATAGATCAGCTCAACATTCAGTTTCAGTGGGAATCAATATGCAGAGAAATGAAAACACAACACAGTCAGCAGGGATTGGATGCAAGAAATCCTGGAAGCATACAGATCTGAAAAATAACCTCAAAGACAGCTGCAGAGTAGCCTGCCTTCTGGAGACAGAATTGACACATTTCCCCTGAGTAAAAAGAAGATTTTACTACTACCCCATTGCATTATTTTAAGGTTTGGTATAATTCAATAGCAATTAGTGAGATGTTATTTTCCCTTTTTCCAGTCTTCCCCTCCCAGACCGGGTCCAAAATTCTCATGGCTATAAGCAAGCACTTAAGCAGGAGTCTTTATTATAGCTGAACTGTATAGCTTCTAAGTAATGCTAGCCACAACTTACCCTAAATTCCTCTTTGATCTGGCTGGAGTTAGTTTGAGGATCCAGTTTATTCATTTCATAGTAAACAGACCTAACTTGAGAAGCTGGAACAGACGTGTCCCCGCAAAGACAAGCTTCCAGGATAGCATCGTGGATGAATACATACTGTTCCTGATAAAGCAAATAAAATAATTACTGACATAGAGAGCATACACTATTCATATTTTGGTAAATGAAAAGTAACAACTAATATGGTTTCCACTATTCTCTTTGACTTTATTGGCACTAAAGCAAGACTAGAAGGAACAACAGCAGTCCATAAAACTTTATCCTACTCATTTAGAAATTAATACAGAAGGATTGATCCAATCTAGTTTCAAATACAAACAGAAGCGCAGTAAGACTCCACAGCAAAACTTGGAATGTTTCTGGTTTCCTGATTCCTCTGCACAGTTCTGTAGGTGTCATCATGCAACTGAGTCTCAACAAGAGGTACTCTAGAATTAATCCTTTCTGGAGAGGAAATAGTAATGACTTTGTGAATCTTAAGTGCAGCATAACTGTGCACTTGTTTGGGTAGCGGTTGTTCAGGTTTGTGTGTGGATTATTTTCTGCATATCATTGAATAAACTACCTTCTGGATGGTGCCTGACACAAAGGGGCTTCAGTTTTATGGGTGAGAAATGTATTTTTTCTTGCAAAGAGTTGCAATATTTCAGTAGATTAACAATACCTCAGTCTGCACCATGTTAACTCTCCGAGATCGAAGCTCTCTCACGCAATTGTATATGTCTACAACACCTTCTCTTTCTGCCATATCTAGCATGATGTCAATAACAATGAAGCATCCAGTTCTGCCAGCTCCAGCACTAAAGTAAAACAAGAGCACAGTTAATGTGCAGCAGTGTATTGGAAAACATAAAGTGCAAGGGTTCATCTTGCAGGTACTTGATCGGTGGGATGATTACTGAAACTGAGCCCTGCATTTGGGCTTTGCAGGGTTTCAGACTCAGATTTTACATTCTTGTTTATATTTGAGTTATTAAGTTAGGATGGATAGAGCTCCAGCGGTTTCAGCAACTTATATGGGGATTATACAGTACAGGAGAAGCAAAAGTATGTCCTGAGATTACTGGACAACACAACAGAGGGAGTTCTGTTCTGCTTACCTGCAGTGAACAACCAGAGGGCCAGCATTTGGTGGGCTCTTGGATTTGACCTGCCGTACAAATCCCAGCAGGCCTGTTGCATGGTATGGCACACCATGGTCTGGCCAGCCAGTGAAGTGAAACTGCCGAATCTCTCGAATCTCATGAGCACCCCTCTGTTGAAAAGACAAAGGTTGAAAAGAGAAAAACAGCTGGAATGTGAAATAAATCAGATGAGAGATATCTGATGAAGGCAACTCTAAAAGTCTGAGCCTTGCTGAAAAGCATCTACCCCCTACCAAAACCCATATCTATACAGACTATTGGAGAGCAGGACAGCAAGTTTGAAGTTTACATATCAATTGGTTTTAAAGCCTTACAACGAGTAATTTAGCACTAGACTGGTTAGAAACTTTTAGCAAGAAGGTAGATCCTCATCTCTATATTTAAGCCCTAGGTTGCTTTAAAAACTGTGGCCTTAAGATGCACGCCATGATCACAGAACAGGTCAGCAGCAAGGCCATGAACATATGGCACAGATGACATTCTTTTTCCCACTGCCCTCCACCGTAAGTTTGCTGCTGACTTCAAGGAACTACAATTTCAGCATAATTTTCCTTATAATTTGTCTCCTTCATTGGTCTGAAAGAAACAGCTGAATAGTAAGAAACCTTTCGCACCTCCAATCACAGGGGCTGCATTTGTAGCCTGTCACATGCTCACCCTTCAAGTGATTTGCCACAGTCTAGAAGGACATGGATATAGTGAGACAGGTATGAATGAGAAGCCAAGCGTGTAAGTAATTTCCCAGGTGACTTTCTGGGGCAGTCTGGATATTATAGGTCTGTACGCTAAGTTTGATTTTCTTACTGCTTATATTTCCCCTTCCCCCTTTAAAAATGCAGCTGCTAGTATTTCATTCTCATTAGAAATCCACAGACCAGAGGCCATCATACATATTTCATAAGCAAACAGCAAAATTATGACATATCATGTCTAGGCTGGACTAAATGTCAGTGATATTAATAACTAGTGGTTTACAGTTTTTCTTCTTAAAGATGTATATCCTGTCTTGAGCTGGTTTCCATATAAAAGATCTAATTCTTTTTGCATAATGAAGTAATATAAACTACCTAATTTATTGCTAGTGTGCAAGATAAAAGAGTCTGGGATTTTCCATGGTTGAGAAACTTTGGCTGTGCCAATGCTAGATGACTAGAATGGGCTTGGTGTGTCTTGAAGTCCTGATGCTCTGACAGCTCAGAGGAATATCCACCCTCATTTCCCTCCGAAACTTTGACACATAGAGGCAGGCAAGGAAGAAGATGAAGAGCAAATATGACACTGGTGTAGACTGAGGAGATCACACCCTTGCAACAGAAATGGCATTATATCCTAAAAACCAATTTAAAACATACTAAAATGCAGGAATAGATGAAGTAATTTGCATGTTAGGACAATCTAGCAAACACATTCAAATACAATTTTGTCTCTGTATTCTGAGGATTTTAAAGTGTGTTAGTTAACACAGCTTTTTGCTACTGTAAGCAAGGCCTCCAGCTCAATAAATAGCTGTGCGTAGGTGGGGTACCCACGTCCCAAACACTTTTATATTGCTCCTAACAACTGCCCACAATCCCCCAAGAAACAAAGTTCCCATACAAAAAGCAGTGCCATGACCATACAAGTTGAGGCCTGAAACAAGGACTCCACACAAATTCCTCATGCTCTACTCAGCCTTGATTTTCAAGCAATTTACAAAGTGAACTGCCCCTCCAAACTGCTGTGCCCAGCTGTTGCACAGATCAAGAGATGTCCCGTGTATCTTGTGCATTAGTTTTGGCAATGCTGTCTGTCATGCTGACTGTATTTTTGTCTATTGTTGACAACACTCGGCTACTTAGAAAAGATTTTGCATACAGGGTACTTTTATAATGACTTTACTTATTATACCTACAAAAGAATGATTTTCTTGTCTGTAGCTTCCCTGCTGATTTCTACACCCAAAATAGCAACACAACTGCATGAATCATAAAAGCATATGCTCGTCTTGGAAAGACTGTATTTTTTATTTTATTTTTTTTTCAGCTGAAACAAACAGAAAATGGTGTATAATGCTAACACACCCCAGGATGTTAAAAAATGTAGATGCTAATCATACAAATACTTCTGGTGCTGCAGCATGTTACTATCTGAATAATTCATTTGAGTTAACTGTTTGTTGTGCCATAAAGGAACTGCTCCAAAGGAACTGCTTATGTGCACAGCATGAAGTGTATTTAGAAAGCAGTCTTCAGAATCAGAGTACAATTCTGCGTTCAGTTTTTTCAGCATATCCCCCTACTCCTTAATTATTGCCAAACAATCATTTAAAAGATAAACATAAATGACAGATTTATCTCCAAACAAATGAACTTCTACATTGTATTTTAGGAGCAGGTATTTGTTCATCCATAAATAGAAAAGATGGTCAGAAAGAACCTCTGGATATTTTCAGTCCTACCTCCCACTCAGAGTGGGTCTATGGTCTACACTAGATCTGTCTAGCTGAGTCCTGATCTCCAAGAATGGAGACTACACAACTTTTCTGGGTAATGTGCTTTAGCACTGTACTACTCTCCTCTTGAAGGAGTTTTTCAAGTACAAGCCTTACATGCTGCAACTTCCGGGCCATTGCTCCCAGTTTTTTACCCTCCATTACCATGGAGAAGAATGAGGAGAATTTGGAGGTCCTGGTTTTCTAAACATCTTTGATGCAGTTGCAGACTGCAATTAGATCCTATTAATCTCTACCATGCCGAACAAGGCCAGATCTCTTAACCCTCCCTTGCAGCTCATGTGTGCTATATCCATAATCACCTCAGATGTTGCTGGGTGTGACATCTCAGGATGTCACTGCCTGTACAGACACATGGGGTTAGTTCACCTCATGTACAGAACTTTGCATTTTTCCGTGTTGAATTACTGAAGCTACTATCAAAGTTTCTGTTGGCCAGATCTTCAAGTCCTTTTTAACTGTGGCTCCAATGATCAGCATTTCAACATCGCCCTTTACTTAGTGAAGATTTGTTTAGGGTGCACCCTGTCTCATTATGCAGCTTGTTTTAGAGAGGCTGAAAAGTATCAGTCCCAGTAGACCAGAAATATAAATTTGAGAGAATTATGGCAGAAGAGAGATGTGGACTCGACATTCCAGTACCACCAGAAGAGTTTAAAAATATGGAAATTAGGGTAAAAACAAATATACTTTACTCAAACTGCACTGACTCTGTTTTCAGAGGCTTAGTAAAAAACTACCAACTATTAAAAAGCAGTGCCTAAATGAAATATTTTCAGATGGAGATTTTTGTTTTGTTTTTCTTTTTTTTTTTTTTTTAAGAAATAAAATGTTTAGTGCCTTTTATCTCTATCTGTTCTAATGCACTTATTCAAGACAGTTTGGTTATGATCAACTGTAAAATCCTTTAGGTCTTTTTTTCCAGTCCCAGTTAAGAAGTGAAAAGCTAACATCAAAGCATGGGCTTAAAATGTGCAGAATAGAAACCAGCCAGTGCTTCATTTACTTCAAAGTGTAGCCAGCTTTTCTCATCTGTTTATAAAAATATCTAAATGCAAGGGAACAACAGGCTTGAATGAATTCAAAGTACAATATGTATAGTGGTAAACATGATACAATATTTCAGTTTATTCAAATCACATAATTCTATTATGATTACCCTCAGGTTGCTCTATTGATGAATATTTAAGTATTAGATTGAAAAATAAAACAGGAAAAACCTAATTCCTTTGTTACTGTGGATGTATGTACAGGGACACTGTTGGGTCATCTTTTTGACAGTTTCCTCTATCTGGATGCAGGATTCTTTTGATGCTAAAGATTATGTTCTTCAAAACCATAACTGAATACTATTTCATCGTTAGAGAGAACCAGTATATCACAGGTACTGCAACTAAATCAAAAGGAGCTTTCTAAGTTAATTAGTTGAAAATGTACTTGTGGTGATACTGAGAGAACATTACTGCAGTGCTCCATTAGGAATATCCAGTCTTCCAAAGAGACCGTCTCCTTCATGTTCTGCAACTCAAATGAATCTTGATACATACAACTTCTGTCTTTTGATGAGGTCTGAATAAAACCCTTGAATTGATACAAAAAGCATTACACACTCCAGCATTAACTGATCCTGCTTACTCCCCCTTTCAGTAAGCGCCTTATTTGTTAGTTGCATGTTGTCCATATATTGTAAGCCGTTTGGAAGAACTACAGGATCTACTAAGCATCAAACAAATTATTCTAATAAACAGTAATACAACATGTTGATTGAAAATATCCCTATAAAGATGGATTCAACATGAAAACTGAAATTGCCTGGAGAGGAAAACTAGTGTGTTTCAACTATGCCTCTGCAGAACAGGAATGTACCAGCCCAACAGATAATAGTATTCTCCACCCTGGACTTCTGAATAATGGTGCATGCATCTTCTGGTGCAGACAGAAAATGATTGTGGGGAACCTAAGATGGAAAAACAGCACGAATGTGTTTTTCAATTGATTGCTGGGAGGGAGGCTTCGATTTCTTCTAGGCAAGGAACATCACTTTTTCTAACTCAGGCAGGGGCCAATAGAGATGGAAAGGACAGAAAAGTTGCTGCATTTAAAGAAAACCACAGTTTACCATAAGAGGGCGGCATTCGTTTACCTAAAAAAGAGCTATTACAACCGGGATGTCAGTCAAAAGATTTAACTTTACCATGTTGTATCCGCATATAAGTTACTTAGGTAGATACCATTATATTTAAGAAAACCAAATTTGGAAACTTACCTTTTCTACTGCAAATGTTCGAATCACATATTCAGCCAGGAGCTCAGTTTCTATTAGGGTAACTTTAATGTCTTTATATATCTCTGTGTCATCTGGCCAGTATTTGCAGCATTTGACCTTTAAAAAAGACAAAATAAATTAAGGGTCATTTATTTTAGAAGATTCACAAGGAATTTATTCTCTATTCAGTGCAATGCCTTCTGTTTTAAAATGCAATCATCTGCAAAACAGTCACATTTCCTACATGTGGAAATGGTTTATGTTTAAAGGACATTGCCTCTTCTTTTAAGACAGCTTTCAGAGTTGTAGGTAGGATTTGTGTTGCGGTTAGTGAACTAAGGCAAATTTGTATGGAGCACTAGAGATATTTATACCCAGCACAACTCAGTTACAGTAGCTGTGCATTTCTTGTGCTTTCCAGCACAGGGTGCCCTGAGGGGCAGCTACCACCAGGTTTTTCCACACTCATCTACTTGGTGGTTTGTCTTAAAAATATCTTCCTACCTTCTAAAATGTGTGTTTCAGACAGAAAACATCTTCTCTATTGTTAGAAAAGCATCTCTTTTCTTAGATTAACTTTCCAAAGGAACTGATGAGAGGTCAAATGGCAAAACTCAAAACTTGGAGTCAAGAGGTGAGTTTTATGTCTGGGCTTTGACACCAACTCACTAGAAGACCTGAAATATTATGGGAGGAAGGGATTTATCTCAGCTCACACTATGATGAGTAGGACAAATGCCTTCTAGAGGTGTCTTTATTTCTGTTACCTAGGAAAAGAGTCCAGATGACTGCCTTCACCTAGGTGTTTGCCTTCTTAATGGCCAAGGTAAGGTGAGATTAATTACTGATTTGAGTAGGCTTCTGCAGCTGTGTGATCTTGGCAAATTTATCCTGGAATATGGAGGTGGAAAGGAGGTGGGTTTTGTGAACAGTGCTTCACATTTTCTGAGCCCTGGTATGGTCTAGATGGGATGGACTTTATAGTGTTTACTATATTCAAATGTGCACTATTAGAAGTATTGTGTCCAGCTCTGGAGCCCCAACACAGGAAGGACATAGAGCTGTTGAATCAAATCCAGAGAAGGGCAACACACATGATCAGAGGGCTGGAGCACCTCTCCTAATAAGGCAGGCTGAGAGAGTTGGGGCTGTTCAGCCTGGAGAAGAGAAGGCTCTGGGGAGACCTCATAGCAGCCTTCCAGTACCTGAAGGTGCCTACAGGAAAGCTGGGGAGGGGCTTTTTACCAGGTGTGTAGTGATAGGACAAGATTGCAAATCAGATGAGGGGAGATTTAGGTTAGACATTAGGAAGAAAATCCTCACTGTGAGGGTGGTGAGATACTGGAACAGGTTGCCCAGGGAAGTTGTGGATGCCCCCACTCTGGAAGCATTCAGGGCCAGGTTGGATGGGGCTTTGAGCAACCGGGTCTAGTGGAAGGTGTCACTGTCCATGCAGGGGGGTTGGAACCAGATTATCTTGAAGGTCCTTTCCAACCTAAACCATCCTATGATTCCTGCTATTTTTTAAAGTGGGTCATTGTGGGGACTGTATATGATGATGCAAATAGCTGATAGAATCAAGAATTTTCTCCTTCTTCCCATTTGTGTGGACAGGGTGGTGGACAGGGATGCTAACTCATTACTTATCTCTCTTTTATTCTACTCTGTCATGGTAATAGCTATGTTATCACCACTGCGTCTGGCCTTTGTCCAGTAGTGCAGTACGTGCTAGGAGTAGCATCTGTTACACATCTGCTGCATGGAATGATTTCTCTCTCTCCAAAAGGGAAAATTTAAAATGGATATTTTAATACATGTAAATCTACTGGTTTATTTAAATATACACTTAAATGGATTGGGTAAAAACCCCAAACACTTCAAATATGTAATGTAAAACAGATAGAAAAAAAAATTCAATTTCACAACTGGTAGAGTATTTCTCAAACCTATTTTCATGCCAAAATATCTCGATTACTATCATATCTAGTCTTCAGCAAAAGGTAAAACTATGTACGATTGTATAAACATATAGTGAAATCTGCAATGCATGATTCAAATAATTTATTTATACAGACTCCAGGTTCAGTATATAAAGGATTATGCAGAGTGTCAAACCTTGCCTGTTGGGCAGAAGAAAATACTTTCCTCAGAATTTGTTTCAAGTGAAACAAATCATCATGTACAGCCCTTCGTTAGTCTGAACAGAAGAGAGGTCTTGTCACAGCAAAGTAGTAACATTGGCTGATAAAATAAACAGTTTATTCAGGCAGGGTGAGTGGTTCTGACCCTTTTTCTGACTCTTTAGCAGGATAAAATTTAAATCTGAAGAGAACTGAGTTGAAGGGCTGGAAAAACACAGCCCTACATCGGGATCCTCTTCAGAGAAAGAGAGTAGCCTGGTTGTAAGCTCTGGCTCCCAGCCACAAACTTAGACAAGTATCCTAACATTTCATTCCTGCTTACACAGCTGATGGAAAGCTCTTAAGAGCAGAGCTGGAGTTCAGGTAGCTCTAAGTAGGTTTTCATTCATTTCTCTATGCTTGTTTTCAGACCCAGTAACCGCATTAGTATTGACTAAGAAAAATTCTTTATATTCTTCACATTTCATCTGGTACTAAGCATGGTTTCAGCACAACTGACAAACACCAGGTTATACAGTTCCCTTCCATAGTGAGAGGCTTGGAGCTGGGACACTGAGCATTCCTTGCAGTGCTCAGCACTCCTGTGCTAGCGAGACTGCTCCCTCACCATCCTCACCAACCAGTGAGCTGACAGGGTGTCAATGTGGATGAGGTTTCCATCAGCCAAGGGCCAAGCTGAGGGTCAGCCCCAAGGTTCTTAAACAGCAAGATCTCTGGCAAATGTGTGTTCATCTCTAAAGCATATCTATTGGCTGTAAGTGATGAACAATCATTTCAAAAGCATTAAAAGTTGCTGCAAGCAGTTTAGTAGTTGCTGCTGCAATCTACTGTTGCATCTACTTGGTATTTGTTCAGATCTTATCTTGTTTGGATGTATTTCCAAAAACCCTCTGATAGAAGCTAAACAAAAAACATCAAATGCTCCTCATTTTGTCTGTGTTAAAATAATCCAGACAATTCACATTCTTCAAATCCCTTAGACCAGCAAACTGACCCTTTAATAGTCACTGCAGGGAACTCTCTGAAACAGGGTTTTCCTACCTATGGCTAAGATGATTTTTTGACTCTCCATGCATGATAAGGCAATTCATGCTGCCTCCGGACTGGAGCAGCCCACTGACAGCCCCATCTCTTCAGCTGATTCCCCTTTTCCTGCCTGTTCACTTATGTTTTCCAGAGGTGAACCCTGAGCCACAGGAAGGTGGCCAGTGCATGTAGGAAGGGAGCAGCTGCAGCAGTGTCACAGCCCTGTTGCTCAGCACGCCTCTTCGTTGCTAATTTTAGCCTTGTCTCTTTTTGATGACTGCTTGCCATCCTCAAAACAGCTCCAGCTTAGTAAAATAAACAATCAGGGGAAAATACTGAACCCTGGCTGGATTAAATTGCTCAGCCTTGAAGGAAAATATGCCTGTTTCTAACTTGTTAAGTCTAGACAGTCTGGATTATGACTAAGAACCAGGGACATTTAGGAAGACCAATTTAGAAGAGCATAGTCCCTACCTTCTTATGCCTCTACTGTTGGATTTGCTTCCAGTCTGCTTTTAAACCTTATTTAAGATGATCCAGTGAAATAATTAGGGAAGCAATGGGGGAATGTTGCAGAGAAGTTAAAGCCTTTCATGCCTTGTGCAGCTTTGGCCTGCTGAGGTTTTCTTACTCTGCTGCATGTGGGGCTTTGGGCATGGAGCAGATTGGAGCTAAGCAGAAGGATCCATGACAGCACAATTTCCTGAAAACTCTCCCAAGTGGAACAGGGGCTGTAACAGGCATGGGAATGGTGCCAGAGCCGCAGTCAGAGCCACAGACCAACAGTAAATAATTCACTCACTGGGACTGGGAGATGGAGGTTGGAAAATCAACTTTTTTTTTTTTTTTTTTTTTTTTTTTAAATACAACTCAGGCTGCTTTCCTACTCTTGGCTCTTGTTCTGCAGTGCTGCTGCACATGCTGAGCTCTGGACATCGGAAGTCTGTGGACTCCAGATGAGCCAGAAGTGAAGCAAATGCTTAAAGATCAGTCTCCCATATCCTGCAGGACCTTCCAAATAAATGTAAAAGCTTCTTAAAGACATTAAATAGTGTAAAACAAAACCACACCTACAAATATTTTTTGGATCAGGGCTCTTATTTGTACAAGAAAAGACAATTGCAACAAAATAGAATATGGTTTTACTCACCAAATATGAGAAATGCTGCTGGTAACATATGCTTGTTCATTTTTACTCTTTAGCACAGCTTTAGCTACTGTGACTTGACGAATCTCTTTTGTTCCTTATAAACATTTGGTACATTTTACAAAAAAAAAACCCCAAAAAACTACAAACAGAAGGTTTAGCTAAATAATTAATACATGAATCCAGAACTGAATATTAAATGCCTTAGATTTTTTTCACACAGTTGCTACCATAACAGTAAATATCATCCATAAAGTAGAAAACATAATTTTGAAATCTCATCTGATCAGAACTATAATTGAGAGTTTGTTCAGATACACCCTGCATTTACATCCTAACAATGTGCCAAAAAATACAGATGTTCATCACAAGACGAGATAAAAGAGTGAATGCCAGAGACATAATGAAAATGCTCTGGTTTAATCTATTCATCCCAAGGTACACTGCCCAATTGTTCCAAACATGTTTATTTTACTAATAATCTTAGAAATTTAGTGACGATTATTCTCTACTTCCACCCCCTCGCTCCATCTTGCAGCAAAACAGTCTAATGTGAGAAACTAAGAATTAAAAATGAAGATGGCAAATTGTTGCTACTACTTCTAAATATAACAAACAATGTAGGCAGTGGATGGCTAATGAACACAAATTGTGACTTCTGAAGCTGTATATTTAGCCATTTGGCAATGTGACACATCTAGCTAAAGGCAGTATGGAAGCCAGGACAGTAATTCATTTACTTAGAGGCTTGGAATACGAGGAGTATTACAGAATTAATATGTGAGCTGGCTGTGAAATATACTTTGTAGTTGGTACAGAGCAGTTTAAATAACACTGATTATTCAAAGTTTCCAATTTCCTTTGATTCTGAAATATTCTTAGCAAAAAGGTGATAAAACTGGCTATGAATTGCATGGATTGTCGTTAGTGAAGAGCAGTATTATATATTCTAATTTGAAATTAATCCTGAACTAAGTAATGATGATAAGTCAGCCATAAATTTTGAAGTGAAACCTCTAGGATATAAACTGAAATAGCCAACCAAGCTCACTGGTGAAATTTTTTAACAGATTTTACAGACGTAGCTAGGATAACATAATATACTTTTATTTGGCTGACTTGAAGCAAAAGGACATAAAATAATTGTAAGTATTTTTTTATTTAAATACTTTTCAAACAAAGAAATGTATTGTGATTTTAGAACATTTTATATACTATAAAACAACATTTGACAGAAGATAACCCCAAATCTTTCTTTTTAAAATTTTCTTTGTTTGCTTTTGAGCAAGTCAGTTAATTGATTTATGACTAATTTTCCAGTTTTCTAAAAGAGGTATGGAATAGTATTGAGAAATACAAATTTAAGGTCCAGTCTGGCACCATCAGATGACTGAGTCTGTATAAAGGCAGCCAGAAGTCTTTATGTTGTTCACAGCTCCTAAAGGAAGAGAGAGACGTCTCCATGAATTTTACTAGCTCAGTCTAACTTCTTTCAGTGACAACTCAGAGTTGATATAAATCTCCACCTCCTGCTGCCCTATGTTGCCCCAGCAGTGCAATCCTAGGTTGCCTGGTGGATGCACTCTCATTCAACTTCTGCCCAGAATATCTGGCTTTCTGGACATATCCAGTAGTAGCCATCCGCTAATGCTTTCCACCCAAGGGAATGAGTGTGATTCCTTTGTTGTTAAGAATCAGGTATACTATTAGCATGCCATCAACCTGGTAGCTTGGATTAGATGAAATTAGGCTGACAGACCAAGCCCACAGTGGGGTCTTCCTTTGGCCATTAAAAAGAATTAGTCTAGAAGCATTTGCTTCAGGGTAAAGGAAACCCAAAGCAAAGCTGTTGTAGTGTTCTTGCCTCCATTGCTAATATCAACGGCAGAACATCAGGGATTGCCTCTGTTTCATTGCTTATGTTTAGGCAATTTCGTCTCCCACTGGTCATTTAAAAAGGCTGCAAAGTAGTGTGCTGTAATGCAGCCCTGGAGGAAAAAAGGCTGAGCACAGAGCCCATGAAAAGTGTGGACCAATGCCAAGATGAAGGATGGTTACAGGATTAGCTGGAGCTCCTCATAGCCTGTCTTAATCCCTTACACAACTGTGAAATCATGGGCATATTGCTCAGATCCTGTGCTCTGAGGACCTGATGCGCCTGCATCAAGCAGGATAGCCTATGCTCTGAATCACGCATCTGTTCCAAGAGCAGAATCATGCCATTAGCTGAGCTACGGTGCACCACCAAGTTGCTGGATTGTTTTACAGCTTTAAAACCTGATAATCTGATGTTAGGTTAGTGAGCTCTACATAGCACTTTACTAGGTAAGGTAAAACTGTCAGTGCCTCCAGGATACTTCTTCCTTCACAAAGAGACTGAGAGATTAATTTAATAAGACTGCTGAGTTGAGAAGACTTGCAGTGCTGAAGCCAAGTCACTAGCCCAGACATTTCAAGTAACTTGAAGCTCTCTTTTCAAACTGCACTTAGACTTGCACCCTACACCATGGCAGCATTGCAGCAGCTAGCCCATCCAGGGGGTCAATCCATTTGTGTATCATTAAAACTCTTTTATTTATTTTTCAAACTGAATTATCTCAATTGCATTAGTGAGCATTAAGATATTAATCTATGTTGATTAACATTTTTTGAGAAACAGCTTTTACTGGGAATGAGTATGCATCAAAGCACTGAGCTGAAACCATGTCTGCTTTGAGTGACATGGGACAGTGGTGAACACTTGTAGATTGATGTCCTGTTTGATGATGTTAACATTGCTAATCTGGGGACTTCTCTATTAAATGATTGCAAAGAGTCTTCTTTTTCCTGAAGAATAACAGGTATTTTTTTCCCCTAAGGGGTCTTCCTCTGTCCACATAATGGAGTAATGCCAATTTGTTATTTCTGGTTATAAGTCTAGAAAGCTGAAATCTGTTCTGACGATTAGAAGGGTTCACTGACTTGAAAGATTAATAATAGTTTTAAGTTACAATTGTTACATCTTTTTTTCCTCATTGATACTCTGTAAAAGTATAAACCCTA
The DNA here is from genome assembly GCF_020740795.1 of Apus apus. NCBI lineage: Eukaryota > Metazoa > Chordata > Aves > Apodiformes > Apodidae > Apus > Apus apus. The sequence goes on from NC_067283.1 coordinate 104,110,143, forward strand.
CTCTATCCAACATGAAATTCTGAATTACAGTGAAACCAAATGTAAAACAACAGAATATATATTAATATGCATCTACTGTAAGCACAGGTCCCAGGTTTTCTGGGTAAATGGAATTAAGAAAAATATTTTTCTAGGTGTGGAAGGACACTATTCATAGGTTTTAGAAGCTGAGACTAGCATTACCTAGAGGTAGCAAAGGGCTTCATACAGCAACCTTTCTCCCTCTCATTTATAGAATGCAGTTTCTTTGTTTCAGTACAAAAATTAAAATGAAATCTTAGTTACCAGTATGCTTACAAACTCTTTGGCACACCTCCAATGTTGGTAATTTGGCTTATTACATTTAGAGGCAGCTTCAATTAGATAGAGTGTTTTTTCATTTATACTAAATACAAATGTGCTGTTTGTGAAACACGTGAAAACAGTTACTGTGTTTTACCTCTACAGTATCTCTGCAATGGGTGATCTGAATCTTAAATACAATTTTAATTTATCTTTATTTATCAGAGGGTTCTTCAGCATGTGAGGCTCTAAAAACTTGTGCAAAGCAAGCATTCTAATAGCATTATGTCAAAAGATCCCTTTTTTAATCCTAAGAACAGGTGGCAAATCCATTGGAAATTTCACACTGTTTTTATGTTGCTGGAATTTCCTATGAAGGTTTTGTTTGGTTTTTGCAATACATTTAGAGTAAGAAGTTTTTGGACAGGACTTTCTTTGGCAATTTTTCTTGGATGTCTAATGTCTGTCTACAAAAGAAACAGATCATCAGGTGGATAAGAAGACAATTTGTTTCAACATAAAGACTTCCAGTTTTTGTTTGTTAAGGAAACATTTGTATCTGCTTTAGAAATCTCTCTTGAATGCTGACCAAGGCTGCACATCCTGAGCACCCAAGGCCCAAGCACAAGCCCTAAGTCTTCCCTGAGAAGAACAACTCTTGACAGATTTTATCTTACAACAGGGAATGCTTTTCTGCAAGGATATTTCCTCTCTATCCAAAGGCGACTGTATCGGTGTCCTCACTGTCATGTGAACCCCGATACTCTTTAAGTATGAAAACTCAGAGCCATCAACATTTTTGCAGCAAGGCAGATGACAGTGCCACGTATGCAACATGTCAACCACAGCTGCAGTGAAACAAGCAGATGGAAAAATAAGCCTTCACTGCGTTCTTTCTTTTTCCCGATGCAGATACAGCCCTGCCGGCTTCTGGGAGGAAAAAGTCACCCAGGAGGATTGTGAGATGGCTATCAAGAAAGGACAACACTCCTGAGAAATAAGATGGTAGTGAGAGGCTGTTTCCTTAGCGCTGAGGCATGTGTGCAGGCGTGGTGGCTATCTACCAGTCTATGGCTGACCTTCATTCCCCTTTTGTGTTACATCCTTTCTGTTCTAGTCAACCTTGCCTCCTTCTGAAAAGAGGGTCTTTTGTGTGCTTATCAACATTATTAGCGCTGGCTGTTTTCTAATTCTGGATAATAATTGAGAAACTCTAATTACTGTAATTACTATGCTTCTGGGGTGAGGTTTTATTTTTTATAATAATTTATAGTGTTTTGTTTTTTTTTTAATGAATACTTTGCTATATTAAAAGCATGATCGGCAATCATGAGTCCTTGCAGTGCATTTATGTATCAGCCACCTCCACTGAATTACATCAGTGCATTTCAAGATTTGCTAATCTGGTATTACTAAATTTATTCTGCTGCAAGCAAAAACAAGGAGTGGGAGAGAAAGTGACTACTGACAAATGATGTGACATGCCAAGTTTGATTCTGCCAACCAAATATTACTACCAGCCCAAGAGCAAAGATGGAGGTAACAGCTAGATGGCACAATTGAATATACTCTAAATCTTCCCAACATAACTTAAAGAGGAAATAAATGTTTCAATGTGTGCAAACACTGAAACACTTCAAGAAGCAACCTGAGACTTCGGCCAATACATAAAGACCTTGATCCAGTTCCTATTGCTTACCTCAGCTCTTGTTTTTGGAGTCTGTACTCTCCAGAGCAGTCTCTTCGAGTAAGCAGGATGTTCCCCTGTGTCTGTTTTCCAATCACCCCCCTACACTGGTGGCATAAAAGCTTTTGTTTCTTCTAGAATAATACACCAGATTATGCTAAGTCTCTCAGGAAAAGATGTCTGAAATTATACTGCTATCTTCAGTTGCTCTACCAGTTACAAACATGAGCATGGAGGCCTCTTGCATTAATTTAACCTAAAATACTTTATTTGGAAATAGCTTGTGGTCTCACTGATACATTTTTATGAGTCTTGGCTTTGCTTTTTAGCTGTTAGCATGTGGTTTGGAAAATTCTGATTCTTGCACTAAATTGTAGGTACATTATACCATTAATTACCTGTGATTTTCTTTTTGTGAACTTCATTGTGAGTGGAAAGTTGTTGACTATTGACCCCAGCATGAAGAAAGCAGAGACTTTTTTTCAAGGATGCTTCAAGGGTTATTTATTTGTTTAGGTTTTTCTGTAAAAGTTCTTATGTCAACCTAGGCCAATCTTAACTAAAAACCACTTCATCATCTGTTATCAAAGAACTGTTCTGGCAACTCAGCAATGATTTTTCTAAATGACTGTGAGACCTCATTTAGATTTTTAATAAACAGTCATATTCTAATGAGGTCTTCATAAAACTGACTAAATATGTTTAGAAATCATTAGCTTAAATTGCCAGTACAAAAGCCTCCTTAGGGAGCCCTGCAGATTTTGTGATAAGACTTCTGGCAGATGGATTAGTATAACAGCACAAGTGAGCTCTGAATTTCCACACAAGCAGTGTAAATGCGAGTAACTGGGTAACAGGCTACCAGCTAAAGAGCTAAATGTCCCTCAGGTGGGTTCATTAAAGAGAGAAAACAATCAAAACACATTTCTGTGCCATTTAAATACCAGGTGCACAGCAGTCTGCAGGTGCCAGAAACACTGACAAGGGTCCCTTGCTGGAACACACAAGAGCTTAAAGGGATGCATGGTTTTGACAAGTGTGCCTCAGATAATGACAGATATTGGCAGATGTACCCGGACCCTGCTGGAGGGTAATGCAGGGACTGAGTCATTTGCAGCAGGTGCTTGCATTAGGGACAGCCTCATGGTGATTCCTCCATCCACAATTAAAACAGTCCTGATGCATAATGCTCCAGGGCAGGAAGCAAGTTCCTAGCACTGATTTAATGACTATCCAGCCAGTTCTGGTAAACAAATACACATACGCCCCCTCAATGATTAATTCATGAAGGACTTACGCTGTGTGGCAAACATGTTAAATAGCTGTTCTTCCTTCCTGAAAATATAAAGCCATTTTCCTCCTTGGCTTACAATGGCTCAAGAGGGTTAAAAGATAAAAATAAAAACCCCCTATAAATCTTACACCAGCAAAAGCAACTGAAATAGAAAACCCTGAGGTTGGGAAGGTTGCAAGGTTTATCCTGCAGAAAGACTACCAAAAGGTCCATTAAAATCCTTGCTAATCAAGGTGGCACAGAGCTTGTGTAAGGGGTTGTGGGACAGATGGTATGTTTATAATATGACTCCTTGTTGCTTATGGTTCCAGCTCTAGGAGTGGGATAGAAGCACCAACAGAGGAGTAACTGCATTGTTCTGTGGCTCATACAATCTCATTTCCATTAAAAGCTCATTTCAATTTCTGCTCTCTGATATCACCTGTGTCTGTCTCCAGAGAAAGTGAGAACAAAGTCATTTCCACCACTGCCAGAAACAACAAAGCCACAGATCTGTATCCTTCTAGGACTCTTGCACACTGAAGAAATCTCCAAGGTGGCACAAACTGTTGCTTGCTGCTAAGGGAATGTGCTGCATACCTAAACGCTGTGTGTTGAGGCTGCCAGCACTGGCACCACCACTGACATCTCCCTGGCTGATATCTGACAGTTCACTCTGATGCTTTCAAATATTGACTTTAGGAAAACAGTATGTGGTTTCATGAAGTATGCTGGTTTTGTTCTATGGCTTGTTTATCCATACCCTGAAAATATACCTTTTAAATTGTGTTCTTGGGTACTTATGAATGTGTATAGGGCTTTAACAAAGAGGTTTGCTGGACAGCTTGCTATTCTTACAAATCTATCAATTTTGAGTTGAAATGTGACCATCCAACTATTCATCCAGCCTTCTTCCTCACTCAAGTGATTGAATTTTAAAACAGCCTCCATGATCCTTTTTTGTCTCTGCAATTAGTCATACACACATTCCTGCAGCAGGTGTTAATTGCAGTCACAAACCCGATCTTTTTTATATCTAAAAAAAATACTAGCACCTGATCTGTTGGCAGGCTTGGGCACACTGATATCTAAATGTTAGGATTTATATTAATAATAGATAAAGGACATAAGGGAGAATAAATTGAGATTATAAAATTGGACCTGCTACAAAGGAGACAAGATCTGAAACTTCGACTTGTATCATGTAAACGGGGCTCTCTCTCCTCACACCAATGCCACAGGGCAGAGGGGTATCAGTCACTTCACCAGTGTGAAATTACAATAATCTCTTAAAACCATGTGCCTCACACTATGATACATGCACTTAACTTCTTATTTTAACACTGCGATTTACAATAATTGCAGTACTTGCAATAAAAGCAGTGGGTTTTTTTCATTCCAAATGAAAGCTATACGCACAGTTCCCAAGGAAATTTTCTTGAAAAAAACCCATCCTAGATGAGAAGTAAGACACCAGTGCATAGACAAAGCAGTAAATTAAAAGACTCAGTTATTGATGGTTGTGAGAAACACTTTTTGAAAACAAAAATTAACTATAATGACTTGAGTAGGAGGCCTACTTTAGAAGTTATCAAGCAAAGAAAGAAAATTATACAGTACCACCCAGGTAACTCAAGCTTCCCTTTACTACTCACCTCCTGAAGACAACCTTCTGATCAACAAATTTAGTGTACAAACGAGTAAAGCTATTTTCTTCTGGTTTAGTCCAGAAGGCTAACAGGAAGGAAAACCCAAACAAACCAGGTTGATTTGGACTAATTGTCCTGGTTTGAGCTGGGATGAAGCCACTTTTCCTTTTACTGTTTTTTTTTTCCTTCAGTAAGCTGGGACTGGTAACACTGGAATGTTTATGTTACTGCTGGGTATTCAAGGTCACACCTTCACTCTGCCGGCTCAGACACTACGGGGACATCTCTGACCCCCTCGTGGGAGGCTGAATTAGACAGACAGCAAAATTGGCCAGAGATATTCCATTCCGTATCTCTACGTAAGCTCAGAGGAAGGTCAGAGATCACAGGAGACAACTTCCTTCCTGTTTCTTCTTCCCTTCTCTTCCATCCATGGCTGGCATCCAGGGAGGACTCCATCCATCACTGTTGACCCCCAGGCTGGAGCTCTCCTGACCCTCATCACTCTACCCTCTCTCCAGCAGCTCCGGGATTTTTTGGGACTGTTCGCAGCTCAGGAGATGCTGTGGGAGTTGCTGGGTGCAGCGGGAGGCAGTAGGGGTTTTGCACATTCTTGAACACATTTGTATGTAATTGTACGTATTTTCTTTCATCATTAGTGTTTAATTAAAGCTGTGTAGTTTAGTTTTCAATCCAGAGAGTCTCTTTCACATTCTCTCTCTCCTATCCTACCTGGGTGGGAGGGAGAGGGGATCGAGAGCATTGTTCTCGATCCTGAGTCAAACTGTGACACTAAGAAATTCTGAAGAGGGTGCATTTTCATACTTTAACTACTTTTCTCAGAAATTTGTTTCAGAATTACTCCCTCTCTAGTCTCTCTTAAAAAAAGGGATGACTCCATACCTTGTTCTGTAAGCAGTTCTCTGGTTTTCCTTACTAGAAATGCTATGTATGAGATATATACAAAGATATGATGCTTTTTCTTTTTGGCAGTCTTTGCAGGCTGTGCTGTACTGAATGCAGCTTTATCAGTTACTTTTTCATTGTGCAAATGTTATCAAAGACAGGCATCCAAGGTATGTTTAAAAATAATTGATAATGAACCTCATAGAAGGCCGTCATAAATATTTTATATGCTATACTCAGTATACGAGCATCTTGTTACTCAGCTATTTAATTTCCAAAAGCAAACACCTTGGAAGTCTTTCATCTTTTTAAGTACAAAAATCACTTACCCTTCCCACTTCTACAAGATTAGTAACCATGATTATGCTGGCTGTGTTTTCATGCCATACCATTCTCCAAAAGTCATATATTGTCTCCTGCATTGGTCCTGAAACAATAAATCAAAGGAAAGGTTACTTTCTGCAAGTCTCACGATTGGAAGCTTGTCTCTGGGGAACCCTGAGAAACCGTGACTATACATATATATTCATATCACTGTCATCATATTTTTCATTTAGGGTCAATTTCTTTCCTGTCATCCCACCTATCTGCATTTAAGCATTTTTCCCTGAAGCAGTCCTCTGAAAGAAAGTTAGTTCTCCAGCACTTAGGCATTTATCTCCATGATATCTAGAAGTGGAATTATGAAAACCAGATAACATTACTCTTTCTCTTCACAATTGGATTACAACTTAGGGAAGGCGCATTTGGAATGAAATGAGCCTCAATGGACTACATGGCCTTTTCTGGTTTCTAATATTTTTCTTAGTATACACTATCCATCAAATTACCCCAGCTCCTAAATTGTACTTCCTGAAGTGAGACAGAAGTTACAGGTATTTTGCTGCAGTGTATCACTTTGCAAAGCGGAGGAAAAAGCTGTAAAGAACCCTGGCATGCCATGGCAGCCATGTCCTCTGCAGTGCTTTCCCCAGTGACCTGGGTGCTTCTGTAGATCAACACACAGACCTTCCTCTGGTGTCGTGCTAAAGCTGGGTACCAGCCAACAGGAGTGTCACAAAAATGTAAACTGTTGAGAACAACCACGTCACTTTGCATATGCCTGGTTCCATCTGTTCTAGCCTGCTTGTCTTGCCCATGATGTCCAGCATGACACGCCAATTTTAAACCACTTCTTTAATATCACTGAGTTGTTAAGAATGTAAAATGTTTGTATTTGACAAATGCAGCATACTATCAGGTGCTATAAACTTAACATCCATACTGAATCCATTACTGAACTGCAAAACTGCAGTAAGCACTTAGTGGCTTATTTAAAGAAACGCTGTAAGTCAGCTAATTTGAGAACAAATGGTAACATATTGGCCTAAATGGCTGGCTAGTGAAGAAGCCAACACTTAAACCATTATAGAACCATACTCGGACAGATCTGGGCAGTCTGGCACCCATGTTTTGGTACTTAGAGCTCCCTTTGAAAATAAATTTTTCACTCTGAAAATCAAGTACTTGCTAAAAAATGCAGTAATATATTATTGCTGTATTATCATGGCAGGGGAGTTGGACTAGATGATTTTTGAAGGTCCATTTCAACCTAAGCCATTCTGTGATTCTATGACTTTGTGATTCTATGATATTACAGGCAAGTTAAAACCAACTCACTAGGCAAATAACACCACAGTTGTGATATATCTTACTTAGACCTTAAGAAAAAGGATGGTAACAGTCTGAAACTTTTTAATTTTTTAAATTTATTTTGATTTTCAGCAATTTCAAGGATAATTTTATCATCCATCATTTGCATACACCATTTAAAGAAGTTATGTATCCTTCCCTTTACTTACTCTGCTTTTAAAAACACTGCATGTATAGTTTGTTTCACAGATTCCCCTATAGACACTCAACTTGCCTTTTCCTTGATTTGGTAGTTCATAGAACAGGAGAAAAAGCCATTTAAAACAACAGGAAGCTATGACTGTTATAACACAAGAAATGTCAGAAGGTCTCAGAGTAGAAATACCAGCAAAATCTAAAACTGCCATTTCTGAAATTACCAAATTCAAGCTGATGCTGTGGCTGCAAAACTGGACACCTTTTTTTTTCTTTTAATTTACAGCACAGAACAGTTGATACTTTTCTGAGATTTTATTCTGAAGTATGACAAGAGTTAAATCACTCTCCACTGTATGGAAACTTACAGTAGGTATTTTACTTCTGCGTGTTTTGGATATGTAATACATACATATACATACTGAGATACAGTCTGAGTGCAATTTTGAATGTCACAGTAAGATAATATGCATTATAATGAAAGTTTAACTTGTTTATGTTTAAATAATGTAGATATCAATCTAGCTTTTTGGACACTTAAAGTCACAATGGAATCAGGTTTTGGACCAACCTCTTCTATTGGTGAAAGGAAGGGGGCTGTTTTATTCACTGCAGGTAAATACTATCTCTGAATAGCTCCTTCCTTCCTCTTGAATCTCAAACAAATATTCAGCAAAACTACTATTGCTATAATCTTTGAATGAGTGTACCTAAAAATAGGATTAGTGAATGGCAGTTTTCCAGAGTAGTGTTCTGGAGTCTCCAAGTTCATGACACATTATTGAGATTATTTAAGTTTGATCAAGCATAAAGAATAACAATACTTGCTTCAAGAATCCTTATCACAAGCCAGTTTATTGGAGAAAACCCAAATGGCTCTACTGCATTTGGCTACCACAGGATTATGTGGTTTCAAGATTGTTCATCTGAACGTGTTTTTGGCAAAGCTGCAGAAAAGACGAGAAGCGATCCTCCGTCTGCACAGCCCTGTTCAACTTGCAAGAAGCCAGAATCTTTGGGAAAGCAAGGGGCAATGTAGCAAGGTTCTTTATGTATTACTTCAGCTTTTGTTCCTAAAGATTCACTTGAGTTACAAGATGGTTGGGCCCTACTTTGTAACAGTAATTTCTTTTAGTCAGCTCTGGAATAACCTTCAAAAATTTATTTCTCTCTTTTTCTTTTTTTTTTCCCTACAGACAGCATTATTTGTCTTGTGATTTAAAAATTCCTACATTTCAGATTTTGAAATAATTAATTACATCTGGGGAGAGATCTTGAACACTATTTTCTTCCTAAAGATTTTGAAATAGTCTTTTTTTTTTTTTTAATAAAGAAAAAAAAAGATAATAAATTATGAGCAAAATAAATCTTCAGAAGAAGTAACAGCATTTTTTTCAGGCCAGGGAGAGAGCTGAGCTCTGACTAGTTTTTCAAGCTGGTTTCCAAATATTTTTCTAGGAGAAACGTCCTATTCTGTAGTGCTGAGTAAACTCTTCTCAAGTGTTGTGAAGTACTCTCTTGCTTTGCCTCTCCAATTCTTATGTGTAGCCTCCAAACTTCTTTCACGTTCAGGACAGTGAAAGGAAAAAAAACACGTGAAAACCTACCTTAAAGTCTTAGAAAGTAATTCTTTTCTACCTCATTTTTCTTTTCTTCTTGACATTTTTCAAATTATTTTCTGACATATGAATAAATTATTACTTGTCTCCAGCCAGAACTGAAAAGCTTTATAGCCTAGGTGGGGTTGGAGGATTTATTGTCATGAAGAACTGAACAATTTGATTTCAGAGACTTGTGGTAGGGAGAGAAAGAGGCTATAATTGTTCTACACATCAGCTTCACAGACGTGTGCACAACAGGCAGAAAGGTTATTCCCAGCAGTCACTGCTTTGTGCAAGAAGAAGGACTGAAGAGAAGGTACCATTCTGTCCAACAGTAAGCCTGCAGCATAGCCCGTTAGCAACACAGTACAGAAGCTGGTATAAAAGATTTCTGCTGTGAAAAAATGAGATTGACAACATACTGCAACAAGAAGATGAAAAGCAAAGGAAAACAAGAACAAGAAATCAACCCTCCAAACCCCAAGCTAATTAAATGCATTATTGAAAAAAGTCAACAGAAATGATCAGTTGTATATATCATAGCTGTTAGTTGAATTACCAGTAGTTGTTAGTTCCTGCTCTGTGAAGGCAATCATATCAGGAAATGGAAAATGACACATCTTTTAAGGATGGTTTAAAAGCATAAGAAGCTGCTTCTGTACACTGAGCTTTCTAGATCCTCTGGTTCTGCTTGTTACTGTGAGACCCAGTTCTAACAACTGATATTGCTACTGAGGTAATGTGATCAATTTGGACATGATAAACTAGACCAGAGAACAGGGAAAGGTGTTCAGATGTAGGAAACAAGGCAAACACACAAAGAAAAAAGTAAAACTTGAATCCTGAAATGTCCCCAGCACTTGGGACTTGTAAATCTATGGGTCATTTTTCAATGTCTAGAAAAGCAAGCAGCTTAAACAAGGAACAAATAGCTTCTAAAACCTTTTTCTAGCATAGAATGTCAAATCCACAAGCTAACGTTTGGTTCACCTGAGACCGAATTCAATGATAGATATTAAAGGTAGAAATGTGCAAAAAATGAACAGATGCTTTCAAGCACCAAAGGTCCCCCAGGAATGGTGCATGGGTAGAGGCAGCCATGAGTGTGTGTTGGTGGAGACAGCAGACTGACAGGTTGCAAGACTTAAATCTGCAGCAGTTCAATTCCATCTTGAAAAGATTGCAATAAACCTCCTTCCAGTGACTAGATGCGTTCACCCCACGTGAGTAGGTTATAAAATGGTCCCCTCACCTTATGGTTACTACAGTTTCTAATAGCAATGAGAGCTGTCCTCACTTTTTACTGAGGCAAAACTGGCTGCCTTCTACAGCAACTGCCTGCACCTTGACCACTCAAGGACAACTAGCTAATATGCCTGCACAGATGCAGCTGCATTTTAGCTGTCATTCTTTACTATGTATGATCCCTTCAAAACTCAACTGGAGATACAGTGTTTTCTTATTAAAAGATATGGCTGTATGACAAAAAAAGCCAAAAAGCAATGATTCCCTTTGCAACTACACTGTCAAAAAACCCCAAACACGTTATGTAGCAGACATTGTTCAAAATACACATGAAAGCATAAAACCAGAGATAAACAGCAAAAACAAAATTACTGGGAGAACAGAATACAACAGATTAAAAAGTTTCAGAACACTCCTTTTCTTAACAAACTTCTTTAATGGGACAGGTTAGGTGTTACTAGGATAACCTACAGCGAATTTCAGAGGAAGAAGCAAATTTACAGGGTTACTAATGCTCTGCCAGTCCAGTGATCTGCTAATCCTTAAGTGCTTGTTATTTGCTCTTTTATCTAGGCTAAAATGCCCTTTCAGAAAAATGTTATGTAAAAAATCTGCACTTCAATGTTACTTCAAACTATAGATATCAGCAAGTGCAGGCAAAAGAACATCCTCCTCAACTGAAATACATTTTTTCCCTTCTCAATACAGCAACATTTGAGAAACTAAAACAGCATCAAGGGTAAAATGTACCCCAGTGCCATGCACCTCTCTCCTTCTACTGAAGTCTCCTATAGCTCTGTAAGAATTAGCACCCTAAAAAGCAACAGACATATGGACTGGAAAAACATGGTCACAAATACTTACTTATTAATTGTTACTTATTAATTGCTGGTTTCTAGCTCCTATGCTTCAATACTAATTATTTGTTGCTTTTGCATATCCCAGCCCCAGATATTTTGTGCACTAAAGAATCAAAATGAAATTAAACAAAATCCCTGTAGCGAGCTGAAAAATCACATTCTTGCTTTTGTCACTTTATTTCATTTGATTTACAATGTTGACTGTGATGGCATTAGAAATGCACTTTCTAATTTTAGCCTTATATTAATTCTTATATAATCTTCAGCAGGACTGTATTATAATTATACAGCTATGCTGGCTTTCCTGATTAAACTTTCTTGGAAAGCTCTCTTGCCTTGGAAAAACAGCGATAAACAAAACTGTGGATGAACTTCCAGTGAAGTTGGTTCCCTGTAAGTTTGTTAAGCCAACAGAGAGCCAAGACAAGGAAACCTGAGGGCATGGCTACTCTTCTGCAAAATACTCTCCCTCTCAGTTATAAACCTTATTTTATCTGATTCCTTCATAGTAGTAGATTCAGAGAAGGAGCCACTTGTTTGCAGAGGCAGTAATTAACTCATAGTCAGGTAAGAAAGAAAACAGTTTTGTAAGCAAGAACTAGCTTGTTCTACTAGAACAAACAAAAAATGTTTCTCTTAATGCTAGTTTTAACCTAGGCTTCAGAATATACCATGCATATGAAATATATACAGAATCTACAATGGAGTTGTAGTCAGTCCACCATTTCTTTTTTTGGTCTTTTGCAACAGTACCACCTTATGATGCCAAAAAAAGAAACCAGTATGCAGCATCACTATTCCATGGTAAGTCACCTCAGCTGCAGTCAAGTGGGTTAATCAGGACTCAGCTATGAATTTAAAATGTGTTTTTCAGGACTTCCTCAACTTAGATGGATTGTCAATAAGAATCAGATCTTACTGACTCTTGTTAGCTTGATATTTCAGGAAAACGCAGCTTATAAAGCAAGCTGAACACTTTATTGGGACAAATCCTGCCCAGCACATCTGCTGCCTTTCTACTGTATCTTTTGCTCAGGAAAAACACAGCCTTCTCTCATTATCAGCCACGGAACAGCAGTGAATAGTAATTGGCTGATTTTCAAGCACAAATTAAATCCTACCTGCTTCTAGCTAGCCAGTCAGCAAGCCCTGCTGCCTGCATATCACTATATGTGAAAATTGCTTTTCAGAAAATGAAATTTTAAAGGCGCTTTCAAGTCCCATTAGCTTTCAATGAGGCTTAGACTACTAAGTGACTGAGGTGCAAATTTTATCTATAGCTCCCATGAGACTGATCAGTGCTTTGGCTGGCTTCTTATACCACTTCCTTCTATATTTAGAGGAGTCAGCACTAGACCTTTCACAAAATGAAGAAAAAGAAGAGAGTGACCTGTAAACTCTCTATCTCTTTCCAAATATAAAAAGAACATAAAAACATTTGGCTTGTAGAATGCCCTTTACAGTATACAGTAGTGATGAGCCACAGTCCTATTGTTTTACGAAAGATAGGAAAGCATCTCACAGCCCATAAAAATAAAAAAAACTACCCTCCATTCTCAATTCCCAGTTTAATATGGAGATGCTAAAAATATACATCCTTTGAGTAATGACAAAACTGATTATTCAAGATAATTTTTTCTTTAAAATTGCTCATTTCACAAAACTAGATGATCAGCTTGAAAATACATATTTTATAAGCATACACATTAGCTATTGACTACAGCTGGATCATTTCTCTTGTTGGCATTTCCTCTGATCCTATTCTGCAGTGATTTTGTGGATAGTCAGAAAGTTTTATGGGGATGTGGGTTTTTTTCCCCCCCGCCCTTTACTGATGCAGATCTAACTAGTCTGGAACAGCACACACCTCTGTGCATTATTTTGTCTGCATTATGGTACCATCTAAAAATCCCAGTCTGGGACTGGAGCTCCACTGTAGCGGGAACTGCATTAAATATTACATGCCCATGAATACACAAAAGGTATTTATGTCCTTCACAGTCACAATCCAAACATACCTTGAGAGACAAAAGGAAGCAAGGCTTGAATGAACTGAACAGGCGTGGTATATATGCAGCAGCCACAATATGCCAGCTCCCTCACCATTTCTGAATAATCTTACCTGTCCCTGCTTCACGTTATTATTTCCACCATGTTCAGGAACAAGTCATTGCTGGACTTAAATATGTTTTTAAGTCTGAGACCAGACTTGCAGCCTTAGCAGGTGCTATTTAAGACATTTTTATAACACTACAGCTAATGCTACCAGCTAATTTCCATCTAATAAAGTGTTACATACTTATTGATTGACACTTCTCCACAGCTAAATTCCCAATACTAGCTCAGTTTGCTCTGTATCAACAAAATAAAATGAAAATGTCATATGATTTCCTAAAGAATAAATAACACATTCCCCTAACACCTTTTAACTACTCACAGAAGTACTGCAGGCTGGGAACAGAGGAACTGACAGCAACAAAAATGGTCTGGATTTATCCAGTTAACCTGAGATTAAGCAAAGCTGAATGCAATAATAGCCGTGTACGCAGAAACACTGACGATTTATGTACCATTACGCCATTCAAGAAAGTTGCTTTTTCTGATCTTAACGGCAGAAAATAAAAACACCCAACAAAAGAATGTAGTTATAGTTTAAAATTAATTCAGTAAACTGAACAACTCTTTCTTTCATATCATTTGTTTGTCACACAGCAGGGATGTTAAATGGTCTGTTCCTCTCACTAACATTTTCTCAGACTAGGTTCATCTAGTAGCTTCCAAATTTTATATTACACGTAGCACTCACGGACGTTAGGGATCCCCTAGGGAGGGTGATGTAGGATACCTGAACAAAACCAGAGTCTTGAATCTTTACCTTGTGTCCTGGGTTGTGTCAGGATGAAGGCAATTTTCCTGATATTTTTTTTTTTGTTCAGTAAGCTTTCTTTTAACTAGCAGCAAGTTTTCCAGCTAGGGAACTGACAACACTGGAATGTTTATGTTACTGCTAAGATGCTAGGGTCACTTTGCTCTGCTTTTTTAATCTATGACCTCAGATGCTGAAGGAGCAAAAGAGTCGTGCCTGCAACCGTCCCATAGGAAGGAGTGGAGTAGGTGGACAGCAAAATGGACTATAGTATTCCATTCCATATACCTGCATAAGCTTAGTATAAGGTCAGAGATCACAGAAGTCAAGCCCTTGCTCCTTCTTTGCTTCTCTTCTTTCCATGGCTGAAGTCCAGGGAGGACTCTGTCTGTCCATCACTGTTGGTCCCCAGGTTCGTGCATCCCTGACCCTCATAACTCTCCCCTCAGCTCCTCTCTGCTCTGCCTCTCTCTCCAGCAGCTCCGGGACATTTCCGAACTGCTCACAGCTCAGGAGATGCTCTGGGAGTTGCTGGGGGTGAGGGGAGTCAACAGGGTTTTGCACATTCATGAACATACTTGTATATAATTGTATATAGTTTCTTTTACCATTAGTATTTAATTAATGTCTAGTTTAGTTTTCAAACCAGGAAGTCTCTCTCTTCTTATCTCTCTCCTTTCCCTACCTGGGTGAGAGGGGGAGGGGATCAAAAGCAGCTGTCACTGGTTCAATTGCCGATCCTAAGTCAAACTGTGACACCTTGAACAGCTTTTAAGGGAGCAGTTCTAGGCAATTGCTTGCAGGGAGTGGGTTTCAGTTTTTTCTGCTATGAAACAGGAATACTTTGAATAACTATAATTGTAACTAGAGGCCTTGATCTATTTTCCAGCAGAGTGTACTGGCTACAGAGAAACAGAGTTGGTCTCACTCGCACATGGACTCTCTTTCTCTCCATGCCCTACAGACAATTAATTGCTTAATTACAGTTAAGCATGTCAGGAGAACGATAAGTGAACTCATTTGGGTAACTGAGATACAGATTCAGATTGATTCAGGTTGAATAGCAATATGAGGTTTTGGTTCTCCGTCTGAGGTCACAGCTTTGACTGAAGGATTATTCCAGGAGCCTTGAGCCCATGCGTTTTGAAAGCAGTCCAACAGAAAGTTTCAGTTCAGCTGAATCGATGTATTGCAGCAAAAAAGCTGTTTTAGTTTCCAGTTTGTGCCTTCTTCTCAACGAGGGTGATTTGCATCATGGAAATATGAACACCTATTAATCACTCATTCTAAATAGCCTATCTAAGCTAGGAAAGACTAATGAATACGAAATTTATTTTGTGAGAAACATGCTGCCTGTAACATTTCCAACTTAAAAATCTTATATAATCAACTTGTTGAACTGGGTTCTTCGTACCAACATGCAATAGAGAATCAATTTTGATGATGGATGGAAGTTTAAGATAATTTTATCCCCTTCAGTTGAAGGTTCCTTAGGAAATGGACAAAAGAACCTAATTGGTCTTTCCCATTTCTACTTTCTATTTTCATGTTGAGTCAATTGTAAGTATCAGGATATAATAAAATCATCACTGTTCTCTAGCACAAAAATATGAGTTCATTTTGGCTACTCGTTTCTTTTATTTTTCCCCAAGGACCCTATTTTGAAGGAATGTTGCTCATACTTGTGAGTAAGATATTTAGATGCTGTAGTTTTTAAACTTGTGCTGGGAGTTAAGTGCATTAACAAACACCTCATGCAGATGAACAAACACAATAATTTAGTCTACATTAAAGCATACGTAAAAATGCTAGCAAAAGTTAAAAAAAAAGGTAATAATTTATTATCCTTATAAGTATCTCATGAGTGTAATGTATCACTCACAAGATATGTTTCTGTTTAAGACTGGAGAACTTTGGTACATTTTCTTCCTGAGCCATAGAAATAGTCCGAATCAAACAAATATTAGAATTATAGAATGGTTAAGGTTAGAAGGGACCTTAAAGTCACCCATGAGTACCATGTCTTGTGAATATGAAGCTGCTCCTATCTATCTGTAGAGTGCCTCATCTATACTGTACTCCTAGGGAGGTGGCCTGTAGCAGACCCCCACTGTAATGTCACCTCTCCTTGCTTTCCCTTTAATCTTAACCCGTAAATTCTCAGTTTGCTCCTCATCTATCCCCAGGGAGAGTTCCATGCATTCCAGCTGGTCTTTGACATAGAGGGCAACACCCCCACCTCGTCTCCCCTGCCTGTTCTTCCCTACATTCTGATGCTCCAGTTGTAAAAGCCATCCCACCAGGTCTCCATGATGCCAATAAGATCATAGCCCTGCAGGCACACATACATCTTCAACTCTTCCTGTTTATTCCCCATGCTGTATTTGCATAGAGGCATCTAAGCTGGGTCTCCAGTGAACGTAATTGACTAGCTGGAGGAGCTGGGATTTTATTATGCTGCACCTCAGGTGCTCCCCTGCTGATCCACACCCTGACTATAGGCTCTGGGCACCTATTCCTGGTGCCAGCATGACATTGCAATTGATCAGTGCGGGATGAAATGAGGTTACTTACCCCCAGCCCCATCAGTTTAAAGCCCTCTTCATCAGCTTGGCTAGCCCATGTCCAAGGATGCTCTTCCCCTTTTCTGACAGGTGGATCCCTTCAGCCTCCAGCAGACCAGGTGTGTCAAAGCTGGTCCCATGACCCAGACAGCCAAAACCCCTGGCTGTAGCACCAGCCACGCAGCCAGCTGGATTTGCTGGATCCGATTGGCCCTGTCTATCCCCTTGCCTTTGACTGTCAAGATTGATGAAAATGCTACCTGTGCTCCAGAGTTCTTAACTGCTGCTCCCAGGGCTCAGTAATCCTTTTTAACGTTCTTAATACTGCTAGTGGCTGCACCAGTGGTACCCACATGAAACACCAGGAGTGGGTATTAGTCAGATCAAGATGATACGTGAGGGTCATTAACAAACAAATGAAGGTAATTTAAAAATAAATGTGTATTGGGTATTGTTCTTTTTAACTTCAAGATAATCATGGTAAAAATTAAATTTGCATGACAACAAATTCTCTTAGCACTATTGTTATTTTTAGGAGCAACTTGGTTATCTTCAGCACTTCCAGTAGGAAAGGGCAACATTAACAATTTTATTATTATTTTTTTAATATTTAATGGGAGACTGCAGTGTTTTATGTACACTGTAAACAAGAGAGGCCATTCTAACATGTGGAGAGTATTTGTACTTAGTAGAGACATAGTAACATGAGGAAGTCTGCAACAGAATGAGATTTAGCAGCAGCAGAGAGAATTTCCACAAAGTCCACATCTGAATACACAACTGCATGGAAGAATCCAGAAGGACAGGGAAAGAAATTAATCCAATAAGCTTGTATTTAATTTTTTTCAAAGGCAGTGCTTCAAAATCACCCAGACTGTCATGTGCATTGGTGGCCATATTGATACAGAGACTCAGTTGCCACAGAAGGATACAAAATATGACAGGTTTCAAAGATTTGGATATGGTGACAAGACAAAAATAAGCTACCTTAGTTGTTTCTTAGTAAATTTGTTTCTGAAATACATTCTGTTTGTATATTTGCTAGACTCCCTCTTTTTCTTTTTTTTCCTTTTTTTTTTTTTTTTCAGCCAGTGAGAAGATGAAAAGCCTTCTTAAACCTGCTGCCAAGCTTCCTCCAGGCTGCTGAAGACAGGCTGGAAAATGAACTTCACAGAAAAAAAAATATTCTTTGACTATGTGATTTTCCTGACAAACTGCATTTCTTTGCTCCCTCTTCTACTTTAGCATTAAGCTTCACTGATTGACAGGCACTTGAACAGTGTCAGAAGTGGGCCAGGTACCTTCCCCATGAAGTCCTATTTACAGCTGATTCTGATACAGGGATGGAAACCCTATCATCAAACATCAGCTTCCCATAATTCTCATCCGCCCCAAAATACAGGTATTGGAGGTACATTTTTAAGGCTGAGGTTGTATACGTCTTCCTTGTACAAAAAAAAAAAAAAAAAAAAAAAAAAAGGGATTCTAGTGCATAATATATGTAATTAGGTCTTTGAGAAGTAAATACATTACAACATGGCCACCTCCATAATGTTCTTTTCTGAAGGTGTGTTTGGCTGACACAGTTTGCTCAGCTCTTGAGTTTTAGGAAGATTGTAACTGCCGTGTTTGCAGGTCATATTTTATAGTTACATTTTTTAAAAATAAGACAATCATATAATACTTTTCATACAAGCTTTTATCTTCTACAATATAACCTTGAAACATTTCCTTTTGCCTGACTCACCTCTTTGTCTACTTAATTGTTGTAGACTCGCATTTCTCTTGCTTCTTAACTCTGATATGCAGAGGGTTGTTGTAACTATTCTAGACTGACTTCACAATAGAGAAACCAAACCTGTATCTTGTCTTTGAGACAGGGATCTACACTCTGAAGACCTTTATGTCTGATTTCAAAGATTTTCCAAAAGTTTATGAAAGGCAGGCAGGTACTTTATGCAAAATGTAGCCACACATATATGAAGAAGAATGTAAGGGGCTCTACCTAGTTTTCCAAGAATGTTGCTGTTTCATTTCGTTTGACACAAAGATTCAGAGAAGTGACACACTGCAGCAGAGCCTAAGCCAATGTTGTATCTATTAGAAAATTTTGCTAACTTTGCATTTACAGCCTTCTACACTTAATGGAAAGCAACATGGGCACCTCATTCCCTGTACAGACAAAACTACCACACAGCTGATTAAGACAAAGACAGGATAAAAAAATAATCATGGAAATGGTGAAAGATAACTGTTTTAACATGGTTATCATTAAAATCCTGTTACAAACAAAGAGGCAGGGAGAATCTCTGGTATTCTCATGTACCATACTGTGACAACTGTTGAAAAGTGTCGACTTTGATGGTTAGCAGTTTTTACTACACACTGCCTGTTTTTGTCCTCAGCACTAGTAAAAGTACCAACTTTAAAAAGATGTACAAATATTGCAGTTGTTATAATCAGTCTTTGATGGGAAACAGCAGTAAGTGAGCCTTGGTGAATTTGCCATATCATAGAATCATAGAATCCTAGGGGTTGGAAGGGACCTCAAAAGATCATCTAGTCCAACCCCCCTGCCAGAGCAGGGTCACCTAGAGTACATCACATAGGAACGTGTCCAGGTGGGTTTTGAATGTCTCCAGCGAAGGAGACTCCACAACCTCTCTGGGCAGCCTGTTCCAGTGCTCTGTCACTCTCACAGTAAAAAAAAAAATTCTGATATTCACCTTAAACCTCCTGTGCTCCAATTTGTATCCATTACTCCTTGTCCTATCACTGGTCATCACTGAAAAAAGCTTAACTCCATCTTCTTGACACTCACCCTTTACATATTTGTAAACATTGATGAGGTCACCCCTCAGTCTCCTTTTGTCCAAACTAAAGAGACACAGCTCTCTCAGCCTTTCCTCATAAGGGAGATGTTCACAATACATCCTAGAGATATCACTTCCATATGTAAAGGGTCTACTACTAGAAATGTAACTTCTTTGCCATTTTTCACCACTATCGCAGAACAGGTGAAGGACATGTTTCAGAAAGCCTTGTCTACTCAACATAGTGCTTAAGAATGTGTTTATTCTCTTCCCTGAAGACAGATGGCTTCAATCACCTTTTTAACGTTTTGATGATGAAGAAGTAAAGAATCGCATCAAACACAGTTGAATCTTCAAGATTAATAGAGGCATATAGAATTCAATCACTTCCTATATATATATCAGGAAATCAGCCTGACTACCCTACATTGTCAAAAAATGACAGCATACACGAAGCTGAAAAATCATGGAGAGCTTTGTTGTTTTTCAGTTCTTGAAGCAATTTCAAATGTTAATTTTCATCTGGAGGCTAAAGTCATAGCAGCTAAAGTTTCTTTGTAAAGATATGTCTGGAGCTTCCACACTGTTGTAGTTCTGACAACCTTTTGCAATATAAAAACAAAAAAACATGCCAAGGAAGTTAAGGGTATTATTATTCAAAGCAATACTTCAGCTTCAGATGCCTGTAAGGGAACTTCCAGTTTGAACACAAATTTATTTTTGTTTCTGAAAAATCTTATTAAAATGTTCACACAACATATACAGTTGTGTGCACGAAGAAAGATGCATTTTGTAGAAAAAGAATATGAAAAGGGTTATGACAGTGGCAAATTTATGCTGCTGTAGTGAAGAATAAACATTGTCATTGTAAATATTTATTTATTTTCAGAAGTTTGTAACTCATACCTAAAACACTCCTCCTTACTGAAACTGGACTTGATGTCTGTTTAAGCAGCAATCCACAACACAAAACAGTTTAGAATCTGCTTTACAATTTACTATACAGACAAAAAAGAGGTTGAAAAGCTACACTGGGCTATTCTATCTAAAGCTTCTTTATATTCAAGACTGACTTTTTAGAGTCATTAAGATACACTCTGAAGTACTCCAACAAAACATGTTATATTTGGTTCCTCTGCATGCTGCAGCAAGCTGAGACAATCTGACCCGTGAGAAATATTGACAAGTCAGAGATGCACAAATGAACGTAGGTCATATACAAAGCCATGCAGTTTGCATGCAAGTACCTGCTGTTACACAGGATTGAGCTGCTCAGGAACCAGCCCTGCTGGCAATAGCAATGAGTGCTGCTGTAAAACTATATGAACATCCATTTTTCACTCATAATTTATAGTTGCTCATGGAGTGATGGAGGAAGCATTACAAAACCTTTGATAGAGACTAGGTAAAATAAGTTAAGTCATAGCTCAGTTAACTATATGAACTTCAGGGACACAGAACAAGTAAATACAAAACATATTATTTTTTTCTGCTTAGTAATCAGGATGAGATATACTAGTTCAACAACAGTCACCCAACAATAAGAATATCCAGCAGCATGTCTGAGAATGAGTTCCATAGAGATATTCAACCTAAAGCTCTCACTAAAAGACCTGGTTAAAATTAATTGATCACCTAAGTTCCGGGAAAAAACCTAGCTGCCAGTAAATTGAACAGATCATACAAGCGCTCAATATTCTGCTATAAAATAATTTTAAAGAATTATATCCATGGCAACAAGAGGTGTATAAAACAAAGTAGTGAGTTTTGAATTGCACCAGCCTGCTGGTTCTGCATAACCCAATATGCTGGCTTGTGATGAGGGATTTTTGTTAATCATGGTGCCTCAGATGCAGGATCCCATCTGTTGATGCCAATTACAGCAGATCACCAAAAGTCTTTATAAGCTTTAAATTCAGTCTCCCCCTCACATTACACCTGTCACATATAGGAAAAGTGAAGTTAATCTAATTGAAATTGCACACTCTGAATCTATTACCCTTAAAATGGAAGTAAAACCTTTTTTGATTATTAGCTGAGAAAGACTCCATTAGGTAAGTATTTAAAAAATGTTTCGACCTCCAGTTCAAATTACCAGCAGGTTGCTATGAATGCCAAGGTTGAAAGATAACAGTCTGTATGTCAAACTCTGGTTAGTATGGAAGACAGTAACTCTTCAATAAACTGGTGATTATGCAGCTCCCAGCTCTATTAAAAGTATCTTGGTAGTCTATTACTAACTGATTAAATTTGCCACTTTTTCACTTCAAACGATTATATTTGCTCATTAACACTTGATATGTTGAATACAGCTTAAGAAGAACATAGGAAAATCAAGTATCAATCATTCTAACTCTTCAGAGATTTAAAACTGACTCATGTAATGATATTTTCCTTCAAAGAACAATAGGCATGTGCTCTTATTAAAGTTGTGGTGGAGGAGAAATGGGAGAATGGGAAAAGTTATTTAAAGATTGATGTAAAATAGACATCAAAGGACTTAAACGTGCAACTTAACTACTGTGCTACATTGATGCATTTATGCATATCTATATGAAAGTGCGTTCTAAAGCAGAGCATGAGAATTGTTGGCTATACTGCAAGCCCTGGCTCATGACAGGCTTAGTAAGGAAGATGTACAGACACGTAGTTTGTTTGACATGTGAAACATGTCTTTCATTTCAAAGTTAATGCAGAGTCTTAAAGGAGCTCTAGAGATTGTTCCCTGTTACCTTATCACATTAGCAAAAGACAGAGACTGCATCTTAGTGCAAGTGTTACTATTGTGCAAAGACTTTGTCTGGAAGCTGGGATGCTGGAAAATAACACTAACTAGCCTTTACACAGCTGCATTTATCAGGATATTGCAGAGAACTATAAAAAGCAGATGAGTATTTTTAAACCTGTTCTGCAGATGGGCAAGCTGAGACAGAGAAAGGAAAAGGAACTTTACCATGATTCTACATCAGGCTGGGGACAGAGCCAGAGAGAATACATAAACCTCTTGAGATCAGTGCTCTCCCTTCCTCCAAAACTGAGATACAAATCTGCTTCCCAACTGGTCTTAAAAAATAAGATGTCAAAGATGTAATCCACCAAAAAACCCACCAAAAAATGCAGCCAGATAATTTTGAAATTTCTGTATGTTGTAGGCCCATTTAAAAATGAATTTTGTATTCTTCAGAGAGTCAGTTTCTTACTCATTACACCATGGGAGGGGTTAGGCATCCCTGGGTGTATTTAGTTGCACCCACACAGAAGAAACTGATGAGACCTGCCCCACAGAATGACAGCTGAAACAGTCATATATCCTTCACAACTTAGAAGACTTATTTGTACTCTATTTATTTTCCTTCTTGACTGGGTACTTCTTGATACCATACCAGGAAAAAAGTGTGGCAATGTTGGGACTCGTTGGTGGATATGGTGCATAGACTTTCAGTACATTATTAATACATTATACTTGGCTTTAAGAGCTAAAATTAAAAAAACCCTCAGGTTTGGCATTTGCTATTCAAGTATTATGATGAGTGATAAAGCTGCATTTAAGCTTGCTTCAGATAGGAATTGCCTATGTTTATCAGAAAGCTGTCAAGGAGATCTGGTGAACCTCCTGATGAAAACAACTGCATTACAGGCTGCAAGTAAAATATGTAACATTTCACTTTAGGATTCAGTTAAAAGTGAAAACACGAGCATCAATAGCTAAAGGTTAAATAGAACACACCATTTCTTCTCACAAGAGGAGGGTGTAAAAGCCCAAAGGGAATTAAGCACATGCTGCATTTTTGTCCTAGTTTTCCTGTCTGGCTCATTTCTAGAAAGACTGTGGACTGAGGAATGGGGTGGGTTGGTAGCAGAAGTGGAAGAATAAGCTCATATAAATGGCTCATATTCTAAGAACACAAAGTCTAATTCTGGTTTAAAAGTGTAATCTCGACAGTAGTGAGGTGGATCTAGAAATAAAATCTGTGTCCTGCCCCACTGTCATCTGACACAAAGCAGCACCTCATTTGGGTGTCGCGAGCTGAAGTACAGAACATACAGAAGAGATACGAAGCCTACCAGTGGAAGAAGTGGGGACTGGAGGGTGGAGGTTACTTAGGGGACAACTGAAATCACAGTAAGAGCTCTTATTTGATGTAGCCAACATTCTCTCTGTTTTGATAAAAAGTCATTAAAAAGTATATGTGACCTCCATATCCAATACATGGTAAGATTATTCTGAGTATATTACACTCAGCTCTACAGCTGTCTCTATTTAAAGATTGGGCATGTATTGAAATAAACTACGTGGGTTTAGCTCAACTTCTTCAGAGCCATGGGCAAAGGCAGGAAGCTCTGTCATAGAATACCTATCGCAGAGAAGATTCCCTCCAAGCAGTGGAAAAGCAATCAAATTTTCACAGGTATATTATGAGATTGGTATTGTTCAGTATTTTGATTAAGCAGTCACATAAGACTCATCTTTCCCACCTGTTCCAGCTCTGAACTCAACCAAAAAATAAATAAGAACTGCATAATAATGGGCAAATTATGGCACTGAAGGCAAGTACAAATTGAAAATAATTTGCACGTTGACAAAGGAATAGGTTCTTGTTCACAAGCAAGTTTTAAAATGATGACCTGTAAATTTGTCTCTCTAGATCCTTTTGAAGCATCCCTCTGAAAGCATAATATGTTTTTGGGTCCTTTACTTAAAACTTGCTAACTGAAATGTTTTGTTTTCAAAGAACCTGAAGCCTATTTAACATTGAACAACTAAGAGAAAAAAAATTTTCATGTCACTGCTGCCTCTGAAAAGTTTACTCAATATTTCTACCATGACATTTCTTTTTTTCATGACTAACAACAATTTGAGTAACTTCTGCCAAAAAAGGATGTGTTTTGCCTTTCTACTCAAAACCTATTTGAACACAAAGGTAAAGGACTGCTTACTTGACATACCTGAAAATTAGGTAATAACTCAGTTTGCTTACTTCTACCTAAGTGACTGCGCCTACTCTGCCCTGGATATTGACTGTGGCAAGAATGCATATCAGAGAGTATAAACTGTAACCCAAATACCAAAACCCATTAACCAAAAAGAAAGGGTCACAAACTTACCTTGTGTGGCAATGTAGTGATTTGGTCTATGATAACCCTGAAATAAAAATAAATAATTAAATGTAAGCAATATGCACCGCAGCTATGCTGCTATGAGTAGAACTTGATTTAGAGTGGTATTCAGTAAAAATCACAACAATACAGATATTGTTTTAGACAGAAAAGTTCTTTCCATTGGAGGAAGGAAAAGAGAGAAAGGGAACAAGAAGTAAATGTGTTTTCTGCCAGATATTTAAGTTGCAACCTTGCACATTAGGGAACAGAAGTAATAGGTTCTTCCAGTCCCTTGTTGGCTCTGCTGAAAATGAACAGCATGAAATCCTCTCTATCACTTGCAGCTAGTGGCATCAGATGCTCATGGAGTTTGAGATATACCTCCAAGCTATTGCTATTGAGTGCAAAGCCTATCCCTTTTTTAACAGCTAAAGAACACTATATTTGCATTCAGTCTGGAGAAGAGTGGGGGGATGTTCACTCTGTCCACTGTGATTTATGGTTTAGCTCTGAACAGTATAAGGGAGGGTAAATTCTTTGACTAAATTGTTCGGTATGAACACCCTTGTTCACATCTAAATAGGAAGAACATAAAACAATTCTATATTACTCTGATGACAAGAGCAAAATAATTACAAGCTGGTTGTGCAATAAAGACTAATACTCTATGGATTCTGTGTAACATTGAATAGGTTGCCAATACAGAACAATAAATTTTTTTTTAGTATTTGAGGTCCTGATGTGATGAGAGTTTCACCAAAGGTTTAGATCCTGCACTAGGATGTCACTAAATTCAGTTATACTAGAGTTAATCTTTTAATAATGGTTACAATGCGTTGTTAGTCATCAAGAGGAAAAACTTAAAGCTGCAACTTGCAAGCCATTGCAATTTCTTTGTATAAGAATGTAGTAATGGAAAATGGAAAAGAACCAAACCAGCTGAAAATACCTTGAATGTTATGGAAAGAATAACATGAATTACATAATTTATTCCTTTACATGCCTTTGGAGCAAAATTTGGAAGTCCATGAACTGAGAATTTTTCAGATAGCTACAGAGATACTTTCTTCTGTTACGTGTTATCTAATATCCCTAGTGGCTAGGATCAAATAATTCTGTTTCCCACTGGAAAAAAAGAATAGAAAAAATACAGCATAATCATTGCCCTTGTCTTTTTTATCCAAGAAAATGTCATAGTGACTGTAATGGTGCCATTCCCTTATTAACATGTTTATTCTACAACACGGCAATTGTACTAATAACTGCCAGCAAGAGTAAAATTGCAGCTGCTTCCGTAGAAGAAAAATAAGCATTTCTAATGGAAATCTGACTGGCAAGATTATAAACAGGAAATGCTGTGCTTTGTGGTATAGCTGTCCTGGGACTACGTCTGCAGTCCTCCAAGCTTTGCAATGAAGCCATCTGCTAAGGATGAGGGAGAGAATTTTTCAGTTCTCACCCATTGTTTCTTTTAGGCCCACATTCTCTCCTTTCTCTTGTACTTCTATAAGCAAAAAAAAGGTTGGCATGCAGCTATTTTAAATGAGATTGAATGATCCAAATCCTTATTCCTCACATCTTTTAGAGTGAGATCAAAATCTGACACAAGAACCTAGTAGCCTAAAATGAGAACAATACTGAATGCTGGAGAAAGTGTGAAAGTTAATTGCAGTCTAGGTCCTCAAAGTGAACTCCATCATTCCTTTCATGGCAAATTACTCCCTTCAGAGTACAGTGAGACATCTAACTAAATATATTTCCATATGTGCCTTTCTTCTTGGTGATTGTGCTATTCTTGCAAACAGCAAGGGACAGAGCAGAAATCTAAGCTTAACTTAATGGTTCTTGAAGATGCTAATAAACATAAACAGGAGATGTCTTCAGAAACTTACTGCTTCAGAGTTCAGATTGTTACAACTGAAGTACCTACTTTTCTTGTATAGCTCTTTCTTGCAGAGTTCCTCCACACTCTCAGAAAAAAACATCTGTTACATTCCTGTTTCATATTGGTGATTAAATTTGAACTGCAAACTGTGACACCATTTTTCAAAGATGCCACTGTTGAACAAGAAATCTTCAGCAGTTTCCTATGAATCACAGAAGCAACACTAGCTTTACTTAGCCTAACATCTAGCACTCCATGTAAATGATAAAATTGTTATCTTTGCTGTCCATAGATTTCTGGTTTTGGATAGTATTGACTTTCTAACGATTTTCAGTCCTACTTTTGAGTTTATTCTTTTAACCAAAAACACCTTGTCTCTTAAAGAATTTATTCTAATGTAAAACATTAAGTTAACATGATGCAGAATGAACAAAGAAGCCACCTTCAATAATTAAACAGCCTACATATTTAATGAAATGTCTTGCTTGCATTAGAAGTACTGGTTAACAGCTGCGGAATATACTTTGAAGGCGACTTAAAAGTGCAGAGATGACAAGAGATTGCAAATCTCTGCATTAGGCATTACAGAGTTTTGTCACATTAATATGCAAACAGCTTTCTTTTAAACGTGGAATGATGCCAAGCTGTTGACAGAAAGTGAAAACATTTTGTTAGCCCATAGAAGCACTATCAGGCAAAGTAGCCATACAGTGTTGCTGGCAAGATTTCATTGCAGTGGCAGTTGGAGGAAATGACTCATTTGCTTATAGACAACACCTTTGAGGCTTTTTTTTTTCCTTTAGTGTACACCTAGCTTCCAAACACAGTACTTTCCAACAATGTTTCGCAGCTGACACGAGTTGTGATATCTATTACAAATTATGAACAATGTGAGAATAATAAGAACTCCATCCTTGACTTGATGTTAAGTTTGTTGACTACATCAGTATACGCACATCAATATAATTTCCATTGATGTAATCGGAACTTGTCTCCCCTTCAATGGGCTGCAATCTCACTCGAGAATGATCATCTGAAACAGGAACAATGGAGAGAAAAAGAATTAAAGGCACAGTCAATAACAAAGCCTTCATCAAAATACCACTTTCAAGTCAAACTAAAATCTCAGTGTTTGCAAGTTCATGCTTGTTTTGTTGCCCATGAAAACACTGTATCTACATTTAATCCTCATTTCAGTCATTCACAAGGTTTTCCAAATCCCCTGATTTTCAAACTGAATGTCTGAAATATTTCAAATTGGAAATCCATTGCAATGATGGTTTTTGCCCCCCTTTTGTCAATAAAATACATTACATGAACATTGTCAAAGGTTTAGTTTTTTAGGAAATGCCTCTGCCAGTACTCAAAATAAGCTGAAGTCATTTTACAGGACATACTGCCACCTCACAATTTCTGAAGGAGACTCATTATGTTTTCAGTAAGGGAGATAGCAAAATAAGGTAAGTACAAAACCCATGAAGTCAGATAATGGCTTTGTCACTGAATTTTGTTCCACCATGGCCACCTATATCTACCCAGGAATGTGCACACTTTCATCTCTATTTTCTAAATGCTGGTACAAAACAGCATGGCATTATTTTGTTTCTTATCAGCTGCCTCATTTTCTTTATGATACCACAGCAGTGATCAAGAAGTGCTAGAGGCTAGTTCCTCCCCCAGAAAAACTCTGTAATCTGGCAGTGCTTTTTCTTCTTTGAGACTTCACAGGCTCCTCTTGTTTCTCTTGGTTCAAAAACAATCAAACACAATGACTTTTCAAGAAAGCTGCACAAGTTGTAGATAAACTAATTTGAGGGTATGATCTCAAGAATGGAGAGATGGTAGACACTGTACTGCTGCTTTGTTTACAGGTTACCTGTGTAATTAGATATCTCTGCAGTATTGTTTTTGAATGCTGTTTGCTTATCTGAGCTAATAATACTTGCAGCTGATGACAGACCATTCTGACCATCATTATTTTGTTGTAAATGTAAAGAAGCACTATAGCACCTGAAACTTGCCATCCATGTTCTGAATAGCTAATCCTACAAGATGACAAATTAATGAAAGAAACCGAAGTGGCTAAAAAAAACAAGAGGCTTGGCAGCCAGGCCCATAATTCTAAAATGCCACCTCACTTAAGAAAGATAATTAACTACCTTAGGAACTTTCTAAGCTCCAGACAAGTCTGTTGCTTGAAAGCAGTACACAGTTCTGGGACCTGATCTAACTTTTGCTGAAGTCAGCAAATTCCAGAAGTCAAGCTTGCTTGGACTCATGGAATCAAAACATCCATGTTTTAATTATTTCCTGCATCACTGACTTAAAAGAATTCTCACCAGGACAACTCAGGCTAGTAAAGATCTCAGCTTTTGTACTTCTTGGATTACTTAGGGCAGAATGTAGTTGTCTAAGCACAAGCACTTCCTGCCATTTTATATACCCTGGGATATACTGCCTAGCCTTCAGCTGCCGGTACAGAACAACACAAGTATCTCATGTGTACTGTGTTACATCTGTTGGTCCTGCACAGATGTCCTAGGTCACCTGAAACGGCACATGTCTATGCTTAGGCAACTGAATCCCACCTTGGATGACTTGCACACCAATGAGTTCTATGCTGGGCAAAACAAGCTTAATTTTCCCACTAAGGAACATCTTAAAAATGTAACTTCCTGTTACTTCTTTTAGACTGATTTATATAATTGAATAATATGCAGTGATACCTTTTCTTTACCTTTCTTGTTATTTCAATTATTTACTCCATTCTTTCCTTGCAATTATTCTTGCTTCCGATTGGGTAAAACTAAGTTATTTCATACCTACATCTTTATATCATCTTTTTTACCTTTTTTTCTTCTCACTTGCACCCTTTCTAGCACGGCATTCTCAGCTATGTTTCTGGGATTTCTGGAGGTAATGGGCTGTTCAATAGACATTTGCAGTGCAGCTGGAGCGACTCCTGTTTTTATTGCTGTGAAAACCCTAGTTAACTCCTTACTGAATGGCAACACTTCTTAATTTGAAAAAATTCTTTAGTCAACAAAAATAAATATTACTGTATCTATGCCTGTGCTTATGTCAAGTAGATTTAAACATAAGAGGTACACATGCCATAGTCTTTGAATGTGTTTGCTTATTCTTAAACAGCCTGTAGGTCAATTGTCTAGATTTTTAGGGTATTTTTTTCTATTATACTTCAGCTACTCTTGACAATTTTTGTAGCTTACAAATACTCTCTTTTCCAGGTCATTATTATTTTGATACTCCCCTATTAGGAGATCACACTTAATTTTGCACTGATCACTTAAGCTTTCAAACCTGCTTATGTTAGAATCCATTTGTCTTTGTAGAAAATGGTAATAGATAATGAACACAAGCATTTTGTTCTCGCTCCCCTCATGTTAACCTACAGCATATATATGCCAGCCTGCAGCCTGTGATCTCTAACAAGCCCCTTGAGTAGCTGGTTGATTAGAATGCCTCGCCAATGACCCTTTCCTGGGACATGTCTTGCTGACTTTTCGCAAATTAAGCCTTTTATAAATGCCTCACCTAAAATCTTCAGCTGCTTTTAAAAGCTGTGATCAATATTCTCTTCACATTTAGTCAATACTGACTTAGGTAAAAATAAATACAGAACCCCTCCCACTCTGAAATCACGTCAAGATCTCTCCTCAGGAAAACCGAACAGGTTTTACCAAAACCCTTGTATAACCTTCCACAATTATGGCAGAAACAGAATTTTTCTTAGGTAAAAAAAGACAAATTTAGAAGGTTCATGCTGGTTTTAGTTCCTAATGAGAAAACAGAAAGGTTTTTGTGTTTAGTACAGAAGGAACACATTTTCTGTGGATGACTAGACTATGATCATGACTCAACTTGTTGATAAAGTGGCTCACAAGTCATAGCCACTTTCATACAGCGGGTAGGGCAAACTTGTAGCCAATTAAACACACATCACTTGGGTAATGTAAAGCATGTTGCCATTTTGACAGGCTCCTGCAATGCTGGCCACTTGGTGCTATTGTTTTAGTTCCCTCAGAGAACAATTACGACTACAAGCAATTATGTAACAGTAGTATCTTGAGGAAAATTTAAACAGGATAAATGGATGGAAACAAAATTACACTCAATGCTTTATTTTTTTTAAAAAGTACATATCGTTATAATCATGTACCCATAGTCAGTGGCATCTGAACCATCAAATTTTTAAGTCTTTAGACATAGCATAAAAGGGCAATTTAGTAAACGCTTTGCAGCAAAAGCAAATACCTTATACAACTATATGGGAAAAATTTTCAAAAGTGGACCCCTAAAATTGTGCTCCCACCATCTGAGGCAAGAGATCCTTTAAGCAGCAGGAAAACATAAAATAATTATACAGTTAACTACCCCTTTGCGTACATGTATTTAACAGACAACAAACTGGGCAGTTTCAGCCTCTCTTTTAAGATACTGCTTTTCACTCAATGGATTTTAATTTTAACTTGTGTTATCTGTATTTTCACAGCCACATAAATAGGAAGTGCTATTGGTAATGACTCCATCCAAGTCTTTCCCTTTGCTAAATACTGAGGACATTAAAAGTAAATTGAGATTTAAATGATCTGAGTTGTAGCTGCCCTCTCAGAAAGCCTTCAGTACCACTTGTAATTGCCATTGATTTGTGTATCTAATATCTTTTACTTGTTTTCCCTTGGCTACTCATCACTTCATTATAGCCAGACATATAGCACTAATAGTCTTCTGTTTTCTTCAACCAAAGGGTTGAAGTATAAGGAAAGGCCTAACATGACATTAAAGGGGAATGACAACACTAAACCTGACTAAAAGACAAGATCTATTGTTACAGACTTGGACCGGAAATAAAATTTCACAAAGGAAGGATAAACATTAAACTTCTTGGTGTTCTTATTTATGCCTTGAGTATTTTTACTTAAATTATAACAGTCATCTAATGTATTGCTACATCCTCTCAAAATATCTAGTTTGTTTCACATTAAAGATTGCCTGGAGGGAAATAAGCAAGCCCACATTTGCCTAACTATCTTCTCTTGCATATGCTCTAGCCCATCATGATACTCACATTTCCCTAGAAGATTTCATTTCCTTTTTCAGGAAGCAGCACATTATACATCCAAAACAGGCAGCAATACTATCATGTCCATTCAAAACAGTGGATAGCATTTCCTATGGGTTCTCCTCCTTCTGCAGCAAGTTACAGGGTTGTTCTCTCTTTGTAGAATGTCTCAGCCCAGCTGGCCCACAGTGATATAAGGGCTGATTCATATCACCTACTGTAGGTCACTCAGGAATCTCTAGAGTCATTATGCAAGTATTGCAGAAAGGACCTCCTGAGCTTGTGATTCAGAAGCATTCCGATGGGCTCTGTTTCTGAATCAGTTCTCTCTCTGTCAAGTCCACATGGTTTGCTGATAAGAAAAACTAGGTAGATCTGTGCCTGGACAGGCACCTAGACTAAGTGCTGAAGTTAGGCAATGTAAATACACACTATATACTCCTTCCATAGCTCTTCCAAATGTTCAGACAATCAGCACTATTTATTCTTCTATGATCTCCCACGTACCTGGGGTTATACACAGTTTTTAAACTCCAGCAGTATTATTAAATGATCCCTCTTTAAATGTCATTGTTCATTTTCATGCTTACAAAACTTCCGACATGCTGTGACTGCTGCTTATTTCTCTGTGTATGCTTGATTCATGATTGCAAGAAACACATATGCTTTGGATGTTAAATTTAGATTTTGAAGGAACAATCAAGGAAGGGTTCATCTCCTACGTACACACTGGGAACTTATAAGTGCAACACCATAAGAGTGTAAATAATATAATTTTACTGAATTTTATATATTTTCTGCCCCCACGCTCATGTGCAGCATCTCTTGCCACAATGTTTTGCAATCTCATAATGCCATATTTAGGGATTATTCACCAAAGCATGCTATCATCCCTTCAAGTTATTTGATTATTAGTGTGTCTAATCTTTATCAAGCTTGGCATTTTTAAGTAAAACATACAGATTATGCTTATTTTGCCTTAGAGTCTGTCTAGCATTAGAAGGATAAGTCAGGATAACTGTCACTGTTATTTAAGAATACTTAAGCAGCAGTATTGTTCACCCCTACAATAGTCAGAACACAATATCAAGGTACTGATGCAATCATGGGCACTCTCACTAAGCTGCCAGGAACAGTTTGGGAGCTGTTAGAGCCAAGTATTAGTTAAAGGTGTCATTCTCCATTAGCCAAACACTGATCACAGGATGTAAGCTATACAGAAGGCTAGTTAAGAAAATGCATTAAATCAGACAGTTTTCTCTCAAAAAAAGGTAAAATCTTCTCTCACTTTTAGCTTCTTAATTAGAGAAGAGGAATATAAGCCTGATGTTAGCACGAGGCTGGTGGTCATTCTTATCCAATTCTGAAGGGAATTTAACACAGTGCACAATTATGTTGTCAACACTTACATGCAATGATATTCCCATATCTGTTTTTCATTCTGTTCTCATCTTTTTTAGCTGAATCCCATGGTGCAGACTGTCCTTCAAAGAAACTCTAAAAAGGAAAAGAAAGTGACATTAAGAAAGGCATGCAGCATCAGTTATTTTATGGCTAAACCAATGAGAAAGGCAAACAGTACTTGTGGGTATTGTTGTTAAAGTGTCATTTAACTGATTCTTTTATTAAGCAAAAAATATGAGTCTCCTATTTAAACAGTATTTATGCATAGCTTCAGATGTTGTCTAAAATCTGACATAAGATTAACTGTGTAATAGCAAGAAGAATTATTTGCACATTAAGTGCTATTAAACCTTTTCAAAGTTATATAATTGCAACACTAAGAGTCCTTAATTTGTGCTATCCAGATTCTCTGCATAGTTCTCATGCACACACACGAAGCTGAAGGAAGTTCATTTAAATGCAGAATTACATGCTGTACTAGCATGTTTTGTTGTTGACATATCCACAAGTTTCAGTTCCTTCTTGCAGATGATGTCATGGATCTAAACATACACAGGCCTTAAAAAATAATTTGAACTCAACTTGTATGTATGTGTCCTTCTTTTTAATATAAACACAATTTACTCCCAAGATGATAATTTTGTCAGAGAATAAAACTAATGTGATTTTGTGAAAGATACAGTCTAATATTCAACCAACCTCTGTGCTGTAGTTAATAAATATAAAGTAAATAAGAAAGTTGAAGGTGCTAAAAATATATTTTTATAATAATAAACACACAAACTGCTAAAAGGGCAGCAAGCAAGTTGTTATATCCTATCTGTCCTGTGCATTCTGTGGTCTAAAAGAGCATTTGCACCATTTCTTAATTTATTCACTGTATCTCTAAGTCATAGAATGCAGATTAATTTTATCATTTTGTATCGAAATACGTGTTAAAAATATTTAGCTGCCAAACAAACCGGTGTAATTCTGTCAGGACAATGGCTGGGCTTAACTCACATTTTATGGAATCATAGGATGGTTAAGTTTGGAAGGGACCAGAAAGATCATCGGGTTCAAACCTGCACAAAGCCTCATCCAGCCTGGCCTTAAACACCTCTAGGTAAGGGGCACCCAAAACCTCCCTGGGCAACTTATGCCTTACTACCCTCATGATCTTTTTACTACAATGATCAGCAGATTAAACCTCTTGAACCAAGAGGGCATGAAGGTACATGATTTACTTTTCTGGTAACAAAAGCCAAAAATTACTAATTCCCAAATGAAACAGGGAAAACCTTGGAAAGTTTGTATCTCCAGCAAGACTTCAACACAGTCTGAGTAGTTTAAAATAGATAATGCCCATTAAATGGACTACCATTAGTGTCCTTTGTACTCATACTTGAAATGCCCTGTCATTCAAATCCCAGTGATTTCTGCTAGTAAAGAGCATTAAGTAAAACCAAACTATTGATCTCTTGCCGAAGTGAATGAAACACAGGGATATTCAGTGTCTAAAACAAGTATCCTTTTAACAGGTTCACTAGAGTGTTGGTTTCTAATTTATGATATGGAAAATCCTGGGACTACATTAATTAATTCTCAAAAGTTTGTAAATACTAACTTCAGAAAAGCAGAAACCTTGTCAAAAGGCTTCAGTTTGTTTGTCCTTCATGTCTCCACACTTCCTTAGAAAATTTTTAAAAGTTTGGAAATTGAAATGCTTAAAACCCACTAATGGAAATAAGTTTCTCCTTAATCATGGTGTACCATCATTTGGTACAGCTCTGAGAAATGCAGATTGCTACCAGACCCTATAAATCATAAATGATTTACAGCTTTGTGGCTGTTTGCCAAAAAGGTGCCAATCAGTATCTGATTGTATGTCTGCCAAAGGCATCTAAAGCAACCAAGGCCTCCCACTCGAGCTCTTTCAATGGGACTGGATAGAAAACACTATTGCAGTAAACCAGATTGAACTGCATAAGGAACTGCTGTGTCCATGGGCAAAGACCTAGGTCTCAATTTATTGCAAATTTACTTTACACTTACTCTCAGACAACACTGGATGATCAACAATTAAACAGAGTTAAAGGCAAAAAAGAAATGGAAATATTCAGCAACGAAGCTCCAAAGGCAGAACAAACTAATAACTCATCCAATCTAAAACCTGACCGGTGGATCTTGCAGAGAATTCTGGTTTTCTTACAGTCCTTCTGCTGGAGGTCTGCTAGAGGCTAGTTCACAGAATTGATCCATAAAACATTACCCAGCGAGAGGTTTGGGCTTTAATTCACTGAGCACTACATGTGCTGTTACAGAGAAAGAGTCCTGCTGATACAGCTTCCAAGCCTACAGCTTGATATATAGGGGACCCAAATATACTCCTAGGGACTTCTCACTTCTCCCTGTCCCACTAATGAACTTCTACAAAATTGCTTTAAACCAACTGATTAAAGTAAATCCCTGGAGACAACTGGGAAAGATTTGCATGGTATTGAATTTAGGGAAGATATACAATAGAGAATGTACTAGTTTGGGCAGCTTGTCTGCTTCTCATCCACTAATGTACAGGTTCAATTTCTCCCACCTCTTTGGAACTTCTGAAAACAATGATAAGTTTAGTGAGCCTTACAGATAAAAGTTCTCCTAGTAATATATATATATGCATAGATAATTCTATTCTTCAAAACACTAAACTTCACACAGTAAAAAAAATGAGGAGACAGATTTATGTTTCCAGCTACCATATATTGACTTATTATAATTGTAGTGTAGAAAAAGAACTCCATATATTATTTTTTTCTTTGGGTTTTTATAAATATATTAGTGAATGAAATAAAACTTATCACATAGGGAAAATGGATGTAATTTCTGCAGATCTGTTTTTCTTTTTAAATCATTTTGGGATACACACAGGTCTTTCAGTGAGAAGTGTACAGAAAAGATAATTTGAAGGAAGAGGTACTACAGTGCAAAAGCATAAAAAGATGCAGTTATTGTAAAAGACAGCTGGAGTGTCATTTCCTAAATTCCTCATGTGCTGCCATTACACAAGCCGCAACAGAACGATAATCCACAATGAATTATAAAGAGAAATCCCATTTGTCCCCCACAAAAAAAGAGCAGAGCAGATACTTCATAACAGATAATCTGTCAAGATCTTCCCTTACTTGTGAGAAATATACGTTTCATCATAGAATTTTTTTAATACCTTTTCTGACATATCACTCTCCAGGGAGACTGCTGCACAGCAGCCCACACATTTTCTTAGTAGCTATTTGTTCTAATTCATCCATAAAAGTTTTTTTTAAAGTGTGGACTATTAGGAAGAAATATATCACCAAACAGCTTCACTCCACCAAATGTCTGGCTAGGGCAATGGAGTGCCAAAATTGAGTGCAGGACATTTCTCCAACAATTTTAAATAAGCATTTCTTTAACTAAAATCACACAAAGCCTTGGCTACCCACTCTCCATCATTTACTTGAAAAACACTTTACAAGACAGTTGTTACAGCAGCCATTTCGGCCGGTAATGTCAACTGTCATTCTGTTATTAAAAACATTTCAAAAACCAAGATAAAACAGCTTCTGAAGCAAACCTGAATTATACAGAACTGCTTTATATGCAACGTAAGAAATGGTCAGTGATGTTGCAGCCAGATCATCTTTGGATGAATGTGAAGCTTTGGCTTGCTTTAAATCAATGCTGCAGTGGTTTCCATTAAAAATGAAATATTTGCCAAGGGCTAATTCACTGTGACCCTCAGACTAGAAAATAACTGCAATCTCCAATGAGAAGGGGAGATAACAATTGTAAATACAGATTTTAAAAATTATTCCCTTTCCTCATTTAAAATTCATAAGGGCAGAAAATATTGGAAAGGATCTATATAAAAGTACAGGTTGAGAAGGCTGGACTGTGGAGAACAAGGTGAGATCTTCAGGATTCAATTTGTAGCTCTGTTGATTGTAATTTTCAGTAACACACTTTTCACCCTGGATTTGCATGCTTCCAATTAAGGATAGTAAAAATAATGCATCTTTGTAAACACTTAGGATGGACCAATGTAAATTGTTGAGTGGAATCACTATTTTTACCATTTAAACAAAGCCAAGCTGCAACTTTTTCAAAAAATACCTAATAGTTGCTAGGTGACAGTCTAGCCTCCTATGATTTCATTTACAAAATGCAAGCTCTTACAAGGAAAGAAATGAGAAGTTCAGGACATCATAAATCTTCCTCTGTCTACTTAATAAGCAAGAATATTATTCATAGGCACAAAGAAATGCGTATTTCACTGTATAACAACCTTAAGTTTGATCTGTGGATTTGTTTTTAAATGTATGACACTTTTATGTTGTTTGATTTTCCTAACTGATCCTAAGTTTCTCCACTGATAACACCCATTTTTCCACTGCTATTTCTAGATTACCAGATTAAGATGTACTTTAGCAAAATGAGTAATTAGACCTATTCAGTTATAAATGCTGCTGGATTTCTTTTTAAGCTGCATGCAGGGTTACACACACTGCCTACTTTAGGCCAGACGAGAAAACTAAGAGTGGTCCTGATGGAGGTCCTTGCCTAAACTTAATTAGATATAGAAGAAACTTACATTTCTACGATAGGTCCTTTTAGCTGCAGCTAAATTAGATGCCTAAAATGCCCTGAACTGAGTAGTGAAGATATACAAGTAGTTTTACCTAAATACTAGTTTTACACTTTTACTACTGCTCTGTCCACTTTACACATGGAGATTACAGATGGAAAAAAATGCAACCATTAAACTCTGAGTTAAGATACTAGTATTGCATTATACTCTTCTTTGTATTTTCAAATCTGAATAAAGACACGTTTTATTTTAAGCAAGTCCATAAACGTTTGGAGGACAAGGACCTTCAGGTTCATTTAATGAACAGTGCAAGATTTATAAATACAATAAATCTGCCAGTTCATTGGTTTTTCAGTATTCAGAATCTGCAAAATATCTGGCATGTGAGGATATTCTTGTTACTTAACAACATTAACTGTTTATTTAAAGAGAAAATGGAAATTATCACATTCAGTTTGTTAATATCCTTGTATTTAGACTGTTGAGGAATGAAGAAGGAAAAGTCACTGATATGTTAAAGAAATCTTCAGAGAGGTTCAAGCTGTGAAACAACATTTTTAATCTTCTAGTCACTTTGAGAAAAGATTTTATCATTGAAAATGCATCACCTGCAAGTAATAGATCACCCCAAGTGTTTGTGAGCAGTGGTAAATGATTTCACTGATAGCAACCCACTGTATGCAAACAGCTCTTTATACTTCAGTCATTGCTTTGGTCACTGAAAGCATTTGTGGATGACAGTGTGCCACTAGAGGATATTTTTGCCATCATATTTTTCTTTTCTGTCAGCTTCAATCACTGAGAATTATGTCCAGTTTTCAAATAATGGAATAAAAAAAAAAATCCACACACCCACATTTTACTATGTCTGCCCTTGAAAGCTGTCTGTTGCAAGAGCCATTGTAAAAACCTATTTGA